>NC_082662.1:46891666-48262500 GCF_025265405.1 Mesoplodon densirostris | reverse complement strand
ATTTCAATGACTAACATAGTCTTAATCTTTTATAAAATGCTCTCCAAGTGTACTTTAAGTGTCCCTTTCTGATGCAGACTGCAGTCCCAAATACCACCTATTTCTAGATACCGCCATTGTGCCGAAATCAGGGTACCATGCTTTAAGTCAAGCTAAAGAGCATTGAGATGCGTGGCTTTGGGTCTGTGTAACCATCATCACAGGATGTTTGCGTGCCACTTGATGGGACTCAATGAATAAACTTGAATCCCTGTGACCCTAGTTTTGGGTTTGCCTCTCAGACATTGGCTCTTCATTCTGTTCCCTTCTTGGACTTCCTGTCTCCTTCTGTCTACTGCTTCTGACCTCCGTTTGTCCGCTCAGCACTTTCTGTGCACGCTTGTTGATGACCTGCCTATGACCCCAGCATCTGACCTCAAGTGCATACCCTGTCTTCATCTTTGGGCAGGGCTCTGGTGGTTCAGGGGACCTTGTTTATGAATCTTTCATCCCCACTCAATTAATAGCCTCTGGGAGGTAAAGCCAGACTTCATCTGTAGTAATTCAAATACAAAGTGGGTTGTCTCATTAATCTGTGCATTATCAGTCCTCAAACATCTATTATAACATTTATCATGTAGGATCCAAATTCAGTGAGCTCACAGTCTGGTACAAGAGGAAGTTTACTTGTCTTTAAGAAACTGTATTAAAAATACCACAAAGGGAGTGTGTACAAAAGGCAAGAGGAAAGGACAGCCAAGACACAAAGAGCCAAAACATTATGGAATAGGAAGAGTTTAATTCTCACACAGGGATCCAAGAGATCTTGCTTAAAACAGGTGATATTTATAAAGTACTAAGGAGACTAGTCAAGCTTCTACTAACAAAAGAAGAGCTGATGCTGAAAAGACAGGTAGAATATCAGCTCTGGAGGACTTTGTCATCGACTTTGCCAAAGACAGGATGAGGTTGAAAGAAGACAACTCCACAGGACCTTCAATCTTTTCCCCCACTCTCTATTTAAACCCCTCTTTGGCTACTTCCTCTCTGCCTATTAGGTGAAATCTAGGGCAGTTCTTTTGACCCTACCTCTCACTCTTTTTCATCTCAGTAATGAAAACACCCAACCCCATGTAATGGCCCAAAATTCCAAATTTTATTGAAAGTTAAAGCATCTTTGCTTCTGCAGATTTGGGAGGTTAGCATCTTTTTTCTCACTGGTCTCCTATGTTCCCTTTTCTTCCCAGTTTGCTAACCCAGAGTGTAGGGAGGTGTGGACAGAGTCACAGGAGGGAGGAGAGAGAAGAAAAGGTCCTCCTAGATTGATACTGTTGTGATCTTCTATTGGTGCCCTCGGGATTGGTAAATGTTCAAAGCTGACTTTTTCTCTAATGGGCTGCTTTTGTGGACCCTTCAGTGATCACCTTTGGTGAACTTTTGACTACACCTCTCTTAAAAGGAAGTATCAGTTACCTATTACTATATATATATATATATATATATATATATATATATATATATATATATATATATATATATATAAAATACCCTAAAACTTAGCACCTTCAAACAATAAACATTTATTGCCACACATGGTTCCTGGGCTCAGGAATCTGGGACCAGCTTAGCTGGGAGGTTCTGGCTCAGGGTGTCTCAGGAGGCTGTAGTCAAGCACTTGGCCAGGGAATAAATCATCTGAAGGCTTGGCTAGGACTGAAAAATATTTCCAAAATGGCTTAATTAACATGGTTTTTGGCTTGAGGCTTTAGTTCCTAGCCATGAGATACTCCCCTTAGAGTGGCTCCAGTAACCTTATAACATGATGGGGGTCTCTTATAACACCTTCCTCTGCCCCAGCATGAGTCCTCTTGGGTAAAGTCCCTTTTCAAGCAGTCCTTCATCTGGTCACATCAAAAGAGGGCTGACCAGGTTTATGACACCAGGGGAGTGCAACTTGCCCCCAAAGTGGCCACTTCTCTTTGCTCCACTGCTAGGGAAATAGCAAAACCTCTTGTCCTTAAGACTCTTCAGGTGTGGGTCAGACATAAGGTCCCGGAGCACATATATATTTCTCAGATGGACTCTGCAGCCCTCCTCATAAGTCTTGGGATGAGGAAACATCCACAGAGGAGGCAGAGCAGGGAAAATGCCCCAGCATTATAAAAGCCTTCTTCTCAGCCCAATACATACCTCAAGGGTATAGGAACAGTTGATGTTGGACAGATCAGTAGTCACAAAATCGCCTTATACCATCCCCTTTGAAGCCTCTGCATGAAGTTTTTGCCACCTATTTTATGCTATTGAAAGCTTCATCCAAAAATGAAAGGACCCATTCTGTTTTAACACTTTTTATACCAGGATGGGAATTTCATCAATCCAAGTGCTAACCCAGCTCTGCAATTTGAAAGTCATTTGTCTTTGGGTTTCCCAAGAAGCAGACCATAAGACAAGGACTTGAGTGTAAGTGGTTTATTTGGAAAGTAATACCAGGAAATACCTGTAAGCAGGTGGAAAAAAGAAAGCAGCAAATAAATGCTATATTTATCAAATTAGATACTATTGGGGAACTACTGGAGCTTAATCCTCTAAGGAATTCCTAGATCAGCAGAAAGTACACCTACAGTTACCCTCTACCAAAGGACAAAAAGCCGGGTATTTATCCACCAAATTCCTGTTCATCATTGATTGAGGGCTGCTTGCTGGCCATTAATTAACTTTCTGAAACTTCTGGCTTGCCCTGCTTTGAGGCTGAATACCAGCCTACCCCAGGTATGGTGGGCAACCATCTCAGTGGCCAGCACTGAAATGTTTCCCAGAATGCAGAATTTTTATTGCTAAAACTAGGACAGTCCCAGGCAAACAAGGATGGTTGGCCACCCTACATCTAGGCAGAGAGTTTCAGGCATTGGTAGAGCAGCCTCATGTAGAGGTGAGTTCCAAGGGGCTACAAGCTGGGCACCAATAGTATCTGCCACATCAAGTGACCTTAGAAATTTTGGAATAAAGTTTTGTCCTCCTAAGGTTTTTCTTCTTGAACCAACCACATCCCCTCCAAATACAAAGGCCACCTCTATAATTCCTTGCTTCAAGTATCTTGGCAGGAACTGGAAATAGAAGCAGCCAGAATCAATGCCCCTTCCTACATTTTTAAAAGCCTAAGTCTAAAGAAGAGAATACATAGTTATCTCTAGGGGAGAGGAGAGAGGGCAAGAACAAAGGAAGCAGGGATTCTGTAGACAAAGTCATCAGATCCCTTTATTAGCAAGGCTTGGTGCTGCTCAATTGCAGAGCCCATAGAGATGGATTCAACAAAAATGGACTGTATTCCAGGCACAGAAAATATGGCTTCCATGGGTGAGGAGAACAGAAAACATCAAATATTAAAATATAAGATTACTGTGTGCTATATAGAAAATAAATCAACATGGTGTAATAGAGGGAGAGTGATTGCTTTATATTGGGTGTTCTCAAAGCCTTCTCTGAGCACACACTTGAGCTTAGACTTTCATGAAAAAAAAAAAAAGCCAATCATGGGAAGATCTGGAGAAAAGACCAATGCACAGAGAGGACAGACTCTAGCCTTGACTTGCATAAGACTTTGGAATCATTTCACAACCCCTGGGGGGAGGAAAGCCCCAATAATAATACCAGCTCAGTTGGATAGGGACTCAAAGGGAATCAAGTTGCTCTAAGAAAAAAAAAAAAAGACAATGACATTGTTTTGCATATTTGAGTGTGTGAACTTCTTCATACTCAGTATAGAAAGCAGAAAACTACATATGAGAAATGTGAAAGCATATAGGGACAGATATATTTAAGCAGCTATGTATTAATCTCATGAAATTGAATGCAGTCTTCACTAGAACACCATAAGCATAGTGTTGGATTCTCTCCAGTTCACATGTAAGGAAAATGAGGATCAGAGTAAGAAAGGGACTTGCCCAAGTAACACAGTTATTGAGTACCCCATTTGGAGTAAACACAAACTCTCTACAAACTCATTTCTTCCCCATTTTGCCCCCTCTCCTCCATCACCTAATCACTGAACCTCTCTGGGTCCCAGGTTCCTTTTATCAACTGGTCTATTCATCTAACATTGAGCATCCACCATGTGCAAGGCTCTGTATTGAGGGCCAGTGAGTGCAGGTAATTACATGTGAATCTTGTGCAGTTCCTGCCCACAACAGAGCTTGAAATACAGCAGGGTACATATCCCTAAATACAAATAGTGTTTTTAAAGTTACAAAGGAACGGTAGAGCTGGAGTGCAGGGAGATAGTGGGGAGGTGATATGTTCAATGTGAGCACAGACTACAATGATTTAGCTTTCCAGTTTCCAGACTGAACTTGGAGCCATTTTGGTCCACAGGAGGGTCATCTTGGGTGTGGGAGTCAATTCAATCTGTGCTGGAAAGCTACTTTTGAATATGTATTCTGCAGTGCAGGGAGACTTAATCTTACAGTGCCACTTCCAGTGGGATGAGGATGCTCTGAGAAACTCCTTTGCCTAACTAACATTTGAAGCCCTCTTTTTCTAATTCCAGCCACCTTTTCCAGTCTTATCTTCTTCTATTCCCTTCCTTAAACTGTAATTTTCAGGCCAACCCAATTTTATGCTTCTCCATGATAGTGTCCTAAATTTATCTCTCTTCCATGCTTTCCTCTTCTGTTAAAACCAACCCATCCTTTTCCCTGGAAGAGATAATGAAGCATACTTGAGCGATTCCTGTATTCAGAGGAGAGAGCAAGGGTTAGGATGGAAATGGGATGGGCGGGGTTGGGCATGGTGCTGTAATCCTAAATTCAAAATATAGAGACCTGAATTCAATCTCCAGCAATAAGACTTACAAGCTACATGACTTTACACACTGAAAGACCTTACCTCTCTCTGGACCTCAGTTTCCTCATCTGTGAAATGTAAAGTGAAGCTTGCCTACCTGTCAGGGCAGCTACAAGACTCAAGATAATTTTTGCAAAATGCTTTGCAAATTGTGAAGCAATCCTTTATGCATGCATTTGCTTATGCAAACGTAAGGGATTGTCATTAGAATTCAGGATCTTCCTAGCTGATGTGTTTTTTTTAAGAGTTTGGCTAGAATCATGATTAAGATATGTCCCAGCTGAGTAGCTTCTTCCACTGCAGCTTCATCCAATAGCCACAAAGGGGATAAAATAGGCTTTTTGTGATTGTTTTTCACATAGTTGGAAGTATTTCAAAGCAACTGATTTTTTTTAAAGTGAGCTCTGCTTTATTTGCATTAAATCTGGGTCCTTCAGTGCCAAAGAAGTACCGTAAACTTATGGTTCCAAGGTTAATAGTTTAAAATAAAAGATGTATGTTCTATAATTTTTTTAAGATTCAGGATTTGCAAAGAATTCATATATCATTGACAATACTGATGAATCACATTCGAAAGGAGAATTGAGGAAGCAATTTTTGTTAAACAGGAAGTTTTCTAGGCTGATAATGAAGTGTAAATCTTTCTCCTTGACTGTTGGAAAAATACAACTTATATCCAGTCAACTAACCAATCAATAGATCCATGAACAAATAAACATAAACTAGAAAGAAAAAAACAAAATAACCCAGAACTTGAAGGAGAGTATTCCCACCTGAAATACACTGGAGAAGGAGCAGGTTGGGGGAAGAGCAGGATGGGTTCACTTTGGAACATATTGCCTTTGAGAGTGGCTGTGGTGGATTTTGGATATGCAAAGCTAAAACTCAGAAGTGGTAAGTTGAGCTGAGATACAAATATGGCAAATATTGGCAGATAGCTCTTGGAAGGAGAGATGATGAGTGAAGGGGATGAGTGCAGGATTGAGGGATCAGGACAAAGATGAATATCCAGCAAAGAAGGCTCAAGAGGGGCAATTGGAAAGATGATAAGGAAATCAAGTGAATGTGGTATTACAGAGACAGGGTAAGAGTAAAGCAAGACAGAGGGCCAGTGGTCAGCAGTGATAGAGGCTGCTGATAAGTTTAGTACAATGAAAACTATTGAAAGTGGTTCACTGGATTTAGCAACATAAAGGTAATTCAAGTAAGAGCCACTTTGGTGGAATTACAGAGCAGAACCAGATTGGAATGGGTTGGAGAGAGGATGAAAAAGTAGAGACAGAGAGTAGACAGTTTTTCAAGAAATTCTTCAATTAAGGGAAGGAGAAAAAAATGTAGCAACCCCTGGAGGGGAATGTGGGTTCCTGAGAGTCTTTTGATGAAATTGGAAGAGACTGGGGTATGCTTGATTATTGATAGAAGCAGTCCAGTTGAGAGGGAGAAGTTAAAAATACAGGAGAAAGAGGCATAAGATTTCTAAGAAGACAGAAGAACATGTTTACCAAAGCACATATCAGGATCACTATTCCATCTGATGGTCAAATGAAGCTATCTGAAGAGGATGACACCTGACCCAAACTACTTAAAGGATGAGTGAATTTATCCAGGCAAGAGAGTAGATGAAGAAAAGTAGGGCATTCCTCATCCAGTGCTCATTTCAATTTCACCACTGGGACCTCTCAAATTTGCCTGGATTGAGTGGAAGAAAGTGCTCTTGAGTAACATTTTGTGGAGCTGTAATTTGTCTAAACTCATTTTTATAAATAAAATGTGGGTTTGCTTATACAAGGCTTATATTGTGTGTCTCCACCCAAGGTATATTTCTCATCTGGGTTATTTCCTTCAGAAAATGTGCAGCCAATGGTAGTGAGTCTTAACTCCCAAGCGTCTGCAACTATTTATATAATGCAATGGGTTGCCTGACTCCCTATCACATTTCCTCTGTATTTCATAAGTGAATAATTCCCTTATAATCACGATGCTGCCTAATTAGAACCTGTCCATCTCAGCTGAAAGGGAGAACTTGGCCTTTTAGGTAGTCAGAGCTTAACTCACTTGATGAAAGACATATTTTTCAGTGGTGAGAGTTTGGGGGTTGGGTCTGGATTGGGAAGGAGGTTTAAGAGGCAGAATATTCTGTGAGAGGCACTATCCACAAGGAAAAATAAGCTATTACAGATAAAAATGATTTATTTTTTCAAAGCTCATTGTGTGTAATAACCAAAATATAATATACATGAGAAGAAATACAGTTCACAAATAAGTACATGGAATGATGTTCAAACTCTCTAATAACTTAAGAAATGCTCATTAAGTTGAAGTAATATTTTCACTATTCAATTAGCAATAATTTGTTTTAAAATACTAGTAACTAAAACTAGTGAGTATACGGTGAAAGCAGTACCTTCAATCATTCTTAGCATCAGGGTAATTTAAGGTAATACTTTGGGAAAATGATGGAACCATAAAACAAGAGATATAAAAATATTTATATATCTTGACCCAGAAATTTTTCTTCAGGAAGTTTATCTTAAAAAAATAATCAAAAATGGGTATGAATTTTTTTCTCACATACTCAGAGTGAAAGCATTCTGATTTTCTATAACTCAACTCAATTTCTGACCCTGAAACCCATTTCTCTGATTGTCCTGGAAAGTTTAATCTCAGTTATTGGGGTTTCCTGAATACAGGATTGTATCAGGGTTCCAAGATCACTTATCCCGAAGCTTCTCGGGATTGGGACGAGGTTGGCCTTCAGTTGACTATCACCTCACCCTCAAGGTGCCTTGGAGCTCAGCCTCTCTGTTGCTTCTGCGTCACATGTAAGGTAAAGGGATCACTGATAAAGCTGAGAATGCTTTTTCCTCAGTCCCACATCATGCATACCTTCTTGGTAGGATCCTTCTTGGTAGGATCTTGCCACCTTCCTTGGTGGCTGAAAGAAGACCTGGATTCCTGCTTTATTGATGTTCTTGGTCACACAGTTTTCCCTCTCCCCACTTCCTCTCATCCCAGGGGGTTTGGGAGATGGTACCCTCCTCTCCCTCCCCCCTGAAAAAAAGAGGAGAGAAGGAATCATGTTCTTACTCTATTTTCTAAGACTCTCTGCCTCTCCCCAGACCCCCTGGCTGCCCTCTCTTTTCAGCCCACCAGAACCCATACTCTCACATCAAGCTTTTGAAAACAGAAGTCAAAAAGAGAAGAATTTTGTAGAGAACTGTGCTTTTAGCCCAAACCCAAGCCTCCTCTATGCTGGAGTAAGAACAATCTATCTGTATTTCGATGAGGGGAGGGAGGATCAAGGACACAGAAAAAAATTAATATCTCAGAATAGTACCCTGACATACAAGCATGAAGATTACCATGACAGAAAGAAATGGTGAAGGAACTGGAAGCAAAAAGAGAGAGATATATATACACACACATATATATATGTATATATATCTCCAACAATGGGACATGATCATGTAATGAGTCACTAGGGCAGACTTTAGAAAAAAAAACTACCTGAATTTAATCCTCATAATAATCTTTGATTGACTATCATGTAATCATTAGAAATAATTCAGAAGACAAGGCATCAACCTGGAATAATAGTTAATATTATGTCTAGTAATCTCTGATTATATGCAAACATATTTTACACTATCACAAAAACTGAAAGTCACCAGCAAAAATGAAAATATCTGATGCGTTTAGGCAGTGGGATTTTGTGTGAATTACTTTTATAATAAGGATTATGTAACAACGTTAAAAAGAAATAGAAACTAGAGGGAAAATACTTCTTTCCAGATTTGGAATGAGAAATAAAAAATCCTTGTGGATTTTGCCTCAAAGGGGATTGTTGAGATCTAGTTACTAGAATTCAAAGCTGTTCCAGCAGCTGCCATTGACAATGAGTTGAGATTACAAAGACAGTCTCTTGTTTTAACTTTCTCTAATTCACTAAGACTTATTCTCTGCCTCTCCAGATCCTGCGCATCCTTTAAATGCTACAGAAGTTCAGAAATAAGAAAGAATTAGGAAAGAAATAGTCAACGAGGCCTCTGATAAGCAGTGAGCAGTCTGGCCCATGTGATAGAGAATTTGTTTCTAAAGAAAGGGAAGTCATACTTGTTGAGTACCTTCTATATTCCAGACACAGGGGTAGAAAATTTACCATCATCACATTTAATAGACTATTGGTTTCATTTTACTGATGTGGAAACTGAGGTCCGGAAAGGCTAAGTGATTTGCCAAATGCCGCTTAATGACTGAGTCAGAACCCAGACTCAAGTCTGCCTGAACCCAGAGTCCCAGTTATTTTCCATGACACTATGTTGCTTCTCCTCAAAGTGGCTTCTCATTGGCAAGCCCATTCTGTCTGCCTAAGGTAATATTTTAAAAACGTAGAAAGTTTCATTATCATCACAAACTAGTGGAAATACTAAATAATGCACTATTCTTACTGGAAAGCTGTAATACCATAGACCAGCATTTCCCAAAATCATAGTCTAAGAAATGGTCCCTGATAGAAGTATTCCAGGGCCAAATAACATGGGCAGATGCTATATCCTATTGGTCCCTTTTGGAGATTCATAGTCCATTGAAAGGCTTTGAGTAGCTAGAAAAAGACTTCCTTTTAATCTTTTTTAGTCCAGTGTTGCCCAGAGTTTCTTAGTCATAGACGCTTTTTCATCCTAACACTCTTACAGCTCCTGGCCCAGTTGCACAAACCTGTCAGGTACCATGGAGGAGGTCTCCAGGGTTAAGCTAAAGGATGCTACTTTCATGGAGTAGGAGGGTATTCTGTAAGACACTGGGACAGCTGTGCTCAGTGAGATGGTCCCACTAGGAGAAAGGGATGTTCTCCTCATTTCTGAGCAGAACCAGAAAGGCGTCAGCACAGTGAAGGCTCTAGGAAATGTGACTCCACGTTGGCACAGCAAAAGCCTGCAGCCATGGGAACATCAGGAGACAGGCCGCACCTTGCCATGGCACAGTGGTATCCAGCAGTGATGAGAGGTCCTCTGGTGTTTTCCAAGCCACACACCTCAGTAAGGGCAATTAGAACAAGAGAAGAAGGCTATGCCTGGCCCAAGACAGTCACATGATCAGTGCTAAATGGCACAGTGGAAAGTTAGCTTGAATTTACTTGAGATCCCCCTAGGACACAGGCAAGAGATGGCAAACTCAGTAGAGCTTTACTGAACAAGAATTTAATGAAGGGACTTTTTACAGATACACCAGAAGTGTTAAGGGAGTCAACAAAGGATGAGGAGGCATCTCGGGGTTGGCAACTGCAGGAAGCTTTTTCCACCCTTGGGTCTGAAGGGAGAAGGGGAGAAAACAGTGTCATCAAAGCTTGGTGGGAACTGGAGCCACAGAAGAGACCCCATCTTCCAGGGGGTGCAGGGGGGACAGACCAGCCAGCCCAGCAGTAACACATTTGGGATGGGCTAACAAGCCTGCAGAAGCAGATGGGGGAAATAGCCAGCAAAACGTGGATAATTATTATTAAGAGGTCACAATCTATATCTATAGACTGGGGAGGCCTAGAGACACAAGAATTACAGCGACAAACTCAGAATCTAAGAAACTCAGCATCTTAGAATTTTAAAATATGTAAAGTCATGGTTAACCTGGGAAAAAACTATACTGGGGTGAAAACTGAGGCTCCCCTTTCCATTTCTGTGGCCCACTGTATTTGCCTCCCACTCATTTATACAAAGCTTGCTGAGTTAGTTTATGTGTGTTGCCTTCTTTTCAGTTTTCCTCAGATAGGACACTTGAAAACCGTAGTGGCAGGTTTATTTGCTTAAACACTTCCTATGGATGAGCCTGCCTACCACATCTGGGGAAGGATTTATGCCTTAGGAGGAGTGCTTCTATCCCAGTGAAACAGAAATGGCTATCAGCTCTCCCCAGCCAACTTCAAGTCATTCCAGGAACACCCAAGGAACTGTTGTTCTTGGGGCTTGGGTCCCCATGTCCTTCTCAAAAATGTGCTTGGAAACAACAGGGGTGCCTGGCTGATGGCCCAGAATGTGTGGAGCGCAGGGCCCAGGATTCTGCTGACCAAAAATGGATGAATACAGTCAGACTTGTCTCTGGGCATGGGCCCTGCATAGAGAAGAGCTGAAAGATTGACAAGGGAAGGTGATAGCCATGGCCAAAGCCACTACCACCTGTAAGGCTAGAGAGACAGGGAGAAGACTCTGCTTCCAGAGCTCCATGAAAGCTGAAATGCCAGTGAGCCTGCCTCGTGTGAGCTTGGACCATAAAGAGAGAGGATTATCCAGTGGTAGCCAGAACGATGGAGGCAATGAAGGTCTTGCTGGGGATGCTACTCAAAGTAGAGAGAATGGGGGAGAAATATCCTGGCTTACCTTCTCCTTCTGCCCTCAAACCTCCCTCCAGGGTCTCCTGTAAACCCAAGCTGGTCTGAAGCCATTTGGCAATGGATATTAAAAACTACGTTTCCCTACAATGCAGAACAGAGTGAGAAAAAGGATGGGATGGATGTAAGACGAAACAGACAAATTATTGCATACTATTCCGTGCAGACGTTCACCCACCACACCTCTGAACTGGTCTCATCAGTATGATCAATGACCAACTACTGCAACTCATCTTTTAAGTAGATGAAAATTAGAGCCCAGGGGAAAGCAACTTAATGTCATCCTGTAAGTTAGACAGACACAGAACTGGGACCAGAACACTGGTCACCAGGTTGCCAGCCCAGCACTGTCTTGATGACATCATTGCACTTCTTCATAAGGTTCATCCCCGGGCACTCAGAGAATCCCAGAATCACCATGTTTGAAGGAATCTTCCTGTTTATCAATGATTCATCTTACATTATACAACTGAAGACTGAACCTATCTGTGAACCAATGAACTCCCCATCAGAACACTTTTGGGGGCAACCTTCTAGAAATCTCTATTTATATCATACCAAATCTACTTCTTCCAACATCAGCCTTTTGTTTTACCTTCAGAAGGCATTCAAAACTTGAATCAATCAGTGTTGTTGTTGTTTTTTTTTTCTATAACAGATTTTGAGGTATTTGAAGAAAGATCTCATCTCACTGAGTTTTCCCTTTTCCAACGTGAATGCTTCCATCCATTCCAAGACAAAAAAAATATTGGTCACCATTCTAGATTCTGGCTTCCCTTACCCTCAACACTATTAAATACCAATCCTTTTAGTTCTACCACATTACGATTTCTCAAGCAATTCCTTCTGCTCTATTTCTACTAAAGATTCTGGTCAACTTTCAGCTAGATTATTGCAATTATCTCACTAGCCTTGCTTCCACCCTCTACTTTTTACCATTTAATTCACCATCTATACTTGGAGCTAAGGTGATTTTTTCCAAAATGCAAATCTGACACCATCATTTGGTTCCCTATTACTTATCAAATAAATTCTTAACTCCTTACCGTAGCATATGAAGACCTTCATGAAAGGACCTCTGGGTATGTCTCACCATTACTATCCAGTGATATTACACTTTTGAAAGCAGACTAGGAAAGGCTATTTTAATAGTTGAAGTGGGAAATGGGAGTGGTCAGAATGAGGATAGCAGGACTAGAGTTTTAAAACAGGGGCTGGACTTGGGAGGCACCTCAAAAGAACGTGATTTTCATTTATCTCTGCCATCCACAGATAATTGCCAGATTTCCATTTTGATTGACAAAAGAGATGCTGAGATACAGAAGAGCAGCATGGGGGAGCATAGGGAGCACAAGATGACAAGTGCACTTTTCAGTGAGATGGAAGGAACCTATAGCACATACAGATATGTGGGAGACGTGACAGTGAAAGCTGCACATTAGTAGTGCTGCCTGGTATAGAATCAGCTTTATCGGTGGCCACGGGGCACGGCTGGTTCTCATTGAGCTACAAATGGAGTAAATTCTGGAGATGAAAGGATAATGAAGTCTCAGCCCCCATCTGACCTTGGAGTGGGAAACCAGCTTCAAAACAGTCCTTGTATGTGACTGTAGAAGGTTGTTTTTATTGCTGTAAAGAAACAGTCTACTTTGCTCAAAAGATTTGTTTGTTTATCCTTTAATCATGAAGGATGCCTCCAGCTGTGGTAACTCTTCATAACTTATGCTTTATTTTTTCTTGCCGATGACTAAGAGATCAACCATTAAGGGGTGTGGGGGGGGGAGTGGGTCTCTATTTGGCATAGGAACGAAATACAGGCTAGAATGATATATCTCCAAGAGTCATATAGTAGCCTCACTGGTGGCCAGGGGAGGCCAAAAAGTCAGAGTAATCCATTTTAATATTAATAACCACCATTTTATTGTAATAGGTTCTAATAGATCATCAGCAATGATACAAAAATCTGTTTTTCAGATGGAGATACTGAGATCTAGACAAGTTCAATAATTTGTCTAAGGTCCTACCTCTATTAGTCAGATCTGTCTGACTCCTTGAATTTGGCCTTGTTATGCCCTTCAAAGCAATAAACAAAGCTAGGCAATTGGCTTGGCTCAGTAAGTAGCTATGTGCAAAGACATACAGTGTCAATAGTACACAATAATTTGCCATGAGACCTAAGTTTGGGTGTAGGGACTAAGACTGCCTTCTCTTCTCCTAACTGTGTGATTTGGAGTCATGTACATCATCTATTTCTCACCTGAAACATGAGAAGAATATTCTTTGTCCTCTTTGCCTGATGATGTTGCTATGGTATTCAAGCAAGATCAGTTAAATAAAAATGAGTTATAAACTTTAAAGCTTTATACACATATGCAGAGATATTAATCGTGATAATAATTTGTGCTGATGACTGTGGTTATTATAATAGCAAAGTCATTTCCTTTTCCTCTAAGCCCGATTCACCACATCCATAAAATGTTTGGGTTTCACCAAATAGTTTCTAGATCCCTCAAAGCACTATTAGCAAAGAATCATGAGAATTTTAAGTACAGAAAATAAGGGACTGGGGTGTAAGAAACACCAGGGAGACCCGCTTTGGCTGAGATAATTGCAAAGTAAATTGAAAACTGAGAAGGGGTTGTCAACTCAAAGGCTAATTGTCAACTTAAAAACATTGATTAAGACTCAAAGAATAAAACAAACAAACAAAACTTGCGTTCTTGAAAAACAATTAGCAAACACTTTGGAGCCACCTAAATACGATCATATTTGTGCAGGGTCAACCATGAGCATAAAGCTATGGTGACTTGCATGGGGTTCAAGGAGGTGGTGGGGTGGAAGACTTTATCGCCTGAAGACACCTCCCTTGACCTGCATCCATGAACAATTCATATTAGGAACATTCTGGAGATGTGTGCATTTTAAAGGATTTAAGGCATTCTCCTTTCACGAAAAACCCATCTTGATATATTTATCCCTTATGTTCCTACATCCCTGGTCCTCTTTCTAAGCACTTTTACATTGATTTTTATGTTTGAACATAACATGATCCTGTGAAGGGTCCTAGCCGGGGAGCGTGGAGGGTGGGTTGGGGCCCAGGCCCTGACATCTGCTTGCCATGTTGGACCTTGGACAAGTCTGATTTCAGCCTAGGATTCCTTTCTGTAGGACTTTTCTATGACTTTGGGGACTTGCTCAACCTTAAGAACTATCTGCTCCTTCTGGAAGCTTCCCAGCCCTCAGTGAAGAGGGGATAAATCTGAAACCATTCCTTAGTCCATATTAGCTCATCTGTGCACAGAAGAATTCACAGACCTTCTCTTCACAGGAATCTCCTCCATTTCCATAAGCACCAGGCACTCTATTGGTGCTATGAGTGCTGTAGACTCAAAATTCACATGTTAAATCTTAAACCCAATGTGATAGTATTCGAAGGTGAGGGTCTTTAGGAGGTGCTTATGTCATAATAGTGAAGCCTTCATGAATGTTATTTTTGTCATTATAAAAGAGACCCCAGAGAGCTCCCTCACCCTTTCTGCCATGTGAGAACACAGTGAAAAAATGGCCATTTATGAGTCAGAAAGCAGGCACTCACCAAATACCAGATCTGTTGCCATCTTGAACTTGGACTTCCCAGCCTTCTGACCATGAGAAATAAATTTCTATATTTTATAAGCCACCCAGTCTATGGTATTCTGTTTTAACAGCCTGGACTAACAAAGACAATATGCTCTGGATTCAAATTCCTAGCATTACCACTTCCTAGGGTCATCTTGGAAGAAGTTACCTAACCAATCTGTGCTTCAGATTCCTCCTGTCTTAAAGGGACAATAATTCTATTTACCTTGTTGGACTTTAATGAGGATTAAAAGACATACTTCATTTAAGTGACTTACATTAGGGTCTCCCAACTTCCACACTATTAACATCTTGAACCAGATAACTCTTTATTATGGGGGCTGTCCTGTGTATTGTAAGATGTTTAGCAGCATCACTGGTCTCTACCTGCTAGATGCCATAGCACCCCAAATATGTCTCCAGACATTATCAAATGTTCCCCAGGGGTCAAAATTGCTCCCTGTGAGAACCACTGCTTTACACAATGCCTAGCAATAGCTTGATGAATGTTATAACTATTCTTATGATATTTATTATTGTGTTTTTATTATCAGTGTCTTCCTCTGAAGATGAAGTATGGATTTATCTCTGCTCTGGTATCATAGAGGGGAAAGAACTCCGTTTTTAAAACAGAGAGAAATGAAAAAATTCTGGTATCACAGGTTTTCTGGCTCCAGTTTCCCTGTGTGTTAACTAGAACAATGTCACTGTTTCTTGGGCTGGTGAAGATTCAGTGAGCAAACATAGATCACACAGTCTGGTGCTGAGTGAGGGTTCTGTGACTGTCACCTGAATCATACTCTATGGAGAGGGGTGCTATGAGCTGAACCCCTGTCAGCACCTGGAGGAGGGGACATGGCTGGGTGGTAGGTCACATGCAGTATTTGTCTCAGCAGAGCAGAGTCACGTTTGGTGGGCACAGCTGGGGGCAGCTCCTCCTGGGGTTTCCTAGGGGTGAAGCCCTGCTCTGTGAATGAGTCCTTTTGGCACCAGGATGAACACAGCTAAGCCCAGCTGGGTGTCTGCCAGGCACAGAGCAGCCTGGGCCTTTCCCACCCACCTGCAAGCTTCTTCTACTATAGTCTGATTAAGAATGAACTAAATTCACCTCCAGCCCCTCTGCCTGGGAGAAAACTACGCTTTCCCTGGCATTCCAAGTAACTTGCAAGGAAGCCCAAGTGTGTATGCGTGTCAGACTGACACATAGCAGGGTTTCAACTTACATTTTCAAAAACCTTCGACTGTGCTAATTTTATGTATACTGCTTCACTGAATCTTCACAATAACCCTTTGGAGTCAATATTATTATTGGATTTTGTAGATGAAGACATGAAGCCTCAGAGAGGTAAAGTGAATTTTCTAAGAAAATATAGCAAACAAGTTGTGGACCTTGGATTTGAACCCATGGCTGTCTCAGGCTGTGCCCTCTTCTCTTTCTAACATTTTGTACCTGTAAAGGACTTAAGGAGAAACGTAAATCAGGAGGTGGTTTTCTGGGATATCTAGCAGTCCAAGCCTTGGGAGAAACATATGTTGACTCTCAAACAGACGAAGAGGTTACCCAGTCACAGAGGCCAAGAAACAATTAAGTCTCTGCACCTGTATTAGGAGCAATTTCATATCTCGGAGAAGTCAGGGTCTCATTTATTCCTTCTTTTGCCAGGCAGACCCAGTGTTAGGGCTGAGAATCCTGATCTGAAAAGCTTAATTCAAAGACTTGCCTGCATTTGAACCATCCATAGAGAAAAGAGAGGAGATGGCCCTCTTGATACTGCCTTGCAAGGTCCTGATTGTGACAACTGTGTATTCCAAGTGATGTGGAAGCAGCTACCAGCTCTGTCTCGGGGAGTTATACGCTCCCACTGAAGACAGCAGCTAACTGGATCTTAAAGAATGAGTAGGAATAAGTACAAAATGACTTGTCCCTAAGCCTGGGCCTGTATGTGGTTGGATTTTAGGACATGTCTTAGAATGTAGCCCTGGCTAATGGGCAGACACTTGCTGGTAATTCATGGCCCTCTAGGATATTATATCAAGACATTAATGAGGAAAACTGAAGCCCGGAGAAGGAACCTGGCTTATTCAGGGCCACTGGAGTAAGAACCCCTCTTGTAATTCCCAGAACAACATTCTCTTCGTCACTGGGCTGCTTCTTGCTTAATCACCCTCAGTTGGAGCCACCGCCTGTTTGTCTCCTGCCTGGCCCAGATTCCCAGGTCTGAAACCACAGGAGACCTGGGAGGATTCATTAGTCATTTGTATTACTATCCTACCAGCACAGTTTCCTGGCCACTGGGCCTCCTGGTTTTGGAGATGTGTAACACGTGCTCATTTCCCTGCAGGGTTCGGCTTCATCTAAGCTCAAAAAATGAGAAATGCTACAAAAACATGCAAAATGCTACAAAAAAATGTATGGTCCTTGACCTTTGAGTTTTTCCACTTGGCTGATGGCTTTGGGTGAATTCCTCCCCCGTGAATCAAAGTCAGGAGCCAAGCTGCATTATTTTAAGGACTTCAGGCTCAATGTCTTTTCCCTATCTGTAATGTTTATCCATTCCCCCAAAGTCCTACCAAATATTTGAGGGCCAGGTCAAGTGCCATCTCCTTTAGAAGCTTTTCTGATCCCCACTTCTCCATCACATCCAGCCCATAGTTCTTGTTCCCCTCTCTGAACTCCTAACATACTATCCTTAACACCCAATCCACATTCAGCATATTTTAATTTAAATATGAAAAAGGAAAATACCAATCATGTCTTGTAACCTCCCCAAAGTTATATACCTGAAGTTTTCCTCCCATTCCTTTTGGTATTGTCTGTCTTAAACCTGTGGCGTATTGGCTTCCTTCTACCTTGGTATGTCATTTCTATCTCCCTTCACATTGTTCTCAAAGTGTTTGCCTTCTCTCCATTCCTATAGCACTTCTATGGCTTGTAATGGCCTTAGTAGAGGCTGAACACTTAGCCATGGGCCACTAAGTTATCCTGCAACCTAAGTTGCCCCTCATGAACTAGATGTTATCTGACCCACCAAGCCATAAAGTTGGTCATGAACGGCTGCACTCCATCATCAAATGGAAATGGTATAGACAAGACTGGGCTCACACAGGCCCTGAAGGCACAGGTGAGTCACATGAAGAAGTGACCCAAATGCTCATGTTACCCACTCCTGCTGTATTAACTTCTCTCCCCAGCCTGCTACTGGCCTCGTGAAGAGATCCCTACAATAAGTTGATACCTTTCCCTGCCTCCTGGATAACTATAGAAACCTCTGAACTGGTCCCCCACTTCCAGTCTCTTCCACTTTCTATTCACTGCTACATGCTTCCACCATGATCTTCAAAAATCAATTCCACTCTGATCACATTGTTCTTCTCAGAAACCTGTGCCCACAACTGTTGCCTGCATAACTCCTGCTCACTCTTTGAGGCCCTGATCACACCCTACTATCTTCTCTAATCCCTTCCCAGATGTGCAGCTAGACAGCACTTCTCAAATGTTATCCCCAAAGACTCTTAAGGACAGAGGAAAATGATCAGGTGCCCCTAAGAGTCCTAGAAGTACAGCCCAAAGCCACTGCCTCAAGAGTCTTTGAGTTCTAATGGCTTATCTAAGAACTAAGCCAACTTGACCTTCTAGCCCTTATTTCTAGATGTTTTCATGTTACTTAAAAGTTAAGTTACTTATAAGACTTATTAGCTGAGAACAATAAAACATTGATTAAAAAAATCAAGGTTGATTCAAGGAAATGGAAAGATGCTCTTGGATTGGTGGAATTAACATAGTTAAAATGGCCATACTAGCCAAAGCAATCTACAGATTTAATGCAATCTCTATCAAATTAGCCATGACAGTTTTCACAGGACTAGAACAAATAATCCTAAAATTTATATGGAAACACAAAAGACCCAGAATTGCCAAAGCAATCCTGAGGAAAAAGAACAAAGCTGGAGTCATAACCCTTCCAGACTCTAGACAATACTACAAAGCTATAATAATCAAAACAGCATGGCACAAAAAGCAGACCTATAGATCAATGGAACAGAATAGAGAGCCCAGAAATAAACCCTCACACCTATGGGTAATTAATCTTTGACAAAGGAGGCAAGAATATACAATGGAGAAAGGACAGTCTCTTCAGCAAGTGGTGTTGGAGAAGCTGGACAGCTACATGTAAATCAATGAAGTTAGAACACTCCCTCACACCATACACAAAAATAAACTCAAAATAGCTTAAAGACTTAAATATAAGACATGACACTGTAAAACTCCTAGAAGAGAACATACACAAAACATTCTCTGACATAAATCATAGCAATGTTTTCTTGCATCAGTCTCCCAAAGCAATAGAAATAAAAGCAAAAATAAACAAATGAGACCTAATCAAACTTATAAGCTTTTTGCACAGCAAAAGAAACCACAAACAAAACAAAAAGACAACATATTGAATGGGAGAAAATATTTGCAGATGATGTGACTGACAAGGGATTAATTTCCAAAATATACAAATAGCTCATACAACTCAATAACAAAAAAACTAAACAATCCAATCAAAAAATGGGCAGATGACCTAAATAGACATTTCTCCAAACATGGACCCTCTTGCACTGTTTTTGGACTTCTGTCACTTAGGTATGGTTCTGTGCCTGAGAAACTCTGTCTAGAGAAGAAAATTCCACACCAGCCTATGATAAGATGCACATCATAAATAGTACATAGTACTGGGCATTTGGAAGGTTCATGTATTCTCAGTAACAACTGAAAGCTAAATTCCTTAGCCTGAAATTGAAGCTCCTGACTGCACACCAGAATCTTAATACTAATAGTACTATTAACATAATACCAGTAGCTACAACTTATACAGTACTTACTCTGACCAAATACTTCTGTAAGTTTTTATTTGTATTAACACATTTAATTTTCAGATCCACATCATGAAATGGGTATTGTTAATATTTTCATTCCAATTATATGATGAGAAAACTGAGCTTGGCTTTGAAGCAGGCAGCCCAGCTTCAATGACTATGACTTTATCCACTCTGTTATGACACATCCTAACTATCTTTAGTATTAAATAACAGTAATAGCAGCAGTTATTGTGATAAAAGTAAGAGTAGTAGCTGCCTTCGCAGTAACTACACACACACACAGCGTCCCTTAGACATTAAATGAGATGGCATATAAATCACTATGAAATTCTCCTAGCACAGACTAGTCCATTATGAGGTCTCCCTAAACAACCCCTCTTTTTACCTCCCTTTTCTACCCATGGAAGTTCAGGAAGAGGTCGCCCAAGATCTCTGTGGTTAAGTTTCAGGGAGAACATGTTGAAATTGGATGGCTATGCAAACATATTAAGACAGATCTGTGACTATAAGAATCAAAGGCAATAAGAAGGTGGAGTTGCAAAGAGGTAAACCCCTCTGATGGACATTCAAGGATCTACTTTGTTTCTTTCCCAGAATAAAATTTGTGTTTTAGATCCAGGAAAAGTCTCTATTATCGAAAGAATGCAAAGGAGCCAATGGTGGGAAGCACTTAACAGTGTAGCCCCAGGGCATGATTTCATATATAACTGACCCCATGTGCTCCCCACAATGTCCCTGTGATGGAGGTAAGATCATCATTTTACAGATGAGGACACTGGTGGTCAGAGAGGTTCAGTATCTTACCCGAGGTAATATAGAAATAAACATGCAGCGCTGGTATTTGGAGTCTTATACATCTGACCACAAAGTTTATTTATAAATAACATACATGCTATGAAGGAGCTATGTTTCTGACCAAGGATAAAATGTTATAAAACTTTAAAAGGAGATGGCTCCAGAAACACTAGGAACTTTAAATTTGAAGTCTCTGGCCCTTAGTATGATTGCTCTTATAGGACATGGCTTCCTAAAATCTGAAGAAGTCAAAATTCCCTTAATTATTGCATGTCATTAGGTGAGATGGTTACTGGCTTCAGCCAGGTGGTGACAGTGGCCAGATGCATGCTTTCTAGGATCCAGCCATTTCCAGAGCTGAAAGGAAAGAGCAGGGGACAGAGGGTGGACACAGTAAGTGGCAATAGGAGACAGTTTGAGCAGGAGGGATAAACCTCTGAAGGTCCAGCAGTAAGAGGAGGGAACCAAGTAGACCAATAGTTGGCCTTAGCTAAGTCTCTCAATTATTTGGGGGAAGGTCAGTTAAATAGATGAGGGTAGGGAGTGCTTAAGGTTACTACTGGGGGAAGGAACAAACAAGGACATCCAGGTTTGGATTTCACTGGATTCCCATAAAGGTTACCAAAACATGGTATCAGGAACAAGGCCTATGTCGAATTATAGGAACATGAGCAGAGTCCAAATATCCAACCGAGAAATCAATACAGGAGCAGGGTGATCAAAAATGGTAACTTGATGCAGAATGCTAGGAAATACAAAATAAGGACTCCTATGGTTCTGTATCTGGGGACAGCCTGTGTAGGATTTTGCCAAATGCTGACATCATAAAGGACACTAGAGGCAAAGAATAGCATATGCCAAAACATAAAAGCTGGATGGGCATGGCATTTGGGGGGAATAACAAATGGTCTATTGGGTCTGAGATTGAGAGACGTGATACTTAGAAAACGTTAATTGTGGACAGATTATAGAGGAACTTGAATGTCAAATTAGAGCCTGGAGCTTATTGTAAAGAATCAACAAGTCTGGATGATGCTAATTTGTGGATGACAAAGAAGAAGACACAAGGCCCATGGTAGGTGCTTAAAAAAAATGGATTGTACATTGACTACTGCTGGGGCATGACACACATAGCAAAGAAATGATTGAAAATATTCAGGCTAGAAAGAGATTTTGAAGAATCCCTGTGTAATTTCCTTATTTTACAGTTGGGAAGACAAACCTGTGAGTGGGACCTCAAAGTGATTCATGAAGAACTAGAAACCAGTGTTCTTTCCAGTCCATTCTACTTTGCAATTGCAAGGTTAAAAATTCTATTTAAAAATTCTTGGAGGACCTTCAAGATGGCAGAGGAGTAAGACATGGAGATCACCTTCCTCCCCACAAATATATCAAAAATACATCTACATGTGGAATAACTCCTACAGAACAACTAATGAACGCTGGCAGAAGACCTCAGACTTCCCAAAAGGCAAGAAATGCCCCATGTACCTGGGTAGGGCAAAAGAAACAAGACAAAACAGAGACCAAAGAATAGGGACGGGACCTGCACCTCTGGGAGGGAGCTGTGAAGGAGGAAAAGTTTCCACACATTAGGAAGCCCCTTCATTGGCGGAGAGGGGGGTTCGCAGAAGCTTCAGAGCCACGGAGGAGAGCGCAGCAACAGGGGTACAGAGAGCAAAGTGGGGAGATTCCCGCACAGAGGATTGGTTCTGACCAGCACTCACCAGCCTGAGAGGCTTGTCTGCTCACCTGCCAGGGCGGGGGGAAAGCTGGGAGCTGAGGCTTGGGCTTCAGAGGTCAGATCCCAGGGAGAGGACGGGTTGGCTGCATGAACACAGCCTGAAGGGGGCTAGTGTGACATAGCTAGCCAGGAGGGAGTCTGGGAAAAAGTCTGGAACTGCCTAAGGGTCAAGAGACCATTGTTTTGGGGTGCACAAGGAGAGGAGATTCAGAGCACCGCCTAAATGGGTTCCAGAGACAGGCGTGAGCCGTGGCTATCTGTGCGGACACCAGAGATGGGTATTAAACACTAAGGTTGCAGCTGCAGCCACCAAGAAGCCAGCGTGTAAGCACAGGTCACTATCCAGGCTACTCCGAGGAGTCTGTGCAGCACCACTGCCAGGGCCCCATGATCCAGGGTCAACTTCCCAGGGAGAACACATGGTATGCCTCAGACTGTTGTAATGTCATGCCGGCCTCTGCCGCCACAGGCTCACCCTGCATTCTATATCCCTCCCTCCCCACAGCCTGAGTGAGCCACAGCCCCCAAATCACCTGCTACTTTAACCCCGTCCTGTCTGGGTAAGGAAAAGACACCCTCAGGCAACCTACATGCAGAGGTGGGGCCAAATCCAAAGCTGAACCACAGGGGCTGTGCAAACAAAGAAGAGAAAGGGAAATCTCTCTGTGCAGCCTCAGGATCAGAGGATTAAATCTCCACAATCAGCTTGATGTACCCTGCATCTGTGAAATACCTGAATACACAATGAATCATTCCAAAATTGAGGTGGTGGACTTTGGGAGCAACTGTAGACTTGGGGTTTGCTGTATGCAACTGACTAGTTTCTGATTTTACATTTAATTTAGTATAGTTTTTAGTTTTTGTTATCATTGGTGGATTTGTTTATTGGTTTGGTTGCTCTTTTCTTTTTTTTATTACTTTTTAAATTTTTTTATTTTAATAATATATTTTTTATTTTAATAACTTAATTTATTTTTTCTTTTTTTCCTTTCCTTCTATTTTTTCTCCCTTTTCTTCTGAGCTGTGTGGTTGACAGTGCCTTGGTGCTCTGGCCGGGTGTCAGACCTGAGCCTCTGAGGTGTGAGAGCTGAGTTCAGGACACTGGTCCACCAGAGAACTCCCAGCCCCATGTAATATCAATCAGTGAGAGCTCTCCCAGAGATCACTGTCTCAATGCCAAGACCCAGCTCCACTCAATGACAGCAAGCTCCAGTGCTGGACATCCCATACCAAACAACTAACAAAACAGGAACACAACCCCACCCATTAGCAGAAAGCCTGTCTAAAATCATAATAAGTTTACAGACATCTCCAAAACACACCACCAGATGTGGTATTGCTCACCACAGAGACAAGATCCGGCCTCATCCACCAGAACACAGGCACCAGTTCCCTCAACCAGGAAGGTTACACAGCCCACTGAACAAACCTTAGCCACTGGGGGCAGACACCAAAACAACGGGAACTACAAACCTGCAGCCTGAGAAAAGGAGACCCCAAACACAGTAAGTTAAGCAAAATGAGAAGACAGAGAAACACACAGCAGACGAAGGAGCAGAGTAAAAGCCCATCAGACCAAACAAATGAAGAGGAAATAAGCAGTCTACGTGAAAAAGAATTCAGGGTAATGATAGTAAAGATGATCCAAAATCTTGGAAAGAGAATGGAGAAAATACAAGAAACGTTTAACAAGGACCTAGAAGAACTAAAGAGCAAACAAACAATGAGGAAAAACAGAATAAATGAAATTAAAAATTCTCTAGAGGAATCAATAGCAGAAAAACTGAGGCAGAAGACGGATAAGTGACCTGGAAGATAAAATAGTGGAAATAACTACCACAGAGCAGAATAAGAAAAAATAATGCAAAGAATTGAGGACAGTCTCAGAGAACTCTGGGACAACATTAAACACACCAACATTCGAATCATAGGGATCCTAGAAGAAGAAGAGAAAAAGAAAGTGACCAAGAAAATATTTGAAGAGATTATAGTTGAAACTTTCCCGAATATGGGAAAGGAAATAGTCAATCAAATCCAGGAAGCACAGAGAGTATCATACAGGATAAATCCAAGGCAAAACACATCACAACATAGTAATCAAACTATCAAAAATTAAATACAAAGAAAAAAATATTAAAAGCAGTAAAGGAATAGCAACAATAACATACAAGGGAATCTCCAAAAGGTTAACAGCTTATCTTTCAGCAGAAACTCTGCAAGCCAGAAGGGAGTGGCAGGACATATTGAAAGTGATGAAAGGGAAAAACCTACAGCCAAGATTACTCTACCCAGCAAGGATCTCATTCAGATTCAATGGAGAAATCAAAACCTTTACAGACAAGCAAAAGCAAAGAGAATTCAGCACCACCAAACCAGCTTTACAACAAATGCTGAAGGAACTTCTCTAGGCAGGAAACACAAAAGAAGGGAAAGACCTACAATAACAAACCCAAAACAATTAAGAAAATGGTAATAGGCACATACATATCAATAATTACCTTAAATGTAAATGGATTGAATACTCCAACCATAAGACATACACTGGTTGAATGGATACAAAAACAACACCCGTATATACACTGTCTACAAGAGACCCACTTCAGACCTAGGGACACATACAGAATGAAGGTGAGGGGATGGAAAAAGCTATTCCATGCAAATGGAAATCAAAAGAAAGCTGGAGTATCTATTCTCATATCAGACAAAATACACTTTAAAATAAAGACTATTACAAGAGACAAAGAAGGACACTACATAAAGATCAAGGGATCACTCCAAGAAAAAGATATAACAATGGTAACTATTTATGCACCCAACATAGGAGCACCTCAATACATGAGGCAAATGCTAACAGTCATAAAAGGGGAAATCGACAGTAACACAATCATAGTAGGGGACTTTAACATCCCACTTTCACCAATGGACAGATCATCCAAAATGAAAATAAATAAGGAAACACAAGCTTTAAATGACACATTAAACAATATGGACTTAATTGATATTTATAGGACATTCCATCCAAAAACAACAAAATACACTTTCTTCTCAAGTGCTCATGGAACATTCTCCAGGATAGATCATATCTTGGGCCACAAATCAAGCCTTGGTAAATTTAAGAAATTTGAAATCATATCAAGTACCTCTTCTGAACACAACACTATGAGACTAGATATCAATACAGGAAACAATCTGTAAAGAATACAAACACACGGAGGCTAAGCAATACATTACTAAATAACCAAATAATCACTGAAGAAATCAAAGAAGAAATCAAAAAGTACCTGGAAACAAATGACAATGAAAACACAACAACCCAAAACCTATGGGATACAGCAAAAGCAGTTCTAAGAGGGAAGTTTATAGCAATACAATCCTACCTCAAGAAACATAAAACATCTCAAATAGTCAACCTAACCTTACATCTAAAGCAATTAGAGAAAGAAGAACAAAAAAACCCCAAAGTTAGCAGAAGGAAAGAAATCATTAAAATCCCATGGCAAATAAATGAAAAAGAAATGAAGGAAACAGTAGCAAAGATCAATAAAACTAAAAGGTGGTTCTTTGAGAAGATAAACAAAATTGATAAAACATTAGCCAGACTCATCAAGAAAAAAAGGGAAAAAACTCAAATCAACAGAATTAGAAATGAAAAGGGAGAAGTAACAACTGACACTGCAGAAATACAAAGGATCATGAGACATGACTACAGGCAACTATATGCCAATAAAATGGACAACCTTGAAGAAATGGACAAATTCTTAGAAAAGCACAACCTTCTGAGACTGAACAAGGAAGAAATAGAAAACATAAGCAGACCAATCACAAGCACTGAAATTGAGACTGTGATGAAAAATCTTCCAACAAACAAAAGCCCAGGACCAGATGGCTTCACAGGTGAATTCTATCAAACATATAGAGAAGAGCTAACACCTATTCTTCTCAAACTCTTCCAACATTGAGCAGAGGGAGGAAAAATCTCAAACTCATTCTATGAGACCACCATCACCCTGAGACCAAAATCAAACAAAGATAACACAAAAAGAGAAAACTACAGGCCAATATCACTGATGAACATACATGCAAAAATCCTCAACAAAATACTAGCAAACAGAATCCAACAGCATGTAAAAAGGATCATACATCATGATCAAGTGGGGTTTATCCCATGAATGCAAGGATTCTTCAATATACACAAATCAATCAATGTGATACACCATATTAACAAATTGAAGGATAAAAACCATATAATAATCTCAGTAGATGCAGAAAAAGCTTTCAAAAAAATTCAACATCCATTTATGATAAAAACCCTCCAGAAAGTAGGCATAGAGGGAAGTTACCTCAACATAATAAAAGCCATATATGACAAAACCAAAGACAAAAATTCTCAACCATGAAAAACTAAACCCATTTCCACTAAGATCAGGAAGAAAACAAGATTGCCCACTCTCACCACTATTACTCAACATAGTTTTGGAAGTTTTAGGCACAGCAGTCAGAGAGAAAAAGAAATAAAGGAAGCCCAAATAGGAAATGAATAAGTAAAACTGTCACTGTTTGCAGATGACATGAAACTATACATAGAAAATCCTAAAGATGCTAACAGAAAACTACTAGAGCTAATCAATGAATTTGGTAAAGTAGCAGGATACAAAATTAGTGCACAGAAATCTCTTGCATTCCTATACACTAATGATGAAGAATCTGAAAGAGAAATTAAGGAAACACTCCCATTTACCACTGCAACCAAAAGAATAAAATACCTGGGAATAAACCTACCTAAGGAAAGAAAAACCTCTGCAGAAAATTATAAGACACTGAAGAAAAAAATTAAAGATGATACAAACAGATGGAGAGATATACCATGTTCTTGGATTGGAAGAATCAACATTGTGAAAATGACTATACTACCCTAAGCAATGTACAGATTCAATGCAATCCCTATCAAACTACCAATGGGATTTTTCACAGAACTAGAACAAAAAATTTCAAAATTTGTATGGAAACACAAAAGACCCCGAATAGCCAAAGCAATCTTGAGAAAGAAAAATGGAGCTGGAGGAATCAGGCTACCAGAATTCAGACTATACTGTAATCAAGACAGTATGGTACTGGCACAAAAACAGAAATACAGATCAATGGAACAGGATAGAAAGCCTAGATATTAATCCATGCATATATGGTCACCTTATCTTTGATAAAGGAGGCAAGAATATACAATGTTGAAAAGAAAGCCTCTTAAATAAGTGGTGCTGGGAAAACTGGACAGCTACATGTAAAAGAATGAAATTAGAACACTCCCTAACATCATACACAAAAATAAACTCAAGATGAATTAAAGACCTAAATGTAAGGCCAGACACTATAAAACTTTTAGAGGAAACACAGGCAGAACACTCTGACATAAATCACTGAACGGTCCTTTTTGACCCAGCTCCTAGAGAAATAGAAATAAAAACAAAAATAAACAAATGGGACCTAATGAAACTTAAAAGCTTTTGCACAGCCAAGGAAACCATAAACATGATGAAAAGACAACCCTTAGAATGGGAGAAAATATTTGCAAATGAAGCAGCTGACAAAGGATTAATCTACAAAATATACAAGCAGCTCATGCAGCTCAATATCAAAAAAACAAACAAGCCAATCCAAAAATGGGCAGAAGACCTAAATAGACATTTCTCCAAAGATATACAGATTGCCAAAAAACCTATGAAAGATGCTCAACATCACTAATCATTAGAGAAATGTAAATCAAAACTACAATGACGTATCACCTCCCACTGGTCAGAATGGCCATCATCAAAAAATCTACAAAAAATTAATGCTGGAGAGGGTGTGGAGAAAAGGGAACCCTTTTGCACCTCGGTGGGAATGTAAATTAATACAGCCACTGTGAAGAACAGTATGGAGGTTCCTTAAAAATCTAAAAATAGAACTACCATATGACCCAGCAATCTCACTACTGGACATGTACCCTGAGAAAACCATAATTCAAAAAGAATCATGTACCACAATGTTCACTGCAGCACTATTTACAAATCCAGGACATGGAAACAACTTAAGTGTCCATCGACAGATGAATGGATAAAGAAGATGTGGCATATATATGCAATGGAATATTACTCAGCCATAAACAGAAATGAAATTGAGCTATTTTTAGTGAAGTGGATGGACCTAGAGTCTGTCATACAGAGTGAAGTAAGTCAGGAAGAGAAAAACAAATAGCATATGCTAACACATATGAATGGAATTTTTAAAAAATTACATTTCTGATCAATATCAGTATTAGGAGCATGACAGGAATAAAGACACAGACGTAGAGAATGGACTTGAGGACACGGGGAGGGGAAGGGTAAGCTGGGATGAAGTAAGAGAGTGGCATGGACATATATACACTACCAAATGTAAAATAGATAGCTAGTGGGAAGCAGCAGCATAGCACAGGGAGATCAGCTCTGTGCTTTGTGACGACCTAGAGGGGTGGGATAGGGAGCGTGGGAGGGAGATGCAAGAGGGAGGGGATATAGGGATATATGTATACATATAGCTGATTCACTTTGTTATACAGCAGAAACTAACACAACATTGTAAAGCTATTATACTGCAATAAAGATGCTTAAAAAATCAGTTTCATAACTTTATAAACAGACATATTTATAAAAAAATTCTCCACATTTTGACATTGTTGGTTATAAATGGGAAAAAAGAAAAGAAAATCAGAAAATTGTGTCCTGGCAGTGAGGCTAATAATAAAACTCAAAGCCAATTTTCTGTCCTAAAAATCACAACGTCAGAGGACTTGACCGTGGGTTGCCCTTGGCTCTTCTCCCCACCTGCTGCAGGTCAGCCTCATGTGTATCTAATCCCTTGGTCTGCAAGCCTTTTAACCCATAAATTGCATAAAACATTGTAAAGTCAGGCAAATAAT
Organism: Mesoplodon densirostris; assembly: GCF_025265405.1. Lineage (NCBI taxonomy): Eukaryota > Metazoa > Chordata > Mammalia > Artiodactyla > Ziphiidae > Mesoplodon > Mesoplodon densirostris. Next base: position 48,233,349 of record NC_082662.1, on the reverse strand, counting down.
TGCAAGAGATTTCCTGTTTTACTGACTTAGCCAGGAAATGAAATCTGATTCCAAGAAAGAGCTAGACATCAAATCCAGGGAAATGCAAGCTCAATATGAAGATAAATCCAGTTAAGTTACTAGCTAGTGGCTGATATGTTCCCTTTCCCTTAACAGGGGCCTAAAAAGAGAAGTAAAAAAAAAAACAATTTCTAATACCTGAGTCTCCCCAGGTGGCAAAGATCCATTGCTTATTTGTGTCTTTCTTATTACACACGGGTGCTATAAGTGAGACAAAGACACTCAAAGCATAAATGGAGCCCAGAGGTGGAAGCCATCAACATTGGGGGAACCAGAAGGCTCACCTGGAGGCAGAATCTTAATTCGTTTTTGAAAGATGAGAAGGTACTTTTTCAGACAGACAAAAGACAGGAGGATGGTTATTCCAACAAAGGAAACAATTCATGCACAGACATGAAAGGTACTATTGGGTGGACAGAAAACAGTTCAGTCTGGTGAGAAAATGAGGAGATTGAGGGTGTGGAGAAAAGAAAAACATTTCAGGCTTGTGGGAGGGCATTCAGGTTTGAAAGAACCTGGAGTGTCAGGGCAGTGTCAAATAGTTCCAGGTGGGCTGAGCCCAAGGCCACACAAGCAGGCGTGTAGAGGGAGACACGGTTGGAAAGGAGGAGGGCTCCGGCCAGGGAGGGCTGTGAGTACATCTCTCAGGAAGCTGGCTTTTATTTTGCAGGTAGTAATGGAGGCCACTAACAGCATCTGAGCAGAGGGGTGACACCATTAGAGCATCCATTTGGGAAACTGGATTGGAAAATGAGACTGTAAATAGAGTGGTTAGAACATGTGCCAGGTAAGAAACTCAAAAGATGCAAACAAGGGCCTGATTAGTGATCTAGACGCAATTCTACCAAGAACATTTCCCCAAGCTTTCCCACCTACACCAGCATTGCCCTGCCCTAACCACCTTACCACTAATGTGAGTCCTGGTCACTGGACCTTTAACAGCACTACTAACTAGATTTGCGTCCCTGTGCTGTGACCAACTCAAAGACAAGAATATGGTCTGAATAACCTCCATCTCCTGGCATCCAGCAGAGTCAGCCCCATTTGTTGAATGAATGCAGGCTGACATGCCCAAATAAATCAACCAGTGGATGGAAGTGGAATACAGCTGTGTGCCCCACTTACCTCGTTCCCTTCCCTACCCCCTCCTATCCCCCGCCCAGGTCCTAACACTGGCTGAGTAAATAGGGCAAAATTGTTTCTTCATTCATTCATTGACAATACAATATTAATTACCGTTAAGGGCCACTTGGCTACCACTGGAACAAGGAATGTGGGAGCAAATGTAACCAGTTCACTGGGTACTGGCAGGATGTCCTATTTCCTCTGACCAGGAAGTCATGAATGTATTCCTCAGGTCTGCCTTGGTTCTGTCCTGCAGAGCCAGGACACAGTCCTAATATTGAAGGGGCCTGATTAAAGAATGGGCATAGCTGGGTCCTTAAGCCCTTCATGTACCTGGCTCAAGACCACAGGCAAAGGATCCCTCCAGACAAGTAAGTGCACCAGATGGTCCTCATTGCCCTCTCCCATCTATTATCTACCTCTACTGGATGGCACAACGACACCACAAAGTAGGTCTTACAGTCCCCATTTGGCAGATGAGGGACCCAGAGTCTAAAATGGTTAAATCAGTGGTTCTCAACCTTGGCTGCAGTGGAGAATCAACTGGGCAACTGTTAAGTGATTCTGCCATCAGGCCCCAGCCCACGCGGCTCCAACAGATCTTCTGGAGTGAGACTCGGGCAGCAGGGTTCAAGGTGACATGGCTGGTGAATAGAAAACTCAAGACTGGAACTCAGCACTCCCTGCCTCAGCACCCTTTGCAAAGCTCCATTTGCAGTAAGTAAAATTCTACCGTGGAACCATCCCTAGAAGCTCTGAGTCAGGTGAGGAGCTGGGTGGGATGCAGGGAGGGCGACAGATGGAAAAAAAAGACATCAATTTTTCAGTTTCCTGTGCTGCTTGCTTTTGACCTCAAACCACAGGATATATTTGTGGCCTCTATTGTGCATTAACTGTTTAGTTTCCTCAGGCCCGTCCTGCTCAGAATACAGAACAGCCTCTTTCCTGCCAAGTGGGAACTTCTGGGCACAAAGGCTTGCCTCTGCCTCCCCTTTGATTGGGGCAAAACAAAGGGCAGCTTTGGCAGCTTTATGGGCTGCCTCTCAGGCTGCTGACACAGCCGCCTGACTGATGGCCTGCCACACTGCACGGCTGGGGCCGCGTCCCCAATTTCAGCAAAGGAGCTCACTCAGGCATGTGTTTTGGCTTCTTTTTATGAGAAGATCTGTGTTAGCCCATGAATCACAGGGTAGCCATGCTGGAAAAAATATTTAAAGATCATTTAGTTCCCCACCTCTACTATCATCACTCCCTGGACAGTTTTCTGATGGGAAAATGGAGGCTTATTTGATAATGACATATTAATAATCACAAAATTCAACACAGCAAAATATTTCCATACCAAGAAATTATTATAAAATGGATGTTTATTTTGCATCAACTATATGCCAGAGACTTCACACACATTATCTTAATTAATTCTAAGGACCACTGCATTGCACAAATCCAGGGGTCATCATTAGTTTCACAGAGTACACATTATACAGGCCAGAATGTTCATGGGTCCCATAGAACACTGCTATTCATAACTTGTGTGGCCATACCTTGCGGCCTCTTAGGACTAATGTCAACCTTATAAGGAGGCTATCATTCCTGTAGTGGTTCAGGGTTAGAAAGAGTCCTCTTCCTTCTGGTGTACAAAGATTACCAGCCAAATGGGAAACAAGCATCACTTTTTTAAATGTGTATAATCATCATGTGTATCTCGTAGCTTTTGCTACACAACAGATCACCCCAAAAGTTAGGGGCTTAAAACAGAAACCATTTATTTATTGCTCACAAACCTACAGGCCAGTTGGGCAGTCTGGGTTGGGCTTGGCTGATCTTGGTTAAGCTCACTAATCTATATGCATCAACTGATGGGCCAACTAGAGGATGGCCAGTTTCTGATGGCTCTGGCTAGGCTAGCTCAGATGACTGGGACCTCTCTCCATTGGTTTCCTTTCATTCAAAAAGTTAGCCTGGCTATGCATGGAGGTAGCAGGGTGTCAAGAAAGCAAAGGAGAGCAGGTATCATCTCTTAAGTCCCAGGCTCAGGCCTCATACAATTACTTCTGTTGCTTTGCTTTGGCCAAAGCAAGTCAACAAGCCAATTATAGGGGCAGAGAAATTGACTCCATGTCTCAAAGGGAGAAGCAACAAAGACCTGTGGCCTGTAACTCAAACTTACAGTTATGGGTTAACTGTTAGCATGGCTTAGGTTTCCATCTGAAAGCCATACAACCTACACTTGCCCTGTGATATGTCCAGTCACAGAGGGATAAGCTAGAACACACAACAGAAAATGGGGATTGTTAGCAAGGTGTTAGAGTTTGCCCTCCACTGGTACTGAGCATATTAGGTACTCCCTTTCAGAGAGAAGTATGTAAGGGAGTGGAAAGAGAGTGTATTCCACTCAGCACTAAATGAGAGCAGAGTAGAAGGGACAGTCTGTCTTCTATGGGTCAAGGTGGGAATGTGGGAAGAATGGAGGAGAAGATCCCTTCTTGATCAAAAATCTCCAAATCTAGACAAGGAAATGGAGGCTCAGAGAATTGAAGTTACATGGCCAAAAACACATAGTAAAAAAGATTAGGCATGCTGCCCAAATTGTGACACCAAGGCCAGCTAGGACCAGCTGTGTTTGGGTGCCCATCCTTAATGGCTTCTAGCCCTTTGCTGAGAGAGCCAAACAAGGCTGTCAATTATATTGAGCAGCAATTTTGGTCCAAGCACCCTTCTAAACTCTTTCACAGAAAATAGGACTAAAATCTTTACCACTCTGAATGACAGCATTATTATTCTCATACTGAATGAAAAACACTAAACACAGACAGATGATGAGATGTCTTCAAGATTACAGCTAGTCAATGAGGTAACATGGACCTAAATTTGAAATAAGACTCCACCAGGTCCAAATGCTTTCTCTATTAAAACATCTACTCATATTTCCTTGTCATGCATTATATGCAGCAGGTAAACTGGGTTATTTTTCTTCCCAAAAGATTCTTCTTTATTCTTTAATTCCTGCTTTCTCTTGCCCTGGAATGTACTAGCAACCTCTTTTTGGATCATGTAAACTTCCCTACCTGCATCTGCTACCCTAGCTCAATCTATATGACCCCTAGCATCTTTAAAGGACCAGTTCAAATACCACTCTCTTCAGGATCCAAAATTAAGGTCTGCTCTTTCCTCATCCCTCCAGCAAGAAGTCATCTCCCCTTACTTCCTCCGTACTCCTACAACATTTCATTTCACATCACTCTTTGCCATATGCCATTACTTATATTTACTTGTTTACATCTTCTATGCTTTGAAAGCTTGTTGGGTCATAGGGCTCATCATCATAACCCCAATGCCCAAATAGACCCTTGTCATTAACTGAGGGGACAAAAGCAAACAAACAAAAAATAGAGCTACGTGATTCCCATGCTCAGGCAGCAGGCATTGAGTAAATCCTCATTTGCTGCTAGCAAACCTGGGAAGACTGCCTGGAGTAAGCTGTAAGTCTGGAATCATGAGAAACTTCTGAGTTTCCTCATTGTTTTCAGTCCTTCTCAGCCCTTTGGTCTCTGATGCCTAAAAGGTGTTGAAAGCACCTTGGTAGAAATCAATAGTTTGTCAAGCTTGGTTGTGGCCATTCTTAGAAGGCAGAAGGGGGAAAAGTGTGCACAGAATGGTATGGTAATAATTTGTTTTATCCAAGTAAGATGTGGAAGACTGCTTGAAGTGACGTATTTCTGGCAGTTGATTGTCCCCAGAAAAGATAAAAGGAAGGATGCCCAGAGGGCACATTTTGTCGAAGCTCTCACCATTTTGGAACCAAACCACTTTTGTGTCTAATTCTCAGAGAAAGGAGAGAATGGGAGTAGCAATCTTCTAAAGGTAAAAGAATAAAAGTCTTCACTGGCTCTGAGTGTGGGTCAGGTATCCGATAATTCCTAGCATGTGTACAGTGCTTTACAATCTATAAAGTGCTTTCCATCTGGTTCCTCAAACACATAACAAGCCTATGGAGTAGATGAAACCATTGAAGAGCGAGAAGTGCTTGAAGCTTAAGCTCACAGTATAATTTAAATTTTTCACTGTCTCTTTTAAGACATTTTTAGTATGACACATGTTTTCTTTTCGATGACCTTTGATTCGTCTTCCAAGACATAAAGACTGACTCTTTGAACACAACTCTGCCCCCACCAGGCAATCTAATCAAGAGGAAGTGATCCAAGACAGAAGAATAAAAGGACCAAGATAAAGGCTTGAAAGCAAAAGAAACATTTCTGGCCCCAGTTTCTAGACTGGGCTTGCTTGTGACCCACCTCATGACCTAGGGCAAGTCGCTTTAACTGTCTTAAGTTTCTCAGGCAGAGAGTTCATCATTTCCTCCCCTCTGCTCCCAGAATATTTTCAGCACCATATTATCATTTCAATGGTGTAATATATGTACTGTTTGTCTACAAGTTACCTCCTCAGACAGAGTCTCTCTGACCCTCCTATGTAGCGTGGCTTCTCCCATAATTATTCTGTCTCTGCCCCTTGCTGGCTACCTTCATAGCACTTATCACAATTTATCAGTATTTTCTTTATTTCTCGGCTAACTTGGGAGCATTTCTGACTACCAAGCATTTCTGGCTTCCATCTGGCCACCTCCCCAAATGGAATGGCAGCCTAGTGAAGGCAGGGGTCAGGTCTGTTTTGTTCACCAGCTCTGTGCCTCAGGGAAGTCAGGTCTCAAATATTGATGGAGTGAGCGATGCCTCCTTCAGGAGATGGGGGGCTCCTCTTTCAGTCCAGGATCTGTCACAGAGTTGGTGCTCAATTAAGGTTGTATTGACAAAAAGGACATGGCTCCACACCTGACCTCACACTTCAACCTGGCCCATGAAGGACAGAATGTCTGCCCCCAGCCTTGTAATAAACACTGGTAAAACTAATCAGAGCTCATTAGTTGGAGAGGGAAAGCATTCCGTAGCAAAAGTGTTCTCAAACCAAAATCAGAGAGCGGCTGCACTGGAAGATACCAGAGGGTGATTTTCTAGTTTAATGCCCTTCTTACAAGTGGAAAAACAGGCCCAGAAAGGGAAAGTGACTAGTCCCAGGTCAGCCATGGAGCCAAAACACAGTTGATCATAGCAAGTCATGCAGGGCCTGGGAATGTTCTAGAAATCCATGCAGAAAGCTTTAAAGAAAAATGGGTTCCCTGGTGTGTGTGGGTCCCTTGCTGGGAGAGAAGATGCTCTTCCTCTGCACACAAGGCCTGGATGCTAGTTCCTTCCCTCAGCACCTCAGAGAAGCTCCCTTTATTATTGGGGGATGGGGAAGTTTAATAAATTCTTTGTCCAGGAGATCAGTTCCTAAGAAGCCATAAGCCAGGCCTATCAAGTTAGTCCTCACAATTCTCCATCGAGATGATCATCATCATCTCACACTGTGGAGAAGGAAGCTGGTGGTGCAGTGGTTAAGAATCTGCCTGACAATGGGGGGAGACCCGGGTTTGATCCCTGGTCCGGGAAGATCCCACGTGCTGCAGAGCAACTAAGCCTGTGCTCCACAACTACTGAGCCTGCATGCCACAACTTCTGAAGGCCACGTGCCTACAGCCCCTGCTGCACAACAAAAGAAGCCCCCACTCACAACTAGAGAAAGCCCAGAGAAAGCCTGCATGCAGCAATGAAGACCCAACACAGCCAAAAAAAAAAAAAAAAGACATTCCGAATATATATTTAATAGTGGGTGAATGATTATGTGTTATGTGAATTATATCTCAGTAAAGCTGCAAGAGACAGGAGCTGATAATTCTCTAGAACTGAAAAAAATCTTCAGTTCTCAGAGAGAAAGCCCTAGATAGACTCTATAGTGAATCTGTAAAATTATAAGGAGTAAGAAAAACTTCAGACTACTATACAGAAATATAAAGTGTATGCAGTTGAAGTCCTCCTTCATCCATCGCCTCAATATCACTTCCCTCTCCACCAATCAGCCCTATTCACTCTTTGGTGTATGGATGTACATTTATATCCATAGCTGTATCAATATCAATACATCTATATCTATATCTATAGCTATCTATTCATATTTATACAAGTATATTATATAGTTCAGTGTGTGTTTGTTATCAATTAATAAAGGGGATCTTATAATACATTTGCTGTACAACTTTCTCTTTTCATGTAACAATAAACCATAGGGATCAGATTCAGCTTTTTTACTATAAAGCTTTTCTTCTTTTAAATATTATTTTTAAATAATGTTTTTTTTTTTTCAAATTCAGGGAAAAATAAAGAGGAGCCCATAATCTCACACACATACACACACACACACAAAGGTACCAAGCAGCCCTGACGCTCCAAATCCCACAGCTCGAAGCTGCCCCCTCTGACGGGTGTGGAGGTAAGGGGGTGGAAAGCTATCTAGTTTCTGAAGACCTTCTCTTCCCAAGGCACCCTGCTGCACCTGCTTTCCCTCAGTCATTCGTTAATCAAAATCATCATGCCTATTTGTTTGTTTGCTGTATTTGTTTCTTAAACAGAAAATATGCTTCATGGAGGGAGGGGATCTTGTCTGCTGTGTTCTTCAGTATTTCTTTAGGCTTTGGGCAATGCCAAACACTCAGAAAAGGAGGGAGGAAGGGAAACAGGGAGGGAAGAGGAAAGGGAAGGGAAGGAGGAAAAAATTCTGTTTCTGCTCGTCTCTATTTTCTGTTCTAGAATCAGATCGTCATAATGACAAACCCTCAAATGTGTACAGCCTTTACCTTCTGTAAAATGTTTTTGCTTTCTCTGCATCCTTCCAATAGCCCTGTGAGTAAAAAGAGATGGATCTTTATCCCTATTGTATAGATACTTTCATAAATCAATCATCTGCTGAGAACCACTGAGAACCATGAGAGCCATGGGGTGCCGCGATGGGCACAATGTGGTTTTCGTGGGTTCTGTTTTCGCCTATCTCCCCAGATGAGTATTGCTGGCAACAGGGCGGGGGGATGGGAAGGGGTGGGCGGTGGGCTGTAACGGGACTGTGCACAGAGGGAAGGGGTTTGTTCCAAGAGACCTTCCCAAGCTCTGTCCTCCAGGCAGAGCAGATGCTTGAGGTGAGTTTTGGAAGAGCACGTGGGGAAGGAACAGTACATACAAAAGTATGCACGTCTGAGAAAGCGTGCAGCCTTCCGAGACTAATGTGGCTGGAACCTTAAGGCGCATGCAGAAGAGCAGATGCAGGTGCTGACACTGGAACCATGAGTGGGAGCCAGACCTTGGGGAGGCCTTGAATGCTTGGCATTGGCCTGAGACAAAGGAGCTGTTGACAGTTATGTGCCAGACAGTGGCCCCATCTGATTTTTATGCTGGGAGAGTCTGAAGTGGAGCGGGGCAAGGCTGAAGCAGCAGCGAGAACGGTTAGGAGGCTGGAAGGATCATCCTGGACAGAGAGGAATACAGACTGCATGGAGACCAGCCTGAGGCCCTGCAGTGGAGGGCAGAGAGGGAAGGGAGCCTCAACACCAGAACGGGCTGGGCTTCAGGGAGGGCAGATCTGCCCAAGGTCTCCACTGCAAGGAGATGGCAAGCCTAGGTCTTCTGCATCCTAGTCCAGCATTCTTTCCCCATGGGATGAACTTCACCTCGTACACTCATGCACTCTAGCCAGCTCCCAATAGCCCCCAAGCCCCCAGCCATCTACTCTCTGTTCATCCACCAGCTCCTAGGGCTGCCTGCCTCTGTTTGCCACCACAAAATTAAAATTTCTTTACCCCTCCTGGAGGTTTAGAAATTACAAAGCTGCAAGTAATAGGAGAATGTCCAATTTCATCTACCCTTTCAAGTAAAAGTGGGCCATCACCCCATGTTGTACCTCCTGTTCACTCGTTCACTCAACAAATATTTATTTTGTGCAGAGCGCTGGGACCCACCTGGCCTCTCAGGATCTCTCCTCACTTATACTTTAGAAGGCTTGTTTAGTATTGAGGCTTGTTTACTGTTAATTCAAGCAGTCGTTTGAATTCACCTAGGTTCAAGGGAACCACGGGACTCATCCAAGGCCACAGCAAGCAAGTGGGCAGGTTGGGTCCCTGGACGACTCTCAACCCCATAGGATCTCCATAACCTCTTAGTGGCCTAGAAAAGCAGGACTTGAACTTGGGTCTGATCAAATCAAATGTTTTCCATTAATGGAAAAGAAGTGTGTTGATGCACCAAGAAACCCACAGGTGTGACTGTCGCTGGTCCCAGGCGAGGCAAGCAAGGAGCTGGCTCCCTAGCCCCAGGCAGCACCAGCCAGCACTCTGATACATGTGGTGTTTATCCTTCCCTCATTCTGCAGTGATGTGCTCATTGATGAGCTGTGGAGCGCATCCAGAATGTTTTCGGAGCTGTTAGCTATTATGTCCTAAAAAACAATAGATTGCATGCTGTGGCTCTGTTTCTTTCCCCCTTTCTTTCTTTCAAAGCAACTGGAGAGCTAAAAATACCAATCTCCTTCCAGGGCCCACATCACATCAGAGTCACTCACCATCAACAGGAGGCTCCCACTGGCCCCAGAGCCCTTGTTTACTTTGAAAAGCTCACTCAGCACCAGCTGAGAGCCCTCTTGGCCCGGTGCCTCCTGGAGGATGCCCTCCCGGGCTCCTTTGTGCGGACGCAGACAGCGGGCTGCGCATTGTGGCGGGGTTCGGGGCTGCACCCCCGGCCACAGCCTGCCTGCTCTCTGGGCCACCAGGTCTGAGTTTATTATTCCAGATGATAAAGCATACTGTCCTGAGGAGTTCAAAGCCCCAAATAACTGGCTGCTCAAGAGCAGGAAGGTTGCCGTTGTTTATTTCCTAAAGCCGCCGGCCAGTCTCTTGCCCTCCCTTCCCTGCCCTTTCTCTCCTTTCTCCTCCCATTCTCTCTCCCCACCACCACACCCCTGCTCTCTCTCTTCTCCCTAACCCCCTTTCCTCTTTTTTCATCTTTTCTTTCCCTCTTAGACCCTATTCCCCTTCCTCTTAGTCACCATTCTGCTCTTTCTCTTTCCCTGTTCTTTTCTCTTGAGTCCCCAAGGCAGCTCTGTAGAAACCAATATGAAATCCTGGAGTTAGATGCTAAGGGCTTCCTTGGCACTGGTACCTGTATGAGCCATTCCTTTCCATTTTGCCTTAGGCCACACATTTGGAGTGAGAGTTTAAATGCAGGCGCTAACTGATAAATGCCCAGCTTTCAGACCCAGGGATAGAAATCCCAGGTCCAGCCTAGCCTGCCTGGAATATAGCATATTAAAAAGCATGAGCAGAAGTGGGAAGATCAATGTGCAATGGAATTGATTAGAAAGACAACTCTGCAACATTCCTAGATTTGTGAGCTGGGGAAAATTATTTCTCTCTGGGCCTCAGTTTCTAATATGTCTAATCCGTTGGTGCCTATGCAATGGTATAGTAATGTTTCTATGGGCTACCTACTACCTGTGGTTATTGTAAGAATGAAATGAGAATATGTGTATATTCTCATGCTGTCAGGCACAAAAAACATTAGCTGCAATTATCATTTGCTGCTGGATAGTTCCCTAGCAGCAAGCTGGAATGGAGATGTGCATGCATGAACTATATCAGGGAGTGCTCTCAGGATCTCCAAATCCTAAAAGGGAATGAAAGGAAAGGTGGCAGGGTCAGGCAGAGGAAGATGAGCTGCAGCCCAGCTTCAACAGAGGTCTCAACCGACATTACAAGGAGCTCTGAAGTGGAGAGGGCCTTTCAGAGTTACACCAAATTAGGGGAAGGGGGCCAGGCATTTATACCGCCCCCCCTAGAGTTCAGTCATTGGATTGGGGCTGCTCCAGGAAGACGGTGTGATCTTGGAAAAGATAGCTCTCTTCAGCTGATGCAATCCTCAAAGAGGACTAAGAATTGAGGGCTGTCTGCTGGTAGCCCCCCAGCAGCTAGAGGAATAATTTCTTAAGTAGAGAGGTGAGATCTGGGCCATGCATCCCAGTGTCCCTACATCATCATTATTATTACATAAATAAAGTGATTTATTTTGTTTTACTTATTTTGTTTCCTCATGTGGCCTGGCTAAAAGAAATTCTGATTTTGGCCAAAGAGTTTGTAATTATAAGAGAAACGTGGAAAACATTATTTCTACCTAGCTAACTAATAAGTGACCACTGATCAGCAGCTCCTCAATGGAACACATCAGACTGACCCATCCAATGGGTCCACAACAGAGAATCATTATTTGTAAGACCAACTACAATGGCTTCCTAATGATCTCCCAGGTCTGGACTCTCTGTCACCCTCTACCGGACAATTCTGTGTACTGCCTCTGTGGCTCTTTCACCTCTGATTATGTCACCTTATTGCTTAAATGTAACTGATCGCTTCCATCCCCTAAGGAAGCAGTCAAGACTCCTCTTCACAACTGGCCCAACTACCCCTTAGCAGGCTCATTCCCTATCCCTCCTTCCACCCCTCCACCTCATGACCCCAGCAGCCATCCAACATCCAGATGCAGCACTGTGTCCATGCCTAGAACCCCTCCCCATATTTTCCTCATGATGCATTTCTACATATTCTTTCAAGCCCAGACCAAATGCTCTCTCCTTTGTGTCCTGGATGAACCTCTGTTATAAGACTTAGATAAATAAACAACCAATTAGATTCAAGGTGATGCTTCTGATACTAGAAGCAGGGCACTGCCGTGAGGAATTGGCTTGGCTTTACAGTCAGTTGGCCTTAGTTTGGTTTTATTCTACTGTTTCCTGACTTGAAGCTGGAAAGTCTCCTAGGGACTCTGAGTCTGTTTCCTTACCTATATGATTAGACTAACACCTACTTCAAAGGATTGATGTGGGGATGGATATAAAACACTCAGCGGAGTGCCGGGGGCAGAATCATTGCTCAGTAAGCTGTAATACCTGCTGGGGACATGGGAAGCAGTGAGGCTCAGTGCCTCAAAAGATTTTTTTAAACAAGTGAAACATAACTATTCTGGAAATGTTAAAATAAATGGACTTGGGTTGAATTCCTTAAGGTTTCCCAATGCAGAGGACATCTATGTCATTTTTAAAGAAGAGTGAAATGAAAGCTCCTAAGATGGTGACCAGCCCTGCAGCCTTGGCAGATGGGCTGAGGGGCAAGAATGGGCCTGCCATGATGATTAACACCCCCATCTTTCTTCTCTTTCCGAGGCAGCTGCACTCTACGGTGACGCAGCCATGCTGGACAAGTTCAGACTAAACACATATACATCATCGTCTTCATGTGTGCTTCTAATGTGTCCGCATCAAACTCTGGAGAGGACTCCTGAGGACAGTAAATGGACTGAGACCACCTTGAAGTAATTTTGAACATGCGTACCTGTCATCCTCCTGTCACTCTTCCTGGAGCAGCGTCAGGGCAAGTCCACAGGGGCAATGATTCCATGTTTCCATCCGACCGCTAAATGCATCCTTCATGACCTGGGCCCAGGCCAGCTCACCAGCTCCTGCTTCTAAGAAGAGAGTATATTGTGTGGCTGACATAAATTCCACTGAGAAGAGCTGGTCACCTCTTGGCTTCTTTAATTGTTCCTCATAAGGAACATTTATGATATAATGATGGGTATTTGGATGAACTCACATTCAGACAGTAATTTACTTGGGGGAAAAAAAACCAACCTCATAAACACTGAAAAGAAGGCAAAGAATATCAAAGGTTGTATTTTTCTCTCTCACTCGATATTGAACAAATATTTATTAAATATCCACCATGTGTCAGACATTACTCTGTGCACTAGAAGGCCAAGGACATGAGACTCAACCCTGCCTACATAAAACTCATAGCTAACCAGGCAGGCAGTGTGATAAGTCCTCTGGTCAGCTAAGTACACATGCAGATCAGAGCTCCACTGAGGACGTGGGAAGATTCCCAAGAAAATTGTAATTCAGCTGAGACCTAAGGGACAACTCAGAGTTACTCATGTGAGAACAAGAATATGTGTTCCTGTCAGAGAAAACAGAGGTAAAAAAGAGCAGCGGTCACTGAAAATGACGAATCAGTTGATGGCAGCTAGAACACTCAGTGGGCAGATAAGTGGTCATAAGGAGGCTGCAGAAGGAGGCAGAGACTCCACAATGAAGGGATTTAGAAGCCATGTTGGGACATTCAGACCTTCTCCTAAGAGCACAAAAGAGACATTAAAGCCCTTTAAGCAAGATCCTAACCACAAATCCCAAATAAGGGTGCTTGGTGGGGCTTCCCTGGTGACGCAGTGGCTGAGAATCTGCCTGCCAATGCAGGGGACACGGGTTCGAGCCCTGGTCTAGGAGGATCCCACATGCCGCGGAGCAACTGGGCCCGTGAGCCACAACTACTGAGCCTGCGCGTCTGGAGCCTGCGCTCCGCAACAAGAGAAGCCACGACAGTGAGAGGCCCGCGCACCGCGATGAAGAGTGGCCCCCGCTCGCCGCAACTAGAGAAAGCCCTCGCACAGAAACAAAGACCCAACACAGCCATAAATTAATTAATTAATTAATTAGGAAAAAAAAAAAAGAGTGCTTGGTGGAGGGGTCCTATCTGCCACATTCATTCAATGAGAGTCTCCCAAGTTCCAGATCCTATGCTGGCCCTTGTACGCACACTAAATCATCCACAGAATCAAAGAGAACTCAAGAAAGCTCTCTTTCAGAGCTCGTCAAAGTCTGAGGGAGTATGAGAAACAGAAAGAAGAGTGGCTTAGCACGATGGTTAATTTTATTGGCTAGGCAATGGTGCCCAGCTCTTTGGGCAAGCAGTCGTCTGGATGTTGCTATGAAGGTCTTTTGACCTTCATATGATAAACATTAATTTTTTAAATAACTTTATTTATTTGTTTATTTATGTATTTTTTGGCTGCGTCGGGTCTTCATTGCTGCACGCGGGCTTTCTCTAGTTGCTGCAAGCAGGGGCTACTCTTCGTTGCGGTGCGCGGGCTTCTCATTGTGGTGGCTTCTCTTGTTGCAGGGCATGGGCTCTAGGCATGTGGGCTTCAGTAGTTGTGGAGCTCAGGCTCAGTAGTTGTGACTCACAGGCTCAGTGGCTCCACAGCATGTGGGATCTTCCCGGACCAGGGCTCAAACCCGTGTCCCCTGCGTTGGCCACTGCGCCACCAGGGAAGTCCCGATGATAAACATTTATAATCAGTGACTTTAAGCAGATTATCCTCCTTAATGTAAGTGGGCCTCATCCAATCAGTTAAAAGCCTTAAGTGCAAAAATCAAGGTTTCCCAGAGAAGAGGGAATTCTGCCTCAAGACCATAATGGAAACCCTGCCTGAAATTCCAATCTGCTGACCTGTCCTGAGGATTTGAGACTCAAGACTGCAATATCAACTCTTACCTGAATTGCCAGCCTGCCAGCCTGCCCTGTGATTGCTGACTTGCCAGCCCCTATAATCGCTTCCTTAAAATTAATCTCTTTATAGATGATAGATAAATAGGGTGAAAAATTGATAGATAGATGGACAGATAGATAGATAGGAGGAAATGTACACACACACACACACACACACACACACACACACACACACACACACACTATGGTTCTGTATCTCTGGAGAACCCTGACTAGGAGTCTGAAAACCCACTCTAATCTCCTCTCTCTATCATTTAACTTCCCTGAGCCCTTTGTCTCATCAGCATAATGGAGACTAATTGCCCTCCTTTAGTGCCATGGCTGGCACATAGTAGGTGCTTCAGATCATTTCTTTTCCCCTTTCCTTGACTGATTGATAGGACAGATACATATCCAAAAGGGGCACTTTTCTGCTGATACAGGCTGCACTTGTTGAAATCTGATCTAGAAAGGGAAATACTAAACAAATCAAAGAGAATTTACTCTTCAAGTATTATTGCCACCGTGATGGATGGCTGCTCCAAAAGCTATTTCTCAGGAGTTCACAGTAGAGAAATATGGTCAGGCTTGATTTTATATGTGTGCAGAAAATAAATTGTACGACAAGGGTGGTGGCATTTGGATGGGTAGAAAGCTTAGCCAAGGAATTAAACATGTCAGAAGGCTCAGAAGGAAAATAATGTTGAAATGGAAGGTGAAAGGGGCATATTTGGAAAACTTGACAAGTGGCACAATGGGAGGAAAGGTGGCATTCTGGAATGGGATGTCAGCCATTCTCTGCCACTAAAGTCATGATCTGCCCTTAGTAACTCAGCAAGGTAGAAAGGAAAACAATATGAGCCCAGGTTCTAATGCTTTATTATCATAACTGGCTTAAATTCTTTTTCCTTGTTTCATTGACCACACAGCAAACACAGAGAGAGTAAAGCCAGACAGGACTCTTTTTTATGGAATCTTTGCCTAGGTCATCTCTCAAGTTCTTGTCAACAAAACTCCCAATGTTAGAAACGAATGAGATGCAAGGAGAGAAAATATCTGGGACAACGTCACACAGAACACTAGCAGAAAACCCAAGTCTAAAACCCAGGCCTGTGAGCTCCCAGCCTCAGGTCTGTGTAAGGAACAAAGAGCATCATCTAGGCAGGGATGGCAAACAGGTTGCACTCAGCTCACCAACTTTAATTGATTGATAGTGCTGGGTGAGGTGTGTGAGAGCAAATGCAGGTTCAGCCTGAAAGTGGGGCTTAATTGATTAGTGATGTCTGTCATGGGAGCCAGAGGTTCTGCAGGCAGGCCAAATATTTGTCATTTTTTATCTGGTCCAACATTTTCTTTTTTTTTTTCTGTATTATAGCTCAGCAAAATATAGCCTGTGAGCCAAATTAGGCCCACTGCCTGTTTTTATAAATAAAGTTTTATTAGAACACAGCCCAGTTCATTCATTTGTATATTTTCTGTGGCTACTTCGGCTCTACAACCACAGAACTGAGCAATTGCAACAGAGACCATACAGTCCACAAAGCCTAAAACATATACACGCTGTCCCTTTATAGAAAGGTTTGCCAGCCCCTGTTCTAGAGTACACTGGGACCCAGGCTGACTTGATTCCAATCAGATAATGAGGTCATTCATTCATTCATATTCATCACATATTTTATTCCATGTCTGATATGTTCCACACACACTATATATAACATAGATGTAATATAATAAGATATACCATGTAATATAACATAGTATTCTGTACTATGAAGGGAAACAGCCTTAGGATGCCATGTTGTATGGATATAGATTTAGATATATTAGATATATATTTATATCTGGATATATATATTTTCAATCCATGTCATCCTCTTTCCCTTCATAGCCACAGGATGGCTGTCAGGGGCAACCTGGTCTCTGTGCTTTCTTGTTTGTATCCAGCAGGGAAGAGGAAGATTCCACTACCCCTCAGCAAGAATTATAAATCTTACCTTCCTTCCCTTCAATTTAATTAAGCCACTAAGGTCACAAGCCCAATCCCAGCCAAACAATATTTACCAGGGTGTATCACGCCCAGACTGGCTCTGTTAGGATCCATCTCTCAACTGGGGATGGTGGCAGCATCCCCTGAGCCATGTGGGAGAGAGATGAATTCTGGCACAAAGTTTCAAGTAAGGACAAAGAGAGGGACACAGGTGGTGATGACTGGCAACCACCAGGATCCACCAGAGTGGCTATTTCAATAGTATAGGAGGAAGATAACGGTGACTTCTTAGTTAGAGGAAAGCGGGAAAGAACAGGGAAGACTGGAGCAGATACTGGAGGTAAAAGGACTTGTTAGATTGGATGTGACAGTAAAGAGAACAAAGTCGACCTTCAAGTTTCTGGCCTGTGCAGTGAGTCAACGATTTTTAGCAATAAGATGCAAGAGTGGAAGTGTCAGGGACCTCTAGACTAGGAAGACTCAAGCCTGCCTGCCCATTAGAATCACTGGCAAGCTTTTAGAAAATATTTATTTCTTGGTCCCTCTCCAGACCAATTAAACCAAAGACTCTAGAAAGGAGCCTGGGTATTGGTGCTTTTGAAAAGTTCTCCCAGGAGATTTGAATGCCTAGCCTGTGTTGAGAACCACTTCTCTAAACCATTCAAGTAGGAGTGAAGCCAAGAGATTATCTGACCAAACTCCTCACTCTGAGTGAGAAAACCTGAGTTCTGCCCAACGTCGCACCCTTCACCACATTTTCCTTTCATTTCTGTAAGTTGTGTTTGGGTGGCCACGCTGTGGGTGACCATGTGATGAGACACCAAGGTTAGCAGAGGGTCTGATGCACAGGACTGCAGAGACAGTGGGAGGAAGGACCACAACTCTGACCTGTGTGCTGTAGGAGGAAAAGCGTAGTTTCTGGAAACACAAACCAGGCTTCAGTTCTTGATTCTGCCACCATGAGGTCTTGGACGAATTATTTAAACAAGAGTCTTTTACACTTTGAGAGGTGAGGACAATAATGTGTGTCTCATGCAGGAGTGGGTGGGGTTAACTGAGAAAACATACGGAATGCCCACAGAGGACCCAAGAGGCACTTGGAAATTATTAGCACCTTTTTAAGCAGGTTGGGGATGATTAAATCCTGGTTTGTGGACAGGAAAGAGCCCGGGCTGGGAAAAAAATCTGCAACTGAACTCGAGGCTTCTGCCAGATGAACTCTGTGGGCCGGGAGCATACGAATGCACAGCAGTATGAGCTATTATGATTCAAATGTAGGTCTTCATAACGAAATAACATCTCTCCCTGAGACGACTGATCCCAGAAGAGAGTCCCATCTAAATTTAGAGGGTCTCATAGCTCTCTCAAAAGTCCAGAAATGTGACTTTTCTTCAGGCTCCAGAGCTTCCAAGATCATCGCGGGAGCCTAGCTAACCGTGGTGCTCTTTTGTTCTCTCTCGCTGCATTCTGCGCAGTGAGTCACTACGACCACAGGGTCACTTTGGCAACTGAGAGATGCACCTGACTGCCACCCTGCTCCCTGGAGCCATCCAGCTTTCCACGGTCATCAGCTGTCATTAGGAGAGGAGGTGAATCACTGGGAACTTGCACGTGTCAGCATGTGTGTGTGTCAGCACAAGGGACTCACTCATTCCTTCTATATACTTCACCGAAGGCAACCACAAAGCCACAAGTGGCCTGGAGTGATGAGGTCAAGTGATCATGGGCCCTGGGATCCTAGGCCTGACACAAGACCATTGACAACCTTGGCACACAAGCATGCATCTCACTTCCCTTGCAACTTTCCTGAGGGGACATCTGGTCTGAAGTGCTCCAGTTAGGAAAAATAATCTTTGGACTCAGGGAGAGGATTCAAGCTACTTGGGAGAGAAAAAATCAGACTAAAGTTGAGAAAAAAGAAATGCTCTTCAAAAATGATGCCAGGATTGAAAGTGACATTTGCCTGGAGGGAAATAGAACAAATCTACTCTGAGCACTTCCTAGTGTCAGGCACTGAGATTGCAAATGTAAAGCAACACAATAAACTAACTCTCTGGGAACTAATTTTTCCATCTCATAGCTCCATTTTTATTATATATCTCCTAAGTTTGTTTTGAGATATAAAAATAGTTAATAATAAAAGGAATGTTTATTAATCACCTTCTCTGAGCCAGGCACTGTACTAAATAGGTTACCAACACCACCTTGGGGATTCCACAACACCGCTGTGACAGGTATAGCCTAGAGCCATTGCCCAAATGAGGAAACTGAGACCCCCAACTGAGGCTCATCATCAGATTTCACATTAAGAGCAGAGTCAGTACTGTAAGCCCTGGGGCCCTGATTCCAAATCTCATTCCCCTCAATAAACGAGGACCTTACAACTGTGGGGCACTTTAATTTTTCTGAACTGTAAGGTAGCAAAGCACGGTCTTGAGCCTATTGTTTCCTGGCTCCTGTACCACTATTCTTTCAAACTTCTGCCTTAACATGTCCCATAAAATATAAAGCAGGTCAAATGGCCAAAGAAGCTGGGTAAATTCCCTGCAATTTCAAGGTGTTTAGGAGTTTCCTCTGCTGAGTAGCCCATGGAAAAGTGAAGGCCAATAGGCCGGATTACAGCTCATGGTGTAATAGGAGATACTCAACAAATGGTAGCCAAGCCAGGCATTTTATCACACATCACCTCATATGGTCATCAATCCAATGCTATGAACAAAGTAGACTTATCTCTATTTAATAGGAGACTGAGACCCACAGAAGCAAAATGACTTGTCCTAGGTCATTTAGCTGGGATGTGACAGAGGTTGTACTAGAACAATAATTTGTTTTTCCTATTCTACCAAAAGTCCTTGAGGTTAGAACATGTTCTGATAGCTTTCCTTTCCTAACACTTATCATAGTGCCTGGAAAATATCAAGGCTCAATTAATGAAAGTTACTATGAACAAATACATGCCAGTAAAATGGACAACCTAGAAGAAATGGGCAAGTTCTTATAAAGGTATAGCATCCCAAGACTGAACCAGGAAGAAAAAAAATATATATGAACAGACCAATTACCAGTCATGAAATTGAATCAGTAACATAAAAAATCCCAACAAACAAAAGTCCAGGACAAGATGGTTTCACAGGTGAATTCTATCAAACATTTAGAAAAGAGTTAACTATCCTTCTCAAACTATTCTAAAAAATCGCTGAGGAACACTTCTGAACCCTTTCTATGAGGCTACCATCACCCTGACACCAAAACCAGACAAAGATATCACAAAAAAAGAAAACTACAGGCCAATACCACTGATGAACATAGATGCAAAAATCCTGAACAAAATATTAACAAACTGAATCCAATAATACATTAAAAGGATCTTACACCATGATCAAGTGAGATTTATCCCAGGGACGCAAGGATTTTTCAATAACTGCAAATCCATCAATGTGATACACCACATTAACAAACTGAAGAATAAAAATTATATGGTCATCTCAGTGGATGCAGAAGATGCTTTTGACAAAATTAAGCATCCATTTATGATAAAAAACTCTTCATAAAGTGGGCAAAGAGGGAACATACCTCAACATAATAAAGGCCTTATATGATAAACCCACAGGTAACATCATACTCAGCAGTGAAAAGCTGAAAGCATTTCCTCTAAGATCAGGAACACGACAAGGATGCCCACTCTCACCACTTTTATTCAATGTAGTACTGGAATTCTTTTTTTTTTTTTTTTTTTTTTTTTGCGGTATGCGGGCCTCTCACTGTTGTGGCCTCCCCCGTTGCGGAGCACAGGCTCCGGACGCGCAGGCTCAGCGGCCATGGCTCACGGGCCCAGCCGCTCCGCGGCATATGGGATCCTCCCAGACCGGGGCACGAACCCGTATCCCCTGCATCGGCAGGCGGACTCTCAACCACTTGCGCCACCAGGGAGGCCCTGGAATTCTTAGACACAGTAAACAGACAAGAAAAAGAAATAAAAGAAATCCAAATTGGAAAGGAAGAAGTAAAACTGTCACTGTTTGCAGATGACATGACTATACATAGAAAATCCTAAAGATGCCACCAGAAAACTACTAGAACTCATCAATGAATTTGGTAAAGTTGCAAGATACAAAATTAAAATGCAGAAATCTCTTGCATTTCTATACATTAACAATAAATAATCAAAAATAGAAATTAAGGAAACAATTTCATTCACCATTGCATCAAAAAGAATAAAATATCCAGGAATAAACCTACCTAAGGAAGCAAAAAACCTGTACTCAGAAAACTGTAGGATGCTGATGAAATAAATTGAACATAACACTAACAGATGGAAATACACCATGTTCTTTGATTGGAAGAGTCAATATTGTTAAAATGACCATGCTACCCAAGGTAATCTACAGATTTGATGCAATCCCTATCAAAATACAAATGGCATTTTTTACAGAACTAGAACAACTAATTTTAAAATTTGTATGGACTCCAAGTGGCCAAAACAATCTTGAGAAAGAAGAACAGAGCTGGAGGAATTAGACTCCCTGACTTCAAACTATATTATGAAGCTACAGTAAACAAAATAGTGTAGTTCTGGTACAAAAACAGACACATAGATCAATGGAACAGGATAGAGATCCAAGAAATAAACCCACACCCTTATGGTCAATTAATCCATGTTAAAGGAGGCAAGAATATACAATGGAAAAAAGAGAGTTTCTTCAATGAGTGGTCCTGGGAAAACTGGACAGCTACATGGAAAAGAATGAAATTAGAACAATCCATAACACCATACACAAAAACAAACTCAAAATGGATTAAAGACCCAAATGTAAGGTAGGATACTATAACACTCCTAAAGGAAAACATAGGCAGAACACTCTTTGACATAAATCGCAGCAATATTATTTTGGATCTCTCTCCTAAGGCAAAGGAAATAAAAACAAAATAAGCATATGGGACCTAATTAAACTAAAAAGCTTTTGCACAGCAAAGGAACTGGTCAACAAATGAAAAGACAATCTACAGAATGGAAGAATATATTTGCAAATGGTATGACCAATAAGGGATTAATATCCAACATATATAAATACCTCATACAACTCAACATCAAAAATAAAAACCCAATTAAAAAATGAGAAAAGAAGTGGACATTTTTCCAAAGAGGAAATGCAGATAGCCAACACACACATGAAAAGTTGCTCAACGTCGCTAATCAACAGGGAAATGCAAATCAAAGCCACAATGAGATATCATCTCACACTTGTCAGAATGGCTATCATCAAAAAGAACACAAATAACGAATGTTGGCAAGGATGTGGAGAAAAGGAAACCCTTATACACTATTGGTGGGGATGTAATTGGTGCAACCGCTGTGGAAAACAGTATGGAGACTTCTCATAAAACTACAAATAGAACTACCATATGACCCAGCAATTCCACTCCTGAGTATATATCCGAAAAACCCAAAAACAAAAATTCAAAAAGATACATGCACCCCAATGTTCATAGCAGCATTATTTATAATTGCCAAGATACGGAAGGTATGGAAGCAACCTAAGTGTCCATCAACAGATGAATGGATAAAGAAGATGTCATATATATATATATATATATATATATATATATATATACACACACACACACACACACAATGGAATACTACTCAACCATAAAAAGAAGGAAATTTTGCCATTTGCAGTAACATGAATGAACTTGGAGGGCATTATGCTAAGTGAAATAAATCAGACAGAGAAAGACAAATACTGTATGATATCACTTATATGTGGAATCTAAAAAATACAACAAACTAGTGACTATAACAAAAAAGAAGCAGAATCAAAGACATAGAGAACAAACTAGTGGTTACCAGTGGGGAGAGAGAAGTGGGGAAGAGCAATATAGGGGTAGGGGAATAAGAGGTACAAACTATTAGGTATAAAATAAGCTACAAGGATACATAGTACAACACAGAGAATATAACCAATATCTTATAATAACTATAAATGGAGTAACCTTTAAACATTGTGAATCACTATATTGTACACCTGTAACTGTAAAAAGAAAAAAAAAAGAAATTTTATTATTCCTCTTGGACGCTAATGCTATCCACTCAAGAATGTGCCTGGCATTGTGCTATATGTTTTATAACACATTATTTTTCCAGTGTTCAAAATAAGCCTATGAAATAGATTTTAGATATACTTTTATAAGGTAAGGAAACATACTCAGAGACTAAGTTTCTATAGTTTAAATCTAGGTTTGTGCAACTCAAATATTGTGTGTTGTCCAAGTCTATATTTCTGTGCTTGTTTTGAAGGACTTTTGGGCCAAGAGTCTGATTTCCAGAATTGCCCAGCATCTATGTCCTTAGTGCCCTCAACAATCTGCTTCCATTAGCACTGCTGTACTTGCCAAGTGAGAAACTGGAGGCTCAGAGAGGAACTGAGTTAACCAACACTTTCCAGACCATCTTGGTATTCCTAGAGTCTTGAAATCAGTTCATAAGGAGCACCAAGATCCAATAATTCTATTTTTATACCTGGAATGTGCTGGGAGCCAGCTGGCTGCTGCCACAGCTCAGATATCACCTGGCGCTTTCTTCTGAGCGGGGTGAATAAATCACATGAACAGCTAAGCCAGACAGTGTCTGTCTGGGTCTGTATCTGATAAGAGGTTCTCAACAACAAGTGAGCTGTGTTCCACTTACTGCAGGACTGGCTGTGTAAAAGGCAGCAGCCCAGTGGATAAGAATCACAGGACTTCAAAATGGTAAGGCCTATTCAACCCCACTGCTTTGCAGGTAGAGAAACTGAGACCCAGAGCCTTAGGCTGGTATATTGGGTTGCAAGACACGGAAACCCATTCAATTTAATGGACAGTGGTATATTTAAATACAAAAGGGTATTTTATGAATCCCACTTGTAGGACAGACAACCAGAACACATGAGAACTGGAAAGTCCTCCACCTTGTGGTAGACCCAGAGATGCATCATACAGATCGCCCTTTGAGGAAAAACTTGCTGCCCAGCTCAGGGGAGTGCTGTCAGTAGACAGCTTCCAGCTATCAGTTCCTTCAGGGTCCGCCTTAACTACAGAGGCCAGTCTCACCAAGGTCATGCCCTTGCTAAAGCAGCCCACATTCCATGATTAAGCAAGGCAGCATATAAAGGTCCAGTCATTTTGACCTGACAAGGGACAAACCTGATACGCAAAATTTGCTCCAGAACACCCAACTGTAGTATTGGAACTCTATCACAGTTCAGTTTCTCCCTCTGCTTGGTATTGCCTCCTCCTACTTTCTTTCACAGGTATCAGTCCCTAATAAACACCATGCACCCAAATTCTAAATATATCCTTTGGAGAATCCAATCTATAACACCCTGACTCTCTCTGGCCAAATAGGATTTCCTTTCTGCAGTCCTGGGTTTGCTCCATTCAACAGCCCTTTCCCTAAAATCCACCTGTGACTTCTCTTTTTTTTTTTTTCTACATATTAAAAGCTTTTAATAACAGATTGCAGGGTAAAAGGGACTGACATTTAGAAGCAAACTTAACTGCCAGAAAACTGCACTTCACAATCGTACAAAATATATCCTGGTTTAGATCCTATGTCAAACAGAAGTCTACCATACCTGAGAAAGTAAACTAGGGTTTATGACTCTCAGAAATAAAACTCCATGTGAGGAATGAGAAGAAAATCCCATGGGTTTGGAAAATGTTATTTATAGACACAATTTAAGGGGTTTTTTTTTACATCTTTATTGGAGTATAATTGTTTTACAATGGTGTGTTAGTTTCTGCTGTATAACAAAGTGAATCAGCTATATGTATACATACATCCCCATATCCCCTTCCTCTTGTGTCTCCCTCCCACCCTCCTTATCCTACCCCTCTAGGTGGCCACAAAGCACCAAGCTGATGTCCCTGTGCCATGCAGCTGCTTCCCACTACCTATCTGTTTTACATTTGGTAATGTGTATATGTCAATGTTACTCTCTCAC
The DNA here is from genome assembly GCF_025265405.1 of Mesoplodon densirostris. Lineage (NCBI taxonomy): Eukaryota > Metazoa > Chordata > Mammalia > Artiodactyla > Ziphiidae > Mesoplodon > Mesoplodon densirostris. The sequence goes on along the minus strand of NC_082662.1, from coordinate 48,208,904 downwards.
TTTGTCCCAGCTTACCCTTCCCCCCTCCCCATGTCCTCAAGTCCATTTTCTACATCTGTGTCTTTATTCCAGTCCTGCCCCTAGGTTCATCAGAACTTTTTTTTTTTTTAGATTCCATAGATATGTGTTAGCATATGGTATTTGTTTTCCTCTTTCTGACTTACTTCACTCTGTATGACAGACTCCATATCCATCCACCTCACTACAAATAACTCAGTTTTGTTTCTTTTTATGGCTGAATAATATCCATTGAATATATGGACCACATCTTCTTTATCCATTCATCTGTCGATGGACACTTAGGTTGCTTCCATGTCCTGGCTATTGTAAATAGTGCTGCAATGAACATTGTGGTACAAGACTTTTTGAATTATGGTTTTCTCAGGGTATATGCCCAGTAGTGGGATTGCTGGGTCATATGGTAGTTCTATTTTTAGTTTTTTAAGGAACCTCCAGACTGTTCTTCATAGTGGCTCTATCACTTTACATTCCCACCAAGGTGCAAGAGTGTTCCCTTTTCTCCACACCCTCTCCAGCATTTATTGTTTGTAGATTTTTTGATGATGGCTACTCTGATCGGTGTGAGGTGATACCTCATTATGGTTTTGATTTGCATTTCTCCAATGATTAGTGATGTTGAGAATCTTTTCATGGGTTTGTTGGCAATCTGTATATCTTCTTTGGAGAAATGTCTATTTAGGTCTTCTGCCCATTTTTGGATTGGGTTTTTTGGTTTTATGATATTGAGCTGCATGAGCTGCTTGTACATTTTGTAGATTAATCCTTCATCAGTTGCTTTGTTTGCAAATATTTTCTCCCATTCTGAGGGTTTTATTTTCGTCATGTTCATGGTCTCCTTTGCTGTGCAAAAGGTGTTAAGTTTCATTAGGTCCCATTTGTTTTTTTTGTTTTGTTTTGTTTTGTTTTTATTCCCATTTCTCTAGGAGCTGGGTCAAAAAGGATCTTGCTCTGATTTATGTCATAGTGTTCTGCCTATGCTTTCCTCTGAGAGATTTATAGTGTCTGGCCTTACATTTAGGTCTTTAATCCATTTTGAGTTTATTTTTGTGTATGGTGTTAGGAAGTGTTCTAATTTCATTCTTTTACATGTAGCTGTCCAGTTTTCCCAGCACCTCTTATTGAAGAGGTGGTCTTTTCTCCACTGTATACTCTTGCCTCCTTTATCAAAGACAAGGTAACCTTATGTGCCTGTAATTCCTACCTATAATTCTGTTTTTGTGCCAGTACCATATTGTCTTGATTACTGTAGCTTTGTGGTATAATTTGAAGTCAGGTAGCCTGATTCCTCCAGCTCCGTTTTTCTTTCTCAAGATTCTTTAGGCCATTTGGGCTCTTTTTTGTTTCCATACAAATTGTGAAATTTTTTGTTTAGTTCTGTGAAAAATGTCATTGGTAGTTTGATAGGGATTGCATTGAATCTGTAGATTGCTTTGGGTAGTACAGTCATTTTCACAAGGTTCATTCTTCCAATTCAATATCATAGTATATATCTGCATCTGTTTGTATCATCTTTAATTCCTTTCATGAGTGTCATATAGATTTCTACACACAGGTCTTTTGTCTCCTTAGGTAGGTTTATTCCTAGATATTTTATTCTTTTGGTTGCAGTGGTAAATGGGAGTGTTTCCTTAATTTCTCTTTCAGATTTTTCATCATTAGTGTATAGGAATGGAAGAGATTTCTGAGCATTAATTTTGTATCCTGCTACTCTACCAAATTCATTGATTAACTCTAGTAGTTTTCTCTAGCATCTTTAGGATTCTCTATGTATATTATCATGTCATGTGCAAACAGTGATAGTTTTATTTCTTCTTTTCCGATTTGGATTCCTTTTATTTCTTTTTCTTCTCTTATTGCTGTGGTTAAAACTTCCAAAACTGTGTTGAATAATAGTGGTGAGAGTGGGCAACCTTGTCTCATTCCTGATCTTGGAGGAAATGCTTTCAGTTTTTCATCATTGAGAATGATGTTTGCTGTGGGTTTGTCATATATGGCCTTTATTATGTTGAGGTACGTTCCCTTTATGCCTACTTTCTGGAGAGTTTTTATCATAAATGGGTGTTGAATTTTGTCAAAAGCTTTTTCTGCATATATTGAGATTATCATATGGTTTTTATCCTTCAATATTTTAATATGCTGTTTCACATTGGTTGATTTGTGTATATTGAAGAATCCTTGCATTCCTGGGATAAACCCCACTTGATCATGGTGTATGATCCTTTTAATGTGCTGTTGGATTCTGTTTGCTAGTATTTTGTTGAGGATTTTTGCATGTATGTTCATCAGAGATATTGGCCTGTAGTTTCTTTTTCTGTGACATCTTTGTCTGGTTTTGGTATCAGGGTGATGTTGGCCTCGTAGAATGAGTTTAGGAGTTTTTCTCCCTCTGCTATATTTTGGAAGTGTTTCAGAAGTATAGGTGTTAGCTCTTCTCTAAATGTTAGAAATAATTCACCGGTGAAGCCATCTGGTCCTGGGCTTTTGTTAATCACAGTTTCAATTTCAGTGCTTGTGATTGGTCTGTTAATATTTTCTACTTCTTCTTGGTTCAGTCTCGGAAGTTTGTGCTTTTCTAAGAATTTGTCCATTTCTTCCAGGTTGTCCATTTTATTGGCATATAGTGGCTTTTAGTAATCTCTCATGATCCTTTGTATGTCTGCAGTGTCAGTTGTTACTTCTCCATTTTCATTTCTAACTCTATCGATTAGAGTCTTTTCCCTTTTTTTCTTGATGAGTCTGGCTAATGTTTTATCAATTTTGTTTATCTTCTCAAAGAACTAGCTTTTAGTTTTATTGATCTTTGCTACTGTTTCCTTCATTTCTTTTTCATTTATTTGTGATGGGATTTTAATGATTTCTTTCCTTCTGCTAACTTTGGGGTATTTTTGTTCTTCTTTCTCTAATTGCTTTAAGTGTAAGGTTTGGTTGATTATTTGAGATGTTTTTGTTTCTTGAGGTAGGATTGTATTGCTATAAACTTCCGTCTTAGAACTGCTTTTCTGCATCCCGTAGGTTTTGGATCATCGTGTTTTCATTGTCATTTGTTTCCAGGTATTTTTTTATTTCCTCTTTGATTTCTTCAGTGATCTCTTGGTTATTTAGTAATGTATTGCTTAGCCTCTATATGTTTGTATTTTTTACAGTTTTTTTTTCCTGTAATTGATATCTAGTCTCATAGTATTGTGGTCAGAAAAGACATTTGATACGATTTCAATTTTCTTAAATTTACCAAGGCTTGATTTGTGACCCAAGATATGATCTATCCTGGAGAATGTTCCTTGAGCACTTGAGAAGAAAGTGTATTCTGTTGTTTTTGGATGGAATGTCCTATAAATATCAATTAAGTGCATCCTGTTTAATGTGTCATTTAAAGCTTGTATTTCCTTATTTATTTTCATTTTGGATTATCTGTCCATTAGTGAAAGTGGGGTGTTAAAATCCCCTGCTATTTTTGTGTTACTGTCGTTTTCCCCTTTTACAGCTGTTAGCAGCATTTGCCTTATGTATTGAGGTGCTCCTATGTTGGGTGCATAAATATTTACAATTTTTATATCTTCTTCTTAGATTGATCCCTTGATTATTATGTAGTGTCCTTCTTTGTCTCTTGTAATAGTCTTTATTTTAAAGGTATTTTGTCTTATATGAGAATTGCCACTCCAGCTTTCTTTTGATTTCCATTTGCATGGAATATCTTTACCATCCCCTCACCTTCAGTCTGTATGTGTCCCTAGGTCTGAAGTGGGTCTCTCTTAGACAGCATATATATGGGTCTTGTTTTTGTATCCATTCACCCTTTTGGGTTGGACTCTTTTGGTCTTTTGGTTGGACTCTTTAATCCTTTTACATTTAAGGAAATTATCAACATGTATATTCCTATTACCATTTTCTTAATTGTTTAGGGTTTGTTATTGTAGGTCTTTTCCTTCTCTTGTGTTTCCTGCCTAGGGAAGTTCCTTTAGCATTTGTTGTAATACTGGTTTGGTGGTGCTGAATTCTCTTAGCTTTTGCTTGTCTGTAAAGGTTTTAATTTCTCCCCTGAATCTGAATGAGATCCTTGCTGGGTAGAGTAATCTTGGTTGTAGGTTTTTCCCTTTCAATACTTTAAATATGTCCTGCCACTCCCTTCTGGCTTGCAGAGTTTCTGCTGAAAGATCAGCTGTTAACCTTATGGGGATTCCCTTGTATGTTATTGGTTGCTTTTCTCTTGCTGCTTTTAATATTTTTTCATTGTATTTAGTTTTTGATAGTTCTACTAATGTGTCTCGGCATGTTTCTCTTTGGGTTTATCCTGTATGGTTCTCTCTGTGCTTCCTGGACTTGATTGACTATTTCCTTTCCCAGGTTAGGGAAGTTTTGACTATAATCTCTTCAAATATTTTCTCAGACCATATCTTTTTCTCTTCTTCTTCTGGGACCCCTACAATTTGAATGTTGGTGTGTTTAATGTTATCCCAGAGGTCTCTGAGACTGTCCTCAATTCTTTTCATTCTCGTTTCTTTATTCTGTCTGTGGTCCCCTACTGGTGCCTGGTAGGTGTCCTATTTGTGAGAAGACATGAACTCCTGACTTATCTTCTTGAACATAACCCATCAGGGCTGCCTCCAGACCTGTGGCAGACTGTGTTTTCCAAATTGACAAATGCAACGTTTTCAATCCTGCATGTTCTTCCAGAAACTGGACAATCCCCACTAAGAGTAAGAATCTATTTCTCCTCCTGTTGAAGTTGGGCTGGACTTTGTGAGTGCCTTGATGAACAGAATGAATGATATTGCATTCATTCTTGGGGCTAAGTCATAAAAGGCAATATCGCTTCCACTTGGCTCTCTCTCTGGGGACACCCACTCTTGGAACCTAATCACCAGGCTGTAAGGGAGCCCAAACTAGCCCATGTAATGAGACGGTATGGAAAAATAACTGAAGCCTGATAGCCAGCATCAACCACCAGACATGTGAATGAATGAAGCTTGAGATAATTCCAACCCCCCACTTTTGAATCTTCTAAGTACCAGACATGGTGGAACAGACACAAGTTGTTCCCACTGTGCCATATCTGAATTCCAGGCTCCCATAATCTATGTGCATAATACATGGTTGTCACATACCACTAAGGTAAATTGTCTCACAGCCATAGTAACTGAAAGAGCCTCAAAGTTCACAGAACTCTGTAATTTGTCTCTCACAGCCAACTGACTCCATCTCTAAGTCCCAATTCTAAATTCCTTTGAGAAATAAATTGATTGGACCAGATGTAGACACCTGACTCAGATTAGGCCAATTAGCTGTGGCCATTTGGCCATGAAGGCAGGTCTTCAATGTAAAGGGATTTTTCCATTTGAGATCCTTTCATTCATTAAGCAATTATCAATGTCATGTTCAAGTTATAGGCTGCATGAGCTACTGTGTTTACAGTGGTGAGTAAGATATAACCCAGCTAGCATGAAGTTTATATGTAGAGGAATCAGATAATGAACAAGGAAAAATACACTCTTTTTCTAAGGTAGCATGGTGCAGCAATAGAGACTATCAGAGGAACCTAATGGGTTGGAGAATCAAGTGTGGCCAGGGAGAAAAGGATTATCATATTTGCTCTATCCAGCCTCAGATTCAACAAGAATTTATTGAACATCTACGAATCTCAGAGGCTATGCCAGAGGATATTTATGTACAGGTGATCTTGTATGACAGATATTTGAATCTCCCAGTATGCCTTGACCATCATAAGCCCAGAGATATGACATAAGCACTTGAGTTTGAGCTCAGACCTGGAGCACAGTCTACCATTGCTATGACATCCCCCCATACCAGCCTGCCTCATACAGCATCTTTCAACACAGCTCAGAAACAGAAGGAGCTTTTTCTGACTCAGGATAGAGTAGCACTTAAGTACATGGGCTCTGGAGACAGCCTGCCCAGGTTCTAATCCCAGCACTACCGCTTATTAGAAACACCTAATAAGGGACGATAAGGGACAAGTTTAGCTTTCTGAGCCTCAGTTTGTCAGTCTTCTTGTCTGTAAAGTTGGACAATAATAGTACTGATCTCATTGGCTTGTTGTCAGGACAAGAAGGGCTAAACCATGTAAGGAGCTTAGAACGCTGTATGACACAATCTAAGTGCTCAATACATGTTAGCTTTTATGATCCAGTTTGAGGGCTCAGAGGAAGCTTCCTGGTGGACATGGGCCCTACAAGTGCGTGGACTTTGAACACCAAGTTAGAAAGAGATATTTCCTGATGGAGGGAGAAGCAGGAGCCAACTTAAAGAAATTATAAGGTGTTTCCAGAAACAATAAGCAATCCCATTTGATGAAACTTTAAGTAGATTCGTCTACTAATTTATTTTTTGTGTCTCCCATTAGTGCATAAGCTTTCCATGGGGTAAAGAGCTTCACTCCACCTAGAGCAGTGCCTGGTACATGGCAGAGCAGGTGTGCAATAAAATTTTCCTGACTAAATTAATGAGGTACGTACTGTGTGGTCTTAGGCAAGCTACCACTCCTCTCTGAGACTTAGCCTCCTGCCTTTCAAGGAAGGGATAATGACATCCTCTTCATTGGTTATTGAGAGGCTTAAATGAGATAAGATTGCAATTCCTGCCCCAGAGCAGGTGTTCAAGACATGCTAATTCCCTTTCCTTGGAGTTACTATCCAGTAGAAGGTCAAAGTGGGGTGGGACAGATAATAAAAAAAGTAAAGAGGGAAATGAAAAGAATTAGTGCTGGAAGAGTTAGGGACGTTTTCCCAGAAGAAACAGGACTAATACTGGGCTTTGAAGAGGGGAGCTGAGCTGTGTTTTCTTCAGAGCCTCCAGGATGGACTCTACGTTCATAATGAGGTAGGGACAATAGTTCTCTGTATGTGCCACCCCCTGCCTCCCCATCAGAACAGAACCATCAAAGCAGGATGGCCTCACCACTGACCTCATTCTCTGGCACATCCTCTGTTATGACAAAAGCCTTGGTGCATCCAAAAGGCCTGTCCTGGGTCAGGGGTGTAGCTGGAACACATCCCAGCCAGCTTCAACAGAGTTGCCTAAACCTCAGGACTTATTTCCCTAGGAGACCTGCTGGTGCCAGTAATAAGGGTGGATGGATAATAATGACTCACAAAATCTGCCAAGGGCAGCAAAGCAGTTGCAAGGAGCCTTGATTTCAGAGTGAGTAAACCTAGAGATGCACCCCAGGCTCTGTCCCAACCAGCTGTCTGTCCATAGGCAGATGCTTACCCTTTCCGAGCACCCCTTCCATATCTCAGGAAGGGGATGGGATCCTGCACACTTCAAGTGGGCTTGTGAAGATCAAATGAGATCATAGATGCAGGCCCTTGGAATATTGTCAACTCATAAGGTTAAGATAATATTGTTTTTGATGGCTTGCGTCTACAGAGTATTTGACAATTTACGAAGTCCGTTACTTGTTAATGCACATTCACATCAGTTATCTCCCACACACCCCAACAGCCCTATAAGGAGACAGCGTGAACCTTCTTATCCCCTCACCTCTTATCTGCCCCTCTCTTAGGGCACTTAGAACATTAAACCTTCAACTTTGTATTTTAGTTATTTATGCCCATGTCTAATCTCCCCACCTTGAACAGAAGCCAGAGCAGGCATGAGGGCCGATCATCCTTGTTCCACCACCACCCCGCCCCCTGCCTCAATCCACTCACTGTCTTCTGCATGGTTGGTCCTCAGCCAGTGATAAAAGTAAGGAAAAGGAGAGGGATAGGAAAGAGACAAAGAAGGTAGTATAAATTGAGTCTCTGTCTTAATTTACACAGTGTAAATTAAGGTGTCTACTACGGTAGCTACTAGCCACATGAGATTACTTCAACTTAAGCTGATTAAAATTATATAAAGTTAAAAATTGTTCCTGTGTTGAACTGGCCACATTGAAAGTGCTTAATAGCTCAACATTTCCATCACTGGGGAACACTCTGTTGGACAACACTGGCATAGAAAATGGAGCCTGGGCTCTGGATTGGTTCCCCCAATTCCCCATCTGTAAAATGGAGACTATAATATTATATGCCGTATACAGTGGCTGTGAGAGTTAAATAGAATTATGCATTAAAAAACTCTTAGCCTGGTGACTCATGCATAGTTAATGTCCAGTAAATATTACATGTACAGCCACTTTCTTGCAACAGTGGAAGCATGCTGGACGGGCACAGAAGGAGGCCAGTGCTCCCTCACAGCTAGAGCTTAGAGCCCGTGAAAGGAGGTAGCATATGGAAGGCGAGGCTGTCTGAGGCCACGCTATGGAGGGCTTTGTAAGCAGTCAGAGAGTCTGGCTTCACTCTGAAGAGAAGGAAAGAGCCATAAAAAGATTATAAGTTGGAAAGTAGAGTACTGGAATGTGCAATTTAAGAAACTGTCTGACTGGAGCATAAGGATGGGAGGGAGCTGGCCAGACTGGAGGCAGGAAGGAAGGAGGCTGTCACACAAATCCAACCCAGAAATGAAGAGAATCATTCATGGGGGAAAGAAGAGAAAGATCCTGGGGAAATACAAATGAAGAGGCTTGGCCACTTTGTCATCCTGGGTCTGGCAGGACACAGGAGGCCCACTCAGATGGATTTAACCCAACAGAGCTTAATTAAAGGCCTTCTTGAGAGGGGTGGGCAGGGTTCAGGGAACCAGGCACAACCAAGACAGGAAGGCACTGTCACCCCTGAGCCTGAGGGACATGGGGAGGGGATGGTATTGCAGGAGCTCAGAGAATCAGGAATGAAGGAAGATGGCTGACCCAGCAGGGGCTACAGACTTAGTGGGGAACATGGCTTCCACAGACATGCCAGGCATGGGGAAGAGATGTCAGGAATAAAGTATCCAGCCTCTCTTCCCTTCCACCCTGATCCCAGGCTAGTGCCTCTCATTGGCCAAAACCAACTGGAAGCCAGAGTCCAGGAGAGGCTGAGTCATGTGATCTGTAAATGTCAACCTTCATGGGTCAACAGAAGGTCAGAGGAGGATAAAATGGGTCTGAGGGTGGGGTACATAAATGAAGAACTAATATCATAGTCACTCATTGCAGGGGGGCATTGATTGGGGGTGGGGAGGGAAAGAATTTTTCCTAACCCCTGAGGTTCCCTGCTAAGGAGATTTATCCAATTAAATACCCGTCAACTGGAGGACTGAAATGCCTATCCACATAAATCACATTCGAGTCCTCACATGCCCCTCAGTGTGTGTCCCAAATGTCTGGACCTTCTTCCCCTTCCCTTTCCATCCACAGATATGATCTCTCGCTGAAGGCTTGGAAAAGTTAGCCAGAAGAGAATTTGCGACAGATTATTATCATTTCATTGGTACTATAGCTAAAAAACAAACTGGCCTGTAACATATGTTCAAAGTCATAAAGATAAATACAAGAATAACCTGGTGGGGGTGGAAGTCGGGGTGCAGGGAGTTCCTTCCTCACTCTTTGCAAAAAAATTTCCTTTTCCACAAACACTGCTGGGATCCAAAAAACTACATGGAAACTGTCCCAGCCCTCAAGGCCCTGACACTCTCTGCCTGACACATCTAATTCCCTGTATCTCTGATGGGTTGCAGGCCTCGATGGATCTGCCACACCAGAGCACCAGGCTACAGTGATGTGGTTCTCTGAGTGATGCTGAGGCAGGCACACCCCAGAGACAGAGACAGGGAAACTGCCCAAGACCAGAATCCTATTACTACGGGAGCACAGGAACTGCTGACAGCAACAGCCAGGACTTGTTTCTGCAAAGTTCTCCCGGGAAGCCTTTACAGGCCTGAAGAGCAGAATGGTTTTCATCATTAATTAACACATTTTCCACACTGGGGCCAGAAGCAGGACTAGCTGAGACACACTTGGAGGTATAGAGGAGACGGACTGGCAGGTATGGGCAAGCCTCAGCTTAGAACTCCACTCTGTGGATTACAGGGAAAAGTCTGAGTTGCTTGGGAGGTCTGCTGAAGCCCTTTAAGATTTGATGCCCACTTGTCCAGGTCATTGCTGAGAGAAAGCAAAGAAGACCTGCCTAAATTAAAGGATATACTATGTTTAAGGATTCAAGAACTCAGTATTGTAATTTTGTCTGTTCTCCCCAGTTGGACCTATACATTCAGTGCAATCCCAATAAAAATCCCAGTGATTTTTTTCTGGTATGTCTTAGTTTGAATCACCCAGAAGTAGACCCCGAGATGAGGATTTATAGGCAAGTGTTTTATTAAAGAAATGTTCTCAGAAGAAACTGATCAGAAAATGAGTAAGTAGATCATGGAAGAAGGGGAAAACAAGCAAAGGCCTGATTTCAATCTGATCCTATGAGGAAGTACAGGAGTGCAGCTGACACCCCAAAGATTTTTACTTCAAGGAAAATAAGCTAAGCTTTCACACTCATGCACCAGTTAGTCACTGTTAAGTTCAGCCCCGGGAGGACATAAGCTTCTAAACATTTCCAGCTCTCTATGCATTTGGGCAAAGTGGCTCCAGTAACTTTCAGAGAGTCCTTCAAAGAGAAGCGCAGGTGCAGGCTGTAGGACATAAAATATAGAGAAGTTAGAAGAGGAGGGAAGACATGAAGAGTAAAAGGAATCTGAGGGGTTTGGGGTAGAGCACAGATAACACCCACTACATGGAAAATCAACAAGCTGATTCTAAACTGTGTATGGAAGTGCAAAGAGCCAAGCCAAACAAAGATAATCTGGAAAAGGGGAATAAAGTCGGAGTGCTTATGTTACCAGATTTCAAGACTTATTATAAATCTTCATTAATTAAAACAAGTATGAAATTGGCACAGTAATATACAAACAACCAATGGAAAAAAATAAAATTCCAGAAACAGATACACACATATTTAGTCATCTGATTTATATTAAAGATGCCTGCAGTGTAATGGAGAAAGTATAATGTTTTTAATAATTGGTGCTGAGTTAATTAGATATTAATACAGGGAAAAATAAACCTTGAACTCTAACATACACTGAATTCAATTCCAGATGGATTATAGGCCTAAATGTGACAGGGAAAAGTAAAATTATAATAAAGCCTCTAAAAACATGTCTTCCTGACCCTGGGGTAGGCAAATATTTCTTGAGTAGAACACAAAATATACTAATTATAAAGGAAAAGATTCACCTATTTGACTTTGTTAATATTAAAGCTTCTGTTCATTAAAAGATACCACTGGGACAGTGAAAAGGCAAGAGTAGGGAAAGATATTTGCACTACATATACCCAACAAAGGATTCATAATCAAAACATTTAAAGAACTCCCATAAACCAGTAAGAATTGAACAGATAATTTTTTTTAACAGTCAAAAGACTTGTAGAGGTGTTTCATGAAAGAGGATATCCAAACAGCCAATAAGCACACGCTCAACATTAATAGCCATCAGGAAAACGTCAATTAAAACCACAGTGAGATGCCACAGCATATCCACAAGAATTTCTAAAATGAAAAACAAAAACAAAAAATCCCAACAATACCAAACATTTCCAAGAATGTGGAACAACCGGAACTTTTATGCATTATTTGTAATGGTGTAAACTGGCTCAACAACTATGAAAACTGGACAGATCTACAAAGACTAAAAATTGCACAGCCCACAACCAAGTAGTTCAACACCTAGACATACAGCTAACAAAACTTTTGTTAAGTTATGCAACAAAAGCCATGTCCAAGGATGCTCAGAGCAACTTTATTAAAAACAGCCAAAAGCTAGGAATGGCCCAAATACCAATATATACATAATGGAATGCTCTAAAACAAAGTAAAATAACCAACTACTGCTACACTCAACATGCATAAATCTCACTGGCATATAAACAAGTGAAGGAAGATCAATGTAAATGAATAAAACCTGTATTATTCCATTTTTATGAATTATGAAAGACAAAATCAATCAATGGTGATAGAACCCAGACAAGTTATGACACGTATAGGTATATTGACTTGGAAGGGAAATAAGAAACTCCTAAGGTATGACAGGGGGTTATATCTTGATCAAGGTGGTGGTTACTTGGATATATATGTTTGTAAAAATTCACCAAACTATAAATTTAATATTTGCATTCTTTATTATATGTAAGTTATAACTTGGTAATAAAAAAAGAGAGATTTTAAAACCCTAAAGTCCCTCAAGTTTATTGTAGACATTTTAGAAAGTACAGGAATGCACAATGGGACAACTCAGTGTTAATATTTTTTTAATTACAAAACTGACAGTATATTGTAAATGTTGTTTTGTAGTCTACAAACAATTTTCCTATAAATAATATGTCATGATCATTTTCCCATTTAGTACATTTTGTACTACAACATAAAAAGTATTTGTTGTGTAAAATGTAGGCTCCAGAACAGCTGAAGAGAACTTCACTGCACTTCCATGCACACAGGGTTGAACTGTAGAACAGAGGAGAAAACAGTTCTGAAACAGTGGCTAGCCTGAAGGGTGACCACAGAAAGATGCAATAACTGTTCATACAATTGTTCATACAATTTATGAAGGCTTCTCAATCTTTCTGTGTTTTCCACACTCTTTTAAGTACTGAACTTTTTGCAAGCAATATTAAAGTATTAACATAATGATAAATTCATTCACTCTTCCTTTTAATTTTTCTTTTACTAATTAATGGTGATAAAATACAGAATTCTTTTTAAAACTTGACACTATGAAGAAAAATCAGATAAACCTTTGGTGAGGAAAAGTTTGAGAAGCATTGAACTATATCATCACTAGTAATGCTTCTCCCCAGTGGTACCACTACACACCAATGTTTGTGATCATCTATGGGGCTTAGAATATGTCAGCCATTACAAATATTAATTAAAAAAACAGCAACTGTAAGTGGTGTGTACATTTTTGTGAATTAAAGCAGATTCAAATATATTTCTATAATATTTTTACTCATTTAAATACTAAAGTGTTAACTTGTGTGGGAACAAAGAAAAATGGTGTTTCACGAAGTTTACAAGGAATTGAACACAGTTCTAAATATGCCCATGAATGTGTATTTATATTAGCAACATCTGTCACATGTATCTTATTTCAAAGCCTTTGTTTCTTTTTTACATCTTTTCTTCTGAATCTTCTTGAGCCTAATTTTTGTCATCCATAAGAAAGGTATAATAATTCTCACCTGGCTTGTAGGTTGATGTGAGGTTTAAATAATAATACCTATTCAATATATATTATGTACTGGATGCTGTACCAGGCACTTCACATGCACAATGTTTGTTTTTGGTATCTGAAATTCTGAGTATAATATGTGAGTCCATCTTGTGAGCTGAGCCCATGTCAAATTCACTCCATGATTGTATGAAAACTTTATTTTGCTCATGGAAGGGAGCATGTATCATTAGGCTTTGACTGAGATTAAATTTGTTGGGATTAGCATAGCACTCAAATAGAAACCAACACCCTTTCCAGTAGCAAGAAAGGGAACCACAAGACTTCACCCTCTGTAGAGTTGTGATTTAATGACCCAAATACTATTAAGAAGTATTTGTTCTGGGGGTTAATTTCTTATGCAAAAGTAGGGCCATTCAGCCCTTCTCTCTATCCTCATCTACTTTATAGCTTATATCCCCTCCTAGGATAATAAATTAGGTAGGTAGGTAGGTAGGTAGGTAGATAGATAGATAGATAGATAGATATAGGAATAATTACTGTTTTCTCTAGCTAGAATGTAAATTCCAATCACCCAGCTATTTTGTCAGTTTTATTCATGATCTAATTTCAAAGCTTGAAAGACTGCCTGACACATAGTGGCCATGCAAGAAATATTCACCAAATAGTTGAATAAACATATAAATGAATCAATGAATGAGTGAATAATGGAGTGAGGGCTTTAGAGCTATAGTGCCTAAATAAAGCTACAGAGACCGTTAGCCTCTGCTCACATACTTTCCGTCACTTAATCAGATGGGTCACGGGTTTCAGGAGAGAGGCTCTGCTTGATCAGCCCATGTTAATACATAATCTGCAATTATACAGTCCAATGTTCCCTGTATCAGTCAGTGTCCTGGCAAGGAACAGAACACTCAATGTGTTTAACTGAAGAAAACTTAATGGGGAGATTAGTTTTAAAGGTGCGGGAGGCATTAAGGGAACCAATGAGAGAGAGAGAGATCAGCCAAGATGGGAGAGTTTAAAGACCCTGAGCACAACTCCTCTCATGAGCACACCAAAACCACAACTATCTGCAGAACAGCCATCAATGAAAAAGACTGTAACCTACCAGAAAAGATCTTCTACAACTAAAGACATAAAAAAGGAACTACAACAAGATGGGTAGGAGGGGCAGACTCATAATATAATCGTGTCATACCCTTGGGTGGGTGACCCACAAACTGGAGAATAATTACATTGTAGAGGTTCTCCCACATGAGTGAGAATTCTGAGCCCCACATAGGGCTCTGCAACCCAGGGGTCCTGCACCAGGAGGACAAGCCCCCAGAGCATTTGGCTTGGCAGGCCAGCAGGGCCTAATTTTGGAAGCCCCAAAGGACTGGGGTAAATAGAGACTTCACTCTTAAAGGGCACACACAAAACCTCACATGTACCGGGATCCAGGGCAAAAGCACTAATTTGATAGGACCCTGGGCCAGACCTATCTGCTGGTCTTGGACAGTCTCCCAGAGAGGTGGGGGGCAGGTGGGGCTCACCCTGGGGATACAAATACTGGTGGCAGACATATTTGGGAACATTCTACCATGTGAACACTGTTGCTGGTAACTGTCATCTTGGGATCCTCCCTCTAGATCATTAGCACAAAGACCTGGCACCACCCAGCAGCCTGTAGGTCCACTGCTGAGATGCCTCAGGCCAAACAACTAACTGGGTTAGGACACAGCCCCACCCATTGGCAGACAGGCTGCCTAAACAATTCCTAAGTCTATAGCTGCCTCTAGACAGGTCCCTAGCCATGGTCCTGCCCACCAGACCCACCAGTGGGCAGGCACCAACCGTTCCCTTGGGGAAGCCTACACTAGCCTCTAGACCAGCCTCACCAAGAGCAGACATCGGATACAAGAAAACCACAATCCTTCACCCTGCAGACCCAGCTTGCATACAGCAGGTCAAACCCTACCCTGGGACAAGATAGGCCTTGGCCCTGTCCACTAGCAGGCCAACACAAGCTTTGGGACACCCAAGACCACATATCCAATTGTTTCAGGAACTGCCTCCCTCCCGCAATGATCTTAAATGAGCTCTGGGATCTGTGAGCACTGCAGCCAGACTCCAGGAAACAGCTCTGCCTGCCAGTAGTTCAGCACTAACCCAATGACCTGAATTTAACTGACAGTGGGCAGACAAAAGCTGTGGAGTCTTTGGGACCCTTACCCCACCCATCAGTGAGCCAGCACTAGTCCTAGGACCTCCTAGGGTTCTGAGCCAGCCATCTCATGACTAGGCCCTGCTAAACAGCAGCCAACAGAATCCACACAAGGTAGGTTCTGGCTAATAACCAGGCTAGGAGCCAACCAAGCCTACTAGACCACCCACATAGTCAGCCCACCACAACAGAAAGACCAATGCAGACTTCCTAGGGGGAAGCCCTAGAGCACATAGCTTGGGTGATGAGAGGGGAGTGCACTGTTGGGACACATAGGAATCTCATACAGAAGGCCACTTCTCCAAGGTTGAGAAACATAACTAACCTACCACATACTTAAAAATACAAATAGCAACTTAAACAAAATGGGTCTTCAGAGAAATAGGTTCCAGATGAAGGAACAAGATAAAACTCCAGAAGAAGAACTAAGTGAAGGGTTGATAAGCAATCCACCCAAGAAAGAGTTCAGAGTAATGATCGTAAAGATGATCAAAGAACTCAAGGGAAGAATGGATGCACAGTGAGAAGTTAAAAGTTCTTAACAAAGAGTTAGAAAAAATAAACAACCAAACAGAGATGAAAAATACAATAACTGAAATTAAAAATATACTAGGAGGAGTCAACAGTAGGCTAAATGATACAGAAGAATGGATCAGTGAGCTGGAAGACAGAGTAGTGGAAATCACTGCCCCTGAACTGAATAAAGAAAAAAAAAAAATGAAAAGAAATGAGGATTGTTTAAGAGACCTCTGGGACCACATCAAGTGCATTAATATTGACATTATAGGGGTCCCAGAAGGAGAAGAAAGAGAGAAAGTGCCTGAGAAAATATCTGAAGAGATAATAGGTGAAATCTTCCCTAACCTGGGAAAGGAAAGAGTCACCGAAGTCCCAGAAGCACAGAGCCCCATACAGGATTAATCCAAAGGGGAACACATCAAGACACATTATAATTAAAATGACAAAATTTAAAGATAAAGAGAGAATATTAAAAGCAGCAAGAGAAAAGCAACAAATAACATAAAGGGAACTCCCATAAGGTTATCAGCTGATTTTTCAGGAGAAACTCTGCAGGGCAGAAAGGAATGGCACAATATACTTAAAGTGATAAAAGAGAAAAACCTACAACCAAGAATACTCTACCCAGCAAGGCACTCATTCAGATTTGATGAAGATATCAAAAACCGTATAGACAAGCAAAACTAAAAGAGTTCAGCACCACAAAACCACAAATGTTAAAGGAATTTCTCTGGGTGAAAAGAAAAGAAAGAAAAGGCACAACTAGAAACAAGAATATTATGAAATGAAAAAGCACACAGATAAAGGCAAACATACAGTAAAGGTCAAAAATCATCCAAACACAGAGCTAATAGGGAAGTTAAAAGGCAAACGTAATAAAATCATCTATATCTGCAATAAGCAGATAAAGGATACACAACACAATTATATGTAAAATGTGATATCAAAAACAGTAATCGAGAGAGGACAAGAGTACAAATGCAGTCTTTTTAAAGGGCATTTGAAATTAAAACATCAGCAACTAAAAACAATCACATATAAATATAGACTGTTAATCAAAAATCTCATAGTAGCTGCAAATCAAAAATCTATTAAGATATACACACAAAAAAGGAAAAGGAATCCAAACATAACACTAAAGATAGTCATTAAATCACAAGAGAAGAGAACAAAAGGAGAGGAAATGGAAAAAAAAAAAAAAAAGCAAATCTAAAACAATTAACAAAGTGGCAATAAGAACATACATAATGATAATTACCTTAAATGTAAATAGACTAAATTCTCCAACCAGAAGATATAGAGTGGCTGAAAGGATACAAAAGCAAGACCTGTATATATGCTACCTACTAGAGACTAATTTCAGATCTAGAGACATAATACAGCCTGAAAGTGAGGGGATGTAAAAAGGTATTCTGTGCAAATGGAAATCAAAAGAAAGCCAGGGTAGCAATACGTATATCAGACAAAATATATGTCTTTAAAATAAAGACTATTACAAGAGACAAAGAAGGACACTACATAATGATCAAGGGATCAATCCAAGAAGATATAACAATGGTAAATATATATGCTACCAACATAGGAGCACCTAAGTATATAAGGCAAGTATTAATGGACATAAAAAGAGAAATTGACAATAACACAATAATAGTGGGGGACTTTAACATGTCACTTTCATCAATGGACAGATCATTCAGACAGATAATCAATAAGGAAACACTGGCCTTAAATAACACATTAGATCAGACTGACTTAATCGATATATAAAGAGCATTCCATCTGAAAGCAGCAGAATACACATTCTTTTCAAGTGCACATGGAACATTCTCTGGAATAGATCCCATCCTAGGCCACAAAACAAGCCTAGGTAAATTTTTTAAAATTGAAATTATATCAAGCATCTTTTCTGACCACAAAGCTACAAGAATAGAAATCAGCTACAAGGAAAAACCTGCACAAAACACAAATACGTGGAGGCTAAACAATATGCTACTAAACAACCAACAGATCACTGAAGAAATCAAAGAGAAAATTTAAAAATCCCTAGAGACAAATGACAATGAAAACATGATGATCCAAAACCTATGGGACACAACAAAAGCAGTTCTAAGAGGGAGGTTTATAGCAATACAAACTTACCTCAGGAAACAAGAAAAATCTCAAATAACAACTTAACTTTACACCTAAAGGAACTAAAGAAAGAAGAACAAACCCAAAGTTAGTAGAAGGAAAGAAATCATAAAGATCAGAGCAGAAATAGAGACTAAAAAGACAATAGAAAAGATCAGTGAAACTAAAAGCTAGTTCTTCCAAAAGATAAAATTGTAAACTTATAGCCAGACTCATCATGAAAAAGTAGAAAGCCCAAATCAATAAAATCCGAAGTGAAAAAAGAGAAGTTACAACCAACACCACAGAAATACAAAGGATCATAATAGACTACTATGAAAAACTATATGCCAATAAAATGGAAAACCTAGAAGAAATGGACAAATTCTTAGAAAAGCACAATCTCTTGAGACTAAGACAGGAAGAAATAAAAAATATGAACAGACCAATTACCAGTAATAAAATTGAATGCGAAACTGAAAAAAAAAATCCCAACAAACAAAAATCCGGGACCAGATGGCTTCATAGATGAATTCCATCAAACATTTAGAGAAGAGTTAACACCTATCCTTCTCAAACTGTTCTAAAAATTTGCTCAGGAAGGAAAATTCCAAACTCATTCAATGAGGCCAGTATCACCTTATACCAAAACCAGAGAAAGATACTACAAAAAAGAAAAATACAGGCCAATATCACTGGTGAACATAGATTCAAAAGTGCTCAACAAAATACTAGCAAACCAAATCCAACAGTACATTAAAAGGATCATACAGCATGATCAAGTGGGGTTTATCCCAGGGATGCAAGGATTTTTCAATATCCACAAATCAATCAATGTGATATACCACCTTAACAGATTGAAGAATAAAATCCATATGATCATCTCAATAGATACAGAAAAAGCTTTCAATAAAATTCAACATTCATCCATGCTAAAAAATAATATTTACAGAAAGTGGACATAGAGGGAACATACCTCAGCATAATAAATGCCATATATGAGAAACCCACAACTAACATCATACTCAAGAGTGAAAAGCTGAATGCATTTCCTCTAAAATCAGGAACAAGACAGGGATGCCCACTCTGGCCACTTTTACTCAACATAGTTTTGGAAGTCCTAGCCACAGCAATCAGACAAGAAAAAGAAATAAAATGAATGAAAATTGGAAAGGAAGAAGTAAAACTGTCACTGTTTGCAAATAGCATGATACTCTACATAGAAAATCCTAAAGATGCAACCAGAAAATTACTAGAGCTCCTCAATGAATTTGATAAAGTTGCAGGATACAAAATCAATATACAGAAATCTGTTGTACTTCTATACACTAACAACAAAGTATCAGAAAGAGAAATTAGGGAAACAATTCCATTTACCATCACATCAAAAAGAATAAAATACCTAGGAATAAACCTACCTAAGGAGTTAAAAGACCTGTACTCAGAAAACTGTAAGATGCTGCTGAAAGAAATTGAAGATGACACAAACAGATGAAAATATACCCCATGTTCCGGGACTGGAAGAATCAATATTGTTAAAATGAACACACTACCCAAGCTAATCTACAGATTTGATGCAATCCCTATCAAAATACCAATGACATTTTTCACAGGACTAAAACAAAATTTTTTAAAATTTGTATGGAAATGCAAAAGACCCTGAATAGTCAAAACAATCTTGATAAAGAAGAATGGAGCTGGAGAAATCACACTCCCTGACTTCACAATACACTACAGAGCTGCAGTAATCAAAACAGTATAGTACTTATAGTACTAGCACAAAAGCAGACACACAAATCAGTGGAACAGGATAGACATCTCAGAAATAAACCCACACACTAATGGTCGACTTATCTACACCAAAGAAGGCAAGAATATACAATGGAGAAAAGACAATCTCTTCAATAAGTGGTGCTTGAAAAACTGAACAGTTATGTGTAAAAGAATGAAATAGAACATTTTCTAACACCATATACAAAAATAAGCTCAAAATGGATTAAAGACCTAATGTAAGACCAGATACTATAAAACTCCTAGAGGAAACCCTAGGCAGAACACTCTTTGACATAAATCATAGCAATATTTTTTAGATACATCTCCTAAAGTCAAAAGAAATAAAAGCAAAAATAAATAAATGGGAACTAATTAAACTTAAAAGGTGTTTCACAGCAAAGGAAACCATTGACAAAACAAAAAGACAACCTACTGAATGGGAGAAAATACTTGCAAATCATATGACCAATAAGGGATTAGTATCCAACATATATAAACAGCTCATAGAACTCAACATGAGAAAAACCAAAACAAACCAATTAAAAATGGGCAGAAGGACTGAATAAACATTTTTCCAAAGAGGAAATACAGATAGCCAATGGACCCATGAAAAGGTACTCAACATCACTAATCATCAGAGAAATGCAAATCAAAGTCACAGTGAGATATCACCTCACATCTGTCAGAATGGCTATCATCAAAAAGTACACAAATAACAAATGTTGGCAAGAATGTGGAGAAAAGGGAACCCTCATGCACTGTTGGTGGGAATGTAATTTGGTACATCCACTGTGGAAAACAGTATGGAGGTTTTTCAGAAAACTAAAAATAGACTACCATATGACCCAGAAATTCCACTCCTGGATATATATCCAAAAAACTAAAAACACTAATGCAAAAAGATACATGCACACCAATATTCATAGCAGCATTATTTACAACAGTCAAGAAATGGAAACAACCTAAGTATCCATCAACAGATGAATGGATAAAGAAGATGTGGTATTTATATACAATGGAACACTACTCAGCCATAAAATAGAATGAAATTTTGCCATTTGCAGCAACATGGATGGACTTGGAGGGTATTATGCTAAGTGAAATAAGTCAGACAGAGAAAGACAAATACTGTATGATATCACTTCTATGTGAAATCTCAAAAATACAACAAACTACTGAACCTGACAAAAAAGAAGCAGACGCACAGATACAGAGCACAAACTAGGGGTTACCAGTAGGGAGTGAGGGGAGAGGCAATACAGGGGTAGGGGAGTGGGAGGTACAAACCACTGAGTATCAGATTAGCTACAAGGATGTATTGTACAACACGGGGAATATAGCCAATATTTTATAATAACTGTTAATGGAGTATAGCCTTTAAAAATTGTATAAAAATTTTTAAAAATAAATATTAATTAAACTTTTTAAAAAGAGAGCAAAGGATAAGTACAATATCCAGAGACTAATAATCACAAAAAGCTGCTGCCACCCCAGGGGCTAAAAGAGCAAGGAAAGGGATCAGAATTACCAGAGCCCATGAAACAGAGATGAGAGAGGGGCTACTCTTCCCAACATGTGCGGCTGTTGCAGAGGGATACAGCCACTGCCCAAACCATGGCAATGCAGGAAGGGAGTAGAAGGACTCCTCCTCTCTCAGTTCTGCCCTCCACAATCTTGCCAGCACTTACTGGCCAAACTCAACTGGAAAACAGAGGACAGGGAGCTTGGGTGATACATTCCATAGGGGCCAGACTTCAGGGCACAGAGAAAATCAGAGAAGAGTAGAGAGTAGATCTGGAGGACAAACGGAATAACCAGTACAGTCCCTTTCATCCATTTTCTACCACAATGAAGAAGGTTCTGAAGCCATGACAGAGGAGCCCAATATCCACTGGTCCCTTGGCCCTCAGTGTCTTCTATCATTAACTGTTTGTTCCTGGTTTTAATCTTCTCTTCCCAATTATATTCAGTGGTCTGTGGTCTTATGGTCTTGTATGATTATACATGGAAAGCACTAGTTAAATATCAGTTAAAGAGTAGTCACATAGTAGGAAGTACTTAGTATGTAAACATCCACAGATGTCTGACGTTGGACTCAGTACTGGATAGAAAATACCAAATGAAGCAGAGATGATCTCTTTCCTTGAGGAGCTTACAGTCTAGAGTGGGAGACTCAAAAAGTAACATTTTTTTAAAAAAAAACAGAATTTGTGAGTTTGTTGGGAATAAGTGAATGAAACCATGAAATGCTTTCTCAATGGAAAATGGAAATTTACATTATTGTGTTTCCTTTATTCAGTTTTATCCCCTTTAAATTTTTGTATTCCACAAGAAAAGAAAGACATTAGTGTCAATTTCAGGCAACCAAAACAATAGTTAAGTAGAAGGAATTTCTGGGCACAAGAGTGGAAAGAGAAATTTTGGAACCAGATAGATCAGGAATTAAATCTTGGTTCTACCACTTCGAAGTCCGAAACTACTGCAATCTCATCTATAAATCACACTAGTGATACTTAGGTTGCAGAGTAGCTGAGAAAATGAACTCATTTAATTTTTTTTAGCATAAAACCTGTTTTGAGCACTCTTAAGAATTTGGGGTGTTGTGGTTTCTAGTCAAAATCTTCAACCTGTATGTATTAAGGAGAAGAAGGGAAGGAAGGAGGCCTGATATAAGTGAAATCTCTGTATTTCTCTATAATTCTGTCCCTGTAATTGTAATTAAGGCCACCTTGGTAATAAAATGCTATGGTAACACTCTCCACATGATTCCAAATTGTGCTCTTAATTTTCTACTCCAAAGAAAAAAAGCACATGATTGCACATCAAAAAAATGTTGGCTCACTGGCTGAAGTTTCAGATTGGAGTCAATTTCAAGGTTGCTTGGAACGTCAGAGTTAATGATTTTGTCCCCCAAAACTTGGAATTTGTAATTATCCTAAAAACTATAAACAGTGTTGGAAAGCGCCTATTTGTCTTCAACTTGTTTTTCCCAGAATTACCCCCCACCCATAATCTCTTTCTGCAAAACCTCAACTGCCTGCAACAGTAGTTAAAATCATGGTGCCTGACACTTTCTCCTGAATTTATAAACCACTGTCTGTTATCAGTGTTATTAAGTCACCAAGACCGTTTAATCAAAAAGTGACCTGATTTTCCTCCCTGTAGTATCTGGAGAGGTGGCTAAATAATAGATGTGAAAATATATACATAAGTTAAATAAGTTGGTTTGGAAATTAGATAATAAAACACATACATCAAAAAGAGAAGTGAAAGAAGCAAAGTTCTTGAAAAATGAGAAAGTAGTTGTAGCAAACCAGGACTAGGGGAGGAGAAGGGAGGGGAAAGGAGCCTGGAGAGAAAGAGGAGATGGAGGAGGAGAAGAAAAAGAGGAGGAAGAGGAGGAGAAAAAGGAAGAAAAATACAAGAAAAAGAAAAGAAAGCAAGCCTGAATTCAATCCTGCAAAAGTTCACAATCGACATTAGAGTTTCTAAGAAGAGTGAGTTTTCTCCTCTATTTTGGCATCCAGTGTCATTGCAGATTTAAAAGATTCCACTATCCAGGGATTATTTATGGACTCCAAGACTGTAAATCTTTTCTGTATGACCTTGGAGCATGGCTTGTGTCCTCTGGGACATATTATATGATACAGCTGAGCCTCCTATCCAGCTCATTCCCCACCCTTGATGCCTTTCTCTCCACAATCTCTCAGTCTTCCCACATTAACCTGGAATTCCACACTGGCAGAGTTGGAGGTCATTAGGTCCAACCCAGCCATTCTAAAGAGAAACTGAAGCCCCCAGAAGAAGAGCAGCTATTTGTCCAAAGAACCAAGGCTGGAAAAAAACCAACCCTTCTTCCACACCAGAGTGCCTTGAAAAGATGAGTTTTATATAGAGCTGCAATCGGGGTGAAGGGATCAGGAAATGCCTACCTACCTCTCCCCCAATCCCTTATCTGCTGTTCCCTCAGTGATTCCTTTAGCAAGAAACAAAGCTCCTTACTCTTCAGGAAGAGTGAGGAATGTTGGGACTCACATTTATGGAGCACTTTCTATGTGCCAGGCACTGTGTTCACATCCATGACCTCATTTAATCTTCACCACAATCCAGTAACAAAGGTTCTATTAGTCCCCCTATCCTTCTCTGAGCTTCAGTCTCCTCAGCTGTCAGATGACCTTCCCAAGGTCACACAGAGGAAGTTCCAGAAACAGGATCCAACCAGAGGTTTGTTTGCCTCTCAAATAGCAGTAGTGTTACAATGGGGGAAAGAAAGGATTTTGGAATCAACTTACATTGGATAAAAAAGCACAAAGATGAAAATTCTCAATAAGGTCTGAGTAATCTTTTCAGAATCTCTCCTGAGAACAGACAGGTAGGGACTGGAGGCTGGGGGAAGGAGAAAGCAGTGTTCATTCATTTACTTTTCCCATAGTCTGCTGAGTCATATTAACAATTGTGTTAGTCAGGATACGCTATCAGGTGTTTCTAGAACAGGCACCGCTTTATTGTTAAGCCACTAAGATTTAAAAGTTATTTCTTGCCCACTCCATAGTGCAATCAAATGTTCAGGGGCAGCCTTCAGGGTGATTTGGGGCCCAGACTCCTCCCATCTTGGGGCATTGCCATCTCCAACATGTGACCTCCAAGGCTGCATAGAAGGACAAAGAGAGGTATATTCAAAGGAGAATATAGCAGTTTTACCCACCTTCCATCGGCTCCATCATAAGTGCAAGGGGGCTGGAATGAGGTGTAGCTATGTATCCAGGAAGAAGAATGGAAACTGGATCCTTCTCAAACACTAGTGTTCTCTGCCACCCTGCTTGCCCCAAAAAGGCAAAGAACACTCTCATTATCATCCGGTGAGATTCCCTCCAATAACCATGTGATTGCAGTGCTCTCAGGATGAGGCTCTGAGAGGAGAGGAGAATTGCTTTTGATCAAGATCACATGGACTTAAGCTGCAGAGGCAGAACCCCTCTAGATCCAGAAGTCTTTCCTCCAAGCTGTGTGTAGGTCCTGGCCAATCTCCAGGCTGACAAAGGGAACCAGGTCAGATCTGGCCCCTCCTTACCTAGAAGAGCTCTACAAGGAGTTTCTCATCACTGTACGTACTATGATAGTCATCACACACATTGAGAGCCCCCTCCACTCCTCTGTTTGCTTCCATCAGAATCACCAGATAAATGCAGCCAAAGAAGGAAGAGTCTGGGTTTCTCTGTCTGAATTCTTGGAAGGACTGAGTCAAACTGTCTGGCCTGGGAAATCTCAGGAAACCATGTTGGCGCAGTCTCGGTGGAGGAAGTCAGGCATTCTGACTTCTCACTCAAAACTCTCTAAGCTTCCAAGAGCACGGAGGCCCTCTGGTTTCTGCCCATGGGATAATTGGTCATTTTCCCCCAATGTCTCCCCATACAAGATAATGGTTTACAGATTGGAAAATTAAAGCTCAATCTTCAAATGCAAAGGGTGGGTTGGCTTCAATATATGGTTGAAATTGTAACATCAACAGAACTTAAAAAAAAAAAAAACACTGGGAAATATAACATTAATAGAAACCAAAGCAGAGTCAAGAAATATGAGTTCGGGGCCTGACCCTGATGCTTCCAATCTGTAAGACCCTGGACAGCCAGGTCCTCTCTGAAACTCGACATCCTTTCCCTTTGAAATCAAATGGGTTTGGTTCAGTGGTTCTAGACTGGAGTTAGCTCCGTGCTTTAAGGCGCATTTATAAAAGGGTGAAGGCATTTTTTTTAAGAGATTTCAAAGAAATTTTATTTGTGTGATAGGCAGTTTCTGATTGTTCCCCAACCCTCTCTACCTGAATGTTTCATTCTTTGCTATCATTAAGTTTATTTAGATACGAGAATTTGAGAACTACTGCATTTAGAAATTTATCTTTTGTAACGTTTTATTTTATATTGGAATATAGCTGATGAACAATGTTGGCAGAAGCATTTTTTTTTATTGTCATGGTGACTAGAGGTTACAGCTGACATTTATCAGGCAGAGGCCAGGGAAGCTCCATGTCCTGCACTATGTAGGACAGTCTCACCCAGTCAAGAATCTTCCCTCCTATAAATGCTAATGGTGCCCTTGTTACAAATCCCTGGATAATCTCTACTGCTAGGATCAAAGCTTTGTAATGTAAAACTGGCCTAATTTTCTGCTTTGGTAGCTAGGAAACCCAGAGCAAATTAGAGAATTCTCATTCACGGCTCCTTGTAGCCTAACTCCTTGTTATTAAGATACTTTCTACCTATACTTCCCCATGTCTCCACTCCACACATATCAATTTCATACTTCTAGACTTTTCATTTTTACTTTAATGGTCAAATTTCAAATTAGTCTTTCTTTTCTATTGTTATAACATTTTTAAATGTTTTTCTACTTTAAAATCAACATTGTGAGCTCTTTATACATATTCCCCCACTAGACTAAACTCCTTAATGTCAGGGAATGTGTCTTATTCATATTTATTAATTCATTCAATCATTCAAAATGACATTTATAATAACTTACATACATTGAGCACTTACTATGTACCAGAAACAGATGAGGAAATTGAAGCTACAAGAAGTTAAGTAATTTGCACAGAGTCACACAAGTAGGTATTGTGTGAGGAACTGGAGATTCAGAGATGGAAGCAGGTTCCTAAACTCAAGAAGCTTGCATTCTGACAGGTAAATAAACCAATATATACAACACAGCACAACAGTTTCCAAGTGTTATTGTAGAGATACCAAATGAGCCCCAAGGAAGGGCACAAAGTCCCATGTCTGGAGAAGAGCCCCAGAGCAGATGATGCCTCACCTGAAACTAGAGGCCCAGGGAGGGTGGTCAGAGAGTCAAACAGAACAAGGACACACCAGAGGGGACCCCAAAAATGAGAGAGTGCCTTTCACAAGAACTGTAAGGGCTCAGCATCATTAATTCATTGCTCAGAATATAATTGACCAATAGGAAAACTGAAATCCAGGAAGAAAAGATGCCTTGCTCAAGTCCCAAAATTTGATTCTACTGGAAGTTAGGGTGAATAGATGCTTGTGGCATAGCCTGTGGCCTCGGTGTCAGTTCTCCTCACATAAGTGTCCTGGCTGACTTCCCCAGATATTCCCCAGGCCAGGAGGAATGGCAGAACTAAGCTCTTCCTAAAAGGCATACTTGCTGTTAAGCGTCTTCCCTGCTATCTCCCTTCACCCTTCCCTCAGCCCAACTGGGAAAGCATTATTATCCCATTTCACTAGTGGGAATGCTGAGACTCAAAAATGGTAGTAAGTAGCAAAGTCAGGAATTAAACTCAGATCTGTCTGACTGCAAATTCCAGAATCTTAGGAGGGTACCACGTCATTCCTGGGGGCTCACTCAACATTTTCTCAGCCCAGCCACGCTTATCAACTCTGCTTCTCAGGGACACCAAGAGGCCTGTGAATCTCTCTGTCAGGTCTGCTACTGCTCCTAGACATCAATGTTTACTTGAAAGGTTTTCTCCCCTCTTCTGTGTGGTCTAAAGCAGCAAATCCAATGTCAGTTTTGTTCATGCTCCATCTCTTAGATAAACCAGTTAGCAGAATATGTATGATAAAACACTCTGCCAAGGTATAAACTAAGTAGTCAAACAAACAAACACAAAATCAAATGAAGATCTAATTAGCTTGGTCCAATTACTCTGTTCCTTAGTCTAGGATAATCTATAACAAACACCAAGGAAGAAAAATAAACTACCTGGTTTCCAGTCTTTTTCTCCCCCCTTCTTTTTAGCATTTCTCATCTTTCCTTTCTCTCTCTCTCTCTCTCGTTTTACTTCCCCTTCATTTTTTCATTTCTTCTTTTTTCCCTTTTTTCTCTTTCTTCCTTTATTTTCTTTCTCTTTTCCCTCCTTCCTTCCCTACTTTGCTTCCTTCCTTTTTCTCTCCTTGTCTCCAGGGCTCAAGCAGGGAACTTTAGCCCGGGAGAGAGTTAAGCACTCATAAAAGCTGAATTCTGCAAGTGATCTGTCAGTTTTTCCCTCTGACACAAACAGCTTTGAACTAAAAATCATCTCAACGACCTTTTAGCCATTAAACTAGATGTGGGATGCTGGAACCAGAGTGGGTCTCCTGCCCCGTCAAAGTGTCTCCGATCCAGCTGACGCTGAGGACCGCTCCTTGTTGAAACGCCAAACGGAAGGAGGCAGAGCGGCATGGAATCGCCTGCGGGCACAGTGGGCACCAGACCCAAAGCCTTCTTTTCATTTCTCAGTCCCTGCCCCAGTTAAAAAAAAAAAATCCATTCCAAGCAGAGAGAAGATGACAAGTGAGCCAAGCTTTAGCTTTTTAATAATGTGAAAATTGAAGCAGTTGAAGAACAGTTATTAATAAACACAGTTCACACTATGAAAGCATGGAAATTTTTCCAATGTAACATAGCACAACCATGAGAGTGGAAATATTGATTCATTTGAAATGAAGCTCTGGCCCTAACCTCCACCAATCGAGAGGAAATGTGCCTAGTGGGAAGAGCATGAATTTGGAGTCAAACTGTCCCCGACATGCGAGTTATATGACCTTGGGCAGGTCACTTACCTTCTTACACCTACCCTCCCACCCGTCTCTTCTCCTGTAAAATAGGGCAAATAAATAAGCGAGCAAACCAATAAATAGACCTTCCCTCACAGAGTTTCTCTTGAGAATTACATAAAATGAATGGTGTTAAATCTCAAGTTAATAAAAGGGGAGCAGGAACGGAAGTTGTAGGAGTCTTTCCCACATTTCCTTGTTTGCTTTGTGATCAAAAGGAAGTCACTTCCCCTCTCTGGGCCTCACATGTCCTCCATTCAAAACTAAATCACACTTGGGCTTCCCTGGTGGCACAGTGGTTGGGAGTCCACCTGCCGATGCAGGGGACACGGGTTCATGCCCCGGTCCAGGAGGATCTCACATGCCGCAGAGCGGCTGGGCCCGTGACCCATGGCCGCTGAGCCTGCACGTCCGGAGCCTGTGCTCCGCAACGGGAGAGGCCACAACAGTGAGAGGCCTGCATACCAAAAAAAAAAAAAAAAAACGAAAAAAACAAAACAAACAAACAAAAAAAAAAAAACTAAATCACACTCCTGGGAATGCAAAATGGTACAGCCACTCCGGAAAACAGTTTGGCATGTTTGATAAAATTAATCATATACTTAACCTGCAACTCACCAACCCCACTACCGGGTATTTCCTCTAGGGAAAAAACAAAATAGGTTCACACAAACACCCGAACACCAATAGGTATAGTTGGTCTCTTCATAATCACCAACAAGTGGAAACAGCCCACATATCCTCCAGCAGATGACCGCATAAACAAGTTGTGATACATCCATGCCATGAAATCCTGCTCAGCAATAGGAAGGAATGACCTGTTGACCCATCCAACAACTGCACATATGTCAAGGGCATAATGCTGAGTGAAAGGAGTCAGTCTCAGAAGGTTATACACTGTACGAGGATTTATCTGTTATTTGCCATTTACAAAAAGATAAACTACAGTGACAGAGGACAGACCAGTTGTTGCCAGGGATGAGGGGTGCAGGGATGATGGGACCCTGAGGGAGTTTTAGGGGGGCTGAGAGACCTATTCTATATCCTGATCATGGGGGTGGTTACATAAATCTATACATGTGTTAAAATTCCTAGAACTGTACACCAAAAAAGAGGGCATTTTCCTCTGTTATTAAAAAATAATAAATTGAGTGGGAAGAATGATAATAAATTACTCTTATGTGCCCATTATTTTTGACCCACAAAGTATTTTCATTTGATTCTCACAGCTCAGGAACCACAACTGACAGACACAAAGTGACTTGCCTGGTAAATTTTGATGTGATCCTTGAAACCCATCCTTCCAAGTTTAAATTCTGGGTCCTTTTCAACACACCTCACTAGGTGATAGTTGAAGTCCTTTTCTTGTCTAAAAGGCTGTGTGAGTATTTGTAGGAGAACCAATTATATATTGTCTATTTTTTTGTCCTGTTTTATTTTTTTTTTCAAAGTTCCTATGTCAACCTGCTCATGCTCCTGGCAATGTTTATATTTTCTTAGAGAAAAACAAAATAGGCCAATGCACAATTCAGTTAAATGACACCTTAGTGGGAAGGCACTTTTTTGACTGGCTCTTGGAACAAATGATTAGGAAAATCAGTTGTTGTAAATGCTAAAGCATTTGTTCATGTATTAATTCCTTTGATACATCTTTACTCAGCTATATCACAGGGGGTGCTGTGACTTAGCACAAGTCATTTCTACTGCTGTGAACACTCTCCTAATGTCCCCTTCTGGCTAACTCCTACATATCCTTCAGATCTTTCCTGCAACATCACTTTCCTGGTGGCTTTCCCTGTCCTTCTCCAACAAGAAGGAGGGCTTAGGTGTTTTCTTGGGACCCCATAGCATCCTGCACACTACTCTACATTGATGCTAATAATTTCAATACAAGAGGGTAGCTGTCTCTCCCACTGGACTGTGAGCACTAAAAAGGGAGGGACCAGGTCTGAATCATCTGACACAGGCCTTAATTACCACAAAAAAGGGGCATTCATTCATTTATTCATTGGACAGTCATTTAAGTCCTTTCTTTGCATCAGGCAATGCTCTGTTGCAGAGAAAAATGTACAGCCCATGTCCATATGGATCTTATCATCTAAAAGAAAAAGGGACAATAAGGAAACAAAGGGCATGCACCAATTCTTCATATTATATTATATATCAATGAAGGAAAATAAAGGAGAGCAAGGGGACAGAATGTAATGGGTTCTTGAGGAAGAAACATTCAAGCAGAGATTGAACAAGGCAAACCCTTTACTCAGTCCTCACCCAGCAAGCATTTCCTGAAATTCTAGTACTTCATTTTCTTTCTCCTAATCTTCCAGGGCTGGGGTCCTTCCCTGGCCCCTATGGCTCAGTAAACATGGGCCCATTGGCTAACATTGGCCGGTTGGGCGCTGGCCCCGTGGTGACTGGAGCAACTGGGATTCCATCTGCCTGGCCCCAGGGCTCACCTCCCACTCCACTGCCTCTGACAGCCTCAGCAAACTCTCCTGGGCAAGGAGTGCTGGGATTAATTTTGTTCTGCAGTCCGAGTTGGTGTTTAGATTTCAAACAAGTAACCTGCAGTCTCCAGCCATTTGAGAACTTGGTTTCCTTTGACTCATAAAGTGCCCTTTATGCCTCAGAGGTGACATAAAATATCATTCCATCTTTGCCCTGAAATACTCCTGACTGGTTCATGAAACGGGCCTTTATGGTCTCTTTTCCTGGACCTTTGATATTTTAATATTTGGCCCATGGAAGTATTATCTCTTCAATCCACAGAGCACTTATTTATTTTGTCGGTTATATCTTTGTTATTACTTCAATGGTGAGAGGACTAGGCCAGGAGAATGTCCCAGCCTCCTGGCAGCTCCAGGTCTGAACGTGCTCTGATTTTCATCTCAAAAAGCAAAGGCACTCCGCGTTTGAACTCCTTTGGCCCAGGTCTCGTAAGGGAAATGTCAGACAACATCCCCCTTAACGATTGCCTCTAATTTATGCTTCTTCAGAAGCCACACAAATTCCTTCACTGGCCTCCCACGGGCTCTAGTTCTTGAGGAACTGCTACTCAGGTTAAAATAGGAGCCCAAACTTCTTATTAGAAATGTGCTGCTCACATTCAACTGAGGGGTATTGAATACCTACTATGTGTCTCCTTTTAAATTAGAAACCTGAGAACCATCTGAAATCTCTTACCCATTTATTTTTATATTCAAGAAGTATTTATTCAGGTTCTAGTTTGCATCAGGCTCTGGGCGAACACCAGGGATACTAGTTATGAGACAGTCTGACCTCAAAAACCCTTCAGATGAGTTCACTCTCGCATATCTTCATCTTAATTTATTACCAAGTCCCGTGGATCCTGCCTCCCAAATAATTCTCAGTTTCATCCTCCCCTCTCCGTACCCTCTGCTTCAGATCAGGATCTCGTCATCTCTCAACTGAATTACTGCCACTGTCTCAACAGGATTCTTGGCCTCCAGAGTTACCCCTTATTTCCCCCCAGGGATTCAGCCATAGGCATCAATCTTAAACTCAGATCTGATTTCATCAGCACTCTGTTCTAAACCTCTCAAGCTCAAAGGACTACAAGGTCCAGGCAATGAATAAAAATAAGTGAAGGAGCAAAGTAAGGTCAGGGCTAGGAAGACAATAGAACATAGGATTGGAGAGTGCACATCCCACCTAAATTAACGTCCCACATCAGTCAAGCAAAACACATCTTTAGGCTAATCCGCAGGCCACCAACCTGTGTGCTCTGGCTCATGTTGAATTGTTCCTCCTGCAGCGTCTCACTGCAGTGGCCTCATGAAGGGGCCCAGACCAAACCCTCTTGCCTCATTTCTCACCCTGACCACCCCTTACCCCCACTTTTCTTCTGTGCTCTAGCTATATTAAATTATTTACTATAGTTTTTCCCAAACCGTACATATTCACACCTTCATGCATTAACTCATGGTATTACATTTCCCTAAAATTACCCTCATTCCTCACCTAGAGATTTCTGTTTCATCTTTCAAAACTTATTCTCCTGTATCACCTCCTCTGGAGGGCCTCCTGTAACTACCTAGAAAGAATTGATCCCTCCCTCCCTCCCTATCCCTCCCTACCACCCATCTTTCCTTGTCTATCTTTCCCTTTAGAGCCCCTAGAATCTGGGAGGCCAAGAATGGGTGTAGAAAGAAGCAGCAGTGAACAAGGATGACCCAAACTTTTCACATCAAGTGGGTGTGTTTCCAGGTGAACAGACCAGTCAAATGAATGCCCTCACACAACAAGAAGTCCTGATGTTTTGAAAGACTTGCATTTCTCATCATTTTTGTGTATATCTTTAAAATGCAGGACTAAAGAATTTGCTGATATTTAATGGGAAAGATCTTAACTCTTTTTAAATATACTTGATTCCTATCCCTTCCTCCTTGTGGGAAAAAAAAAAAAAGCAAGAGGGAAAGAAATGCTTTCAGTGACACATTTACCAACCATTTATTCAGGAAAAATTTACTGGTCTTATGAAAAATTCTGGCTTTCACTATGTCTTTTGCCCTCAAAGCCATACCTCACACTGGGGGTCAGAGCCTAGAGGTGGGGAGATTCATTAGGAATTGTAGTAGATCAGACTTTCATCAACCCTGGCTTGAATTATGACAGTGATTGAGGAAATATGAGAAAAGGTAATTCAGAAGCAGAATCCACAGGACTCAGTTGACAATTGGACATAGGAGGTGAGACCAAGGAGAAATACTCTAGGACAACTCCTCAGTTCTGGTTTGAATGGTGGGGTAGAGAGATAGATGGTGGTGCCATTTCTGTATTGAAGACATATAGAAAGAGGGGTTCATTTGGGAAGCTAAGGTGATAAGTTCAGTTTTGGACACACTGAATTTGAGATGGGACACCTAAACGGAGATGTTCAAGAAATAGTTGGATACACTAAGTTTAACCCCATCTTGGTAGACTGCATTATTGTCAAACATGTTCCTTTAGGACTCTTCTCTACCGGGCCTGTCCTTGAGGAGAATCATAATTTCCATCCCATTGACACTGGACTTGTCCATGTGACTTGCTTCAGCCAAATGTAAAAGAAATGATAAGGGTTATTTCCAAGCAAAATCTTTCATAGACAAACAGTGGTTCTGCCTTGTTTCTTTTCTCTCTGCCATGAGACTGGCATGTGCCAGAGAAGGGCTTCTCCTTCCACTTTGATCCAGGACAAAAGGACCCACAGCAGAGTCACAGCTGGTCCAAGAAAGCAAGAAATAATTCTTTGTTGTCACAAGCTGTTAACATTGGAGAGTTCTTTGTTATAGCAGCCAAACTTAGGCTAAGTTAAGTGATATGCCCACCCTCTCATTTTATGGAAGAATAAATGGAGACCCAGGAAAAGAATTTGGAAGAGGAATAGGAAAAGAAATTATCTCAAGTCTTGCGAATCTTAGTAAAGCGTATTTTTTCTCATATCCATGCAGAAGTTCTCATGTCAACAGTCCTTTGTGTTCCTTGAAATTAATATGTTAGAGTTGAATATCTTGGTAGCATGGCCCAGTTTCCTTTCTTTTGAATAAGTAAAACATTATTTTCCTCTGCAGAGATTTCATCTGTAGCTTGTTTTTGTTTTTTTTTTTCCCTCAGTGTAAAGGTTCCTGTCTAGCATCAAAGTCCATTAACGTGAGATTTCTTTCTCACCAATTTCTCTCCCAGCTTCATAATACTGACTTTATACACAAAAATATTACTTGGAATGAAGGCCAGGTGTGGGAAATTTTAAGACCAAAAGCCATTTAAAAATATTTGTATAGAGAAAGAAAGAGCACAGGACCAAGAGTTTAAAAATCTGAGTTTTACTCCCAGTGGGGCTGTCAAATGGTTGTGTGACCTTGGAAAGTTCATTTCACCTTTCCAGGCCACAGTTCCCTATCTATCATAGAGGAGTAATATATGCCATGCTTATTTCTAAGGTTAATTGGAAGAGTTTGGTGATAAAAGAGTCTATTTGGAAATGTCCTTTGAGAGATGGAACGTTGAAAGAGGAGATGTGTGGGAGGTGGGAGACTCCAAGTATTGCCAAACAACCTTGGACGAGCAGACTCTTGGCACTGATTAAAATCCTAGCTGCCTGTGAAAGCATCTGCCCCATGCCAGGCCAGGAGGCAGAAGTTTGGATGGAGGAAAAAGATTTTTAAAAGTGCTTCCAGCATTTGCGTTTCCCATAGAGTGCGATTTCTGGCCCAAGGTTCAAGAGGGCAGGATTCTAGGGGCCTATGCTGCGGTGGTGGAGGTGGTGGTGATAATGATGGTAACCTCTTGTCTTTAGAACCATATAGTACAGATCTCAAAAGACCTTCACAATAATCCAACTGCAGTCTGTTGTCATGAATCCTCTTTCTATGAGAAACTGGGTCTCAGAGATGTTAAAACATGCAAAATGAAGACCCAAGGATAACCTTTGAGGAAGGGAGAGACACCATTGTAGGCACCCTTTAGAAGCTGGAGGTGGGCTAGAGGGGTGAAGTGAAGGCAGAGAGGCCAGGAGAAGGGAGACTATCCCAACTGTCCAAGGAAGACGATTAAAGCCTGGACCACACAAATGATCTGGGAATGAACTGGAACTATTGTCAAGAGAGGCCATGTGCCCAAGGTCATGTGTTAAATTAGTGAAAAATTAGACCTGGAACTCCTGTCTTGGACTCCCAGCCCAGTACTCTTCCCCTTATTTCTACTTTCTGCCTAGCAAAAAAAAAAGGTCCTCATAGGATAAGTGAAAATTTATATTGAACAAATCCTTGAATCTTAAAGAAAAAAATTTTTTTAAGAAGGAGCACATTGATAAATGGACTCAGAAAACAACCATGTCAAATGGTTTCCACACCACCTAACAAAACTGCTGGGGCTGGACGTGTGCCCTGCTGTCTTTCCTTATTCCCTCTCCCACACTGCCCCCTTTGAAAGAAACACTGAGAATGTATCAAGAGAGTTGTAGGAATTAAACTAGTGGGAGAGGGATATATGCATAGATGTACATGTATATATTTTTAATAATCTACGCAAAAACAAAGCAAAACACTTTTACTCATCTAAGATCATTCACTTAAGACAGGAATTGGCAAATGTTTTCTAGGAAAGGCAGATAATAGAAATACCAGGCTCTGTTGCAACTATTCAACCCTGCCATTACAGGGCAAGAACAGCCATAGGCAATATTTCAATGGAGTGTCTATGTTTCAATAAAGCTGTCTTTACGAAAATAAGGGGTGGGCTGGATTTAGCCCAAGTAACATAGTTTGCAGTCCCCTGCTTTAGAATAAAGTTGTTTGTCTAAAATGGTGAAACATCAGAATGGAAGCTAGGGAAATAATCAGCATTCAGTAATCACGTCAACACAGTAGATAAACATTCTAATAGCTATAAGACGGCCATCTTATGGCATATTGTAGAATCATTAAAACAAAGGTTATGGAGTCTGGAGAGGTGCATTGACATTTACCAATTATCAGGCTCTGTTCTAAGCATTTTACATGAAATAACTCATTTAACCCTCCCAACTATACCTACGAGGTAGGTGCTGTTCCACTTCCCCACTTTTCAAAATGCTTTTATTGTGCTTGCATAGCTTACGTAAAGAACAGGTGGATAGAGAGGGGGCAAAAAGAGAAAACTGCAGGCCTCAGAGAGCTCAGGGACAAAGGTCCCTGACTAAATCCAGGCCTCTGCCACCTGGGTGGCTCATTCCTGGACTCCTGTCCCCTTAGAACAGACTCCTTAGTGAAAAATGATGCCATCAAATTCTAATAATTGGGGCTTCCCTGGTGGCACAGCGGTTGAGAGTCTGCCTGCCAATGCAGGGGACATGGGTTCGAGCCCTGGTCCGGGAGGATCCCACATGCCACGGAGCAACTAAGTCCCTGCACCACAACTACTGAGCCTGCGCTCTAGAGCCCGCGAGTCACAACTACTGAGCCCGCGTGCTGCAGCTACTGAGGCCCACACGCCTAGAGTCCCTGCTCCGCAATGAGAGAAGCCAATGCAGTGAGAAGCCCATGCACTGCAGCAGGGAGTGGCCCCCACTCATCGCAGCTAAAGTCTGTGTACAGCAACAAAGACCCAATGCAGCCAAAAATAAATAAATAAAATAAATTTATTTTTTTTAAAAAAGGCTTAGAGAAATTCTTTTTAAAAAAATTCTAATAATTTCCAAAAGCTGAACGATTTGGAATTTTCCAAAGCCAAACTGCCATTTGAATTTACTTTCTAGTTCACTAGGAAAGACTTGAAACCTGAACGGCTCCCTTATTGCACAGACTTCCAGAGAAAGACCGAATGTGCACACAAGGCTGTATTCTCCATTTTTCATTGTAAATAGCCTGTCTGCATGGCCCAGGAGGAGAGCAGAGTCAGAAAGACTGTGTTCTATCCTGGCCCTCACGCCATCTCACTTTAAGCCTCTCCCTCAAGCTCTCTGGATGATGATTTCCTTTTGTGTTAAATGGGAGAATAACGATAGATCACACCCAAGCTAGTTTTTCCCTCTAAAATTTTATGTCTATGTTCAGAGGGAGAGGGGCAGAAACTGTAATTTGAGAGAATGGGATTCTAGTCCAGACTCTGTCACCACATAGTTCTATAACCTTAAATAAGTTCTAGGCCTCAGTTTTCCCAAAAGGTAAAAGAATAATCATTGCTAATTCTTACATTTACTGTGTACGAGGCACTAATCTAAGTCTTTTACGTGTATTTCTGCATTTAAGTTCTTACAACCAGACAGGCAGATATATTATCATCAAGCCTATACACAGGTAACAGAGGTACAGAGAGGTTAAGAAACATGCCCAGAAGTCACATGGATGCATTTGAACCCAGGTCATCTGGCCCCAGAGGCCATACCTTTAAGCTTGACATTGGAGTTTCCCTGAAATAGCTGAATTAGCTGATCTCTAAGGACTCTCCTGGTTTGAACATACTAGAGGTCTGTGATGTTGAGTCATCTGTACCTTTTTACTTTCCTCTCCCCTGTGCCCGTCTGCCCTCTGCTCCCGTCACCTCCCGTGTACCTCCACCCCATCCAACATTCTGTATGTGGTCGTGAGGACTTTCTCTGTGGCTAGAGAAGAAAAGACAGCCAACTCTGTTGCCCTCAGCTCCTCAGAAGCCCAAAGCTCTGGCGAGAGGCAGCTAATTCACATCCCTGGTGAACAGACATGGGCTCAGGCCTTCCCTATGCCAAGTGGGCCTTAATAACAGAAGGTAACAGTTATAACTTTCTGAGATCTGTACCTGGTCAGGCCTGGGGTAAAGGCTGATTCTGCATCCTCAATTCAAAACCAGATTTTTAACAAGGACATTATATTTTTATTAAGCAAAACAGTATTACCCACCTACTGTGTGTTGCGTACCTTGCTAGGAGTTGGGAGAAATAGGAGTGAATCAACAGATCTAGTCTCTGCCTTCCTGGAGCTTCCAGCTATCAGGGGAAGAAACAAGCCACAGCGTCTGAAGTATGGGTACACATTAGGTAAGGCGGATGATGAACAGTCACTAGTCAAGGGGGTGGGAGACAAAAAAATCAGTAGGAAAAAGAAAAATCCAGGCTGAGGGGACAGTGTGGTGCCCTCAAAGAGTAGGAGCAAAAAGTCAGACCTGCCCTTGTCTCTGTGGAGTAGAAAAAGAGCATTTGGGGAGCAAGCATGGTATGCTAGGAGCCTCCCATATTTTACCTTGTTCAATCCTCAAAGAAATCCTGAAAGGTTGGCATTATTTCCCCACTTCAAACTGATGAACCTGAGCACCTAAGACTGAGGGCATCCACCATCAGGCTGCACTGGGGTTTGATCGCAGGCCGGAATACTCCCAAAGGCCAAGCTCTCTTCTCCAAGCCAGGCTGCCTCTCAGGGGTGTTTGGGGGGATGAAGGAAGGCAGAGTAAGAACCAAAGACCCATGTCACTCACAGTACGGTCCAGGGGCAGGGGTCCAGGCCCTGAATTGAGAACAAGCGTTTAGAAACTTTAGAGCAATTTAGCAGAATACTTTTCATAAGTCTGTTGAATTTAATAATAAAAAACTCAGATTTGTAGTTGGTGTGTCTGGTTTTCTACACTATATTTCTCCATGAATTTATTTTTCTTGCATTTTTTTAAAGTATTGGTCCACAACAGGTTGAAATTTTTAAACACTAGTTTTGAAATGCTGAGAAATGCTGCTCTCCAGGAAATGCCCTGGATTTGAAATCTGGAGACCTGGACCCTGGTCTCTGTCAGCTCAGCCCGTGACACCCCGCCACCACTACCAATGGAACTTAGCAGGACATCAAGCCTCCTTTGGATGAGCTACAACTTGCTTTCAATGGTTAGATTGTCAGAGGAAGCCTCATATTAAAAATCAAATTGGGCTTCCCTGGTGGCACAGTGGTTGAGAGTCCGCCTGCCGATGCAGGGGGCACGGGTTCGTGCCACGGTCTGGGAGGATCCCACATGCCATGGAGCGGCTGGGCCCATGAGCCATGGCCGCTGAGCCTGCGCATCCGGAGCCTGTGCTCTGCAATGGGAGAGGCCACGGCAGTGAGAGGCCCGCGTACCGCCAAAAAAAAAAAAAAAAAAAAAATCAAATCACCATTTGTTGGTATGGGAGAGGGGTGGTGCTGGAGGAAGAGGGGAGAGGAAATAAAATCAATATTAGACACTTGGCTCCCTTTTTATTATTTTCATTATTTGATGAAGGAGACTGGAAAAGACAGATGAAGCCGATTATTTTCTCTAATTTTAAAGAAAGTCACACACTACAAATAAAGAAGAGGAAGACGAGGCTCCCTTTTGGAGAGCGCTCGTAATCAAGGGGTATGATCCAACTTCTCCTAGTGCCAGGAGGGTCCACAGCTGTTACGACCTCATCTCTTGTGCTCTGGGGTCCTCCCCAGCCCAGCCCTCTGCCCTGGCAATGTGAAATAGGTGCTCCCTTTGTCCCCTCAAAAAGGCTATCCCTCAAGGTCATGTTTCCTTGCCTAGAACTAGAAAGCCCTTCTTACCCCTGCCAGGGTTGGGAATCATCCAATTTCCTGTTGGAGAAACTGGGAAAATTTCAGTTCCTGACTTAATACTTGTGTTTTAACTACAGAGGAACTAAGTCCCCATGGTGGGGAGTGACATACTCAGGATGAGTATGTCAGATCTCTTCTCTCTCAAATGCATGTTCCCTTTCCCCTGCTCCAGTATAGCTTCCTGCCCTGAATTGCCTCTCTTTCCCCCGTTAATGTTTGTGTCAGAAGCAACCCTAGCATCGTGGCTGTGAGCTCATTTTTCACTCTGCAATTCCTCAGGCAGGTAATTTTATTTCCATTGCCCTGAGCAAAGGAATTCATGAAGCATGTGGCATGTAGTTCAAAGAGAGGGGCAGAATGAAAGTACAGCCACACACCTTCCGGATTCCCTCCCCCGCCCGGCCCAACCATTTCTCATCTTGTCTTACAGCTCAAACCAAGTATGAGTCTAAATGAAAGAAGGAACCTTTGCTGGTGTTTTTTATGTTAAGTGCAGCCAAGGGCAATGGCTGCGCCAGACTCAGAGGTCATCTTTTGGGAACACTCCGAGTGCCAGAAGATTAGTCTGCCTTGCAGGTATGTTTTGTAAAACCAGACAGGTGGGTTATGTTTTGTCCCCTGCCTGACAACTGCCAAGAGCTCTTTGCCCCCCTCCTTTTTTGCTTTATGGTAGAAGGCAACAATCCTGATCCAACCCCAAACATAGGGGTTTTCCTCCCTTCAAACAAGTATTTCCGGGTTTCCTTTGCCTGAACCTGGATATTCCAAGTTCCTCCTTTACCTTCCCCACCAACAATTTTGCACCTGAAGTTTCTTGCTGCTCCCTCCTTGAACAGCTCACCCAGTATTTGAGGGATAAACTCAAATTAGTACGAAGCTTTGATGCCTTGCCGATAGAGAGTGCCAGAAGTATTCTCTGGATTTTCCAAACAACTGGCCAAATACAGCAATCATTATTTTATTTGCTAATTTTTAAATTGATTTTACACACACACACACATCTATGCTTCAAAGCCCTTCTCTGTAAAAGGAGGGAATAGAAGAAGTTCAAGCAAAAAATCTTGTTTTAGAAGAAGCAGGGGTTAAAAGCATGGATCAGTCAGACTTGGGGGCTAACCCTATTTCTGCCACTTAGTAGCTATGTGACCTCAGTCAGTTAACTGAAACTCTTTGGGTCTCAGATTTGGATAGTAACAGCACCAATATCATAAGGTGCTTGGAATAACTAGTTATCCATGTAAAACACTTAGCACAGCCCTAGCATAGCTAACATTCACTGCATAGTTAGTATAATTATTATTAATATGATAATTCATATGATCTGAGATGAAGCCCCATGAGGGCAGGAACCTCAAGTGTTTGTTTGCTTCCCTATCTCCATTGCCTGGAACAATGTCTGTCTCAGAGAACATTCTCAGTAAATATTTGTTAAATAAATAAGTAAATAATAAATGTTTAAAAAAAATTAAAGATGACCTGCTCTTAATCAGATGCTTAGAGTTCTACCAAGATATTAGCCATCTTAGTTCATTTATTTTTGCATATTTATTTTTCTGATTTACAAGTTTTCCAAATGAACAAGCATTCATTCCTTTCTATTTTTTATTTATACTTTGTGTTTACAAATTACCCTTAATTCCATCACTTAGAGACTTCTAATATTACCATACCCACATACCTTCTTTTTCTCTCAGAGCAAATTTTGATACACAATACAAACACATTCATTTCCCAGGGAACCCTCCTACACTGTTGGTGGGAATGTAAAATGGTGCAGCCACTATGGAAAACAGTATGGAAGTACCACAGAAAACTAAAAATAGAGTTACCATATGATCCAGCAATCCCATAATCCCAATACCCAGACAAAACTATAATTCAAAAAGACACATAGGAGAGGGGGAAGATGGCGGAAGAGTAAGACGTGGAGATCACCTTCCTCCCCACAGATACATCAGAAATACATCTACACATGGAACAACTCCTACAGAACACCTACTGAACGCTGGCAGAAGACCTCAGACCTCCCAAAAGGCAAGAACCCCCCCCCCCACGTACCTGGGTAGGGCAAAAGAAAAAAGAAAAAACAGAGACAAAAGAATAGGGATGGGACCTGCACCAGTGGGAGGGAGCTGTGAAGGAGGAAAAGTTTCCACACACTAGGAAGCCCCTTCTCGGGCTGAGACTGCGGGTGGGGGAGGGGGAAAGCTTCAGAGCCACAGAGGAAAGCACAGCAACAGGGGTGCGGAGGGCAAAGCGGAGAGATTCCCGCACAGAGGACCAGTGCCAACTGGCACTCACCAGCCCGAGAGGCTTGTCTGCTCACCCGCCGGGGTGGGCGGGGCTGGGAGCTGAGGCTCGGGCTTCAGTGTGAGCGCAGGGAGAGGACTGGGGTTGGCGGCATGAACACAGCCTGCAGGGGGTTAGTGCACCAAGGCTAGCTGGGAGGGAGCCCGGGGAAAAGTCTGGACCTGACGAAGAGACAAGAGACTTTTTCTTCCCTCTTTGTTTCTTGGTGCTCGAGGAGAGGGGATTAAGAGCACCGCTTAAAGGAGCTCCAGAGAAGGGCGCGAGCCGCGGCTAAAAGCGCGGACCCCAGAGACGGGCATGAGACACTAAGGCTGCTGCTGCCGC
This sequence comes from Mesoplodon densirostris, assembly GCF_025265405.1. Lineage (NCBI taxonomy): Eukaryota > Metazoa > Chordata > Mammalia > Artiodactyla > Ziphiidae > Mesoplodon > Mesoplodon densirostris. The sequence continues at coordinate 48,166,974 of NC_082662.1, read as the reverse complement.
CACCAAGAAGCCTGTGTGCGTGCACAGGTCACTATCCACACCTACCTTCCGGGTAGCCTGTGCAGCCCGCCACTGCCAGGGTCCCGTGATCCAGGGACAACTTCCCTGGGAGAACGCACGGCGCGCCTCAGGCTGGTGCAACGTCACGCCGGCCTCTGCCGCTGCAGGCTCGCCCCGCATCCGTGCCCCTCCCTGCCCCCGGCCTGAGTGAGCCAAAGACCCCAAATCAGCGGCTCCTTTAACCCTGTCCTGTCTGAGCGAAGAACAGACGCCATCCGGCGACCTACACGCAGAGGCGGGGCCAAATCCAAAGCTGAGCACCGGCAGCTGTGCGAACAGAGAAAGGGAAATCTCTCCCAGCAGTCTCAGAAGCAGCAGATTAAAGCTCCACAATCAACTTGACGTAACCTGCATCTGTGGAATACCTGAATAGACAACGAATCATTCAAATTGAGGAGGTGGATTTTGAGAGTAAGATTTATTATTTTTTCCTCTTTTCCTCTTTTTGTGAGTGTGTATGTGTATGCTTCTGTGTGAGATTTGTCTGTATAGCTTTGCTTTCACCATTTCTCCTAGGGTTCTATCCGTCCATTTTTTGTTTGTTTGTTTGTTTTTCACTTTTTAAAAATTTTCTTAATAATTTTTTATTTTAATAACTTTATGGTATTTTTTCTTTATTTTATTTTCTTTTATCCTCTTTCTTTCTTTCTTTCTTTCTACTTTTTCTCCCTTTTACTCTGAGCCGTGTGGATGAAAAGTTCTTGATGCTGCAGCCAGGAGTCAGTGCCATGCCTCTGAGGTGGGAGAGTCACCTTCAGGACACTGGTCCACAAGAGACCTCCCAGCTCCATGAAATATCAAATGGCTAAAATCTCCCAGAGATCTCCATCTCAACACCAAGACCCAGCTTCACTCAATGAACAGCAAGCTACAGTGCTGGACACCCTATGCCAAACAAATAGCAAGACAGGAACACAACACCACCAATTAGCAGAGAGTCTGCCTAAAATCATAATAAGTCCACAGATACCCCAAAACACACCACCAGACATGGACCTGCCCACCAGAAAGACAAGTTCCAGCCTCATCCACCAGAACACAGGCACTAATCCCCTCCACCAGGAAGCCTACACAACCCACTGAACAAACTTTAGCCACTGGGGACAGATACCAAAAACAATGGGAACTATGAGCCTGCAGCCTGCAAAAAGGAGACCCCAAACACAGTAAGGTAAGCAAAATGAGAAGACACAAAAGCACACAGCAGAGGAAGGAGCAAGATAAAAACCCACCAGACCTAACAAATGAAGAGGAAATAGGCAGTCTACCTGAAACAGAATTCAGAATAATGATAGTAAAGATGATCCAAAATCTTGGAAATAGAATAGAGAAAATGCAAGAAACATTTAACAAGGACCTAGAAGAACTAAGATGAAACAAGCAATGATGAACAACACAATAAATGAAATTAAAAATACTCTAAAAAGGATCAATAGCAGAATAACTGAGGCAGAAGAACAGATAAGTGACCTGGAATATAAAATAGTGGAAATAACTACTGCAGATCAAAATAAAGAAAAAAGAATGAAAAGAACTGAGGACAGTCTCAGAGACCTCTGGGACAACATTAAACACACCAACATTCGAATTATAGGAGTTCCAGAAAAAGAAGAGAAAAAGAGAGAGAGTGAGAAAATATTTGAAGAGATTTTACTTGAAAACTTCCCTAATATGGGAAAGGAAATAGTTAATCAAGTCCAGGAGGCACAGAGAGTCCCATACAGGATAAATCCAAGGAGAAACTTGCCAAGACACATATTAATCAAACTGTCAAAAATTAAATACAAAGAAAATGTATAAAAAGCAGCAAGGGAAAAACAACAAATAACACACAAGGGAATCCCCATAAGGTTGAGAGCTGATCTTTCAGCAGAAACTCTGCAAGCCAGAAGGGACTGGCAGGACATATTTAAAGTGATGAAGGAGAAAAACCTACAACCAAGATTATTCTACCCAGCAAGGATCTCATTCAGATTTGATGGAGAAATTAAAATCTTTACAGATAAGCAAAAGCTGAGACAGTTCAGCACCACCAAACCAGCTTTACAACAAATGCTAAAGGATCTTCTCTAGGCAAGAAACACAACAGAAGGAAAAGACCAACAATAACAGACCCAAAACAATTAAGAAAATGGGAATAGGAACATACATGTCGATAATTACCTTAAATATAAATGGATTGAATGCTCCCACCAAAAGACACAGACTGGCCAAATGGATACAACAACAAGACCCATATATATGCTGTCTACAAGAGACCCACTTCAGACCTAGAGACACATACAGATTGAAAGTGAGGGGATGGAAAAAGATATTCCATGCAAATGGAAACCAAAAGAAAGCTGGAGTAGCAATTCTCATATCAGACAAAATAGACTTTAAAATAAAGACTACTAGAAGAGACAAAGAAGGACACTACATAATGATCAAGGGATCGATCCAAGAAGAAGATATAAGAATTGTAAATATTTATGCACCCAACATAGGAGCACCTCAATACATAAGGCAAATACTAACAGCCATAAAAGGAGAAATCGACAGTAACACATTCGTACTAGGGGACTTTAACACCCCACTTTCACCAATGGACAGATCATCCAGAATGAAAATAAATAAGGAAACACAAGCTTTACATGATACATTAAACAAGATGAACTTAATTGATATTTATAGGACATTCCCTCCAAAAAAAAAAGAATACACATTTTTCTCAAGTGCTCATGGAACATTCTCCAGGATAGACTATATGTTGGGTCACAAATCAAGCCTTGGTAAAGTTAACAAAGTTGTAATTGTATCAAGTATCTTTTCCGACCACAACGCTATGAGACTAGATATCAATTACAGGAAAAGATCTGTAAAAAATACAAACACATGGAGGCTAAACAATACACTACTCAATAACGAAGTGATCACTGAAGAAATCAAAGAGGAAATAAAAAATACCTAGAAACAAATGACAATGGAGACATGACAACCCAAAACCTATGGGATGCAGCAAAAGCAGTTCTAAGAGGGAAGTTTATAGCAATACAATCCTACCTTAAGAAACAGGAAACATCTCGAATAAACAACCTAACTTGCACTTAAAGCAATTAGACAAAGAAGAACAAAAACCCCCAAAGTTAACAGAAGGAAAGAAATAATAAAGATCAGATCAGAAATAAATGAAAAAGAAATGAAGGAAATGATAGCAAAGATCAATAAAACTAAAAGCTGGTTCTTTGAGAAGATAAACAATATTGATAAACCATCAGCCAGACACATCAAGAAAAAAAGGGAGAAGACTCAAATCAGTAGAATTAGAAATGAAAAAGGAGAAGTAACAACTGACACTGCAGAGATACAAAAGATCATGAGAGATTACTACAAGCAACTCTACGCCAATAAAATTGAAAACCTGGAAGAAATGGACAAATTCTTAGAAATGCACAACCTGCCAAGACTGAATCAGGAAGAAATAGAAAATATGAATAGACCAATCACAAGCACTGAAATTGAAACTGTGTTAAAAATCTTCCAACAAACAAAAGCCCAGGACCAGATGGCTTCACAGGTGAATTCTATCAAACATTTAGAGAAGAGCTAACACCTATCCTTCTCAAATTATTCCAAAATATAGCAGAGTGAGGAAAAATCCCAAACTCTTTCTATGAGGCCACCATCACCCTGATACCAAAAGCAGACAAGGATGTCACAAAGAAAGAAAACTACAGGCCAATATCACTGATGAACATACATGCAAAAATCCTCAACAAAATACTACCAAACAGAATCTAACAGCACATTAAAAGGATCATACACCATGATCAAGTGGGGTTGATTCCAGGAATGCAAGGATTCTTCAATATACACAAATCAATAAACATGATACACCATATTAACAAATTGAAGGAGAAAAACCATATGATAATCTCAATAGATGCAGAGAAAGCTTTCGACAAAATTCAACACCCATTCATGAGAAAAACCCTCCTGAAAGTAGGCATAGAGGGAACTTTCCTCAACATAATAAAGGCCTTATATGACAAACCCACAGCCAGCATCGTCCTCAATGGTGAAAAACTGAAACCATTTCCACTAAGATCAGGAACAAGGCAAGGTTGCCCACTCTCACCACTCTTATTCAACATAGATTTGGAAGTTTTAGCCACAGCAATCAGAGAAGAAAAGGAAAGAAAAGGAATCCAAATCAGAAAAGAAGAGGTGAAGCTGTCACTGTTTGCAGATGACATGATACTATACATAGAGAATCCTAAAAATGCCACCGGAAAACTACTAGAGCTAATCAATGAATTTGGTAAAGTAGCAGGATACAAAATTAATGCACAGACATCTCTGGCATCCCTATACACTAATGATGAAAAATCTGATAGTGAAATAAAGAAAACACTCCCATTTACCACTGCAACAAAAAGAATAAAATATCTAGGAATAAACCTACCTAAGAAAAAAAAGACCTCTATGCAGAAAATTATAAGACACTGATGAAAGAAATTAAAGATGATACAAATAAATGAAGAGATATACCATGTTCTTGGATTAGAAGAATCAACATTGTGAAAATGACTTTACTACCCAAAGCAATCTACAGAATCAATGCAATCCCTATCCAACTACCACTTGCATTTTTCAGAGAACTAGAACAAAAAATTTCACAATTTGTATGGTAACACAAAAGACCCTGAATAACCAAAGCAATCTTGAGAACGAAACACGGAGCTAGAGGAATCAGGCTCCCTGACTTCAGACTATACTACAAAGCTACAGTGATCAAGACAGTATGGTACTGACACAAAAACAGAAATATAGATCAATGGAACAGGATAGAAAGCCCAGAGATAAACCCACACACATATGGTCACCTTATCTTTGATAAAGGAGGCAGGAATGTACAGTGGAGAAAGGACAGCCTCTTCCAAAAGTGGTGCTGGGAAAACAGGTACATGTAAAAGTATGAGGTAAGAACACTCCCTAACACCATACACAAAAATAAGCTCAAAATGGATTAAAGACCTAAATGTAAGGCCAGAAACTATCAAACTCTTAGAGGCAAACATAGGCAGAACACTCTATGACATAAATCACAGCAAGATCTTTTTTGACCCACCTCCTAGAGAAATGGAAATAAAAACAAAAATAAACAAATGGTACCTAATGAAACTTCAAAGCTTTTGCTCAGCAAAGGAAACCATAAACAAGACCAAAAGACGACCCTCAGAATGAGAGAAAATATTTGCAAATGAAGCAACTGACAAAAGATTCATCTCCAAAATTTACAAGTAGCTCATGCGGCTCAATAACAAAAAAAAACCAAACAACCCAATCCAAAAATGGGCAGAAGACCTAAATAGACATTTCTCCAAAGAAGATATACAGACTGCCAACAAACACATGAAAGAATGCTCAACATCATTAATCATTAGAGAAATGCAAATCAAAACTACAATGAGATATCATCTCACACCAGTCAGAATGGCCATCATTAGAAAATCTAGAAACAATAAATGCTGGAGAGGGTGTGGAGAAAAGGGAACACTCTTGCACTGCTGGTGGGAATGTGAGTTGGTACAGCCACTATGGAGAACAGTATGGAGGTTCCTTAAAAAACTACAAATAGAACTACCATATGACCCAGCAATCCCAATACTGGGCATATACCCTGAGAAAACCATAATTCAAAAAGAGTCATGTACCACAATGTTCATTGCAGCTCTGTTTACAATAGCCAGGAGATGGAAACAACCTAAGTGCCCATCATCAGATGAATGGATAAAGAAGATGTGGCACATATATAAAATGGAATATTACTCAGCCATAAAAAGAAACAAAATTGAGTTATTTGTAGTGAGGTGGATGGACCTAGAGTCTGTCATACAGAGTGAAGTAAGTCAGAAAGAGAAAGACAAATACTGTATGCTAACACATATATATGGAATCTAAGAAAAAAACAAAAGTCATGAAGAACCCAGGGGTAAGACAGGAATAAAGACACAGACCTACTAGAAAATGTACTTGAGGATATGGGGAGGGGGAAGGGTAAGTTGTGACAAAGTGAGAGAGTGGCATGGACATATATACACTACCAAACGTAAAATAGATAGTGGGAAGCAGCCGCATAGCATGGGGAGATCAGCTCAGTGCTTTGTGACCACCTAGAGGGGTGGGATAGGAAAGGTGGTAAGGAGGGAGATGCGAGGGGGAAGGGATATGGGAACATATGTGTGTGTGTGACTGATTCACTTTGTTATAAAGCAGAAACTAACACACCATTGTAAAGCAATTATACTCCAATAAAGAAGTAAAAAAAAAAAAAAAAAGACACATGCATCCCTATGTTCATAGCAGCACTGTTTACAATAGCCAGGACATGGAAACAACCTAAATGTCCATTGAGAGATGAATAGATAAAGATGATGTGTTACACACACACACACACACACACACACACACACACAAACACACACACACACTGGAATACTACTCAGCCATAAAGAAGAATGAAATAATGCCATTTGCAGCAACATGGATAGACATAGAGATTATCATACTAAGTGAAGTAAGTCAGGCAGAGAAAGATAAATACTATATGATATCACTTATATGTGGAATCTAAAATACGACACAAATGAACTTATTTACAAAAACAGAAACAGGCTCACAGACATAGAGAACAGACTTGCAGTTGCCAAGGCAGGGGGAGGGGCAGGAGGGGGAGGAAATGGGGGAGGATTGTATTGGGAGTTTGGGATTAGCAGATGCAAACTATTATATATAGAATGGATAAATAACAAGGTCCTAACTTGCACAGGGAACTATATTCAATATCCTGTGATAAACCATAATGGAAAAGAATATATATATACCTAATATAAAACAGAATCACTTTGCTGTACAGAAGAAATTAAGACAACATTGTAAATCAACTATACATCAATAAAATTAAAAAAAAAAAAAAAAAAAAAAAAGCATTCCTGTCCCAGAGGTGAAGCCACATAGATGAGTCTTCTTCAGTTTTGGTTGGAAACCTGTCAATTTGGTGGGATCATATTGCTGGATATGAGTTAATCTGTTCTATGTACCTTTTCATTATTTTCTAAGCTATATATAATGTGTTGAGTTTTACCCCATTTTAAATTTATCACTTTAAGAAGTAAAATGTTTCAAAACGTAAGCTCCTGTCTGGAATTATAATAGATGAGGTCATTATTGATGAAAAATTAGGGAACCCTTGAATATGTCTAGTACCTTAATTTAACCAGTTGGTTAAGGGAAGGTAATTAATGTTCATAAAACTTTATTATATACCTTAATCCAGTTAATCTTCAGAAGAGTCTACAGAGCTAGCTAGGTACCTCAGTTGGGTACTGTGATAGGATAAAAAAATATGTATTTGGTCTTTGCCCCCAGTTCCTGGGACAGAGTTTTAAAATCCCTTGGAGTTTCTTGAGTGACAGAGGTGTCTTTTGATATTCATAATGAGTCCGTTTACACTGCACCTGAGTTTATGCAAATGGGGTGATTCAAGTTGGGCCATTAGATGGTTTCAAGGAAAAGGTCGGCCACACACTTGATCAGAAGGTTGGAACTTTCAGCCCAACCTCCCAACCTCCAGGGAGGAGAACGGAGCTAGAGATCAAGTTCAATCACCAATGACCAATGATTTAATCAACCATACCTACATAGTAAAGCCTACACAGAAACTCTTGAACAGTGAAGTTCAGGGAGCTTCTGGGTTGATGAACACGTCAATGTGCTGGAAGGGTGGTACAGCCTGAGAGGGTTTAGAAGCTCTACGCCACCTCCCACCAGTGCTCTTGTCCTAGGCATCTCTTCCATTTGGCTGTTCCTGAGTTGTATCCTTTATAACAAAATGGTAATTGTAAGTATGGCACTTTCTTGAGTTCTTTAAGATGTTCTAGTGAATTATTGGATGGGGCAGGGGGGTTGCAGTTATGGGAAACCCTGAATTTGTAGCCAAGTTGGACAAAAGTACCAGTAGCCTGAGGACCTGGGACTTGCTACTGGCTTCTGAAATAAGGAAAGGCTTGTGAGACTGAACCCTAAAATCTGTGGCATCTAACACTAACTCTGGGTAGTTCATGTGAGAATAGGATTGAATTGTGGGACATGCAGCTGGTGTTTGAGAATTGGTATTGGAAAGATCCAAGTAGCTCATCTGTTAAATGGGAAAAATAAGGCTCAAAAGGGGAAAAAAAAAAAGTAACTAATGTCACATTTCCTTTTTTCTCTCCACGTATTTCATAGGGAGACTGCCTGCTTCAGAGTCAACTTCTAGCCCATCTTCTCCACATCATGCTCAATTGGAGAAGAAACGATTCCTCTCATAGCTGAGCAGTGAGAGCCTGACTCTCACTGGCTCATGTTTCTAAAGCAGGTGGGGTTAAGAGCCTTTATCTCTATTCCTTGCTACTTGAACTAGCTGGCTGAGGGGCAGCAATTCTTCTTGCACCAGGCTGTGGAAGCATTTGTCCATTCTGTGGACTCACACTTTCTTAAATGTGTCATCTAAAATCCTGTTCTTGGGGAAAAAGATAGGAAGTCTATTTGGCCTCAGATCCAAGCCCTGCCATCCAATGCAATGCTACCAACAGTGAAGCCAGAACTTTTACTTTCATCCTTCTGTCTCTTGTGTTTATTTCTCAATTGGTTCAGAGCTCAGAGAGTGTGAACTATTATCACTCAAACCCCTATTCATGAGGCACTGCTTTCAACTCTGATTCCAAAGCCTCATTCCCTTCTATTTTTCCACACAGTCTCATACCATTGAGGCAAAAGACTTAGGGAGAAAAGAATGAATATACAAATAAGCATGTTTTTCAATTTGTAGACCAGAACATTAATAATATTGTGTAAAATAAAGCAGATAGTCTCCATATCCTATCCAAACTGCCTCATGTGGACTGAAAATTTTGTAATAGTTCCTGGAAATACTTTTTGTCAAAAGAGAACTCACCATGGGTAGTGCCAGCATATGTTTCCATTTGTCATTTTATATATTTTATATTTGCTTCAATTATGGAACCAGCCCTTTTAAAGCCAGGAAGTGTGCATTAAATATATATATCTGTGTGTGTGTAGAACAATAATTTTTCTAAAGGTTTATTTCATTTAAAAATAAAATAAAATAAAACCCACCATGGGTCAAATGAAATGACCCAATTAAAGACAACCCTTCTCTTCCTGCAGGTCTCTTCCTAACTGTGGGACTAAAATTTCCAAGGTATCATTCTGTTTTCCTAAATTGTTAACATATTGAAAACAGCTGTTAGGTAGGTGCAAGGAGCTAAAGGGAAAATGCCAGAGGTATCCTTTTCTCTCCCACGTGAGTCTACCTGATGACCAGCGGGTCATCCCTGTTCCTTTGTGATTTGGGAAAGGTGAACTTTAGTTGAAATCCATTGTTTCCTAAAGAGCCATGCTTCCTGTCTCAATGGATATTCTGAAATTTGCATTTTTTGCCCAGGTGTGTTTAATCAGCTCATTAAGCCTCTCCCACTAAGACTGCCTGTAAAGTAAGGACCAGAAGCCATCATTTACTACCTGTATGTATGCAGCTGCCTTGCCTAATCCTCAGGTCAACCACACAACACAGGTATTTTTAGTCACACTTTACAAATAAGGAACTAATGTTCAGAGATGCCAAAAGATGCAGGGCATTTCCAAGGTCACAGATGCTAGTGGGTGGCTGAGAAAGGACCGAAATGTAGGTGGGGCTGGCTCCAGAGCTAGTGGCATTAAATGAAACAGCATGCCTGGGGAGGAAACTCCAGACCAGGAAGCCAAAGGGAGCATGCACAGATGTTGCTGAACTAGTGAGTTGGCAGCAACAGCCTCAGTAAATGTTTAGCAAATGCACAGGGCATAGAATCCTATGTTTTGTTTTAAAGTGAAACCATCTGAAGCGGCCTCATTTCCTCCTGTAAAGCAAGTTTTAAGGAGGAAAAAAAAAAAAAGATCTGAGAGGCTGCAAGGCGTTGATATGGTTGGTGGCTTCCCATGTTATCAGCCGCCTATGAAGAGAAGGAAAAGGAAGCGTGCTCCCTTGGAGCTGTGGTCCTGGCTCCGGAAAGCATCTCACTGCCCCTCGGAGCAAGGGAGATGATGAGATTGGAACCCTACCTGCCTCTCCTCCTGTGGCAAGGTGCAGTTGCTGTGGAAAAGCGCCAGGAAGTTCAGTGTTCTAGAAGACTCCGGGGTGGGGGGGAAGGGAGGACTGTGACCCCACCCTCTGCTTCCTCCTCAGACACGTTCCAGCAGTGGAGTAATTAGACCAAGGAGAATATGCCTCAGGAAGCCCTGTCCCCAGAGGCCCGTCCAGACTTGTTTAAAGACAGCTGCTCTGATCGTTAAAATGAAATAGGACATGTAACCAGATTATGGGGAAATTATTGCTATTAACAGCAATAATTACCCTCTGTTCAAGTAGCTTCCTGAAATAAAAAAAACATCAAAGCAGAAGCTTTCAATTACTTTACTTAGCACCCTGTGTGAACCCTTTGGGTATGTGTGTACTGCCATGCATCAGGGAGAAAGAAAGAGAATTGGGGTGGGAAAGAAGGGGAAGGAGAGTGCAAGTGTGTGCGTGTGTGTGTGCGCTCATAGGCGCACTGGAGAATGGAGGAATAGTTTGTGCTTTACTGGATATGTATTGTAAATTGTGTAAATACCTATTTTCTCTAAAACAAAACAAAACAAATTAGTGAGTACCTGTAGTGTGCCAGGCTCTGTCAGAGGTGCTGTGGATACCAACCCAAATAAGACTGAGTCTTTGCCGCCCCCTCACCCCAAGCTCAAGTCTGGAGCAGGAGACAGACAAAGAGAGGATAATAGCAGAGTGTGGTAACTGCTGTGCTAAGGGTGGCCTCAGTAACACCGGGGAGCAAGCCTCATTACACCTGGCTGGGGATAAGGGCAGGTAGACTTCCTGGAGGATGGGATGCCTAAGCCACAGCCTGAAGGGATGTAGAACAGGAGTGAGATAGAAAGGGGAGGTTAGGCAGGGCTTCTGAGCAGAGGGTCCAGTACAACTAAAGGTCCATGGTTCGAAACAAACAGCTGTAATTATCTCAGTCACGGGAGATGAGGCTGTGGATGAACGGGTAATAGACAGAATACGGAAATAATAGATAACACCCTCCCTTCCGCCCCCTGCTTTTCACAGAGCTCACAGACAAATCTGCTTTACAAAACTGTCGGTGCATCATCCAACTTTCTCATCAGCATTCCTTATACAAAAATATCAAAAATATTTAACAGGGAAAATACTTGAAAAATCAATCTGCAGGTGGCTTACAAGCTGAAAGTCTCCCAAAATCCCCACTCTCTCCAGAAAAAAACCCTGGAAAATGTATACAGGTGACAGGAAATGCACAGGTGGGGAATTAGCCGGAGCATCTCTGCCCTCCATTGTTTGAGCGACATGCACCCACATTAAGCACCTCTTTGTTATTAATCCAGTGCATTCCGACTTTAGGATATAGCAAATAATGTACCTTTTTTCTTGTAATTCAGACCAACTAAGATAAACCTGGGAGACAAGCAGACATACAGAGAAATGTTAGCTTTTATGCTGATAAATGGAGCATATGGTTTGAGATATGGTCAAAGGGCCAGTCAACAACACTTCAGCCCGAAATTAAACTCACCCACCTGGCACAGGGTGGGCGGGGGAGGAGGGGTGCGCTGGAAGCTGCTGGTTCCCAGCAGAACAGGCTGCCTAGGCATGGCTGAGAACAGACCAGGACACACTCTCCCTGGAGGCAGACAGCCTCCCACACTCACCATTGCAGGGGTGTTCCTCTCCCCACTAGGAGAAGGAAGGAATGAGGAGAGATGCCACATGCTTGAGGCTTCCACGTAGAAATGTGAGGGGCAAGGAAAAAGGTGACCGCTGATGTCCTGGCAATACTCTCTTGTCCCAGATTACAATGGACTTTCCAGTGAAGTTGCTGCTGACTTTGCCTGGGGACAGGGCATCTTCCCTGTTCCCTGACAGCACACATGGCAGGAAGATTTACTTCCAATTCTGCTGTCCACAGAAGCCTCTTCTCATGTAATCCGGCCACAGGGATACACGTGCATGTACACGTCCGCACGCACACACACACACACACACACACACACACACACACACACACCTGCAGCAAGTAGAAGGCCTTCACCCTTGACAACTTTCTCACCTAAACTCTGAGGACCCAAGCCTCCCAGTGAGAGGCACCCTGGCCAGAGCCACGTAGATCCCAGAGAGGTATAACTGCAGTGCTGAGAGCCGTACACTAAGCTGAGTCTGAACCCTGCTCTGTTACCTCCTAGTCATTTGTCTTGAGGGAAATGAATTAATCTCTTTGAGCCTCTGTTTCTTCATCTGTAAAATGGGATAATAATAGAACCCCATTAAGTTTGTTGTGAAGCTTGAATGAAATAATTCATATACCCGACCTTTGGTAGTTAGGGTCATAGTCCTCACTGAATTGTATGTTATGTAAAAGCATACGCATAAAATGTGTAACTGCATCTTATCTGGGGGCAGGAGGGCCCCCTGGAGGGATTCTTATCCTTAGCCTGGCTTATGTGGCCCAGCTTGACCGGTCCCTGACTACCCCTCCGCCTTCATCTCCTCCACCCTCTATGTTCTCTATGCTGTAGTTGTACCGAACACATTTTGTCCCCCATGCTTTCCACATACTGCCCCCTGTGCCTGGAGTAGTTTGCCCATGCCTCTTTCTCCCTTACACGTACCCTTAGCCTGGCTAACTGCTACCCATGGATCAGGGCTCAGCTAAGTCTCATTTTCATTCATTCATTCATTCAATAAATATTTGTTGAGTGTATACTTAGTACCTATATTAGTCTGCTCAGGCTGCCATAACAAAGTACCACCAGCTGGGGGGCTTAAAAAATAGAAATTTATTTTCTCACAGTTCCAGAGGCTAGAAGTTCAAGATCAAGGTGTTGACAGGGCTGTGTTTCCTCAGGCCTCTCTCCTTGGCTTGCAGGCAGCCATCTCCCCTCTGACTCCACTTGGTCTTTCCTCTGTGCTTGTTCCTATCTGTGTCCTAATCTCCTCCTCTTAGAAGGACACCAGTCATATTGGACTAGTGCCCACCCACGTGACCTAATCTTACCTTCAGTGCCTTTCAAAAAAACTCTATCTGCAAATACAGTCACATTCTGAGGTACTGGGGGTTAAGTCTTCAACATATGAATTTTGGAGGGACACAGTTCAGCTCCTAACAGCACCAGGATACAAAGCATTTTCTCCTCGCCAAGTCTGGATGAGAAGACACTTCCAAGCACTCCTCTACATCTCGAATTATGTCAGGATCTTTCATTAGTACCTGCTTCTTCACAAAATGAATTGTGTCTCCAGCCAGACTCCAGCCCAGTGAGGAAAGGCTCTGTATTGGTCTTAGTCACCGTGTTAAGCTCTTCAGATACGATGATGAGCAATATATAGTAGATGACAACGGTTATGTCTTGAATGAATGAATGTCCTTTGCTGCCATTTCTGCATGCCAAAACCACATCCTTAATAGAAAACATGGCCAGGAAGAATGTGTGATAATCATCCTCTACACTTAAAGAGCCCATTACATTGTCAAGAGCCTTTACATCCCTTATCTTATTTCCCCTCCTAAGTGGCCTTGTGGTCTGGGTACAATTGTCTTCACTTGGCAGAAGGAGCAACTGAAGCCCCACAGAAATAAGGATCTTGGCCAAATTCCCTCTGCAAGCAAGTAGCTCCAGTGGACCCATGCTACCTCAGGGGATAACCACAGCTTTTGAAATTACAGTGAAATAAATTAAATTTGTAGTAAAATTTCCTGCCTCCCTTGAGAAGCTTGAAGCTACCCTGGCGATTGGAATAACCAAGAAAAAGCGTCTCGGCTTCCCTTGTGCTACTCTGTGTATCATTCTTTCTTCCCAGGGTGACAAGACTCTATGCACCCCACATATTTAAAGGCTAGTCTCATCCTTTAAAGTTTGAAAGGCTAAAAAATAGCCTGAACTTCAAAAGGCAATTTAAGAGCTTTGCCCTTTCAAGTTTAACATTTCTTCAAGAACAAAAAATAGTCCGGTGCTTGTTGCTTTTGGAATCCAGTTCTTATTACTCATGTATTTTTGCTCCAAAAGAAAATCATTTCACATTTGGGTAATGCCTCTTGGCAGCATTTGTTGAGAGCAGTCTGCAAGCACCTCCTGGATCCAGCATGACCTGGCTATAGAAAGGGAAGCAGGGCATGGGAAACTATGTGCCCTTTTAGAGCCACCATTTGAAAGCAGGAGAGTCATCAGAGAGGCTTACACCAAAGTATGCTGTGACCCATGGGTGAAGAAGGCACAAAGTCTGGCTAAAAAGCATGGGCTTTGGCACATCTGCTTTCAGATCCAGTCTCCCCCACTTTCACTGTGCGATTTGGAGCAGGCAGCTTAGCCTTCCTAAACTTCAGTTTCATCATCTGTAAAATGGAAATATAGTAAGACATACTTCAAACTATTGTGAGAATTAACAGATTACTACTGCATGTCACACTCCTACGCCAATGCATGGCACATTAAATACCAACATTTGTGCAGAGCTTACCCACACCATACCAGCCTTGGGGGATAGTCAAGAAGAGGGGTCCCAGAAATGATTCAAGATCCAGCATGGAAGTCCCATCCCAGTCCTTCCTCTCTAATCAGGGTGTGCCTGATGGTGGCTCTGTCGGTCCCAAAAGACCACAACAGTCTTCCTCTCCACTTATCCTTGGCATCTGCCCTCTGCCAAACCATTCTTCCTCAAATTCCCCCTGTTCATCTCAAATTTCCATCCAACTTCAGTTCTGATGTTCTAGCCCCCCTGACTACTAGCCTTCCACCTCACCCCGCATCCCCATCCCCAGGCAGGGCTCTTTGGTTGCAAAGACAATAGGTCATACTTGAACAAGCAAAAACAAAATAAAACAAAAACCAGAATGGCAGGAAAGGAACTACATAGACATTGCCTGGAAAGAAAACACAGCTGGACCTCACAGAACATCAACAGGCACCAACAGTATCATGGGGTCTCAGCTTCTATGTGAACCTGTTAGAATCTCCCAACCCTCTCTGCCCTCCAGATTTCTCTGCTTGGCCACCATATGTAACTAACCTCAAATTCAACCACTCACCACTGTTTGACTATGCGTTTTGAGACTCTCTCAAGGGACAATCTGGTTGTCCCTGCTCTCTCCTGTACACAACTGCCCTTGAATCAACTGCCCACTTGTACCCCAACTGGTGGTGGTCAAGTAGGGTGTGTGTCGTCAACATGGCCAGCCACGTCCCCTCCTTCAGCAGGAACCTCAGAAGAGGTTTAATGCTCAGAGAACAGGTTAGGGACTCTTGTGTCATCATCTGTGTTGCCATGAAGTCATTTCTCTGTCTCTGGTTTTCAATTACAGGACTGCAAAGTCTGTTGGGAAGAGGGGAAGAAGAAAGCACAAAGAAAGGGTGGGCTGGAATTGGGGTGCACTGGCAGGGGTGTTTGCTAGAGACAACAAGAGGCAAGGTCATCGGCTGGGTTACCAGAATTATTGTCTAGAGACCCTGGGATCAGCACCAAGGAAGTGGGGTCCAGGATCAAATCAGCCAAGTGAGGCAGCTTGAGCAAGTAGAAGAACCTCATCACAGTCAGAGACAGGCAGGATCAGAAGCAGCTTGGAACTAGGTAGAAGTACAGGTCAAAGAACCTGCTCAGAACTAAGATAGGGAATGGCATCCATGGCTGAATCTTAGGAGGAATTTGGATTGTCTTGCCAGGGTGTGTTGTCCATTTTAAGGTGACCATTAGGAGAAAGTTATCCATTCACCCCAACAGTCACTACATACAAGGATCCTCCTCTCATCCTGGTGTGGGGAAGTACCCTCCTCCCATGTACATTAAATTTCCGGTTTTTCTGGTACCCAGTAGCATCTCCAGTGGCTCCATTCTTTAACCCAATTTCATTTTTCAGTTCTCCACAGTCCCCGTCTCCCTTGGAACACTACTCAATTCCCTGGGTTCATACTAGAAGACAACTGGAAAGATCCTGCTCTGAATTTTGCTCAGTCTCTCGCTCCTCACTGACCACCGACCTGTGTCAAAGGCCAACTTGATGCACCAGCTTGGTCCTTTGAAATGAGTTCCTTTTCCATCCAGTATTTACACTTACCTGTGGGATATGAGGTTGCCATTATTCCATTATTTCTCACTAAAAGTGATCCTGGCCCTGGGATCAGCCATTAGACCCAATGGCTCCAGTCATTTTCTCTCCTAAAAGGCACACTAGGAGCTCTTGTAAATAGCACCTCCATGGACCCTGGACAGTGTGCCTCCCCATTTGTCCAATGCTTCATGGTCAGCTTGGCCTCTCCCCAGCCCTGCTCCTGCATCTTATACAACATCTGGGCTTCCTTCCACTCACTCCTCTTTGATTAATTAATTCATTTCCTAAGAATATTAACCTAAGACCTACTCTGTACAAGACACTCTGTTAGGTGCACTGACAGCATTTTTACTTTAGTTTCCAAGAGTTTATACTCTGGTGGGAAGATAAGACCTGTAAGTCAACAATCACAATAAAATGTGATACAAGTGCTTAACTAATGGGGCAAGAGGATGTATCGAGAATAAGGAAGAGTAGAACTTATCCCAGGCTGGTGGGGGGGAGCATCATGGAAGGCTTCCAGGAGGAGGAGACAAAGACAGAATTTTGAAGAGTCATACTGAGCTGACTATCTGAAGAAGAATGGGGAGGGAGAGGATGCAGGGAAAGAGCATTCCAGGCAGAAGAAAACTATGTTCATAGTTGGGAATGGGAAATGGAATGCTGTGTTTGAAGAACTACACAATTTTCCAGTTGCCTGGCATTTTCCCCATGAATCCGTCATCTGAGAGGTGAGGTTAGGGAACAAAGCAGAAGCAGGACCCTGAGGGGTGACTGCACAAGTTGAAGAGTTTTGTGGAGCTAGCTGTGGATTTTAAGTAGGAGAGTGATGCCATCAGACCCATGTTGAGGGAGCACGACAGAGGACCGAGGTATAACCCTGTCTCTCTCTGAATGCTTCAGTGGGAGACCACCCTTCTACCCACCCACATCTACTGCAGGGCCTCCAGAGAGAAATGCCCAAGGAGGCAGGCGGTGGGAGGACATGAATAGTTGACCTCTCAAATGACTTTGTAGTCTCTCCTTTCCTGAGCACAACAAAGAAAAATAAATCGTCCCTCAAATGGCAGAGGCCAGGGCTTGCTGCTTGAGTGTCTAATTAGGTGTAAGATTACACCACAGGTCTGGTTACTGGAGGTCCAAGGGAATCAAATAAAATAGCATCAGACCAGACAAGAATAAGTGAGACCTCGCTCAAAGTGAAAACAGGAAAGATATAAAAGACTGCCACGACCCCCTCCTCACCCTCCAGCTACCAAATTGAATAGCCAGATAATGAGGGATTTAGAAGGAGGAAGATAAATGATCTGCTAAGATTTTCCACACAGTTTCATTTCTGACGTGGATCTCTGATTCCATACAGATAAGGTATGAAAGAAGCAAGGAAGTGGGAGATGACCATAAGCACAGCTTGCTCTTCTAATAAATATTCCTGAAAAGCAATTGCCTGCTATGTGTAAGACATTGCACTGTCCACAGTGTACATGGAAGTGATTAGGATGTGGCCCCCTCCCAAGGTGCTCACAGCCTAATGGTAAAGAATGACTCAATAAATCAGAACAGAAACTTCTGTTTTACTCCTAATTTTGATAGAGACATGGGGAACATTCAGAAAGTTGTCACACAAGACATTGGTTTAAACTATGTCTTAAAAAGTTCACCAGGCAACGAAGAGAGGAAACTGCTTACTCAAAAGCATAGATATGAGAAAAATTAAGGCTTTGTCATAAATAACAGGGATGGTATTTCCTTGGTTCCAAGAGTACATTGTTTTTCATGCATGTCACTCATTATACTTTACTAAGGGGGGATAAAAAGGAAAGATGTGTTACTAAATAAACACATATAAAACTTATACCCATAATAGCATATATGTGTCCCCACCTTTATAGAACACTTTACATCACCATCAATTTCCCTGTGTCTTTTATATATTCAGCATCCAAAAATTCTTCTGAATCATTTTTTAGACGTTAGAGGTTATGCATAGCATAAGACTGACTCACAACTTATGCACACCTTGACCTCATTTATACCTTTATGACAGTATAATTTTTAGACGTATTTTAGAATAGCAGGATTTCATTTGCATTTGCTATTTGATAATATTCATAAACTTCCTCCCCTTAATTGAATTATGCAATTCTAAATATTAACCTCTTAGTTTTATTATGTTATATTTCTTAGGGATTCATCCACTTTGTCTGACACAAAAAGAAATAAAAAGCTTAAATACTACCATAACCATTAAAGAAACTGAAGACTTGTTTTAAATCTTCCCACAAAGAAAATTCCAGGCTCAGACGGATGGTTTTACAAGTGAATTCTACCAAACTCTCAAGGAACAGATAATTCCAATACTATACAAAGTCTTTTAAAGAACAGAAAAAGAAATATTCCCCAACTACTTTTATGAGGTTAGTGTAATCTCGATGCCAAATCTAGTCAAAGATAGAATAAAAAATAAAAATTACAGGCTATTGTCCCTCATAAATCGAGATTCAAAAGTTGAGAGCCAAGATACCTTCCTGAATATGTGGAAACTTGGTTCATGGCAGAAGCAGCTTTGCAGATAGCGGGGAAAGACCAGTGATTTAATAAACAGCACTACGAATATTGGGTATAAATTATGGGGAAAAATATAAAATTTTATACTACCTCCCATCATACATAACAATTAATTCCAGTGGATTAAGTACCTCACTGTAAAAAGTAGAACTTTAGGGCCTCCCTGGTGGCGCAGTGGTTGAGAGTCCGCCTGCCGATGCAGGGGACGCGGGTTCGTGCCCCGATCCCGGAGGATCCCACATGCCGCGGAGCGGCTGGGCCCGCGAGCCATGGCCGCGGGGCCTGTGTGTCCGGAGCCTGTGCTCCGCAACGGGAGAGGCCACAGCAGTGAGAGGCCCGCGTACAGCAAAAAAAAAAAAAAAAAAAAAAAAAAGTAGAACTTTAAAAATTTAAAGGAAAGTATAGAAAGTCTTTATAATCTTGGTAAAGGGAAAGATTCTGTAACAAGACAGGAGGCACTAACCATAATAAATAAATAAATAAAATTGATAAATGTGACTACATTAAAATTAAAAGCTTCTGTTTGTCAAAAGAGCTTATTAAAAAAAATGAAAATAGGGGCTTCCCTGGTGGCACAGTGGTTGAGAGTCTGCCTGCCGATGCAGGGGACACGGGTTCGTGCCCCGGTCCGGGAAGATCCCACATGCCGCGGAGCAGCTGGACCCGTGAGCCATGGCCGCTGAGCCTGCGCGTCCGGAGCCTGTGCTCCGCAACGGGAGAGGCCACGATAGTGAGAGGCCCCCATACCGCAAAAAAAAAAAAAGAAAAGAAAAAAGAAAAGAAAATACAAGCCATAAATCAATAGAGAAATGTTCCATATAAATAACAAAGCGTTATTTTCCAAATATATGAAAGAATTCCCTCTTAACCATTAAAGATGTTGGAGAGGAGCACACTGGGGGACTTCAAAAGCATCGATAAGCTTTTATTTCTTAAACAGAGGGGTGGGTACAGGAGTGTTTGTTTTATTATGCTTTATACCTGATATGTGCATAGTATATTCTGTTCAAATGAAATGTATGATAATAAAAAGTACTATCTGAGAACTATACAAAATTTGACTATAGGAATGTATAAAGAAAACATAACCACCTATAATTCTACTATCCATAGATGACTGTTGCTAGCATTTTTTTATATTCTTTTACTATTTATTTTATATCCCTGCATTAGAAAGTTCTTTAAAACACACACACACAAATTGGCTGGAAGCCGTTGACAGGAATTGGTCCTTGCATGATAGCATTTTCAAAGACAGGAGAGGTAAATATAGTAATAGATTTGGAGCCTATGTTCACACACACACACACACACACACACACACACACAGAGGCAGGGACCACTCTATCACAACTTACTTCCCTAACTGGCTAATGGAAAATTTATTTTAACAATAAGTACAAAGTGCGTCTCAGAAATATTAGAATATGAAAAAAATACATCTTCAAATCTAGAAAATATGCTTGCTTAGTAAGCGGGATCAGAGAGTACGAATGAAGAGAGAAAGGGCTGGGAGACAACGGACATGAATCTGGAAAGTGAAACAGGCACCAGAGAGCTTTGCACGGAAAGCAAAGGAACGTTCAGACCTCTGGCTCATTCTACAGTGGCCAAACATTTGGATTGTATCCCCTTCTTTGTGAAGAAAAGAGAAATGAGTCTATGCCTGTAACGTGTGTATTTATATCTTTATAAATTATATATGTTTATTTCTCTACCAATAGACTAAATATGAGAAGCAATATTTTCCTCTTCACCCCAATCATTGCCTTGAGCACCTCCCAAGAAATATATACCCCTCTGCAGAGACTCTGCTCTAAACAAGGAGGTCTGTGGAAGGGTTTTAAACAAGGGTGGGGGGAGGTAATATGGTCAGATGTGCTGTCTGCTCAATCCATATTAAATAAGATCACAAAGGAGATTATTCTTCAATAATAAGTGCAGAATCCAAGGGATGCACTCTGGCAGCAAAGCAAAAGAAAGAGGGAGAGGGAAAGACAAAAGAGGGTCTGCAGGTATCTAGATGCCCAGGATATGGGTTTGGAGTAAACTGCATCCCTGCCTCCAAAGTCAACAGCGGGGGAAGAGGGGATGAAAAGGAGAATTTCAAGATTTAGTTCCTAAGTAAATTTGATATAACTAAAAAGCAGATTAGATGTGATAGTTAAGAAAGTGGCAGTAACTGAGGATGGTCGTGATGGGCTGAATCATGACACCCCTAACCCCTAAAGAACACCGGAAGAGGAGCAGGGCTGTGAAGGAAAGTGGGCAGGGCAGTTTTGAACCTGAGAACTTGAGAAGTCTACAGGATATTTAGTGTCTGGACCAGAGCATGAGAGAAGGATGATAGAGAACTCTTGACTGCAACCTATGATAAAATACTTTTACAAGGCAGTCAGGTCACATTCTCAGGCACAACTAAATACATCTATGTATATAGACCTGAAACAGAAGCGTCACAAAACAAGACTTGTCCTTATATTATGGAACATCCTGTAATACTTTTGCTCTATTCTATTACTTTAAATGTCAACAACAATCCACAAAGTCCATTTCATGACTCCAGACTTCAGAAAACAGTGGACTAGAGAAATTTGTCTAAATAGAACAATTCATTCTAATCACTCAAGCATCATGTGGTGAAAAGATATTGGACTATGGAAACTGATGGTCTTCAGTTTAATTCCAGAATTACCACCTAGGAACTGGGTGACCTTGGACAAATCTGAGTCTCAGATTCCTCATCTGTAAAAACTGAAATAATAGTGTTTGCCTCATAGGCTTGTGGTGATGATTAAATAAAAGAACATAAGCATGGTATCTGACATGTGGCTGACACTGAATCACTGTTAGCCCCTCCTTATCACTCCTCCAATGCTGATAGATGACACAAACTATGAAAGCATTTTTTTCCTAAGAAACCCACCAATTTCCTGATGATAAATGTCAAAGCTTAACTACTTACCCCAAAATTTAGAGAAAAAATTAAGACTGAGCTGACCTTGTTTTATCCAGAGATTTAAGGGTGATTTATGCTGATATATGGATGCCTTGAAATCCTGCATAATCTGGATGTCCTGTGACCCAGTAAGGTAATGCTTGGCTAAAATAAAAAATAATAATAATAAAAATAATTGCCCTGTATTGCAAAACACTTGACACACACTCATATTGAAACTATGGCTTGTCGAAAGGTCAGCATGGCCCCCGAGGACAGAATTGAAAAAGAATACTTGTTGTTGGTGGAGGCTTTGAAAACATGATGATTAAACACATAATCCAAAAAAATAATAGTCTGATATCTCCAAAACCTGGACAGGGTTTAAAAATACATAGCCTGAAAATAAAAAGTAAATGTTCAAGAGAAGCAAAGAAGGAATGTTGTTGTTAATAAAATGAGCTTTGGAGTCAAATGGACCTCCTCAAATTCCTGCTGTGGAATTTAGTAATCCTATGAAATTGAACAAGTACTCGGGCTCTGGTGCCTCAGATTCCTCATCTGTCACATGAGGACACATAATACCTGGCTCACCAGTATGTCAGACTCTTATCATAGTGCTGTCGCACACATAGTTCAGTAATAGAGCATGGGAAGCGGTAGCTTCAAGCACAAAAGGAAATGGCACACTGAGTTACACACATTAGATACACCTTCTCTAGTATCTACTAACATAATCTATACTGTCTGATAACTGGAAGAGGGTCATATTCCTTTGTGCCTATGCTGAAACTGTAATCCCTTTAACCATTTTAATTGTATCTTTGCAACAACTAGAAAAGGGTCATATTCCTTTGTGCCTATGCTGAAACTGTAATCCTTTTAACCATTTTAATTGTACCTTTGCAACTATAGGCATCTGTTTTTAGACACCATCTCAGCTGTGATTGAATTCAGGTTTCTGAGAAGCGGGCTCACACTTTAACCTGCTATCTAGATCCTTGTAACTAAGAACACTCAGACACTTTGAAAAGAGTCAAACATGTTTTACAACCTTATGAATGTCATCTTTGAAATCTTTGGAAATGTTAACAACAGCTACCTTTAGCTTTGAAACATACAATTTTATTTTTTTACTACATCATACTTCCCACATTCAATAATATGAAGTCAAATTGAGATCATTAGAACAAAGGCTTAGGACTATGCCATGTTCTCTCACTTCTTCATGACTCCAGGAGTTAAAACACACATACATACACAGCTAACACGAAATAGGCACTTTCATGCCTATGGGCTTTTATTCCAGCTGTGACTTCAATATGGAGTGCACTTTCCCCTTTTCCTCCCCAGAGTGAATTCTTGTTCATTCTAAACTCAGCTCAAATATCATCTCCTTTGTCATACCTCCCCCAGCTTGATCCTAACCCACCCAAGCTGAAAGAATTAAGCATTCCTTTTCTCTGCCACCATAGCTTTTTCATTTTACATGTGACTAAAATATAGCAATCAACCATGCTATTTAGTTTTAAAGATACATTACATGGGTGTTCCATATATTAGTTAGGGTTAAACAGTTGTAGCAACTAGACCCCCAAAATAGAACGGCACTAACATGACAGATGTTTATTTCTTTCTCACTAACAGCCCAGAGTGGGTATTCCAGGTCAGTGGGCAGCTTTCCTCCATGTGGTCATTCAAGGACTCAGGCCGACCTTGGATCTGGCATCTGCAACATCTGCCTTCCAAGGCACCTCTGGTATTTGTCATCCCAGCCCAGGGGAAGGCAGGGAAGAAGGACGCATGCAGGAGGTACTCCCTGTGGTGTGACCAATGCCACTCCTACTCACACTGCACTGGAGAGAACTTAGCCCCATGGCCACACCTGACTCCAAGATGGGGCTGGAAAATACAGAGCCTGGCTTGGCTGCCACATCTGTCCTACCTATAATCTTATTACCATAGAAGAAGAAAAGAATACATTTTGGTGGGCAGACCACACCTCCTGCCACACTCCCCCGAGGGCAGTGACAATGTCCAACAGAGAATTTGGTAAATTTCAGTTCTCTCACCACCACCAAGGCCATCCCCAATGCCCACAACAGCACCAACAATTTATAACGCCCTCCAGCTTGATTTCTTTCTTTAAAAGTTACTACTATCTAACACATTATATATTTTACTTATTTTGCCTCACTTCTACCTCCCCTTTAGGATGTAAGCTCCATGAGGACAAGAATTTTTGCCTATTTGTTTCCTATTTTATCTTTAGCACCTAGATGAATGCCTGGCATGTAATAGTTGCTCAATAAGTACTTATCAAACAAAAGACTAAACCAGCAAACTTTTTCCTTTGAGAGCTGAACTGTCTCATTCTCTGAGCACCTGTTCTTGTACTAACCTCTCTGGTTGCCTGTGTTCTCAGTGCTTCAGCTGATTTCAATCAACTCCCCAATCTAAATCTTGTGAGTTAATTTGCAAAATCCCTTTTTGGAGGTCCAGATACTTTAACACAGAATTGTGTATTCTCACTGGGTATTTGTTTAGCAACTATAGATAAGTAGATGTGCTTACACAGGTGATAAATGGTGGGAAGGAACTTATAAAAATATAAAGCCATGCACAAAAGTTAAGAGAGATGCTTAAAGCTAGTCCTTGCTTTTGTATAGAAAATGGATTTTATTCTTCAAGTGGGCGGCTGTTCAGACCTTTGGCAAAGACTGCAACAGAGTGGGTTCTGTCTCAACAGTCCTGAGACGGGCCAGGGAAATGGGCAGGGGAAGTGTATCCAGCTGAGATCACATAGGTTTGCATCCATGAGAAACTGTAGGTGCTAAGGTGCATGTCACTGAGAAGAAGAGGCAGTTCTGTTGGCAAGGCAGTGCGAACCTTGAAGGGGCTGTTGACACTGCTTCAGGGAAGTCCTCCTGGGCACCAGAGAACCAAGGAGAGAAGAAAACTCACACTTTGTCGGACCATGAACCAGAGATGGGGTTGATAAGCCTTGCCTGACATTGGCATCATCCCAGACTCCCCAGAGGAAAGTCAAGCAGCCCAATGGGAGGGGAGGACAAATGCAAACTGTTATTTATTAAGAACCTACTACATACCAGACACCAAATACAAGTCATCCTAGGCAATTTACATTCCTCATCTCTTTTACTCCTTACCGAAACCCTATAAAATAATATTAACAATAGTAATAATAATATATATGCTAATATCCACTATTTATTGAAGGCCTAGTGAGAGCTCCACATTATACCAGGGTCTGTACAGCATTGTCTCATTAATTCTTCAAAAAAACTAAGGTGTAACATATGTTCCCTATTTTATAGACGATAACCTTCATAAATCTCAGAGAGGTAAAGAACTTGCCAAAGGCCACCAAAGGCAGGATACAAATGCGAATCTAGAAGTCTAAACCTGAGTTCCTTCAACCGTGCCAAGCTATTAAATAATGTAAACAGCAGGCTTCCTTCTATTTTCCAGTTCCTAAAGCGTGAAATACTATTGTCTGATATCAGTATCCTTGCAGAGTGAGGTCAGGTAGGCAACACCAAGGAATTCTTCTCATCTCTCTGTTGACCCTTAGGAGAACTTGATCATTAGTTGACTGTACCTGTGACAGTGGGATTTGTTAGATTCTTCACACCTGGACAGCCACAAAAGCCCCTGCTTTCAGTTAGGGGGCCTCTGAGTACATCCAAAAGAGGCTGGCAGTTAATTGTCCTAAAACCAAGCTCCGATCACATCAGTGCACTGCTCAACACGTGAGGGCTCCCAACTGCTTCCAAAGTTAAGCTCAGGTCCTAAACCCAGACTTTGAGAAGGCCAGCAGTGGTGTCTAACACTCCCTGAGCATTTCCCCAGCGCCAGGCATCATTCAAAGCACTTTTCACGTGTTAAACCAGGTAAACCCTATGATGAAGTGGCTGTTACTCTCATCCCATTTTCCAGACAGAGAAACAGGCACAGAGAGGTTAAATAACTTGCCCAAGGTCACACAGATGACAGTGCCAGGATTCTGACCCAGGGATTGTGACAGCAGAATCAGTCCTCTGCCTCCTCAGCAGGAGCTTCACTGCTGCCTTGCTGTGGGGAGTCCATGGGAAACCCTAAGCACTCTCGTTTGTGCAACACAGAAAGCAGCAGTGGGGGATGAAGCCTATAGGGTCGCTCTTGATCCAGTGTTTAAATGCTTCTACCTTTCTCCCCCTAGGCAGTTTGGAGATACAATTCCGAAGTCTCATGGGGTCCAGCGCTAGCCGTCCAAAGTAGCACTGAGCTCAGTGGTGCCCCCCTGCGTTGGTTTTCTCCTTCCCCATCTCCCTCTGCAGTCCTTCACTCCTAAGTGTTCCCCAAGACCATTCCCAAATAGACTACCTGCACACAAGTCTTTGTCTTGTGTTCTGCTTTTCAGGGAACCTGGTTAAGACAGTGAAGGGTCCCACAACACAGGACACTGAGCAAAGAACCCAGAAAATACTGTCAGGAAACCAGCTCTGGTGGCTCCAACCATGTCATCAAGTCACTTCAAGTATCTGAACCTCAGTCTCCTCATTCATGAAATGGGCTAAATGATAGCTACCCTGTCTACACTCTCCCTCAAAAGTGTTGTTGAGAAGACAAGAGTTTGCAAAAAATTCTCAAATACATGAAGTACTGTAAAAATGCAAGGATTCATTTAGGAATGCTTGAAAGCTTAGCTTCTGTCTCAGGCTTTGGCCCAAACATTCCTTTCAGCTTCAGCTTGCCCTTGGGTTTTGACTCTTTTGATATCATTTCTAGTATCCCTGAACTTGTGTGTGACCAGTGATTGCATGACTGCGTAAGTCAACATCATACCTGATAACATCAGTAATTCCAACAAGGCAAGTCTTTTGAATTAATTTGTAATATCTGGTTAACCACTTTCAAATATAGATAATCATTCTAGATGTAACTTAGAAGTAAAAAAAAAATCTATTGTGCTTTATGTGACAGTCTATCAATATGTCAGTATAATTATTGCAGGAGTAAATACTGCAGTATTCAATGCTTATTATAAAAGCTATTCATATGTTTTTAAGTTTTCAAATAAGTATGAAGGGAAATAGATTGATATTTAACATGAATATTAAGAAAGAGTCCTTTTGCTAGATAGCTTTAGGAAAGGCATGTTATAGTTTTTGAACCTAAAATTTTTCTAGAAGTTTAAGTAAAAATAGGAGTTAGAAGTGCTGAGAAATTACTGTTTCTACCTTTTGTTACCAAACTCTTAAAGTTTAACTACTAGAAAATTTAATAATAAATGGTTAATAATTAATTTTTAATAACATTTAAAATTAGCCTTTCAAATTTTCCTCTTCTGTGACAGTAATATTAAGCTTTAAGCAGATATTGATTTTGACATTTGGTCCTTTGACATTTGGTCCAAATATAGTTTGTGAACCTCTGGTATGTTTTTTCTTAATGTCTATTCTCCAACAACATCTGGGGATACTACGAACTCCTTTAAGTAAGAGCTATTTATTCACTCACTCATTCACTTATTCATTCATTCATGTTCATATAACAAATGTTTATTGAACACCTACTATGTGTCAGTAGACAATGTTCATCTCTATATTCCCAATTCCCAAAGCAAAATCCAAAAGAGCTATTTTAAACTTTTTCAGCAGAACTTTTTTTCAAACAAAACCTTATTTAACATAAGACAAGTAAAAGTAATAAACTCATTCATTCATACAAAATCTGTGTCGAACACCTGCCTGTGCCAGGCACTGTGCTAGGCACTGAGGATACAGCGGTGAACATAACAGGCAGAGTCTCTGCCCTCATGGAGCTTACACTCTAGTCAGGGAGAAGGATGAAGCAAAGAAATATACAAGTGAATATGTCATATATCAGATGGTGGCAAGTGCTACAGAGAAAAGTAAGGCACAGTAAAGAGAGTAAAGAGTCCTGAAGCCAGAGGGGTCACTAATTTTATACAGTGTGGTCAGAAGATGCCTCACTGATTAGGCAACCCTTGAGCAGAGATATAGCCATCTAGGTTCAACAGAACCCTGCTATGATGGGGATAAGAAAAATATAGGAATTAGACCTTACACAAATGTAGGAGGAGCTGGGGAAGGTGAAGATCTGGCTTGGCAGCTGGGGCTGAGTCCCTAATTAGTACTCCTAAAGGACCAACTTAAATGGACAAATTGCAGCTTGCATGGACTCTGAGAAGCCAATGACTTACAGCCACTGAAGGGGACCGTGAATAAAGCTCATGGAAAGGTCTATGGGGCGCTATCGTGTCCATGTAACTATTGCCTCTACAAGGTCATAGCCAAAGATCTGAGCATGGACGGCAGGAGAGTGAGAACACTTCTGTCTGTCCATCAACACTGCCCATAACAACTTTCCTAGAGAAAGGTCCACTGCTCCTTTTCAGCCTTCCAAATCTCATGCATGTTCCTTTTTTTGCCAATTCTAACACAGAAAGATTATAGGAACAGGAATTCTGGGAAATGAAGGTCCTATCTCAACCATGTTGACAGAGCTCAATCCAACAGAAAAGTAAAGGAAGTGAAAACCTAGCTATGGACTCACCAGAAGAAGAGACTTCCAAGCAGAGCAAGCATCAGGTGCAAAGGCCCACAGGTGGGATTGTACTTGGCATGATATGAGTAATGGCTAACTGCTCAGATAACTTTTCACTGTTTGCAAAACTTTTTAAGGTACCTCTAAGTAAGAGTAGTTTACCTCTACTGGTAGGTTGAAATCTATAGCCTGCATAGTGAGGACTCAATACATGATTGTTAAATGAATGAAAAATGTCATAGTGGTTTTATTTTGGGTCATATTTTTGGTTTTATTTGCCTTGCTTTTCCCTGCCCAACATTTAAGCCCTCTTCCTACTTGTGGGAAATTCTCCATAGTATGGAATATTAGTAAGATCCAATGTCCTTCCCTCTGTAGAAGCTGAAGAGCAGAAATCCTTCCTCTCCCCATATCCTGGAAGCTTAGACAAGGGCCAGTGAAACAGACTCAGCCATTCAGATGATCCCACCTAACGCCGAATCTCAAAGAAATAACCCAAAGCTGTGGAGGTGGTTTGGGAAATTATTCTCCGTGGAAATGGCAGCAGTAAGAGTCCAGCACCAGCACAGGGCTAGTGGCCACAGTGGTGAGCAGTGGGAATGGTGGTGCCATTGAAGTATCTTAACCAGTCCGTGCCCAGGGCATGATCTTGGCTGTGTTCCTTACTACCCCGCTTCCTTTGTTCTTACTGACATTCTGAACCTAGTTCTCCAGAATTTCCCATTGATTCTGTGTTTTAACTAATACTCTTCCAATATATTACTTTTCTGTAGAAGTTAACCACAGTCATTTTGTTATTTGCATCTAAGTGTCCAGGAATGACTCACAGTCCAGAAAACCTGAGAGAATGAGGGGGGAGGGGGAGGAGGGGGAGTCTAGGAGGGGCAGGGATTTTGAATTGCCTATTTAATCTAGGGAAGCTAAAGGCAGGCAAATTCCTATTAATTTCTAGGGATGAAAACCTAGAAATTCATGGCCTACAATAACAACAAACAATAATAATAATGACTAAATTATTGCCTGAGGACACATTGAGAACAAAGTATGGAGGACTATCACACTAGCCATAAAGCATGCATGTGGAATTTAAGGACCAAATGGTGGAGGGCAATCAATAGCTCAAAGAAATAGACTGACAAGCCCAAATCCCTAAATTCTCTACTCAAGGTACGGACTGAAACCCAGAAAACCTCCATGCCCAGGCAAAAAGAATCTCATATTTTACAACTACAAGGCTGAGGCAGAAATAAAGCCTATTCAACCTGACCCTTGGATTGACAAAGTAAAATATAAAATGAATTCGCAGCATCATCACACCAGTTCTCTCTAGTGTCAAAGTTAGGGTACCGATTAAGAAGGAATGGTTCCCTAGAAATTGCAAAGGACCGCAGGAAATGGTTTCAAGGGTACCTTGAAATTCCAGCCCATGCTGAGCATTTGGCAACAGAAACAGCAATTCATCCCTTGTTGGTTGAGGCTGGACCTTCATTGCTGGAGAATCTATTATTCCCTTGCCTGAGGGAGATGCCCTGCAAGAGGAAGGCAAGGTAACTCCCCTCCTTCCATCATTGTCTTCAGACTTATAATTAGAATCAAATCCATGAGAGCTTTAGAGGATGAAAAGGAGGCAAGTTCAAAGTCAAAACTGGATGAGAAGCCTTAAAAAACTGGAGAACAAGTGTAGGAATAGATTTTAAGAGTGCTTCAGCCAAAAATAGAAGAACATAATATATCTGGCTGAAGTTATCAATAGGGTGTCCTTCCAGGGATTCTGGATTCAATGTCTAGCTTGAGCACATGGGAGTTGTTGATGGAAACATGGACATAGCAACGATATAAATAAAGGAAGTTGAAATTCCAGAAATTGTTTGGTATTAGTAGAGGAAGGAAACCACAGGCTTTGAGGGCTAGGAACACTAGAGTGGATTTATCATGTGCGACCCACTCACTCCCTACCAATGACTGTCGTGTTGATCTGAACACACTCTCCTACCAAGACCTCAAGATCTACATTGATGAAGACAGTGCCAGCATCACTGAAAAGTACTTTGATGGCATCTCTCTATGGGTCAGGGGTGCTGATGGGAGAAGTTCCAGGTAAAATGGAGCCACTGATTTCACTGAGAAGAGGGAACTTCAGTGGGAACAAGGGCAATCAGAAGCATTTCACCTGTGGTTTTAAACTAGGTATGGTCATCATAACAGGAAGCAATATTGCAGTGCCTGACTTACAGGGATAAGAGTAGAGAGTGCAATTGACTTTTGGGTACCCTAGGCCTTAAATAAACACATCTCATGAAGGACCTGCTTGATTGGCATATCTTAGGCTTTATGATACCAAGATATTATGTTATTAAGATATTATGTTATTAATATTGTTGCAGTCCCTGAAACAATATCTATATCTGAATAAATCCAAGTTCCCTTGAATGGAGGGGAAGCCATGTACCCTTGAAGAGGATACAGTGAACCATATAAAAACTGTGGAGATATGCACTATAACTCTTCCTCCTGGTCTTTTCCCAAGGTACCTGTTTTTTTTTTTTTTTTTTTTAAACAGAGTAGATATACTTCTAAGGAATTACTAGTCACTGGCCGTAATTAAACACTAAATCCTAGGACCAGAACCTACTGCAGCCCAGTAGGCAGAGTGAGCTCAAGTGATAAATGGAATTTGACTCAACTTTCTTTCATGGCAAGATCAGTGGAAACTCCAAATCCATCCTGGGATTTCTGAGTATAATGTTGGAAACACATTCTCAGGAACTCACAGAATCCACATCCATACACTGGGGCTTCCTAATCCATGAAGAAGGTGCCAAGTAGTTAAGGCCAAGGGAATACCCCTGCAGTTCCTCCTTATTAGCAAAATAAATAGTAGATCAAAAGCACTCTCATGTCCCTGGAGACAGAAATCACTGAGATTAGTGTCTTTATCAAAGAAGTGGAAGATGTAGAAATAGTGATTCCCACCACATCAGTAACTGCCAGTTTGCACAGCTCTGGGGCACCATTTACATATGGAATATACTATGACTGACTCTTCCAGAGCTGTTTGATACAGTGACCTTGCAGAGGCTCTTTCAGTATCTATTTTGGCTTAAGTGGAAGATAGATGACTTTTGGAACATTCTAGACTGCTAAAACTGCCAGTGACATCTAGAGTAAAAGGTAATACATTACATATGATCAGAACCACTTGTTCTCTGGAAGAAAGCAGTCTCCTTCCCAACTGAATGTGGAGAATCCACAATTTGGACTTTCCACCTTTACCTTACATATGGAGAAAATGAAGACTGAGAGCAAAATGACCCGTCCTGGATCATATCACCATCAAGAAGCAGAGCCAGGGGGATTCTCTGGAGGCGCAGTGGTTGAGAGTCTGCCTGCCAATGCAGGGGACACAGGTTCATGCCCCGGTCTGGGAGGATCCCACATGCCGCAGAGCGGCTGGGCCCGTGAGCCATGGCCGCTGAGCCTGCGCGTCCAGAGCCTGTGCTCTGCAATGAGAGAGGCCACAACAGTGGGAGGCCCGCGTACCACAAAAAAAAAAAAAAAAAGAAAAAGAAGCAGAGCCAGGGCCAAACCTCCTCCAGCCCGTTACCCTGTAGTGAAAGGATCTAGAGTGCACTAACTTCATGCTGAGGTGGAAAGTGCAGGTTCTGTGGACTTTGAGCCATGGCTAGAAGACAATATGCTTCCCTGCGAAAGACAAGAGAAAGACAAAAAAAAAAAAAAAATCAAGAATTGACTTGGGCTTCCCTGGTGGCTCAGTGGTTGAGAGTCTGCCTGCCGATGCAGGGGACATGGGTTCGTGCCCCGGTCCGGGAGGATCCCACATGCCGCAGAGAGGCTAGGCCCGTGAGCCATGGCCACTGAGCCTGCGCGTCTGGAGCCTGTGCTCTGCAATGGGAGAGGCCACAACAGTGCGAGGTCCACACACCGCAAAAAAAAAAAAAAAAAGAAAAAAAAAAAGGATTGACTGCTGGCCATACTCAGGATGCAATTTCTTCCCAACTCTGACATCATGTGGGAGCTTATTTTCAACTGAATGCTGTGTGTAGAGTCAGTGAGGGCTAGTACCAAGGGAACACAGTTGGCAGATGCTTTTTCCTCTTTAGTTTCCAAGAAAGCAGGTGGCTGCAGCCAACTCCCCAGGTACCCAAGTGTGCAGTCTAAAGGTCTCTGAATTGGGGAAGAGCCCCAATCCCACAGACTCATCATTTGGATAGAGAGATGATTCAGTCGACTGACATTGGCCATAACCATTTGAGCGTCTTTTATGATGTGGTCCAA
The DNA here is from genome assembly GCF_025265405.1 of Mesoplodon densirostris. Lineage (NCBI taxonomy): Eukaryota > Metazoa > Chordata > Mammalia > Artiodactyla > Ziphiidae > Mesoplodon > Mesoplodon densirostris. Next base: position 48,134,346 of record NC_082662.1, on the reverse strand, counting down.
CTGCCTATCAGGGATTTGGCCAAAATGTAAAGGGATTGTTTTTAAGACTAGTCCCTCTTGCCTTCAAATATGTAGACCATTTGGAACATGCTCTAAACCACCTGGGCCCTGGGATTGAATTTCATGATGTACTTTATAAGAAACAAGTCTTAGAAATAACGTACCACATTAGCAACTAAGGATGTGTTCAGATCCCATTGTCAGATGAACTCTCAGGGAAGAAAGGAGGGTTAATGAGAAGGAAGAGTTTGCAAGGGGCTTGCAGAGGTTACACCTGAATGGAAAGAGAAAGCTAGGGTTTCTGTGAAGCTTTGAGAAGACTAAAAAAGAGTCTGAGAGCATGTTCTAAAGCCACTGGGCTCTGACTGTTACTTGTTTATGGCTGGTAGGCCAGGGGAGGGGAGGGAACAAATATTAGCACCAGTAATCACAACACCCCAGAAAGATGATTGCATCTCTACAAGTTGCCTTTTGGGGAGGAGCTTGCATTAGGTTGTGGAGAACCCTTGGATGACAAAGAGTAGCTCCCACTAGAATGTCTTCATCTCTAGTCTCAACTGCTTTGTTGTAGTTACCCACTTGCCCAGCTCACATCTCATCTTCCATTACAAAATTTGTGTCCATGGGGAACCCACACAAAGCCAGAAAGTCCCACAACCCTGTACCTATTAGGTGCCACACCAAAGAAACAACAGTCCCATTCTGAAAGCTTGAATAACAATGGAGAGCTGCACTGTTGATTTTGTCAAAGGCACAATGCCAGACAACTTGCACCTACCCAGAAATCCTTCTGAAAAATCACCTTTAGACATTTTCTCCTCTCTTCAAAGTTTCATCATCATGGAAAATTCTGAAAGTCCCTTTCTTCTCCCTCTCTCTTCCCCTCTCACTGAACCCAAGCCCTTCTCTAGTTTGCTGTTGTCTTAGTCTCCCACCACTCGTGCCTCCTTAACCTGCCATCTTGCCACCACAGGGAGCCCAGTGTAGAACATGGTCTGGATCCCTGCTCTGCTTTCTCTCTCCTGGAAGCAGCCATGTTTTTTGTTTGTTTGTTTGTTTAATTTTATTTATTTATTTTTGGGTCTTCGTTTCTGTGCGAGGGCTTTCTCTAGTTGCGGTGAGCGGGGGCCACTCTCCATCGCGGTGCGTGGGCCTCTCACTGTCATGGCCTCTCTCATTGCAGAGCACAGGCTCCAGACACGCAGGCTCAGTAGTTGTGGCTCACGGGCCTAGTTGTTCTGCAGCATGTGGGACTTTCCCAGACCAGGGCTCGAACCCGTGTCCCCTGCATTGGTAGGCAGATTCTCAACCACTGCGCCACCAGGGAAGCCCCAGCAGCCATGTTTTTATCCACACCTTATCTCTCTGCCCACTTATAAGCTCCACGAGGTCAGGACTGTGTCTAACTCTCTCTCTGTTCCCCGCCATGGCCTATACAGTAGCAATGTATAGTAAAATCACTGTGCATGTTTGTTTCTGCAGCAGAGTCATGCAGGGATAGAGGACAGGGGCTTTTTCCACTTGCCTGTCTGGAAACTGACCATTAGCTCCTGCCTTCACTCACCCAAGGTGTACCATTTATCAGATGTATTAATTTCCTGGGTTTGCTGTCACAAATTACCACAAACTTGGTGGCTTCAAATATACAGAAATATATTCTTTCACAGTTCTGGAGGCAAGAAGTATGAAATCAGGGTGTTGGCAGGGCCATGCTCCCTCCCAAGGCTCTAGGGGAGGATCCCCCCGTCCCTCTCTCAGCTTCTGATGGCCACAGGCATTTCTGGGCTTACTTCCACATTCCTCCAATCTCTGCCTCCATCTTCACATGGCCCTCTGTGTCTCTGTTCTCCACACACAGCCTTCTTATAAGAACACCAGATTCAATTCTTTTTTTTTTTTCTTTTTTGTCCATACCACATGGTTTGTGGTATCTTAGTTCTCCAACCAGGGACTGATTGAACTCAGGCCCTTAGCAGTAAAAGCACAGAGTCCTAACCACTGGACCACCAGGTCATCTTAATCCACTATGACCTCATCTTATGCTAACCAATTGGATCTGCAAAGACCCTATTTCCAAATGAGGTCACATTCTGAGATTCCAAGTAGACCTGAATTTAGAAGGGACAACTCAGTATAGTAGGAAATGAAGACACAATATTTTGAGATGGACAGATAAAATGACTTTTTTCTTTAATGCTATACACAGGTGATGCCATATAGTAAAACTCTTGCCTTGTTGGTCAAGGATTAGCTAATTGTTTCAACAAATAAAAAACTTTATATTGTACATTACACAAGGAATTCCTATCCCCTTGGTCTCTAGGCCCTGACGGACAAGTTTGCATCCCGTGTTCCTCCATAGCGAGGGCCACAGAAGCCACAGCTACAATTTCCTGCCTGCTAGAGGCTGATTCAAGTTTGGTGTGGCCTAAAGTTCATATGGTTTATTCCTATGGGGGCTCTCTTAAAGAAAAAGGATAAAAAATTATGAATCTAAAAGTAGGTTCAAGATTGAATATTTACTTAGAATGAGAAAATAAATGACCATAAGCTATAAATTTTTAAAAGCTGACATATTATAAAATCCCAAATTTTTGTTTTTATTTATTAGCTTTTTTCCTACATTTTTGGCTGCAGACTCTATGATCACCTCTTCATACGATAACAATTTTGTAGTATTTTCTACAGAGGGAACAGAAAGATCATTGAGCCCTTCTTCCTCTAGCTTAGACCCTTGAAATTTGCTTTTTTTAATGGATAGTTTAGAAAAAGTTTTAGCAGTCCAACTTGTTATTGAGAATGTCATGTAAATTTCCAGGATTATCATTAAATTTGGGGAATGTCTATAAAGTTTCTTTCATATGCACGCTATAAGGTTTCAGGGCATTTCAAGTTTTATTGTGTATGACTAATGTTAAATATTTTTTGAGTTGATGACATTCAATGACCAGTTTGACACTGATGTCCTTGTATAGCACATAAAGAGGTTTACGTTATTTTTTTTATTGTCTTTCACCAAATCAAGTTGAATGAAATTACTGCTCATTTTAACAGGACATAATGAAAAGGCACAATGAATTCATCCAAATAAAGCCACTACTGACCTCTGACCTTTGTGTGTGCTCTATTGAGGTTACAAATTATCTTATTCTCTACTATTATTTTCACCTCTCTTTGGCTTTGGTGCTTTCTGTTTAGGGGTGTCCTGATTCTCATCATCTTCCCTTCAGCTCTGTTGTCAATTTCATTATCTATATTTTCTTGGCTATCATTATTCTATTCTCATCTTCGTGATTTTACCAGCAGAGATTATAATTACCTTTGTGATATAATAAGACAGCTTCTGCCATTTAAATTTTCAACTGGTATTCTTTTTTTTGGTTTATATTTTTGGCTTCCGCTCATAAGATCTGAATTCAGGTATGATCAATGATTCTGAAAAAATTTACAGAATTAATCTAAAATTAAGGCATACCAAGAGAAATTCAAGTACATTTTTAATTGCCTGTGTATTTTATCCAGCTATATAATTATATAAGTAAATTATTTTTAACCTACATAGAGAGACTTGTTAATGACTAGGAGCAGGTATGTTGTCACTGAAGTACTTGTCCATATATCCTATTTTGTGATGTCAGTGATAATTTCAAGTACAATTTCTTCTGGAGCCAACACAGGCTTTGTCAGAACCAGATGTGTCAGACACATTAAGACAGGTCAGGCAAACTAAGATGGGATACAAAAGCTAGGAGACTTCACACTGACACAGTCACTGTTGGTAGTACTGATACAGGTCTGTGCCCTGTGAATGCAGGAATGCTCCTAAGTCCTATTTGGTGCAGCTAATGTAAGGCCATTGGTAATTGTACATGCTGCCTTGTTGAATATTCTCCTAATAGACAAGAACTTCCATTTTGACTAGGTGCCAAGGAGAACCAAATCTATCACTCACGATTTTAAACATCTGATAATTGTATATACTTTCCACAGACTAGATGCACAGACTAGCTTCTGGCCCCAGGCATTTCAAATACTATTTCTTCTCCACTGTCCATGTAATTCTGCTGCCATAGACTAGCACATGTGTTCATATCAGGATCCCACCTCTGGCCCTGCCAGAGGGCAGTGAGTAGTAGAAATAGTCCTGGAAGACTTTCCCATGCCAGGATAACCATCACAACTTAACTAGACATGGAGGGGACGTGATTCACATCAGTACATCTCACTAAACCAGAACTAAATGCATCCCAGACCCAACGTCCCCTCAACCAAATCCCAGCAATGTCTTCATCCCTCCAACACCAGCCAACACAAGGCAAAGTAAGTGTGACATATTGGAAGCTGACACCAAGAGGCAATGGCCTGGACTGATTTCAGTGTAATACCTTACTTTTGAATGTTTTACAGATTTACACGACCATGCAAGCAAATTGCTCGGTCCCTCTCAGAGCCTTGGAAGGCACATGAACAAGTCAGGAGCCCTAAACCCTATGTGTTATTAACCTCAGGGTAAATTTATGTCTTCTTGGCAGTCATCAATATTCTTCTTAACTTGGATTCCAGGAGAAAATTAGACGCTCTGGTCCACTCCTTTCCTGGCCTAATGTTTATCTATAAAGACCCCTTAGATATTAAACCACAGGGACTTATTTCCAAGGACAGGAAATAATACCATATGCTGGAGATGAACACTCTAGTCTTTTTATAAATGACTGAACCCTGTGATTATGCCCAGTCTACTCGGTCTACATTGCTCAGTGACCACACACCTCCCCATCATCAACTGCTCCGAGAAGGTGTGGGGAATATAGACAATATTTTGTAATAACTGTAAATAGAAAGTAACCTTTAAAATCTATATCAAAATTTTTTTTAATGTTTAATAAAGTAAAGTAGGAAGGACCCCGATCACCAGGGTTCAATACTGGATGCTGGACAGGGCTACAGCTGTTGGCCCAGAGAGACCTAGGCATAGTCCCAGACCTACAATTCAGGCCGACTGCAGGAGAGCAAAGCTCAACTCAGAGTTTACTGGGTGGCTGGGCTTGACTGTGACACAGGAATCAAGGGCCCTTTAGCTCTGAAGGAGCCTGAGTCAGAGAGAAACACAGAAGGAGAGCAGGAAAATGCCTTTTAGGTCTTTCCAGCCCAGTGCCCAGGCTGTTTTATCAGCTTGCTCAGATGTGGCTCAAAAGTTGAAGATGGAGAGGTGAGGCCTGAAAGCTGTCAGCTGTCAAACGTAACAAAACAGAGTCAGATTCTTGATTACAATATCTAACTTCTATTTGACATCTCCCCTTGGATGTCTAGTAAACATTCAAGCTCACCATGGTCAAACAAAGCTTTTGATTTACAATGCTTTCACCCCTCAACTTGACCCTCCCTTAGTCCTCATCATTTAAGTAAATGGCACCATCATCTGCCCATGAGCTCAGGCCAAACTCCTAGGAATGATGACTTAAACATAAAGTGGTAACAGGGGAGTGGAGGGAAGAGGGTGGATTTAGGATAAGTGCTGGCAGTCTAGCTGGATATGCAGGATACGTGATGGAGAGAAATCAAAGGTGACTCCTAGGATTTAGACTATTTTTAGTCTCTGTTTTCACTGTCTACATAGACCTTCTCATTCTCCCTCCTTCCTTGAAGAAGGAAAAAAAGAAGCTCTCAATGGTTTTTGGACAAATGGTATGGAGAGGTAGCCTGGTCCACTGGAGAGAACATTGATTTTACAGCCAGAAAGATCTAGGTTGAACGCCTTTCTCCACCATAGCTGGGTGATCTTGGACAATGTATTTGTCATGTCTAACACTTGCAGCTGTAAAATAGTAAGGCTGGTAGCTACTGCACAGAATTATTGAGATATTTTAAATTAATAGATTCAAAGCACCTAGGATTCCTTCTTATACATGACAGGTAATAATCATGTAAAGGGGGCCTCCCTGGTGGCGCAGTGGTTGAGAGTCCGCCTGCCGATGCAGGGGACACGGGTTCGTGCCCCGATCCCGGAGGATCCCACATGCCGCGGAGCGGCTGGGCCCGCGAGCCATGGCCGCGGGGCCTGTGTGTCCGGAGCCTGTGCTCCGCAACGGGAGAGGCCACAGCAGTGAGAGGCCCGCGTACAGCAAAAAAAAAAAAAAAAAAAAAAAAAAAAAAAAAAAAATAATCATGTAAAGGGAGAAGAAGCCTATTTCTCCCATTAATATGCCCATTATTAATAGTAATAATATTTACTACAGACCCAAGTCATTGCCTTACTACTCAGCCCTGACCCCTGGTTTCTCCAGAAATGAAACTGTCTCTGATGGGAGCATAGGCCTTGGAGGCATCTCTGAAATGGATTCACTGAGGGACCTTGGGAAGTTTTTCAACCTCAGTGAGACTCAGTTCTCAGTATTCATGAGAAATGATAATCATAGGATTTTGATGCACATTTGATGAAATTACCTATGTTTAATACCTGTCTTACCACCAAACTGCAAGTTTCCTGCAGGTAAGGCCACATCTGTGTGGTTTGCTGCTGTGTCCCCAGAACCTGGCACCAAAATGTCCCACCCCAGAAGCTGGAGTTCTGACATCTGCTGCCAGATTGCTTGCCCACATGCTCACTGTCTACTGACCATCTGCTACCAGACTGTACCCAAACCAAACTGCCTTCCTACACATTCCATTGGATGCCCTAGTCTGGACCGCCTGGCAGAACCCACTTGCCTGCATGCTTCATTGGGCAGAAAAGCCTGTCAATAGCAAGTAGACAGGCCCCATCATATCCCCCCTCCCCGGACCTGGCCCAGTGGATCTCCCTGACAATAAGCCACGCTTTAAAGGAAGAGCAGAACTATGGAAAGTGTGTTTCAGTGCACAGAACAGCATGAACAAAGGCTTGAGGCTTGCAAAGGGAACGGCAAGATGTTCAGGCTGAGTGAGGATGCTACAGAAGTGGTGAGACGTAAAGGCTGGAGGGAGTTTGCGCCAGACCACGTGCAGCTTCAATGTCAAGGAGGCTGGGCTTTATTCTTTAGGAGCCCCCGAGGCTTTTGAACAGGGAGAGCTGTGATCAGAAGTTCAACCAAGAAGATGAGTCTTACAGCATGAACATGTTAATTAGTCGGGGAGAGCCAGAGACAAGGAGACTAGTGAGAAGGCTAATGCACAGCACAGACAAGCAGCCTGCCCAAGCTCAGGAAGGTTTCCTAAGAGTCACACCAAACATTGTTGTACATTTTCTGTAACTCCTGGATGACCTTGAGTCAGTGACCTGGATTGCAGTCCTGGCCACAATCTGCTGTGTGACTCTGGCCAGCCACTTCGCTCCTCTGAGCCTCCCTTTTCTTATCTATATAACGAGGGGCTTGGATCAAAGGATCACTTTCAGCTCTGCACTTATTTGGCCTTCACAGATTTATTTCAACATTTGCAAACCCTTGTAAAATACTGATAAAGCCCTTTGATAGAAACCAGAAAGCCAAGGTGTCCAGGGAGACCCAACCAGGCTTCTCCAGATGTGGATCATTACCATTTAGCTCTAAGGACGGCCAAACAACAAAAAACAGAATATTCAGGGAAATTACTCTGTAACTGGCCATTTCTCCTTATAAGCTTAAATCACAGTACTATGAGAATAAACTGTTCCAGTAAGGAGATAATATTGTTTCTTCCGGCGTGGCAATGCAATGGATGCAGTGCTTCTACTGATCCTTCTCCAATTCACCAACCTCAGAGGGCTTAATATATTTCTAGAGGGAGCCGGCCAGCTGTCAGGTAACTGGAAAGAAGTAGAAGAGAAAAACACTATGGGAGCCTGATACTTCCCTCCTGGGTGTCTCCTTGACTCTGAAGAAACCAGCAGCTGGGAAGACAAAGGCAAAAAGCAAACAAACAAACCTAAACAAATAAAAATAGGGAAACAGGAAAAGATGTTGAAAACAGAAAGCAAGTCTTGGAAAGAAGCAATACAGTGAACTGGGAGCAGTGGAGAGTCAGGGCAAGATTCCCAGCCACCTCTACCCTGGTGCATAGAACCCAATTGTCTCCTGGGAGCATTTCAGCTCTCACATTCTGGGGTTTGACCTCCCCAGTGTGGGTCAGATAATTTCCAGCCCTCAGGTTTCCAAGGGAAAAAAGAACACATTTTGGAATCTGTATGTCACACCAGGCTCTGCATACTCCAGTGTGTGATGTCAGGCAGCTTGTTTAGCCTCTTGGAGTCTCAGTTTTCTCCTCTGGAAAGCATGCAGAGTAGCATCTACTGTATTTCATCAAATCTAACACACCATAAACTGTAAGATTCACCATTGTTCTATGTACGTTTAGAAAAACACACTAACAATTAAACCACAGCATAAGGCTCTCTTATCACATAGATTGTAAGACTAACAATTAAACCACAACATAAGACTCTCTTATCACATAGATTGTAAGATGCAACTTGATCTTAGAGTTGCTAACATGTGGAAATGTAGAGTCTGAGAATCTACAAAATATGACACTTGCAAGCCTGTTGTGAGCTCTAAAATGAGACCACATGTGGGAAAATGCCTACCTAGTGGAGTGCTAGACACATTTTAGGAGCAGATATATATTTGTGATTAACATTCATTCTCATAAAAAATTGTCTAGGCCCTCTGCAATTTCCTGGGAAGTGTGATTTGACATCAAATACTGTAGCTCCTTTCGCTTCTCTCCACCAACCACCTGATCCTTTAGAACATTTAGCAAATATCTACTAGGTGCCATTAAGATGCTAAGAGCTCTACAAGCATTGATTTATCAGATGAGTTAGCATTTCTTCACTGATACACAGAATGACCCACTAAGACCAGGATGACCACATCTTGAACCTTCTGTCCAAGGCTCACGTCCCCACCAACTGTTTGACAGAAGTGTTGCCTCTGGGCTGGTGAAGGCAGGGAGGGTTAGGAGCACCATTTGGACTTCTGCCCATCAGAGCTCCTGCTGCCCAAACAAGTGATCAGAAGATGCTCAGCCTCACCAATGATTTTTTTAATATGCTTTGCTTTATGCTTTGTCCTCATTCTCATATTTTTAAAACATTTTCTTTTAAAAATATTTTCTTAATCATTTAACAATATACACCTGTACATGCTATAGTTTAAATTTTTACCTTTATATTTTTAGTTTTTTAATTCCTATTTTACATTTTAAAGATCCTCTTCTTAACTTTTTCACTTCGTAGGTTATGGCTTATAATCATTATCCTTTACCTCTTTCATTTTCATATTTTTATTCATTATATTTTAGACTTTCATCTTATTTTTAATTTCATCCAGACTTTCTCATTATTATATTTCAACTCTTAGCCTTTCATTTCACTAGATTAAAAATTCTCGGGCTTCCCTGGTGGTGCAGTTGTTGAGAGTCCGCCTGCAGATGCAGGGTACACGGGTTCGTGCCCTGGTCCAGGAAGATCCCACATGCTGCAGAGCAGCTGGACCCGTGAGCCATGGCTGTTGAGCCTGTGCATCCGGAGCCTGTGCTCCACAACGGGAGTGGCCACAACAGTAAGAGACCCACATACCGCAAAAAAAAAAAAAAAAAAAAAAAAAAAAAAATTCTCATTTTTATTTCTAATGGATGCCCTTTTACTTAAAAATAAGATCATTGAAATTTAAAATTATCTTCTTTCCTACTTTGTTTTATTCTTCATCCTTCATCCTTTATTCTTCTACCCTAAAATTTTTCTTTGTCTTTTTAGTATGTTCTTATAATGACATATAAGAAGCATAACTCCTGGGTCATATAAAAAAGAGAGTTCATCAGACACAAAAGACATATATACTACATAATTCCAACAAAAACAGGCAAAATTAATACATGCTGTTAGAAGTCAAGATAATCATTATCCTGGTTGGGGGGTGAGGATTTATCCACATCACAGATGGTCATTGGATGCCTCAGAGATGCAGCTGGAGGGGAAATTGCAGGAAGTTGTGGAGGGGAACAGCCTTAACTCTCTCTGTGCTATTAAGGATTGTTTACTCTCTTGCCCCTCAAACTTTTGAATACTCCAAAGCCTCCAGGATAGCCCCTCTCAGGCTCACAGTTCTCTCTGTGCAGACAATCCACCTGCCTTACTAACAATCTCACTCATTTATCCATCCCACAATATTATTGTCTGTCTGCAGAACTCTGAACAAGGTGTGGCATTGAGTCAGTAACAGATGTCAACAGACGTCATTTATTTTTCTCTCTCCCCACTGGACCATAAGCTCTATCAGGAAGGAGGCATTATCTGAGATGGGAGGGGGATGAAAGAGAAGCACATGGAGGGCAATCTAACACTTTAGGTGTGGGTGGGGAGAGCTTGGGGAAAACTCTCTGGAGAAAGATTCACCTTCAGGTGAAATCTCTAGGATCTAGGCACATGGAGTCAGAAGCAAGAGGAGAGTGCTCCAAGCTGAGATGACCACATGGGCAAAGGTCTGCAGGTGAAGAGTGTAGAACTCTTGAGGAACTGAAAGAGACTCAGTCTGTAAGGTTCTCAGCATTTCACAATACCAGCACTTTAAAATCTATGAGTTTTGCCAAACTGTGCCAACATATACCATATGCCAGGCTGGGTAGATGGGTGGGAGGTTTCACCTGAGAAGAGCATTGCTTTTGAGCAATGAGGTGGCTCCACCTAGGAGGAGCACAGGGACAGGTCTGAGCCAGGCTTCTGGCACCCTTTTCTGATGTTAGCCTTGTGTTTCCACATTGTTCCATCAACTGTCCTGGTAGATTTCCAGGGGCTGCCTCTTGATATGTGGCTTCTCCCATAATCTCCTTTGTCTGATGGTCAGAGAGAAGCTGGCTAGAGTTTTAAAAACAGGATAAACTGCCCCAGTGACTACAAAATTTACACTGAGTATACCATACTCACCCAAAGCACTGGAACCCAAGGCATCTCTGGTCTTTGGGCCCACTAGAAAAGATCATGGGGCCCAGGGAAGAGAACAAGACTGCCCTTCTCTATTTCTTATCCAGGTTTCCCAAGGGGAATATTAAGCTGCTCTGTATACTACAAACCTTAAAGTAACCATTAAGATAACAAAACAAAGAGATCTAACTAACAAGCCAAAAAGGAGATAAAACTGAATCATAAAAAAATACCCCATCCAAAAGAAGGCAGAAAATAAGGGAAAAGGAAGTGAAGAGCAGATGGGACAAATAGAAAACAAATAGTAAGATGACAGACCTAAACCTAAGTATGTTAGTAATCATATTAAATGTAATTGGCCACATAAACATAAATGCAAAATTATAAACAAAATTTTAGCAAATTGAATTTAAAAATATTTTAAAAAGTCAATGTATCATGACCAGGTAGGATCAATCCCAGGAACTCAAGGTTGCTTTTGTATGCAAAAAATTAATTAATGTAATTCACTATACGAACAAACTAAAATATATATAGCCATCTCAATAAATGCCAAATAATAATAATAATAATAAGCACTTGACAACAACCAACATCCGTTTCTGGTAAAAACTCTTAGCAAACTAAGAAAAGAATGGAACTTCCTCAATCTGATAAAGCGCATCTGTGAAAAACCTACAGCTGGAATCATTCTTAATGATAAAAGACTGAATGCTTTCCCTCCTAAGATCAGGAACAAGACAATGATGTCTACTCTTACTACATCAATTCAACATTGTACTGGAGGGTCTTGTAAGCATAATCAAGCAAGAAAATGAAATCTCATGCATCTAGATTGGAAAAGATGAAATAAAACTGTCTTTACTCACAGATAACATAACCATCTATGTAGAAAATTCTGTATACTTTACAAAAACACTACTAAGACTACTAAGTGAGTTTAGCAAAGTGGAAGAATACACTGCCAATATTCAAAAATCAATTGTATTATGGGGAGGAGGAAGGGTAAGATGGAACGAAATGAGAGAGTGGCATGGACTTATATATACTACCAAATGTAAAATAGATAGTTAGTGGGAAGCAGCCGCATAGCACAGGGAGATGAGCTCGGTGCTTTGTGACCACCTAGAGTGGTGGGATAGGGAGGGTGGGAGGGAGACACAAGAAGGAGGAGATATGGGGATATATGTATATGTATAGCTGATTCACTTTGTTATAAAGCAGAAACTAACACACCATTGTAAAGCAGTTATACTCCAATAAAGATGTTTAAAAAAAGAAAAAAAATAACCAATAGAATAAAAATTGTATTTGTGAAATAGAACAACAAAAAAATCAATTGTATTTCTATATACTAGCAATAAACAATCATAAATAGAAAGTTTTAAAGATACAATTTATAAAAGCATCAAAAATGTGAAATACAACTAAGTCTGACAAAAGCTGTGAAGAACCTATACACTTAAAACTAAAAAATATTGCAGAGGTCAAAGAAGACCTAAATAAATAGAGAGATAAATTCTATTCAGGGTTTAGATGTTTAAATGGTAATCCTCCCCATTTTGTCTTGTTGATTCAACACATCCCATCCAAAAGCCCACCCAAAATCCCAGCAGGGTTTTTTGCAGAACTTGACAGGCTGATTCTAAAACTCATGTGGAAATGGAAATGATCTAGAATAGTCCTAACAACTTTGATGAAGAACAAAATTGCACAGCTATTGCTATCCAATTTCAAGACATTATAAAACTACAATAATGAAGACATTTGATATTGTCATAGACAAATAAACAAATAGATCAATGGAATCAAATACAGTTCAGAAATAGACCCACACATATGTAGACAACTGATTTTTTAACAAAGAATCAAGTGGCAATTCAATGGAGAAAGAATAATCTTTTCAAAAAATGGTGCTGAAGCAGACATTCATATGCAGAAAAGTTAACTTTTATCTATACTTCATACAATATAGGAAAAATGAATTCAAATAGATTGTATGAAAACCTAATGTAAAACCTAAACCGTACACTCACAAAAATTAACTTGAAATGGATTAAAGACTTAAATGTAAGACCTGAGAACCATAAAAGTTCTAGAGGAAAAATCTCCTTCACATTGATCTTGGCAATAATTTTTTGTATATGATATCAAAAACACAAACAACAAAAGCAAAAATAAACAAATGGGACTACATCAAACTAAAAAACCTCCGCACAACAAAAGAAAAAAAAATCAAAGGGAAAGACAATATATGGAATGGGAGAAAATATCTGCAAAACATATATCTGATAAAAGGTTAATACCAAGGTGTAAAAGGAACTCATGCAATTCAATAGAGAAAAATATATATGATTTTAAAATGGGCAAAGAAACTGGATAGACATTTTTCCAAAGAAGAAATACAGGTACATGAAATGGCCACAAGATACGTAAAAATGTGCTCAACAACACTAACCATCAGGGAAATGCAAATCAAAATCACAAAGAGATTATTATTTCATATCTGTTAGAATGGTTATTATCAAAAAGACAAGAAGTAAGTGTTGGTAAGGATTCAGAGAAAAGGGAATCCTCATGCACTGTTAGTGGGGATGTAAACTGGTACAACCACTAAGCCAAACAGTATGGAACTACATCAAAAAATTTAAAATAGAACTATGATATGATCCAGCAATCCTACTTCTGGGTATATAGCTGAATGAAATGAAATCCCTATCTCAAAGAGGTATGTTTCCCCATGTTCATTAAAACATTATTCACAATAGCCAAGACAAGGAAATAGTCTAAGTAAGTGTCTGTTGATGAATAAAGGGATAAAGAAAATGTGAATAAATAGTTGTGAATTTTTTTAAAAACCTAAACCATTAAACTTTTAGAAGATAACAGAGGAAAAAATTTTTGTAGCCTTGGTCAGGCAAAGATTGTTTTAGCTCTGACAATACAACCATGATCCATAAAAGAACAAATTGATAAATTGATAGACACTGTTAAGAGAATGAAAAGAAAGGTCAGAGACTGAGAGAAAATATTTATTTACAAAGCACTAATTTGATAAAGAACTTGTGTCTGAAATGCAAAAATAACTCTCAAAACTCAATAGAAGGAAAACAAAAGACCCAATTTTTAAAAATCAACAGAAGATTTGAACATACACTGCAGGAAAAAGATATATGTATGTCAAATAAGCACATGAAAAGATGCTCAACAGAACAGTATAGAGGTTCCTTAAAAAACTAAAAATAGGTAAGATGGCGGAAGAGTAAGACGCGGAGATCACCTTCCTCCCCACGGATACACCAGAAATACAGCTACACGTGGAACAACTCCTACAGAACACCTACTGAACGCTGGCAGAAGACCCCAGACCTCCCAAAAGGCAAGAAACTCCCCACATACCCGGGTAGGGCAAAGCAGAGAGATTCCCGCACAGAGGATCGGTGCCGACCAGCACTCACCAGCCCGAGAGGCTTGTCTGCTCGCCCGCCGGGGCAGGCGGCGCTGGAAGCTGAGGCTCGGGCTTCGGTCAGAGCGCAGGGAGAGGACTGGGGCTGGTGGCGAGAACTCAGCCTGAAGGGGGCTAATGTGCCACAGCTAGCCGGGAGGGAGTCCGGGAAAACTCTGGAGCTGCCGAAGAGGCAAGAGACTTTTTCTTCCCTCTTGGTTTCCTGGTGCGCGAGGAGAGGGGATTAAGAGCGCTGCTTAAAGGGGCTCCACAGACGGGCGCGAGTCACGACTGAAAGCGCGGAGCCCAGTGACGGGCGTGGGATGCTGGGGCTGCTGCTGCCGCCGCCAAGAAGCCTGTGTGCGAGCGCAGGTCACTGGCCACACCGCCCTTCCGGGAGCCTGTGCAGCCCGCCACTGCCGGGGTCCCGGGATCCAGGGGTGGCTTCCCTGGGAGAACGCACGGCGCGCCTCGGGCTGGTGCAACGTCACGCCGACCTCTGCCGCTGCAGGCTCGCCCCGTACTCCATGCCCCTCCCTCCCACCCGGCCTGAGTGAGCCAGAGTCCCCGAAGAGGCTACTCCTTTAACCCTGTCCTGTCTGAGCGAAGAACAGACACCCTCCGGTGATCTACACGCAGAGGCGGGGCCAAATCCAAAGCTGAGACCCAGGAGCTGTAAGAACAAAGAAGAGAAAGGGAAACCTCTCCCAGCAGCCTCAGAAGCAGCGGATTAAAGCTCCACAATCAACTTGATGTACCCTGCATCTGTGGAATACATGAATAGACAACAAATCATCCCAAATTGAGGAGCCAGGAGTCAGTGCTGTGCCTCTGAGGTAGGAGAGCCAACTTCAGGACACTGGTCCACAAGAGACCTCCCAGCTCCACATAATATCAAACGGCGACAATCTTCCAGAGATCTCCATCTCAACACCAGCACCCAGCTCCACTCAACGACCAGCAAGCTACAGTGCTGGACACCCTATGCCAAACAACTAGCAAGACAGGAACACAACGCCACCCATTAGCAGAGAGGTGGACTAAAATCATAAAAAGTCCACAGACACCCCAAAACACACCACCAGACATGGACCTGCCCACCAGAAAGACAAGATCCAGCCACATCCACCAGAACACAGGCACTAGTCCCCTCCACCAGGAAGTCTACACAACCCACTAAACCAACCTTAGCCACTGGGGACAGACACCAAAAACAACGGGAACTGCAAACCTGCAGCCTGCAAAAAGGAGACCCCAAACACAGTAACATAAGCAAAATGAGAAGACAGAAAAACACACAGCAGGAGAAGGAGCAAGATAAAAACCCACCAGACCTAACAAATGAAGAAGTAATAGGCAGTCTACCTGAAAAAGAATTCAGAATAATGATGGTAAAGATGATACAAGATTCTATTTCCCAGATCCAAAATCTTGGAAATAGAATAGACAAAATGCAAGAAACAGTTAACAAGGACCTAGAAGAACTAAAGATGAATCAAGCATCGATTAAAAACACAATAAATGAAATGAAAAATACTCTAGATGGGATCAATAGCAGAATAACTGAGGCAGAAGAACGGATAAGTGAGGTGGAAGATAAAATAGTGGAAATAACTGCTGCAGAGAAAAATAAAGAAAAAAGAATGAAAAGAACAGAGGACAGTCTCAGAGACCTCTGGGACAACATTAAATGCACCAACATTCGAATTATAGGGGTTCCAGAAGAAGAAGAGAAAAAGAAAGGGACTGAGAAAATATTTGAAGAGATTATACTTGAAAACTTCCCTAATATGGGAAAGGAAATAGTTAATCAAGTCCAGGAGGCACAGAGAGTCCCATACAGAATAAATCCAAGGAGAAATATGCCAAGACACATATTAATCAAACTGTCAAAAATTAAACACAAAGAAATCATATTAAAAGCAGCAAGGGAAAAACAACAAATAACACACAAGGGAATCCCCATCAGGTTAACAGCTGATCTCTTAGCAGAAACTCTACAAGCCAGAAGGGAGTGGCAGGACATAATTAAAGTGATGAAGGAGAAAAACCTGCAACCAAGATTACTCTACCCAGCAAGGATCTCATTCAGATTTGATGGAGAAATTAAAACGTTTACAGACAAGCAAAAGCTGAGAGAGTTCAGCACCACCAAACCAGCTTTACAACAAATGCTAAAGGAACTTCTCTAGGCAAGAAACACAACAGAAGGAAAAGACCTACAATAAAGAACCCAAAACAATTAAGAAAATGGGAATAGGAACATACATATCAATAATTACCTTAAATGTAAATGGACTAAATGCTCCCACCAAAAGACACAGATTGGCTGAATGGATACAAAAACAAGACCCATATATATGCTGTCTACAAGAGACCCACTTCAGACCTACAGACACATACAGACTGAAAGTAAGGGGATGGAAAAAGATATTCCATGCAAATGGAAACCAAAAGAAAGCTGGAGTAGCAATTCTCATATCAGACAAAATAGACTTTAAAATAAAGACTACTAGAAGAGACAAAGAAGGACACTACATAATGATCAAGGGATCGATCCAAGAAGAAGATATAACAATTGTAAATATTTATGCACCAAACATAGGAGCACCTCAATACATAAGGCAAATACTAACAGCCATAAAAGGAGAAATCGACAGTAACACAATCATAGTAGGGGACTTTAACACCCCACTTTCACCAATGGACAGACCATCCAAAATGAAAATAAATAAGGAAACACAAGCTTTAAATGATACATTAAACAAGATGGACTTAATTGATATTTATAGGACATCCCATCCAAAAACAACAGAATACACATTTTTCTCAAGTGCTCATGGAACATTCTCCAGGATAGATCATATCTTGGGTCACAAATCAAGCCTTGGTAAATTTAAGAATATTGAAATTGTATCAAGTATCTTTTCTGACCACAATGCTATGAGACTAGATATCAATTACAGGAAAAGAGCTGTAAAAAATACAAACACAAGGAGGCTAAACAATACACTACTTAATAACAAAGTGATCACTGAAGAAATCAAAGAGGAAATTAAAAAATACCTAGAAACAAATGACAATGGAGACACGACGGCCCAAAACCTATGGGATGCAGCAAAAGCAGTTCTAAGAGGGAAGTTTATAGCAATACAATCCCACCTTAAGAAACAGGAAACATCTCGAATAAACAACCTAACCTTGCACCTAAAGCAATTAGAGAAAGAAGAACAAAAACATCCCAAAGTTAGCAGAAGGAAAGAAATCATAAAAATCAGATCAGAAATAAATGAAAAAGAAATGAAGGAAACGATAACAAAGATCAATAAAACTAAAAGCTGGTTGTTTGAGAAGATAAACAAAATTGATAAACCATTAGCCAGACTCATCAAGAAAAAAAGGGAGAAGACTCAAATCAATAGAATTAGAAATGAAAAAGGAGAAGTAACAACTGACACTGCAGAAATACAAAAGATCATGAGAGATTACTACAAGCGACTCTATGCCAATAAAATGGACAACCTGGAAGAAATGGACAAATTCTTAGAAATGCACAACCTGCCAAGACTGAATCAGGAAGAAATAGAAAATATGAACAGACCAATCACAAGCACTGAAATTGAAACTGTGATAAAAAATCTTCCAACAAACAAAAGCCCAGGACCAGATGGCTTCACAGGTGAATTCTATCAAGCATTTAGAGAAGAGCTAACACCTATCCTTCTCAAACTCTTCCAAAATATAGCAGAGGGAGGAACACTCCCAAACTCATTCTACGAGGCCACCATTACCTTGATACCAAAACCAGACAAGGATGTCACAAAGAAAGAAAACTACAGGCCAATATCACTGATAAACATAGATGCAAAAATCCTCAACAAAATACTACCAAACAGAATCCAACAGCACATTAAAAGGATCATACACCATGATCAAGTGGGGTTTATTCCAGGAATGCAAGGATTCTTCAATATATGCAAATCAATCAACGTGATACACCATATTAACAAATTGGAGGAGAAAAACCATATGATCATCTCAATAGATGCAGAGAAAGCTTTCGACAAAATTCAACACCCACTTATGATAAAAACCCTGCAGAAAGTAGGCATAGAGAGAACTTGCCTCAACATAATAAAGGCCATATATGACAAACCCACTGCCAGCATCGTCCTCAATGGTGAAAAACTGAAACCATTTCCACTAAGATCAGGAACAAGACAAGGTTGCCCACTCTCACCACTCTTATTCAACATAGTTTTGGAAGTTTTAGCCACAGCAATCAGAGAAGAAAAGGAAATAAAAGGAATCCAAATCGGAAAAGAAGAAGTAAAGCTGTCACTGTTTGCAGATGACATGATACTATACATAGAGAATCCTAAAGATGCTACCAGAAAACTAATAGAGCTAATCAATGAATTTGATAAAGTTGCAGGATATAAAATTAATGCACAGAAATCTCTGGCATTCCTATATACTAATGATGAAAAATCTGAAAGTGAAATCAAGGAAACACTCCCACTTACCATTTCAACAAAAAGAATAAAATATCTAGGAATAAACCTACCTAAGGAGACAAAACACCTGTATGCAGAAAATTATAAGACACTGATGAAAGAAATTAAAGATGATACAAATAGATGGAGAGATGTACCATGTTCTTGGATTGGAAGAATCAACATTGTGAAAATGACCCTACTACCCAAAGCAATCTACAGATTCAATGCAATCCCTATCAAACTACCACTGGCATTTTTCACAGAACTAGAGCAAAAAATTTCACAATTTGTATGGAAACACAAAAGACCCCGAATAGCCAAAGCAATCTTGAGAACGAAAAATGGAGCTGGAGGAATCAGGCTCCCTGACTTCAGACTATACTACAAAGCTACAGTGATCAAGACAGTATGGTACTGGCACAAAAACAGAAAGATAGATCAATGGAACAGGATAGAAAGCCCAGAGTTAAACCCACGGACATATGGTCACCTTATCTTTGATAAAGGAGGCAGGAATGTACAGTGAAGAAAGGACAGTCCCTTCAATAAGTGGTGCTGGGAAAACTGGATAGGGACATGTAAAAGTATGAGATTAGATCACTCCCTAACACCATACACAAAAATAAGCTCAAAATGGATTAAAGACCTAAATGTAAGGCCAGACACTATCAAACTCTTAGAGGAAAACATAGGCAGAACACTCTATGACATAAATCACAGCAAGATCCTTTTTGACCCACCTCCTAGAGAAATGGAAATAAAGACAAAAATAAACACATGGGACCTAATGAAACTTCAAAGCTTTTGCACAGCAAAGGAAACCATAAACAAGACCAAAAGACAAGCCTCAGAATGGGAGAAAATATTTGCAAATGAAGCAACTGACAAAGAATTAATCTCCAAAATTTATAAGCAGCTCATGCAGCTCAATAACAAAAAAACAAACAACCCAATCCAAAAATGGGCAGAAGACCTAAATAGGCATTTCTCCAAAGAAGATATACAGACTGCCAACAAACACATGAAAGGATGCTCAACATCTTTACTCATTAGAGAAATGCAAATCAAAACTACAATGAGATATCATCTCACACCAGTCAGAATGGCCATCATCAAAAAATCTAGAAACAATAAATGCTGGAGAGGGTGTGGAAAAAAGGGAACACTCTTGCACTGCTGGTGGGAATGTGAATTGGTACAGCCACTATGGAGAACGGTACGGAGGTTCCTTAAAAAACTACAAACAGAACTACCATATGACCCAGCAATCCCACTACTGGGCATATACCCTGAGAAAACCATAATTCAAAAAGAGACATGTACCAAAATGTTCATAGCAGCCCTATTTACAATAGCCCGGAGATGGAAACAACCTAAGTGTCCATCATCGGATGAATGGGTAAAGAAGATGTGGCACATATATACAATGGAATATTACTCAGCCATAAAAAGAAATGAAATTGAGCTATTTGTAATGAGGTGGATGGACCTAGAGTCTGTCATACAGAGTGAAGTAAGTCAGAAAGAGAAAGACAAATACTGTATGCTGACACATATATATGGAATTTAAGAAAAAAAATGTTATGAAGAACATAGGGGTAAGACAGGAATAAAGACACAGACCTACTAGAGAATGGACTTGAGGATATGGGGAGGGGGAAGGGTAAGCTGTGACAAAGTGAAAGAGCGGCATGGACATATATACACTACCAAATGTAAGGTAGATAGCTAGTGGGAAGCAACCGCATAGCACAGGGAGATCAGCTTGGTGCTTTGTGACCGCCTGGAGGGGTGGGATAGGGAGGGTGGGAGGGAGACGCAAAAGGGAGGGGATATGGGAACATATGTATATGTATAACTGATTAAATTTGTTATAAAGCAAATAAATAAATAAATAAATAAATAAATAAATAAATAAATAAACCTAAAAATAGAACTACCATATGATCCAGCAATCCCACTCCTGGGCATATATCTGGAGAAAACCATAATTGAAAACAGATACATGCACTCCAGTGTTAACTGCAGCATTACTTACAATAGCCAAGACATAGAAACCACCTAAATGTCTATCAACAGATGAACAGATAAAGAAGATGTGATACATATATACAATGGAATACTACTCAGCCATAAAGAAGAATGAAATAATGCCATTTGCAGCAACATGAATGAACATAGAGCTTATTATACTAAGTGAAGTAAACCAGACAGAAAAAGACAGATATCATATGATATCAGTTATATATGGAATCTGAAGAAAGAAAAGATACCAATGAACTTACATACAAAACAGAAACAGACTCACAGACATAAAAAGAAACTTATGATTACCAAAGTGGAAATGGGTGGGGGGATAAATTAGGAGTCTGGGGTTAAAATATACACACTATTATACGCAAAAGGGATAACCAAAAAGGACCTACTGTATAGCACAGGGAACTATATTAAATATTTTGTATCAATCTGTAAGGTAAAAGAATCTGGAAAAGAATATATATATATAAATTGAATCACTTTGCTGTACACCTGAAACACAATATTGTAAATCAACTATACTTCAGTTTTTTTAATGGAAATTTAAAAAGATGCTCAACAGCATAGCCATAGGGAAATGCAAATTAAAATCCAATAAGGTACCACTAAATATCGATTAGAATGGCTAAAATTTTAAAAGACTGACTATACCAAGTGTTGACAGATTTGAAAAACTAGATCTCTCATACACTGATGGTGGGAATATAAAATGCTATAACCACTTTGGAAAACAGTTCAGCAGCTTCTTAAAATGCTAAACATACAGCTACCACATGATCCAGCCATTCCACTCCAAGGTATTTGCCCAAGAGAAAATGAAACACCAACCCATACAAAGTACATGAATGTTCCTAGCAGTTCTCTTTGCAATAGCCAAAAACTAGAAAAAAATAATACATCCATCAACAAACAGGTCAATGGATATAAAAATTGTGGTATATTCACGCAATGGAAAACTACTCAGTGATAAAACATGAAGACACAAAATGGATGAATCCCAAAATAATTATGTTGTGTAAAATAAGCTAGCTTTTTCTTAAAGAGTACACTATATGATTGCCTTATGTAAAGTTCTTTTTTTTTTTTTTTTTTTTTTCTTTTTGCGGTATGTGGGCCTCTCACTGTTGTGGCCTCTCCCGTTGCGGAGCACAGGCTCCGGATGCGCAGGCCCAGTGGCCATGGCTCATGGGCCCAGCCGCTCCGCGGCATATGGGATCCTCCCAGACCGGGGCACGAACCCGTATCCCCTGCATCGGCAGGCGGACTCTTAACCACTTGCGCCACCAGGGAGGCCCTAAAGTTCTTTTTAAAGTGAACAGATTTATAGTGACAGCAAATCACTGGTGGTCTGGGATGGTAAGGGGTCAAGATACCAGAAGGAAGACATTATAAAAGAGTACAAGAAAAATTTTGGTGATGATGGATACATCTACCATCTTGATTGTGGAAATGGTTCCACGGATGCATGCATATGTCAAAGCTTATAAAATTGTGCTTTTTAAGTTCCTGTAGCTTAGTGTATGTCAGTTATACATCAATTTTTTTAAATGAAAAGAAAAGTCCTCTAATGGTCTCACATCATCCCATTGTCATTTGAATTTTATTCCTACCCTTTATGGTGGCCCACAGGCCTTGCATATTCTGGCCCATGCCTACCTCTCTCACCTTATCCCATACGTTCTGTCCTCTACTCTTCTCTACTGCCCAGTCACGTGCCCTCCCTTCTTACCCCTTAAGGCCCTTTCACACACCAAACTCTTTCATTTGCTTTTCCCTCTTCCCCAAGACATTCCCTTGGCTGGCTCTCAGCTTCAGTTCTCAGCACACCCATCACCCATGAAAGAGGTTTTCTGGATGACCCAAACCAAATAAGCACCAGCACTGTTCCTCTCTGTCATACAAGGTTTATTTCCTTCATAATATTTGTCACCATCTGAAAGTAGCTATTGTCTACTTGTTTATTCTCTATCTGTCTACTTGTTTACTCTCTATCTCTCCTTCCTAAAAAGCAAATACTTAAAGGGTAGAGTCCTTGTCTATCTTATCCATTGCTTTATCCCAGTGCCTAAAGCACCCGCTGGCATGTGGTAAAAACTTAGTAAATTCTTTGGAATGAATGACTAAATGTAGTACTGCTGAAGTCTTGTAAGTAAAAGCTACTGAAGTGTTCACTTTTCATTAACTATAACATTCTATACATGTGAGAGAGCTTAGTTTTAGAGCATTTATCTTCCTAATTCATACGCTTAATCTATTCATCTTTCTGCCTTTCAGGAATGTTTACTTTTCTGTTTAAAAGCCCAGATCAACTCTTTTGATAAACTTCAGGCTGCTATCTGAATGGCTCCCAATACTGCCCCCTATGATATTGCTATTTATCAAAAACTCAGGTTTAAGGTAAAGAATTCAGGAGAGATTTCTTTTCTAAAAATGCCAGGTGTATGGAGGCAAAAACAAGTATTCTGACGTGGCTGAAGTGCTGGGGTGGAGAGAAGAGATGAAATATTTTATGTTGACCTACTGTGGGACAAGAAAACTACTCTGTATGGCAAATATTATTTATCTCCTTCCTCTAAAGGTGAAAACTGAGTAAGTCTTCTGATGTCAAAATCCACGTTCTTCCCAGTAAGGAAAGTAGCTACAGGTAAAGCTATAACAGGAGAGAGAATTCTGTTACCAATCATGACAAGCTAAGTTGTACTGCAATAACAGTCCCAAATGTCAATGATAAAGCACAATAAAAGTGATTTCTAGCTCACAAAAAATCCCTTGTCAGTCTGAATACCTATCTAGGATAGCTTTTCTCCACATTGGTTCAGCATTCAAGGATTCTTCAGTTTTATGGCACCTCCATTTCGATGCATACTTCCATGATCATTGGAGCAAGGGAAGAAGAACCATGGAGAATGGCTCTCCAACTCTTAAACATTTCCACCTAGAAATGACCTATGTCAATTTTACTCACATTTTATTGGCCAAATTAAACCTCATGGATTTGGCTAATGTCAAGGTGCTGGAAGGACAATCACCCATGTGACTGGAAGGAGAAGACAAGAAATACTAGTGGGCCGCATCAAGGGCTTCCACAGGTCTCAATCATGGAAGATTTTGATCCTCAACTGAAGAAAGGGGACTTTCCTGTTAACCAATGTACAGCCATGGAAGGTTTTGAGCATTGAGTGGCATTGTCAAGAATTAAGGCTCTACTGAAACTGAGCCAGGCAAGTGCCTTGAGCCCTACCACCCCAAACTGTGCACAGACCACAGCTGGGTCTGCAAGCACTCCAAGCAGTAACTGGCCTTGGCAGGTGCCCTGAGCCTTGCCCACCCTGCACAGAGACTGCGCCACAACCAGCATGGGTGAACACCCTGAGTCCCACCTTCCCTGCACAGCAGCAGAGCAGCAACCAAGCCAGGAGACACCCTGAGCCCTGCCCACCCCATACAGAGACTGACCCACAACTAGGCTGGGCAAGCAACCCAAGCCCTGCCACCTCAATTCAGCAGACAAGCTGCAACCAGGCTGGACAAGAATCTGAGCCCCACCCACCCTGTGCAGAGAACAAGCCACAAATGGAACAGGCAAGCTAAACAAACCCCACCCTCCCCATGCAGAGGCCAATTGACAACCAGGCCGGGCAAGTGCCCTGATCCCTCCCCTCCCCACAGAGCAACCATGGCCCTATCACAGCCAGTGGGTGTATGCAGCCCACATGTGAGAAGACTATAGAGATCCTGGCTCTGGAGGCCAGGGGGGTTGCACTTCTAGGCCACACGGAACATTTCCTACCTACCCAAGACTACTCCTTCAAGACTGAGGGAGGTAGCCATTTCACCTAATACATATAGACAAACACAGAGAGACAGGCAAAATGAGGAGACAGTAATATGTTCCAAACCAAAGAACAAGGCAAATTCCCTTAATGAAATGGAGATAAGGCACCTACCTGATAAAGAGTTCAGAGTAATGGTCATTAAGATGCTTACCAATCTCAGGAGAAGAATGGATGAGCCCAGTGTAAATTTCAACAAAAATAGAAAATATGAAAGTATTGAACAGAAGTTATAACAATTGAAAAATTAAATAGAGGGGTTAAACAGCAGAATGGATAAAATAAAAGCACAAATCACCAAACTGGAAGATACCCAGAGCACTAAAATGAAAAAAGAATTAGAAGAAGTGAGGATATCTTAAGAGACCTCTAGGAAAATATCAAACAGTATACCATTCACATTATAGGGGACCCAGAAGGAGAAGAGAGAGAAAGGACTAGAAACATTATTTGAGAAATAATGTCTGAAAACTTCTTTAATCTGGGGAAGGAAAGAGAAATCAAGGCCCAGGAAGCCCAGAGAGTTCCAAATACGATAAATCTAAAGAAAAACACACAGAGACACATAATTAAGTGGTAAAAGTTAAGGATAAAGAGATCATCTTGAAAGCAGCAAGAAAAAGCAACTTATTATGTACAAGGGAACCCCATAAAGATATTAACAGGCCTTTCAGCAGGAAATTTACAGGCCAGAAGGGAGTGGCATTACCTATCCAAAGTGCTGAAAGGAAAAAACTGCCAACCAAGAATTCTCTACCTGGGAAGATTATCATTCAGAACTGAAAGAAATAAGTGTTTTAAAGATAAGCAAAAGCTACAGGAGTTTATCACCAGTAAACCAGCCTTACAAGAAACATTAAAGGGACTTCTTTAAGCTAAAAAGAAAAGGCACTAATTAATACAGCAAGTCCCCTAAATACAAATCTAGTTGCAAACTTTAAAAGAAGCAAACATGAGTTTGCATGTCCAATCACATAAGTTAGTTCACATGTCTGGCACACATTGTCACGTGCATGCATCCTTTACAACTGGTTGTGTTTTTGTGTACTTTACCATACAGTACTGTTGCTGTGCAACATGAGGAGCTTACTAATGAAGACCTGATGGAATTGGAAGCCCAGAGAAAGGATGAAGAGAGACAAGAGGAAGAAGTAACTGAAGAACTGAAGAGATTCACAACATAGGAAATGGCAACGGGATTTTCTTTATTTGAGGAGGCACTGTTAGTTTTTGAAGCACAGGACCCAAATGTAGAACAGAAGATGAAGGTTGCTGCAGCCGTTCAGAATGCAATCCAGTGCTACTGTGTCATCTATGATGAGAAAAAAAGAGCTACTATCCAGAAGTCACTGACATCCAGACGTTTTTCAAGAGGGTAGATAGAATTGAATCCAGCAAGGAACCAGAACCTGTGCCATCAACATCAGACATAAGTGAAATTGTAGTTTGCCCTCCGTCTCCTATTGATGATGATCCTTCAGCTCTACCATCTCCCACCTCTTCTCCCTTCTCCAGTCAGTAACTCTTCTTGCCTGTTCACTTGATGCCAGCCCCTGTATGCCAGCTATTGTACTGTACTACTGTACTTTTCAAGGTTCTGTACTGTAAGATTAAAAATGTTTTATTTGTGTTTGTTTTTTATGTATTATTTGTGTGAAAAGTATTATAAACCTATTACAATACAGTACTATATAGCTGAATGTGTGAGTTGGATACCTAGGCTAACTTTGTTTGACTTACAAACAAATTGGACTTACGAATGCACTCTCGGAATGGAACTCATTTGTATGTAGGGGACTTACTGTAATAAGAAAACATATGAAAGTAAAAATCTCACCAAAAAAGTAAATCCATAAAAAGTTCACTTATAAAGCAAATATGACGGGTAAAAGACAAAAGTAGTAAAATTAATTTAAAGTAAAATAAATTAGTTAAGGGATACACAAAATTTAAAAAATGTAAAATGTGTCATCAAAAACATAAAATAGGGGGAGGTAAAACTATAAAGATTTGGAATGTGTTCAAAATTAAGTTATTATCAACTTAAAAGAGATTGTTATAAACATAGGATGTTATATGTTAACTTTATGGTAACCACAAAGAAAAAATATATAGTAAATACACAAAAGAATATGAGAAAGGAATCTAAACATAACACTAAAGAAAACAATCAAATCATAAGGGAAGAGAGAAAGAAGAAGAAAGGAACAAAGAAACAACAAAACAGACACAAAACAATTAACAAAATGACAATAAGTACATACTTATTGATAATTACTTTAAATGTAAATGGACTAAGTTCTCCAATCAAAAGACATAGGGTGGTTGAATGGATAAAAACAAACAAACAAACAAAAAGGACCAATATATATGTTCCCTACAAGAGACTCATTTCAAACCTAAAGAAGACACTCACAGACTGAAAGTGAAGGGATGGAAAAGAGTATTCCTTGCAAATGGAAATGAAAAAAGCTGGGGTAGCAACACTTAATACCAGACAAAATAGACTTTAAAGCAAAGGCTAACAAAAGTCAAAGAAGAGCATTACGTAATGATGAAGGGGTCAATTCAACAAGAGGATATAATATTTGTAAACATTTATGTACTAAACATAGGAGTGCCTAAATATATAAAGCAAATATTAACAGAAGTATAGGGAGAAATAGACAGCAATTCAATAATAGTAGGGGACTTTAATACCCCATTTAGATCAATGGATAGATCATCCAGACAGAAAATCAATCAGGAAACACTTGAAGTAAACTAACATTAGATCAGATGGACTTAACAGACATTTATAAAACATTCAATAGTGGCAGAGTTACACATTCTTTTCAAGTACACATGAAACAATCTCCAGGATACATTACATGTTAGTTTACAAAAGAAGTCTCAATAAATTTAAGAAGACTGAAATCATGTCAAGCATCTTTCCTTATCACAATGGTATGAAATTAGAAGTCAGTTTCAGAAGGAAAACAGAAAAATACACAGATAAATGGAATCAGACAACACGCTCCTGAACAACAAATGGGTCAAAGAAGAAATAAAAAGGGAAATCAAAAAATATCTTTGGACAAATGAAATTGGAAATACAATTTATCAAAACTTATGGAATAGAGCAAAAGCTATTCTAAGAGGAAAGTTCATAGAGATAAATGCCTACATTAAGAAAAAAGAAAGATCTCAGTCTAACTTTACACCTCAAAGAACTAAAAAAATAACATGCTAAGCTCATAGGTGGTAGAAAGAAGGAAATAACAAAGATCCAAGTAGAAATAAATGACATAGAGACTGAAAAAACAATAGAAAAGATCAGTAAAACTAAGAGCTGATTGTTTGAAAACATAAACAAAGTAAAAAAAATTTAGCCAGATGCATCAAGAAAAAAAAGCCCAAATAAACAAAATCAGAAATAAAAGAGGAGAAATCACAACTGACACCACAGAAATGAAAAGATTCATCAGAGAATACTATGAAAAATTATATGCCTACAAATTAGACAACCTAAAAGCAAGGGATAAAATCCCAGAAACATACAATCATTCAAGACTGAATCAAAGAAATAGGAAATCTGAATGGACTGATCACTAGTAACAAAATTGAATCAGTAATCAAAAACTCCCAACAAACAAAAGTCCAGGACCAGATGGCTTCACAGGTGAATTCTACCAAATATTTAGAGAAGAGTTAACACCTTTCTCAAGCTATTCTTAAATTAAAAAAAAAAAAAAATGCCAAGGAAGGAATACTTCCAAACTCATTTTGCAAAACCACTGTTACCCTGATACCAAAACAAGATAAAGATGCTATCAAAAGAGAAAATTGGGCTTCCCTGGTGGCGCAGTGGTTGAGAGTCCGCCTACCGATGCAGGGGACACGGGTTCATGCCCCAGTCCAGGAAGATCCCACATGCCGTGGAGCGGCTAGGCCCGTGAGCCATGGCCGCTGAGCCTGTGCATCTGGAGCCTGTGCTCCGCAACAGGAGAGGCCACAACAGTGAGAGGCCTGCGTACAGCAAAAAACAAAAAACAAAAAAATAGAAAATTACCACCCAACATCCCTAATGAATATAAATGCAAAAATACTCAACAAAATATCAGTAAACTGAATTCCACAGTACATTAAAAGGACCATACACCATGATCAAGTGAGATTAATTCCAGGGATGCAAGGGTGACTTAACAGCCAATCAATGTGACACACCATATTAACAAACTGAAGAATAAAAATTATATGATCATCTCAATAGATGCAGAAAAAGCATTTGACAAAATTCAACATTGTTTTATAGTTAAAAAAAAAACTATCAACAAAGTGGGTATAGAGGGAACATAAGTCAACAAAATAAATGCCAGGTATTACAAACCCACAACAAATATCCTACTTAATGGTGAAAAGCTGAAAGTTTTTCCTCTAAGATCAGGAACAAGACAAGGATGCCCCCTCTTGTCACCTTTATTCAACATAATATTGGAAGTCCTAGCCACAATAGGCAAGAAAAAGAAATAAAATGCATCCAAATTGGAAAGAAGTAAAACTATCACTATTTGCAGATGACATGACATTATATATAGAAAACCCTAAAGACTCCACCAAAAAAACTTTTAGAACTAATGAATGAATTCAGTAAAGTTGCAGGATACAAAATATACAGAAATTTGTTGCATTTCTATACACTAATAACAAATTATCAGAAAGAGAATTAAGAAAACAATTCCATTTACAATTGCATCAAAAAGAATAAAATTCCTAGGAATAAACTTAACCAAGAAGATGAAAACAATTATACTCTGAAAATTATGACATTGATGAAAGAAATTGAAGATGACACAAATAAATTGAAAGATATACTGTGCTTATGGATTGGAAAAATTAATATTGTTAAAATGTCCATACTACCCAAAACAATCTACAGATTCAATGAAATCCCTATAAAAATACTCATAGCATTTTTCCCTTTTCACAGAACTAGAACAAATAATCCTAAAATACATATGGAAACTCAAAAGACCCTAAATAGCCAGAGAAATCTTGAGAAAGAAGAAAAAAGCAGGAGATATCATGCTCCCTGATTTCCAACTATACTACCAAGCTATAGTAATCAAAGAGTACGGTACTGGCATGAAAACAGGTAGCTCAATGGAACAGAGAGTCCAGAAATAAACCCTTGTTTATATGGTAAATTAATCTACAACAAAGGTGACAAGAGTATACAAGAAAAATATGGTCTCTTCAATAAATGGTCTTAAGAAAACTAGACCACTTTCTAACACCATATACAAAAATAAACTCAAAATGGATTAAAGACTTAAATGTAAGACCTGAAACTATAAAACTTCTAGAAGAAAACATAGGCAGTAAACTCTTTGACATTGGTTTTAGCAACATTTTTTTTGGATCTGTCTCCTTTTGCTTTGGGCAAGAAAAGTAAAAATAAACAAACAGGACTACATCAAACTAAAAAGCTTCTGCTCAGTAAAGGAAACCATCAACAAATCAAAGTGCAACCTGCTCAACTGGAGAATATATTTGCAAAAAATATATCTAATAATGGGTTGATATCCAAAATATATAAATTACTTATAACACTCAATATCAAAAAAAGAAAAACAAAAACAAAAAAACAATTAAAAAGTGGTCAGAGGACCTGAATAAACACTTTTTCAAAGCAGACCTACAGATGGCCAACAAGCAGATAAAAAGATGCTCAACATAACTCATCATCAGGGAAATGCAAGTCAAAATCTCAAAGAGATACCACCTCACACCTGTCAGAATGGCTATTATCAAAAAGACAAGAAGTAACAAGTTTTGGCAAAGATATGGAGAGAAGGGAATACTCACACACTGATGGAGGGTCCAGCCACTGTGGAAAACAATATGGAAGTTCCTCAAAAAATTAAAAATAGAACCACCATACAATCCAGCAATTCCACTTCTGAGCATTTATCCAAAGACAATAAAACACTAATTTGAAAAGATACATGTACTCCTATGTTCATTGCAGCATTATTTATAATAGCAAATGTATGGAAGCAACCTAAGTGTCCATCGATGGGTGAATGAATAAAGGAAATGTGGTGTATACATATATACAATGGACTATTACTCAACCATAAAAAGAATGAAATCTTGCCACTTACAACAACATGGATGAACCTAGAGGGTATTATGCTAAGTAAAATAAGTCTGGCAGAGAAAGACAAATACCATATGATAGCACTTACAGGTGGAATCTAAAAAACAAAATATATAAAGCAAAAACAGACTCATAGATACAGAGAACAAGCTAGTGCTTGCCAGAGGGAAGGTGGTTGGGGAAACAGGCAAAATAGGTGCAGGGGACTAGAGGCCCAAACTTCCAGCTACAAAATAAGTCACAGGGATGTAATGTACCGCATAGCAAATATAGCCAAAAATATTGTAATAACTTTGTATGGTAACAGATGCTAACTAGGCTTATCATGGTGACCATTTCACAATGTATAAAAATATTAAATCACTATGTTATACACCTGGAACTCATATAATATTGTAAGTCAATTATAACGCAATTAAAAAAAAAAAAGAATTAGGGCTCTTATGGCCTAAAATAGGGATTAGTTATCCATGAGGCCTGATTCCAACCTGGGAACATTAGAAATGTTCGTGGTGTCTATGTCTATGCCTATGAGCACATAGGCCTGTGTGTCTAATAATTTGTATTTAAAGTAAAGGACACTTAAGACCCATCTCATCTTGATGTAAATAAAGATTAGTACATGTCTATTTGTCCAACCCTGCAGGTGGGAAATTTCTAATCACATCCCCACATCCAGTCAGTTATTACTGCCCCACACCGCCAGCCCTGCCAAAACATCTTTTAAACAGCTGCAAGTTCTACTTGCTGACTTTGCAAAAGCCCCTCTTAAATTCCTCTTTTCTTAGAAAGTGGCTCTGCCAAGTTCTGAGAAGTTCACACCAGATGGGATGCATTTACGCAGAACCAGGGCCAAAGAACGCCCATTTCTTTGTGCACGGCCCACAGGCTAGGCAGAAAACATTGTCTGAACCCCTGCTTTTCACACCTGCCAGATGTAACAACCCTGTGTATGTCTGCTTTTTGGTGAAAGTGACTTCCCTGATTCAGAAAATATCTTTAAACAAATATACAGTCAGACTATTTCCCACTATAATGCCATTCTCTTCAAATACTCATGATCCTGAATCAAAGCCAAAAAGATGTTCCCTAGTCATGTGTCTGAAAGTTAGAGCTGGGATCTGTCCATTCCCTATTTAATTTATGAGAGAAAAATGTTCTGACTACAATCAAATGCCAGTTACAGTCATTTCTTTTTCCAGGGCCTTTCTCTGTTGAGTTGGAATGTTCATCTTCAAGTTCAGGCCTCTTCTATTTGAAAGATATTATGCTGCAGGTTCTTTGGAAGGGGGGCTCCAAGATGGAAATTAGCATGCAGGAAGTTCATGAAGGCATACTCAAGATCTATGGCTGTGGACGGGAAGGAAAGGATGCAGGTCTGGGTAGAAGGAAAAGCCAGGCTTCAGCTGTTCCCACAACAAGCTCATAATTAAGCCCTTCAGAATTACCCATTCTGCAGAAAAAGCAGTGGGCTTTTTGCATCAAGCACTCATTGAATTCAGGCTACCCCAGAAAGGAGGTCATGGCTTTGGGTGAGGAAACTCTCTCCAAGCCAGGGTCATTTCCAGAGAAAGCCAGAAGCATTTTCAGCCACTAGGGAGAAAAGTCATTTATTGGTGAAGGGGAATTTAGGTGGCACATTACAGCATCCACTACATATTTTATATTCACAGCCAGAGTTCAAGTTAGGCAGCATAATATCATGGGGTGGCCCACTGGACCAAATTAGCACTAGACCAATAACAGCCTTCAAAATCTGGGTGACCTTTAGTAACACAGCCATCACAGGGTCTCTGCAACCCAATAAAGATCCAGCCTCCAGTCACGCTCTTGGCATATCTGATCCTACCCTCAACTCCATCACACACAGCCCATGGTCAAGTTCCAGGCTGCACCAGCCTGTAGGCGGAAGCTAGCAACAGATTTGTCTCATCCCAACACTTCCTGTGTTTTTTTTTTTTTTCCTGAACAACTGATATTGGCTAACAAAGAGCCCACTGCTATCAACCATCCTGTGCCTTTAAATCAGACCCACTCTCCCACAGCCACCAACACAAAGGATAGAAGTTGCTCCACCCCCTTTAACTTTGCTTAGGACCTGACTCTCATCCCCAGATCCAAGCTTTTGCCTGGCTTGGACATTTCTTTTATACTGTTGGCCTCTAGGAAGAGTTGAAGGGATTATGACTTCTCCCCATGGGGTCCTCACTTTCTGTGATTCCAGCTCTAACTCTTCAGCTCCCAGATGTTTCCAGTAACCTCTGGATGCAAGCTAGGAGATGCTTGATGTTGCAGGTTGATTTATGTCCCCCCAAAATCATAATCCCCAGTACCTAGAATGTGACCTTATATGAAAATTGGGTCTTTACAGAAATAATTGAGTTAATAACTGGTGTCTGTGAAAAGGGGAAATTTGGACATAGTTACCCACGCAGGGGAAATGTCATGTGAACATGAAAGCAGAGGTAGGAGTGATGTGTCTATAAGCCAAGGAACACCAATGATTGCCAGCAACCATCAGAAGGTAGAGGCATGGAATAGATTCTCCCTCACACCAACCCTACTGATACCTTGACCTTGGACTTCTATCCTCCAGAGCTATGAGACAATAAATTTCTGTTGTTTAAGCCACCGAGTTGTGGTACTTTGTTAGGCAGCCCTAGAAAACCTGGGAACCTTGCCCACCCATAGCCTGCATCCCGGTCATCACTCTAGATAGGCCTGTCACAGGCACCCTTGAAACAAGGAGAATAAACATTACACCAGGGTCACAGGGCAATCAAGTAAAGGAGATAGCAGCACATTAGAAGCTAGGTCATCTGCAAATCAAAACCACAGTGAAATCTTACCTCAAACGAATTATCTGCAAATCAAAACCACAGTGAAATCTTACCTCAAACGAATTAAGATGGCTACTATTAAAAAAATAAACAAAAACAACAACAAATGAACAAACAAAAACAAAACAGAAAATAACAAGTGTTGGTGAGGATATGAAGAAATTGTGCATGGCTGGTGGGTATGTAAAATGGTACACTTTGGAAAAGAGTATGAAGTTTCCTCAAAAAACTAAAAAACAATTACCATATGATCAAGCAATACCACTTGATTTCACTTCTGGGTATATACCCAAAAGATCTGAAAGCAGAACCTTGAAGAGATATTTGCACATGTGTTCATTACAGCATTATTCACAATAGCCAAGAGGTGGAAGCAGCCCAAATGCCCACTCGCAGATGAATAAAGAAAATGTGGTTTATACATACGATGGAATATTATTCAGCCTTTAAAAACAAGCATCCTGTCACATGCTACAACATGAATGAAACCTGAGGACGTTATGCTGAGTGAAATAAGCCAGTCACAAAAAGATAAATACTGTACGATTCCACTTACATGAGTTTTCTAGAGTAATCAAAATCATGGAAACAGAAAACAGAATGGTGGTTGCCAGGGGCCGGGGGGAGGGGAAACGGGGAGCAGTCCGACGGGTCTAGGGTTTCAGTTTTGCAAGGTGAAAAAGTTCTAGAGATCTGTTACACAATAATGTGAATATAGTTAACACTACTGAAATGTACACCTAAAAATTAGGAGAGTAAACTTTATATTATGTGGTTTTTTAACCACAATTAAAAAGAAGCTAGAGGCTAGGTCATCTGGCTCCTGGCCCAGCACGTTTTTCCCCAGCACACCACCTCTCACTGCCTGCAGCATCCACGCCAATGCTTTGCAGAAGGACAAGGGACAGACTGGTCATTCAGCCAAAACACTACCCATCCACTGAAGCCAGTAAATCAGCTTATGAACATCAGGAATGAAGTGCATTCCTTGTGCCTCTATTTCGGGGGCTGAAAGTATACATTGTCTCATGCGATCTTATCAGCAGTGCCGTGAAACAGTCCTCATTCCTCCACTTGTAGATGAAAAACTGCCCCTTGGAAGAGTGAAGAGAACTAACTGTCCAAGTCCCTCTGCTGAGGCCTACCTGGGACTTCCCAGCTGCCACCCCAGTTGCCTATTGGATGACTACTTCACTTGCTAAAATCACTTGGCTCACAGAGATTTCAGGAGTTTTCAAAGAGGTAACTGAACCCTGTCTCTGCCACATGCACTCATCCTGTGTTGGTCTGTTTTTTCTTTTATTTTTCTTTTTTTCTGGAAAGGAAAACTGATCATCTAGTGAAAAAATATTTTCCATAGAGATCATTTAAGGTGTTTGGCAGTTGACAAATATCACAAAAGAGAAAGAAGTAAGATGCAGGGCTGAGGAGGAAAAGAAAACATTCAGCCAGTTCTTAAAGCCTTGGGAAATGCTTCAGGCATACCTCCCTTGTCACTGCCCCAGAAGTTCACACAGCCTTTCAAGTCGGCAAACCCTTGGGAGGCTGAGCAAGGGTGGCCCAGGCCATCTCTTGCCAATCTCAGGAACCCTCTCAAATTCTGCCCACTCAAAACAAACCAACTGCCCCCACTCCCAAGCCTTGGTGTGTTCGAATTTCTTTCCCTCTTGCCAAAACCTGATTTCCTGTTTCTAAGGAAAAAAACTTTTAAAATACCCCTTAAAAAAAAAAAAAAAAGAATCCTTAAGGCAGCTTAAACATCAAAGAGCTCTTAGAAAGTAGGGTTCTGTTTGGTTAAGTTCACATGAATCAGAAAAAGATTCCGATTAAATTTCCCCTTTTAAGTATTAAGGATTTTTACTGGATTTGGGCAAAAGATTTACAAACAACACATAGATTCTTGGGTACTGCAAGGAACATTCATCAAGTCCAGTCTGCTCATTGCACACATGAGGAACCCAAAGCCCAGAAAAAGGAAAGTGACTTACCTAAGAGCTCGCAGCAAGTAAGTGTTGCTGACTTGGATCCTTGGACTCTTTAATCAATTGATTAGAGGCCAGACGAGGAATTCAGGCAAGGCTTTATTGGGACTCGTGGTGCTGCAGCACGAGGGAGTGAGAACAAGAGACAGGTGCCCTTGCTTGCTCTTGAGGAGGGTAGGCTGATCCCTTAAATGAGGTGAAGGTAGGGGCGGATGGATGGGTCAGACTGTAGGGGTGGCTTAGGTGGTGTGCCCACCCCCTTGGTGGTGCTGTGTGCAGGAATCAGGCACAGTACCCTGCTTTTGCTCCTGACACCACAGAGGTGGCAGTTGGGTTTTGGCCTTCTCATATCTCATTGTTCATAATTTGCCCCAACTGTGTGTGCATGCAATTATTTTTAGTCCCCTATTGTTTCTTTGTATTCTGTTGATCGAGGTGACATTTGTCCAGGTGCAAGCACTCCAGTAAAGGGCCCCAGGTCCCAGCCTATCTCAGCACCAGAGCCAAACCCAAGCCAAGGCTTTTAATTCCCAATCTGGTGTTGCTTCTACGCATCTGTCAATTTCTCTTGAAATTGGAAATCGTGAGATTTTTTTCAAAGTCAAAGGTAATTTGAAGTTTGAAACATTCAGAAAGAAGCTAGTAACATCTCATTTTTAAAAAAATGTATTAGGGTCTGAAAAGAATAGCCTTAACTACCTTTTACTGAGCATGTATTATACATGTGCGTTGTTCACTTCATCACCTCAACAATTCTATGAGATAGTAACTATCCTCTCCATTTTACAAAAGAAAAAGGAAAGAGAGGGAGGACAAGGATTCAAATTCTGTCAAGCTTTTGCTCTATTTGTTAGGCTCCCTCTAAAACCTGATATCAATCAGGCCTCAAGGCAATCATAAGAGGTAGGCATTATCATCTCCATCACACAAAGGAGAAAATCAGATCTTAAAGAAATGTCTCACCTTTCCCAAGTTCTCAAGGCCGAGAAGTGGTAGAGATGGGATTAGAACTCATGACCTGAAACCCCATTCTCTTTCTATTACCCACTTCACAGGGTTGTTTCAAGGGTCAAATCAAATCATGGAAGTCAAGGCCCTTTGTAAAAACTGTAAAGAACTTAACAGATCTGGGGAATTATAGTTTTTAAGTCTAAGTTGTTGTATTTTCCCCTGACTTTTAGCAACAGAATCCTAGAGCCTAGCAATGACATGGAGCCCAGGTCTCTCAGCTGAAAAACATTTTCCAAATAAAAGGTTTGATTGAGCACACTCTTGTTTTCCTTGGGTGGGTCCCAACCACCCAAATGTTTAATTAGGTTGGAAAATTTTGATCCCAGTTGCTGTTGTTGCAGGCAAACCAGAAACGGGGAGCTTTGGTCTCTGACCTGGCTGTGGAGAAGAGGACCCAAAATAACCACAAAGAGCAGTCACCCTGCTGGCAGATATGCTATCCAAATAGCGGCGTTATTAGAGCAAATGCTAGCTCCTTCCTGTACTTGCTTGTTTATGCCCAGCTGTCTTAAGAGCATCTTCTACAAACTGTACCCCACTCTGGGCATGTGGGATACAGAAAGAAATGAGTCACAATCTCTCTCTCAAGGAGCCCACAGTCCCCAGACTTCTACTCACAGCCCCCATGAATGTCACCCTGTCCTTTCTGGTCACAATTTATTCTTCTTTCTTCTCTGCTACATGACAGTTTATGCCAGTGTTATCAGCTGAATCGTGTCCCCCCAGATTCCTATGTTGACATCCTAACCTCCAGGACCACAGAACATGACTATATTTGGAGACAGGCTCTTTAAAGAGGTGATTAAGGTAAAACGAGGTCCTGTGAGTGAGCCCTCATCCAATAGGGCAGGTGTCATTATAAGAAGAGGAGGTTAGGACACAGACATAAACAGGAGGAAGACCACGTGAAGACACAGAGAGAAGACAGCCGTCTGCAAGCCAAGGAGAGAGGCCTCAGAAGAAACAACCATGCCATACTTTGATCTTGAACTTCTAGCCTCCAGAATTCTGAGAAAGTAAATTCCTGTTGTTTAAGCCACCCAGTCTGTGATAATTTGTTATGGCAGCCAGAGCAAACTAATATAACCAGCTAAAACATTGACTCTGATCTGTAGATTATGAGATATTTTTGTGTTTACTGAATTAAAGAAACAGTAAATTAAAAACAAAAATGGACCAGTCCTCAAGAAATTTTCAGTCTTGGGCCTCCCTGGTGGCGCAAGTGGTTGAGAGTCCGCCTGCCGATGCAGGGGATACGGGTTCGTGCCCCGGTCTGGGAGGATCCCATATGTCGCGGAGCGGCTGGGCCCGTGAGCCATGGCTGCTGAGCCTGTGCGTCCGAAGCCTGTGCTCCGCAACGGGGGAGGCCACAACAGTGAGAGGCCCGCATACCGCAAAAAAAAAAAAAAAAAAGAAAGAAATTTTCAGTCTTAAGAGGAGTCTAGTCCTTTTTCTTCCTTGCCCTATATTAGGTGCTGGAGGCACTGGGATGGAAAAGCTGTGGGCCTTCTCCATGGAGCACATATTCTAGCAGAAGAGCCAAACTTACAAGTATCTTCTGTGTAGTCATTTTCTAAGTCTGGTTATAAGGGGATGCAATCACAGCACATTCCTTTGCGTATCCCCGAACCCAGTTAGGGGAAGCATGGGGTCAGGAGGTGTTTCCGGGAGAAGATCCTCCCCCACCAACAGGACATACAAAGAGCTGTTGTCCAGGAGGAGGTGGGGACAGAGCATTCCAGGTGTGGGCACATGGTAAGACCATGCAAGTGAAGGACTGGTAAGAGAGAGGCTCAGGCCAAGGCAGGGCCGGGTTACAGAGGGCCTGCGGGTCCAGAGAGGCAGTTGGGTGGTGGCTGATGGGGACTCAGACACAGATTTTGTCACTGAATCTTCCTCCAAACTCAGCCTTTCACAGAAGCAGCACTGGAGGAATGGCTGTTGATTTGAAGTGACTAAACCAAAAGTTGTCTTAGAGACCAACTGCTGAGGAGAAATCACATTTCCCTTTCCCCTCTCCTCCACCTAGCCAGGCCCCAGCTTCCCTCCTTCAAGCCCTTCTTCATTTGTGAAACCCTCCCAGAAAGTTCAGGCCCACATGATCTTTCTCTGGGTTATAGCTCTTATTACTAGTCACACCTGTGCTGTTCATTGAGCGGCCCTGTGGGGTAAGAGAAACTCAAGTTAGACGTGGGAGCCAATCCTGACATGTTCTGGGACCTTAGGCCAGGTCACTTCAGCTCTCTAGGCCTCAGCACCCTATCTTTAAAATGGGGGCAACAATACCCAACAGTATCCGTTCTCCTTGTCTTCCTTTTATGATAGAACCCCCATCCCTTTTTAGCAGAGCACCCGTGGTCATGAGCTGGAGACCCCATTTCCCAGCCTTCTTTGCAGCCAAATGTGGTCACATGGTCACATGACTCAGCTAGAATGATGGGACCTGAGCAGAAGTGAGATGTGCTCCTTTCAAGTCTACAGACTCAGCTTTTTGCCCAGGACCTCTCTCATCCCTTCTGCAGGTTGGGGAATGGAAGCAACCAGAGCAGTCACAAAGCTGCACAGGTGACAGACTGACCTACCAGCCAGGTTTCCTCCACAGAAGAGGGATAAACATCAGCTCTATTTACACCACTGAATTCCTGGGTCCCTTTATGCACCAGCTTCGTCTGTACCCTAAGCAACCCACAGCCTTATTTCAGCAATTGTAGAAAATATATCCTACATGTGGCGGGTCTGTGATTAACCAATATTATCAATAGCTATTATCAGGATGAATGATTGAGTGTGGTGACTCACTAGGTGTGAGTGGCAAAGGGAAAGGAAAAGTTCACCAGACTCTGAGCTTTCACCCTTGAGAGTCTGGGAAAATGGTGGGACATCTGATAGGAATAAGGGCTGCGGTGGGGAGGGCAACATGGGAAGGAAACATCAAGGCAGGCTTTAACTGAGTTGAATTTGAGTTGCTGGCAGAGCTCACGGAAAGAGATGCCAACAGGCAGTTTGAAACCCAAGCTGAAGTTGAGGCCTAGAAACAAAGAATTGGGCTGGATGGGGGAGGAGCTGAAGCCGTGGGACCAGATGAGGTTTCTAAGGGACAGGGCCGCACACACAGATATCTGAAGGCTAATGAAGAGCCAAGTCTGGCTGAGCAAAGTCTTCTTAGGGTATGAGAGGCAGAAAGGACTGGAAATGCCCCAGAGAGAAGATCAAATCTCACTGTACAGGCGGCAGCGATGGAGGAAGCCTGGTTCTGGGTGGGGAGAGGGAGGGGAGGAGTCTCCCTGCTCTACCAGAGGATCCCTGGGGGGACAGAGGAGGAAACTTCCTCTGGCAGACGAGCAGCCAGCAGGTACGACCATTTCCCTGGAGTTTTAACAGACAACAGACGCATGCCAAATACAAGGAACAACTTCAATAAACATCTAGCCTCTAGGAGGTGGGTTGTGGGATTATAGAATGTTTTTAGTATAAAAAGTTAGATGGAATCAAATGTTTTAAAAGAGGTCTGAGTGTGTATTAGGAATTCGGTCCATCAAAGCACTTTGAGGGCAAATATTTTGAGGCAATTCTTGTGGAGTCACTGAAACTAAAGATTTGGCCAGAATGATCCCGAGGAAGGGAAAATAATGTCTTGAAAGAAGAGGAAAGAAACTTGTCTCCCGTGCATCCTGTCAGTCAACAGATAGGCATGGGGGGGGGGTCTCCTCTGCGTGTGTGTGCATGTGCTGAATGATGTTAGTTCACACTGAATGGAGGGGAGAGACAATAAACAAACAGGTCAGGAGTTTTGAGGGCTGCGGTGGAAAATAAAGCCAGAGGAGGGGATAGAAATGAACAGCCCAATATATCCTGAGAAAACCATAATTCAAAAAGAGTCATGTACCACAATGTTCATTGCAGCTCTGTTTACAATAGCCAGGAGATGGAAGCAACCTAAGTGTCCATCAACAGACGAATGGATAGAGAAGATGTGACACATATATACAATGGAATAGTACTCAGCCATAAAAAGAAACAAAATTGAGTTATTTGTAGTGAGGTGGCTGGACCTAGAGTCTGTCATACAGAGTGAAGTAAGTCAGAAAGAGAAAAACAAATACCATATGCTAACACATATACATGGAATCTAAGATAAAAAATAAATGGTCATGAAGAACCTAGGGGCAAGACGGGAATAAAGACACAGACCTACTAGAGAATAGACTTGAGGTTACATGGAGGGGGAAGGGTAAGCTGTGACAAAGTGAGAGAGTGGCATGGACATATATACATTACCAAATGTAAAATAGTTAGCTAGTGGGAAGCAGCCGCATAGCACAGG
This sequence comes from Mesoplodon densirostris, assembly GCF_025265405.1. Lineage (NCBI taxonomy): Eukaryota > Metazoa > Chordata > Mammalia > Artiodactyla > Ziphiidae > Mesoplodon > Mesoplodon densirostris. The sequence goes on along the minus strand of NC_082662.1, from coordinate 48,093,357 downwards.
GAGATCAGCTCGGTGCTTTGTGACCACCTAGTGGGGTGGGATAGGGAGGGTGGGAGGGAGGGAGATGCAAGAGGGAAGAGATATGGGGATATATGTATATGTATAACTGATTCACTTTGTTATAAAGCAGAAACTAACACACCATTGTAAAACAATTATACTCCAATAAAGATGTTAAAATAAATAAATAAATAAAAGTAGAAAATATTTACTAAACAAAAAACAAACAAACAAACAAAAGAAATGAACAGCCCAGCTGCCTTACCTCAGGGAAGCTCCCTCTGAAGTGACTTTGGAGCCCAGAAAGGGCAGTGAGGGGTGCCATGCAGGGACAGCAGAAACAGCAAAGTCCCCAGGGTAGGAGAGGGCACAGCATGTTTGAGGACCAGCCAAGAGGTCAAGGCCAACATTGAGGTGAGGCGAGGGAAGAACCTAGGTGCAAAAAGGAACCCACCTACACTGCTGGTGCGAATGTAAATTGGTGCAGCCACTATGGAGAATAGTATGGAGGCTCCTTAAAAAACTAAAAATAGAGCTACATATGATCCTACAATCCCACTTCTGGGCATATATCTGGAGAAAACTGTAATTTGAAAAGATACATGCACACAAATGTACACCAATGTTCATAGCAGCACTGTTTACAATAGTCAAAACACAGAAGCAACCTAAATGTCCATCAATGCATAAATGGATAAAGAAGATGTGGTTTGTATATATATACAATGGACCTAGAGATTATCATACTAAGTGAAGTAAGTCAGACAGAGAAAGATAAATATCATATGATATCACTCATATGTGAAATCCTAAAAAAAATGATACAAATGAACTTATTTATAAACAGAAATAGACTCACAGACATAGAAAAACTTATGGTTACCACAAAGGAAAGGGGAGGCTGGGTAAATTAGGAGTTTGAGATTAACAGATACACACTACTATGCATAAAATAGATAAGCAACAGGGACCTACTGTATAGCACAGGAAACTATACTCAAGATATTGAGTATAATAACCTATAATGGAAAAGAATCTGAGAAAAGAATATGTATATAACTAAATCACTTTGCTGTACACCTGAAACTAACACAACATTGTAAATCAACTACACTTCAATTAATTTTTTTAATCAAAAAAAAAAAAAGAAAAGAAAAGAAGGCACTCACTCTCAGGGCCATGCAAATGCCAGCCCAGGAGGAAGTTACATTTTGTGCCCTGGCCACCTTTCACCCCTCCTTGCCTCACCTTAGCCTAAGTCCCAGAGCTGGGTAGGAGCTGGGGAGAGTAGCAGAGGCCCCAGAGTGGCCACCAGACTCAGAAGATGTGGGTATCAGGAAGCCCCAGGCTGTAAAAGGCTCACTTGCTCATTTTTCCTAAGAAACTTGATGTAAACGTGCCCCCTACAAGCCTTGAGGGGTTATCTAAAGCAAGAGGAGGGCTTGGATCCACTCCTTGGTATGTTACAAGATCTTCACTAAGAAGCAGGAAAGAAGAAGAGTCCCAGCCTTGTCTCCCAACAGTACACGACTGTGCAACCTCAGGCTAGACTCTAGACTCAAATTTCTTTACTGTACCATGAAAGAATTGCATTGCATGGCCTCAAAGTCCTTCCACCACCACCCAGGTCCAAAATTCTATGATTCTATGAACTCACAACAAACCTCTGTTTCAAAAGGAGCAGAAGGGTTACATAGAGGCTATCAAAAGCTCAGAGAAAACAGACCTTTTTCATTTCTTCCCCAGGTATTTCTAAGACTCTTGAGAGCTAGTCTCAGAGCTCCAGTTGGCCCGAACTTGACCAGTCTGGGATCAATCTCTCTCCATGGGACAGAAGAACCCCTCTTGGTTGGTGACAGCATGGCTGTCACTAACAGTCTGATAATCTGCCAGCCTAGTGAGTGTCTACACGCTGGTGCTTCTGCAGATCACAACCACAGTGGACACCCATGGGAGGGACCGCTTTAAGAAGAAGCTAATAAAGAGGAATGTTCTGTTTTGAACAAAGAGGTCCACTTGCAGCCAAATTTTCCATTCACGATCCTGAGCCAACACAGATATAACTGCCCCATTACTCCTTTCTCTTAGGCTTTTCACAGCTAATTTTGTTCCTTCTACGTGACTAACAATCGCCAAGGGGATTAGAGTTTTTGAAGAATTTTACCTCTTGACTTCTGCACCCAGGATCTGAGGCAAGAACTATCATCATTCCTCCTTTACAAATGAGGAAGTCGAGGCTCTCAGAGAAGAGCTTGGAACCATCTCCCAAGTAGGTGTCAGACCCAAAACGCTGACAGCGAGACCCTATAAAATTGGTGCCATGAAAGCTCATGATAACTGAGGGTAAACAGCAAGAAATACCCCTACCTGGGCTTCCCTGGTGGCACAGTGGTTGGGGGTCCGCCTGCCGGTGCTAGGGACGCGGGTTCGTGCCCCGGTCCGGGGGGATCCCACGTGCCGCGGAGCGGCTGGGCCCGTGAGCCATGGCCGCTGGGCCTGCACGTCCGGAGCCTGTGCTCCGCAACGGGAGAGGCCACAGCAGTGAGAGTCCTGCGTACCGGAAAAAAAAAAAAGAAATACCCCTACCTGTTGCATCAGTGAATCAAGTCTCACCTTCACATTTTACAAATATCCACTGTAGACCTATCCTGTCCCTGTTTTGCAGACAGCAGGGACACAGACACCAACTCTATCTTCCACCCTCTTCACACTGTCGGCTTCTCCATCAAGGCCTCGAACACATTTTGACTACTTCCCCCTTCCACCCCTCCTCTAATAGTCCATGCATATCAGCTCGAGGAAACAGAGGCCTGGGAGGATCACCATGCCACTGGTTCTGCCACCAGCCTGCCTCCAGGGCAGGTTTGACCTCCGTTGGAGCGTTCCTGCTCTGTGCTGCTGTAAGGAAAATCTTTGCAAAGCCTCAGGGAGCCTCCACCGTCTACAGGTGGAGGGATGGGGACACTTAGATCCAAGACACCAGGGACTCTCATTTTCCTCTCTTGACTCACAGTGTCCTGCCTAGAAAGGCCATTGGGCCCCAGACTACCCACAGGTCAACATGCCAGGATTTAGTAGACATGTTTGTCTGTGTAAGATGAGCCAAAGAATGGAAACTCTGGGCCCATCTAGGGGGAAAGTCTATGAGAGATGTGCTTTCTCTGACTTGACCCGATAGAAAAAGTCGGGAGAGGTCAGAGCTGGGAGAGGAAAGATCATGACCTCTTCAGTCAGAGAAAGCAGTTGTACATATGCAGAGAAAGCCAGCTGCACCATCACCAAGAGGAGGGTGGACCCATGGCAAGGGAAAACAGGCTGCAGAAGTTACCTTCATAAATTCCTTTGTTTTCACTCGGGGTTTTAGCAACCAATGATTAGTTTTATAGAAAATGGAAAAATCCAAGTTCAAAGACTCTAGTTCTCCTACAGCCTGCTTCAGGCCATTCTAATCAAGTAATAAGTGAAAGAATTAACCTCAAAAAGGGCTAGGAAGTTCAGAATGGATTCCAGTTTGACCTGGAAAAACCTCTGCTTCCCTTGGACTTCATATAGTACTTTCATTTGCTACTCTTAGCTCTGAACCATCCTAACAGTCTTTCAAGAAATGCCCTATTATGCCCATTTTTCAGATGAGAAAACTGAGGCTCAAAGAAGTGAAGTGACTTACTCAATGTTACATTTTACTAAGCATCATAACTGAAATTCTATTCCAGGTCTGCCTAAACCTAAGGCTTCTAGCCACCATGCCACATGCCTCAAAAGAAACCAGAGGGATTTATTATACCTCTGATTCAAAGAGGTTAGGTAATTTGCCCAAGGTTGCACAGAAAATAAAATCAAATACTAGGAAGTGAACCCAGGTCTCTTAGCACCAGAACTAGGGCTCTTTGTGTCATGCCACACTGTCCTTGTCACCTCTCTCTGTTCTGATCCATCCCTCCCAGCTGCCAAATCAACATCTGGTATGTAATAGGTCCTAAGTAAATATTTGATGCATAAACGAGTCCTTCTTTGAAATGAGATTTCATTAGGAAATCAGATAATGGTCTTAACTAAGTGAGATAGTGATTCATTTTGCTCAAGTCTTAAATCTGAATTTGGAGAAAAGCTCTTGACTTAGCTGTAAAATATGTCCCTGGGCTCTTCCCCAGTTAAGGACGGGAATGACTGGAGAAAGAACCCACTGTTCCTCTCTAGTATGAGAATAAAACTGTAAATGAGGCTTTTAAGTTTTTCTTTTCCAGGGCAATCAGGGAATAAAGACAGTTCTTGACTCCACTGTAACGTCCAAGAGAACAGGCCTCTAAGTGTCCAAACACTACTTTTCTTCCCATTATCTGTCATTTTGTTAAGGTGTAGTGATTCACCAACTGAAAACTGTAGAGCAAGAAACTGTGGCACTTACCTCTAGGGAATATTCCTCGTACATCTATCTTACACATTCTCTCAAGTACTGGGAAATACATCCAGGGGAGGCAGGGGAGGGAATGGGGCTGCCATGTGCAGCCTCTCCTCCAGACAGGATCCTGGGCATCCTCTCAGTGAGTCTGCAGACGGGGATCCCCAGTCTACAGGGGAGGAAACTAAGGATCAAAGTAAGTGGCAGAGGCAGGATTTGAACCCAAGATTTTCCCAATTCAGAGCCTGTGTTCTTTCCGACTTACCACAGTTCGAGTCTTCTAATGAAAAGTATGACCGCAAAGGAAACTGCTCTACAAAGAGGTCTCACTTGCTTTATCTCACAGTATGTGAGGATCAAACGAGAGGGACAGAGCAGGATAATGCCCATTTTATAGATGAGGAAACTGAGGCTTAATCTATGTTGAAAATGATACATGTATATACTGTATACTACATATAATTCTTATTTTACAGAAGAGGAAACTGAAGCTCAGAGACAACCAAGTTGCATACATATTTACATATAATAATATTATGCTTCTATGATGTACAGGTTCCAGCCTAACATTTACATCTCTCCAAACCTGAATTTCCTCTTTTCTAAAATGGGGATGAGTGACTGAACTAAAAGTGATCATCTGGAGAGCGTTGTATTTGGAATTAGAATCTGGTCTTTCTGATTTTAGAACTTATTAAACTGTTGTCTGTTACAAGGATCTCCAAGTCTTTAACTGACATTTTCTTCTACCTTGATGTCATAAAATATGTGGCTCTTAAAAGCATCTAAATGTAGAACATTTTATCAATTGCTAACCAGGGTAGATACTTAGACAAATACCTCACTGAATCTGTGCAAAAGGTCACTTCTGACGTTTATATGAATAATTCATTTGTGGAGACAAAACTATACATTCTACCAGTGTAGGAAGACTGCATCTAAATAAATCCTGTCTGGCGTGTCACCCATGAAACGGTGGGAGGGAAAGAATTTTTTATTAACTTCCACCAAGAGCTGGACCAGGAGGCCCTTCATCAGTGCTCTATACCAAGTGCTTAAAATTAAAATGGCCTTTGTCCTCTTGAGGTGTAAGAAATGCTATATCGGACAAAATCATGGAAGATATAGAACACTTGGCCAATCTCTGCAGAAAGGTTTCTTTCCAGCCAAGATTGTTGAGCACCAACCCCGTGCATAGGGAAGGTCAGTAGAATGCCTGGGTGAGCACCATGCTCCATGCCGGGGTGGGGGGGGGGCAAGAACAGAAGAGGGCGGGGCTCCTTAGCTGGGCCTTGAAGAGGAGCTGCATTTCAGAAGTTTCAGAGAAGCCGAGGCAGAAAGTCTGGTCCGAGAAAAGGCTTGAGTTTGGAAACTGAAATTGGAGGCTAGGGCCACATTGGGAAAGATCGTAAATGTCTGCATCAGAAATTTGGACTTAACCCACTAGACAATGCTGAAGGTTTTAGTAGCAAAGAAATACAATCAGAAAAGTTTTAGGAAAACCAGTCTTTTATTCATTCATCAGACATCTATGGGCCACATTGCTAGCCATGGCATCTTTTTGTTACTGCTTCGCAGGGACTGGCATGCTGGAAGACTAGTGCACAAACAGGCACTTGATGGTTTTAAATGTGGGAATGTTGCAGTGGAGATGCATGCCAGCTGCAACAGGAACCAAGGACTGTCTCAGGCTGTGCTCTCCCAGAAGCAGATCCAGAGACTAGGGCTTGAGTGCAGGTAGTTATTTAGGAGATGATCTCAGGAAGCATTCATGGGGAATTGGGGAAATGAGACAGGAAAAGGAAGCATATACCACTGGCGCAACTGGGGTTTAATCTCACTGGATGCTCCTGGGAGACCGTGTAAAACAGCTTTCAGAGTTGTTCCACCTAAAGAATGAGCAAGATGGGGTATTTACTTACCAGCTCCTATATTTCTTAGCTGAGGGCTGCTCCCTAGAGACAGGACCACCCAGGCTACCCACTGGCTATGTTCTGTGGCCAGAGCAAGCCCTGAGGCAGATGGTCCCAGAAGCAGTGTGTATGGGATTGGGAGTCCTGAGGGGATCTGAGCAGCAAAGGGGATAAGCCCCTCCAGGGTTCCCAGGGCATCACTGCACAAGTGGTGCTTGAGCTGAGGCCAGGAGCACCAGCACAGCAGGGTCCCCAAAGGGCAGTAGAGTAGATAGTTCCCTGTGTCCGGTAGGTGAAATGAGGGAGACAAGGCGGAAGAGTGATGAGTGATGTAACAGAACAAGCAGGCAAGAGCCAGATCATGCAGGACCTTGGGTTCCCTATAAGAGTTGTCGATTTTCTGCTGTGCCCAACAGGGAGCTTTTGACAAAGTTTAACTAGGATGTGACATCTTCCTAACAGCATGCTTCTTGCAGGAAGCTTGGGGAGGCCAGATCTGGAGGTAGAGACCATTTAAGAGGGGGCAGTGGGAAGGGTTCTACTGAAAAACCCACATGAGAAATTACAGGCTTGAGCTAAAGCAGGGTCTGAGGGACTTGAAACAAGGGAACTGACAAGAGAGAGATTTAGGAAGAAGATGCTATAGGTTGCCCTCCTTGAGTCAACCTGTAACTATCCCAGAAGGATAGGTAGAGTTTTCTGCTGGACAAGTTAGGGAGGGAAAACAAATTCCAAGTAAAGAGATATTTGGTAAGAGTATAACAAATAAGGAAAGGAGCTGAGGGGTAGAACCCAGAGCCTCCACTACAGCCACACCCAGGGCCTGGAGGCACAGGAACCAGCCACAGAGCCAGTGAGTTTTGAGGACATCCCAGATGTGTCCTTACCCAGAAGCCAAGGGAGGACTGCAGCTCAACCAGCACCACGAGTCGGCAGAGCCCAGGGGCAGAGCTCAGGAAGCAAGAGGCCGTGACAAGACTGCAAGTGGTGGTCATTGGGAGGGAGCTCACAGCTGAGTCTTTTACTTCTTCAGTGAAACATCAGTCAGTCAGGTGACAGCCTGGTAGCAGTGAAGACTGGTGAAGATAAGGGAGCCAGTGCAAGCAACCAGATGGCAAGAAGTGTGGTGGTGAATAGACGAAGAGAGGCAGGTAGCTTTGGGGGATGATGCTGTAGGGTGGGCCGGACAGGGGAGGTGTGGCAAGTACCACAACATCACATGAGGCATCTTCAGACCAAGGAGTGCAGACCATGCTGTGACCTGAGGAAGAGACCAGAAGCAGAAGAGGTTGAAGATGATGAAGAGGGAAGGACTTCTTGAAGGAGGAATCAGTATTTCAATAGAAAGAATTAGGACTCTCTTAGTAAAGCCATTACTGTCATTTACTCTCTGGGGGACCATGGTAACCAGCCTCCAAAATGACCACCAATGATCCCTACCTCCTGGTACTCACACCCTTGTGTGGTCCCCTCCCACACTGTACCAGTGGTGGTCTGCGTGACCAATAGAATATGGCAGAAGTGATGGTATAGCATTTCCAAGATCAGGTTATAAAAGATGCTGTAGCTTCCCTTTAGTGCTCTCTCTCTCTCTCTCTCTCTCTCATTCTCTTGCTCTCTCATTCTTACTCTTTCTCTCATCACTCACTCTGGGGGAAGCCAGCAGTTATGTCAAGAGCAGCCCTACAGGGATGCCCACATGGGAGGAATGAAACCTTCCCACCAACAGCCCAGTGAGTAAGCTTGCTCTTGGAAGTGGCCCACCCCTCCCCCACCGATGGCTTAACTACAGCCTCATGAGAGACTCTGAACCAGAACGACCTAGTTATGCCCCTCCCAGCCTCCATAGCTTCAGATGCTGGGGGAGATAATACCTGCTTGCTCTTTTAACAAACACTGCGTCTTGGGGTAATTTGTTACACAGTGGTAGGTAACTAGTACAATGATCACCCGCCTGGTTAATGGGAGGATAGTGTGAAGTAAAGAATGGCCTGGCATAGAGATTCATGAAAATACAGAGGAGAGAGGCAGAGGCAGACTCAGATGCTTAAGCGGGTGGAAGGGCCACCTCTCCTTCTGACCTAGGAGTGAAGAGCAGAAGCTCTCCTGAGCGCTGTCCTGGCCGGGTCCAATGACACCTTATACAGAGCAGCTCACTGCACCCCGGGTCCTCCCTGCAGGATGGACACATCACACGGCTTTTCCCAGAAAGAGACCACGGTTGACAGAGGTCTGTTTACTATCTGCATGACAGACACAGAACTGAGAGGGGAGAAGGGGAGAAACGGAGGTATTCGGGGCTTGCTCTTGACAGGGAGGGGGAGGGGGCCTTGAGGAGAGGTGTGAGGTGTGGAGGAGCCCGGGGAGGGCATGAGGAATGTGAGCGCGGATCAGCCAGCCCCGGCAGGAGGCCTCTCCGCCCTCCGGGGCAGCTGGCTCCCTGAGCGCAGGAGACTTCCCACATGTCTCTGATTGAAGGTCTGGCTCACTTTTTATCCTTTTAAAGTAAAAACTCAGGGATGTACCCAGGCCATCTGTGTTTCCCAGAAAAGGCCATTTTTTTTTCCATTCCCCTGATGGCCAGGAAGGCGTTCTAAGGAGGACCAGAGCGTGCCTCCCACTTCGCCCCCACCTTGTTGGCAGGCCCAGCCTGGATCCACGCGCCTCCATCCAGAGATTATCAGTGCCCTTTGTAAAGGGCTGACATAGGTCTCCTGCGGCATTTCACCTAGTCCTGGAAACCCCGGAGATGGTGGCTGCAGTCTAAGACATTTCCCTTTTTAAGTAAAAAGGATGTTCCCTAAGACTAACTGGACATGTTAATGCGTGTCTTCTCCAGAAAGCAACCAACCACATGAGAAACCTTTAGTTAAAAAACATGAGTGAAAAAAAAAAAATCAGCTGTTAAATTATTGCCTCATTTCCAAATTGTCTTCATTTTTTTAATGTTATAGAAATACAAAGGTACCTGTGGCTTAGGCATTTAAGTAAATGAAACCAAAAAACCTAAGGATTTTATTTCTATAAAAATAAAGCAGGATGCATTTATTGATACTCTTTTTCTATCTGGAATCATTATTTTTCTCAATGATAATCATACCTGACAAGTGTGCATTTGTATGCGTTTTGCAGTTTGCAAAACCATGCCTTACTTAAGCTTCACACCACCCATGTACACACAGCAGGGCAAGGTCGTCCATCACTCCCTGAGCAAGGAAGGAACTGGCACTCTGGGAGTCAAGATGGTAGTAAGGTAGTATGGTATGGAGCTGGACAAGCCTGGGATTGAATCTGGTCTCTTCTCAACGCTGGCCCAGGTGAGTTTCTTAGGCATGTTCAACTTCAGTCTCCTCATTTGTAAAATGGATGTGGTCATAGTACTGGCTTCAACAAGTTAAAATTCTTCTCATAGCGCTTAGAATGTAATAATTGGTGACATTTGTTTATGAGTTGTTTTTAATCTAGTCTGTCAGCCGATGAGGATTAGAGTCAATATTTATTAAAATGCTGAACACAGTGCCCAGAACAGAGATGGCATTAATTTTGAAGAGGTAAAGCTGGGATTGTGAGTCAGAAGATTCCAGTTGCTTAATAATTAATTTTTTCTCTGCATCCCAGTTGCCTGGCCATGGGGTCAATGAGACACATCTCTTAGCTTTGAGAATAAGTTGACTAAATCTGTGTTGTAAAATAAATAAATAAATAAATAAATAAAAGGAAGGAAGGAAACATTTTACCGTCAGCCCTAACATAATACCTGGCTACACCCATGTTTTTGAAGATTCAACACATTTCCCCATAGGAGCCCTGAATGAAGTAGGGATCATAAATCTGCACTATGTCAGCATCTCCCCATCTCCTTAAGGACAGAGCCATCTACTTATCTTACTCAAGCTCTCCCTAAGTGGCTCCAGCCACAGTCCCTCTGGGGAAATCTCCCCACACCCCGTCTCACCCTCCACCTTCTCAAACCTCCACACCTTTGCCCAGGCTGTAGCCTCTGCCTAAAATGCCTTCCGTTTTTCACCCACTGAAAATCTACCCACTTTTCAAGCTCTGCCTTTTCCCGGGGACCTCCAGATGGGGCTACCTTTGAGGACAGGGGCAGCACCTCCTCCTCTCTGTCCCTTTAGCACCCAGTCCTGGTCTTGCACTAAGGAGATGCTCCGGGTGTTTGCTAAAACACACCACCGGGAATGAAGCCATTGACTGGAGTTCTTTTCTGGCACTGGGGGTGGGAGGGGCCAGTCCTGCAGCGCTAGAGGGAACGCTCGCCTGGACGAAGGTACTGGAGACAGCACGGAACACTCTGTTCCTCTCTTTGCTCATCTCCCAGATGTCAAGAGGATGGAAAAAGTGGATCTCATCCTTGTCATCACAAATCATCTGGGTGTTGCTCTGGTTTTTCTTCAAAAGGATTATGAAAAGGGAGGGACCCTCCAATTTCAGCCATGTGGGGAAAGCATCACACATTTCAAGAGAAGAGAAAAAGGGCTCTGGTAACTGGTCTGGCTTTGGTCCACAGCCTATCTCCCTCCAGGTCCTAGAAATGCTGCCACATGGGGAGGAAGGTCAGGCAAGTGATGCACATTGGCTCCGATGGCACACAATGCAGCTGCAGGCGCCGATCAGGGACGTGAAAGTATCGTGGAGAAGCTGCTCCCAGGATGCCTGCCTCCTTGCTTGCAGACCTGGTAGCCTTCCCCACTCAGAGTCTCTCTCTTTCCTGTTTGGCAAACACTGAGTTAGTAAAAACAAACTTTCTCCATTGTGGTACAGATTAAAGGAGACCATCAGCTCCATGAGGACAGGTAGTTTGTGACAGCTGACAAATTGCCTCCTTCCTGGTCCTCAAGGAACAGTTGTTGGATGCGTGAATAAAGAAATCATGGTCGCCTTAGGCCCATAACCATAAGTTACACTGATGCTAGTTTCCCCTTTCTCTGCCAGGAAAAAGTGGAGTCCAATAAATACGTATGAAGTATTTGTCCTGAATGTGCTCAGTGTGGTGGAGAATACAAAAGAGATACAATGTGAGCCCTCCTCCAGATGCTAAGATGATGTCAACACCAGTAAAACACAAGATAGAATGAGGTAAGCGGACGAAGAAAAGAAGGCTATGGGAATTTGGCTTGAGTCGGGGGTCAGATCTGGTTGATCCAGCTGGAAAAAAAGAAGTGAGGAAAGGCTTTCTGGACAAGGCTGAATGCCAGTGCACACACAAAAGATGGCATTAAGAATGATTGTGGCGTTCACTTGTTTTTTATTAGGCTAAGGGATCCAGGATTGCCTAGGCTCTCTTACACGTGAAAAACCAAAGCCGATATTAATAGCTGGACTTGGATGCAAACCATCCAAGGGGAGTTTGCTGGAGCTTTTTCTGAAGCTCTTGAGCCCAAATTCAGATCTTGGGATCATACCACCAGCCAGCTAACTGCGGGGGACAAGAGGCCAGAGTTGAAAGTCCTCGAGCATATGCCTGAAGGAAAGGGGAAGAGGCTGGGTCTCCTCCCTGCAGGCTGGGCCCTGGCTTCCCTCCTGCTCCTGGATCTAGGAGGGCAAAGCAGAGAGCCACACTCCCATGCCTGGCCTTTTCATATACAGTGATCCCCCCAGCACTGTTCATCAGTTTACCTCCCTGTCTTGGGATCTGAGGAGTGGATGAACAATTTACCCACAATGCTGGGAGAGGGGGAGGAGAGGAGGTAAGGAGGAGGGGAAGAGAAGAAAGGTCTCCCGGATGAGCCTCACCCCCACTTGGGGTCTACAGGTGGGTGGGATACATCTTACTGTTTTCTGGCTCTGTGCTTTTGTACCTACTGTGTCGTCTGTCTGGAATTTCCTTCCCCTTTGTTCTGCTAACACCTACTCATCCTTCAAGACTCAGCCAGGATCACTTCCTCCAGGATGGCCTCCCAGGTGCCCTATCTGAGTCAGCTGCTCTCTCAGAGAGGAGCACAGGGCACCACCATGCCCAGGCAGAGCACTTACTGCATTGACTTGTCATCTTCTGTTTACTTATCTGAGACCCTCAAACATCAGTGAGCTCCTTAAGGACAGGGGACCCACCTTCTTTTTCTTTTCTAATCGGGCACATGTTGGTTGCTCAGAGGATGAATGTGGAAAGGGGAGGGGAGGGAGGAGGGTTTTCCAACAATGGAAAGTGCTCTTCTAGATAACAGTGAAGTCTCTACCGCTTGCAGAGGGCAGATACAGATATCCTGTGCATCTTGTGGAAGAGGAACCTCAATGGGGGTTCCTGCAACACTAACACCAGCCAAGACTCAAACCAAAAACTTCTAGGAAAGGCAAGGTCTAGAGTTAGGGACCCACACAGCAGCTTATGTGCTTGCTTCTCTCTCTCTCTCTCTCTCTCTCTCTCTCTCTCTCTCTCTCTCTCTCTCTCATACACACACACACACACACACACACACACACACACACACACACACAGAGGCATCACAATATATCCAGATGGCCCCTGATAATGAGAACTGCTTTTCCTTGCTAATATTTTACCCCTTATTATGCATCTTCCCAGATATTACTTTGTTCAAGTAGCGTAACAGTACTGCTCTGAGCAGAGGCACGTCTCATCCTTGCTTCCTACATGGACAAGTTTAATAAGATGGGAAAGATTCTTGAACAAAAGTCAGAAGACTGAATTTGTATATTTGGAATCTATTGAGATGTGCAATAGACTGAATGTTTATGTCCCCCCGCCAAATCCATATGTTGAATCCTAATCCCCAATGTGATGGTATTTGGAGGTGGGGCCTTTGGAAGGTAATTAGGTCATGAGGATGGAGCCCTCATGAATAAGATTAGTGCCTTTGTAACAGAGACCCCAGAGAGCTCCCTTCCCCTTTCACCATGTGAGGACACAGTGAGAAGATGGCTATCTATGAACCAAGAAGTTGGTGCTCACCAGACACCTAATCAGGACAGCACCTTGATATTGGACTTTGCAGCCTCCAAAACTATGAGATAAGTTTTCTTGTTTATAAAACACCCAGGCTGTGGTATTCTGTTATAGCAGGCCAAGCGGACTAAGACAAGATTCAAAGCTGAGAACCTTAAAAAAATTACCTGTCCTTTAAGGCCAAAGCAGGAGTTCCTGGAAATGTCAGAACTTGCCCCTTGTGGAATGTCTGTGTCTCCTGTAGACTGTAAGCTCCCTGGAGCAGGGCCTGTACCTGCTCTGTTCAGCGCTGTATCTCCAGGACCTAGCCCTGTGCCTGGTACATGATCAGGGCTCAAATTAATGAACAAGTAAATGAAAAGTGAACATTCTTCTCTGAATTTCAAGTGGCTGTGCTTAGCAATGTCAGAGGCCCAATGGAGGAGCAGTGGTGTGGTCACAAGTCCTTCCAGGCCTGAACTCCATGAGTTACCTTCACCGCAGACATGCACACAGCAGGTTACATGAACCACAGAGAGCCTTGATTCTCGTGGGACCTCATGGGTGAGTGATTTATCCCTCACTAGATGCCAGGCTCATTGAGGACAGAATCTTAATTATTTCTGTGTCCCAGGACCCCGCCCCTATTCTGGCACACGGCAAATGCTCAGTAAGTTCATTCAAATAGGACTAACTAAGTAATGACCTGATGTTCAGAGAAGTAGATTGTTCTGGTCACACAGGTTTTGGTGATGGAGCCAATGCGATGCCCAGGCCTCTGTACTTTCTACCATATTATAACAAGTACTGTGCAATTTCATGCACGACGCTATGAGGGACACTCAGAAGCAGGACCTCAACCCCCTGCCCTACTGGCCACTTTGTTCTTCAAAGGCCAAGAGGACAGGATTCTGCCCTGCTCTGGCGGGGCTCCACTGGGACTGATGCAATGGCTTGCTGCAGGTGTCCTTGGGAATATCTGAGCTTGGAACACATCTACCTCCAGGTGCAAAGAACATAAACTATGGGGACAGTTGTGGGATGAGTCACGTCCCCAAAAGATAGGTTGTAGATCTAATCTCTAGTACCTGTGAACATGACCTTACTGGGAAATAGGGTGTTTGCAGATGTAACCAAGTAGAAATGTGGTCATATTGGATTATATCCAACTGGTATCCTTATTTGAAAGTCACATGAAGACAGGAGAGAGCGAGAAGGCCACATGACAACATAGGCAGAGATGGGAGTGATGTATCTATAAGCCAAGGGTGGCCAGAAGCCACCAGAAGCTAGCAAGAGGCAAGGAAGGATTCTTCCCTAGGGCCTTAAGAGGGAGTACAGCTCTGATGACATTTTGATTTCAGACTTCTAGTTTCCAGAACTGTAAGATAACAAATTTCCGTTGTTTTAAGCCACTCAATTTGTGGTACTTTGTTACAGAAGCCATAGGAAACTAATACAGTAACAAATGCCCGAAGTAAGAGGTGTTTCTCTGCAGTACAAGCAAGAGGAAAGGACATGAGAAGAGGGTTAGTGGAGAAAATAAAATGAGATGGAGATATAATTCATAGTTAACATTTGAAGAACCAAAGATAGATTCCTATTACATACAGTTTTAGAAGGTTTATATGTTTATCAACACCATCAGATGATATCTGTAGAGAACTCTGTGTGTGTGTGTATACTTTATATTTACATAATTAGGGAACAGTGTTCTTTTCAGATCAGAACAGTCATCTGACTTGTTTGTTCACAATTTGGAGAAAGGTCCATCCAGTCAAATGGTCAATAAGTGTTCACTGAGGCTACTCCCTGGGGCTGGTACACAGAGACTCAGTATAAATGAGGGCCCTGCCCAAGGGGGCTCACAATTTACTTTGGGAGACATTACATTGGATCGGGCACACACACAAGCATTCGACAGAACTCCTTGGGGCACACAGAGGAGGCAGGGCAGGAACGTTTAACAGAGGAGGTGTTCATGTGAGCTGAGTCATTGAGGAGAAATGCACTGTGGGGTTGCTTAAAATACAATCAAAGTGATCAATGAAAGAGCATTCATGAAACAAGGAAGCACACATGCAAAAACCAGAGCATGTCCCATTAAATGGTATCCTTTGATTTGGCTGAATCCAGCAAAAAGGAAGGAGGCAGATAAGACTTGTTGATTACCTATTTAGTATATGTGAATTTCTCACTTTACATATTCAAGTGTATAAGAAATGCAACTTATTTTTCTACAAAGTACCCTATTTTCTCTTCTAACCCCATATTCTGCCCAAGAGCAGAAATCCTAGTATCATCAAATTGAGGTTTTTCTTAAACTAACTAGGTTTTTCTCAAGTCAAATTTCTTCCCTCCCAGACCAACCCCAAGATGGCAACTTAGTCCTGATGCAGTGAGGAATGTCGGAATGGAGGGACTGGTACGTGGTGTCAAGGCACTGGGGAGAGGGCCAGGGAGGCAGATATCTCATCCTCAGCACCATCCTCCGTAGAGACAAGTGCTGCCCATGTGACCCATGCAGACCCTGCTGCCTTTCATCCCTCGCCCAGCCTTGCAATCCCCAGACCTGCTCCATGTCAATATCATATCCACCTCTACTGCTCTGGACAACATGAATGTCGTGGTTTGTAACTGTGTCAACTTGAAGAAGCTACAACTACATTTCCCAGCATAGCTTTCCTATACAATTTCAGATTGGAATTGGTCAAAAGAGAAAAGTATGCAGGATTTAGAAGTGGAAGTAAAGCAGCAGCCATCATTCTCTTAAGGTTGTCGTATTTAGATGAGGTGAGAGACAGATGAAAGGTCCTGAAGATCTAGCACATTCTCCCTCACTGGTCTGCCTCCACTGGTCTCAGAAGGGTTGGTTAGAGACTTTCCTCTAATCCTCCAACTTCCCAGTTCAGACCTTTATTTCCCCAGCTTCTCCTCCAATTGTGTAAGGTCTTGTTTCTAAAATAAATCCTTTATTTCATAACAGTTATAACGGTTCTACTTCCTTTATTGAACCCCGCCTGATTTAATGGGGAAATATCTGCTGTTCTATGTGGGTTCTCTGTAGCAGGATTACTAATTGTCCCCAATATCCATTCTACCCTGATTCCCATTAATTATAAGCTTCCACACCTATAAGTTTCAGCCTGTCTAATAACCATGCAGTTAGGGAATCCATTTCCAAGCCTTTCTTGCAGCTGGGGATGACTATGTGACAAAGTTCCAGCCAATAGGATGTGAAAAGAAGTGACATATAAAACTTCTGGTCATGCCCTGAAAAGGAAGCAGCTTGCTTCTCTTTCCCCCCTTCTTCTTTCCCCCTTCCAGCTCACTGAAGTGCAGATGTGGTAGAAGAGAGCTAACCACAGCTCTCGTGGTTGAGATGGTTCAAGAAGACCGAACCATCACCCTAGGACATAGCAGAGTAATGAGAAAGAAGGACTCATGGAACAGAGCCACCTTTCCTTCCTGGACCAATTCGTCTAAACTTCAGGTGACAGAAATAACCTTTTATCTCATTTAAGTTACTGCTATTTACCTGTTGCTCAGTTAAAGAAGCAAGCAAATATCCCATTACGTCTTCACTCCACTCATCCAGGACAAAGTGAAGGAAGATCCTTGTATGGCTCACAATGTCCCAGAATGAGGAGTCAGATGCTGGCCAGAAGCTCCCAGATTCCCCTTCTTTGGGATTCATCAAACACATCTGGGGACACATTCATTCTCTGTCTTATATCTTCAAGAGGGACAAGATAACACTGGGACCAGAGACTCATTCTATGAGCATCCTCTCCAGCTCTTCCATCTTTCTACGCACTCAGAAAGGTTTGAGCTCTTTTTATGTAAGACAACAGCACCACCCCTGGACCCTCAGTTGTTTAATGCGTAAACTGCAGGCCCTGAGTTGGTCCAGGTTTTGTCCTCTGGGTAGACTGTTTGCTGCTAGGAGCTTCAAATGCCTACTTAGAAATCCTAATGGTGACTTTTTAAAATCAGTGTTTCTTCCCTAACAACCATGCTTCAGTGAGTCTACAACATGCTGGCTGCTCTCTGAGAAGAAGAGAGGACAGCAGTTAATACTTGACAGCATCATTTCCAATACCTGTGATGTGCAGGACATCATGCTAGACTTGATTCATTTCTTCTACAACCCAGCCCTGAGGACTAATTTCTTCATTTGTGAAACGGACATAATATGACATAGACCAATGAAGTAACTTGCTTGAACTCACACAGATAGGAAATTGTGGAACACAACCTAATCTGAAATTCATGCTTTCGCAGCTACGCACCTTTGCGTAGCTTGTGTGAGCCAGCTGGTGGGAGATGTGGAAGGCACTCTGAGCAAAATCTAAGTGACAAGTAACCTTGAAAATCAAGGAAAATGGACTTTGGTTTCTCTTTCAATTTATTTTTCTTTTTAGTTTTAGTTTATTTTTGATTATTGCTTTTCTTTCATTTTTTTAACTAAAGGGGGCTTACACTAAATTCATGTTTAAACCAATCTGTTAATGTTTAACTACTTTTTATGTACTAGGCAGAAATCTGACCATTAAATAACACAAATATTAAAATCATATTCCCTTTCAGAATAATGAAAGATTAAAACAGGCATGGAGAGATTTTTCAAAGACACCCTCCTTAATATTCTTTGGACTTCTAAACTAATATTTATTGTTTTGCATTGATAATTTTCATGATTTAACTATAAATACTGAAATCTTTTTTCTTGCATAGTAAATGAACCTCAAGAAAAGGAATTTGAAAATCTTTGAAAACCTTTGAAAAGTTGTGAATTCTACAATTATATAGAAATGTCATGTAAATGTTTTGAATGTTTTTCTGTTGAACTAGAGTTCTATTACTCTTCCCTAAAACCTCCAGAATGATTCCTTATTCTTCTGCAGATTTAAAGGTAATTGTAGGAGGGAGTCTTCGAAGCAGGGTGTAGTAGTTTCCTTTTGTTGCTATAACAAATTACCAAAAAATTAGTGGCTTTAAAAACAAAATTATTCTTTTACAATTCTGGAGGTTGGAACTCCCAATTCAGTTCGACTGAGCTAGAGTGAGGGCGTCTGCAGGGCTGGCTCCTTCTGGAGGCTCTGATGGTAAAATCTCCTTGCCTTTTTCAGCTTCTAGAAGCCATTTGTATTTCTTGGCTAGCAGCCCCTTTCTCCATCTTCAAAGTGCATCACTCCCATCTCTGTTCTGTCATCATATGACTTTCTCCTTGGACTCTTAACTCCTCTGTCCCTCTTACAAGAACTGTTACGATTACCTCTGGCCCACCAGATCTTCCAGCACTGTCTCCACATCTCAGGATTCTTAATTTAATCATGTCTGCAAAGTCCCTTTACTATACCATGTAACATACTCACAAGTCCTGGGGATTAGGACAAGGACATCTTTGCGGGCCTTAGCTTACCACAATGGGGACACTGGTTGGGAGTGAGGCTGTGGGGAGCAACAGAGACCGAGGATGTATGTGGCTGTGACCCTGCAGATGATAAAGGAAAGAGCAGACATTTGAGGACCGGAGAGACCGGGTCAGGAATGGCTGCATAATTTGAAGGGCGCAGTGCAAAATAAAAATGCAAGGCCCCTTGTTCAAAAATTAAGAATTTCAAGAAAATACAACAGAGCATTAATCTGCACAGGTGGCATGTCCAAGAAGCCAGCCCTGAAATGAGTTAGAAACCAGTCTGGGGCATTTGCTAATTCTGTAACCTTGGACAAAGTCATAACCTCTTTCTCAGCCTCAGCTTTCATATCTATAAAATTAACAATCATTCCTGTATTACAGGTATAAAAAAATTACCAAAAGCTTGCTGGCTTAAAGCAACAGAAACTTATTCTCTCACAGTTCGTGAGGCTAAAAGTCCAAATTCAGGGTGTTGGCAGGGTTGGTTCCCTCTGGAGACGCTGAGGTAGAAGCCATTCCACGCCTCTCTCTGGGATTCTGGTAACCGTTGGCAATCTTTGGCATTCCTCGGCTTATAGATTCATCACTCCAATCTCTGTCCTCATCTTCACATGGTCTTCTTTCTGTGTCTCCATATCAAATCTCTCTCTCCTTTCTCTTATAAGGATACCAGTCATTGGATGGAGGGCCCACTCTAAATCCAGAATGATCCCAGCCCAAGATCTTTAACTTAATTACATCTGCAGACCCTATTTCCACATGAGGTCACATTCACAGTTACTGGGGGTTAGAGTTTGGACATTTCTTTTGGGGGGAACACTATTCAATCCACTACAATGGGGTTGTTGTGAGTATTCAAGATATTGTATATGAAATGCTCAACAGAGCACCTGGGACATAGGAAAAAATTACATATTATTATTATTATTATTAAATGTATCAAAACTAAAGCTTGGGCATATATTTAATAATTATTAACATCTTAGAATGGAAATCCAGAGAATAAAAATAACTTGCCCCATGAATATCATAGGGGACCCGAGGAGCTTGCTTATTCTTAAAACAGACCAAGCACAAGAGGGGGAAGCCCTGGGCTCCAGACTTACCACAAAGCAAGAAAGTTCCCAGGGGAGCAGACCCAGACACAATGTGAGGGAGCTTGAAGTGGAGGCAAAAATGGGCACAGGGAGGCCCCATGGGAAGAAAGGAAGACTCTGACAGGCCCATTTGTCCCTTCAATCACCAATCATTTATGGCCCACCTACTAGAGTCAGGCATGGTGCCAGGCTCCAGGGATACCGAGCATAGCAAGAACACTACATCTTAGAAAGATTTTTATTTGGAAGGTTGGGGGGGACAAACTTTTAAAATTTGTTGGCTTTTGTCAAAAAATTAATTTAAGGTTATTAGAAAATATTAGAGGAAACAGAAGGCCTGAGTGGATAGTTGTGGTATAGAGAAGACTGTAGGCTTTGGGCCTGCTCACTTAGCTGTAGGGCGTTGGTCATGTCATGCAAACTCTCTGAGCCTCAGTTTCTTCATCTGTAAAATAGGGATAATAATATTGCTCACATCCCCATCAGGGAGATTCTACATGAGATGAGATAACACATGTGAAGCACTTGGCACCAGGACTGAAACAAGGAAGGTTTGCAACAAATACTCCCTTTCCCTTTCAAGTCAGTGTTTCAGAAGGAAGGCTCTGAACATCCTCACACTCAGTCGCTATATTATATGACACTCGTATTCCCTAAGTCAACTTTCACCAGAGGCTAACAGGCTGTTTTCTTTCAGTTCAAGCAAGATATTTTCCTGGCTGGGTTGTAGGTGGAAAGAAAAGCAAGAAATATAGGATACAGTGAACTTGGGAAATCTTTCCTGTAAAAACCCTGGCAGATTTATCACAGATGTCTGGCCCACTCGTGGCCTCCTCCTGAATTCTATTAAGAATAATAACAAACAATCAGGAAACTGAACCCCGAAGCCCAGAAAACAGTGTTCTGGGTCTCTGGCAAAGTGGGGTCATGTACACACACAAGAGACCTGAGGCCCTCCAGGCACTCCTTGGTTGCCGGGACCAGGAAGTCTGCAATTACGGAGCACCCCTGACAGACACTGTGCTGGGCCCTTTCACATGCATAAGCTCTTTTGGGTCCTTGAAAAGAGCTCTGGGTCCCCTGTTTTTCAGATAAGAAAACCTAGGGCTGAGAGAATGTGAGTTTTTTATGCCAAGGTGTTCAAGCATGCAAGCACATAGGAATCACTTAAGGAGCAGAACTTACAGAGAGGTTCTGATTTGGCAGGTCTGAAGTGGGGCTCTGGCATGAGTAATTTTTATAAATGTCAAAGGGTATTCCAACGTATACATTCTGCTGACTAATAACCTCTATAGTACAGGCTCTGAGTCTGCAAGACTTGGACTGTCATCCGAGCTCTGTCAATATCTAACAAGGTAGCACTGGGCAAGTTACTTAATCTCTCTGAGCCTCAGTTTCTACCTCTGTCAAATGGGGATAATTAAACCCAATCCATAAGGTTATTTTAACCAACAACCTTATCATAATAATATTAGTGGCTAATTCACAGGAAGTGCTCAATAAATCATAGCAAGTAGTATAATCATTGATTAGTCGTGTGGCCTTGAGCAAGTTTCTTAACTCTTAGACTTAAAGTTCTCTTCTGTAAAATGAGGACTTTAGGATAGAATCTTTTTTTTAATATATTTTTTAATGTTTATTTATTTATTTATTGGCTGTGTCAGGTCTTAGTCGTGGCACAAGGGATCTTTCGTTGCAGCTCGTGGGCTCTTTGTTGCAGTGCACGGGCATCTCTCTAGATGTGGCACGCATGCTCACCAGTTGTGGTGCACGGGCTTAGTTGCCCCGCAGCAATGTGGGATCCTAGTTCCCTGACCAGGGATGGAACCAAAGTCCTCTGCATTGCAAGATGTATTCTTAACCACTGGACCACCAGGAAGCCCCAGGATAAAATCCTTAGGAAACATTTTGCCCCACGTAACCTTGATGGGTTCCTATTAATATATGTCCCTCCTCCAATGAGGATGAACCCCACTGGCCATTTAAGAGATGAACCAATTCTGGACAAAGAGGGTAAGTTGAACAAGAAAACAATGATTTCTCCAGGCCATTGTGTTTTTGTTCTGTCTTCTGAAGAGCTGACTCATCTACCCCAGGCTGTATCTGTAGCCGATGTTTGCTGAACAGTCTTCCCATGACTCCCAACTTGCCCTTCCCATAACACTTTCCTCATGCTGCCTGGAGTTACATAATGCAATCTCATGAAGCAGGAAGGAGCACGACTGAGCTTGCGATCATGACAGTGAGCTCTGGTGCCTGGTTTTTTTCCTCCAATTTTCAGCTATGGGTGAAAGAAATGTAGGGCCAGCCATTCAGTCATCGCTTCAATATGAATGGAGCACCCACTGTGGACCAGACACAGTGCTGGGAGCTGAAGATGCTGAGACAAGGCACCAGGCCTGTACCAGTGCTCACAATCAAAGGAGGGAGGAACAATCACGATGTGGGGCCAGGGCTGTGACTGAGGGAAGGACGGATGCCTGAGGGTGCACCAAGGGGGTCCTGGAAGCCAGAGCCCAGGGCTGCTTTGCTCACTGATTCCTTCATGCATAAGCACTGCTGTATGCCAGGCTCTGGGCGAGTCACTGATTCTCTTAGGTCATCACCACATCTGCTCTCAGGGTTTGAGCTGCTTCCAGCTCCGGTCCCCGGCTCTCACGTGCGGGACACAGCACTATCCCAGGAGTATAGCTCTGTACTCCTATGCCCCTGCAGCTCTAGGCCTCTGTAGGTAGAGCTCTATACCAAAAGCTGAGAACACACAGTGGCGGGGGGTGGGGGGGGTTGGTGATTGCACCACAGACACAGCAATCTTTATCCTGAACCTGAACCAGGCATAGAAGAAAATGGTGAGATGTAGTCAGCCAGTTGACGACAAAAAGCAGGGAGCTCGGAGACTCCAGGCATCCTACGAGAAGGAGGGAAGGTCAATTTCTTTCTGTCTGACAGATTCTCGAACATTGCTATACCAGACACTGAGGAACAGAGACACAGCCCCACCTAAGGAGGTCAGTCTAGGCCTGACCAGGGGCAGCAGCTGAGCTAACCCATGACCTGTCTCAGAGGGGTCAGGAAGGACCTTGGCCCCAACCCCCAGGCCCAAAGGGCCACATTAGATGTTCCATGTAGGCTCCAAAGAGGTGATATGTACAGCCCCTGACATGCTCCAGCAGGATTAGAAACAGGGGATGATCACTGTCTGACTTTAGGCACATCCTATTTTATAATGCTGTTTGTCTTTTATTTTTTTTCCATTTTTTTATTGTAGAAACATCTCAAAGAATGACAGTAACTGAGGCCCCTTGGAATCTCTGCAAAACTGCATCTATGAGCAGCTCTCCATGTCAGAGACCCCTTGAGCTGCCCAGCCAAGCACAAGACTGTGAAGATGGTAAAGGCAGAGGGAGATGAAACTCGAGGAAGTGATGGGACTCACCTACAGCCACACAGCTACTGATCCAAGACAGGAGGCAAGCCATGGAGTCTGACAGCAGTCTGTGTACCTGGGGCCATTTCATCCAGCCAAGAACGCTGGCCTTGGAGATGGGATGGTGGACTCCAAGCTTGTCTTAGCACACTGGGTGCCCATAAGGTAGCCTTCTCACTGATCCCTCCACACTCTCAATCAATGGGGACAAGTGGGGGACATTTCAAGAAAGAGATTTCAGATGGAGACTGAAAGAATTTTAGAGTCAGCCTGGCCCAGGAGAAAGCACAAAGTCTTTGGAGTTAGGTTATCCGGGTCCACATCTAAGACCACTGCTCTCTGTGGGAGAATGAGTTGCGAGGATTTAATAAGAGATTGATGCATGTAAAGCACCTGATACACAGTAAGTATTAAATTCTAGCACTAATAATAACAACATTTATCTAGGGCTTGTTATGTGCCAGGCACTGTTCTGAGCATTTCCTGTATAGGCCTCACATCAACTCTATGAAGCCAGTGATAGCAATATTCTTCCATCTGACAAATGAGGAAAGAGGCACAAAAACGATTAAGAGAATTGCTGAGGGTCACACAGGTAGTAGGGAGAAGAGTGGCTAAAATGTGAACCCTGGCTCAACACACAGGGCCCTAAACCAGTGTGCTATATCACGCTCTTTTGTAAGTTGCATCCCTAGTAAAATAGAACTAACTCCCTTTTACTTCCCCTAAAACCAACTTTAGCAAATTTCAGAAAGGATGCTGGACCTAATACCGCAGGTCTTGGTGGCTGCTCCCTAAGCGAGAGTCTTCTTGACTTCCCCTCCCAGCCTCAGCCCTCTGGGCTGAGGCCATCCTGGTGCCCCCGGCCCACCCACCGCCTACCTTTTCCAGGCTGGTACAGAACCCCTCTCAAGCCAGGCTGCCTGGATTCTATTTAGACATTCTTCTCAGAAGCAGATAGCACAGATGCTTTGCTGAGTGAGAAGCAGGTACGAGTTTACCCCAAATGTCAAAGGACAAGACAGATGGATGCCCCTCAATGTACTCTCGTCCCACCAGCAGCAGGCCACCCACCAGCCTCCCAACTAGCCCTAACCCCCTGGGGGCCCCACCAAGCTGGTGATTCTCTCTCTCTCCTGGTCATCATTTCTCATTTCTCACTCTGGGAGGGAAGAAAGGTCAGTGTTGGTGGGAGATAAATTTCCATGCAGACATCTCCATTAGTCACTATGCCCACCCAGAGGACTGAGGGAATTAAAATGTATTGAGCATCTTTTGAGAGCAGGCCTCCAGGTGTGGTATGTATATACTCATGTATATTTCCCATCCATAAAATGAAGAG
Organism: Mesoplodon densirostris; assembly: GCF_025265405.1. NCBI lineage: Eukaryota > Metazoa > Chordata > Mammalia > Artiodactyla > Ziphiidae > Mesoplodon > Mesoplodon densirostris. The sequence continues at coordinate 48,068,856 of NC_082662.1, read as the reverse complement.
ACCTATTGTACAGTGCTGTTTGGGGATGAGATCAAATAAAGAGATATTTTTATGAAGAAGGACAGCCTTTGTCACTCCTTCTCCTCAGATAATATGCTTTTTTTTTAATTTATTATTTATTTCTTTTTGGCTGCGTTGGGTCTTCATTGCTGCACGCGGGCTTTCTCTAGTTGCAGCGAGAGCGGGGGCTACTTTTCGTTGTGGTGAGCGGACTTCTCGTTGCGGTGGCTTCTCCTGTTACAGAGCACAGGCTCTAGGCGCACAGCCTTCAGTAGCTGTGGCGTGAGAGCTCAGTAGTTGTGGCTCACAGGCTCTAGAGCGCAGGCTCGGTAGTCGTGGTGCACGGGCTTAGTTGCTCCGCGGCATGTGGGATCTTCCCAGACCAGGGCTCGAACCCGTGTCCCCTGCATTGGCAGGTGGATTCTTAACCACTGCATCACCAGGGAAGCCCAATAATAAGCTTTCTATTGAGTCTTAGAACTGATCCTAAATCAGAGCTCAAAACGTCAGTCACTGGATAGAAAGAAAGCCCTCAGGGCCCTCCCCAGGGCAGCAAGATGCCTTGGAAAGAGACCTGGCCTGGGCCCATCCCAGTTCAGCCTGTCACTGGCCATGTAACTGGGCAAGTCCCCTCTCTGCCTATAAATATGACAGCACTAATAACAACAATAGCAAAGGCTCACCCGGCACTTGCTATGTGCTCAGCACTCTTCCAAGGGCTCTCGTATGTTAACTCATTTAAATAAAATAAATAAGATAGGATGAAGCCCGGATCTCCGCGTTTCCTCCCAGCTCTGCCTGCCGGGGACTCACAACAGGCTGCTTTGGGGTTCTGTAATTAAGAAAGGTGTTAATGGCCCTTATCTGTCCCCCATCATCAGAGCAGATGGAGTCCAGCTCTGCGTTGTCAGCACCGGGCACCAGGGGTCCCTGCAGCAATGTGGCGGGCCTTCCTCCTAGAGCCCAGGCTAATTGACGAGGCATGGGGGCAGCGACTGGACAAGGAACCAATGAGAAAGCAGATGGGGCGGGTGATTTCACAGGCAAGGAGGGGCGGGCCACACTCAGCCTCCTCAGAAGACCCCTCTTTGGAGACCGTCCAGCTGGGATACATGATCCTCCCTGAGCCACCTGCCAGCTGGGTCCTTTCAATGGCAAACCTGGTTCAAATGGGAAAACACTTTTCAGTGGCCTCTCTCTCCTGATTTTTAGATCAGAGGGAGACAATGGACTTGCCCAGGGAAAAGATAAAGTTTGTTTTGTATATGAAATCAGGTCTAGTTGCTAACGGTCTGCCTGCCCTCTCCCTCACACTCTCTCCTGCTGCCATCCTAGACCCCTTACGTTCTGCATGAGCCACAGACCTCTGTCCCTCCCAGCTCTTGTCCATGCTGGTCCTTCTATCTGGAGCACCTTCCATCTCCTCTCCACCTGGACAGCTCCTTCTTATTCTTCAGGACTCCAACTAAAGGACACCTCATCATCCTTCTAGAAGGTTCCAGGACCCTCCTCTGCAGGCTTACTGAACCAAAGACTTAGGTTGAATCATAGCTCTCTTCTTACTGTGCCCTCATTACCTCGTTTTATGTTAGAATACAAAAAACTGTCATCCATCAGAGACCAGGGTTCAAGCCTGGTCTAATGCTTATACCTGCATGGCCTTGGGCAAGCTGACTAACCTTCAGCCTCTGCTTCCTTGTCTATCAAATGGGGATAACGACTCATACCTGGACCAGCTGCAGCAAGGAGCAGCTGAGACCACGTGGGGATGAAGCCTGCAGGGTGCTTGGCAGGACGCCAGTGCTCGTGGCAACTCTGCTCAGCGTCACTGCTATTAAATGACCTTCCTCAGGCTGTGAAAAGAGAGGGGGTTGAGAATCTTATACTTAGGAGATCTGGGTTTAGTAAGGCTCCCCCGCTCCTTTCTTTAGAATAATTGTTTTTACTCTCTTAGTAAAGAATTTCAACTGCTTATTTTGAGTTCTATTTTCTCTCTGATTCAGCCCTTTCCAGCAGGCTGTCCTGAGTGGTTAGAGTGATCTGCCTGGACTTGGGGCAGTGGAGGGGGGGACCAATTAGCAGCAGGTGAGATTAGGGGCATCTCTGTAATGTGTCCATCTCTGAGCCATGTGCTTCCCATGCCTTTTGTCCCATCTATGAGGTCAATGTCCTCATTTAACAGAGGACAAAACAGAGGAGAAGGCGGTCTGGATTACCATCCACCACTCAGTGGTTGCATGACCCAAGGAAAGATACTGAAATTTCAGAGCTTCTGTTTCTCACCGGGAAAGTAGGGATGAGCATGTGAGGACTGGATGAGAGGATGCAGGTGGTGGGTTAGGTAAGTTGCTTGGTGCGTAGGAAGCTCATGGCACGTGTTGTTGTGGGTAAACCTAAAGTTCGCCCTTAATAAAAATCAGCCCTCTCCACCAAAATTAATGTCAAGACTTCAAGTTTCCCTTCAGCCATAACAGATTTAGGTTCCTTGATTCCCCACACGCTCTCTCCTTAGGCTCTTCACCCGCTCTGTTCCCTTTGCCTGAAGCATTCCTCCCCTCCCCACTGCCGACCAACTCCAACTGATCAGATTAAATGTCACCTCCTCCAGGGAGCCTTCCCTGTTACCTCACACTGGGTTATATGCTCCTCCTACAGGTAGCCTACACTTCCCGTATCATTTTGCTTCACAGATAATAGGTAATTTTTCTAAATTCAAAGTTCAAAACAACATAAAATGGTACAAAATGGTGAAAACCTGGTTTCTAGCTCCGCCCCATCCACCCACATTCCCTTACCTCAACAGGTCGTCACGTTCATTTGTTCCTTGGGCATCCTTCTAGAGTTACTTCAGGCAAACAAAAATATGTATTCTTACTTTCCCCCCTTTCTAACATGAAAAGTAACACACTCCATACTCATTTCTCACCTGGCTCTGGCCACGTCACACCCCGCCTTGGACATCATTTCTTATCAGTATGTACAGCACTTCCTTATTCTTTCCCACCGTAGCCTAGCATTCTATTGTATGGAATTTACTTAATCAGTCCCCACTGATGAAAATGCAGATTGTATATCCTCTGTGTTGCAGGTGTGCAGTACATCTAGAAGATAAATTCCCAGAAATGAGGAAAAGGCAGTTATAATACAATGTAATATCTTCCCCCGATTCCAATGTAAGCCTCATGAGGGCTAGGACATCTGTCTTCACCAAGCACAGAGCACAGGGCTGAGCCCTCTGCTGGGGCTTTGCAACCTCCAACCACACAGCCCCACTTGGAAAGGGACACCGATGCCAGTGCTTTCCTCTTTCTGACCCCTCTCCCCATAAGCAGTACTCAAGGTACTTCCTTAAAAACTACTCCTGCAATACCCAAAGGCACCTCAAAACTCCAGGAAATGATCTATTTGAATGCTCAAGTCAGGTTGCCAAGTACTAACCTATCCAGATTAGTATTTGAATTTCCAACAAGACAGTGAGGATGAGGAGCCTTAGAGGTTGGCTTGGTTCTTTGCCATTTGCCCATCGCCTTCCAGATGCATTGCCAACCATGTAACTTTCCAAGGCTTCTGAGACTAGTCAGCAATGGTATTCCCAGCTCTGTGAAGGGCACTGCCATTAACGTTGCCACATCAAGCTAGCCTTGGGAACCATTCATTCTCTCTCCCCTTTTTCACTCTTTCATATCATCAGTCATCAAGTCCTACCACTGACACCTCCTAAAAATCCCTAACATCTCTGTATTCCCTGTATCTTTTCTGGACTAGAGCCTTATCCTGAATCTCTCCTCTATTAAAGTGCAGTAAAATTTTCAGAAATTTAAAATAAAAATGATTGTCAGGCTTCCCTGGTATCACAGTGGTTAAGAATCCACTTGCCAGTTCAGGAGACACAGGTTTGAGCCCTGGTTCAGGAAGGTCCCACATGCCACGGAGCAACTAAGCCCATGCGCCACAGCTACTGAAGCCCGTGCACCTAGAGCCTGTGTTCCACAACAAGAGAAGCCACCTCAAGGAGAAGCCTGCGCACCGCAATGAGGAGTAAGCCCCACTCACCACAAGTAGAGAAAGACCGTGCACAGCAATGAAGACCCAACGCAGCCAAAATTAATTAATTAATTAATTTTTTAAAAAATTAAAAATGACTGTCATACTAACATAAAGTTAACATGTGTTCAAGATTTGTTGAACTCATTAATGAGGGAACCTGATAGTAAAGCTGGTTTGGAGAATATTTGAAGAGCTGAGTATTGATATTACATAAGTGCTGCAGAGAGAATATTGGAATAAGATTTCTTGTAGACACAAAACTAATTAATGTCCTTCAGGACAATGAAGGCAGAACCTTTGGAATTATTTTTTTCTATCAGACAGAAATTATTTTATCTCTGGCAGACAAAAATCCACAAATCAACAAAGAATTGCACAGAGCCTGGGTCTAATCAGTAGTAAATAATATGTCCAACAAGAGTACATTCCTTTAGAGAAAGATGGCGGCCACCTTTTGTTTTTGTAAATAAAGTTTCATCATTCATGCTCATTCACTTACATATTATCTTTTGCTGCTGCCCTGTTTCAATAGTATTGTTGAATACCTGTGATAGATATCATATGGACCACAAAGATCCTCACTTCCCTCCCAGCCATTCCCCAGACTGTTACCAGAGCTTTCCTTCAAAATCATACAACTCACATTGTTGATTCTCTGCCTAAAATCTTTCTGAGTCCCCATTGCTCACTACTTATCTTGACCTTGTACGAATCCCTGAACCTTCCAACCCCCAGTCATCTTTACCTGTGATGAGCCCTACCAGGAGATGCATATGAAAGCTCTGTGGACCTGAAAGGCCGTGCACAAGGTCTGTAATTGCATCTGTGATCAGCAGGGTTCGTTTTTCCCCACATCACGGGGCACTGGGAAGACTTTGGACATTTCTGGTTTGAGGGAACTGGGGCTGAAAAAAGATTAATACCAACCACCCCTGAAGCTTCTGGGGAGAATTAAAGGGGAAACTTGTTTATAGAGCTTGGCACCTGGTAAAGAGCTCCATAAATGTGAGCTTATTCTCCTATAGTCCGCTTACCTCATGTTGATCTGAAATGAGGATTATGCTTCTGAGCAGGAGAAGAGGCAGAGAGGAGGAGAGGGAAGCTGAGGGTGGAAGGGAAAATCACAGTGAGGACAACATCTGCTTTCTATTCCCCAGACTCAGGGCCCCCGGCCGCCCTCCTGGTGTAACATTTCTCCATTCCGTATAAACAGAAAGGATGATTCTCGTAATCTCGGCAACAAAATACGCAGGCATAAAAATGGGTCATATTTTACTTTAATGAGAGAAATGAGGGCCTGTTTCCTTCACACAGAGAAGCCTGGGTTGCTGTAATTAACACCAAATGGGCCTGAGACTGATTTCTCGAATGTGAAGAGGTTGTTGGGATTGGAAGAAACCTAGGGCCTCCAGAGGTGCTAAGCATTGCCAGCCCTCCACTCCTCCCATCTCTAACCCCCTCCTTCAGCACCCCCCCAGCCAGCTGCCAAGTCCTGAAAAGCAAGGGAGGATTAACGTTCATTAAGCACTTACTAGGTGCTTCATAAGCATACACACACGGGAGTGCATGAACACACACACACACACACACACACACAGATGCAATCAGGAAAGGCATTTCCAGATCAGAAGACTAAAGCTCAGAAAGGTGAAGAAATTTACCTAATCTCTCCCAGCTTGGAAGCGATGGTATCCTTCACCATCTGGTATTAACCCCTCTTTCAAATCTCGCCTCTCCCATAACAACCCTCCTGTAGTTTACAATCCAATCACATGGGACCCTTTCCCATTTCCCATTTACACCTGACTCCTGCCTGTTTGTGGTCTGGTGCCTCAAACTGATCACCCTCCCTTTCCTTTTTTGCTCTTGAAATCTTGGTTCACCTTTCAAAAGTCAACTCAAAATTGAGCACAGCATGGATTAGTGGCATAGAGCATGCATATGGACATTGGGATCACCCTGACCATATTCACGTACTAATTCTGCCATCTCATTTACCTCTTCTCTTTGAGTCCCACTTGCCCATTTGTAAAATGAGGATAACAACACAGAGGTGTGGTAGGAGTGAATGAGTCAACATATATAAAATAACTTTCACAGAGCTAGGCACGTGATTCTTGCCTTCTATACCTCTTGGTTGGAAACACTGGCAACATTGCCAGTCATCAGGAAAGAAACTTAAACAACAAAGGCATTTCAAAGGTATCCTCTCATGATGAGACTACTACTATCACAAACAACTACGAAATATCCCAACCCACTCCCCTTACCAGAGATACATTCTCCCACTATGCTTACCTGCCCATCTTTGTTCAGGGGCTACTCCGGTGATGACAGACTTGGTACCAACTCCCTTAGCTAGCCCTTGAATGCTAACCCTAGACTTACAACAGAAAATTGTCAACACCAGATAGGATATCTGACCTTTAGGAAAGTAAAAGTATGGTAACAGTGACAAATTCAAACTATTGTTCCCCCTTTTATAAGACTTCTTTGGGGGGAACAGGTTGACATGCCAATATAAATAAAGAAGAGAGGCTTGGGAAGATAAGAAGATGGGAGGGAAGATTTGAGGGAAAATTCTTGGGGGATTCCACAGAATAATGACCTGAGTATGTGCTCAGGATCATTTCACTGTTCCAACTCCCTGGGATAAATCAATCACGAAAATAAACTTGGCTGGTTGTAGTAGCCTAGAGGAGAAGCCAGATATGGCTGATACCTCAAGTACTAGGAAAGAAGACTTAGGATGAGGGATTCATTTATTTTAATACCAAGGGAAGGACCCAAAACCCCACCTGAAAAGAGGCCTGTCTTCCTAGAATAATCTGCAGTGAAGACTTCAATTATGAGGTCATAGGAAGAAAGCCTGATGAATCCTCTAGGATCAGGGAGAGGTACCATTCCTCTAACTACCTCTATGTAGCTCTAGGAGAGGTCACCTATTCTCAGAGGTGGCTGTGTCAGAGGGGAGTATGGGGATGAGGACACCCCATTTCCACTGGGACATTAGATCAAAGAGGCTTCCCTTCCTTACCCCATCTTAATAAACCTGTCATCAACAACCTACTGGAAAAGAAACTTCTCCCTATCTTCCACTGCCTATCAACCTCCCTTGGCCCAAAAGTCACCCCCCCCCCATGCTTTGTGTGCATACCTCCAAAACAAGCATTTACAGACCAGATATTATTAAAGGGATCAAAAGCCAGTGAAAGAGGGAGACCATTCCCAACAGGTGGTTTTTAAGGAGGCAAGGTATAGTTAGGATTCTTAATGAGATATTGTGAAAGTACAAAAATACCCTTTAGTACTAGACACATGATTTCTAAATATTAAAATTCAATAGAAAAAATTTAAAACTAAGTGTTGGGGCTTCCCTGGTGGCGCAGTGGTTGAGAGTCCGCCTGCCGATGCAGGGGACACAGGTTCGTGCCCCGGTCCGGGAGGATCCCACATGCTGCGGAGCAGCTGGGCCCATGAGCCATGGCCGCTGAGCCTGCGCGTCCGGAGCCTGTGCTCCGCAACGGGAGAGGCCACAACAGTGAGAGGCCCGCAAACCACAAAAAAACTAAGTGTTAATTTTTTTAAATATAGCATTCTGGAAAATTAAATATAAGAAGCAATCCACAATACAGAGCAAAAACTACATAAATTGAAGACCATAAGTGAGAAGGTAAGAGATATGAAAGACATAAGCAGGAGATATATTAGGTAAGAATAGAGGTCCAAAAGGGGAGCAAGAAAGGAAGGGAGAATTAATAATGGGAGATAGAATTAAAGAAAATTTCACTGAGAGGAGGAAAGATAGGAAACTTCATATGGAGTTTGTCTTGAGCAGGAGTAATCTTAAGTGACATGCACCTAGACATACCCTGTCAAAAGTACTGAACTCCAGAAAAGAAGAAAAAATATTTATAAGCTTCTTGTGGCAGCCATGAAGATGTGCCTCTCAGATCTCCAACAGCAGGGAACCTAATTAACTGATGGCCCCATCTGCAGCCCCTCTGAAACTACCACCAAGTTCACGCTGAGGCCATGCTTCCTGCAGACAGCTCCTAGCCAGTGACTAAACATGCAGGGGTCCTAGGGCAGGTCCATGCCTGAGAGATGTGAGACGCCTCCCAGGGACAACTTTGGTTTAAAGACTCCTGAGAGGCCTGGCCATACCTTTCTTAGAGCTGTGCTGCTATCAGAGAAAACTCTTGCCTTACTTAACCTTCCTTCTTTACCACTCTGCTTTCACAGGTTTCAGACCTCCACTGTGGTCAAAGTTTCTCCTGGCTTTCACCTCCTCCTGTCCCAATGAATCTCTTATTTATCTAATCCTATCTTTGTGTCATCTTAGCGGACCTCAACTAGCACAGATACACAGGTAGATTGGTAGGTAGATAGATGAATGGTAGATAGATATATAGATGGATAGATAGATAGATAGATAGATAGATAAATTGATAGAAAGGTAAATACACAAAAATAAAAATCTGACTTTCTATATGCCTCACTGGTAATAGAAGACAATGAATCACAATTTTTAGATCATTGAGAGGAAAAAAATTGCACTTCAATTCTATATTCTGCCAAAACATCAATTTTAAGTGGAGGCTGAGTTAGATACTGATGGTGCTCACAAGTATTTCCAGTTCTCTGCCTTCCAGGCACATAGAGGGCTTGGCATGACTCTGTTCCATTTGCAGTTTGGCATGGTGACATTCTTCAGCCAATGAAGATGAGTGTGTCCTTTCTGGGCAGAAGCATTTAATGGTGGTATGAGACTTTCCAGCACTCTCTCCCTTGCTGCTGGGATCTGGGCTGCTTCTATTTATATAGACTCAAAACACAGAGCCTTCACGTGGTAGACAAGCTCCCTAGCAAGTTCCCTGGGACCAGCAGCAAACGTCACATGAGCAAAAAGGAGACAGGTTTTTTTAAGCCTCTGAGGTTGGGGGAGGGGGGCAGGGGTGTTGATTCCTGCAGCATAAACTAGTCTATTCCACTGGTGCAAAGGCCAGAGAAAAAAATGTAAGCTCCATGAAGACAAGGCCCTTGACTATTCTCTGTCATACCCGCTTTGCCCAGGAACAGCATGAACTACTACAAATATAGTATTCCTCTTGTTGCTATTGTTATTGAAAGAAATTTTCAAACATTAAAGAAGTCAAAGAGTTATGTGCCTAAAAAATAAAAAAGTATGTCCCTAGCTAAGAAAATCACTTGAGAAGGATTCTAACCCTAACCAAATGAAAATTAAATTAAACGAAAGTCTCAAGATGGAGAGGATGACAAGTATAAGAAAGAGTATTGAGCAATGAATCTTAGAGTATCTTATAGTTAAATCTGAAAAAAAAATGATGAATGCTTGACTGGGAATTGCCATATGAGTTAAGTGAGGATTATTGAAACAGAAGAGGCATATTGTAAGAAAGTATGGGATAATAGAATGAAAGTGCTGAATTTACTCAGCAAAACTCAAGAGGTAGGGGTCGGTGGTATACGGGGAGAGGTTTCATGAGGGACTAGAAAAATAAAGAAGTTAAAACGTTTAAAGGTTTCATCACTGTGGAGAGCACAGGGCCAAGTAAAACATTGAGGGGTGGAAAGAATTAGGAAGAGTTATTGAATTTTTATATAGCAATGGAGAAATATTTAACTGTAAAAATGGTTAACAATTACTATGATTAAGATGCCTATTCTTTGATCATTTATTCAACAAATAGGTATTAAGCATTTAGAATATGCCAGATATTTTCCTAGGTGTTGGGGATACATCAGTAAGTAAAAGAGGCAAGGTTCCTATTCTCATTCTCAAGAAGAAAGGCAAGCAACGGACAGGTTATCAAACAAACAACAAGAAAATTTCAGATGGTGAAAACTACCATTTCTTTTCCTTGGCTGATACCTTAGGAAAGAATAGAAATTATCCATGTTTAGCTGAGGAGAGCATGATGTTCTAGGCAGAGAAGTTAAGACAGCGATAAGCTTGATATGGTCAATCATTAAAAGGAAGGTCAGAGCAGCTGGAGTTCGTGTGCTTGGCCAGGGGTCAGGGTGGGCGGTGCAATACCAGTTCACAAAAGGAACAGATCCGGTAGGACTTCAAGAGGCTGAGTGAAAAGGTACAGTTATTCCAAATGTGTTGGGAAGCCATTGGGGAGTTTTAGGAAGGGGAGTGTCATGATCTGATTTGTTTTAAGAAGATCACTGGCTGATGCTTGGAGAAAGAATTGTAGAGGGCCGGGCAAGAATGAAAGCAGGGACAGCAAGTTGGACATGTTGGTGGTTTGACCAAGTGGTGGCAGTGGTCCCAGGTTAAGGGAAGGGGGGAATCAACGTTGACTCAAAATTTCTGACTTGTGCACTTGAGTAGAAGAATCAGAGACAACATATGGTGAACTAGGGGCAGGTAGGTTGTAAATAAAGCTATGTTTAGGTGAGTTCAGTTTGAGATGCTTACTAAACCTCCAGAGGAGAGACATACCCAAGCTCATGCTTGGATATGTGAGCTTAGTGAGAACTCAGGGATGGAGAACACTTATCAGAGAGAAGGCCACTAAAGCCAAAGGAGTACTCAGGCTACTGTATTTACATAGCCACAATATAAAGCACCTACTCTGGGACTTAGCATGTGGTGGGTGCTCAGTAAATGGTTCCCTCTCCTTTTCTTCTGAGGATGATTGATGATAGTCTTCTAGAATGAATACTGGGCCAAGTGTCAGGAGACTGGATATTAACCCTGACACAGGCAGGACATATCACCTTCTGGTCTTCAGTTTTCTCAGTGATTATAAAAAAGGAAACAGATCAATAGTGATCATTTGGGCATGGGATGGGGTGGGGGATGGGAATGGATTACAATGAAGCATAAGGAAACTTTGGGGGGGATGGGTATGTTCCTTATATTGACTGTGATGTGTGTTCTTTATATTCACATGTAGGTGCATATCTCAAAATTCAACAAAATTGTACACTTAAATAGGTGTAGATTATTGTATGTCAACTATACCTTAACACTGCTAAAGTAAAAAGGAAGGGAACAGCTTCTGCTTTATTTATCTCCCCAGGTCGTTGTGTCCCTACGATTAAATAAAGTATAAAAACACTTGAAATAATAAAAGTGGACACAACGTAAGACACATGGAATGCATTCTATTGCTGTGACTTTTTGCTCTCTGCAAATAGTCACTGTCTTATTTGGGAGTGGATAGTAAGAACTAAAAGATGTATGAAAGAAAAATATGAAGATTTTTCTGAAAAACTGACAAGGCAGATGGGAAGGAAACCGTATTAGTCAGGGTTCTCTAGAGAAAGAGAACCAACAGGATGTGTGTGTGTTTGTGGGTGTGGATATGGGTGTGGGTGTGTGATTTATTTTAAGCAATTGGCTCACACGTTATGAAGGCTGACAAGACGCAAGGTCTGCAGTTGGTCAGCTGGAGGCCCAGGAGATCTAATGTTGTAGTTCTAGTCTGAGTCTAAAGGCCTGAGACCCAGGAGAGCTCAGGGTCTGGATTCAGTCCAAACATGCAGGCTCAAGACCCTGGTAGAGGTGATATTTCAGTCCTGAGCTTAAAGGCACGAAGAAAACAATGTTCCAACTCAAAGGCTGCCAGGCAGGAGGAGTTCTCTCTTACTCAGGCTTTTTGTTTTACTCAGGCCTTCAACTGATTGGACGAGCCCCCTCTCATTAGGGAGGGCAATCTGCTTTACTAAGTCCACCAATTTAAATGTTAATCTCATCCAAAACACCCTCACAGACAAGCATAATGTTTCACTAAATATTCAATATCTTGGCATCCTGTGGCCCAATCACGTTGCCACATAAAATAAAGCATCACAGGGACTAGTACTTACTGCAAACCTCTATTACCCACCAGGCACAGATAAAACCCAAAGGGACAAAGAGTGATAACCACTTGCCCAAGGAAACAGGGCTGCCAAAATGATAGACATGGATTTTAAAATTTCAGTTCATCTGAGTCTACTGACCAAGCCCCAGTTCTTAGAATCCCAAAATTCAGATTTGAATGAGCCCTTACAGATTCTCTAGTCCCATCTCTTGTTTTATTGAAATCCAGAGATCAGTGACAAGCTGAGGTCACATAGCTAGTGATCGGGAGAGATGGGGGTCCACCTTCTGTCTAGTGCTCCTCTGCCCACGTCACCCCTGCTGTTTTGCTGTTAGTCAGAATCCAACTCCATCTTTGGCCCCTTGTCCCAGCCTAGCCTGCAGGCAGAAAGAGCCTGCTCTGGGATCATGTTCTGCCCTCCAGCCCTCAACAGTGCTGGAGAAGTTTTCACAGGCAAGCCCCATTCCAGCCCCTCACCATGTGCAGCCCCCCTTCCCAGGCTGCCATGGTCAAGAAGCCCAGATTATTTCACAAGGAGCCCATTAACATGTCTTTTCCTCCTCTGGTGGAAAAAATGACACTCAGACTTCCTGACTTCAGAAGTGTGGGGCTGCCTAGTGGGGTAGTCTTCTTTGTAGGAGGCCAGTTGCCCTTTGAGGAAACTCATTTCTTTAAGGCCATAATTGATTGGATCCCAGGATGCTAGTGAGCTCCAGAGAAGAGATAAAGAAAAGAAAGCCAAGTGGGGAAAGGGAAGAAAAGGAATGCTTTACTAGAAAGAGGATACTCCAGGGAAAATTCTCTACAACACTGCTAGTCTTTGAGAACTTACTGAGCGTCAGCTGCTAGTCTAAGTGACTCAGAGTATCTCAGTCATCCCAGTCACCCAGCAAGGTAGATACATTTTTTTTAACCCCATTTTACTAAGACTAAAAAAAAAAAAAAAAAACTAAGGCACAAAGGTGCTAAGTAATGTCCCCCAGATCACACAAAATAGCTATGGAGTTTATTTTTTACCTCTGTCAGTCCAACTTCAGAAGCTTGCTACTAACTCTTATGCAGAAGTTTACAGTTTATGAAGCATCTTTGCACCAGGTAGCTCATGGGATTTACACAGCACGCCTGTGAATTAGAGTTTGCTATTTGCCTGGGTTTCCTTCCTTGTAAAATGAGGTCCACAGAGCAGAGAGACTTTCCCAAGTCCACCCAACAAATCAATGGTAAACCAGGAAGATATTTGTCTACCATTCTGATTCTGTCAAAAACTGTTAACTGAATACCCACTCTGGGCCAGGCATAGTCTCTGCCCTCAGGGAGCTGCAGACTATAGCAGGAGGCACAGGCAATTTCATTACAGTCGTTTTTATTATTTTATTTTATTTTAATTTTATTATTTTTACTGAAGTGAAACAATGCAGTAAAGTACACAAATCAAAGTGTACAGTTCCATTAATGTTAGATATAAACATATATATGTATAAATGTATATCTATGTATAACCACCTTCTGAATCAAGATATAGGCTATTTCCAGTACCACACAAGGGTACCTAATACCAAGGGTCACCATTATTCTGACCTCTTTCACCATGAACTTATTTTGCTGTTTTTCACTTTTATTCAAATGGAATTCTACAGTGTATACCCTTTCATACCTGGCTTCTCCCATCCGACATTCACGTGTTGCCTGTGTTGTAGTTTGTTCTTTTTATTGCTGTACCGTATTCTATTGTATGAATTCACCATACATTGCAGGTTCATTCTGTGTGACACCAACTCTGAGACAGAGATTAGCACACAGTATAGTCATTAGGAAGTGCCCTTGGGATGACAGCTGTGGAACTGAGGGACAGGACACAGGATCAGCAATAGGAAGAAGTCCAGAGCTCTGTGCACACCCAAGCACTGTCTCAGCCAACCCCACAGGGAGCCCTGAAGCTAAAATGGTCTTAGCTGTATGGATATGTGGATGTGTGTGTCAGCTGCCCCAGGAAGGGAAGCCTTGGGAAAGGCAAATTTTGGCAATCAGGGCAATGCTGGAAGGGGCTGACAGCCTGAAGGTTCTCTGCCAGCAACACTCCCAAAAGCTGGGGCAACAAGTCCTGGTTTGAAGGGGAACCTGGGCAGCACATGACCATGTCCATCATTCTTCAATGTATTTCTCCATTCTTCTGTTGATGGACATTAGGGTGGATTCCAGTCTGCACTACTATGAATAATGCTGCTATGAACATTCTTATAGATGTCTTTTGATGGACATAACCACTTGTTTCTGTTAGAAAAATAACCTGAAACAAAATGCTGGATCAGTCGTAGGGTATATATCAATTTATACTCTCACCAGCAATGTATGAGTGTTTTAGCTGTTCCAAATACTAAAATTAAAGTGTCTTTAATTTTAGTCATTCTTGTCAGTGGGTATTTAGGGGTATCTCATTATGGTTTTGATTTGCATTCCCTTGACTGACTAAACCACAGAGCCATCAAATATCTGCCCAAGTTCTCAAGTCTGGTCTAGGTGGAGCCAAATTGGAGCCCAGGGTAAGCTGGATCTAAAGATGCCATATTGCTCGCTGTATACAATGTTGCCTGTACAAAGGCAGGAAGTACCTACACAAATGCTGAACTACTTCTGAAATAGTCATGACCTTGAGTCAACCCACCCTTGTGCTGGGTGTGTGGTGCCTATGGGTTCCTTTCTGGGGCAGACACTGCTAGATATCTCCCCATAGCCAGTGCCCGCTCTTTCCTTGCTCTCATACACTTTCTGATCAGGTATCTGGTGGCTCTGTGTTTAGGGGAGAAGGCAATGAAACAGGAGAGTATGCTATTGGGGCCACTGAGACTCAGCTCGGGGTCTTTGACAATGTCATCAAACAATTCAACCCACTAAGCCCAGAACCGCCCATAGTTCTAACGTCGCAAAGTATGAAATGACAAATTTTCTTGTCATTTCTTGTCATTTGAGTCAGGTCTTCTTTACTACAGCCAAAAACATCCTAAGTCTCCCTTTCCCACACCTCAACTTAAATAGATTAGAACTTTTCTTCCCAGTTTCTCCTTACAATGTGGTTTGATGGAAAATGCAGAAGCCTCATCCATATAATATTTATAACAACACAGATTATTTTCTTACACAGAGCAACTCTGAGAGGTAGGTGTTAGTATGAACTCCATCTTATAGATGGGGAAATGACAGAATCAAGTCTCTGCTTCCTGAAGCTTGAACATCTCCAAAAGCCCTTCCAAGCAACGACCTCATTTTCTTTCAGAAACTACAGCCAAGACGAACAGAGAGGAAGTATTTTGCTTGTGGCCACACATCCAGTAAGTAGAACAGCTGAAATGGAATGGACTGAAGTTCATGCTCTTTTCTTTAGATCTCTATGCAAAACAATTCTTCCCTTAAAAGAAATTAGCACATGAGCATTAAAACCAGCCCTTTGGAAAGTCCAAGTACACAGTCTCCCCAGGTTGTAACTTTTCTATAAACAGTCCTCGGCATCAGAGGATGCAAACCTGAACCTCTCCCACGGATCTCACAGAGGACACATATTCTGACACCGAGGAGAAAATGAAAGCAACTCTGTGTCCAAGACTCATAAGTTAGCACCTTTGCATAGATGGATGGTCTTCCCTGAGGCTGGAAACTCACTGAAAGCCAGCCCTGCCGTGCAGAGAAAAGGAAAGCAGAGCTGAGCTGGAGGTCTCTCTCCTCGGCCTCAAGGCCGGGGCAGGGGAGAGGGAACGGCTCCTTTCCACACTGCACACATCACAGGGCTCAGAGTCGCCACAGAGAGAGAAATGCAGGCCTTTCTCCTACTCTAAGTTCTCTGACTCACCTCTAATTCTGCCCTTTCTTGCCAAGGTCCTACTTGCCTTTCTTCTCTGGAGCTGCGAGCATCCTCTTTTCCCTCTGTAGGGCTCTGATGGCCTCATCCCCACATGGGATGCTGGAGAAAGCACCACCTCCCAGCTCCACAAACACACTCTCACTGCTGCCCCAAAATTAAGTCCTTGGCCTTTTTGTCTTATAGGTCTTGCTGTGGGTTTTTTTTTTTTTTTTTTTTTTTTTTTTTTTTGGCTGTGTTAGGTCTTCGTTGCTGCATGCAGGCTTTCTCTAGTTGTGGCGAGTGGGGGCTCCTCTTCGTTGTGGTGCGCAGGCTTCTTATTGCGGTGGCTTCTCTTGTTGTGGAACACGGGCTCTAGGCGCGCGGGCTTCAGTAGTTCTGGCACGTGGGCTTCGGTAGTTGTGGCTCGCGGGCTCTAGAGCTCAGGCTCAGTAGTTGTGGCGCACGGGCTTAGTTGCTCTGCGGCATGTGGGATCTTCCCGGACCAGGGCTCAAACCCATGTCCCTGCATTGGCAGGCGGATTCTTAACCACTGCGCCACCAGGGAAGCCCTTGCTGTGGGCTTTTAATGCAAGGGGATAACTGAAAGTCACTTGACTTTGCTGAGAGAAGAAGGAACGGGGCCACTGCAGATGAAGGTAGATGAGAGGACAGGCACCACCCCAGACAGGAACTTGCAGTCTTTGTTACAGAGTTGGGACTTATCTCAAAAGCAAAGGGAAGACATAGAGGGAGTTTAAGCAGGAGCACAAGATCAGATATGAGTTTTAGGAAAATCACTCTTATGGCCAAGGGGAAGGTTGGGGAGGATAAAAAAGAGACAAGACTAGAGACCAAAGGCAATAGTCTGTGCTGGTGTGTCAGGTAAGGAGCTCCCTGTCACTGGAGTATTCAAACAGAGAGAAGTTGTAGGAGGACTCCTAGGATGGATACACAGTTGGACTAGCTCATGCCTGAGGCCCTTCCAGCTCTGAGACACCAAGATTCTCTGCAAGAAAACTTAACCTGATGAGGTCCAACCTCCACTCCCCCAAGTTCACGGGCCATGAAACTGAGAAGTGCCATGGACTGGAGGTGGATCTGGGATGGCAGTGTCTCAGTCCAAGCCTGAGTTAGGTTTCTGTCTCCATGGCCTATTTGAGGTCCTATAGCCAGTGCCCACCAGGGGGACAAGGGGTGGTTCCATTTTTTTGTGCAACAGCTCATAAATCTAGGAATTACAAACAGAGAGGATTCTGTTACAGGTAAATACCATTTGAAATACAATCTCTGTAAGGGCTTTCTGTTTGTCGTGAATTTTATAAATTGTTGCAGTAATTAACAGGGCATAAAACAGGCTTCCTACCCCATCCAGGAAGGCCTTCCTGAATGCTACATTCAAGATGTGCCATCAGCCACTTAGAGTGGCAGTGACTTGGGTGACGCTGGGTGTGGGAGGAGGGCAGGGGCTCGCAACCCTGGGAAAATCGCCTCCATTCATGAGCTGGTAGTTTAGTTAATTTTAGTAGTTTAGTTTAGTTAATTTTAGGTTGCTTAGAGGAGGACATCGAGATTTACCTCCTGGGTCCTTCCCTCAATAAATTAGAACGGACCCTGGGGCCTGGGAGGCAATCAGGACCTTCCTCTGCATTTCAGGCAGAAGCTGGGCAATGAGAACCATTTTCTCCTTTGCTGGGACTGCATGCGTTTGGGGAATTTTCCCACTTTTTTCCTCTTGTTTTCTTTCTCCCTTGGAAAACCATCAAACGCCGTATGGAAAAGAAAGACCCCAATTCATGAACACAGTTTTGATTTCTTTCTGGAAAATTGTATGTTCTTAAAGTCTCAAATGACCTGAAGAATTGATTCAGGGCCCCTCCTGTTCCTGCCACCCTGGAGGATGCTGTGTCCCCTTCCAGACAGCTTGCAGGATGTCAGGACATAATCAATGAGCACGGTGGCCTTGGTACTCCCTCCTCATGCATTTTTAATTTAAAAAATATATTTTAGGCAGACACAAAGTATAACTGGTATAAATAATATTTATGAACCTACTACCTAGCTGAAAATATAAAACATTATAGATCAAACTGAAGCCCCTGGCCCTTCTCCTATAGTCCAATTATGTGTCCTATGGGATTTTAGGAGGAAATGACATGGTCAGATGAGATTTGGGGAGCTCACTCTGACTACTGCATGGACTGGAAGAATCACGCTGGACTCAGAGAGAGCACCGGACCAAAAACTACAGTGCCAAAGGCCCTGCCCTGCACCCCTTAACACTAAGCATGGAAAATCAATAGGCAAACAAAATTTGTAATAATGGCAACTCATACTGGTTTCTCACCTTCAATTCATCCAGTATTTTTCAAACTGACTAAATCACCAAATTCTATCCATAGCTCTTTATTTAATCCCAATTTTACATACATGCAAGTGAAACTAAAGGGGATTAAATAATTTTCCCAAGATCATCCTGCTGGTTTTTAGTTCTGGCTAGTGCCCCATAGCCAATTTCTTTGACTTTGTGTCAACCTAACGCCTGGGACAGAACCTGGCTCATAGACCTTTTGTGCTCTGTCAATGCTTAGCGTATAAATGAATCACACCTACTACACATCCTCTCTGTTCTTTGGAGATTTAATCACATAAAGCCCAGTGCCAATTATTTTGACATTTATGCACATAAAATAATTAGCAATAATACATTTCCTAACTTGGTAGTAAACTCCTTGAAGGAAGAGGAAGGAAGGTTTCTTAGCTCCTGGCACAAAGTAGGAATTTATTATTATAATTATGTAACAGGCACATAGACTTCTACAACCAGAGGAAATATTTGAGGACATCTAGTTAAATTCCTTTATTTTATAGATGAGAAAACTGAGACTTGAAGAAGAAAAAAATGCCTGGCCACGGTCCATAGAGGGAGGTAGGAGAACTGTATGTGTGTGTGTGTGTGTATGTGTGTGTAGTTTGGCTACTTTCTCCCAGATTCTTTGGCAAAGTCATATTTAGAAACTCTCTGCTATACCAGGCTCCAGGATGGACACTGGGATACCACAGGCAACAAGGCACAGTTCTTGCCTGCAAGTCACAGGGGCTCATGGACAGCCCCACTGTATGAAGCCATATCACAGAAGAAAACAGAGAGAGGGAGAGCCCATGGAGAAAGGGAGAGCCTGTGGCCAAAGAAAGACATTCAAATTCTATTTTTACACACTGTGTCAGCAAAACACAACACATTTGGAAGCACAATTTGACCATTGAGGCCCCAGCTGTGTGCCCCTGGTCTGCCTAAAGAGTACAAGTCCATTATTCTGCACTGCTCAGGGTGATTCAGAGTCAAGGGGCATGATGGCTAATTATGCTGTAGATGCATCCACAGGGCCCTATATGGCATTAAAATATTCATTTATGGGATTATCCTGCCTTGATACTGACCACAGAGCTCACATTCCACCTGGGATCAGTTATTGAATGGTCACCTTCCAAACACGAATCTAGAGTCATAAATGTCTAACCCAGTCATTGTGCTTCTGGGAATCTGTTCTGAAGAAATCATCCCCAGTCTTGGAAAAGCCCACACAATGTTCACTGAACCATGGTTTATAATGGAGAAGCTCTGCCTGCAGTAATAATAATAATAAGCAAGTGTTAAATACTTAGCATTTAGGTAACATATCAAGCACTGTGCTAAAGTACTCATAAATATGATTTCCATCTCATTAGTTTTCACTATCAACTCTATGAAAAGGCTATGCTTGTCCCCATTTTACAGTTGAGGAGACTGAGACTCCGAGAGGTAATTAGCTAATCTAAGGTTGTAAAGCTAGAAGTGGTGGAGATATAAGACTCATTCCAGGCCCAGTGATCTTACACATTAGGCTTAAGATCAAACAGCAGAACAGTAAATAAAGTTCTGCATTCAAAGTAATATTATCCAATTTTTGAAAATTATGTTTATGAAAACAGCCTACAGTATCCATAGCAATGAAAAAAAAGGAATTTGAAATTTGTATGTTTACAATAACAACTATGGTTATATGTATGTAAACATACTCACACACCCTGGAAAGAATATAAACCAAAATTTTACCAGTGGTTGCCATGAGGTAACATTAGGGTGATTACTTTACTCTGTGTCTTGATTTTTCAAACATTTCAGAATGATCATGGTAAATTATTTTGAGAGTAGGAAAAGTATATTTACTATATTTATGAATAATAATTCTAATAAGGGTCTACCCTCCTCATGTCAATTATCTGTGGAATCTTCTGACAGAAAACATCCATCCATGAGCCATACAGAGTATTAATGTTCCAATCCTTTGCCCAAAGAGAGAGAAAAGAAACAAATGGAAGAAGAATAATTGTGCACTTCCCTGTCATTTATTCTCATCATTTTCCCTGTCTTGACCTCAGTCTTTTCAAAAACCAGAGGAAGAGAACCAGAATCTCATGGAATCCCTGATTTGGTAGGAAGCCTAGAAGTCGTCTGCCCATTCCCCACTGGGTACAGAAATCCCAGCCAAGGCACCACAGAGACTTCTGAGGCTTGGCACTCACTGTTGTTGGGAACAGTTCTCCATGAGTTCCTGATGTTTCTGCGTATCTTGTAAGCAGAGGCACCAACTATCTTTTCAAAGACGTTTGTAGAGCAGTCTTGGAAGCTAGAGATAGTGGCTCCCTCAGAAGTAGAGGGCAGACTTGTTTGCCGTCCCACAGAATAAAGACAATGTCTCCCCCCAGGGCAAAGGTCAAGGGGATTTGCATGCAGCCATTATAAAAGATTTGTCTCCCTAAACTCAAGATTCCTCAGCCCTGAAGCAAACTCACTCTGGGCAACACCCGTCTGGGCCACTCTGCACCATCCCAATGGGACTTGAGGGACAAGAGGAAATCAGCACAAACATGAAGTGTGTGCTGCTTGCTGTGCCATGACTAATAAAGTTCTTTGTCTCCAACCCAGGAGTCACCTGTCTTCTCCCAGCATACATGGTTTCACATGTTTGTGTTATTCCCAGATGACATGTAAAGTTCCTCCTTTTAATTTTTTGTTCTTAGAGTAGATTTAAGCTAGAGTTCAAGCCAGATTTCAAGTGTATGGTGGTCATAAGACCTGGTTTGTCCCACATTGTCATTCCATTTATGCCTATTGTCCCAGCGTAACTTTTAACAGTGCTCCTTTTCAGTCCCAAAAATGTCCTAGTTTGGATGATAAGTTATAAGTGCACTCTAATTAAAGGGAGCTAGGATGGCCATGTTAGCAACGAGAGGAAAAGCCCAAGGGCTGCAGACCCTGCAGCATCTTCCTGACAAAACAATAGGATACAAAGTAAGTCTTTATGCTCCAATATTAAAAATCTTATGGCTTTGGGAAGCTATTGAACCTCTTTTTGCCTTGATTTCTTTACCTGTAAAATGAGAATAATAATAGTATCTACTTTGTAAGGTTATTGTAAAGATTAAATCAGTTAACACATGTAAATATAAAATACTTAGAGCAATGCCTAGCTCGCAGTAAAATATCATGCATTAGCTATTATTATCATTTTTGATAATACCCTCATCTTCATTTAATCTCAAGAGCCAATGACTTCTTTGGCCATTTGTCAGCACCCACTGGTCTATTTCAAGCATTCACAGATACAGATAGAGCCCTAAGTAGTTATGTATGTCATACCCTTGACTCCAAGCAAGATTGTAGTCCACCAAATTCAAGATGGCAGCTCATTTGGCTTTTTATGAGACTCACTGGAGGACTCTCTACACCAGCATTACAGAAACAGGCAATAAATATTTACAAATAAATGAAAGCAGTCTCATTCCTATAAATTTGTATCTGGTTCATGACTACAAACCTTCACCGTTTTGTATGTAGATGGTGGAGGGCTGGGTGGATATGCGTGCCTATGTTTTCTTAAAGACTCTACTCCATATCTAAGAGGGAAAGAGGGTGCTATTAATATTTACACTGGATCAATAGATATAAATAAGGACAATGCCAGGCAAATCAGGTCAGATGGTCAGATGGGAATAACACATACAAAGGAACAAAATGGGTTGTCTTAGGAGCTAGTAGGCTCCCCAATGTCAAGGTCTCTCAGTAAACTTCACTGGGTTGTGGGAGGCAATCAGGGGTCCCTCTTGTTAACACACTGGTGCCCAGGCCAGACAACTTAATAGCAAAGTAGCATTTCAGTTACAAAGCAAGAACTTTCCAATTCTGGTGGATTGGACGGGGGGTCAGAGGGAGTCTCTGAATCTGTACACTCTATAAAATGCAGGACATTTTTATAGCCCTGGGGGACAATAAATGTGAAAACACCAAAGGTGGCAATATAACCAGTTTGCAAAGTATCCTGAAGGGTCTTAAATCTCAGAGAAGCACAGCTTGTGTTTGATTGTCTTCGAGTCCTAACAAGTATAATGAATTGTCCAAGACACCCTCCAGCAGGGCGTAAGGGAGGAAGTGTTGAGCATGTCAAGTATGAAATGTTCTTCTTTTTAAAATTCATTTGTTTCCTCACAAAACCTGAGCTGCCTTCCGTACTCCAAGTGTGTTCCTGTACCCTTTGTGAACAGAGCAATTGAAATGGATACCAGCATTTGTAAAACAAAGATCTTTGAGATTCAGCCCCCCCCAGGGCTGTGACCTGCAGTACACAGCCAGCCATGCAGAGGATTTGTTTCTTCTGAAAATTGCTGGTCAGACTGAGGACTAACATCCTGTGTACTTGTCACTCTGGGTTCCCCTGACCAGACAGGCTGAAGGTTTTTCATAATCAGGAGAAATAATAACAACAGTTGTGAAAGCTCTTACAATTATGTCTACCATATCCTGTACCCTTACTATATAGGTATGTGTGTCTGTTAGTTCCTCTGGGAAGTAGATGCTGAGACCCGTTAGGGATACAAGTGGTATATTGGGGGTAATGTCTATAAAAGTTCCAAGGGGGAGGAGGCAGGCTTGGAAGGGGAAAGCCCAATGGACAACTAGGGATCTGACAGATGGAAATGGAAGGCAGGGAGGAAGCAGGATTGGCAGGAAGTGACCCCAACAGCAGCACGGAACTGACAACTGACTCCCGACACCACAGGGCCCTTGGCAGCAAAGATGGCTCACTGGAGGACTCCCACACTGGGCAGAAAGGGTCAGGCCATCGGAGCCCCAAGAGCTCAGTCACTGGCCTTGGGTCAAAGGCTGAGGCAGACCCTGGAAGTGTGGCAGCTGGGGGTCGTCACACCTCTGTGGCTGTCACTGTATTATTCTACATGCTTTATCACCAACTGGAAAAGTGAGGCCCAGAGAGAAAGTTGCCTGAGCACACACAGCCCGGAAGATGTGGGGCACAAAGTGAGCTCACACAGACCTGCGTTCAAAGGCCCACCTTCTTATAACCATCAAAGAAGACCATGAGGAAGAGGCAGCATCTCATGAGGTCCCCTAAGGATGGCCAGGACTTCAGTCCCTGGGGATAAAGGATGACGAACGTTTCAGGAGGAGGGCGCTGTCTGGTCACCCACACAACCATCTGCTTCTTGAGAGAGGAGAGGAGGCCTTCCGGCAGTACGGCTGTGTCCGGTGTCGGAGTCTGACTTACACCCACCACGTGAAAGCCATGCCCACCGGGGCACTGTTACAAAGGGCTCCTAACAAACTCCGCGACTCCGTAGAATCACACAGTGTGGATTCAGCAAGCTGCCCTGAGAGCAGCTCTGGCTCTGCCACTCTCCAGAGCCAATCACACGACCTCTCTCAGTCTCCCTTGTCCTGCTGTATTCACATGTTTGGTAACAAAACTTCACAGAGGGCCCTTGGTGTTGTGTACCCGGAACCCTGCTGCGGCTGCAGGTACGCAAGGAAGAGACACAGCCTCTGTCCCTGGAGAGACGGTTTCAGGCTAGTGTGATAAGTGCTCTGAGGATGGAGGCGTGTACAGACGTAGGGAGGGTAGATCTTCTAAGCTCCACAAGCATACGTCAAGGGCTTAGCATGGCCAGCAGATAGAGGTGCCCAGGAAGTGTGCAGTTGGCAGAGCATACAGAAGAGCTGTGAATGAAGGACCCAACACCAGCTTCCTCCCAGCTCCATGTTTCTACACTGTGCTTGTCTTCCCCTTGAACTTCTGGAAACCCAGTGCTTGACTAGCCCCAGCCTTCCCCATTTGGCTCCAACTGAACCCCCAGCCTGGAACCTATGTTTCAGTTCTCTCCTTTAACACCTAGACCTGCAAGGACAGCTGAGAGCCTCAACACTGTAAAACCATCCCTGTGAGGCCAAGGGATGCATATTGGACTCACCCTCCCACTGGAATGCAGCCTGGTCATCTATACCACATGAGCCCAGCCCTTGTCCAATATGCTCAACTAGAAAATGCTTCAAGGCAGAAGAGATGGTTGGCTGAACTGAAATGAATTGGATTCAGCATTTCATGGGCTCTGTAGTGTTCAGCGGTCAGAACTAAAATGTCTGCTCTGGAGCTGCTATCAGGGAACTTAACTTTCACACCCAGACTGGTGGAATCTGACCACTGAGCAAGATTCTCATGAGGGAGGTAGACTAATGGAAGGAGTGTCAGCTTGGAGTCAGAAGGACTTGGCTTTCAATCCCAGCTCAGCCACGTCCTCATGGGCCTTGGGCAGACCACTTAGTCTCTCTGAGCCTCAGTTTTCCCAACTGTATAATAAGAATAACAATGTTTTAAAGACTTAAGAGCTAATGTACAGAAGCTCTTAGTCACCTTGAGTCATAGGGTTGCTCTAAGGTTTAGTGAGAAAAAAATACAGTATGTCTAATAAAGTACCTAGAACCTGGGAGGTGCAAAATAAAGTATGCAAAATAACCTTAAAATTAAGGTTATTTACTCTTTGCCCACAGCAACTTTTCTCATCAATAACCCCACAGAACGATGTCTGTTTCATAAAACATTTACAAATCCATTATCTTGTTTGATGCTTTTTTTTTTTTTTTTGCGGTACGTGGGCCTCTCACTGTTGCGGCCTCTCCCGTTGCGGAGCACAGGCTCCAGACGTGCAGGCTCAGCAGCCATGGCTCACGGGCCCAGCCACTCTGTGGCATGTGGGATCTTCCCGGACCGGGGCACGAACCTGTGTCCCCTGCATCAGCAGGTGGACTCTCAACCACTGCGCCACCAGGGAAGCCCTTGTTTGATGCTTTTAACCCAGTTGAGAAAACACTCCACACCTCCATTTCACAGAACCGTAAACTGGGATTTAAGTAACTGGCCCCTGGTACCTTGTTCAGGGTCACACTGCCCCATAGCAAAGGAGCTGACTCACCAGATCGTCTGTCCCACAAACCTGGAAACATTCCCTGGGTTCCTCTGGCCCCAGTCACTCCATAGCTCTCTAAATTCCATAAGACCAGAAATCCCATTTCCCATTGCATTTGGAAACTTGGAGAACTAGGTGGCTAAAGGCAGGCCTCTGGTCACACACAAGCCAGAGTAAGAGAAGGAACCTGGTTTCTGTCCAGGTTCTGAGCCAGTCTCCTAGACGATACTGTGAGGGGACCTTGGCAGCATCTCCGACAGCCAGGCTGAATCTCACACACATCTGAGAGGCAACCTTGGGAATAAACCCATTTTACAGATGAGGACAATACCATGCTGACAAGAAAAGGGGATGCACTGTGGGGATGTGCAAAGAGTCCTGGCAGGGCATCAGGAGCCCTGGATCAAAGTCTCAACTCAGGTGCTGACTGACTCACTGTGAGGCCATGAGTAAGTCACAGCTCTCTTCAGGCCTTGTTTTCCCACTTCAGGACAGACCTACAGTTTACTCAGAAACCAGCCAAGGGCAAGCCCCTCACAATCCACACAAAGCATGGCCTCTTACAGAGCTCCGGGCCCTGGTGGCTCTTACCTCCTAGGGCTTCTAATGACGCTCTTAGGACTTGAAGACCCAGAGACCATGTGAGTCTCCAGGTCCCCTATCCAGGACTTCCTGCCATTCAAATATGCAGTACCAGTTAGGGGTAATCAGTCCGTCTTCCACTCCCCATCCAGCTCAGAGCAGAAGCCTGGTTACAGTTAATACCTGTAACGTGAAGTTGAAGCTGTAAATGGGATCTGGGCCACAGCGGGTGGATGAGAGGCCACCAGACCAGCCAGGGTGGCACCTGGACAAAAATGAAGCCGGGATTCTTACTTTTCAATAGGCTCAGATCCTGTGGGATGTGTCTTCCTTGGGGGGCTGCTAGGGAAAGCTAAGTGCAGTTATGTGGTGGGTAATCCCTGTCGACTGAAAGAGAAATGCACAACGTAAGAGCTATGAGTTGAGTTTTATTCAGTCCTTACTGAGTACTATAGCTTGGGAAACAGCCTCTCAGTAGCTCTGAGGGGACTGCTCCAAAGAGGTCAGGGAAACGGCCAGTATGTGTATGATCTTGGCTAGGGAGTAGGTGCAGTCAAGCGTACATCTCAGAGAAGAGTTACTGCTAGTCACGAGGAACAGGTATCTTAGCTAATCATTGTAGTGCTTTCTATGTGTGGGAAGGTGCAAGAATCTGGGTTCATAAAATTTTTTCCTAAGATATATTTAACTACCCAAGGGGTCAGTTTTTCCAAAGCACAGACAGCCTCATCCTGTTCTTTGTCCTGAATTCCTCCCAGGGTACACTGTCGGTCAGTGACTGGAGGGGCTAGTGACTTAATCCTTGTAGAACCAGAAGGTGGGCCACATGCTTGATTTTACACCCCCGTCTGCCTGAGCCCCAGCCCCTGCATACCCTCAGTCCTATTCCTGCCACCCCGGCCTGGGGGACCCCTGGAAGGGCCCATAGGGGCCATCCTAGAGGGTGGCTTGCTGCAAGATCTTGCCAGAGAAGCAGGATTCATGGCACCCTTCTTCCCTAAATCTTACTTCACTCGGGAGGTCTTGAAGTTCAGAGACACTTGATAAAGGCAAATGTGCCTCAGGATTTCTCCATAGTTTACTCAGAAGAGACCAGCCCTCACAAGCACACAGACCTGTATAACTTACAAAGCTCTGGTTATTAATATTTCCATTTATAAAAGGGTGAACTGGGGCTTGCTGGCTCCGGAATTCATGCTTTTACTCTTTATACTGTATTGTCCTCTGTATCAGTCAGCCTCAGCAAGGAGACAGAAACAGGGACAGATTAATATAATAATTAACTAGGAAAAAATAAAATAAGATAGGGAATGTCCTGGCGGTCCAGTGCTTAAGATGCCACACTTTCATTGCCAAGGGTGCAGGTTCAATCCCCGGTCAGGGAACTAAGATCCCGCAGGCCGTGTGCTGTGGCCAAAAATAAAAATAAAATAAAATAAAATAACTAGGAACAGTGCTATCAGGAAAGGTAGACCCGTTTCATATTTTGAGTTCTCTCTGCCATGTAACACTGCAGAGGCAAGCATTAACCAGACAGCCAAGCTTGCATCCATCCTCCAACGTTAGGGAGAACCTCCTCTATGCTGGGCCTGTGCTGAGGTGTTGGCAATTCAGCAGTGCACGATACAGATGCGGCTCCCACTTTCAAAGAGTTCAGACTCTAGAAAAAATGCCTCATATCTTATGGGCAAGGATTGAGAAACACCAGCTTAGACAATGAAACTAATTGAGACCCATTGGAAACACCTGGAATGCCTCCAGAAAAGGGACTGGCATATCTGAATCCTACTCCAAAACTAATTAATCAGAATTTTGATAAGTGCTTGGAGAACACACAGCACAAGCACTTGAATGTGACCATCTGAGTTGATGGGGAAAGGGGGCATCAAGGAACGCCTTCTAAAAGACTAGCAATAGAAGAGCTCACCATTAATGCTGACTAGTTGCAAGAGACTGTGCTAAGCATTCTGTGTGCATCATCTCTTGTCCTCCAGCAACTAATTACCATTCACTTTATTAATCATGTCAATCTTCTGAGTTATTATTATTATGATCCCTATTTTACAAATGATTAAAATGAGTCAAAGAGAAGTTAAGTAGCTTGTCCAAGGTCATACAGCTAATAAGTAACAAACCTTTTAGTTATTTTATATATATATATATATATATATATATATATACACACACACACATATATATATATAGTTATCCAACCTGGCACCTTAAAAGTCAGTGGGAATTTTCCCAAAACAACATTCACTTCTCTCTTCCCCCTCCCCATTCTTCAGCCTCTTCCTCCGACCAGCTGAAGGAATAGCATGTGCAAAGGCCCAGAGGTAAGTAAGAACATAGACCAGACCATTTAAGGTGGTGAGGAACAGAGCGTGCTATTGATGAGGCTAGAGTAGAAATGCTTAAGTTAAAAAGCATGCTACAAAGTCTAGACCCAACAGGTGGAGGCTTTAACCTCAGTTTAGCCCTTTGACCTGCCTAAAAATGTGCTCGTCTAAGTCCTATCTGAGTGTCCCTGTCCTTGCCTCCACCATAGCCATGGCATAAAGACACCTAAGAACCCAAAGTCAGGAAACTGGCAAAGTCCACACTTCAAACTCCCCTCTGACGCTGGGAACACCCAGCTCAGAACCACTGGTGTCCAGCCCCTCTTCCTCATCACCCCTCTGCTGGGGTCTACCTGGTGAGACAACAGCCAGCAGTCCAAGCCCAGCTTGTACCTTTCCCTCCTGTCATCAGCTTGTCTTGTGTTCTTCTTTTGTTCACTGAGCTACTAATGTGATTAATAAATAATAGAATTAATTCACTTCTTAAGAGTGAAAAATACTAGGAAGAATCAGAACAAGCTTGTGTTTGGGTCGGGAAAAATGGATTCAAATTTTGGCTTAGCTGTTGGCTAGCTCTCTGAGCCTTACTTGCTCCAACTGAAAAATAGGGTAATACTGACTCCCCAGAGTTGCTGAGAGGTGAAAGTGAGATAATGTCAGTGAAAATCCATTTGAAAACTCTTTACAAAATTTATTTCAATAAACTTGAATTTGGCCACCTAATGCCTGTCTGGTCCATTAAACCTCCTACTGGTCCATTAAACCTCCTACTAAGGCTAAATGAGGGTAGGGGTCATGTCTGAGACCTTTTCTTAAGTTTATCCAAGTCAGTGGCCCTATTTGAGGCTCTGGGATCAGAACTCCCTGCACCCAATTCAGGCTCTGCCACTTACTACCTGTGAGACCTCAGACAATTTGCTTAATTTTACTGCATCTCAGTCTTCCCATCTGTACAATGGAGATAATGATAGTACCTTGCTCATGGGATTGTTGTGAGAATTAAATGCAGTAACACAAAAAAGTCCTTTTTGTAGTGCCATACATACAGTAACTGCTCAAAAAATACAGTTACTTTTTAAAAAATCTTCACAACATATTTATAAGGGCTGATTATTATCTCCAATTTACAGATGAATAAACTGAGGCCCAGGGAGATTGAAATCTTAACCAAGAAAGTTCAGTGAGTGGATGACATTGTTGAACTTTGAACCCAAGTCTGCGAAATGCCAGATTCTGCTCATATCCTATCTGCCCCATTGTCTCTCGTTGGGGAGCTTGGCCGACAGCTTCTCAGAATGGATCATGAGTTCCTATGTGAGCTCAATGGTAACACTACCTCTTAGTTAGGCTCCAGTTTAAATGTTCTCCTCTAGAGAAAGGGTAATATGGGGACAGGATTCTCCTGAGCAGCAGAGATGGGGATGAGGGCAGCAAGAAGATGGGGAGGGCTGTGAAAACCTTAGAAAGTGTGGCGAGGGCAGCCTGAGCCAGGACAGTGGCAGGGAAAGGGGAAGCCGGACATGGAAGGGGCATGGAAGGCAGAGGAGCAGGGGGACCCTGCCAAAGCCCGGGAGGACTGGGCCCCACCTCCCTTTTCATCTCCCTCCGTGTTTAAAGGTGATCTGTCTTTTCTTTTCTTTCTTTTTTTTTTTTTTACAAGCCTTCACCCCAGAAGAAAGAAAAACTGTATCAGGGGACTCATTTCCTCTCGTCTGGTGGAACGCTTAGTCCCCATTGCAAAGGATAAAACACACCATCCATAAACAGCCCTGACTTCTCCAAAAACCCAGGAGCTGGCACACAGCAGCTGCCACACATCAGTGCCACTGATCCTGCCCCTCAGGACAGAAAATTCTGCCCCTCTTCTAGGGGTACCAAGGCTCAGATTCGGAAGGGTCCTTAGAAATCATCAACTGGAACCTTGGTGGGGAAACTAAGGCCAAGAGTGGAAAACTATGTGAAGAGGAATACACAGCCACCTCAGCAGACCTTGGGGAAATATGCATATCTTCTCCCACCTCATTCATTCACTCATTCATTTATTCATTCAATACCCATTTAAGAAGATACAGGCACTGTACTCAGAATTAGAAGCAGGAAGCCACCAACTGACAGCCCAAAATCATGATTTGGGCTAGAGTATTGATGGCATGATCAATAAAGCATGATCCACTAGCGTATTTTTCATTTTTAAATTAATTGATAACATTTTTTTTTTTTTTTTTTTTTTTTTTGCGGTACGCGGGCCTCTCACTGTTGTGGCCTCTCCCGCTTCGGGGCACAGGCTCCGGACGTGCAGGCTCAGCGGCCATGGCTCATAGGCCCAGCCGCTCCGCGGCACGTGGGATCCTCCCGGACCGGGGCACGAACCCGCGTCCCCTGCATCGGCAGGCGGACTCTCAACCACTGCGCCACCAGGGAAGCCCAATTGATAACATTTTAAAAACGACTGAGACCTTGGTGAAGCAGAGCATGTGGAAGGAAGCAGAAGTGGATTCAAATCCTTACTCACCAGCTGGGAAAGAAAACTTACCATGGTGTCTCAGCTCTCTGAACTTGTTTTGTTTTGTCTGTAAAATGAGTATCGAAGGAAGTACTTCTCATGTTTCCTCCCAGTATGAAATTAAATCACACATCTAGCCCAATGCCTGGCACACAGTAGGCAGTGAATAAATGCTCATTACAATTCACCTCCTTGCCTGGCCTTAGGTGCTGCAAAGCTCTGAAAAAAAGCACAGGCCCGGGCTTCCCTGGTGGTGCAGTGGTTGAGAGTCAGCCTGCTGACACAGGGGACATGGGTTCGTGCCCCGGTCCGGGAGGATCCCGCGTGCCGCGGAGCGGCTGGGCCCGTGAGCCATGGCCGCTGAGCCTGCGCGTCCGGAGCCTGTGCTCCGCAGTGGGAGAGGCCGCAACAGTAAGAGGCCCGCGTACCGCAAAAAAAAAAAAAAAAAAAAAAAAAAAAAAAAAAAAGCACAGGCCCATTGGAGCAATTCTTTGATCTGATAGACTAGAGTGATTTCAGATTTACTCAGCCTTCCTGGGGATGGCTACAGCCCAGGGGCCTGTCGTGGTCCTACAGACGTGTCAGCTCCTCTGATCACAGATAGAACCGGGGCAGCAGGAGAGTAACTGCAGCCCTGGAGGCGTGAGAGCAACAGGCTGGTGTGGCCTTCGGCCTCTTTATCATTTCCACCTGTCTGCTTGATCTGTGGCTTCAGCTGTATCTTTCAGCCTCTCCCCAACTGGTTATTAACAGTCTTCTTTCTCTCTCTTTCCTTGCCTCTTCCTGCATTCTTCACTGCAGTCACCTATATGCAAAGCTAATCTTGGCTTAGGTAGCAGGTTGTGCTAAAAAGGGCACTGATCTGATCGGGGAGCCAGAAATTCAAGAATCCAGTTCTGAATCCGCACTCACAATCTGTGTGCCCTTAACTTTTTCAAGGCTTGTGGATTAGTTATCAATGGCTGAGTAAATAATTACCCCAAAATTTAGCAGCTTAAAACAACAAACATTTATTACATCACCTAGATTCTGAGCGTCTGGAATCCAGGAGGAGTGAGGTTGGATGATTCTGGCTCAGAACCTCTCATGAGGTTGTAACTATCCAAAGGTTAAACTGCAGCTGGAAGACCTGTTTTCACAAGAGTTCATTCATGTGGCTGTCGGCAGGAAGCCTCAGTTCCTCACCACATCAGCCTCATGACATGGCAGCTGGCTTCCCCCAGGGCAGGTGATCCGAAAAAGAGCAAGAGCAACCAACATGGAAACTATTAGAACTGCCTATCACAAGTGATGCCATCACTTCTGGCATGTATTACTGGCCAACCACATACACAGGCCAACCCTGGAAGAGCGTGGGAAGGGACTACACCATGGTGTGAAACAAGGAGGCAGGATCATGGGGACAGTCTTGGGGGCTGCTACTTCTTATGGCTGAATGGTGACCTCCCACCAACAAATTCATATGTCCAAGTCCTAACCCCCAGAACCTCAGAATGTGACTGTTTGGAGATAAGGTAATTAAGGTAAATGAGGTCATTAGGGAGGGCTCTCATCCCATATGACTAGTGTCCTTAGAAGAAGAGGAAATTTGGACACAGATGGTTACAGAGGGAAGACCTGTGAAGACACAGGGAGAAGCCAGCCATCTACAAGCCAAAGAAAGAAGCCTCAGAAGAAAGCAACCCTGCTGATCTCAGACCTCTGGCCTCCAAAACTGTGAGAAAATAAATTTCTGTTGTTGAAGCCACCCCGTCTGTGCTACTTTGTAGGGCAGCCCTAGGGAACCCACACACGACCATACCTCAGTTGCTTTCTCATGCTTCCCTCAAGGGCTGCTGTAACGCTGACGTCTGCACCAAATGGCCAGCACAGAGAAAACCCTCAATGATGGTGGTTTCCATGGATAGGATTCCACGTCCTCAGGGGTCCCAGTGGGCCTCAGTTCATCCCAGTTCAGGCTGTGATCCTCCTGGAAAGCTCATGGAATAATTCTAGCTGTGGACTTCGGAGATGAAAAACAAGTGGGGGCTGGCAGAGTAAAGCTTTACCTTCAGGGGCTGCTAGTGCCTTCGAGCAGATTACAGGGTGAGAGCTTTAGAGCCCCCTCTTTCCCCAGCACCAGGGAGGGACCAGGTTCACATGTCAAGAGCCCCTTCCCTCTGCCCCCACTTTGCCCATACTGTCTCTTTCCCTCCTCCCAACAGGCCTCAGACCTGGGGATTTTCAGCCCCATTTCACAGACAAAGCTCAGGCACGTGCCATAACGTGTGCAAGCCCACAGAGCCAGGGCAAGGTCAAGTGGGGCTTTGATTCCAGGTAAGCCTACTCCAAAGCCCCAGCACCTGGTCCTCCTGCCCTGATGCCTCACAGCATAGTCCTGCCTTCCAGGGCTCATGGCCTCCTTCTCCTCTGTGTCCCCAGCACTGTGTCTGACACTGATGAGCTGCTCGATTCATACTTGTTGTATACATGAAAGAATGAGTGAAAGAAAAAGCCCATGAAAAAATGGAAAAAGGTACAGAAAACAGCAAGCTGGTGGCTATATTGAAAGGGACATCCAAGTTTCACCTCCTCCAGGAAGCCCTCCCTGACCACCCTGCTGACAGAGACTTGGCCTGGTGTGTGCCCTTCCAGTGCTACTTAACAGATTCTGTCAGCAATGGCCATCAGAGCTCAGGGGACAGGGAAGATCAGGCAGGCAGGGGGAGGCCCTGAGGACTATACAGAGATGCCCTGAGGACTTGCCATGGGGCAGCCACAGAGCTGCATGGCCTCCATAGAGTTCATTTAACCTTTCCAGCTCCAAGACAAGGAGAGAATTCTTAACATTGCCATGTTCGGTTTCCATACACATGAGGGAGGTAAGTTACTTGCCCAAAGTCACAAACAGAGAGCACTCTGCCTGACACCTGGGCTCTACTCTAGGGCAGCCTGCCCCTCGGAGGGAAGGCCATCCAGGCCAGCAGGCCAAGCACTACAACTGGAGGTCAAGGCAACAGGGAAGAGGGCAGAGCTTTGAGTGCCTTGCTAAGGACGTGGGCTTTTTCTTGAGGGCACTAGGCAACCACTGAAAGGTATGAAGCAGGGGAAGCAATGTGGACTGATTAGTGTTTTGGAAAATTCATTGTGGCAGGAGCAGGGAAATGAATGGAAGGGGAGAAACTATATCAGTGGTTCTCAGAACATGGTCCCCAGATCAGCAGCATTTGCTTTACCTGGAAGCTTGTTAGAGACACCAAGGCTGAAACAGCCCCTCCCCACACTGGATCTACTGAATCAGAAACTCTGGGAATGGATGGGTCCAGCAATCAGTTTTAATAAGCCCTGCAGGGGATCCATCAACAGGTGAATGGATAAAGAAGATGTGGTGTATGTATATGTGTATACACACATACACACACACACACACACACACACACAGGAATATTACTCAGCCATAAAAAAAGAATGAAATAATGCCATATGCAGCAACATGGATGGACCTAGAGACTAGCATACTAAGTGCAGCAAGTCAGAGAGAAAAATATCATGAGATATCACTTACATGTGGAATCTAAAAAAATGATACA
The DNA here is from genome assembly GCF_025265405.1 of Mesoplodon densirostris. NCBI lineage: Eukaryota > Metazoa > Chordata > Mammalia > Artiodactyla > Ziphiidae > Mesoplodon > Mesoplodon densirostris. The sequence continues at coordinate 48,034,846 of NC_082662.1, read as the reverse complement.
AATGAACTTATCTTCAAAACAGAAATAGACTCACAGACATAGAAAACTAACTTATGGCTATCAAAGGGGAAAGCTGGGAGGGATAAATTTGGAATTTGGGATTAACAGATACACTCTACTGTATATAAAATTGATAAACCACAAGGACCTACTATATAGTACAGGGAACTATAAATATCTTTTAGTAACCTATAATGGAACAGAATCTGAAAAAGAATATATTTATGTATATGTATAACTGAATTGCTTTGCTGTATACCCAAAACATTGTAAATCAACTATACTTCAATTAAATAAATAAATAAGCCCTGAAGGGGATTCTGATGGTCCCTAAAGTTTGAGGACAGCTGGACCAGAGCTCACATGATCAGCTAGAATTTTATTTAAATACTTTGGAGAAGAGAAGGTGGGAACATAAACCAAAGCAATGTATTACAAGCCTTAAATTACTAGTATTAAATTATTAGTCTTTATATTTTATTTAATTGCCATTATTTAAATCATGTAGAATTATCCACAGTAATCCTATGGTATGTAAAGTATGATTTCTATTCTTCATATGTGGAAAGGAAGATTCCAAAAAGTTGAAGCAAAGGTCACAAATCCACAGGATGACCTTGCAATTTCTCACCCAAACAGGGACACCTTTGACAAAGGAAGGAGGTGCTAACAGTCATTTCACAGGGTCAAGAGGCCTGAACTGGACTCGCCAAGGCAAACCAGGATGTGTGATCAGCCTGGGGTTCAAACCCAGGACCACAGATACCAGTGTCTATGCCCCTGAGAATCTGCCACTGAGAATCCACTTCCTTCTGTGAGCCTGGGGAAATCAGGGATCTGGGACCCATGGTCTGGATGCTGCCTGCCACGGTTTCTCCTGCAGGGTTGGGAGAGATGGGAGCGAATGATGTGATTCCTGCCCATCTGCCCTTTTTAAGGTCTGGGCAACCTGACCCTTTTGTACTTTATCTCTAGTCTAGAGCATAAGCAGCATTTCCTGGTTTTATTGAGAAATATTGCAAAGGTCAGAACTAAGAGAAGCATGTGAGGCTGCCCCGGGCCCTTCTGGAACACTCTCTCGGCAGCAGCTCTGGGCTGTAATCTGCTGCCACCACACTCGAGGCCGTGAACAGCTCAGCTTCACAGGAGCGCCCAGTCCTCAGGACTACACAGGCCACTGCCTGAGCACTTTCAAATGCTCCAGGGTTTGCAAAACACTTTTGGATCTGCTGTCCAGTGCTGTTTCCTTCAGGCTCCACGCCTGCCCTACAGGAGGAGTTGTACTTCCCCATGTAGCAGGTGAAGCATCTGAGATGCAGGGGAGAAGAGCAACTTACATGAAAGACACCAGCCAGCCCGCCCGGCCCTGCTTGTCTGCCTTTTGTAATTGTCCACTCTACCATTTATTTACTTGGACAGAGAAAAACTCAGCAATTTGCTTGGGAGACAGTAAATCCGAATTCACACAATCTTTTCTTCCATTTTTAAGAGAATGAAAATTAGGAGTTGGTCTTTAATGGTTAGTTTAAGTCTATCATTATATTATCTCTGGTTTACTGAGGTGCAAAAGTGGAAAATTCTTCAGACTCCAAGGTCATTGCGCAGTCCACTGGGCTAATGCAGGGATATCGCCTGGGAAACGGCAATGACTTTGTTGCAGCATCCGCTATGTGCCAGGCACCAGCTGGGCACATACCATGGGTAACGTCATTTAACCCCCTCTTTCCAGATGAGAGACCTGAAGCAAAGAGGGGACAATGACATCCTTGAGGCCACACATCTTGGGAGGAGTGTAGCCAAGATGGAAACCCCATCAAATGTCAAAACCAGTGCACAGAGAGGGCAATGTTCCAGAAATCCAGTTCATTTCTATGCCTTGAGTCTTTTTAACATTTCCCCTGTGCTGATTCCTATACAAGGGAAAGGGGGAAAAAAACTAGAGTTTACAGTCATCCCTCAGTATCTGTGGGAGGAATTGGTTCCAGGACCCCCTTGGATACCAGAATCCACCGGTGCTCAAGTACCTTATATAAAATGGTGTATAACCTACACACATCCTCCAGTATACTTTAAATTATCTCTAGATTTCTTATAATACCTAATACAATGTAAATGCTATGTAAATAGTTGCTGGAGCTCAGTAAATTTGTTTTGCTTTTTGGAACTTTCTGGAATCTTTTCCCAACTATTTTTGATCCGTGATTGGTTGAATCTACGGATGTGGACCCCACAGATAGAGTGTCAACTATACTCCACACTTTTCCCTTTTTCCTCAAATCTCCACACCTCTTCCCTCTTCCTCCCTCTCAGCTAATGATCTTGCCATCTCTTGTCACTGAGAAACAGATGTACTCTAAAGATAACTTCCACACACTCACACCCCCATGTCTACCGCCCTGTACCCATGCCTATGGGTTCTGCCATCCCTCCTGTCCCTGGAGATGGTCTGTCCTGTGGAGAAATTGCCTTCTTTCTCTCCTAGGCTATCAAATTTTCCCTGTGCTTTTCCCATCAGCATGCAAACACCTGCATTCTTCCCATCTCTGTTACAAAACCCTGACTTGACACTTCATACTCCTCCAGCCACTTCCCCATTTCTCTGCCCCCCTTTATAAAATAACTTCTCAAAAGAGATTCAGTACTCTCCCTGGCTCAATGTCCTCCCTGCAATTTCACCTGGACCCTCTCCAGTCATGTTTCCACCCCACATCCCATGGAAGACTCTGTCAAGGTCATGGATGACCCACATGTGCTAAATCTAATGATCCATTCCCTTGAGCCAACAGCAGCTTTTGACACAGTTGATTCTTGCTTCCACCGTGATGCTTTTTCTTAATTGGGCTTCCAACATTTGTTTCATTGCCTTCCTATCTCATTGATGGCTCCTGTTCAGTCTCTTCCTCAGGTTCCCTCTCTTCTCCCTGCCTCCTAAAGTTGGAAGACTATAGGGCGCCATTCTTAGTTTCTTCTTATCTCTTCTCTGGATAGATAGATAAATGATTGATACATACATACACACATAGATACATACATAGATACATAGACAGACACATAGATACACAGTTAGATACTTGATGATCTCATCTAGTTGTATGGTTTTATAGACCCTATGCTGACAACTCCTAAGTATGCATCCTCATCCCAGACTTCTTCCCTAAATCCCTGACTCACATATCTGCCTACTCAATGTCTCCTCTTAGATATCTAACAGATATTTCACACTCAGCATCTCCAAATTTGAACTCCTGGTCTTTGTCCCAAACCCTGCTTCATCTCCACTCTTCTTCATCTAAGTTGAGGGAAACTCAGCCCTTCTGGTCAGACAGGACAGTAGCTTGGAGTCATTCTTGACCTCTTCCTCTTTCTCCTATCCCACATCCAATCTGTCAGAAAACCAGGCTGGGCTTACCTTCCAAGGATAGCCAGTGTTTGACCACTTCCCACCACCTTTGTTACCACCCTGGTCTGAAGCATCATCCTCTCCAGCTTGGATTTATGCAGCAGCCTCCTACCTAGCCCCCGCTGCCGCCAACCCTGTCCCCTACCATCCATTCTCAACCAAGCTGCTAGAATGATCCATTTAATTAAAAAGATGGGTAAAGTTATTTCTCTACTCAGAACCCTCAACTGGCTCCTCATTTTTCTCAGAGTACCCACCAACGCTGAAGAGTGCACTCTAGTCCCTATGGTCCAGGTATCTGTCACTGCTCTGACCTTAACTCCTGGTGCTCTCTACCCCACTCACTGCTCTCCGGCCATGCTGGCCTCCTTGGCATATTTGTCTCTCTGCCTAGAACACATTTTCCAGATACATGTGTGGCTTCCTCCTTCAAGTCTCTGGTCTACAGTTAACGTCTCTTAAAATTTTAACTGTCCTACCCCCAGCATTCTCAGGCCCCCTAACCTGATCTATTTTTCCCATAGCACTTACCATTTCAGCCACGTACTCAATGATTTACTTTTTGTTATGTTCTCCCACTAAAACAATGTAACTTTCAGGAGGGCAGAGTTTTGGATTTTTTTTTTTTTTCCTTTTGGTTCACCAATAGAGCCCAAACACCTAGAATAGTGCCTGGCACACAGGTGCTTTAGAAATATTTGTTGAATGAATGAATGAATGAATGAGTAAATGACGAGAAAGCAATGTCGCTGCCCTGAAGGATTGTTCAGACTTTCTGAGAGGCTCTAGGTCAGGGGCCACTCATATGGCAGATAACTCTGAATCCCTTTCCTCTTTCTCCCATTATTTCTTTAAACTCTTACTTAACGATGCCTCTGCCACTCATCAGCAGGGCTGCATCTGGGAATTTGTTATTTCTTGGCCGTGCAAGATCTTCATCAATAACCCCAACAACTTCTGTTTCTTGAGCGATGATTATGTATAGGTATCACACTAGACATTTTGAGTATCTTTTTTTTTTTTTGCGGTACGCAAGCCTCTCACTGTTGTGGCCTCTCCCATTGCGGAGCACAGGCTCCAGACGCACAGGCTCAGCGGCCATGGCTCATGGGCCCAGCCGCTCCGTGGCATGTGGGATCTTCCCAGACCGGGGCATGAACCTGCGTCCCCTGCATCGGCAGGCGGACTCTCAACCACTGTGCCACCAGGGAAGCCCCATTTTGAGTAGCTTATCTCTGGTTTTCATGGCTCCACTTTAAAGGAGTTTTAAGTCTCTCACTCCTCATCTATAAATGAGGATAATGAAAGGTTACAGAGCTTGTTCACATTAATAAATTAGAGTGATGACCTGAAGCTGGGTTCATTGGCCCCAAATCATGTGCTGTTCCCACTCCCGCCTTGCTGGGATGGAGGGAGAAAGCCATGGCTAAACAGCTTCCAACTCCCTATCCTGCTTTTCTTTCTTTCTCTGGAATCCACACTCCCTGCAGTCAGCACCTTAGGAATATGGGATCTAGAGCTACACTCTCCAAGTTCAAATCCTGGCTTTACCACTTACTAGTTGTGTAACCCTGGACATATTACCTACTTCCCCCACCTCTCACTTCCCTCATCCTTAAATGTCAGTATCAACAGCACATATCTTATGAAGTTGTGTCTGGACTAAATTAGCTAACACCTGTAGAGAGCACTTAAAATAGGACCTGGAATGTGGTAAGTAATATAGCTCTTGTCATTTGTTATTGTTACTATTATCCAAGCTAGATCATGAGACTGGTCACATGGAAAGAGGAAAGGGACTATAAAACACTTGGAAAAAGATGCTCCAAAATCTTACAACTAGTGGCCTCTGGGGGAGGTGGAATTATAAGTACTGCTATCTCTGTCTCACAAACAAAGGAATTGATAAATGACTCACTCAATGTCAGGAAACTGAAACCATTGTATAGAATCAGAACTCAAACCCCAGTTCTTTTGATTCCACGTATTGTGATCTCTAATTGAAGACAAACGTTTCCCCACACTTAGTTAATGTAAAGATCTATAAAATGAAAATATAGGTACTATATTTATTGGAAAAAATAAACCCATGGGTAAGTGGGCCTGTGTAGTTTAAACCCATGTTGTTCAAGAGTCAAATGTATACAGAGAGTGAGAGAGGGAGACTTTAAGGAACTGGCTCACACAATTGTGGAGACTGGCAAGTAAAAACTATTCAGGGCAGACCAGCAGGCCAGACCCAGGGGAGAGATGAGCTGCAATAACTCAAATACAAAGACAGTCTGGATACAGAATTCCCTCTTTGGAGGAGATCAGCCTGTTTTTTCTTAAGGTCTTCAACTGATTGCACTAGACCCACACACATTATAGAGGGTAATCTGCTTTACTGAAAGTCTACTGATTTAAATGTTAATCTCATCTAAAAAAATACCTTGACAGTAACACTCAGACTGGGCTTTGACCAAATATCTGGGTACAACCCACTTGATGCATAAAATTAACTGTCACAGGGAATAATACCAATACCTCCCAGCAGGGCTTATGGGAAGTAACAAAGGAGACCGGGCCTAGGAAAGTCTTTTTGTAAGCTGCAAAACTCACCTCACTATGGGGAATTACTACTCTTGAAAAATGCCAGAATTCGCTTTTTTTATATATGATGACACCAGAGTAGGAGAAAGCAAAGAGGCCCAGCCCTGGGTAGACCTTCTAGCATTCACACACCCTGCAGGTCTGACACATTTGCTTTCTCTTCCTCCCTTTTTGGATGGGCAACGTTTTCTAGACTCCTGACAAATGTACTTAGTCACCCAAGCCATGTGGCAATAAGGGAGAAGTTTTTAGTTTTGAGCTAAACCTAAAGCCTTAAAATATTCCACGAGCCTGAATCTTGATAGAACAATATTGAAGACAGACATCCAGTCATGAGACAGAGTGACAGAGATAGTTCTTGAAAAGCTGCCTTTTCGGAGCTTCAATTACCCTTCCCGTACAACAGGAGCTAACACTGACTCCTGCCCAGCTCACTCAAGAGTCACTGAGACTCAGTGGAACCGTGGAGCTGACCGTACTCTAAGTTGTAACATTTCCAACTGCCAGGGATTTTTAAAAATCATGTAAGAACATGCACACTAATAGTAACAGCAAACCATGCCCTTTTCATTATCCTATAGGAGGTCTAACAGTAGGTATCACAGAGAAAAGTTTAAGAGATAAAACTATGGGCTTGGGCTTCCCTGGTGGCGCAGTGGTTGAGAGTCCGCCTGCCGATGCAGGGGACACGGGTTCGTGCCCTGGTCCGGGAAGATCCCACATGCCACGGAGCGGCTGGGCCCGTGAGCCATGGCCGCTGAGCCTGCGCGTCCGGAGCCTGTGCTCTGCAACGGGAGAGGCCACAACAGTGAGAGGCCCCAACAGTGAGAGGCCCGCATACCGCAAAAAAAAAAAAAAACAGAACTATGGGCTTCCTATTAAAAACAGAGGTTACCTGGAATGCATGCTACCACCCTCCCTCTTACATTCATGGCAGACATATCTAATTGATCACAGAGCTCTCTCAGGGACACAAGGATCAATGTGGTTGTCATGGTGGAAGAGACAGCGGTGGGGAAACCTGTTACTAGAACGAGCTCAGAGAGGGAACTGCAGTCAATATTCACAATTCCAAGTCATCAGTCTGCTGGCCTAGACAGAGCCACTTATATTTCCTGGTCCACAGACAGAAGTATTTCCCAAATCTGGATCTATGCTAAACCTGGGAGTGGAAGCTAAGAGGCCCCAGATTCTGCCTTTTGAAATCCTTTCTGGACCAACAATTTACATCTATCATTCAATCAATCCCAGGCGGGACACTTATAGTGACACAGGGGCAGGGTTACTCCACCACCACCATCACTAACAGTAGCAACCACCACTACTGTATTAGTTCTCTATTGCTGTGTAACACATTATCCCAAAACCTAGCAGCTGAAAACAACAAATATTTATTATCTCACACAGTTTTAGAAAGTAAGGAAACCAGGAGCAACTTAGCTGGGTGGTCCTGGTGGGGTCTTTCATGGGTTGCAGTCAAGAGGTCAGCTGGGGCTACAGTCACCTGAAGTTTTGGTTGAGGCAGGAGAATCTGCTTCCAAGGTAGCTCACTCACATAGCTATTGACAGGGGGCCTCAATTCCTCACCAAACAGTCCTCTTCTTATGGTTACTTGAGTATCCTCACAACATGGAGGCTGGCTTCCCCCAGATGAGCAATACAACAACAAGATCAGGGATGAATCTGTGATGATTTTATGACCTAATTTTGGAAGTCACACAGGGTAGGGGAATCAGGCTGCACTTATTGGAGGGACGAGTGTCAAAGAATTTGTAAATCTATTTTATTTTATTTTATTTTATTTTATTTTATTTTATTTTATTTTATTGGCTGTGCCACATGGCTTGTGGGATTTTAATTCCCCAACCAGGGATTGAACTCGGACCCTCGGCAGTGAAAGCACAGAGTCCTAACCACTGGACTGCTAGAGAATGCCCTGTAGATCTATTTTCAAACTACCAAAACTACCACCCAAAATACCTGTGAAACATCGTAGAGAATTGGAGTGAGATGGGGAAGTGTTATGTCAGTTATAATGCTCTACCTTAATTCAAGCTTCTGTGGTCTAGATTTAATGCATCAACATTCTAGATTTAACATGTTCAATAATAGAGCATGCTTCATTTATGACTGAAAGTAGATGGATGCTACACTGTAAGTATTCAAGCCAGAAGGAAATTTCCAGATCATTGACCCAACTTCCTCATTTTACAGAAGGGAAAACTAAGGCCCACAGAGGAGCGGTGACTTTCACAGGACAACCCAGTGAGTCGGTGGCCCAGCCCTGCCCAGAAGTCTGATTCCCCGACTCCTGAGCAGAACTTTTCCCAACATTCCATATAGGGCCATATGGAACAGGGCTTTTCCCAAAACCATGCTGAGATATCCTAAGAAGAAACTGAGTTCTAGAGATGGTGACAGCACTTTATAGTTTTTAACTGCATAGGTTATATAGGATATTTTCATCTCCCAGGTCTTCTGTAGTGTTCCTAAGAGCTCTGGAATAGTAATAACGGAGGTAGCCGTTCTTGTCCTTGTTACAGAGAGGTAAGGAGATATGGTGGAGGAACACCTGTTCTGGGGTCATAATGCCCAGGTTGAAATTCTGCCCATACTCAAATTCTGCCTCTGCCATGTACCAACTAGGACTTTGAGAAGGTCATTCAGCTTCTCTATACCTCAGTGTCTTCATTGGTAAAATGGAAATGATCATAGTTGCTGCCTCATGAGATTATTGGAACAGATGAACAAGTCAACATTTGGAAAGAACCAAGGGCTTGGTGCACTGTGGAATCTCAGTTTTTAGTACTTGGTATTCAGTAGTTAGTATTGCTAGATGCTTTAGTCACACGTTCCCTCTTAGGCACTAGGGCCCAGGTGTTATAGTTCAGTCCCCTGCCCAAGATCACACAGTGATCTGGCCAATTTTCCAAACCAGGGAAGTTGGACTAAAAGATCTCTGAGGTCCCATTCAAATAATTATTCCATGTGCCTCAGAAGGTTGAGAATAAACTGTAACCAGATATCCAAAGTCAGTCATGTTTGGATTCCATTAAGTTCAAAAAGACCTAGAGACGGAGACTGTATCACTTAATACAACCACAAAATGGTCAAGTTTAATTCACAACAATCCTAGAAGATTGGTACGATTGTCATCCCCATTTTACAGGCAAGGAAAGTGAGACACATAGAGCTTATTAGGTGACACAACTAGTAAGCAAAGAGCCAGGTTCAGACCGGGGCATTCTGGCTCCAGAGCCTGCTGTGCTTAACCACCTCACTGCATCCTAACTGACAGCTTTCCTGCGGTGACATCGTTGGGATGTTGGGTGAGATGAAGTGCTGGATGGAATCAGCTGTCAGCAGAATGTTGATTCTCCATTATATATTTGGCCATCTGCACTCACTTACCTCATTGGGTGAGGTCTGTGTTCTGTGTTCCAAGCAGAAGGGTGGGAGACACAGGCATTAAAGAGCCAGAACAGCCACATTATTTATTTTTTTCAGGCACTTAATGTATGGCTGCCCACTCTTCCCTGAATCTGCCATGCCCATGCTTTTGTGCCTTTGCCACGTTCTTCCTTCTGTCAGTAACCTGCTCTGCCCACATCTCCATTTGGAGAATGCCTACTCCACCTTTAGGGTCCTGCTGACATCACCTCCTCTATGAAGCCTTCTCTGATTTCCCCAGGCAAAGTTGCTCTGTCCTTTATGACCCCTCCGATTTTGCCCTTTCCAAAATCGTAGAACTTATCAGTCTGTACACAGCTCACCATGGTAACGTGTGTCCCTTCTCTCCATAACCTTTCAAAACTGTGCAGCCCGAGGGCAAGAACTGAGTTTTATTCAACCTCAAACCTGCTGTGCCTAGAATAGGATTCACTCATGGTAGAGAACTGGTGGGCATGAACTGACCAATTAAATGAATGAAAGACCCTTTTCTTCAAAGAGTTTCTGTGATTCGATATGATATTTTTCTCCAGAACTTGTGGTTTTCAGGCCAGAGAGTGACTTTCCCACCATGTTCTTTGCAAACAGCTCTATAAGAGTTTGACTTTCCGGAATGTTTCCTACATTTTCCTTTCGATTGTATCCCGATTGTTTCCTGTTTGTTCACACCTCATAACCCCTTCCTCCTTCCTCATCTAATTGTTGCAGGCTGTTTCCACTTCATCCCTCCTTGTCAGACAGTTCTGACCTGGACTGACATCCCCATATCAGACAGGCCCTGTGGGCAGCAAGTCTGGTTTGGGGCAGTTTCCTGAAATTGCAGCAGGGACCAAATCATGGGCTTTGGATTCTACCACTTATTCCCTGGATGAACCTATTACTCCACTTTGCTAAACTTTGGTTTCCTCACCTGTAAAATGAGATCACCCATCCCTTCCTCCATAGGATGTTGTGAGGATTCAACAAATCATAAGTGTGTGAAGTTGTAGCACATAGTAGGCACTCAATGAGTGCTCTGGTACCTTTCCCTTTCCCTGTGCGGACAAGATCTGCTTTTCACCATAATGCAATGCATTATCCATAAATCAGGAATAAGAATACATACTGCACACAGTTATGAGAAGTAAAATACCTAGAAGCTACCCAGTTCTTGCTGGATTCCTATCCAGCCCTCTCCCTTGACACCATGTAGCTAAGCAGAAACCCACAACATAGATCATCCTTCCCTGTGGCTCAAACCACATTGCACTGCACCTACTTGTTGCATATAATCACGCCAGATGAACAGGGCAGAGGAGGAGTCATGAGCTCTGTCTGGGGAGGTGGGCAGGATGGGCTTCAGGGGCTGAGACCAACAGCAGAGGAGAGGGAGCAATGCATAAAGCATCCCTCCCTCCTCAGACCTCCAGACTGAGGGAGGAGGAGGGACAAGAATAGGGACTCAGGACTCAGCCTGACTGGAGGAAGTAAATGTAGGACAAGAAGAGGGCTTTGAGTCCAGAAAACCAAGGTTAAGTATTGGCAGTGCCATTAACAGTCAACCTTGGGCAAATCTCTGAGCCCCCTTCCTACTCTGTAAATGAGTTGGATAATCCCAGCTCCTTCAGTATCAGAGTTTTGCACAAAGATCACACGAGGTAATCTATGTGGACACACAGTTTAACTACAACATGGTTTACCATTGGGAAAAGATCTTTTAATAATCTTGTAGCCTGTTTTTAATCTCCAAGCCTTGGTGTCCCCTGCCAGCCCACTTTGCCAAGAATTTCTTCAGATACCATCACAAGTGCTTTGCCAAATCCAAAATTCTAGGAGGCTTTGGTAAGAAGATTGGCAACTAGGGAAATCTCTCCTGCTCATTTAGGAGAGTTTGATCCTTAGCCATCTTTGCTGTTCCCTACAAAAAGATGAACATATAAGGATAGAGGGATGAAGAGTAGTAGAAGAATTAGTAAGCTACACAATTATCACGCCCTTTACACCTTTGCCATAAAGGCTAATCATGTGTATTTTTTGAATGGGGCATGGGCTCTTGACAGGTGGGTCATGAGTAAATGAAATTGTGTTTGAACATCCACATATGTTGCATACAGAACCTTGGATTCACGCCCAGGCAATTCTTTCATGTGCTGCCATGCAAGAGGAGGTCTCATTTGAAAACTAAGAACTGATATTCCTTCCCTTCCAAGTGTAAACAGAACCCTGATCCAGGAATTTACTATTGTGCCTCTCTGGTGGGCATTAGCCAGTATTGAATAATTTAGCATGACTGATGGTCACCGTGTTAGAAAGAAATTTTCTTCTGTCCCCAAAACCTCATAATAAGAGTAGGCACTCAAGAGATTAAATCCGTAATTATGGGCTATACATTTCACTGATTTGTCTCTGATTCTTACAATGATACTGCAAAGTAGGTACTTTTGTGCTGATTTTACAGATGAGAACGATGGTAAAGTTACAGTTGAAGTGGCCTTGAGTATCAACAATGGCAGAACCCAGATTGGGACTAAAGTCTGTCATCACAACACAGCACATTTTTTTTTTTTTTTTGAGTGTCCATCAAGTAAGAAAGTACTTTGCCAAGCATTAGGGATAGAATGATGAACAAAATAGGTCTTGTCATTGCCCTTGTGCAGCTCACAGCTTGGAAGTGAAAACAGATTCATTGGATTTACAATCATTTCTAAATTTTCCCAGAGGAAGTTATTCGATACATATAAACTGAGTCTTAAGTGATGAGTAGGAATAAGCAAAGGGGGAGAGGAGATTTTAGAGGAGAGAGAGCCTTCCAGGCAGAGGAAGCAGAGAGGGGCATGTTCAAGGCAAAGGAGAGAATAAAGGGAGAAGAACCTGGAGAGGCAGCCCCGAGTGGTGGGGAGGCAGCGGGGCTGCTCCAGAGCTCAGACTTTATCCTGAGGGCACCGGGGGCCTCTGAAGTTCTTACACGGGGAAACATATGCACTGATTTGTGTCCCCTACCTTGCTTCTCCACTCTCATCCAGCCTCCAGGCTGCAGCCTGCAAGGTCATGGAACAATTCATGGCAAGGTGGTCTGTGGTCCAGGACCGGGATGCAGGCTGTGGCGGTGAAGATGGAGAGGAGAGGGTGACCTGAGGGATCTCAAGGAGGCAGCCAGACCCTGAAGGCCCTCAAAAGCCCAGCCCATTACAGTGCGGGCGCCAGATCCAGGATGTTATGAAGATGAAGAATGAAGATAAAGAAAAGGGACCTGAGGGACTAATAAGCAGGAGTGTTGGTTTGAATTATGTTCTTTGCCAATGTGTTCTTTTTTCTCTTCTTGTTCCTCCTTTTTTTCCCTAATCATATGCATGAAGATATAAACTAAAGTATTCTCTTTTAAAAGTTTATATGGGATCATAACCCTGTTTTTTATATGGGAAAAGGCTGACTCCCGGTGGGTTCTCTGTATTTTCATATTGCCATAATTCAAACAATGTGATGAATCAACTCGCTGTAATTTCTGAAGCTGGGCCCAGAAAAGCTGAATTTTATGGGGACTTTATTGAGCTGTGCCCTGGGGCTTGGTGGCAGTCCTTAGGGGGAAAAGGTATTTCTAGTGGGATGAAGGAGGGAACTACCATTTACAGAGTGTTTCCTGTGTGCCAGGTCATTTACCCCTCAGGAAAGCTACATGAATGTTGTTTCACATAGGAGGAAAGCTGAGGGGTTAAGTGACTTGCCTGTGGACGCCCAGCTGCAAAAGGGAGACCCCGGCTAACTCCAAAGTCAGGTTCTTTCCCTGACAGCACATGCCTCCCAGGCACAAGAGACACAGCCCAGTGGACCTGGCTGGGAGGAAGAAAGAGGCCTTACAGATATTCTCCCTGTCTCGCCAGCTTTAACAGACCTGGGTGAACCTGAGCAGGTCTCACTGTGCCCTGAGCCCCCCTCCCAGGGACAAAAGGGAGGAAGTGGGGGCTATGTCCCTTGCAATTAATTTTCTCTTCTGACCCCAAATCTTCCCAAGTTGGCACAGAGCCTCTGGCTTCTAGTCCTAACTCAAGGTCCAGTGCTCATGTCCCCACAGCCCACTCCAGGGAGACCATTCCATTGATCAGCCAAGGAATTATCTGTTCAGTCTAAGAGCCTCCTACAAACCCGAGCAGATCAATGAGAATATTCAAATCTGAGCCCCTCAATGCCGCTGAGCAATCTGATCTGCCCTCTCTGGAGTAATCAGTACTATTATCCCATTTTATGTGTAAGAAAACTGAGACTTGGAAAATTTGAGTAAATTATCCAAAGTATTTAGTAACACTGTCAGGCTGTGAATCTCGATTTCAGACATAAAAGTAGCCAGCATGACCTTCAGCAATAGCATGTGTTCAAAATGTGTTTGCCTGCCTGCTTCCAGCTCTTGGCTTGACCCCTGTCCCTCACTCTGGAAAGCAGACGTCTACTGGCATTTCCCCAGAGGGAAAGCAGTTGTTGCCCTGTAGATCTGAGCCTCCATCCCCAAGATGTGCCATACGTGGACCCTCGAAGGAATTAACAAGCCCACATATGGTGCAGGGTAGACTGGGAGCCTGTACTAAGGAGTCATAAAAGATTTTTAAGAGAACTTTATGGGGGTGAGCCCTCCAATAGGGTGAGCAGTGGGGTAGAGGGGGCCAGCAGAGAACTGGCAGATCCAGAGGTGGGAAGCCAGGTTTGACGGAGGAAGAGGAGCCCAGAAAAGACCACATCCTCCAGGGGAGAGCAGTGAGCCCAGAGCCGGGGCTGGGGCCCAAAGACCAGGACTGTGACTAATTCACCATGTGATGCAGGGCCAGTTCCTTCCCTCAGGAAATTTATCTGTGCACCAAAGAATCTGCATGTATGAAAATGTTCTAAAATGAAAATGAGAAAGGGAACAAGGATGGGAAGAAGGAAGAAAGGATTAGTTCAGACAGGATGATCCACAGAGCCATCACACCCCTCCTCCTGCCCTGTGCCCTGTGATCAGGATACAAACGTGTGTCCTCATGCTCCAAACCGACCGTGCACACTCAATACTTGTGCATATGCTGTTCCTGCTAAGGCGAATGTTCTCTCCTCTCTTCTCTGTCTGGAAAATTTATAATCTGTTTTTCAGTTCTCAGGTCATGTCACCTCCTCCACGAAGCCTTCCCTGACTCCTCTCCCACTTCCACCCACTCTCAAACACACGCAGTCACACCTCTGAGTTTTTACAGCATTGTATATACCCCAAGGACAGCATTTGTCACATTGTGTTTTTATTGTAGTAGTACTAGTTCTAGTAATATAAAGCTTTTATTTAAGGAACTCATTTTTTTTTGCCAGACAGTGTTACAGTCTTTTTATAAGTTATAGCACTTTAAATTTCATCCCTATGTCATAAATTAGGTATTATTTTCCCGACTTTAAAAATGAAGAAACTAAGACCCCCCCCTCCCACCGCCATGAGGTCAGGAATCTTCCCATGTGTATCTTTGGGCAAGGGACAGTGCCTGTATCTGGAGCAGGGTCTGATTCAGTTATACTTCCAGACTACTCATTCTGAACAAAGAAGTAATAATAGGCAATGACTGAAATAATAAATGGATGTCACCATTGAGTGAAGAGGGCTTACATGTGATGCATGGCTTTAAACAAGCATTTTATTTTGCTGCAACCATCCTAGAACACCCCAACTCAGGGACAAAAGCTGGCCATAAGGACCACATAATTTAACCACAGGGACATGAAGGCCCGGGCAGGCAAGGGGCTGGCCCAGGTCACAGAGCTGCCTTTGGCACCTGCTCAGTAGTATTTCTCAACTTCTGGTGGGTAACACTTTCCAAACCACTCTTTCCCAGAGCTCTGCATTGGCGACGGGCCTGTTTTCCTTCCCCGCAGCAGAAGCTTTTCTGTGCCTGTCCTTAGAGACAGACCAAACCTCTGTATTTCTTAGTTGCGTTCTCCCAATTAAGCAAAGAAGCCAACTGAAGACTCCACAAGTCAAACTCATTGCATCTTAGCAGGCTCTGCTCCTGCCAGCTTTAGCCTGGAGTCAGGTTTTACAGGTCACTTAGCCCCACATCCAGGGCTTATGATGGAAACCCTGACAAAGCCGCACAGATAAGGCTGCAGAGGACCCAGGAGACCAGAAAACCTAGTAATTTTCCAGTGTCTAAACCCAGCTTCCATTCCGAGGGCTCCTCGCCAGCCGAGACTCTGAAGTGTCAGCCAAGAGGGCCCTGGCAGAGAGCTGTTTGTTTCCACTCCAATGCACTCTGGAAATTCAGTGTGATAACTTGCTGGGATTTTTAACGACAAGTTTCTCCTTCAGCATCACCTGCTATGCAATTAGTTTTCCCTTCTTTGCACTGCCCAACCATTTGTTCATTTGTGCATTCATTCATCAAATTTAAACCTATTCGAGTTGCCATATGATCCAGCAATCCCACTCCTGGGCATATGTCCAAAAAAACTCTAATTCAAAAAGATACATGCACCCCTGTGTTCACAGCAGCACTATTCACAATAGCCAAGACATGGAAACAACCTAAATGTCCATCGACAGATGAATGGATAAAGAAAATGTGGTATGTGTATATACATACACGATGAAATATGACTCAGCCATAAAAAAGAACAAAATAATGCCATTTGCAGTAACATGGATGGGCCTAGAGATTGTCATACTAAGTGAAGTAAGTCAGACAGAGAAAGACAAATACCATATGATATCACTTATATGTGGACTCAAAAATATGACACAAGTGGGGCCTCCCTGGTGGCGCAGTGGTTGAGAGTCTGCCTGCCGATGCAGGGGATACGGGTTCGTGCCCCGGTCTGGGAGGATCCCATATGCCGCGGAGCGGCTGGGCCCGTGAGCCATGGCCGCTGGGCCTGCGCATCCGGAGCCTGTGCTCCGCAATGGGAGAGGCCACAACAGTGAGAGGCCCACATACCGCAAAAAGAAAAAAAAATATATATATATGACACAAGTGGATTTATCCACAAAACAGACTCGCAGACAGAGAGGACAGACTTGTAGCTCCTGGGATGAGGGAGGAGAGGGGTGGACTGGGAGTTTGGGGCTGGCAGATGCAAACTATTATGTATAGACTGGATAAACAACAATGTCCCTGTACTGCATAGCACGGGGAACTACATTCAATCTCCTGAGATAAACCATAATGGAAAAAGAATGTCTATATGTATAACTGAATCACTTGGCTGTACAGCAGAAATTAACACAACATTGTAAATCAACTACACTTGAATTAAAAAAAAAAAACCTGCAAAAGAATGTAAACTGTATTCCTTCAGGTACAGTTTGTGCACTGCACAACTCTAGGGGACTATGAACTCAGAGAGTACCTTCTGATAATTGTGGAATTGGGAGAGTAAGAATAAAACAGAATGTGAAAATACCACATATTCAGTCTATTATAGAAGAAAGAACATTCAAAATAAGGTAGCTGGGTCATATAGCAATTCCCAAGCTCTTATAGCAATTTCCGTCGTTTTTCTAACACAAAAAAATCAGAAATATCATTCCCTTGTTTAAAACAGGTTTCTTGGGGCTTCCCTGGTGGTGCAGTGGTTAAGAATCTTCCTGCCAATGTAAGAGACACAGGTTCGAGCCCTGGTCCAGGAAGTCCCACATGCCGAGGAGCAACTAAGCCCGTGTGCCACAACTACTGAGCCTGTGTGCCACAACTACTGAAGCCCGTGCGCCTAGAGCCCGTATTCTGCAACAAGAGAAGCCACCACAATGAGAAGCCCATGCACCACAACGAAGAATAGCTCCCACTCGCTGCAACTAGAGAAAGCCTGCGCACAGCAACGAAGAGCCAATGCAGCCATAAACAAACAAACAAACAAACAAACAAATAAATAAATAAACTTATTTGAAAAAACAGGGTTTCTCAACCTTGGTACTATTGTTATTTTTAGCAGGATAACTCTGTTGTGGGAGAGTGTCCTGTACATGGTAGAATATTTAGTAGCATAACTGGCCTCTACCCACAAGATGCCAGTAACAACTTCCTACTCACCATCATGATAACCAAAACTGTCCCCAGATACTCCCAAAGGTCCAGGATGGGGAAGGGGAGGAAAGGGGGCAAATTGTCTCCAGCTGAGAGCCACTGGTTAAAAATAACCTCTTCTCCTCCCCATTTCCTGTCCATTCCCTTCTATTGCCCTCTAAATGAAGTCTAAGACATGTGGATTTTCATTCAAGACCCTCACGATGGGACCCTGCTTAGCTGTGCAGACCCATCATTTGCCAGTCCTCCACGCCACCCACCTTGCATTTCCCCCACAAGCAGACATTCATTATTCCCACCTCCCACCCTGCCTGTTTTACTCTCCTTGTCCCCCAGGGCTCAGCGTGGGTCCCCTAACTTGTGAACCCTATGCGGACCCATCCTCTCCCCCACGAGCAGGTGGATTTGCCCCTCCATGGGATCCTCCGCACCAGGGCACCGTCCATCACGACACTTCGATTGGTGGAAATATCAGTTCTAATGAAACTATTGGTTTCTATGTCTGTGAATTACTTGAGGGCACTAACTATGTATCCCTAGCACTTAGAAAAGTTCTGGCTCAGAGAGATTGATTTAGCAATTGCTCTATCAAATTCAAGTTCAATGAAGAATTTAAAAGTAAAATAAAGAAAAACCCACACCCTCCACTAGCACGCCCTGCAGAATTATTTGGAACTTTTGTCCAGAGAGGCAGGCCTCTCAACTCTATGGTCAGCTGACTAGTTGTCTGATCCTGGACAAGTCAATTCATCTCTCTGGTTTGCCTCAATTTCCTTGTATGTAAAACAGTGTCTCTCACAATAGTTTAAGGCACAACTGAGTTACTACATAAAATCACTTAGTGAACTGCCATTAACTTTATGAAATTGAAAGTTTATTATTTCTATTTAATAATAAGACCCTTGAAGGCATAAATGTCGAACTGAAATAAATATATCTGTAGGATCTCTCTTTCCTTTATGGAGGCTTGGCCATTTGGTTTTTTTTTTTTTTCCTCCTGAAAAATAAGCCTTTTCATTTGATAATTCCTACCCTACCTGGACTCTTCGTATTTCAGTTCAGGAATGTTTTATTTCTTCCTGGGTGAGAGTTCAAAGAGTTCCTTTGATTTCTTTGAAGCAGGCCACATCCATAACTGGAGAACATTTTTCTAATAGACCTGCAGCCTGTAGAATCTTAAATTTTAAAAACTGTGCAGAATGATAATAATTAGAATAGAAAACTTTAGAAGAGAAACTGCTTCTAAAGCGTACTCTTCATTTCAAAGACAAAAAAAATTGCATTAGGTTTAAGGAAATGTAATTGAAAGAAATCTCTGAAGAATTTAGCAGTATTATGGGTTGAACTGTGTCCCACACAAAGGTCCTAAACCCCTGTATCTGAGATTATGACCTTATTTGGAAATAGGGTCTTTGTAGATGTGGCCAAGTTCAGATGAGGTCATACTAGATTGGGATGGGCCCTGATCTAATATGACTGGTGTCCTTATAAGAAGAAGAGAAGAGATACAGACATGGGGAGAAAGTCACATGAAGACGGAGGCAGAGATTGGTGTGATGCAGCTACAGGCCAAGGAACATCAAGGATCTCTGGGAGCCACCAGAAGCTAGAGAGAGGCACGGAGCAGATTCACCCTCGGAGATTCTGGAGGAACCAACCCAGCTAAAAGCTGGACTTCAGACTTCTAGCTTCCAGAACTATGAAAGAATAAACTTCTGTTGCTTTAAGCCCCCCAGCTTGTGGTACTTTATTAGGGCAGCCCTAGGAACACAAGCACCCTAGCTAAAATCATGAAACCACTCCCTTCCATGAAGTCTTCCTTTACCCCTAGTCTGAGCTGCTCTATCATAACATTAAGATACCCAAATAGAGAATAATGACAGTTATTCTCCCCTCAGGAGCGGAAGTACAGAAAGGGTAGAGACTGCTTTTCATCCACCCTGTGTCCTCAGCACTGGCAACTATGAGAACACAGAGCAAACGCTCAGTCAGCATTGGATATTCTGAACTAAAAGAGTCCTGATGAGACCCACAGAGGCCCAGGTGGAGTCAGGAGGGCAAGGAGAATAACCATTTTTCTGCAGTTACAGGGAGACGACTGTCACTACGTATGTCCTGAAGGAGAGTTCTGAAACCTAGTCTAGAGCACAGAGCCAGGCAATGAGGCTGGTGATGATCAGGCCAGGAGCTAAAGGAGTAGAAATGGTGAGGACAGTGGGTTGGAATCTACTACCCAGAAGTTGCTTTTGTTACTCTCATCTGGAGTGTACAGACGTGGGCACATCTCGGGGTAGAGTGCCAATTATTTAGTTTTTCGGTTATTCAATATCCGATCCCCAGTCGTATTTGGGAGGAATCTCCCACAGTACCTAGTATTGGTGGCCACGAGGCCCTGCTTTTTATCCCCACACCTGAAGATGGGAGACCCTCCATCAGTACATGCCCTGGAAGCCAAAGCACACGCCAGTAACCTAGGCCACCTGTGAGGCTTGCTGGCAAGTGATGCAGAGCGGAAGGGATACTTAGGCTGATTCACAGAAGGCACCACCGGAGCCAGCTGTGCAGAGTCACAGTGAGAGGAAGGGATGGGGGCACAACGTCCATCTCCCCAGACTCAGGTCTTTGTATGGAGGCCTTTCAACTAGAGCAGCACTGCTGGCCTCTTCTTCCATTCCTCACTTGATTTTTCTCCAGGGGAGGAGAAAAAGTCACCACCTTCTACAATATGTAATTGGTAAGTCTAGGAAAAGGAATTCAACATGCTCAACGAGGCTCCATCCTCCTTCTCATTTCCTAAACCAGTTTGCCTAAAGGAATGCATAGTTTTTGCTTCTCTGTGCCTTATGTTTACTGTGGCAAGTTGTGGCCCAAGGATAAGGCCCATGGTGGTCCTACCGTGCCAATGACTGGGAGTCAAAATTCAGAAGTGAAATGTAAGCAAACCCACTTGGCCTCAGA
This sequence comes from Mesoplodon densirostris, assembly GCF_025265405.1. NCBI lineage: Eukaryota > Metazoa > Chordata > Mammalia > Artiodactyla > Ziphiidae > Mesoplodon > Mesoplodon densirostris. Next base: position 48,014,443 of record NC_082662.1, on the reverse strand, counting down.
TCGAAAGCCACATTCCCCAATCACCTTTATCAATAATAAATTGTGATTGCTGTATCCATCTCTGAGTGGGCTTTAAACTCAAAAGGGGAAGAAAAAGGTCGTCTGTTGGGCCCAGGGTACACAGAGTGGGTGATGCCAGAGGCTTATGGCATCATCAGTGATTGACTGTTGAAGTGCAATGCTGATTTTGAATAAAAAGAATTAGGTGATATCTCCAAAAATACCTGTTGTTCTAAACTTGCTCCGTACTGGAATGAATCATTAACATCGAACACTTGGTACGCAGTGACCGACTTTTTTCTATAATGAGTATCAGGAAATGCAAGAAGTTTGCTTTCACCTGGCAGAGAGAGCAGTATACTTGGTCTGTCTCAAGACAATATCAAAACCCCTTGTCTGTGCCACAATTTAAGCCACAAAGACCTTCACCATCTTTCCTTCCAGGTGGCAAAATGTTAGTCCACTACATTCTTTTTAGATGTAATTTCTACACAGTGGAATTCACCCTTTTCTTTTTCCACTACATTACTAGCATTATTTTATTAGGACCAGAAAATAGGAAATAGCAAGCACTGTAGAAGTTTTGGTAAAGTACAGCAAGCCAGGGGATGAGAGAGAAATCCCACAAAAATGGGAGACTTTACTTCTGTGAGTTCCATGAATACCAGTGGTTGAAGGCATGTCATGATAGTCTCCCAAAAATGAATGGTAAGTTTTTGTACCTTGCACTTCCTACCACTTAAAAAGAAGCACAATAATTCGTGGGCCTCTGAATTTTGGAGGCAACATACACTCCATTTGTGTTACCACTTTCACCCATCTGGGAGGTAAACTACCAGCTCTGAGTGGAATACGTAATAGGAGAAGCCTCTCTGCCTGGTCCAGACTGCAATGTAATCAGTCCTTAGACTTACCTGTCATGACTCAGCAGATCCAACAGTACTTAGTGTGTCTGTGCCAGATCCGAATGCTCTACGACACTTATAGCAAGCCTCAGTACAAGACTCAGGGTAAAAAGCCTTGAAGCCTAATGACAAATCCAGGCACAACTCAGCAAATAATTACACTCGTCTTAAAAATCATTGTGTGTATTGTTATTAGGCCCTGTTGGAGACCAAATGACTGAAAATGGGACAGGAAATAAGCACTCAGACCTAGCTGAGTACTGTGAACAGGGTGTTACACAATCCACCAGCCATAAAGTGCATGGCCAGCAGCTTTCCATCGTCATATGAAAGTGGTGTACGTGGGACCAGGCACAGTAGGTTCTTAAGGCACCAGTAAATGCTTCCACTCCCAGAAGGCACACTCCTGCCATAATTCGCCTCCTCCACCAGCCCATCCCTATAGCTCCATGGGAAGGTACCTCTGATTAGTGCACTGACTCACAAGCACTGAAGTTTTTTTTAGCTCCACCCAGGACCGTAGAGAAGGGACATCTACCCAGGAAGCAAAATTCGAAGCAGTACCTTTTTTTTTTTTTAACATCTTTATTGGAGTATAATTGCTTTACAATGGTGTGCTAGTTTCTGCTTTATAACAAAGTGAATCAGCTATACGTATACACATGTTCCCATATCTCTTCCCTCTTGCGTCTCCCTCCCTCCCACCCTCCCTATCCCACCCCTCTAGGTGGTCACAAAGCACTGAGCTGATGTCCCTGTGCCATGCGGCTGCTTCCCACTAGCTATCTATTTTACATTTGGTAGTGTATATATGTCCATGCCACTCTCTCGCTTTGTCTGCTTTGCCAAGGAAGGGAAGGATGGTGCGGGGTAGGGAGGGAGGAAGGGAGGAGGGAGAGGGAGGGAGGGAGGCAATGTTTTTTTCAATTTTTATTGGAGTATAGTTGATTGACAATGTTGTGTTACTTTCTGCTGTACAGCACAGTGAATCAGTTATACACATACATATATCCACTCTTTTTTAGATTATTTTCCCATATAGGTCATTAGAGAGCATTGAGTGGAGTTCCCTGTGCTATACGGTAGGTCCTTATTAGTTATCTGTTTTAGATATAGTAGTGTGAGGCAATGGTTTTATGCCCAGAGGATTCATTTATTTTAGGATGTGCGCTTTACCAGGAGCTGCTGTACTCACAGAATGGTGTCCTGATCAGGTGAAGAATCAGTCACCATGCCAGCAGAGTAACACCTCACAAGGTGGGGCACCATCCTGTAAAAATGATAATACTCTCAACAAGTGAATAACTTATGGTAATGCTGCTGCCAGAATAAAGTGTCCAGGACCCAGGAACTGAAGAAGGTTGCACTCCTCATGCTGGCTCACAAGCTTGCTTCCCGTACAACTTTGGGCCTTACTGACTCAGTGATCTGGGGGAAGTTATTCTTCAGGGAAGAGCGCTTCTATGAGGGGACATGGCAATGGTCACTCTGAACTGAATTTAGCACGACCCTCTGTTCATTTCAGAGTCCTTATGCCACTGAGAATATAGACTGAAAAGAAGGACAGTCAACACACTGGCCAGGGTGTTTGTCCCTGATTGTCAAGGAAAAATATGATTGTAGTGATAGGAACACAGGAGTAGTCAGAGTGGAACTTGGGGACCCCCTGATTCTGCCATATCTAATAGCAAAGTTTAGTAGAAAACTCTGCAGCCTGAAACCAAGGGCTCATATCCCTCAAAACTTAATCTTTGGGCCACCCACCAGGGCGACCAGGGAAGGGCTGGCTGAAGGCAAAAACCATTGGAATGAAATAGTAGGAAAAAAAAAAAAAAGCCACAAACGTCAGTTATGCAGAAACAAGGGCCAGAGCCTCTATCTGTATTACCTTCCTTGCAGTGTCAGGTATTCATATATTTTACTCAAGTTTCCTCTTCTTTCCTCCCCATTTTCCCCACTATTATATATGTGGGACACAGTACCAGTGGGCTTTACAATTGAATCCATAAGTTTCAGAAAGAACTGGAAGCACAGTCTGGATGCAATAACCGGTAAGGCTTTTGTTTTTGTTCCTTTGTGGAGAAGCTAAATACACTCTCAGTAGTAAGAAGGATGTGTGTGCGTATGTGTTAGAAGCATATGTTTTGAGTGTAGGTTGGGCCGCCAAAGAGGTAGGACATAGGAGGTCATGTGTTAATTCTTATTAACCACCCAGCAAAGGGTCTTCTTATGTGACAGGAAACCCCATGAGAAGAAGTAGCCCACACTCACGATGAAAGCCACAGTTGTTGGGGGAGTCTTCAATCTCTCCTGCTTGCAGCACCCAGCAAAGTTGCCTGCATGAATGAGGCTTAGGGTTCACTCGCAGTTGCTGTGCTGTCCAGCATCGGTGGTGAGGGTACTGATGGATGGTGCAATCTGGCTGTCTTCCAAAAGACGAATGCTTGCCTTCTGCTATTTGTCTCCTTGACAATCAAAGAGTTCCTTGATTCCTGTCTATCTTCCAAGGCCGATCTTCTAGTGTCTACTGATTCTGGAGCCTCCAACACCCTCTCATGAGGGTGCCAGAGTTCATTTTCATTGCTTACAACTGAGAACGCTTGCTGATAGGAGAGTGTTTCTGATTACAAGACTGAGCTAGGTTCACTTAAAGGGTCCTGGACCAAAGAGGTGACCACAAGAAACTTTTAATGGATATTATTAGTTGGCATTATGTTCTAGCACCATGGGGAGAGGTTCGTCCCTTCACACGCACACAAGATTTCGGTTGATCCTTGTGATCAGTTTAACCCTATGAAGTCTGGATTACTCGTATGCCCATTTTACAGATGAGAAAACTGTTGCACAGAGAAGTTAAGTAACTTTCCCAAGTCACACGCCTAAAACGTAGAGGATTGGAAGTCAGGCACAACTATGTGTGTAAGAACACATGCTTCAGAGAAGACCTGACTCAGTGAAGGGTTCCATGATCTGCAACTCCTAGAATCTCATCTGACCTATACTTTCCTTCGTCTTGGGAGAACACCTTCCCCACACAGCAGTTTTTATGGGAACCAGAGGATACTGACCAGCATCAAGGTTCAACTAGATTGTCTTAACCAATAGAAGATGTGAGTCCTTTCATCCAACCAGGTCCAAACTCACTGTATTCCTGAACATCTGACCTGATATATTATTTCCCACTGTTCACCCCAAGACATAAGAACTGCCTTCACCACCTAGGTTCTGTACCCCCAAAGCCATAGCATTCCATCCCACCACCCTCTCCCCAGCAACACCAGTGAGGTGACCTGTTTACAGCATTCCCAGGAGCCCACAGGGTGGGATAATCTGAGGGTGATGAGGAGACAGGCCACAGGACCAGCTCCATTGGCCAAGGCAGGGACATGTGCAAGCCATTAGGCCTATCAGCAATGGTTCTCAGTTGCAAGCCATGAGGGTGGCAGTTGGCTGACCCCTGTTTTTAAGGAGCCTACTGAGGGTTTTACGGCCCACAGTTCTCTGAGATCCTCAAGGCTTCCCTTACTCTTGGCTCCCCAAAAAAACTCCAAGGGAAGAAATTCAAAGTTCTTTTCTCATTATAAATCTCACAGCCCACTCATGTGAAACCACCAGATCTGTGACTCATTTGGAGGTTTGCAAGGCTTCCTTGCCTTATTGGATGCTCCTGCCCCCCCAGTACCCCTCAACGTTCTTGCTAAGTCAGCTTACTTGACCAGGTAGCAGGTTTTATCCAAATTCTACTTATCCTTTGAGACTCTCCCTGAGACATCCCATCTCCAGGAAGCCTTCTTCAGGCTGGTTGGGTTCCCAAAAGTACTTTTGCCCTAACCTCTTCCAGAGCACAGGGACCTGCCTTGAGTGGCTACAATCTTCTAGGCCATTGCTTCCTAACCAGGGGTGATTCTGTCCCCGCAGGAGGCATTTGGCAATATCTGGAAACATTATTGGTTGTTCCCCCAACTCTCCCCAGCTGGGGAAGAGTGCTACTGGCATCTAATGGGTAGAGGCCAAGGATGCTACTAAACATTTACAGTGCACAGGACAATTCCCCACAGCAACTGTCTGACCCCAAACGTCAATAGTAGTTGTAGCTTCTTGGGCAAGCAATATGTGCCATCAATAGGGCTCAGCTTTCAGAAGGGCCCTCACTCGGCTTAATACTCTGTCATTGCCATGTTGAAATTCTTGGTACATTTTGAACCTAGGGGCTCTGTATTTTCATTTTGCACTAGGTTAGACAAGCTATGCAGCCAGTCATAGTCAGTTTGTAGATGTTGAGAAACCCTGTTCTAGACTCTGAATAGGAATGTAGGAATGAAGATGCCATTCCTGCCCGCAAGGAAGGTGGGGGAGGGGACTGTGTGCTCCCTTGTCTTTGTGCCATGATGGGGAAGCCTGAGAAGGGACCACCTGACCGGCTTGAAGGGTCAGGGAAGGCAAAGTCTCACCTCAGCTAATTTCTAAGGGGTGAGTAGGAGATAACCACCTGGACAGGAGAAGAAGGAAAGGGTCCAAATAAGGAAACAGCATGTTCACAGGTGCCAGGGTCTGGGAAGACAGGGCTGTGTCAGGGACTCTAGGCAGCCCTGTGGGTCCAGGCTACAGGCTGTGATGAGGCAGAGAGGTTAAGAGACGAGGCTGGAATGCTAGGAAGAGCCGGGTCCCTATCACATTAAGGAGCTCTTGAAGGATTTTAAGTAAGGTAGGAACATGATTAGATTGAATTCTAGAAAGACAGTCACAGGTGGTGTGGCAAACAGATTGGAGGGATAAGACATTGAGCTGGGAGACTAGTTATGGGGCGGTGACTGTAAAAGAACTGAGAAACGATACGAGGGAATGAAGCTGGGCAGGAGGAATAACATAGGGAGGGAGAGACAGAGACTGAGAGATGATGAGGTAGAACAGGCTTTGGTGATTACTGAATGGATACCAATGTAAGATGCTTATGTTTATTATCTTTTTATTAATTCTTTGCATCCCAGCAACAGACTTAGAGGGACACCACATTTTCTATCATTTTACACTTGAGGAATTTAAGGCTAAAGAGATTTAAATAACTTGTCCAAGGTCACATAACTGGTAAGTGTCAGAGCCAACATTTGAAGATAGATATATCTGATGCCAAAGTCATTGTCTTTCCAAAGACCCACATAGCACCCTCTCCAGTGTACTGAGGATCCACCAGGGTGACTAAGAACAAGTCCAAACTGGGCTCAGGACAGGTGCTCTCCTTACCTCATGGCACCAACTCTGTTCTTCAAGCCACATGGTCTACTCTCAGGGTTATAGACCGAATTCTTCACTTGCTTGGGTCAAGTTGATTTCTTGGCACATAGTAGATAAGTAATAATAGCTAAAGAAGAAGAAAAATTACAGCAGAAATGTGAAAGAGTAAAAAAAATCTTTCAGTTGACACCACCAAGAATCAGAGAAATACAAATTAAAATAATAAGATTTTTATTCTCATTATTACTCTCATTTCTGCCTATCAAATTGACTGGCGGTGAGTAACTTGGTACACTCTTTCTGAGAAATGGTTTGACATTATGCATCATTTTTAAAAAGTCATACCCTCTGCTGAGTACTCAATTATTTCCTTAAGATGAGAACCTGAGTAAAGATTGGACCAAGATATGGACCAAGATATTCATCTCAGCCTTTTTTACAATGTAAGCAAAAAAGAGGTGGGCGCAATTTTCCAAAAACTGGTGAATGACTAACGATATAAATTCAGAATATTAGGGCTTCCCTGGTGGCACAGTGGTTGAGAATCCGCCTTCCGATGCAGGGGATATGGGTTTGTGCCCGTGTCTGGGGAGATCCCACATGCCGCAGAGCGGCTAGGCCCATGAGCCATGGCCGCTGAGCCTGTGCGTCCGGAGCCTGTGCTCTGCAACGGGAGAGGCCACAACAGTGAGAGGCCCGTGTACTGCAAAAAATAAATAAACAAATAAATAAATAAATAAATAAATTCAGAATATTAATCCTGCAGAATTTTTAATGACATTAGAAAGTTACCACAATACAACACTAAGTGCAAAAAGAATTTAATAAATACAATTGTATATACAGTAAACTCCTCATACAGAGTTCCCAGCTAGAGCTTAAGCAATATTGTACCCCTGGGATCGAGGCATGTCTGGAAATGGCAGGTGGAATGATGGGATGAGTCCAGCGGAATTGTCCTGGGAGAGTAGTCAGCGTCAGGAGGGAAGGGCTAGGCAGACATGTTTAACCAAGACACAAAGCCTCATACATAGGCTGGGTGGGGACTGTTCTGGGGAAGGCAGGGTGTCTGTCACGCAGTTCCTGGGGAACTCAGAATATATCTGAGCTAAGAGAGAAGCTAAAATCTGCTGTTTAGCTTATGTGACTGTGTAGCAAACTACCCTGAAATTTAGTGACTTAAAACAGCAATTTATCATTTTCCTTCATGGTTCCTTGAGCTAACTGGGCAGTTCTCCCTCAGGGTCTCCTATGTGGTTGTGGTCAAATGGTGGGTTAGCTAGAGTCACCTGAAGGCTGGACTCCTTGGAAATCCAAGATGGCGCACTCACATGCCTGGCAGTTGGTGCAGACTGTGCCCTCAGATGGGGCTGTCAACTGGAGCACCTACATGTGGACCCTCTATATGGCTTCTCATCATATGGTGGTAGGTTCTGGGAAGAAGTAACCCAAGAATGAACACTCCAAGAGACTCAGGTAGTGTCAAGCCTTGTTATCACCTAGTCCCAGAAGTCCCAGAACATGCTTTTGGATGCATCCTGTTGGTAGTAAGTTACGAGGACCAGACCAGATTCAAAGGGTTGGGGACTAGATTTCACTTTTTGATGTGAGGAGCAGCAGGTGTTTGGAGGGAGGGAAGGAGTTGATGGTGGCCATCTTTCAAGCCTATTTATCACAAACGTTTTCAATAAAAAGCTCTGGCAGACATTGCTACATAGGACCTAAAGCAGGATTGCTTGCACCCCCAAAGTATAAGCCAAAAGGGTCAGAGACTCCCACCTCTATAGGGATCTCAGCTTAGCTTTGGTTTCCTACAGGCTCCGGAGAGCTCAGCTGTGCCCTGTACCTGGAGGATGGCTCCAGGGCACCAGGAGGGGCCAAAGTACATGGCAGCTATAAGACTCATAACAGTGCCCATTAGAAAAAGCTTCGAAGGTGGGCCCTGGCAGCAAAAGCGAGGCAGAGTCAGAGGCCTGGAGACCTCCAGAGTGAATATCTTTGTAAGGACCACAATTCTGAAAGTAAAGAAAATAGAGGAGTAGTTCCTGAGTTCATATGAGAAATTCCTTAAAACTTCCCAGAAATGATTCAGGAGACCTTTGCAAAGAGGGTTTGGGGGAGCCAGTAAAATACAAGTTATGACTACTAATACCACCCCATTTTTTTCATGCCAGCTTGATGTAAAGCAGGTTGTATGACTTAAACACACGAACATTTATGTTTCTATGCACATACACGTAAATGTACACGTACAAAGAAAAAACAATGCATTGGAAGAAGTTACACCAAAATGTTAAGTGTCTCTGCAATCTCTGACATCAGATCTCTTTGATATCAGGACATTGTTTTTAACTCCCTTCTTTGTATATTTTTCGGTATGTTCCCAATTTTCTAGGATGAACCTATTGCTTATATAACTAGAAATAAGTACACATTTCTTAAGAAAAGCATACATTAATGATGGTGCTTGCTCAAGTGAGGTAACGAGGAGAGGAGGTCTACCCCATTCAGGCCCTGACTCTGACACAATAAACATGGCAGTCAATAACATCTACAACAGATTTGGCCTCCAGAACAGCCCAGGGGAACAATGAGCGTAGCAGGTCGGGAGCCACTGGGTAAGGATGTCCAGACTGATCCCAGGTGGACCCCCACCAGCTTGTCATACCCCCAGATTATCCTACTCGGGCCCCCAGAAGTTGTGCTTGGCTTACATGCACACCCATAGGCATTTCACTCCCATGTACATCAAGGGCATTTCATCACACTCACCTCCTTCAACCCAGTCCCCGTGACTCCTCTTTATTTAACCCCAAGACATCTTCCCTAACCTCCTGGAAATCTGAGAGCATCACTTCTGCTTCCGACTCAAGGGCAAGTTTCTCACCTTCCTGTAATTCTCTCTGCTGGAATGTCCTGTCCTCCACTCATTCTGATCAGTTTCCCATACCTCTGGGGAGTGGGGGGAAAAAAGAAAACCCCAGGGAGGCTGCAGAGGAAGCAAAAACAAGGTGGGCCCATCCTAAGTCTGGTGATCAGTGACCAAGCCGGGTGCCCACTGCCCAAACACCCCAGGCAGCACCCTGCCCATGTTCCTGGAGCACCCCCAAGCTTTCCAATGTCATGGCCAGGGCATTGCACCAGCCCATTGTGCCCCTTGTGCAGAGGCACAAGCAGCAAGAGGAAGAAGAGGTGGACAAGAGGATGCAACAGAAGATAAAGGAAGAACAGGAGAGAAGGGAGAAGAAGGAGTTGGAAGAGAGAATGTCATGGGAAGAGACCAAGGAACAAATCTTGACATTTCAGGAGAAGCTTTTGGCCCTACAGGAAGAAAAGCACTGTTTTCCTTCAGCTCAAGAACGTTCTACATGAAGAAGAAAAACAAAGGCAAAAGGAGCAGAATGACCTGACCACTCTGACATCAGCTGTGCACCAGCAGAGCCTGACTGTCACCCAGGAACTCACACCCTCAGCAAGTGGGGGACAGCTGGAGGACACAATCACCCAGGCATCCTCATGACAGCTGACAGAGCCAAACTGATGTTTGGACCCCAGATGCTTATGACCCAGCACTACATGGGCTCAGCCGCTGCTTCCAAAGGGAGTCCAGAGCATGGACAATTCCAAGGCAGACCAGGTGGCGCTTATGGGACCGTTCAGCCTCCACCTCACCATGGACCCGAGCAGCTAACCTGTAGTCCTACTCAGCAGCTCAGAGCACGATGTTAAGCCTTTCCGGCAGTGCAGTACCTATCTCAGCCACAGTCACAGCCCTGCGCCATGCACGGCCACTTTCAGCCCACCCAGACAGGGTTCCCCCAGCCTGGTGGTGCCCTGTCCTTGCAAAAGCAGATGGAAGATGCTAACAGCAGACTGCTTCTCTGATTCACCCTCCCATGCCCCACACATCCCCAAGCTCCGCATCCAGCCCTGGACTCCCTACCCCTCCCCACAGATCCTTGTGTGGATGCAACAGCCCAAAAAGTTGGGCTTTTCAGCTACCAGCCAACCCTGCCTTTGGCTCACTACTATCTAGCACAGCCAGAACCCAAGATTCTACCGCAAGTGACCATCAGATTATATCTTCAACCCTCACCACCCACCATGGAGGAGGGTCCCCAGTGTGTCCAAGTCCCAGGCCAATAAAGTCTACTGTCACTTGAAAAAAAAGGGGGACCTCACCTTCTGTAGAAAGCCTCCCCAGACACTCTAGCCCTCCTGTCTCAAAAACCATCCATGCCCAAACTGGTTCCTATGTGCACTCCCTCCCTCACCACACTGTCCTCACCACATCACCATGGTTTCTCATCCATTTTCCAAAGCCATGCTGGGGTTCCCTGGGGGTGAGGACCTTGCCTGCTTTATCCCCGGGACCCCAGCACCAGGTCAGCATGCCCACTTCCTTCCACACACCTGTTACACCTGCCTCTAGAAGCCGAGGTGTCTAGAGTTAGGCTTACAGTTATACAGTATGCCTATTGGTAGAGAAGGAGTTGTGGGCTGTCTGGAAAAGAAGCAAATTATTAAGAAGTAACAACGAATTACACACTGTCTGAAAAATGGCAGTTGGAAGAGATCCTCCTAAGTTTCTTCCCAAAATGTCCTCAGAGGGGCAGAAGTTTGCTCACAGCTTCCATACGCCTTAAGTCATTTAATTAACAACCCAATCAAGTGAGGAAATAGGGACTCAGAGAAGGGAAGCAGTTGACCTGATTGCATATCATGTAAATGCAAAGTTGGACTATCTGGCTTGAAGCCCATGCCTTACCCTCTAGACCACAGGAGGATGGAAAGTTGGCCCTGGGCGAGATCCGTGTGCTTTGATAAAGTTAGAGTCATCTTTCCTCAGGGGAAGAGGGAGAAAGAAGGCATTTCTCTGCCTAAAGTGTCTGAGTTTGTGTGTCTGCTTCTTCATGCTTTCCATCATTGCCTGTTATGGGCTGAACTGTTTCCTCCCAAAATGCATATGTTGAAGGCCTAACCCTCAATATGACTCTTTTGGGAGATAGAGCATTGAAGGAGGTAATTAAGGTTAAATAAGGCTATAAGGGTGAGGCCCTAATCCGATTAGACTGGTGTCCTTATAAGTGGAAGAGACACCAGGAGGGCGTGCGGCAGAGAAAAGACCACGTGAGGACACAGAAAAAAGGCAGCCATCTGCAAGCCAAGGACAGAGGCCTCAGGAGAAAACAAAACAACTGATACCTTGAATGATACCTTGATCTTAGATTTCCAGCCTCCCAAACTGTGACAAGTAAATTTCTGTGCTTTAAACCATCCAGTCTGTGACATTCTGTTATGGCTGCCCTAGCAGATTAAGGCACGGCCCAAAGAGGAAAAAGGACACACGTTTGCATCGCTCTTTGGCCTTGATCACCCCTAAGGAGCCGGGTGGCAGGAAGATCAGAATTGGAGTTGGGGGGATATGGTGGAAAACCTCTAGAAAAAGGGGCGGTACTTCTACCAGCTGGGGCAGCCCTGGGAACATTCCTTTACCAAAGAGGCTGGGACCATCAGTATGTGTGAGACACCTGCACGGACCACCCATCAGGCTGGAGAAATGGCTCACAGGGAGTAGGAGGGCTTCGGCTTAAGCTGGCCACAGACTCTCAGCCAGTCTGATTGCAGTAGGAGGAAAAGAACAAAACTCGAGTGACCACTAGCAGCCACACACAACAGCCCTATTGAGAGAACTGTATCCATCAGGGAAGCCAAGTTCGCCACAGATGGTCCAGAATAGAACAAAAAAGACCTTAGTAAAAGGACCGTTGAAGAGATAAGGGGCAGAGATAAGGGAACAGATGAGAATCCTGAGCCACCAGACACTGGCAACAGCAGAGAGCTGTTAGCACCACAAGGGCTAGAGGGACAGGGAGGGACAGAGACAGTGTTAGTGAAGCTATGAAAACCAGCTCCCATGCAGGACATCAACCACAAAATACTGCCAGGAATGTGGTGCTGCAGCAGCAAAGAAATACCCCAGGCCTCTCTCTTCCTATTGCTCCACCTCCTGCCAGGGCCTCCCATGAGCCAAGCCTGTCATCAAGGGAGCCCAGGTAATGCAGTCCATAAGGGTCAACCTTATCCTAGAGCAAGACAAAGAGAATCAAAAATGGATCTGGGAGCAAATAGAAAAGATCATAGTAATACTGATAATTTTATAGCTAGATAGGTAGGTAGATAGATAAATAGATAGATACCATTGTTATCCCAGGTTTTCAAATAAGGAAAGTGCACCTGGGAAATTAGGTATTTGCTCAACCTCTTCCAAACACCATACTGTACTTCCCGGAACTCATCTAGATGGAGCAAATCTGTTTATTGTAATGGGCAAGTAAACAGCCTGGTAAACACCAGGAGGCAAGTATTACACACTATGACAGCACATGGCTGGGAAGCCGAACAGTGGCTAGGGGAGGAGGAGATGTCAGACAGGCTTCTCAGAAAAGGTGACTCCTGAGCAGAGTCTTTTTTTTTTTTGGAAGATAGGTAGAATTTTGTTTTCCTTTTTTTTTTTTTTTAATACAATGTTTAAAGGTTTCACTCCACTGACAGTTATTACAAAATATCGGCTATTTTCCCCATGTTGTACAATACATTCTTGAGCCTATCTTACACCCAGTAGTTTGTACCACCCTCCCCCACCCCTATAATACCCTCCCCCTTCCTCCTCCCCACTGGTAACCACTAGTTTGTCCTCCATATCGGTGAGTCTACTTCTTTTTTGTTATATTCATTAGTTTTTTGTATTTTTTAGATTCCACAAATAAGTGATATCATATAGTATTTGTCTTTTCAGTCTAGCTTATTTCACCTAGCATAATGCCCTCCAAGTCCATCCATGTTGCTACAAATGGCAAAATTTTGTTCTTTTTTATGGCCTTTCACAAGCATCTTACCCTACAGCACCACCACCTTCTCTGAATCTCCATAGTCCCTGATTTTGAACTGTACAATGCAGTATTTAATTTTTTAAGATAGTATTATTCTTAAGGTTCTTCTGTGTAATGTTTTTTCTCTCTAGTTTTCTAATTCTCATATATTACCCCTGACAAACAGCACCCAGTAAGTCTTTAGAAGACCTTTGTTGATTGGTTGATAACTCTTGGTTGTTTAGAGTCTTTTCTCTGTGCTGAGTAAAATATGTTCTCCCACTCAGCCCATGGTGAATGATAGGGTCTTACCAGAGCATTTCAACATGTCCCCTGCAGCTCCAGGGCCCTGGAGGCCAGGCTGGGGACATGACCTTGGCTGAGTCCTTCTCTATCCCCCCTTCAGCACTGCCCCCTGTCTTTTCTTCACTTCCTTAGACAGGGACACAGATGGCCTGTAACCTCACCAGGCTGACACATGGTAGACACCATCAACAGGAGCCAGTATTATTTTTATTAGCAAAGCTGTACTTGTAGGTCCGCAAGACATCTACCAATCTATCCCAGAGCATTTCTTGATTTTATCATTTCTAATCACCATGATGGAGGTGTGTTAAAGCTGTAGATTCTTCTTCCTCTGGAGATTTGCAAAAGTAGAAGAGTGTTCTCTGCTGGGGATTGATTTCTGGGTGGCCTGTCCGAAACACCAGGGCCGAGTGGCTAAAACTATCTATCTCTCCCAGTCATTTCCACAATTTCTGAGCAAAGCCATCCTCCATCAACAATTATTTTCATAGGGCTCACAGAAGCCTTCAGGTCAATTAAATGAGCTTTAGCCTGGAGGAGAAGCTGGCTTCTTCAACCAAAGAAAGGTCCCCCACATCCAAAGTTCAAATGCCTTGCTTTAAGTACTTATTACAGTCAGATGAGAAGAAACATACAGTTCTTCCCCAGAAAAGTACAGATGTTAGAAAAGAACAGACTGGAATTATAGCATTTCAGTATTTACAAAATCCCCTGACAGTGGGCAGCTGGTTACTGGAGGCTGACGCTTTCTGGGAAGCAAGATTTCAAAGATAGATGACTATAAATATTGTTAATAGGCTGGAAAAAAACATTTATTCATTCAATCATTCATTTGTTCATTCATACATTCATAAGTATAGCAGATTCCGATAGAAATACTCTGATTTTCTATTCATAAAACAGACTATAGTAGCCAACATGGATTAACCTGGAAAGCTCAGTTTCTGCTTAGTCACCCACTCCAGGAAGCCATCTCCAGCCCCCTGTGTATAGATTATGCCCCTTCCCTCAAAATGCATTTGTAGTGTGATCACCTATTATCAGATCTGTATCTCTAACCAGCAATAAGCTCTATGAGCTCCACTTAGTTCATTATTGTGGTCTGAGCACCTGCACATTGCCTTGCACATACATAGCAGTTGCTTAATAAATATATGTCATTGTTGGTTGAAAGAGATCTGGAGTGGGTATTCATTCATGTATTCATTTATTGATTCATTTATTCAATCCCTAACAATACCTGGAAAGGATCTTTATCTGGGGACTTTACAAAGAGAACAAAAATAATAAACTCAGAATGATTGGTCTTACACATAGAGATGGAAGCTAGCTCTGCCAAGGTGGATGGGTCACAGACAGACCAGTGAATGGGTAGATTCCAGTGTGGGAGGTGATTAGAAACTAAATGAATCGATAGATGTGTGGACATAACAACTACAAAGACTTGCAACAGAATTCCAAGACTAATTTTCAGCTTCCGACAGGTGTGGCTGAGGGAATTCTTTCATCTCGTTCTGGTTTACAGTCTCTTTTCGCATTTTCGTGAGATGAAAAGGCCTCCATCAGGCCAATGTCACCTCCGTCCACTGCAATCTACCTGCCACCCGTAAGTTTCTTTATGTCTGCTCTCCATCTTCTGTCTTCAGCCTCTTCCTCTCGACTCACTGTGATTTCATAAATGTGGTCAAGATTCTCTATTAAGTTTAACCACCCCCGCTTGATTCCATATTCCTAGAGAGTTACTTCTTAACTTCTTTCTTTCCTTCACACCCAAGAGTCCTATAATAGCATCTTCACTCACTGCCGACACTTCTTCACCTCTGAATCACTCCTCAAGTCACTGAATCTTGGTTTCTACACCCACCATTTCATAGAAACTGCCCTTCCCATATTGTTTGCTAAAACCAGTAGATACCTCTTAGTCCTTTTTCCTGAACTCTGCAGCTTTTACCACTGTTAACCAAACCTTCCTAAAGGATTTCCCCTGGGATTCAATGATGTAATTGTCCTAGAGATTTCTCCCACCCTTTCAGATCTTGATCCTTTACTGCTGAGGCTCCTCCTCCAACTCTCAGTTCTCCTTTCCTCAAACACTAATCCTGCTTGAGCTCATTCCAATCCATGTCTCTAAAGACCATCCATATGCTTATACCTCCAAAAATCTGTCTCTCCAACCCAGAACCTTCTCTAAGCACCAAACACATGCATGGAGCTGCCTGCTGGACATCTTCACCCGGATGTACCAGAGGCTGTTCACAGCATGTTTAAAATTGTACTTGTCATCTTCCTCCAAACTCCACTCCTCCCTTCCATGTTCTCCACCCCCGTGAATATCACCTCCATCCATTTAGGCCCTCAAACCAGAAACCTGGGAATCATCATCAGTTCCTTCATCTCTAACAGTCAACAAGATCTATCAATTCTAATACCTTAAAATGTGTTTAAATCTTAAAAGCCATCCAACTCTCCACACCTCATATCTGCTGCCTTAATTCAGGCCACTATCATCTCTTGTCTGGATTAATATAGTCTTCAAACTGTTCTTATCCTCAGTTTTTTATTTTCTACTTTGCAACCAAAGTGATCTTTCTAAAAGACAAAACAGACCATAAAAAGAATCCCTTCTGTCTCTCACCTCCAACTCACTTAAAACCTTTCATGGGCTCTACTGAAGACCTCATGGCTAGTCCAACAGCGCTCAGGATGCCATTCACGGTCCACGTCTCCAGCCCCACCTCCAGGCTTCTGTCACATCTCTCCATCCCAATCTGTTTGTAGACTCCAGACCTTGTCACTTCTTTTTCTGGGCCTTTTCTTATGCTGACTCCTCGCCTAGACTACCTTTCTCTCTCACTTCTACACTTAGCAAATTTCAACTCATTTTTAAACCCAGCTCAGATATCACCTTCTCAGAGAAGTCTTCCTTGCCTCCAAGACTGAATGAAGGGCTGTCTGTGGGTTCCCATGATTTAAACCCATGGTGGTCTTTCCTCCATAGTTGCCAGAAACAATGAGAAATTTGGAGGTTTTAACCCCTATGTCCCTAGCCTAGTACACTGTACATCTGAGGCATTTCATAATTTTTTTGTGAACAGTTAATGATCTATACGTAGAAGAAAGGAAGGATGGATGGAAGAAGATTTAACTGAGTAATTAAATCATCTGTAACTCAATTTCACTCCACATTGCATATCCATCATGCCCTCTAGTGACTGATGGAATCATTGTAGGTTTAGAGGATACTGGGCCAATCAGCAAACACAGATTGAGAACTTAATGTGTGAAATGCCCAGTACTGGTCACTGAACAGGCTTATAGTTTAGTAGAGCAATAACACAGGTATCAAAGGATCACTCTACTTGGGTGTTGTGTAAAGCAAACAGCCAGGTAAAGTAGCAATGACAAGAGTTTGGGAGTAAACAATCTAAAACTGTGTCAGTACTAGCTGGACAAATTTTCTAAGCCTCTCTAGGCCTCAGATTTCTCATCTATAAACAATGAGTTCACAATACCTACATCTCAGGATTGTTGGGAGGATTGAAGGAGAAAATGTTCATTCCAGGCATGTGCAAAGTTCCTCATAGAGCTTCACAAACTTGACAAACCTCAACAAAAGCTACCTTCTTTCCTCTCCATTTGCTTGCTCACTCATGAATCTGCAGCTCCCCCTGGGACCTATTAGACCTGAATTGAATTGAGGGGAAGGAGGTTCCATCCATGCCTGGGGAACTGGCACATCTTTAAAACCCTTGGTTTTAAAAAGTTGGTGACTCCCGCAGGTCCATGTGGAACCCAGACCCATCTCTGCAGACACTGAGCAGGGTTGGATGTAGTTGAAGCATTCACTGCTCCCCTTCCTGTCTAACATGACCATGACCCCTGCTGTTGGCCCAGATTGCCCTCTTATGGCATCTGGAGATGACCATGGCATTCTCTTCTTCCAAAAATGTCAATTGCTGCTCCTAAGCTACAGGGCACACTCGAACTCCTTAGCATGACACACAAAGTCCTCTGAGGCCTGGGATCCTCTGCGTCTGCACCCAGCTGCACTCTGTACTCCAACCACACTGGACCCTGGTGAGCTGTGGTCCCAAAACGCCTTGTTCTTCAGCTTCTCTGGGCTTTCTTCATGCTTTTCCCTCTTCCTGGAATATTCTGTCTCAGTTCAGCACCTGGCAATGTCCTCTCTATTTTCTAAGAACCAGGCATCCACTCCTTTGAGCAGCCTCCCCAAGTCTGGGTCAGCTGTCCCTTTGGTTGAACTACGCCCTCTCTGAGGCCAGGAATGCTGAGAAAGACAGAGTCAAAGCCAAAGGGTGTGGCTAGAGGAAGCAGAGCCAGAGCAAAGGCCCAAGTTAAAGTCACGTTAGAGGACATGCATATTCACCAAGAAAACACTAACCTTTCAACATTTTACATGGTACCTTCCATGAGCCAGGAGTGCCTTCATACACTGACTCATTTAATCTGCACAACCACCAGGTGCAGCTAGTCTATTGTTACACCCATGTTGTGTATGAGGGAAACTGAGGCCTAGGGAGGTCACGTAACTTGCCTGAGGTCACACAAAACTAGTGATGGAGATTTTATGAAAGGCAAGGTGGTTCCAGAAATAGATGAAGACATTCTTTTGGAAGCAGAAATAACCAAAAGAAGGATGATGAGCAGAGTGAGGAATGGGGTGGGCAGGCAGCTTGACTATTCCCCTAGACATTTATTCAATTAAAAAATGTTGTGCATCTGTGCCTGGCTCTGTATTAGGCTCTGGAGTTACAGTGATAAACAGATGCAGTCCCTGGCCTTATGGTGCTCATAATGTAATAGGGGAAATAGGCAAATAATTGCACAAATAGATAAATGAGCATACATTATGAAAAATGCTAGAAGAGAAATGTACACGGTACCATGAGACTGAATAGAAAGGGATATCTAATAAATTCTGGGGGTCGTACGGTGACATTCGTGCTGAGATGAGATAGATGGTGCCCAAACGAAGGATGGAGGGGAAAGAGCTCCAGGTAGAGGGAGAAGCACATGCAAAGTTCCTGCTGCGCGAAGGAGTCAGGACATTCAAGGAACTGGAAGAAGGCCGGGGTGGCAGTGGGACAAGAAATGAGGCTGGTGAAGCAGGCACCGGCCAGATTGTTCAGGACTTCGGGGCAGAGCATGTGGGAAGAGGCATATAATAATGGGAGGCTGGAAAGGGAAGCTGGAGACAGGTCTTGAAAGCCATGCTTAAAATTTGGTACTTTAGGGGCTTCCCTGGTGGTGCAGTGGCTGAGAGTCCGCCTGCCAATGCAGGGGACACGGGTTCGTGCCCCAGTCCGGGAAGATCCCATATGCCGCGGAGCGGCTGGGCCCGTGAGCCATGGCCGCTGAGCCTGCGTGTCCGGAGCCTGTGCTCCGCAACGGGAGAGGCCACAACAGTGAGAGGCCTGTGTACCACAAAAAAAAAAAAAAAAAAAAAAATTTGGTACTTCATCTTTGATGTACACGATGCCTCGTGGAGCCAAGAGTCTTGAGCATGTCATTTTCGAGATGAAAAATAAAAACAACCAAAACGGTACGTGTTCGGTTGGGTGGTGTGGGGAGATTTGAAATGTTCAGAAGGAGAGTGAAATGGCCAGCCAAATGGTCCCAGCCTGGAAGGAGTTAACCCCTTCCTACCCTTGAGATCTTCATCAACCTCGGCACTCCACAAAATAATCAGCTATCATTTATCAGCGTTCTGCAAGGTAGCATTTAAAACTGAGGCCGGCAATAAATCAGGCACATATAATTTGAGCCCTGAAGTATAGTAATTCTTCTTTTAATGCAACATCTGGTACAGATAATACAGTTTTCAGGGGGAGGGAGCCAGGAATGCGATGTAGGGCCCTCCTTATTGGGCAAGCAGTGCTGGAAAGCCCAATTTCCCTCCCATCCTTCCAGCAACACCGTGGACTTAAAAAGGAGCTTTATTATGATTCCCTCGGCTGGCCAAAAGGGAAATCGAGTTAATTATAGACTTGTTTGCTGGTTATTAATTAAACCCCAGCTAAACATAAAAACACAGGGGAAGTGCCATTTCCCGCTCCGTGCTTCCAGCCTCTCAGAGCTGAGGAGTGATGTTCCTGCCTTTGCAGTCCGCTCTGTGTCCTGTTTCCTCTGTGGATTTTCTCAGGAGGGTCCCAGGTCCTTCCCCACATATGCAAACAAAACCTTATTTTTAGCTGAGAAGGAACACAAAATTGAAAGCTCCAAAACAGCAGGGGGACAATAGGAGGAAGCTTGCAGACACTGACTGGTTGTGACACCCAGGGTCCCTGGGCTGCCACACCACCCTGCATCCTGCAATCTCCCAGGTTCGCCAGCGTCCCTTGTCCTCAGTCGGGTACCCCAGCTTCTCCTGTACACTTGCTGTGGGGCAGCTCTACATAGTGACTAGAAGGACAAGCTTTGCCACACACGACCAGAGCTCCAAACCTGCCCCCGCTCACTAGCTCCTTGACAATGGGCAAGTTCCTTCACCGCTCGGCTTCAGGTTCCCCTCTCTAAAACGGAGACACTAACAATGCCGCCTCCTAGGTGTGCTGTGATCTTTCAACACAATGAAGTTTGTCAAACACTCAGCAGGTGTGCAGCACATGATTGCTAAGAAACACTAGTTTCCTTTCCTCACTCTTCCAGGAGGACGGTTTTCAGCTCTGGATCTTCCACATAAACGTCAAACTCTAGAAGGTGCATGTGAGACCTTGACACCTCTTGAAACATTTCTAAGCCTCTATTTTCCCATCTTCAAAATGGGAGCAAGACCAGTGCCCACCGGGGAGGATCATTGGGAGCATTAGAGAATGGAAACAACCTAGTGCCTGGCTCTGATCAGGTGCTTAATACATGTTAGTGACTAAACTATCTGCAAACAATCCCCAGAATAATTAAAGGGGAGATTCTCATGCCAGTATCTGTGGCATAAAAAGGAAGACGATCCAACAAAGGAAATCACACCAAACTAGCCTCATTTCCTACTGGAGCTGAGATGCTAAATTACCAGATCAAGAGCATTCCACAGATGTTGTACAGACATCCTAAGAGAATTTGCCAGATTCCTTGGCAAAATCTAGCTAGATCGTCAACCTAGCCTCCTCAAAATCATCCAGTGGGCATTTTCTCTGCTTGTCCATAGAGAGCTGTGGCCATCACAGCATGATTAAGGCTAATCAGACAATTTTTTTGGATGGGAAGGGCCAAGGACAAAGCCCTCTGACCGCCAGAGGTTTCTCAATGTTTCTAGTCACATGGAGAAAATAGAAAGCATTCCAGTGAAATTTGCCAATGAGACAAAACTTGAGGGAATGGTTCATGTGACTTCCAGGCTCCAAGCACCATGCTATTTACACTCCCCTGCACTACCAGCCACACTAAGGACTGTTGAGTCAGCATCAAATCTTCCCAACCCTGCCCACTAGAACAGGTGTGGGCAGCCTGTCCGGGCATCGGCTTTGCAACCTGGGTTCACAGACCTTCATTAGCATCATACAGTTGAATTCAAACAATGTATACTTTTCAGTTTTTTATTCATTTAAAAGTACTGTTTCCATTTTCCAGCCACCTCCTGGCAACAATCCTTACACACAGATTCAAGTCCTAGTTGTGCAGCTAAGGTCCCTATAAAATAAAAGCTGGAGACGGAGTGGTAAGCCAGACCTAGGAGATCTCCACAGGAGAGACAGATGAATAACTATTTGTGTAACTGTGTGTTATTAATTATAACTTTACTAAACTGCAGGTGCCAAAAGAGCACATAAAAAAGGGACCAGAGCTAATGTCTTACTTGCTCTTCTAAACACCTTCTCATGCGTAGTACACAAGTCATTATGCCCATTTTAAAGGTAAAACTGGAGCCAGACAGCTCATGGGATAGATACAGCATGGAGCTGTTGTCAAAGAAAGGAGGAAAGAGGGAAAGGGAGGAAGGGGACAAATCTTTGTAAATGGTCAAGTGCTCTATATTTGAAAAGATGACAACTGTCATTCCTGTACTGTGCGATACCAAGCTTGAGATTCCGTCCAAAAATTTTTAAATAGCTTACATCAGAGTTTCCATATTTCTCTCCTTTTTCTAGCCTTCTGGGGAAGAGGATGGGGTGGGATATTTGGAGAGAGCATCTCAAGGTATATGACTAGCCTAATATTGTAGCACCCGCCAAATAAAATTCTTCATATATCAGCTGTTGTAACTGGGAAAAATTATTCAACTTCTCAAACTGTTCACGCAGTCTGCAAGAAGTGGATGATAATATCTACCCCACAGGATGACTGTCAGCATTAAATGAAACAGCATCTATACAGCCTGACACATACTAAGTGCTTATAAGCGAGAGCTCTCCTTCGCTTCCCTTCCCTCCCCTCCCTTTCTCTCTGGAGAGGTCTTCATTGCACAAGAAGATGAATCAGCATTCTAGAAGCCTGGCAGGAGGTTGCTGTCAGAGGTGTGCCCTACCTTTGTCAATACATGGCTTTGGTCTTGGCTCTAGGAACTTTAATATTTCAAAAGCGATGTAACTGGAACACTCCTCACTCCCAATTTCCCACTTGCTGTTCATGCCTTACCAATTGCATGAAGGACAGAATGATTCTGAGAGAAAGGCAGTGTGTGTGTGTGTGTGTGTGTGTGTGTGTGTGTGTGCGTGTGTGTGTGCAGTGGGGGAGAACGTAGAATGAGAAATTTCCAAGGTTTTTATTACAGCTCTGGGAGCTTGTGAATAGTTTAGTAAGAGACTTCTTTCTCCTTTTTCGCTAAGTGTTGAGCAGTGATACATTTGTACTTCTTAAACAGAAAACCTTGGGGAGGGTGTTGGAGGTAGAGCTTGACTGTTGCATTCCAAAAACTTAAAGAGCCAAAGTCTACAGAATTGCTACATGTCCCAAGACCATCACATGCAAACCTGGTTGTAGAACTTACACAAGGAGAAACTTCACTTCCCCTGAGGAGCTGACATTTTTCTTTGTGGTGAAGAGAAAGACATGTCCCAACCCCTACACTGTGCCCAACTTTGTGCTAGGCCCTTGAAGCTCATAGGTGACCCTCTGCAGTCTAGACATAGCAAGTTGAGATGGTAAGAAAATTGTAGAGCAAGAAGCAAACCCACTCCTTGGGAAGTAATGTTTATTATTAAGCAGCTACAATGTGTTAGGTGCTCTCACAGCATTGGGCCTTCCCTTTTGTTGTGTATTTGACCCTCACCATGATACTGAGGGGTAGAAATTTCTAGATACATGATCAGAGCCAAGGTAGTTATACCTGTATTGCATATGAGGATGCTGGAGCCCAGAGACCATAAACAACAGAGCTAAACTTCAAACTCAGCTCTGACTCCAGAACCCTTCCTTATCTATCTTGTCATACAGCCCCTAAAAATGAATAAAATGATTACAGTAGACAGAATAACTCAAAATTCACAACAAGGATGGGGAAATTCATCACTGGGCAAATAGCCCTTATTTTTCCTAAACTATAACCTGGCAAATTAACGGTCCCGATGTCCTCAAGAAAAGGTTAGCAAATGGGCAGGATCCTCCACTGAAATAGGCAGATAAGCATGAAATTGGTTTAGAAAGACTTCCATTCAAAATTATTAAATCAAAATTTGGCACATGAAAGTGTTGTTGGAAATTTGACTTAGGTGACACAGCTCATTTCCTGATGAAGCCAGATTAATGAGACATTACTGAACCTAATTCCTCAAGAAGTAAATGACTCACCTCTCCTCCTGTTGAGCCGCTTGGAGCTTTCCTTCTGCTTGGCCTTCGCCTTTTCTGAAAACCCAAGTGCTAGGATGGGAAACTCAACTGGTAGGGAGAAGGATAAGAATCAATCCTTTCTGTTCTTTACCTCCAGGTTCTCCATTAATTAGATCCTAAACTAAGTGGCATCTGAATAGCCAAAGTAGATGCCCCTTCTCACCAAGTTGCACAGCTTACACCACGTTATCAGGGGCTTACCGAGGCAGCCCAGGGTGATTAAGTTGGCCAGGTAGGCGAGGTCTTGGAAAGAACAAGATTAGAGGATAGTACCAAGGAGATCTGAGGGTGGACCTCTCAGAATGAGCACAGAACAGGAGGCTATTTTTGTCTGTGTAGATGTTCACAAAAAATATATTACTTATAGCAAAGGAACACTCAATAATCAGATGGTCAAGGTATCCTATTCTGTGGACACATAGCTTCTTTCCCTAGCCACCTTGATGTTTGCTCAGTGGGCTCATGAACATGGTAGTCACAGTTGCAGGAATGGAGGTGAGTAGTGCTGTAGCCAGATCAACTCTGGTCAAAGAACGCATGCATGTGTCCAACCCATCAACAGCAGAGACCATTGCTGAGCCTCAAGATATGGCATTATTTCCAGGGAGAGCATTCAGCCACCTGGCCTGATCATGTGGGAGGTACTGATTTATCCTCACCAGAACAGATACCAACATGAATATATGGATTTCCTGCCCACAGTGTTTCTGACAACACCTCTATCTATAGGCATAAGAATGCCTTATTCTCCATAACATGGAAACCCACACAACATTGCTTCTCACCAAGGAACTCATTTTAAAGAAAAGAGGAAGACAACGGGCTCATGACCATGAGTTTTATCATGAACTTAATCACTTAAAAGCAAGAGAGTCTGACAGAATGGTTGAATGGCCTATTAAAGACTCAGTTATGGTGCTTGCCAAATGACAACACTTGAAGGGTTGGGGTACCATTCTGAACTTCCAGTTCATGTCTGATACCATTTTCCCATAGCTGGAACACTTGGGTGTGAGAACCAAGAAGTGGGAGGAGCTTCTTTCACCATTAACTCAAATGACCCATTCACAAAAATTTTATTCCCCTTCCTACAGATTTGGGGTTCTGTTGGTTTAGAAGTCTTAGTTCCCAGGGAAGGAAAGTTTCTACCAGGGAACACAACAATGGCTCATTGAACTGGAAACCAACACTACCACCTGGCTGGTTGGTGCTCCTGCAACATGAATTAACAGGACTAGTGGTAAAGTTAATGGAAGACCATAGCAACCCAACACATCCAGATCTACTACAGGTTTAGACCCTCTAGGAATGAAGGTTAGGGTCACACAGTCAGGTAAAGATCCATGACCAAGTAAGGTACTGAATGAGGCAAAGGGAACATGAATTTAGCAGTGTAATAAGGAAGCTCTTACTATAACTATGCCCTTATAATCTGTTGCAGAAATGAGGAAGCTTGCAACTATGCAACCAGTCATCTTCAGTATCCCCAATTCCTCCCTAGCTTCTGAATAAAGTCTAGGTGATTTTGTCCAGCTGGCAAAAACTAGATTCAAGGAACCGTGGAAGAGATTGTCTTATTTTTCAGCTCCTCTAGTGGGAGACAACTCTGCCTTCTAAAGAGACTGATAAGACAGAGAAGGAAGAAGAGTTGATTAAAACCAAGAAAAATAATAAATATCTCCTACAAAAAGAAATACATTACACACCTACCATGAACCAGGCAATGTCTGAACTGAGATTTGAAGATTTGGTTAAAGTGAATCAAGTGGCCAGAAAGGAAACTCCATAGAGAACCACATACGCAATGGTTCCGGCCATCATGAGAGTGACAATCATTCCATGGAATTGGGATGTAGACTAGGTGGGGAAGAAGATCACTGTCTACAGTGGAGAAGTTAAGCTACTTGGCCAACATCACACAATTTGATGTGTGGTAGGATGGTAACTCAAATTTGGGTCACTCTGAAGACATGCCCAGTTCCACCACCACCGATATCCACCCCCCAACTCTCCACTTTGCTCTTAGCTGGTGAAGGAATTAAATGCACAACCAGAGGGCAAAAGGACTGAACATTCTGGGCCAGGATCATCATAAGACTCAATAAGTGGTGCTGATCAATCCAGAGTTGAATGCTAAGGTTTTTCTCTGAGATGCAGGTATGGGACCCAAGAAGATCCCACCCAGCATGCTCACCAGAAGGAAACTCTTGGTTCTGCAAAGGCAAGTTTTGCAAACTATTTAGTCCCATTCTAGATGCAAGCAAGTCCTTGCCACATCCCTATGCTAAGTCCAGAACCAAAATTTTAATCTCCTTTGTGGGAATAAGGAGTGGTCCGTGTGAGAATAAAATATACTACTGACCAAAGGGAAGGGGAGGAAAAGGGATTCTAATTTGATCATTGCTAAAATAAAACTGGGGAGCAAGGCCAACAGCTGCCTCCCCAGGAAGTCCTATTACTGTGGACAATGGCCCAATTGTTCTCCCCTGTTGAAAGAAACCTTGCAATCTCCAACCTGGCGGGGGTGGGGGGGGCACTCACTGTCTTTTTCTATTTCTTTCCTTGAAGCACAATTTATTGGAAATACTGCCAGATCTCCAGGGGGAAAACAAAAGGCTGGCGGTAAAATGAAACACCTAATTAACAGAGAGAACTGCTCCAGTGTTGCCAGAGAACTTTCCGCAAGACTCCTGGCTCCTTGAAGAAAGAAGTTAGGGGAGGGGGACACAAGGAACACTGAGCACCTCTTATTATGCACACCATGGTGCCAGAAGGTAGCATAGAGTAGTGGCGATGAGCATTGGCTTTGGAGTCAGACTACCTATGATCAAATCCCACCTTTGCCACTGACTAGGACAAATGGTATAACCTCCCTGGGCCTATGAAGTGAGGATAACTGTTGTCCTTCATAAGGTTATTGCAAAAGTCAAGTGAGTTAATTCACTGAAGTGGTCAGAAAAGCATGCCTAATAATGTTAGCTAAGTATTAGCTATTATGGTTATATGTTAGGTAAGTCCATTGTTACATCACCTCCATTTATTCCTGCAACAACTCTGGGTGAGGGATCATTACACCCAACTCACAGGGTTGGTAGTGAAATTGAGCACGAAAAGTTAAGTTCTCTACCTACATTGTAGAGCTAGGATTAAAATCCACAGTTGCAAAATATTAAAGCCTGAGATATTTCCAGAATATCATGCTGCCCACTTCCCCTATGAGAGGGCTTTCTCATCACTGTGTCCATTTGCAACCTGAGAAGTTTCACCATTGGCTCCAGAGTCCCCTGCCTCTGTGCTGGTGGACAAATACCCACCATGGGGACCGTGGGGAGAGGTCCCGGGGACAAGCAAACCTCTGCAGACAGTGTCTGGACTGTTAGCATCAAAAAAGTAGATTAAAGAGGGGTGGACAAGAGAGAAGCAAGAGGGAAAGAAACGGGAGAAACAATCAGTTCCATTTGCATTTATGTTTGTTTTTACGTTTGTGTCCAGCCTTGATTTTCAGGGATTATACAGCAGAATAAAACTATGTCTCACTTGGGGCAGCAAGTTTCCAAGGAGTCTCCTTGAAGTCTCAACCCTGGTGACTTTTTCAACTTTCATTTATCATTTTTCAAAACAATATAAGGCCTTGGCAACCAGCCTACTTCTTCCTCCAGCATTCCCCCCACCTGCCTTCTGCAGAAAACCCTCAAGCAAAGCATCTGACGGAACGCTTAGTGCACAGTAAGTGTTCAACATTGTGAGATGGCTCCAGGACCAGCAGGGCACTCCCGATGGGTCCCAATGGATCGAACATCCAAAAGCAGCTGCTCCCCTGGGGCTTGAGAAGAATGCATTTGTATAACCCTTTCCCTTCCTTCCTCTCCTATCCCCTAGGAAGTCTCTTCTCAGCCAAGCTGGCCAGGACTGCAGGCCTGTTGCATTTGCGTGTGTGTTTGTGTGTATATGAGTGTCTTCCTGCTGGGAAGCTGGCACATGGAGTCCCACCCCAGTCCTCCAGCCCCAAATTAAAACAAGCTGGTTGCGATTGTGAGCAAGCCCAGCTCGCACCAGCTGCGCCCGGCTTGCAGCTTCAGAAAGTGCTGCTTCATGTTCATATGCAAATAACTATTTCCTCTCTAGAGCGTGCCCGGACTGTGTTCCAATCTGAAAGGGGAGCAGAGAGGAACAGAGGCTCTGGAAGAACATGTGGCCAGGGCTGTCAGGATGGATTATGCTGCCCTGAAGTGTTCCCTGAATTCAGAGAGTGGTCAGTGTGCCACAGGAGGTGCTGAGGGCAGAAGGGAGATGTTCCCAGAGGCTCCTGCAGCTGTTCCTTCACCCGTCACACTGCCAACCCCTTTGGACGAGCACTTGTGGCCTCTGAACGGGTTCTCCTGCCTCTGAGCCTTCCCCAATCTACCCCAAACGCCTGCTACCAGAGTGATTCCATCACTCATTCACTCAAGTATCAGCT
Organism: Mesoplodon densirostris; assembly: GCF_025265405.1. Taxonomy (NCBI): domain Eukaryota; kingdom Metazoa; phylum Chordata; class Mammalia; order Artiodactyla; family Ziphiidae; genus Mesoplodon; species Mesoplodon densirostris. The sequence continues at coordinate 47,986,886 of NC_082662.1, read as the reverse complement.
ATTGGACACTTAACTGTGCCAGATAACTGTTGTAGGCACAGGGGATACAGCAGGAATCACATGGAATATGGGAGGATCTGTCCTCAGGGTGCTTATATTCTAATGATCTTTTTCACTTGTAGTCCTCACCTCACTCCTCTGTCCTCCAAAGTCTTCAACAGCTCCCTATGGCCAACTGAATAAAAATTAAACTTATAACATAGACTAGGCCCTCCAGGCTCACACTCAAATGCATGTGTCCAGTCCTAAATTTCACTGTTCATCACTCATGAGTGTTGGGCTGTACCCCACAGGTCTGCAAGCCCTGTACTTGCCCATCCTTGAGACCGAAGAAAGAGCCTGGAGTCGGAGACAGAAACATCAATGGTTTAACGGATGGGGGAGCTTACCTGTCTGAAGCAAGGTCCTAGAGTGACACCGGTGGATGGCGGGCAGCACATGGCGGCAGTCTTCATTCCGGGGTGGGGCGGGGGGTGGGAGGGTTTACCAGTTATAGGGGAATTGGTATCAGGTGGGCTCATTAGTTACCAGGGAAACTAGCAGAGGGGCACGCCCCTCAGGGCGGAAATGTTCTGATCTAAAGATTAGAAGAATCTGGGGCAGGGACAAGTATGTAGGAAGGTCAGTCAGGTGAGTAGGGTGTCAGTGAGGCAGGCTGGTGAAGCAGAGAGCAAGACAACAGCCATGCTGTGCGGCCTGACCATACAATGAGCCTGTTGAACATTTACCCACCCTGCAAAATCCAGCTCGTGTCATCTCCTTGGAACCATCCAAGATTCCCCAGTAGGAATGAACCCCTCCTTCCTCTGTATTCTCACAGCAAGATCCCAGCAATTTACAGTGAGGGTAAATGGCAGAGGTTATCCAAAAATCCAAATCGACCCTTCAACAGTCCAATTCTCCCCAGGCTAACTGTGTGTTAAGGCTAATTAATTCATACTGTGGTAAACATGACTCAGGTTCCTTGATGTGGGGATTTAACTAAAATCTACTGAGGGCCTAATGTGTGTCAAGGACTGTGCTACACCCTTTCATTTATTTGATTTCTTCCTCTCCTCTATTTTCTCCTACATACATATGATGAAACCAAACTCAGAAAGGTGAGCTTATTTACCCAGGATCACAGAGCTGGTCCAACAGGCTTCTTTTGCTCATTCCCACAGCCATTTCTTCCACCTGTAACATGCACATCCTCCAGGACACAGCGGTGTACTTTGGAGCTGTTGGTGGAGGGGGAGGTCTGTGCAAAGTTACAGGATAAACACTGGACATCTACCTGACATCCTTTTCACTTACTGGTAACTAATTTAAATACTATTTGATTGCATACATTTTAAAGATGAAATGCAAGTCTTCAAATCCATTTTGCACCAGAGGAAGGGCTTTTGGGGCTGTGCTCCCAGCCTCCCAGCTGGCACCCATTCAGAATCCTGTGACGTGAGGGCTACTTGGATGGAAAAGCTTTCTTTAATACTGCATTTTCCTTAAGGCAGAAACACTGACACCAATGGATGAAGGCAAGTAGAAAGTGAGGAAAAGGCAGGAGAAAGAAGAGTTTAAAAATACAGATATTCAAAGAAGTACTGAGGCCTGGGAGCATCAGTGCTGACACCATGAGCCCTCCGTGAATCTGGAAAGACACAGTAAAAAATAATATTCCTGGGCTTCCCTGGTGGCGCAGTGGTTGAGAGTCCACCTGCCGATGCAGGGGACACGGGTTCGTGCCCCGGTCCGGGAGGATCCCACATGCCGCGGAGCAGCTGAGCCCGTGAGCCATGGCTGCTGAGCCTGCGCGTCTGGAGCCTGTGCTCCGCAACAGGAGAGGCCACAACAGTGAGAGGCCCGCGTACCAGAAAAATAATAATAATAATAATAATAATATTCCTGGTAGTGGGCCATCCAAAAACAAAAAGATGGGGCAGTTAATGATTAATTATCTTATGTATACTGTTTTCAAAGGACAATGACATCAAATATTTGAGGAAACTTTCCATTTAAAACAGTTGAAACTATTAAAACATGGGTACTTAAAAACTATATTGCATTTTCCTACTTAACAGTGTATGTCTTTCCCCTCCTAAGTTATGGGTCCTGCATGTGTCAGGAAACTGACTGATGTCATTAGATGAATGTGTTCTTTTTTTTTCTTACAAAAAACACAATCTTTATTGGAGTATAATTGCTTCACAATGCTATGTTAGTTTCTGTTGTACAGCAAAGTGAATCAGCCATATGCATACATATGTCCCCATATCCCCTCCCTCTTGAGCTTCCCTCCTTCCCACCCTCCCTATCCCACCCTCCCTATCCCACCCTTCTACATCATCGCAAAGCACCAAGCTGATCTCCCTGTGCTATGCTGCTGCTTCCCACTAGCTATTTATTTTACATTTGTAGTGTATATATGTCAATGCTACTCTCACTTGGCCCCAGCTTTCCCCTCCCCTCCTGTGTCCTCAAGTCCATTCTCTATGTCTACGTTTTTATTCCTGCCATGCCACTAGGTTCATCAGTACCATTTTTTTTCTAGATTCCATATATATGCATTAGTATACGGTATTTGTTTTTCCCTTTCTGACTTACTTCACTCTGTATGACAGACTCTAGGTTCATCCACCTCACTACAAATAACTGAACTTCATTTCTTTATATGGCTGAGTAATATTCCATTGTATATATGTGCTACATCTTCTTTATCCATTCATCTGTCGATGGACATTTAGGTTGCTTCCATGTCCTGGCTATTGTAAATAGTGCTGCAATGAACATTGTGGTACATGACTCTTTTTGAATTATGGTTTTCTCAGGGTATATGCCCAGTAGTGGGATTGCTGGGTCACATGGTAGTTCTATTTTCAGTTTTTTAAGGAACCTCCACACTGTTCTCCATAGTGATTGTGTCAATTTACATTCCCACCAACAGTGCAAGAGGGTTCCCTTTCCTCCACACCCTCTCCAGCATTTGTTGTTTGTAGAATTTCTGATGATGCCCATTCTAACTGGTGTGAGGTGATACCTCATTGTACTTTTGATTTGCATTTCTCTAATAATTAGTGATGTTGAGCAGCTTTTCATGTGCCTCTTGGCCATCTGTATGTCTTCTTTGGTGAAATGTCTATTTAGGTCTTCCACCCATTTTTTATTTTATTTTTTTTATGTGGTGAAGAAAAAGTATATTTTACAACTGAAAAGATGACAATTCAAATCCAGATTTCAAACAAATGGAAGCAAGAGAAGTATACTCTCTAAACTGTAAAATTGAATTAATATTTTTAAGTACGTTTGCTATGAGATAATATATAAGAAGGTACTAGAACATAGAAATAAATTTGAATTCCTTTTTTTCAAGTATTAACAAATATATCTGATATTTTAAATTTTAAATATATGCTTATTAAATCATTGTGTATTTCATTGTAATAGATCTTATAAGGAGGTCATATATGGAATATTAGGTTTATTACAGTTAAATCTTGATACCATTTTTCTTAAGAAGTTAGAAACAAATATCTTATCCATTCTCAACAACACCAATAAATCAGAAAACAAATTTCTATTTTCCAGTAGATAAAGCAAGGAAACTCCCATTTCTGGAAATATGTAGTTTTCATACATTTACACTTTAGGATATCATTTAGGAAATAAAAGATAATAATTGAAATTAGCTTCCAAATGCAGTCTATGAAATTAAGATACTACAAAATCTGATGATATAAATATACAGCATTTACATGCAGCTACCTATATGAAATATTTTTCAAAAGCACTGATAAAATCTCTTGAGCAAGTACTGAACTCCCTTTAAATAGCAGGCATTGTAATAGATGCTGAGTACTCACACATAAGAAAGAAACCATTGCAATATTCAAATACCTACAATTTGCTGAAAGGTTCATTTTAAAAAGCATCATCATCAACAACAACAAAAACAAGGAAGGCAATAACAACTTAAGTCCAGACCATAGATTATTCAATGAAAGTAACTTGATGGTAGTCACTATAAGAGATTATTACATTATTAAATCTGCATTCAAAATAAATATTTATATTCTTTAATCGGATAAATACCCATTAATCTTCACTTTTTGAAACTGGTTAATGAAGCTATAGTTGTGCATTAAATCAAAAGGAAGAGGGAAGATACTAGTTATTATTTCAGAAGACAATTTGAAAGTTGAAGAAATTGATAGCAATGGCTTATTGAAATTGTATTTCAAATATAATTCCAATTTGGAAAGGTAAGATTTACTGATCTGGTAACTATATAGCATAGACAAAGGAGTTGCTCACAGTCTATTTTTCTATGCATAGAATGAAATTTGGTGTGACAGCTCATGTATTATGATATTGTTAGATATAATAAGTAGGAAACATTTGAAAATTGACAGCATTTGTTAATAAAAAGTAGGGTAGATAAGCTGACTGTAAAACAAATTCAATCAAAATATATTGGGTTTTTATACTAGGTAAGCTCTGCAAAAGTTGGACATGGTCTAAGATCTAATATTAAAAATTTTGTCTTTCAGTGTCATGTCATTTCAGGTTAGAAGCTATATTATTAAGAAATACATTCCTAAGCAAACATTTTCTTGAACACTAGACTATAAGATAAATTTAATGTAGCGAACACTACAGTTTTTATTTTCTAACATATTTTTTGGAGTATAATTGCTTTACAATGGTGTGTTAGTTTCTGCTTTATAACAAAGTGAATCAGCTATACATATACATATATCCCCATATCTCCTCCCTCTTGAGCCTCCCTCCCATCCTCCCTATCTCACCCCTGTAGGTGGTCACAAAGAACCGAGCTGATCTCCCTGTGCTATGCGGCTGCTTCCCACTAGCTACCTATTTTACATTTGGTAGTGTATATAGGAACATGCCACTCTCTCACTTCGTCCAAGCTTACCCTTCCCAATCCCCGTGTCCTCAAGTCCATTCTCTATGTCTGCGTCTTCATTCCTGTCCTGCCTCTAGGTTCTTCAGAACCCTTTTTTGTTTTTAGATTCCATATATATGTGTTAGCATACGGTATTTGTTTTTCTCTTTCTGACTTACTTCACTCTGTATGACAGACTCTAGGTCCATCCACCTCACTACAAATAACTCAATTTCATTTCTTTTTATGGCTGAATAATATTCCATTGTATACATGTGCCACATCCTCTTTATCTGTTCATCTGTTGATGGACACTTAGATTCCTTCCATGTCCTGGCTATTGTAAATAGAGCTGCAATGAACATTGTGGTACATGGCTCTTTTTGAATTATGGTTTTCTCAGGGTATATGCCCAGTAGTGGGATTGCTGGGTCATATGGTACTTCTATTTTTAGATTTTTAAGGAACTTTCATACTCCTCTCCATAGTGGCTGTATCAATTTACATTCTCACCAACAGTGAAAGAGGGTTCCCTTTTCTCCACACCCTCTCCAGCATTTATTGTTTGTAGATATTTTGATGGCCATTCTGACCACTGTGAGGTGATACCTCATTGTAGTTTTGATTTGCATTTCTCTAATTATTAGTGATGTTGAGCATCCTTTCATGTGTTTGTTGGCAATCTGTACATCTTCTTTGGAGAAATGTCTATTTAAGTCTTCTGCTCATTTTTGGATTGGGTTGTTTGTTTTCTTGATATTGAGCTGCATGAGCTGCTTGTAAATTTTGGAGATTATTCCTTTGTCACTTTCTTTGTTTGCAACTGTTTTCTCCCATTCTGATGGTTGTCTTTTCATCTTTTTTATGGTGTCCTTTGCTGTGCAAAAGCTTTTAAGTTTAATTAGGTCCCGGTCCCATTTGTTTTTATTTCCATTTCTCTAGGAGGTGGGTCAAAAAGGAACTTGCTGTGATTTATGTCATAGAGTGTTCTGCCTATGTTTTCCTCTAAGAGTTGATAGTGTCTGGCCTTACATTTAGGTCTTTAATCCATTTTGAGTTTATTTTTGTGTATGGTGTTAGGAAGTGTTGTAATTTCATTCTTTTAAATGTAGCTGTCCAGTTTTCCCAGCACCATTTATTGAAGAGGCTGTCTTTTCTCCATTGTATATTCTTGCCTCCTTTATCAAAGATAAGGTGACCATATGTAGGTGGGTTTATCTCTGAGCTTTCTATCCTGTTCCACTGATCTATATTTCTGGTTTTGTGCCAGTACCATATTGTCTGATTATTGTAGCTTTGTAGTATAGTCTGAAGTCAGGGAGCCTGATTCCTCCAGCTCCATTTTTCTGTCTCAAGATTGCTTTGGCTATTTGGGGTCTTTTGTGTTTCCATACAGACTGTGAAATTTTTTGTTCTAGTTCTGTGAAAATGGCATTGATACTTTGATAGGGATTGCACTGAATCTGTAGATTGCTTTGGGTAGTATAGTCATTTTCACAATGTTGATTCTTCCAATCCAAGAAATGGTATATCTCTCCATCTGTTTGTGTCATCTTTAATTTCTTTCATAATAGTCTTATAGTTCTCTGCATACAGGTCTTTTGTCTCTTTAGGTAGGTTTATTCCTAGGTATTTTATTCTTTTTGTTGCAATGGTAAATGGGAGTGTTTCCTTAATTTCTCTTTCACATTTTTCATCATTAGTGTATAGGAATGCAAGAGATTTCTGTGCATTAGTTTTGTATCCTGCTACTTTACCAAATTCATTGATTAGCTCTAGTAGTTTTCTGGTAGCATCTTTAGGATTCTCTATGTATAGTATCATGTGATCTGCAAACAGTGACAGTTTTACTTCTTCTTTTCCAATTAGGATTCCTTGCATTTCTTTCTCTTCTCTGATTGTTGTGGCTAATACTTCCAAAACTACGTTGAATAATAGTGGTGAGAGTGGGCAACCTTGTCTTGTTCCTGACCTTAGTGGAAATGGTTTCAGTTTTTCACCATTTACCATTGTTATATCTTCTTCTTGGAGTGATCTCTTGATCATTATGTAGTGTGCTTCTTTGTATCTTGTAATAGTCTTTACTTTAAAGTCTATTTTGTCTGATATGAGAAATGCTACTCCAGCTTTCTTCTGATTTCCATTTGCATGGAATATCTTTTTCCATCCCCTCACTTTCAGTCTGTGTATGTCCCCCTAGGTCTGAAGTGGGTCTCTTGTAGACCGCATATATATAGGTCTTGTTTTTGTATGCTTTCATCCAGTCTATGTCTTTTGGTTGGAGCATTTAATCCATTTACATTTAATCCATTTACATTTACATTCAATCCATTTACATTTATTTAATCCATTTACATTTACATTTATGTATGTTCCTAGTACCATTTTCTTAATTGTTCTGGGTTTGTTATTATAGGTCTTTTCCTTCTCTTGTGTTTCCTGCCTAGAGAAGTTCCTTTAGCATTTGTTGTAAAGCTGGTTTGGTGGTGCTGAATTCTCTTAGCTTTTGCTCTCTGTAAAGGATTTTATTTCTCTGTCAAATCTGAATGAGATCCTTGCTGGGTAGAGTAATCTTGGCTGTAAGTTTTTCCCTTTCATCACTTTCAATATGTCCTGCCACTCACTTCTGACTTGCAGAGTTTCTGCTGTAAGTTCAGCTGTTAACGTTATGGAGATTCCACTTTATGTTATTTGTTGCTTTTCCCTTGCTTCTTTCAATAGTTTGTCTTTGTATTTAATTTTTGAAAAGTTGATTAAAATGTGTCTTGGCATGTTTCTCCTTGGATTTATCCTGTATGGGACTCTCTGTGCTTCCTGGACTTGATTGACTATTTCCTTTCCCATATTAGGGAAGTTTTCAACTATAATCTCTTCAAATATTTTCTCAGTCCCTTTCTTTTTCTCTTCTTCTTCTGAGACCCCTATAATTCGAATGTTCGTGTGTTTAATGTTGTCCCAGAGGTCTCTGACAGTGTCCTCAATTCTTTTCATTCTTTTTTCTTTATTCTGCTCTGCAGTAGTTATTTCCACTATTTTATCTTCCAGGTCACTTATCCATTCTTCTGCCTCCGTTATTCTGCTATTGATTCCTTCTAGAGAATTTTTAATTTCATTTATTGTGTTGTTCATCATTGGTTTTTTGCTCTTTAGTTCTTCTAGGTCCTTGTTAAACATTTCTTGTATTTTCTCCATTTTATTTGCAAGATTTTGGATCATCTTTACTATCATTACTCTGAATTCTTTTTCAGGTAGACTGCCTATTTCCTCTTCATTTGTTTGGTCTGGTGGGTTTCTACCTTGCTCCTTCATCTGCTGTGTGTTTGTTTGTCTTCTCATTTTGCTTAACTTACTGTGTTTGGGGTCTCCTTTTCTCAGGCTGCAGGTCTGTAGTTCCTGTTGTTTTGGTGTCTGCCCCCAGTGGCTAAGGTTGGTTCAGTGGTTTGTGTAGGCTTTCTGGTGGAAGGGACTGGTGCCTGTGTTCTAGCAGATGAGGCTGGATCTTGTCTTTCTGATGGGCAAGACTGTGTCCGGTGGTGTGTTTTGGGGTGTCTGTGAACTTATTATGATTTTAGGCAGCCTCCTGCTAATGGGTGGGGTTGTGTTCCTGTCTTGCTAGATGTTTGGCATAGGGTGTCCAGCACTGTAGCTTGCTGGTTGTTGAGTGGAGCTGGGTCTTAGCGCTGAGATGGAGATCTCTGGGAGAGCTTTTGCCATTTGATATTACATGGAGCCAGGAGGTCTCTGGTGGACCAATGTCCTGAACTCTGCTCTCCTACCTCAAAGGCTCAGGCCTGACACCCATCCGGAGCACCAAGACCATTTCAGTCACTCAGCTGAGAAGAAAAGGGAGAAAAAAAAAAGAAAGAAAAATAAAATAAAGTTATTAAAATAAAAAAAATTTTAATGTTTTTAAAAATTTAAAAATAAAAAATAAAGAAAAAGAATGAAGAGAGCAACCAAACCAAAAAACAAATCCACTAATGATAACAAGTGCTAAAAACTATACCAAAAAAAAAAAAAGACAGACAGAACCCTAGGACAAATGGCAAATCAAAGCTGTACAGACAAAATCACACAAAGAAGCATACACATACACACCCACAAAAAGAGAAAAAGGAAAATATATATATAAAAAAAGGAAGAAAGCAACCAAATCAATAAACAAATCTACCAATGATAATAAGCTCTAAATACTAAACTAAGATAAACATAAAACCAGAAACAAATTAGATGCAGAAAGCAAACCCCAAGTCTACAGTTGCTCCCAAAGTCCACTGCCTCAATTTTGGGATGCTTGTCTATTCAGGTATTCCACAGATGCATGGTGCATGAAGTTGATTGTGGAGATTTAATCCGGTACTCCTGAGGCTGCTGGGAGAAATTTCCCTTTCTCATCTTTGTTCACACAGCTCATAGGGTTGAGCTTTGTATTTGGCCCCGCCTCTGTGTGTAGGTTGCCTGAGGGCATCTTTTGGGAAGTCTGAGGTCTTCTGCCAGCATTCAGTAGGTGTTCTATAGGAGTTGTTCCACATATAGATGTATTTTTGATGTATTTGTGGGGAGTATGGTGATCTCCACATCTTACTCCTCTGCCATCTTGAAGGCCCCACTCTTCATTTATTTGGTTTTGTAGGTTTTTACCTTGCTCCTTCAACTGTGACATATTTTTTTGCCATCTAATTTTTTTTTTTTTTTTTGAGGCGTGAGATGTGTTCCTGTCTTACTGGCTCTTTGGCCTGAGTTTTCCAACACTGGAGTTTGTAGGCTGTTGGGTAGAGCTGGGTCTTGGTGCTGAGATGAGGACCTCTGGGAGACCTCACTCCGATGAATATTCCCTAGGGTCTGAGGTTCTCTGTTAGTCCAGTGGTTCAGACTCAGAGCTCCCACCACAGGAGCTTCAGCCCGACCCCTGGCTCATGAACCAAGATACCACAAGCTGCACGGGGTGGCAAAAAAAGAAAAAAAATAGGAGAACAATAACAAAGAGTAAAAATAAAATTAGACTAGCAAACTAACAGATATGTTAGAAAGAATATAAAAACATAGATGAAACAACAGGCGGAGGGTAAAACAGAACCTCAATAGTAAAAAAGTGAAGAAGAAAAGAAAAATAAAAGGGCGGGGGGTGGTGTAAAAAAGAAAAAAAAACGGTGGAAAAGGCCTTGGCTGTAGAGGGCAGGGCCTAGGCAGGAGCGGGGTTTGAGTGGTGGAGCAGGGCCTATGCTTAGGACCCACAGGGCTGGAAAAGGCCCTTTGGGGTGTGAGGGGTGGGGCTTAGGCTCAACAGAACAGAAAGGGCCCAGGCATGCCTCTGGTCTCAGAGGGCAGGGTACCCCACCTGGGAGCCCAGCAGGCTTCCTGTGACCAAGTGGGCGGGGCAAACACCCTCCACTCCTCTTCCATTCCTCTGGTCCTGGAGGGCTCCCCCGCCTGCCTCTCCTGTTCTTCCCCGGCTTCCCTCCTATGTCCCCAGGACCCATGCAGCCCAGAGGGGGCTTTGGAGGGTAGGGAACCTGGCCTGGGAGCTCAGCAGGCTTCCTGGGCTGGCGTGGGCAGGGCAAATGCCCTCCACTCCTCTTCCACTCCTCTGGTCCTGGAGGGCCCCTCCTGCTTGCCTCTCCTGTTCTCCCCCCAACCTCATTCCTACACCCCCAAGACTCACGCAGCCTGGAGGGGGCCTCTGAGGGCGTAGGACCTGGCCCAAGAGCCCAGCAGACTTCCCAGGCTGATTGGGCAGGGGAAACACTTGGTGCACTCCTCCCAATCCTAGCCCCTGAGGGTCCCTCCTGGCATGGGAACCCCTCCCCCTTCTGAGCCAGACCTCAGGGGCACTGGTCCTGTCTGGCCTTCATTTCTCCTCTCCCCTCAGTCCCCCCATGTCCTACCGGTTCCTTTGGGTGTTCCTTCCGTCTCCTTGGGTGTCGAGGTCCCCCCCACCAGCGCCTGACAGGTGCCCTAATCATGGGGAGACATGAACTCCATATCTTCCCATGCTGCCATCTTGACTCTGCCTTGAATGATGTGTTCTTTTATTTTTTTTATTTATTTATTTTTTTTTTTTTCTTTTTGCGGTATGTGGGCCTCTCACTGTTGTGGCCTCTCCCGTTGCGGAGCACAGGCTCCGGATGCGCAGGCTCCGGATGCGCAGGCTCAGCGGCCATGGCTCACGGGCCCAGCCGCTCCGCGGCATATGGGATCCTCCCAGACCGGGGCACGAACCCGTATCCCCTGCATCGGCAGGCGGACTCTCAACCACTGCGCCACCAGGGAGGCCCGGATGATGTGTTCTTGATGAACTGATTCCTCCTCTCCTGCAGCATCTTCGGTTCTATAGGGATCTGAGTTGCCTGACTCTAAAAAAAAGAGCATAATGGTAGAAATTCAGTCATTGTGTCAAGAAACAGGAGGAGTTTACATTGTGGAGGGTATGAAGAGGAGAGGATTCCATGTCCCTCAGTGACTACTCCCCATAATTTAGAATTGATTCTAGCTGCTAATGACTGGGAGCAAGGCTGGGTTTCCTGAGTACAAATGAGTTCTGTAAAACATGTGTTTTTATTTTCATTGTGTTAATTATCTGGCAAGAGCAATTCAAATTTAATATGGAGCATATGAGCCAACAAATCCTCACCCCCTACAACTCATGTCCATGGCCACCTTGGCTACTTAGTCACAAACTTCATTTCTCTACATCCCAGACTTGACTCAGGATCCTTCTTAACACAGCACTCAGGCAGCTGCTACCGATGGACCAGAGTTGGCATGAGAGATGAGTTTTTGTTTGCCCTCCCTGATCTGGAACACAGGCATCATCAGATGAAGGGGACAATTCTAGCTCTTCCCGGGTCCAATCAACAGATGCTGATGGAGTGCCTGCTTTACATATACCCAGCTCACACTGACTCTAAAGAGAAATCTGACCATGCCTACCTCCTCTTGAGCTGTCTGTGTGGCTTCCCATCCCTACAGTCTACATCCCTCCATTTTCTGTCTGAGTCAGACTTCCAGGCTCTTCTGTGGTACATCCACACAGTGACCCTGCCCTCCAGCCCCTGAATGATGTTCCCACCCAGCCATCTGCCATCTCAATGCTTTTGCACACCTGTTCCTTTGGCCTGAGGCAACTTCCTCCCTCCCTTACCTAGAGCAGTGGTTCTCAAACTTCAGCAGACATCAATAGACTGGTTAAAACACAGATGGCTGGGTCCCCATACCCAGAGTTTCTGATTCTGTCAGTCTGGGATGGGCCCCAAGAATTTGCCTTTCTCACGATTTCCTAGGTGTTGCTGGTGCTTCTAGGCTAGGGACCACACTTGGAAAACTATGGCTCTACATAACTCTGGCCTGCCATTCAAACAGCTAAAGCTTCAGTTCTTCCAGGAAGCCCACCCTGACTGGCCTCCTCCCATACTGTTAGTTTCCTCCCCTGGGCCACCACATCCCCGTTATTTCCTCTATCCTTGCACATAAAGCGTTATGAAGAAATTACCTGTTAATGTGTCAATGTGTCTATATCCCCTCTCAATTTTAAGCTCCTTGAGACTCCAGCTTAATAATATCTTAGTCATTTCCATACCCCCAACACCTCACAAAGTGAGTACATAGTACAGGTTCATTAACATTTTTTACATGAATACAAACCCTCATGTAAGCAGAGTAGATGGAACCAAATTTTAGGGAAAAGCATGATGTATTGAGAAGGAATATTATCACCATGGCCCATCCTCTCTTACCTGGAGGACTGCCTCAATCTCCCCCCTGTTCTCCAGGCCTCTAGTCTGAACACCTCCCTGCCATCTACCACACTAACTCTGCCACACTCCTGCTTAAAACTCTCCCATGACCCTACGTGGCCATCAGCAAAAAGGCCAAATTCCTCATTCTAGCATTCAAAGCCCCCAGGTTTGGGTCCTAACATAATTTTCCAGCCTCATCCTCTTACACACTACGTTCTCAATCTCCCAGACTGCTTTACCCTTCTGTGCCATTTCCTCTTCAAAGAATGCCCTTCACCCTTTTCTTCCTGGAAAACTCCTCTATTCATGCTTCAAGGCCCAGATCAAATATTATCATCTCTGTGAAACCCTCCTTGATTACTCTGGACCTAGCGACTTATTTTCATAGCACGTAGTATTTAAAGATAGGGCAGATCTCCTTACAACCTGAAAAAAAATCTGGCCCCTGCTTGTCTAATGCACAAGCCCAATGAGATCCAAAGCTCCTCTTCAGTGGGATTAAAATGTGTTTACATAACCAAATAATCAGAAGAGGAAAATCTTGTGAAATCTGTTTCACAAATGGGTGGCTCAGTGTCCTCCCATGGACTTGGGTGAAGAGCAGAAATTCAAGAGGCCTTTGCAGCCTCCCGCTTTGTGCACAAGTGCACACGCAGTCTGTCAAGAGAATCTGAGAGGAGACAGACATGGCAGCACAGAGATGCAGGAAGAGACAAAGGAGAAACAAACAGAGAGGGAAGGAAAAGACAATGGAAAAGTGAGAGAAGCTAAATAGAAAGAGAGAGCAAATGCAGTGAGAAATAAGGGAATAAAAATAGAGAAAGGTAGAGCAGTACGAGACAGGGAGGAGGAGGAGGGAAAGGAGAAGGAAGGAAGGAAGGAAGGAAGAAGAAAAGGGAGAGAAGGGAGATATTGACCAAAAATAACCAGAGAGATACACACACATATGCAGATGAGAGACATAATGAGAGACAAAGAAACAAAGACAGAGAAGTGGGTTAAAGAAGGACAAAGGCCAACTGTGTCCCTGAGCTGCTATACTGTGATAACTGGTCCACAGCAGGTACTAATAAATGTTTTGAATGAATATGGAATGAAGATGGAGAGGAAGACACCCACAGATGGATAGAAAGGGAATAGGATAGAGCTCAAACTTGGTGCCTGCTGTTTTCTCAACACATACTCTATAAGCAATGGAAAAATTACAAGTCGGCCAAGAGCGCATAAGAGCGTGAGATTTCTGATTTCAGCAATGGCCTCCAAAACCTAAGGGTGGGACACAATGTCTTTTAGCCCTCTAAGGGCCAGGCCAACTCTGGGAAGAGACTGAACAGATCATAAAATTCTTCTCTGAGATCAACACAATAATATGCTGTTTATCCCATCCTTGATTGATTCCATGGGGCAGGAAGAAGCGGAACATGCAGGGAGTCTGGGCACCTGGCTTCTGGTCTGGGCCTTGAAGCTCACTGGACAGCCAACTTGGACAGTCACTGTCCTTCTCTGGCCTCAGTCTTCCCAATTAGTGGGATGGTAATTGGACCAGATCACTTTTCCTATCTTTTTTTTTTTAGTGTAAGAAATTTTTGTTTCCTAACAAAATCATGGGCGAAAATCCAATATAGAAAACTGATTAAAAATGAAAAATGAAATTTATCTGGTTCCAGTTAGATGAGAACTCAACAGAGCAAAGACAGCTCTGCTGAGCACCGAGGTACCAAGGAACTCAGAAATCATCTCATTGGGGGTTTTTTAAGGTGCCTTACTGCTCTCTGTGTTTCTATACACTTCTGTTCTGCAGAGCGCACATGCGTACTCCTCAAGAGGCCTCGATGGCTGGCTTGCCCAGGACCACCTTTAGTCCTCAGTGAGAGGGATGCAGCCATGGGTCTATAGGTTAGAGGGCCCCACACATCACTCACACACACACACACACGCACGCACGCACGCACACACACACACACACATGTACACACACACTGGGGACTGGGGCTTAGAACCGGCACAGTGCCACCTATCACACAGCCAGTCCCTGGACCAGCGCTCTACTGGATCCAGGAAAAGCCACTCTCTCTTTCCCTCTGTCCCTGAATCAATGAGCAACCGGGTCCAAGTGCTGTGAGAATTTGTCCTGCCAATATCGGAAACAACCCTGCTTCTGAGAGTAGAGAGAATTGAGGGGTGGAAGTGCCTAGATAGGAGAAAAGACACATAACTGTCAAATCGTTCCATTCAGATAGCACAAATGCAATCGATTCTTGCATAGCAAAGTATTGCTTTCCAGTAGTGCTGAGTGTTCATTCTCTTACTTCTTTTTTAACATTCCAATTCATAATTTCAAAGGCATTTACAAATGAACACAATAGTCACAATAGCTAAGGAACACTTTGTAATATTAAACAATTCAATTACTCAGAAAAGTATATACTATATGAAGGTCTAGAAGAAACATGAGTGAAGTGATAATAGCCTAATAAAATGGTATCTAGATGGCCAATGACTGTTAGATTTTTTAATAGTTTTATTTTCATTAAAATATATAAATATTTCTAACTAAAACTTCAAAAAAATAAATGAAATTTTACCTTTAAATATTTTATAATTTTGATATTCATCAAGTACAATTTGTAGTTCACCTTTCGATTTAAATATCTTACAAAAGGTAACTTTTTAAAACAACATATAAAGAATATGATTTTACTTTTACATTGATTAATGAGAATATTCAAATTATATATACATTAAATACAATTACATTTTATTTTCAATCCTTTAGATCATTGAGAATGAATAAAAGTTGTGATCATGATAGAAATAGAAAGTGAAATTCAGAAAAGAAAAAAGATAAAAGGAATAAGGAAGTGGAAAAACTTAAAGAGAAAGTCTGCCAAATTTCTTTATTGAAAACAGTGGGGAAAAAAGTTGAAATTCCTAGAACTAAAAACAAAACTTTAAAAAATGGCAAGATTTCCATAGTATCCAAAAAAATCAAGTGATATTGAATATTGGCTTGATGTTCTGAAGAATAGTGTTGTATGTCTAATATTTACTCAAATATAATGAATGATACTTTAAATGGGACTAAAAGCACAATAGTTATAGACCACAATGGAAAATAGTTAGATTTAGTTAAAATGATTTTGACATTTGCTGCTACAATAGCAGAACTTGCAAAATTATTTTTTAAATAACGGGACAAATGATAGCTCTGCAGGATGAAGAATTCAACATGAAATTTTGAACTTAATGAGGAATAAGGAGGGAAGACATTTTATTTTTAAAATTTTAAATAATATAAATATTATAATATTAAATAATATTGTTCAATACAACTATTTTGTAGCAGGTATAAAAGTCAGGTGGAACAACTGGAAAACAAATTGAAATTAATGATATTAGATTCATGTCACAGCTCTTCTAAAACATACAGATTTTGATTTAATAAAGAACTGAAAAAAATCACCTTAAGTTTTAGGCATTGATTTTAAAAATTGTTGAGGGTAAGCCTATGATAAAGATGCTAACATGGTAAATGAAGGAAAGGGAATACAGCCAGAATCCACAAGTATTCTTGGTACACAATTTAATTTATTACTAGAAGATTTGGCCTCAACTGGCTGATACCAATGTCATTCTTTAGAGCAATTCAAAGATTATACTCAGTATTTTCAAGACCTGCTCAAAGTTGTAAGATTTTTTTTAATTAAGATATAGTTGACATATAACTTTGTATAAGTTTAAGGTGTACAACAGATTTGATACATTTACATACTGCAATATAATTACCACAGTAGTGTTAGCTAACACCCCTGTCACTTCATATAAGTGTCATTTCCTTTTTATGGTGAGCACATTTAAGATCTAGCCTATTAGCAATCAGAGTTGTAAGATCCTGATGAAACATATATTATATTTGACTTACCAATTCTCTCTCTAACACAAGACAGGAATGCAAACTAATGGCATTCAAATGCTTAGATATAATTTCTTGTAATTTTAAAGCAATTTTATCAAGATACAACTTACCCTAAAATGCACCTGTTTTAAGTAAACAGATGAGTTGTGACAAATGCATACAGAGGTGTAACCACCAACACAATCAAGATAGAAAACATTTCCATCACCCCAGAAAGTTCCCTCAGGTGCCTTTGCTGTCAATCTTAACTCCCACCCACTAGCCCTGGCCCTAGACAACTACTGATTGATCTACTCTGTGTCATTATATACTAGTGATGCCTGCTCTAGACTTGCATATAAGTGGAATTATATAGTATGCAGTCTTTGGCATCTGCCTTCTTTCACTCAGTATTTCTACTCTCACTCACCTTTTGAGGTGTATCCATTTGCTGCATGTATCAGTAATTTGTTTCTTTTTTTGCTGACAAGTATTTCATTGCATGGATATACAATTTGCTTATCCATTCATCTGTTGGTGAACATTTGGGTTGTTTCTGGTTCGGAACTGTTGTGAATAAAAATGTTGTGAACATTGGTTCATGTGTATGTTTTCATTCCTTTTGGATAAATGCCTAAGGGTAGAATAGCTGGGTTGTATGGTTAGAGTATGATTAACTTAATAAGAAATTGCTGAACTGTCTATACCACTATACCATTTATATGTCCACCAGCAATCTATGAGACTTCTGGTTGCTCCACACCTCCCCAACTCTAAGTATGATCAGTCTTTTTAATTTTAACCATTCTGATGGGTATATAATGGCACTGCATTGTAATTTTAATTTTTCTAATTTCCTACTGATGATATCAAACATACTTTCATGTGATTATTGGTTGTTCACTTATCTTTGCTCATACAGTATCTGTTCAAATCTTTTGCCTGATTTTTGCTGGATTGTTTGTCTTCTTGTTATTGACTGTAGAAGTTCTCTAGGTATTCTTGGGAATTCCCTGGTGGTCCAGTGGTTAGGACTCCTCGCTTTCACTGCTGACGGCCTGGGTTGAACCCCTGGTCTGGGAACAAGATCCTGAAAGCTGCTCATCATGGTCTCCCCAAAAAAAGAATTTCTCTATATATTCTTGATACTAATTTTTATAAGATATATCTCCCAGCCTGTGGCTTAAGTTTTCATTTTAATATTTTACTTTGAAGAGCAGAATTTTTACTTTTTTTTTCCATTTTTTTTTTTTTTTTTTTTTTTTTTGCGGTATGCGGGCCTCTCACTGTTGTGGCCTCCCCCGTTGCGGAGCACAGGCTCCGGACGCGCAGGCTCAGCGGCCATGGCTCACGGGCCCAGCCGCTCCGCGGCATATGGGATCCTCCCAGACCGGGGCACGAACCCGTATCCCCTGCATCGGCAGGCGGACTCTCAACCACTTGCGCCACCAGGGAGGCCCAGAATTTTTACTTTTGATGAAGAAAAATATATCAATTATTTTCTTTTATGATTTGTGATCTTATGTCCTAAGAAATTTTGTTCTGTTCCCAAGATCACCATTTTTTCTACAGTTTTAGTTTTCACATTTAGATCTATGATCAGTTTCTAGTTAATTTTTGTACATGATGTGGGAGGTAAGAATCAGAGTTCATATTTTTCAAACGGATATCCAGTTTTAGCACTATTTGTTGTGAATACTATCTTTTCCCAGATTGTCTTGGCACCTTGGTCAAAAAGCAATTGCCCCTATATTTATGGTTCTCGTTCTGGACTCTACTGTGTTTCATTAACCTACATATCTATCTTTGCACCAATATCACCCTGTCATGATTACTGTAGTTATATAGTAAATCTTGGTATCAAGTTATGGCAACTCCACCAACTTTATTCTTTTCAAGTGTTTTGGCTATTTTAGGTCTTTTGCATTTCCATGTAAGTTTTAGAACAATCTTGTCAATCTCTACAAAAAGCCTTCTGGAATTTTTATGGGGGGGGGTTTCATTACATCTATACATTAATTTGGGAGAGAACTGGCATCTTGAAAATAATGTTTCTGATTCTTGAGCATAGTATATCACACTACTGATTTAGGTCTTAATTTCTCTCACCAGTGTTTTGCAGTTTTCACATATCTAAATAAACTTACCGGGGGCTTCCCTGGTGGCGCAGTGGTTGAGAATCTGCCTGCCAATGCAGGGGACACGGGTTCGAGCCCTGGTTCTGGGAAGATCCCACATGCCGCGGAGCAACTAGGCCCGTGAGCCACAACTACCGAGCCTGCGCATCTGGAGCCTGTGCTCCGCAACAAGAGAGGCCGCGACAGTGGGAGGCACGCGCACCGCGATGAAGAGTGGCCCCCGCTCGACTCAGCTAGAGAAAGCCCTCGCACAGAAATGAAGACCCAACACAGCCATAAATGAATAAGTAAATAAATAAATTTTAAAAATAAATAAATAAACTTACCCTACTTCATATTTTTTGATGCTAGTTTAAATTACATTGTGTTTTTTTTATTTCATTTTCAATTGTTTCTTGCTCTATACAGAAGTACAATTCACTTTTGGTATACTGAACTTATATACAATGACCTTGCTCAATTCGTTTAGTTCTAGTATCTTTTTTGTAGTTTTCATGGTATTTTCTACGTGTATGATCATGTCATCCACAAATGAAATCAGTTTTACTTCTTCCTTTCCAATCTAAGGGCCTTTTTTCCCCTTATTTTATCCACTTTCCAGGATCGCTAGTACAATACTGAATACAACTGGTGAAAATGGACGTCCTTGATAGTAAGGGGAAAGTATTCATTCTCAGCCTCAAGTATGAGGGGTCAGTTGGAGGTTTTATTGTTAATGACCTTTATCAGGTTAGGAAAGTTTCCTTCTGTTCCTAGTTTGCTGAGAAGTTTTATCATGAATAGATGTTGAATGTTGTCAAATGCTTTTTCCGTGTCTGTTGAAATGATCATATTCTTTTCTCCTTTATTTTATTAATATCATGTATTACATTAACTAAATTCAGATGTTAAACCAAATTTGTATTCCTGGGATAAACACAGGATATATGCTGGACATGAGTTGCTAATTTTTCACTAGTATTTTGCATCTATATTCATAAGGGAAGTTAATACTGGATTTTCCTTTCTTGTAATATCTATGGCTGGTTTTACTATCAGGGTAATGTTAGGCTCATAAAGTGGGTTGGAGAGTATTCCCTCTTTCTCGAAAAAGAGTTTGTGTAAGACTGATATTATTTCTTTCTTAAATATTTGGTAGAATTTAGCAGCGAAGCCATCTGGGCATTAAGATGTTTTTGCTGTTATTGTTGTTCTGTGGGGAAATTTATTTTTATTTTTTTATTTTGAGATAATTTTAGACTTACAGAATAATTGCAAAAAATACTACAGAGAGTTCCCATGTATTCTTTACCCAGCATCTCCTAAGGTTAATATCTCATGGGTCACAGAGGCTCTGTCTTTTCCTTTTAGGTATTTTTTTCTCTCTGTGCTTCAGTTTGGATACTGTTGTTGACTGAATTGTGTCCCCTTAAAATGTATATGAAGAAGCCCTGACACCTAATATGACTTATTTGGAGACAAGGCTTTTAGTGAGGTAATTAAGGTTTAATAAGGTCATAAGGAGTGGTCCTAATCCAACAGTACTGGTATTCTTACAAGAAGAGGAAGAGACACCAAAGATCTCTCTCTCTCCCCCACCCCCTGTATGTACACATGGAGAAGAGGACATGCAAGGATACAGTAAGAAAGCAGCTATCTATAAGCCAGGAAGAGCAGTCTTAGCCAAAACCAACCCTGAAGTCACCTTGTTCTTGGACTTCTAGCCTCCAGAACCATGAGAAAATAAATTTCTGTTGTTTAAGCCACTCAGTCTGTGGTATTTTGTTATGGCAGCCCAAGCAGACTAATGCAGATAATTTATTGCCTCAGTGATGTTATCTTCTATAATGTCCAATCTGTGTTATCTGACTAGGTATGAATTTTTTTGTTTAAAATCATATTTTTCATCTATAAGAGTTCTATTTCACTGTTTTTTTTAATATCTTCCATTTCAATATTTATCGTGTCCATGTTTTTCCTTTAAATACTTGAACATAATTATAGCTATTATAAAGTTCTTATCTGCTAATTCCATTATCTGTCATTTCTGGGTCTGTCTCTATTGGCTGAGTTTTCTTTTTTTATTATTATCTCATTTTCCTACTTCTTAACATGTCTAATAATCTCTAATTGTATCCTGGACATTGTTGTATGCTGGGGTTTGTTGTCTTCCTATTAGGAGTTTCAGACTTTGTTCTGGTAGGCAGCTAAATGACTTAGGGATCAGCCTGATCCTTTCAAGAATGTACTTAAGCTTTATAGAGAAGCCTTTAATTTAGGGCTCATGTAGGACTTCTCACAAGGGATGATCCTTCTGTCATTTACTGAATGCCTTAGGTATTCAATGAGGTCTCTCTACTCTGGCTGCAAATATCTCTCAACACTAGGAGAGATTTAGGAATCATCCTGCCTACAGCTCCTCAGTCCTTCTTTTCTTGGCTGCACAGTTTCTCCCTATGCATGTGCAGCTTAATATTCAACAGTAGACTCAAGAGAAACCTATGCATATACCTGGAGCTTTCTCTCTGTGTATTTCCTTCCTCTCTGGTACCCTGCTCTGCAAATTCCAGCAAAGCCCACCTGCCCGAACTCTGATCTCTGATTCCTGAACTCAGTGAGAACTCTCATGGTCTGACTAAAATTCTCATCCCTATATCGTAGTCCGAAAAGTACCTCCAGGCAGAAAGCAAAATGATCATTGGCCTCATCTCATTTGTTTTCCTTCTCTAACTTTTTTTCACATATTTTGTGCATTTTAAAATCATGCCATCAAAAGAAAGCAAGAATAGCTATATTAATTTCAAACAGAGCAGACTTCCAAGCAAGGAATGTTAACAGAGATAAAGAAGGGTATTACATAATGAAGATAAAAAAGCATAATTGCTAATTTTGCAGAAATGGAGGCAAGAAAATTATTTATGGAATAATGACATCAAACTTCATGAATTATGTATGTCTCAGTTTTGTCATTCATCCAAACATTTTTGGCTCATCAACAGAACACTCAGATATATTCAATAATAATTAAATTCAGTCATATTTTATACTTTGCCAAACTTTCACTCACTTAAAGACTACATTTTAAATGTAGCTTTAAGACAGCATTCAAAAACTATCATTTAACATGTTGTTTTAATTTCAAAATATATTTTCAAAATATATTGCTTAATAGCTTATTGAGTTGATTTATAACTTTTAAATATTTAGACATATGGTATACACGTTCCACATGAACTCCTGCTCCAGGGCCTGCAGGTGTGCAGCACGGGCCTGCCCTTGCCATTAGACATTCTTCTACCTCCAGGCTGAAGCACCCCCGAAGTCCCTGCTCTCCACCCGTGGTGAACGCTGATGCCCCCCACCCGCCTTTGCAAAGGCCTGGCTCTCCTCACAGTCCAAGAGGAGTCCTAGTTCCTTTCATCCCTTGCTAATGGCCCTGGGATTCACATCCTCCCACTTGAGGCTGCAGTGGATATTGGCTGCTCCAGGATCAGCTCACCTCTCTGGACCACTTGCACCAGTGCTGCAACTGCCATTATTGCCAGCAGTGAAGTTGGAGGTTTGGGATGCTGCAGATGTGCATCCTCCACATGGCCAAGGGCAGCTGACTACCCTCTAAGCCCCGTATTAGTTTCATATGGCTGCTGTAAACTTCGTGGCTTTGGAACCACAGTAATGTATTCTCTCACAGTTCTGGATGCCAAAAGTCCAAAGTCAGTGTCACTGGACCAAAATCGAGGTGTAGGCAGGGCCATGTTCACTCCAGAGGCTCTAGGGAAGAATGTGTTCCTGGTCCCTTTCAGCTTCTCATGGCTGTCGGCACTCCTTGATGTGTGGCTGCATCACTCCAATCTCTGTCTCCCAAATCACACTGCCTCCTCCTTTCTGTCTGTCCTCAAATCTCCCTCTGCCTGTTCTTAAAAGAACATGTTATTGGGCTTCCCTGGTGGCGCAGTGGTTGAGAGTCTGCCTGCCGATGCAGGGGACACGGGTTCGTGCCCCAGTCTGGGAAGATCCCACATGCCACGGAGCGGCTGGGCCCGTGAGCCATGGCTACTGAGCCTGAGCATCCGGAGCCTGTGCTCCGCAATGGGAGAGGCCACAACAGTGAGAGGCCCGCGTACCCCCCCCAAAAAAAAAAAGAACACGTTATTGAATTTAGGACCAACCTGATAATCCCGGATAATCTCCCCCTCTCAAGGGTCTTAATTCAATCCCGGCTGCAAAGACTCTTTTTCCAAATAAGATAACATCTACAGGTTGGAGGGATTAGGACCTGACATCCTGGGGGGGGCCATTATTCATCTTCACATACTCTCCCATTCTTGTTCACACCACCATCACAATTGTCTCAATCCTCCGTTCCCAGCTCAATTCTGGAGCCAAAATCTTCTTGACCCAGTTCAAAATTTCACTCAAGTTCTGCCCCAGAATTAACAATTCCCGGAATGACTGACAATGGAATCAATTATACTCTTCAAAAGAAAACCCTACCCTGGCCACCAGAATATGGCCTCGCCTCTTTCGTCTCCAAAACAAAATAACAAAATAACTTAATTTTGTATAATCGGATCTTGGGAAATAGATGAGTCTTATCCATGTTTACTTTGTTATAACCCTACATTATAAAAGCCATTTGAATTTTTTAAAATTTTCTTTCTCCTGTTAATGTCCTCATGTACCACTAGATCTGGGTGCTTTGCACCCTCTTCCACACGCATCACCCCACCTCCTCATGGGTCCTGATGTATTAGGCACTGAAGAGGCGCTTGTTAACTCAAATGCATCAAACACATTGAAGAGTCTTGGGAAATGGAGGCTGGAAATACCCTTGCTAAAGCCATATTCTACTGTATTTGATGATGGTAATAATTACACTTAAGAGCAACAGAGTAGGTGGAAGGAAGGAGAGCTGGGCTCTAGTCCCAGCCGTGCTGTTAACTCTAGTGGTGTAGCCAGAGAGGCATCACTCACTCCCAGGTCTGCTTTTGCTCACCAGTCAAGAGGGAATACAAACCCTGACTGCTCAGGGCTCTTAGGGGATTTACAGTAACCAGGTAGATGAAGGCCACATGCAATACAAAGAGCTGGGCAAACACTAGCTATTCTCCTTATTAATGAGTCTATGGAATGGATATTATCATCACCATAAAAGTGGTGATATTATTTTTTATATCATTATCTTATTTTATTTTTTGAAATAAAAGAGATTAGTGACATGCAGCCCCAAATCACACTTTGCCAGTAAGAGGCGGAGCCAAGAGTCAAACTCAGAACCCAGTTCCGATTCTACCCTCAGTAGCAAGAGAACACTGATAACCTTTCAGTATCTGGCAGATAGAAATAGGCACACTTTTTTCTTTCCTTACAGAAAGATTCTGCTACTTCTAATCAGCTATGTATAACCTAAATGCTAAGCGTGTTAGAACTCTGTGTAACAAAGGAAAAACAGGCTGGGATGAGGGTCTAAAAAGACACACAATTTTTAAATTTGTTTTCTACTCACAGGGTTTTTTTTGGTCTGCTTCCAATTTCCATATATTCATTCCAAAAATATGTATGCAAAGATATAATAACAGTAGTAATAATAGCAATAGTAATTATTATTATTATTTTAAAAGTAGCTATCACTTATTGAACAGTTACTCTGTGCCAGGCATTATGATCTGTAGACCCCAGGGCAACAGAGAAAAAAAGTCATGGTTTAGCTGAAATTTTTGAAGGTAGAGACTACATTGTAAGCTGTCAGATAATGACCCCAAACAAGTCAGGAAATAAATTAAAAGAGCAACCCCCCTAGAAAATAAAGGCCTGGCTATGTCCTAGGTATTTATACTTGTCATGCAGTGCACAGCATAGATTCTTCAGGATGGAGCTGTTGTCGGGGGAGCAAAGTTTATAAGCAACAACTCTCTCATCTAAAAGAAAAGGAGAGAGAAGTTTGGTTTGGCAAATTTAAAATGCAGAGCTCCCTGTTTTCAGTCTAGTGGATGAGATACCTAATGCTTGCTTTATTTTCCTCTACTTGGTTAAGTGAAGTGTTTTTGTAATGAACATGTTGTAAGGAAATGCTCACTATAACTAAAAGAGGTTTGAAAGACTCGAAAACTAGCTTAAATTTTATACAGACTGTAAATCCTTATATTTATTTTTTCCAATCTTATTTGGCTATTAATTTGCTTAAAGTCTTTGTTGAATATATTATGCAAAGAGAAACCTCACCCTGGCTACCACCCTCAAACTATTTTGAATAATGCCCAGCTATTTGCTGAGAAGGTTTAGACAGGTGATTGTTTGTTTCTTTGTTTATTTGTTAATAATCTCCAGGCTTTGGAGAGCTTCTTAATGTTTACAAAGCCCTTTCCCATTCATGCTCTCAGCTGAGCCTCACATCAACTTCATATTACAGCTGAGGAAAATGAAACTTAGGGGGTTCATGGGACTTGTCCAAGGTCACACAGTTTGTATGAAGTGGAGCTAGGACCTTAACCCTTCACTCTCCAAAAACTCCCTATGATTGAAAAGAAGCAAATCAGTTTATTAAGATCTGCTGGATTGAACAGACATTTTTTAGTGACAGTAGCCTAAGAAGGCACCAGAACAAGGAGCACTGTAAAACAAGGACATTACCAAAGCAAGAAAAGAGACACAAGACAAGTCTGCGATTTGAAGCCTTTCCCACTCAGGTTCGAATCCCAGCTCTGCCATTAGCCACACAGAGTCACACTGCTTGAATGTGTTACTTTCATCTGTTTCATCCCTTTCTGCCTCAGTAGGCTGTTAACTTCAGAAAGACCAAGGTCTATCATTCTTATCTACCACTGAATTCTCAGCACTCAGCCCACTGCCTGGCACATAGTAAGTGCTCACAAATATCTCCTGAATATGTTTCTTGAACATAGCAAGCTACTGCCCTGCTCTGAGCCCCAACTTCACCATTTGCAAAAAAAAAAAAAAAAAAAAAGAACAAGTTTAAAGGGTAGTAAGACTTAAGGTAAAATAGAAATGTTAACTTCTCAATAAAGGGTAGTTCCCTAGGCTGCCTTTCTCATTGCCTTGGCCTCATACAGGTCCACTCCTGGAATGCACGTTCCCTGGGAGGAAGGCTGCCATACAGACAGGAAGGGGTATTTGGGTGCTGCCATCATTTCCAAGCTGCGTAGACACACTATGACACAGAGATGAAAAATGGCATCGTTGTCGAGAGCTAAAACCAACATCTCTCATTTTTAATGTTCTGCCAATGAACATCTCAGCCACTTTAAAGGATTGGGTTCCCATTTATATTGCCTCACTTAGCAGTTGTGTTTTTTAAAGGAATAAACATTTCTGCTTGCTGAGCAAAAGCAAAATTAGATTTAGTAAACACACGACTCATTTGATCAACATACTCCATGTAAGGCCCCAAGCTGATTGCTCAAGATAGATTTGTTCGGGACAACAATACAGTATTCAGATCATCCCTCATCAGGACCCCCTCTAACTGTCCAGTGTCAAGAGGCAGCAGGTTGGAATGGAAGAGCCTAGGCTGTAGTGTCAGACCTAATTTCAATCCCAGTTCAACTACATGTATGCACATAAGCTCAGAAAATATCCTCTCTCTATCAGTCAGGGTTCTCCAGAGAAAGAGAGCCAATAGGATACATGTGGAGAAAGAGAGAGATCTAGTCTAAGGAAGTGGTCCACATGACAGTGGAGGCTGGCAAGCCTAAAATCTGTAGGGCAGGTTGGCAGGCTGGGAAATCAGTTAAAAATTGATGCTGCATTTGAGTCCAAAAACAATCTGGAGGCAGGATTTCTTCTTCCTCAGGAGACCTCAGTCTTTTCTTTTGAGGCCTTCAACTAATTGGATGAGGCCCATCCACATTATGGAGGGTAATCTGCTTTACTCCAAGTCAACTGATTTAAATGTTAATCACATCTTTAAAAAAAACACTGATTTTTGACCAAGCAAACAGGCACATAGCCTAGCCAAATGGACACATAAAATTAACCATCACACTCTCCAACACTCAATTTCTTTATCCACTTCTCTTTATCCAATGAAAAGAATACAAAATACCTAGAAAAGTACCTGTCTTATAGCAAGTACCAGAACAATGTCATGTTAAGGAACTGTACAGTTCTAGAAACATTGATAGGGCATCTACTATGTACCAGGCACTGTTCTAGACCCTGGAGATGCAGAGGTAAACAGAACCTTGCCCTTAAGGAGGTTATCATCTAGAGAGGGAAACAAACGCTTCAGCTATCTGTTACAATGATGTAGGAGCCCAAAGGAGGTGGGCCCAACACAGCTGGGAGACACAGGGGAGGTCACCTGGAGAAAGTAATGCCTAAGGTACATGTCTCAGAGTGAAAAAAATTTAGCCAAGTCCAGTAAAGTAGAAAAGGCATTCCAGGCAGCAATAAGAATATAGCCAAAGGCTTGGAAATATGAAGGACTATGTATATATGAGAACCAGAGCTAAACAGTAAGCTGGTGAGTGGTGGCAGATGAATCTAGAAAGGTAGGTGAGGCCAGATCATGAAGACCCTTGGTACCAGCTCAAAACATATGAGTTTTCTTAGGGCTACCATAATGAATGAACCACAAACGCGGTAGCTAAAAACAGCATCTTATTGTCTCATAGTTTAGAGGTTAGAAATCTGAAATCAAGGTGTCAACCCTGTCAACAGGGTTGTTCCTTCTGGAGCCTCTGAGGGAGAATCTGTCCCAGTCCCCCATCCTAGTTTCTGGTGGTCGTACATCACCCCCACCTCTGCCTCCATCTTCACATGATGTCCCACTGTGTGTGTCTCTGTGTCCAAAGTTCCCTCTTCCTATATGGACACCAGTCATGGGATTAGGGTGAGCCCTCCTTTTAATGTGATTTCATCTACAAAGACCCCCTTCCAAGTAAGGTCCCATTCCCAGGCACAAAGGGTTAGGACTTGAACCTACCTTTTGGGGGAACAAAACTCAATCCACAACACAAGGTAATGGGAGTGACGGTGAGGGTTGTATTTAGGAAGAGCCTTCAGGCTCTGGCAGGAGGAAGAGATAAGACTAGAGGTCTCCTCCTCTGGTTCTGTTGTTTTGGTCACTGGGAAGGTCAGAGTCAAATGTGCCACACATGCACAAATGTACCTTTGGAGGGGAGCACATGTACAGGGCACTATGATTTGTATTTAATTTATGAGCATTATTTCTGACTGCCTCTCATTTTCTTCCTACCCTTATGTATCAGTCGGAGTCCTAACAGGAAACAGATGGTGCACTGAAATGAGTGTAATTCAAGCAGGCTTTATTTACAGTGGGACTACTTACAGAGGTGTGAGCTGGAGGTAGGGGAAGTACACAGTGACCAGGGGCCAGTAACAGGGGGGGTTTCTCACCCCTCCTCCCAAGGGACAGAGCAGTTACCTGTCTAGAAGCAGAGAGTTTTGTTGGGAAGGTCACCTTGAGAAGATTCGTGTCCTCCATGGAAGGACGCAGCCTGCCTGAAAGGACCTCAAGACCTCACCCCTCTCACTTTCTGATCTCCTGCTGGCCGTCTCCATGACCAAACCCAAAGAGGATCTAGATGTAGGTCAAACACCAGAGCAGAGAGCAGGTTGGACAAGGATGGAGAGTGGATCTGGAGGGGCAGACAGAGGACCCCCCCCCAAGAAAACCTTATTTTTCCTTCATCCTAATTTCCTCATTAATTTTTCACTCTTTTATTTCTCATACTCTTTATGTTTGGGTCAGCTACCTCAAGCCCTTCCTTTTTAGAGTAAAAGGGGGAATAACCATCAAAAAATACATATATAAAGTAGAGGCAGAATTTCCTGCCCCTGTCCCCAAGGTGCTCTCTCCTCTGGAGTTTGCACACTACGTACAGCTTGTAGTTGAGTCACCCTGAAGGGTCACAGAGCCCTTTGCACATGCTCTCCTGGCCACTCGTCCAGTTACATAAACTCCCAGCAGGCTCCCCATTGCGAGGGCTTTCCAAGGACATACTTGAGGCAAGAGTCATCCTGGCACAAGTGTTTCTGACAGATGTTGCGGGCTGCCATACGAGAGAGGCCCAGATCGGGTACAAAGGGGGTGGAGTGAGCCCTGGGAGGGTCCACAGGCTCCTCATCTCACATGGAGAACACATCAAATAATTCTGGGCACATGCTGGGAAGATCGTCTTTCCACCCCAAGTCCCAGATCACTGCAGGAGTATATAGATACAGGCACAGATGTCAGATCTGGAGGGCACCCTTGGGACCAACTATGCAAGTCCTTTGTCATACAGATGTGCAGACTAAGGGTCAGAGAGGGGCAGACCAACAGTGTATCATGGCTAGGGGTTGGTGAGTGCCCGGGCTCTTCCACGCGGTGTGCTCTGTTCATTCCTTCATACCGTTACTCATCAAAGATCTGCTATACATGCTATGTGCAGGGCGCCAGGCCAAAAAATGGAGATCCCTATGGGGACAAGGCAAGCATTACCCTGTCTTCATGGAGGTTACAGAATAATGGGCTTTCTACCACTATCACTAATCCTCACCACAATCCTGCAAGGTATAGGCAGGTCTTGGAAACCAAAGGGACCCAGCCAAACACTGCTCCCTTTTAAGACCTGGAAAATGAAAGACAAGAAGGTCACCGCGTGCGAGTTAAATATTAACCCTTCACAGAGCATCACAGAGATGTGGACTGTCATGGAAGGAGGCGGAGAAGGCTTACAGAACTGGAGGCCTTGGCTGTAACCTAATTGAAGATACCAGTGTTTCTAAAGGAAAACACTGTCCATCTGCAGGGTTTGGGTCAGACATGGAGGCCAAGAAAATGGATAACAGAGGCTTCAGTTTAGGAAAAGATCAGCAGGTACTGCTTCAGCTCTCTTGTGGTTTTTCTCCCTGTTTTCATTGAATAAAATAGGAAGAAAAGCCTGTTTTCCTCAACCTCAAGGAAAATTGGATTTTCTCTTCAAATCAGTCCTCTGACTGCCAGCTGACTCTAACAATCAAAGGAGGTTGGACTCAGCATTGAGCCAACCCAAGGCTGTGACCCATGCGGCCTTATGATGCAGGCTCACTTAGGAAGAGCTGTCCCGTGAGTTATCTCATGTTGTCCAGGAGGGAAGTGGCTTTACCAGTGGACTTCTAGTGGAGAAGCACAGGGGTCCTGGTGTCAAACAAACCTAGCTCAAGCCCTGGCTCCACCACTGAAAGCTCTGTGACTCTGAGCAAGTCGTTTATCCATTAGAAGTCTCAGTTTTCTCATCTATATAATGGGAAGGATTATAATCCTTACTATAAGTCTGTTTTACAGGTAGCAATTGATATCATAAATAAAAAGGTTTAAGTGCCTTTCACATAGTGAGTACTGAACAATTGCTATTATCAGTATTATTGCATAAATTAAGCACTCCATAATTATTAGTAGTATTAAAAATAAACAACCATTTATACAGCTCACAAGGTTCACAGTGGTAAAGTTATGAAGATTTTTGCTGGATAACATTATTTTAAGTCAACTTTTTATTAAGTTTCTTTTCTGATTCTAAAGGGGAATACACATTCCTCATGAAAAAAGTAGAAAACACAGAAAGCACAAAAAGAACTTTTTTTTTTTAATCCACAACCCCACAATCTAGTGATAACCACTGTTAACATGCTGGTATATTTTTATCCAATTTTTTTTTCTGCGTGTGTGTGTGTATGTGTGTGTGTGTGTGTGTGTGTGTGTGTGTGTAAGAAAAAGATAAAATTTACATAAATAAAACCATACTTTACATATATGACCATTTTCCACAGGAAATGGTTCTGTAATATTCCTTCTATGTTTGCACCATAATTTACACAACAATTCTCTTACTGTTAGGTTTTTGAGGATTTTCCCCCAATATTTTTGCTCTTATAGTTCATGCTGCAATGAAATTCTTTGCATAGAAATGTTTTTATACCTCTCCTAATTCCTTAGGAGAATATTCTCATGGATAAAAGGATATAAATTTCTGGAGAGCACCAGAATCACAACTAACTGCTGAACAATCATCGACAGGAGAGTGGAACTCACCAAAAAGATGGCCCACATCCAAGGACAGGGGAGAAGCTGCAGTTAGATGGTAGGAGGGGTGCAATCACAATAAAATCAAATCCCAAGGCCACTGGGTGGGTGACTCACAAACTGGAGGACACTTATACCACAGAAGTCCACCCACTGGAGTGAAGGTTCTGAGCCCCATGTCAGTCTTCCCAGCCTGGGGGTCTGGCAACGGGAGGAAGAATTCCTAGAGAATCAGACTTTGAAGGCTGGCGGGATTTGATTGCGGGACTTCAACATGACCAGGGTAAGTGGAGACTCCACTCTTGGAGGGCACGCACAAAGTAGTGTGTGCATTAGGACTCAGGAGAGGGAGCAATGACCCCATGGGAGAATGAACCGGACCTACCTGCTAGTGTTCGAGGGTCTCCTGCAGAGGCAGGGGGTGGCTGTGGCTCATGGTGGGGACAGGGACACTAGCGGCAGAAGTTCTGGGAAGTACTCCTTGGCATGAGCCCTCCCAGAGTCTGCCATTAGCCCCACCGAGAGCCAGGTAGGCTCCAGTGCTGGGTCACCGCAGGCCAAACAACCAACAGGGAGGGAACACAGACCAACCCATCAGCAGTCAAGTGGACTAAAGTTTTCCTGAGCTCTGCCCACTAGAGCAATACCCAGCTCTACGCACCACCAGTACCCCCCATCAGGAAGCTTGCACAAGCCTCTTAGAGAGCCTCATCCACCAGAGGGCAAACAGCAGAAGCAAGAGGAACTATAATACTGCAGCTTGTGGAATGAAAACCACATTCACAGAAAGATAGACAAAATGAAAAGGCACAAGACTATGTACCAGATGAAAGAACAAGATAAAACCCCAGAAAAACAACTAAATGAAGTGGAGATAGGCAACCTTCCAGAAAAAGAACTCAGAATAGTGATAGTGAAGATGATCCAGGACTTCAGAAAAAGAATGGAGGCAAATTTTGAGAACATGCAAGTATTGTTTAACAAAGACCTAGAAAAATTAAAGAACAAACACCTAGAAGAATTAAAGAACAAACAAACAGAGATGAACAATACAATAACTGCGATGAAAAATACACTAGAAGGAATCAATAGCAGAATAACTGAGGCAGAAGAATGGAAAAGTGACCTGAAAGACAGAATGGTGGAATTCACTGCCATGGAACAGAATAAAGAAAAAAGAACATAAAGAAATGAAGATAGCCTAAGAGACCTTTGGGGCAACATTAAATGCACCAATATTTGCATTATAGGGGTCCCAGAAGGAGAAGAGAGAGAAAAAGGACCAGAGAAAATATTTGAAGAGATATAGTTGAAAACTACCCTAAAATGGGAAAGTAAATAGCCACCCAAGTCCAGGAAGCACAGAGAGTCCCAGGCAGGATAAACCCAAGGAGAAACCCGCCGAGACACACAGTAATCAAATTGACAAAAATTAAAGACAAAGAAAAATTATTAAAAGCAACAAGGGAAAAATGACAAATAACATACAAGGGAACTCCCATAAGGTGAACACCTGATTTCTCAGCAGAAACTCTACAGGCCAGAAGGGAGTGGCATGATATACTTAAAGTGATGAAAGGGAAGAACCTACAACCAAGATTACTCTACCCGGCAAGGATCTCATTCAGATTCGATGGAGAAATCAAAATCTTTACAGACAAGCAAAAGCTAAGAGAATTCAGCACAACCAAACCAGCTCTACAATGAATGCTAAAGGAACGTTGCTAAGTGGGAAACATAAGAGAAGAAAAGGACCTACAAAAACAAACCCAAAACAATTAAGAAAATGGTAATAGGAACATATATATCGATAACTACCTTAAACGTGAATGGATTAAAGGCCCCAACCAAAAGAAACAGGCTCACTGAGTGTATACAAAACCAAGACCCATATATACGCTGTCTACAAGAGACCCACTGCAGACCTAGGGACGCACACAGACTGAAAGTGAGGGGATGGTAAACGATATTCCATGCAAATGGAAATCAAAAGAAAGCTGGAGAAGCTATACTCATATCAGATAAAATAGACTTTAAAATAAAGAATGTTACAAGAGACAAGGAAGGACACTATGTAATGATCAAGGGATCAATCCAAGAAGAAGAAATAACAATTATAAATATATATGCACACAACATAGGAGCACCTCAATACATAAGGCAAATGCTAATAGCCATAAAAGAGGAAATCGACAGTAACACTATAATACTGAGGGACTTTAACGCCTCACTTAAACCACTATACAGATCATCCAGACAGAAAATTAATAAGGAAATAGAAGCTTTAAATGACACAATAGAACAGATAGATTTAATGGATATTTATAGGACATTCCATCCGAAAACAGCAGATTACACTTTCTTCTCAAGTGCACATGGAACATTCTTCAGGATAGATCACATCTTGGATCACAAATCAAGCCTTGGTAAATTTAAGAAAACTGAAATCATATCAAGCATCTTTTCAACCACAATGCTATGAGATTAGAAATCAATTACAAGCAAAAAAAAAAACCGTAAAAAACACAAAAACGTGGAGGCTAAACAATATGTTACTAAATAACCAAGAGATCACTGAAGAATTCAAAGAGGAAATCAAAAAATACCTAGAGACAAATGACAACAAAAACACAATGATCCAAGTCCTACGGGATGCATCAAAAGCAGTTCTAAGAGGGAACTTTATAGCAGTACAATCCTACTTCAAGAAACAAGAAAAATCTCAAATAAGCAATCTAATATTCCACCTAAAGGAACCAGAGAAAGAAGAACAAAGAAAACCCAAAGTTACTAGAAGGAAAGAAATCATAAAGATCAGAGCAGAAATAAATGAAATAGAAACAAAGAAAACAATAACAAAGATCAACAAAACTAAAAGCTGGTTCTTTGAGAAGATAAACAAAATTGATAAACCTTTAGCCAGACTCATCAAATAAAAAGAGGGAGAGGACTCAAATCAATAAAATTAGAAATGAAAAAGGAGAAGTTACAACAGACACCGCAGAAATACAAAGCATCCTAAGAGACTACTACAAGCAACTCTATGCTAATAAGATGGACAACCTGGAAGAAATGGACAAATTCTTAGAAAGGTATAACCTTCCAAGACTGAACCAGGAAGAAATAGAAAATATGAACAGACCAATCACAAGTAACGAAATTGAAACTGTAATTAAAAGTCTTCCAATAAGCAAAAGCCCAGGATCAGATGGCTTCACAGGGGAATTCTATCAAACATTCACAGAAGAGCTAACACCCATCCTTCTCAAACTCTTCCAAAAAATTGCAGAGGAAGGAACACTCCCAAACTCATTCTATGAGGCCACCATTACCCTGATACCAAAACCAGACAGAGACACTACAAAAATGAAAATTACATACCAATATCACTGATGAATATAGATGCAAAAATCCTCAAGAAAATACTAGCAAACAGAATCCAACAAAACATTAAAAGGATCATACACCATGATCAAGTGGGATTTATCCCAGGGATGCAAGGATTCTTCAATATACACAAATCAATCAATGTGATACACCATATTAACAAATAAGGAATAAAAACCATATGGTCATCTCAATAGATGCAGAAAAAGCTTTCGACAAAATTCAACACCCATTTATGATAAAAACTCTCCAGAAAGTGGGCATAGAGGGAACCTACCTCAACATCATAAAGGCCATATATGACAAACCAAGAGCAAACATCATTCTCAATGGTGAAACACTGAAAGCATTTCCTCTAAGATCAGGAACAAGACAAGGATGTCCACTCTCACCACTCTTACTCAACATAGTTTTGGAAGACCTAGCCATGGCAATCAGAGAAGAAAAAGAAATTAAAGGAATGCAAATTGGAAAAGAAGAAGTAAAACAGTCACTGTTTGCAGATGACATGATACTACACATAGAGAATCCTAAAGATGCTACCAGAAAGCTACTAGAGCTAATCAGTGAATTTGTTAAAGTTGCAGGATACAAAATTAATGCACAGAAATCTCTTGCATTCCTATACACTAACAACGAAAGATCAGAAAGAGAAATTAAGGAAACAATCCCATTCACCACTGCAACAATAAGAATAAAATACCTAGGAATAAACCTACCTAAGGAGGTAAAAGACTTGTACTCAGAAAACTATAAGACACTGATGAAAGAAATCAGATGACACAAACGGATGGAGAGATATACCATGTTCTTGTATTGGAAGAATCAGTATTGTGAAAATGACTATACTGCCCAAAGCAATCTACAGTTTTAATGCAATCCCAATCAAATTACCAATAGCATTTTTTACAAAGCAGAACAAACTATTTTAAAATTTGTATGGAGACACAGAAGACCCCAAATAGCCAAAGCAATCTAGAGGGAAAAAAATGGAGCTGGAGGAATCAGACTCCCTGACTTCAGACTATACTGCAAAGCTACAGTAATCAAGACAATATGGTACTGACACAAAGACAGAAATATAGATCACTGCAACAGCATAGAAAGGCCAGAGACAAACCCACGCACCTATGGTCAACTAATCTATGACAAAGGAGGCAAGGATACACAATGGAGAAAAGACAGTCTCTTCAATAAGTGGTGTTGGGAAGACTGGACAGCTACATGTAAAAGAATTAAATTAGAACACTCCCTAATACCATATACAAAAATAAACTCAAAATGGATTAAAGACCTAAATGTAAGGCCAGACACCATAAAACTCTTGGAGGAAAACATAGGCAGAACACTCTATGACATAAATCACAGCAAGATCTTTTGTGACCCACCTCCTAGAGTAATAGAAATAAAAACAAAAATAAACAAATGGGACCTAATGAAACTTAAAAGCTTTTGCACAGCAAAGGAAACTACAAACAAGACGAAAAGACAAGGCTCAGAATGGGAGAAAATATTTGCAAATGAGTCAGTGGACAAAGGATTAAACTCCAAAGTATATAAACAGCTCACACAGCTCAATATTAAAAAAACAAACAACCCAATCAAAAAATGAGCAGAAGACCTAATAGACATCACTGCAAAGAAGACATACAGATGACCAAGAGGCACATGAAAAGCTGCTCAACATCACTAATTATTAGAGAAATGCAAATCAAAAGTACAATGAGGTATCACCTCATATCGGTTAGAATGGGCATCATCAGAAAATCTAAAAACAGCAAATGCTGGAGAGGGTGTGGAGAAAAAGGAACCCTCTTGCTACTGTTGGTGGGAATGTAAATTGATACAGCCACTATGGAGAACAGTATGGAGGTTCCTTAAAAAATTAAAATAGAATTACTATATGACCCAGCAATCCCACTACTGGGCATATACCCTGAGAAATACATAATTCAAAAAGACACATGCACCCCACCCAGTGTTCATTTTAGCACTATTTACAATAGGCAGGTCATGGAATCAACCTAAATGCCCATCAACAGACAAATGGATAAAGAAGATGTGGTACATATATAC
Source organism: Mesoplodon densirostris (assembly GCF_025265405.1). Lineage (NCBI taxonomy): Eukaryota > Metazoa > Chordata > Mammalia > Artiodactyla > Ziphiidae > Mesoplodon > Mesoplodon densirostris. The sequence continues at coordinate 47,950,765 of NC_082662.1, read as the reverse complement.
AATGGAATATTACTCAGCCATAAAAAGGAATGAATTTGGGTCATTTGTAGAGACGTGGATGGACCTAGAGACTGTCATACAGAGTGAAGTAAGTCTGAAAGAGAAAAACAAATATCGTATATTAACGCCTGTATGTGGAATCTAGAAAAATGGTACAGATGAACCAGTTTGCAAGGCAGAAATAGAGACACAGATGTAGAGAACAAATGTATGGACACCGAGGGGGAAAAGCATGGGTGTGGGGGGGGATCAGGTGTGATGAATTGGTAGATTGGGATTGACATGTATACACTAATATGTAAATAATAGATAACTAATAAGAATCTGCTGCGTAAAAACTAAATTCAATTTAAAAACAACAACAACGGATATAAATTTCTTTAAGCCCATAATACATTTTGTCAAATAATTTCCAATAGGATTATACTAAATCACCATCCTTTCAGCAGAATGTGAATATCCATTTTTAAAATTTTTCATTTTATGAAAAAAAGGTGAAAACACCTTTTCTTTATTTTCATTGTTTTGATTACTAGTAATCTTGATAGCTGTCATTGGTTCTTTTTCTAGGAAATGTATGTTTACACCTTTGACCCACTTTCTGCTATATTTCATAATTTTCGTATCATTATGCATGATCTCTTTATATAATAAAGATGTTTTTTAAACATCACATCTGTGGCAAATAAATTTCAGCCTATTGTTTGCCTTTTAATTTTTAATGATATTTTGACATATATTTTAAATTTTACAGTTAGAAAACTTACTATAAATTTTAATTAATGTTGTTCCTATATATAGTCAACTCAAACTCCAAACTCTTAAACCTCATGACATTCAAGAAAACTCAATATAGTTAGCTCATTTATACTGAAACTAATAGTATAAAGCATATTATATTCTTGTATATATTGATGATTTGCTGAAACTGGGGTGATGGGTGCACAGAGGTTTGTTACACTATTCTCTCTTTCTGTGCATGTTTTAAATGTTCCCATAACAAAGCCTAAAACATTCTTTTGTAGTCTTGGCTTATTTCCTACTGCCTTTCAAGCTTCATGGACATAAATTCCTCATCTGTGACTTTGGACGCATTTTGAAATCTCTCTAAGCTTTGGTTACCTCTGCTACTAAAAACAAAACCAAACAAAGAAGTAAAAATATACCAAACATGTAGGATTGTTGAAAGGAGGAGATGGAGTAATGCATTCCTAGCATACAATATGGTGCCTAGCATACAGCAGGTGCTCGATAAAGGTTTTCTTTTTATTATTATTATTATTATTATATTACTACTACTACTATCATTTCAATTTCTGTATCTCAGACTTCCTTGCTGCAAAAATCAGAAGCTGATCCTGGCTGATTAAATAGAAGAGAAGTTTATTTCAAAGATGTTGGGACAGCAGAAGACAAGTTCAAGGACAGTTTAAGAATGATGCCCATGGGCTTTCCTGGTGGCGCAGTGGTTGAGAGTCCGCCTGCCGATGCAGGGGACACGGGTTCATTCACTGGTCTGGGAAGATCCCACATGCCGCGGAGCGGCTGGGCCCGTGAGCCATGGCCACTGAGCCTGCATGTCCGGAGCCTGTGCTCTGAAACGGGAGAGGCCAGAACAGTGGGAGGCCCGCGTACCACAAAAAAAAAAAAAAAAAAAAAAAAAAAAAAAAAAGACAAAGGCCTGGCCTCAGGAGAAACCTGCTGCGGCAGCTGCAGGCCTGCCGAGCACCAGTGGAAACTGCCCTGGCCGCAGTCACCCTCACAGAACGGGTCCTGCCCCAGCCCTGTACGCCCGCCTCCACACTGGCCCGCAAACATTTCTGAACGTTTCTGAATGGGCCCTGCTTCCTCAAGCTGCTCCTTTGGGTGAGTCTGACCAGCAAATCCTTGAGGAGTCAGGCTCGTAAAGCTGAAAACTCTGCAACCAGGAGTTCAAAAAATACTGACAATCAGATAGAAAACTTGACAATGTCCTTTACTAGCTGTCCCTTGCTAGCTGCCCAAATTTCACATAGACCTTCCTTCCATGCTGGAACTTGACAATGACAACAGTTATTACGGCAAAAATCTCACATGACGAGGCTCTCCATCCCTGGGAGTGTGCTTGCCTTCTGCATAGAGGAGGCCAACCAAACACTCTTCCACTATCGTGCCAGGCCATGAGTCCAGGGTCTCTGGGTAATGTTTATTCCTCCTCCAGTTCCATCACAGTTCTATCTGAATGTGCTATAGGCTGTAGACAAAACTATGAAATTCACCACCCTCCTATACACAAGTCAAACAGTAAAGGAAGAAAGGAAGAAAAGGGAAATTTGTTATAATACAACGTGGCAAAAAAAAAAAAAATCTTACAGGGCTTCCCTGGTGGCACAGTGGTTGAGGGTCTGCCTGCCAATGCAGAGGACACGGGTTCGTGCCCCGGGCCGGGAAGATCCCACATGCCGCGGAGCGGCTGGGCCCGTGAGCCATAGCTGCTGAGCCTGCGTGTCCAGAGCCTGTGCTCCACAACAGGAGAGGCCACAACAGTGAGAGGACCACGTACCACAAAAAAAAAAAAAACTTACAGATATCTTCAGTAACTCGTCATGAAACCCTAGTTAGAAAGAGTGAAGGAGAAAGAGAGAATTAAATACTGTGTTTGTTCTGCTCTCAGGCAGCATCTCCACTGGTCAGAAATCTTGACTTTGTGGGATGACCCAAATCGAATGCTCATTCCTGAAGGATCTGAGCCACTGGTGGTCTTACCAGTATAGAGACTTAGTAGCCTTCTTTTTTTTTTTTTTTTCTTAACGCCTCAGCATTTAAAAAAAAGGAAAAAAAATGTAGAAGGCCCCAGAGAGGAACTTCTTAATTCCAGATAAACTCCTCCCTACTCAATTTCGTTAGCAGCAACCCTATTTCCCCTTGGTCATCAGGATTAACCACCCTAAAAGTACAGTAACCTCCTTTTTTGCCTGTTCATCAAGGGCATGAAGGAGACTGAAAATATCTGGGTGGTGGTTCAGTCTCCAGCCTCAGCGACCCATTGTTGAGCACCGTGATAAAAGAACATCTCCCTTGGGCACGGAGACCTCCACACACGCAGAACTCAGAGTCTCAGGGGTGGAAAGGAAAATTCCACAAGTGGGGACATTAGGCATGGCTGACTGGGAGGTCCTGTCTGAAGAGACCGTTGCCCTAACAACTCAGACATCGGGGAGCCCAATTCCAGGCTGCTGTGCTGTGTTCTGGGGTGGCTGGAGCCTTTCCCTTAAAATTCTCAAAGGTACACATTGCTCTAGAAAATGCTCTGGGCAGTCCCGTTTGATTTGGGGGAACCTGGGATTAAACAAATGTGTGACCAGCGAATCCTCATCTAGTAACCTCAGGTGGAAAGATATTGCAGGTGGAAAAGAATGTTCCAACACACAGTGCGGGCATGCTGCTGTAAAGAAATCCAGAGCTGATTTCTCAATGGCATGGAATTCTTCTGAGGATTCAATTAAATAACAGATGTAAAGTGCGTGTCGCATAGTAGGTATTCCATGAAAATGAAAATGTGTCCCCTCCACACTTCTAAACCACGCTGGGGTGAGGAGGCTGGGTGTTAAGGTAGCCATTTTACAGATTAAAAGCTGGGGCTCAGAAAGGATAGGGATTACATGTTATGAGGACAAAGTTAGGAAGTGGGAGGGGCAATGGCAGGAACTGACCTTGGCCTTCTGACTCCAATTCCAATTAGCTAGACTCACCACTTCCCAAGACACACAGCCGCAGTCTGGTCTTACTCACCCCACAAGTTAACATTTCACAAGTACTGAGTCACAGCTTCCCCTCCTCTTGGCTGCATGAGAATCCCAGCACGCTCCATCCCAGGCCTGGCAGCTCCCACCCTCTTCTGGGGCCGCTGATGGGAATGCTCGTGGCCAAGACTGCCAGGAACTGAGGGAGTAGGTAACGTGTCTGTGCACATGGAGGGACCTGACCCACGTGAGCTGGAGGAATCTATGACGCTGCCAAGGACCACATCAGAAAGATAATATTTGAAGAGTGAAAGCTCCTCCAAAGAATGTAAAATCCTTCGAGTGAGCGAGTGCCTGAAGTTCTCCGGGCATAACTCACACAGAATGGGCCAGAACGTGAGCTGCAGACAGCAGGTAAAATAGGGCACAAGAGAGCAGGGTGTCCAAGCGAGCTGAAAGGGATGTGGGAGATTACCGATCCCTTCAGCAAAGAAGAAATGGTGGTTCAGAGCATTTTCCAAGGTCACACTGCTGAGGGGCAGCCCTGGGACCTAAACCCAGACTTTCTCATTCGTTTGTCCAATATTCACTGCGTGTGCTTCCGGTGAGCCTGGAGGGCCATTGGATAGCACTAAGAATATAGCAGTAAACCAGAGAAGCAGGTTTTCTGTCTGCCCAGAACTGACTTCCCAGCGGGGAGGAGAGAGAATTTAACAGACCATTGTGGAGCATGGTGAGAAGTGCTATGATGGCGGGGGAGGGGTACAGTGCTGAGGGGGGCACAGGGGAGGGTGGTCTCATCTAATCTATGGGGTCAAGAGAGGCTTCCTGGATTAAGTGATGGTACAGCTGAGACCTGAAGACTAAGGAGGCATGAATCCAGTGAATAGGGGTGCGGTGGAAGGACGGAGAACACTCCAGGCAAGGGGGGAGTGCCACAAACCAGGCATAGTATTAGACCCTTGTTTTAAAGAACTTCATAAATATGGACGCTCCCACACTGAACCAGCACCCAGGGTGCTAAGAGAGCAAGAGAAGAGACCACCCGTCTACCAAGAAGAGGTGACATCTGGATCTTAAAGGATGGGTAGTACTTCCACAGGTACCGAGAAAGCAGATGGCTAGTCCAAGGCCATGGGGATTTCGTGGGAAAAGGCATTGAAGGAAAACGTATGACAGGCAGTTCCTGGCACAGAAATTGACCTTTCTGGGGGGAGGTCAGTACATGTTTGTCAAATACTAAACCTCGGGGCTAACGGTCATTGGTGGGGCTCAGAGAAGCACAGAGAGGTTTTCCTGGGTTCCAGTGGCTGTTAGTAAAACCCTCCCAGATGCAGATTTTGAACAGCTGCCGCCTCAGCACAACACAGACAAGGGGGTGACCCAGAATCACTGCCCACACCCACTGCCCCATGCTGCTCCATGGCCTACACAGCCACTGCAGCCCAGCGAGCGGCTGGTGTCCACAGCTCCCAGTGTCCCCCAACCCCGAGGACCCCAGGTGGGTGAGGAACAGTCACAAGGAACACAGTCTTTCAACTAATCAATTTTACTCTGATTATGGGATAAACACAGCAGACAAACTGATGTCTAACAGGATGACAAGAATTCCTAATGTCCCGTCCAGGCGCACAGATAAGCACCGTGAAGAAAACAGTGCTGAAAATAATAGCCTCCACGGTGAAAATCTGGGTGGCACGTGGCCCCAACAGAACAAAGATGGTGTTGCTTCCAGTTCATCACGTCACCACTTGCTTCCACAGGGGCTGAGGTGAGACAGCTGAGACGAGTCACACCTTCATCTTTGGGGCCTGGAGACTAGGAGCCTGGGACAACCCTGCAGCCCCTGCACAACAGCCAAGGCCTTTAAAAGGGACTCGGAAAGAGGACAAACTGCAGTGTCGGTATCCCGTGGCACGTCCCTGTGTGTCTGCTCCGGTGACAGAGCCTTTAGGGGCTGTGCTCGGCACAAGATACTGTGCCCAAATGCTCTTCTTGTGAGATGCTGAACATTTCAGACTTTTAAAAAACCTTTTCTAGATTGCTTTGTCATGATTGCCATGTGTTTTTTGAACTTGAATGCCACGCTTAATATACTGAAGAATTTACTTTCGTTTTAAATAAAAATTGATATTTTACTTAAAGCAATAATAATTACTAAGACGTAGTGAAGACTAAGTTCGCCTGATCTAGATGCAGCATGATTACTGCCTACAACAAGCCTGCAAGAGCGCCTCCCCGCTTTACAGGTGAGGCCTCGACAGGCACGGGAACGGGTCTCTCCGGCTCCAAAGCTCACACTCTTTCCATGAGGCTACACCAGACAAGGAAACGCCCAGATGGACTGCTGCCTGGGACTCACGGTGGTCTGGTTAGTTGACATTTGAGGCACAGGATGCGGAGCAGTGAGGGATGCACTTAAAAAGGGAGATGGAGGCCTATCCCAGGCCTGCACGACCCCATGGAAGTTGTCGCAGGGACCACAGAGAGAAAACACAGGGCCTCTCCCCAAAGAGCTCACAAACTCAAAACAGACAGACAAGAAGCCCAGCCTCAGGGTTGAGGCTGAAGGTGCCCTTCAGGAAGGACAAGCAGCCCCCCTGCCTGAGCCACACAGAGCCGACTGTAATGCCAATGACTAGGACCAGCAGGGACGCGGTCCCTACTCCACGCCACCCACATCTGGAGCCCTGATCAAATGGTACCGTAATCCTCTGTTTTCCTGTCACGCAGGTCATTGCTCTTTCCCCCTGCGCCCCTCCCAGTTTTCAGGCAATACCCGGGAAACATGTGTGTGGTCCCAGCAGCCTCCAGGTCACGTGACAGCCGAGGGTTGGCACATGCTCCTCCCCACCCCCACCCCCATCCCCGGCTCCGCCGTCACCACTTCAGTGTGCTAAGCCTCATGGTTTACATTTCTGCATCTGGTTCTCAGCGGACAGAACCTCTCTGTCTGGGAAGCAGGGGACAAGGCAGAGCAGCTAGTCCCAGGGCCTAGTCAGGGGTCACTAAGCTGTGGAAAGTGACGATTCGAATTTTTTTTTTTTTTTGGCCACCCTGCACAGCATGTGGGATCTTAGTTCCCTGACCAGGGATCAAACTTGCGCCCCCGACAGTGGAAGTGTGGAGTCTTAACCACTGGACTGCCAGGGATGTCCCACAATTTGAATTTTGGAACTCAGCATCTGCCCAGGAGCCGTGGGTGAGAACTACAGTTTGCTCCTGAATCGGATTCATTCCATCATTTGTATATCATTCCCTTATGGTGCTTTAAGACCCATGTTGACACTGGGGACAGGCGGGGATTCACCAGTCACTGTTCTCAACTCCCCTCTTCCCTTGAAGCAGAGCTGAACAGCTTCCTGCCTCGCGTCCCACAGCCCCACACCTCCCATTGTTCACCTTGACTGAGAACTCACCGTGTTCTGGGAGTGCTGTCCTGTGCTAAAGCCTTCCACTCTTCATCTTAGTTCATTTTTACCATAACTATGAGGTAGATGTCGGTGCTTTGTGAACACCTAGAGGGGTGGGGTAGGGAGGGTGGGAGGGAGACGCAAGAGGGAGGAGATATGGGGATATATGTATACATATAGCTGATTCACTTTGTGATACAGCAGAAACTAACACACCATTGTAAAGCAACGATACTCCGATAGAGATGTTAAAAAAATAAATAAATAAAATAAAATAAAGATAAGGAAACTGAGGCACACTTATTCATTCAGTAATAGAAAACCTGGTCGAGACTCAGAATAGTCTTTTAAGGAAAAGAGAAAAGGGAATGAATCTGCAATTACTGAGCATCTACTTACTACATGTCAGGAACTATACGTTTTCAAAATGTTACCTCATCTAATCCTCCCAACACGGCAGGGAAGTGGGTTTGGATTTCCCAGTTTTCACAAATGTGCCAGACAGTGCACAGTGAACTAAGCAGATAAGCCCCCTGCCCTATGGAACTGACGATTCTTGTTAAACAATCAATCTGGCAATCCATTCATTAGATTCGGGTACACATGAAAAAGCATGTGAGATGGGGACAGAGAGTGGCAGGGAGGGGCAGTCAGGGAGGACTTCTCTGAGGAGGTGACACTTGAGCAGAGACCTGAATAAAGCGAGGGAGCAAGTCCTTTTTGTCTCTAGTTGGAGGGGCATCCACACGCCCAGAGCACTTGCTGTTCACGTTTCCATCTCCCCAGCAATTAGTGCCCTGAGTGGGGTCTTCATACACCAGCCTCCATTGGGCACCTATTCTAGAGCAGGATTGGCACTCAAGTTGCCTCTCAGGCCCATACCCCCTGCCTCAAGCTGCTTAAAAGAGATTATCAAAAAGGCTTCTGGGGACCTGTCTAGGCCCAGAAGAAGAGCACGGCATGATCAGTCAGTGATGTATGTCGGCTGGAGCTTCTGGTGGCAGGAGCTCCCTGACGGCCAACTGGTTATCCAGCCACTGCATAAGTACCTCCAGAACCCAGGAAGCTACCTCCCCATGCTGCTTGCCCCACTGTGGTCCTCTCACAGAATGAGAAATACTCTACAATGCTCACTGAGGCCTAGCTCATCTTAGCCTCCAATGTAGGCTGGAAACTCCTTGAGGGCAGGGCCCATGTCTTGTCTCTGAATTCCCAGTCATCTGCATGCCCAGTTCAAGGTCTGACATTTAGTAGGTGTCTAATAAACATTTGTTGAATTGAATTGAAAATTCACCCTGACTCTCTGAAACCTCTACTTTTTAGACTGTGAGGACCACATAACAAAATTCTTCTTCCACACATCAACTCTTTTGGGAAAAAGGAAATGGGTGAGGTGGGAATTAAACATTTACTGAGCACTTACTAAGTGTCAGGCCTATATGGTTTCCAAATGCTGCTTCATTTAATCCTCCAACAACTCGCTGAAGTAGTTGTTCTTTTCCTTTTTATGGATGCAGAACTAAATCTTAAAACAGCCCCTGGTTACAATTCTGCCTCTACCATTCATTAGCTGCATGCCTCTAGGGATGCTTCCAGTCTCTCCGGCCCTGTAATCTTTTTAGTTCATCGCTCTGCCTCCCAGAGATTTGAAGACAGCAATTACATCCCCTCTGAGACTTTTCTTACCTCTGGGCAGCACATATCCAGCTATTTCCAATGTCTTTCATGGACAAGTGGTCAAGGGCATTGGCTCTGGAATTCGAATAACCAGGGTTTGTCCCTAACCACGTCACCTTGTGTACAAGTGACTTAACCTCTCTGAATGTTGGCTTTCCTAACTGTGTGACATGGGATACTCATGGTACCATCCCATAGAGTTGTTGCAAAGATTAAATAAGACCACAAATGTAAGCACCTCACACCAGGGCACACAGTAGGTCCTGATGAGATGCTGCCTCTGCTGGTTTTGAGTTCCACCCTCCACCATTTCAGCTAAGTTCAGGCCAGGTTGCTGGTGTCCAGTTCACATCATGTGACATCAGAACAAGACATTATCTGGGCCCCTTTGTTTCCCAGGGAAATCTGCCATGCCAGCCCAGATCCTGCCTCTTGGGGGGAAGTAAGGAACCGGAGTATGTGAACAAGACCAGGGTCATACCACTTCCAGGAACCCATACAAGCTGTGCTGATAAATCACAACTCAAGCACTGGTGATAAATAAACTGGTGTTTACTCTAAACACAAGAGCAAAGACAGTGATTTGATCTAAACAGTTGGATTTTTATTACATTAACTGTTTCAGAACAACCATTGGGGAAACCTTCTCCACCCCAGGAGAATTAGTGGCTATAACACCAGGAAGCAGATCACTATCCTGGGTTACTTTCTTAAGTCCCAGAGGCACATTTTTTCACATGTAAATGTTTCTAAAATCAGAATGCATCTGATAATCAATGGACAACAATAATTAAGTAAAGTACTGCCAGGTTCCTCCTTCCAAGAAGTTATGATTAAACTGATGATGGTGCTCGCTTCGGCAGCACATATACTAAAATTGGAATGCTACAGAGAAGATTAGAACAGCCCCTGTGCAAGGATAACGTACAAATTCATGAAATGTTCCATATTTTTAGAGAACAGACTTGTGGTTGCCAAGAGGGAGTGGGGTGGGAGAGGAATGGATTGGGAGTTTGGGGTTAGCAGATGCAAACTATTATATATAGAATGGATAAACAACAAGGTCCTACTGTATAGCACAGGGAAGTACATTCAATACCCTGTGATAAACCATAATGGAAAAGAAGATGAAAAAGAATGTGTATGTGTGTGTGTGTGTGTGTGTGTGTGTGCATATATATATATATATATATATATATATATAACTAAATCATTTTGTTGTACACCAGAAACTAATACAATATTGTAAATCAACTATACTTCAAAAAAATAAAAAATAATAAAATAAATAAATTGATGATGAACATTAGAATAGAGGAGGCTACCACTGACTGAGCACATACTATCTGTTAGACCCAATGCTGGATTCTAGATCCTTTCATTTTTATTGTTTTCTTTTATGTTCTTTCAGCATTTTTCCCCCTTTATAAAAAATAATAATCATTGAAGAAAACTTTAAAAATACAATCAGCTCAAGTATCCCAGAGTTCCCCAGTAAAGAGATATCTAAAAAGCCCCTTCAGAATCTAAGCAGCCATAACACAGTGAAAACCTCAACTTGAATAATTGTAGGGGCAAAAGCAAACCCCACCCACATCACCACCAGGTACTTCTGAGAATCCAGGATAGCTTTTCCTCTCTTGGTAGCCACCTCTCTCTCCAGACCTCTGCTCCAAACTTCTCTACCATTCAATTCTGCCCATTCGAGCTTTCCCAAGCTGACACTGCATCTTTCCTGGTCTTCCCACACCTAGACATTGATCTTCTCTTAATTCCCCACAGCACAGGTGACACTAGAGCTTAGTGTTTGACCAACTCTACTCAAGTCCTGAGGGGACTACAAGGGCACTACAAAACAGGAAAGTAAAATGGAAAAATGAATCCCAGTTGATGCTGATTCCAAAGACCAACATCCTTAGCCAACATAAGGTACCTCCATCCTCAGCCAAAGCAGGGCATCATTTTGCTCCGTCTGGGCTAACTTCATAATAGAGAACTCCCTCTCACCTCCTCTTCTCTGGGTTCCAGAGCCCCAATCCTCTCCCTCTGGGCACTGCTGAAGATGCCCAAAATATGTTATTATACTAGTTGAGATAACACTATCTACTTTTAGAGCAAAATTCTGACATTCCACTGGCTTAAAAGAATAGTTCCATCTACCCTTACAAAGTCCAGTCAGGGAGAGGGCAGGGGCCCATGGAGCTATGCACCACAGAGTCATTCAGAGACCCAGGCTCAGAGGATCTGCCGTCTTCTATATGTGGTTGCCAGTTTGCCCTGGGCATCAACATCCAGTCTGCAGACAGGGCAATAGAAGGAATCATGTGAGGAAGAGTTTTGTGGCCAATCCTGAAAGTGGCATGTGAAACTTCCGCCCTTATTCCATTAGCTGGAACGTGCGGCCGTGTCTCATTGCAAAAAAGGTTAGGAAACACAGGACAACTTGTGCCCAATAGGAAAGGAAATTGTTTGATTTCTCAAACAATAGTCACTCTCTACTACAGGCACCATCATGATGTTCCCTGTACCCAGGAAAACAGCACCTTCTAGCTGATAATGCAGAACAATTTACCACCCACTCCCTTTGCTTCAAGCTCTCCTTCCAGACGAGCTTCTGGCCATGCTGCTCCAAAATCAAAAGCCTATTTCAATGTTCCTCCTAAACAATAAAGAAACCTCCCTCCAAAAATAAAATCAATTCTGCTGCCAACCCTAGAATTCATAAATACTTGCTGTTGTTTTTGCGTGTGTTTTTTGTCCCCCTACATAGAAAAAATGTTTAAAGAAATCACTCATAATCTTACAACTCTATTGATTTTAATGTGTTTCTTTCCTTTATATTTCCATATGCTCAAATCTTGCACAAACTTCAAAGTCCTGTTCAAACGATATAACTTTCTTGAGCCTGAGGCCCAGAGAGGTTAAGTAACTTGCTAGAGGTCACACAGCTAGGAAATAGTAAAACCAGATATCTAACCATGATCTAACCCCAGAGCCAAGGCTCTTGCCAATGAAGCACGCTGCCTCTCAGTATTCCATGTAATTGTCCCTGGCCTTTTATTCACCCCTGTCTGCGGGATGGTAATTATCTGTGTCTAAAATATAAATGACCCATGTGTGACAAAACTTATCTTCCTTATTAGAGTGTCAGCTCCCAGAAGTCCAGAGATATATTTGATTCCTCTTTGCAACCACAAGGCCTGGCCCGTAATAGCTGTTTAATTCTCTAGTACCCAAAGAAGCAAACATCAAATTGGAATCTACCTAAAAGGCTCTGGTCCAATCCACTGCCCAATTCACAGTCCCACTTCACATTTCACAGGTGACCACAGCACAGACTTTGGGGCCTAACAGATCCAAGTTCACTTTCCCCTCCACCACCATGTGACTTTGGACAAGTTATTGAACTTCTCACTTTGTGAAACCCAAATAAGTTAATGCACAACACATTCGATAAACAATATTGATTATATTAATATTAATATTATTACTTATTATTATCATTATTAGTACTGTCCACCCTCTGACTTTTCCAAATTGCTTACCATATAAAGAAGTGAATAAACCCTTTAAGGCCTTGCAACAAAAAGGAGGTGAGATTTTGAGTGGCTTCTCGTGACCCTCAGGGAGCAGAGTGGTGCAAGTACTCTTTGGGGGAATTCTTGACCCTTCTAAAATCCCATTAAACCTAAACACACATCTGTTAGCACACACCAAGCATGCAGTGTCTGCTTTCACCCAGCATTGAGTAGTACAAGGAGGAATATTATATCCAGTAACTCATATGGAACTATTTATCCCCAATCACTTTGTGCTTTTCCTTCAACTTTTCCATAGTCTTTGGTTTCAAAGGCCATTTTAGAATGACTGAATTTCCTTGCAAAGTAAGTCTCCCCCTGCCCCCACCAAAAAAAAAAAAGAGAGAGAGAGAGAGATTGTTTTAGGAAAATCTCCTCGGGGCATAGGGGCTATGAGTTTCCAAACTTGCTTTCTCCTGCTCTCCTTTTTTCTTTTAAATAAAAATTGCCCAGGAAACCAAGATGAATTAACAGTGATGGGGAAAAAATATGACTGAGTTGAAATGAGTTTGCATCTTAGTGCTTAGCAGGGAACTCACAAGGCTCTTTTAGGGGAATCTTATAAGATCAGAGAATATGAGGACTGGGAAGGACCTCAGAGATCATATAGTTCCAACACCTCATTTGGAGGTAGGAAAATTGAGGTCCAGAAGAGAAAAATTAACTATCCAAAGTGACAGAGCAAGTCAGCCAAGTAACTGAGACTTGAACTCAGGTCTCCCATAATTCAGCCAAATTAGACCAACTTCTCTAGAAAGCAGAGCCTGAGGCAAGGATTATGTACAGTGTTGATGCTTTACTTGGGAAGTGAAGCCCAGACAGCGAGAGTGAAGAAAAAGCGAAGCAAGGCAAGAAAAGGTGGGCAGCAATGCAACGTGAGAACCACTCTTGTGTCTGCACCAATCAGCAGGCTGGTTTACTCAGCTCTCGGGACTTCTCAGGAGCTGTAAAGGAAAAATTGCCTTTCTATGTTGGGAATCTAGAAACTGCATCATCCCTGACCAATCAGATGGTGAGTTGGTGGATAAAGAATAGTTCAGTTTCCTCACCCTCAGTCGGGATAACTTAGGCATGTGGAATGCACTAACTCCCAGATTGGATAACCAATGCATCCGGATTTGCCTGGGACTTCCCTGGATTTTTCACTGAAAGCTCCTCATCTCAGCAAACCTCTTGACCCCAGGTAAAGTGGGTCAATTGGTCCCCCTACCCCAGAGGACTCCAGTGAGATGGCTCCAGCTGTCCACAGTAACTCCTTACTGGTTTCCTTCCCTTTTCTGTTCACTTCCCTGTGGGTGTTTCTTAGGATCATTACCCAATTAAACTGCTTGCCTTTCAAGTCTTCATCTCAGGAGTGTCTGCTTCTGGGGGAACTCAAGTGTCTGGCACATAGCGTGCACTCAATAAATGTTCTGAGCAATCATACTGAAACAACATATACTGTCTTCTCCCTCTCTTTTCCAGTTGCTTTGGGAACTTGAGCAACGTGGTCAGGTCACCCCTGGTCTGCTCCTCGGGCACCCCACAAATCAGCAGTCTGAATGAGAGCTTAAATCTGATTTTGCCCACTCCAGGCAGGAGAATAGTAACTGAGATTGTCAGGCAAGGTCTACCTGGTATGGGCACATATTTTTATATCACAATATTTGCACAGCTGCTTTAACTAGGGACTTTTGTGCCCTAAAAGACTAAAGTGAGAATGACTAAGCTACTCATAGAACACTATATACAATTTATCATACAGTTAATTTAAGTCCTTTTTGTATTTAATAATTCAGAATTCCTTATAGTGTGGTCAGCAATCCACCTACCTACATCCTAAACATGGTGGGGTGGGCAGCTTGTTCAAAATGATCGTTCCTGGGTCCCACGCAGACACCTCTTACTGAATGCTGCCGAGTGCGGCTCCATCATCTCCAAGAGATTCTGAGGCACATTAAACTTGGTGCGTCACCAGCCTGAACAACTGATGGAGGCTTTGCTCCTCCTCCTTAGGGAATCAGTGAGCTTCCTCTTCAGGCTCGGTTTGACCCCCATGGACTCCTCCCCTTGTACCACCTGCTTTCTGCAATTCTCCTTAGGAGAACTTCAGTTCCCCTTACTGCTCTTGTCTAGTGATCTGGGCTGACACAGCCACTTCCTAGGGGGCCTGTGTTTTCAGTCTCTGCTTCAGAGCTTGTTCAAGGTTCACTGTAAACACAAGCCTTTATCCACCATGGTGCCCAGAGTAAATGCCTACTGCTAATGATGAATTAACCCAGCTGGCACTTGGCCAGTCCTCCCTGACCTGGCCTTCTATGTCTACCTGGCCTCGGGTGCAGAGAAGAGTCAGGACACCCCACCTTGAGCCTGGGTTGCCATCAACAGAGAATGTTTTATTCTACTCCCTTTGGTGGCAAAAGAAATTTATCCCTGGGACCCAAGATGGAAATGGATTTTCGCCATTGGGTAGAGCCCAAAGGCCCTGGCATTCCCACATGCCAGTGAGTATACCACACCACCACCCCTTCTCACCCAGCTGAAACAGCTCGAGCGTTAGTGATGAACCACTAAGCTCCCACTATGGGGTCTCCTCCTATGTTTTCCTGTGTGCACATAGGTTTCCGCTACTACACTGTGAACTGCTTAAGGGCAAGGATCATGTCTGAGGGCACTTTTGATCCCCAGCAACAAACCCAAATCCCGGCTCAGAAAAGGTCTTCCAACAACATTTGCTGAAAAAAACAAATATTTACATATTTGCTATAATATACAGATATATAATGATGAATGGTCAATTTCTATGCTGTTATCTTGTTTTTATTTTCTTCACAATACTTATCATTACCCAAAATTATCTAAAGTCTGTTTATTGGTATAGTCATTTTTTGCCCCTCAAACCCAACACACATTAGAATGTAAACCCCCTGAGAGTGTTATAAGCTGAACTGTGTGCCCCAAAATTCATATGTTGAAGTTCTAACCACCAGTACTTCTGAATGTGACTGTATTTGGAGATAGGATTCTGAAAGAGGCAATTAAGCTAAAACAAGATCATTATGGTGGGCCCTAATGCAATATGACTGGTATCCTTATAAGAGGGGGAGATTAGGGCAGAGACACATACAGAGGGGAAGACCATAGGAAGACACAGTGAGAAAATGGCCATCACTAGCCAAGGAGAGAGGCCGCAGAAGAAACCAATCCTGCCAACACTTCCATCCCAGACTTCTAGCCTCCAGAACCCCAAGAAAATAATTTTTGTTTTTCAAGCCACCCAGTCTATGGTACCTTGTATGGCGGCCCTCGCAAACTAATACAGCAAGAAAGAAATGGGTCTGCCTTGGTTACTCCTGTACCCCTAGCCCTGGACCAGTTCCTGCCACATAGTAGGTGTTTAAGAAATAATTGTTGAATGAACACTCTGAAAATACAAGCTACTTACTGTTCCCCGCCATATGCACATACTGTTTTATACATCTGAGTCTTTGCTATTCCTCAGCTTAAAACCCCCTTCCCCATCCAGCCAAAGAAATCCTATTTTCCTTCAAAATTTGGTTCAGGCTTATATTCTCCTAAAATGTCCTTGACTCCACTGGACAGAATCGATCACTCTCTTCTCTGTGCTTTTCTGAACTTTGTATACACACATCTACATCATTGTAGCTGCTAGGCTGTGAGCTTGACTTCAGAAACCATATTCAGCTCTGATCCCTGCCATCCAGCACTGGGCCTGGTGCAGAGGAAATGATCCATCATTAATCTGTCAAGCTCTTTGAATCCTTATTATGTAGCTGCAAAGCAGACAGTCCCCGTCTGCTAGTGACTTACTGCCTGATGGGGGACAGATCCATAAACACACGTGTCTGACACATACTGGTGGAGAAATAACTTTCTAGGCCCAAGATGGAGCCACTCCTGCCCAGGGTGCCACGTCAGCACACCAAAACATAGATAACTTTCGTGCCCCTGTAAATGCTCCACTTGCCAAGAAACCGCAGTGTATCCATTCAGCCAGTCCCCAAATGCCAAGCCAGCTCTGGGCTCTATACTTATTTCCTTGTTCCTTCTCACCACAAACAAGGTTGACAGCGTGGCCCCAGCCAAGGAGATATTTTCTATTTTTCTCTTCCTTGTTCTTCATTCTTAACCCTATAAAATCTTCCTGCCTACTGCCCCACTCTGCCGTTCTATGAATGGAAACTGTCTGCTTCATGAAGTTTGTTATCACCTACATTGTCTTCTTTAATCATTTTTAACACTAGGTACTCAAGGAATATTTGTTGGATTGAAATTTACCAAACTGTTGGTAAATTTCACATTCACACTATGTTGTTTGCTTCAAATGCCCATCTTTGTCCTCTCCTTCTGAACAAACCACCTCCATTTTTCAAATCAAAACTTAAGTCCTAACTCTTCTAAAATTCCCTGCCTGGCTCTTTACAAACTCACTGATCTCCAAGAGTTACTTCGAACATGATTCACTGTAAGAAACATGAACTCAGCCCAGCTGTGAGTAGGGCACAACGCTTCCATCCTGGACCCCAGAACACTTCTTAACTCTGAAGCCAGCAACAGGCAGGTCTCTTCCTGCCCTACACTGACCCAGCCTGGGGTAGGGGGCCCTCCACACGCCAGGGGCTGATGCAAAACCAGCCTGGGTTACACAGTCTGCATTTTGCCTTAAGGAACAAAATCTGCGTGGAAAGAAAACACTGACAGGAACCATCTGCCCTCCCCCAAAGCTTGAAAGAAGCTGCATGTGGACCCCTTAATCCTTCCTCTCTCCCCTCGGCCAGGAATGAATTTCATTTGGAGGGGAAAATGGGGGAGCTGTGAGGGAGAGGGAGCAGAGAGAGGTAGGCCAGACACATCTGGACAGCTTTGCTCTGTAAATTCAGAAGACTGCAGGGAATCACTTTCTCCCTTGACAAAGGAAATGGGCCATGGTCAGAAATTGATGACTTGCAAAACTCATGCAGGCGAAGAGGTTATTGTGCCTCGAGGTCTTTGGGGCTTAGAGAAAATGAAAGAGTAAATAATTTAAATGGGGCAGCTGTTTGTGGTACCAGAAACCCGACCACCAGCACCAGTCAGCAGAGAGAGCAGTCTAGGGTCCCGAGGGTCATTCCCTTATCAATTTGCTCAGTTATTCAGCAAAAATATCTTAAGACGTACTTGAGGGGTTTTTTTTTGCCAGGCAGGATGCCTTGGTGCTAGGGAAATAGTCACGGGCTTGGATTTATCTTCATCTCTAACAGCCTCATGAGGGAAACAGTCACATAAACAATAATATGCAGACCAACAGTCACAAGCAATCATCTGGAAACCAGGACAGATCGGGTGTTAAGTACTATAAATGAGGTACTTGAAAAAATGATTCCCTTAACTAGTATCTTGACTTTGGGGGAGGGGTGGTATGAGACAAAGCTTTAGAGAACAGGGCACAAAGCTGGATTCTGAAGATGGTTCAGAAAGAAAAAAATCTTACAAGAAAGAGGGCAAAAAGCATAGCGGTGTGAAAGTCAGTGCACATTAGGAGAACAGGAACAGTTGGGTGTTGGGTGTGACCAAGGCTGGGAAATGTGGTGGCAAGTGGTAGGAGAGAAGCTTGTAGAAGGAGGCAAGGACCACTTCTCAGAAGACAGGGAGAGTGTCAGTACCACACATCGATACTGTGAGAACTCGTCCGTGAAAGTACGTACTCCAAAAGAGAGGCTGCAAGAAACAAGGGAGAGCTGAGGTCCAAAGCAGCCTTTTATAAACATAAAATTTATTTGAAACGCATCATTTCTCCTTTCAAAAAAATCACGTGCAGTGTGCATTCTGCTTCGTAATGTAATTTTGGCTTTAACTGTTTTTAAAATGTTTTCCTACCTCTTCAAGTAGAATGAATACACAGCAGATGGTTTTAGGTCTTCCAGCATATGGCCACGTAGCCCTAGGCATATGTAAACCCCAGTTCGGGAAGCAGAGCTTGTTGAAGGCAGAGCCCCAATCAAAGTTTTAATCAGAAGGAGATGAAGGAAGAAAATGAAGCCTGCATTCCTAGCTTCACCCTGCTCAATCCCAGAGCCCCTTCCCCCAACAAGCAAGAAAATAGAGATAAAGGATACAGTTCTCTCTTCTGTAAGTGGACACAAATCCAGAGCTAACTTACATGAGGTCCCCCATCCACTACGCATACATACTTCCCCCGTATTTTGCCAGTACCACAACTTACCAGAGGTGTTCTCTAATGAGGTGACCCAACACTTTATTCTCAGAACATCTCAGTCCTTGGTGGTCCTGTTCCTATAAGGGTCTAACAGTCTCTTGCAAAAGTCTGTACAAGAGTACATGGTAATATGACAAGAACAGAGGAATCACCGGAGTTCCATCCATATTCCTTTCTGTTCCCTACTGTGTAGCCCAAACACAGTTTCTCCTCAATGGTCAAGGTCAACCACACAAGCCAAGCTCTTTTCCTTTGTTTACCTCATGGCTCCAGGAGCCCAAAGTGGCCAGGGGACCTCCATAACTTCCAATTTAGTAGAAGAATGACTATTTCCCCAGTGAGATCATTCCTTCCTTGGGTACTTTCTAAGGTTCAGCAAACCACAGAACCCCAAACCAAGAAGCAACATGCTGAGAGTGAATCATTCAGTTCGGTCATAAAAAGTACCACCCCACTTCCACTTCTCAGTTCCTAAATCTATGGTCACCCATTCAGAATACAGACCACAACTGAAAAACGACACCCCAACCTTGCCATCGGTTACCTCCCACCTGTTGCAATATCCAAAACTTCAACATGATATTTCACTGTCCTTTAAGGTCAGCTCACTAAGGAGATTATGATAAAACCAAGGATTATCATAATAATCAGTCCACTGCCTTATTTCTTTCACTGTACATATCAAGGACTTGGGGTTGGTCTGTGGGGTGCAACTGGGCGTTAGCAGTGGTAGGAAGTGTGGAGTGGAGAAGCCATGAGCCCAGATACAGTGTATCCATCACCTCTTTTACTTGCCTCGCATCTTCTCGAGTAGCTTCAATTCTACCTATTCCTGCAGCAACGAGCCTGCAGGTTTACACTGACAGCTGATGGCCTCAGCCCCACCATCAACCTCAGGCTTTTTGCCCTGGCATTCTCTGACACTGGTGTGAGATGCCTACAGGGGCCCATTCAGTTGTCAGGCATAGGCAAACCTAGAAAGAGGGTAACAGCACTCCATGGAAGCAACAGACAAATGCTTCCTTTTTTGATCACTTGGGTGGATAATTCTGAAATTCTCAGCGGGTCCCAGTGGGAAAGCCCCAATCACCCACAGTGGTGGTCAGCCCAATAACACAACCTGATATTGGCTTTCCCTCTGTCCCTGCTTTCCACTTCCCAGACCCCCACCCATTTTCCCTGGAATCATCTCGCAATATCAATGACCTGCTCACAGGCACTTGTCTCTGGATCTACTTTTTGGGACAACCTAATCTACGAAAATTGCTGTCAAAAGTGGTCTTGGGGCTTCCCTGGTGGCGCAGTGGTTGAGAGTCCGCCTGCCGATGCAGGGGACATGGGTTCGTGCCCCGGTCCGGGAAGATCCCACATGCCGCGGAGCGGCTGGGCCCGTGAGCCATGGCCGCTGGGCCTGCGCGTCCGGAGCCTGTGCTCCGCAACGGGAGAGACCACAACAGTGAGAGGCCCGCATACCGCAAAAAAAAAAAAAAAAAAAAAAGTGGTCTTGGAGGGCTTCCCTGGTGGCGCAGTGGTTGAGAGTCCGCCTGCCGATGCAGGGGACATGGGTTCGTGCCCCGGTCCGGGAAGGTCCCACATGCCGCGGAGCGGCTGGGCCCGTGAGCCATGGCCGCTGGGCCTGCGCGTCCGGAGCCTGTGCTCCGCAACGGGAGAGACCACAACAGTGAGAGGCCCGCGTACCGCAAAAAAAAAAAAAAAAAAGTGGTCTTGGAGGGCTTCCCTGGTGGCGCAGTGGTTGAGAGTCCGCCTGCCAATGCAGGGGGCACGGGTTCGTGCCCCAGTCTGGGAAGATCCCACTTGCCACGGAGCAGCTAGGCCCGTGAGCCATGGCCGCTGAGCCTGCATGTCCAGAGCCTGTGCTCCGCAAAGGGAGAGGCCACAACAGTGAGAGGCCCGCGTACGGAAAAAAAAAAAAAAAAAAGTGGTCTTGGAAAGCAGGCCTTCCAGATGGGATTCTGGAACTGTAATACTCATAAGTCAGATGGTGATAAGAAATCCCCTGCTGGTGGTGAGTGGAGTGGTGATAATCCCAAGACATATGAAGCATCAAGACAGAGGTAGGTTGGAAGGAGGTAAAGAAAGTATGGGGACATTGAATGACATGATGGTGGTGGTAACTCTAAGGGTGTAGATTTGGCTAGCTGTGGTCAACAGTTTTAGAAGCCCTGACAAAAAGAAAATGACAGCTCAGTTAGCCAACTATCTGTTCAAGATTTGCTATAAAAAGTCAGGAGGCCTCTAAGGCAGTTGGGATGGCTCTTTGAAGCTTGAACACAAATTTGGCCTATAGTACATGAGCAAGAGGTACCAAAACTGCCTAGGGAGAGTACTGAGGAAAGAGTCGGAGGCTCCGGAAGGTAAGAATGGTGTTCTCACATGAGACCATTTAGCATCTTGGTTTACTGTAGACATAGCAAGCCTATTGTATTCCCAGGTCAGAAGAGTTGATCAGAGAGCCACCCAGACTGCATTTTGGAAGAGCTAGAGATCGTTCTTTTAATCCGGGCCTCTCTTGAAGCTTCCAGTTTTTCAGGTCACTTGGCAAGTGGGTGAGAGTAATACACCCAAACGTGGCATCAACTGAGCCCCAAATTTTTCAGAGACCCAATTACCATCATGCCTCCTTCATAGTGGAATGGAGAACAGGAGAGACCATTTTGTCCTTGGAGGAGATATCTGACATGCATTAGGTCAGGGAGGGCTCTGCAAACTAAGACCAGCTGGCCAAATCAAGCCCACAGCCTATTTTTGTAAATAAAAATTTGTGGGAACACAGTCATGCTTATTGTTTGCATATTGTCTAGGGCTGTTTTATCACTACAACAGCAGAAGTGAGTAGTTTCAAGAGACACAATGTGCCCAAAGCTAAAATTATTTCCTATCTGACCTTTTACAGAGAAAGTCTGCTAACTCCGCTCCAGATCACTGGAACTGTATAGGCACTCAATTTCACAGGATGTACAGCTCACCCTCTGCACAAATGTATCTTGCCAAACATCTAGGGTATCTGTCATTTCTAGGTCTTACCCACTACAGGAGAGGAAAAAGTTTTCCCTGACCCTTTTAGGGTCTCTGGCTGGGTCTGAAAATTTAACTGGCAAAGAGAGATTAACAGGAGAAAAGTTTACAAGTTTAATTGAACTTTTACATGTGCATGGGAGCAATCACAAGAGAATCAAGACGCAAAGAAGTAACCAGAGCAGGAAACTTTTACATCTTTTAGACAGAGAAACAATAAATTTCTGAAGAATTGACAAGACAAAGGAGTTTGGGCTGGGGTAGTAAATAGTGAAGAAGTAACTAGGAAGATACGAGTTAGCTAACAAGGTTTGACTGTACAGATTTGTACAGACTTCTTAACCCCAAATCCCCCATCTCTGATGGTAAGAATGTCTCCTTGCCTTCTGGTACAGGGAGGGTACCTTTCACAGGCGAGTTTTACGAGCCCTTTTGGGGAGAAGTAGGTGGAGGGGCAAGGGAGGGGTCAAAGGTCAGACTGACCTTCCTGCTTCTGCCATTTTCTCAAACTCCTTCAGCTTAAGATATTCATGGTGCCAAGGTGCCGTACTGTTACCAAGCTACTGGACAAGCATGATGTCCTGTAAGACAATGAGTCCATCATGATCCGGCAGAATAAATTGTAGCACAGATCTGGAGAATTTAGGATAGTAAATACATTAGTGCTCTCCCTAACAGATGTAAGCAAATTGCCTCTGATGTTCACTTTGACTCAGAATGGAGAAAAATGCATTTGCCTGTTCATTAGATGCATATCCAATGTCAGGGGCTCTATTGCTTAGTTCCAGTAGGAGACCACATCTGAAACAGCAGCTCAGTTGGGTTCACCTAATTACATGTGTGATAAACAGGTATCATCTCAAGGATCTTTTTACCCTGGCAAATGGAAAAATTAAGTGGGGATGAGCTAGGAGGCAATCTGCCTATATCTTTCAAGCCTTTGATAGTTGTGATAGTGTCTTCAGCTCTACTCAGAAATGCAGTATTGCTTTTGATGTCTTTCTTTTTGTGTAACTGGTGAATGTTAATGGCTTCTACACTGTCCTTTCTCCATAGTAGATCTTCCCAAGAGTCAGGAAGCTGTGTGGAATTTCGGTCAGTTGCTGGAGATATCCATTCCGGCTATGTATCCAGACTAGGGTAATAATGACAAGGAGATTTAGTGCTCAGGTTTCCTTCCAGGAAGAGAACTCAAGTGAGATCTCGATTTATCTCTTGGCCTGCAAAAGTCCTCCCCCACCCCCCATTTTAAACAGTGAACCACAGTACAGCTCTGAATCCCTAGCTTTAGCTTGGAGCCAGTATCAAAGAGAATTCCAGAAGGTTGGCCACATCTTTTTCCTTGGGATACAGTTACTGGGTTTAAAGGGCAGCAGGCTCCTTTGGGGAAGACTGAGAAGATGTCCACAGGGATATTACGTGTCTATGGAGCAACAGTCCATTGTCAAGGGTTCCAGGCCTCCTATTCACCCTGGAGCTTAGGGACTGTCGACTGTCAGGTACAGGGTTGGAGAGAAGTGTGGGTTGTGTTGAGGGTCAGGTCTTGGCCTGCCTAAGTTATAGTCCAGCAGGAGAGCCAAAAATTATACATGGAAATGTTTAATGTCTAATTGCATTGCAAGACATCATGATATGAACACGGAAACTGGGAGAGCATGTACCCTGGCCCAGTCAAGAAAGCTTCCAAGGAAATAACATTTAAACCAAAATCTGAAGGCTAAATAGCTGAAGAATCAGGGTACAAAAAGCATGACATTATACTCCCAATTTTTGTCCCAATTTTATTTTAAAAATTGGATGTTTATACATGTAATTGGGGTATCCCTCTACTCAGTTTGGGGAACATCATTTCTATTCCGAGAACTGATCAAAGTACAATGTGATTGTTTATATGCAATATGCACATATGCATAGAAAATGTCTAGAAAGCTACGTAAGAAAGTGTTAATGGTGGGTATCTCTGCAAGGTGGAGTTATAAGTGGGTTTTTTCCCCAAATAAATTGCTCTACAATCATTCTTCACATACACAAAAAGGCAGTTACGGTTTTTGTCCTAAGAAAAAGAAGACTCGTTTGTTTTCTTAGAGAGAAGCCTGTATATCGATTTTTAAGCCATTTGACCCCTTGACTCTCACCTCCAGCTGGGTCTGGCTGTACAAGTCTCTGCATTACACCTGTCATCATGAACTTCCAGAACTGACATCTAAACCCTGGGAGCAGTGAGTAGCATCAGATTTGCCCAGGACTGTAGCATTTAGGACCCTGGTCCTGAGCCAAGGGCAGCAGCTCTGACACTGGGCAGGCGCTCAGCTTTCTGACTTTTTGGCACATCTGGCACTGGCTGCTGCCCAGGCAGTATGAGCCCTGTGGTCAAGTATCCCTGGGAGAAACAGGCCATCAGAGTCCCCGTATGTATCTGCCCCCTCACCTAGGAGATTGGGGTGGGCTGTTGTTGTCCAAAACTTCACTGGTCTCAGATACAACAAATTCTTGGGCCAACAGCTTAACCATTTTTGCACTGAGGATCCTCAAAACATCTTGAACTCTTTCTCTAGTATTTTGGGTTTGTCAAAACTCTCAGTCATGCTTGGCTGATTAATTCTAAATGCACATGGCTTAAAAAGAAGCAAGGGGAGAGCAAATGGGATCCTTATGGTGTTCATTCATTCACACCTAATTCAGCCAGATGTGGGAGAAATCTGGAGGAGGAATACCAGATGCTCTGCCTTCAGTCATGGAGTATTCCATCAACGTAGGAGGCTGACAGGGACCTGGGCGCTCCCTAGCCAGAAAACCCGGATTCTTGTCCAACCTTTGCTAAGTTCCTTCTCTTGTGCCAGGCCCTGGGCTAGGCACTGCAGACACAAGGTGAGCCATGCACATTCCCTGCCCTCCAAGGATTCAAAGTACAGTGTCAGAGATGAGTATATAAGCAAATAATTCCCCTAAAGAGTGTCAGAAATGTACAGGATATAGTGGGACATCAAGGAAGAGGGATTCCGTTCTGCCCAGAGTGTAAAGAAAGCTTCAGAGATGAAAATAATGCTAATGCTTGCCCTTTACTGAGTACTCGTCATGTTTATTCATTTCCCAGGGCTGCCTTCACAGATTGCCAAAAACTGCGTAGCTTAAAACAACAGAAATGTATTCTCGCAAGTTCAGGATGCCAGAAATCAAGGTGTCAGCTGAGTTGGCTCCTTTTTTTTTTTTTTTTTTTTTTTTGCGGTATGTGGGCCTCTCACTGTTGTGGCCTCTCCTGCTGCGGAGCACAGGCTCCGGACGCGCAGGCTCAGCGGCCATGGCTCACGGGCCCAGCCGCTCCGCAGCATGTGGGATCTTTCCGGACCGGGGCACAATCCCGCGTCCCCTGCATCGGCAGTCGGAGTCCCAACCACTGCGCCACCGGGGAAGCCTGAGTTGGCTCCTTTTGAAGCCTCTAAGGGAGAGTCTGTTCCATGCTTCTCTCCTAGCTTCTGATGTCTCCCAGCAACCCTTGGTGTTCCTTGGCTTGTAGCTGCATCATTCCAATCTCTACATCCTCCTTCATCATACAACCTCTCTGTTCTGTGTGTCTCTTCTTCTTGTAAGGATACCGGTCTTTGGATTTAGGACACACCCTCAATCCAACACAATATCATTTCAAAGTCCTATTTCCAAATACATTTAAATTCACTGTACAGGGAAGTTAGTACTTGAACATATGTTTCTGGAGGACACAGTTACACTACACCACATTTCAGCCCCTTACATACATTATATGATTTAATTCCCACAACAACCCCATGAGGCAGGTACTATCATTAGCCCCGTTTTATAGATGAAGAAACAGAAACTTAGAAAGGTAAAAACCACACAGCCAGTAAGACAAAAAGCATGGTTTGAACACAGGTCAGACAGACTCCAAAGCCTTGTCCTTGGCCAGTGTGTTACTCTCTGGAGTTGAGTCTTGAATGGCGGCTAGTTGTTTATCAGGGAGAGGACAAAGTACCTTGGAGTTACTCTTTTCAAGGAGACAGAGCTGCTAGGACAAAGTCTTGCAGGAGGGAGTCCTTGTCTTGAATCAGACACTGAGTCACTGTGACTTGGGGCGAGCCACTTTTCCTCTCTGACTGAGATGCCCGACTGCCTTCTGTCCTTTTCACACCACTGCTGGAGCCACGTGACTCACTTTGAAAGATTCGGCTGTATGCCAGACTCTGGAACCTGTCATGCCCCTCACCAAAGGGACCTTAACTCAGGACTCTCCACATTAAATCAGCCTGCCTCTAATGCCACTCCAGCAGTGAACCCCTGTGTGGCTGAACCTCCTTCTTATAACAATGATGACTAAAATGTAATGAGAATTTTCTACACACCAAGGCTATGCTAAGTGTTCTACATGCTTTGTTTTATTTAATACTCACAACAATGTAAGGAGGAAGGTACTATTACTCTTCCCAGTCCATGGATGAAGAAAGTAAGGCTTGGAGAATTTTCCACTTGCCCAAGATCATATAACTATTAAGTGACAGAACTGAAATTCAAACTCATGAGTTCTGACCCCATAATGTACACTCTTGATTACTAAACAACCATATTCTGCACTTGTCTAATTCATCTCTCCCTTCAGCACTCAGCACAGGACCTGGCATGTAGCCACCATGGCCAGACCTCCCTGCCCTGGAGCAAAATGTTTCTACATCACCAATTTCCCATCACCATGCTCTCCAGAGACCTTTGTTCCCTGTGGGCCAGGACTGGATGAATCCCTGAGTTTGAGCTCACTTCTGAAAGCTCATGGCTCCCATGTTTGGCCTAGTCTCCAATTCCAGGACCCTACTTTTCAGGCCCGTCCCTCTACAGACCCAGTAATAGTGCCTTGTCCAAAAAATGCAGCCTCAGATTCTTCACTTGGAAAAAGAGTGTGTTGAATCAGGTGAGTTTTGAGTTGAAATTCTATTTGAAGTCATGGTTTATCCATGCCAATCAAAGTGAACCCATTCTCCAGTCAATTAAGTGAATTACATAGATATTTTTAACTAAAAGATTTTCCGTGTCTGTGGGTTACATGGGTAGCATTATGGCATGTTGTCTCACTTGTGTGTTTAATGTTCAATGGAGAGTGAAGTAGTGAAAAAGAGCAGTGAACTTGGAATCAGACCATTTGGGTTCAAATGAAGATGCAGTAATCAGCAGTGGGACTTTAGGCCGGTACTTATCTCAGTGGTTTTTAATTTTGTCATGTATGAAATGAAGACATAAATACCCTGTGAGGGTGCCTGACCAGACAGCAGAGCACTGGAGGCAAGAGTAAAAAGAAGAGGACTATCACTACCCACCTATTAGAATGGCTGGAACATATAGGTATCTGAATCACTTTGCTGTACACTGGAAACTAACACAACATTGTAATCAACTCTATACTTCAATTGGAAAAACAAAAGAATGGCTAAATCTAAAATACTGACAACACCAAATGCTGACAAGGATGTGGAGCAATAGGAACTTTCATCCATTGCTGGTGGGAATGGAAAATGAAACAGCAACTTTGGAAGACAGTTTGATGGTTTCTTATGAAGTTCAACATAGTCTTATGATGATCTAGCAATCATGCCCCTGGGTATTTACCCAAATGAGTTGAAAACTTAAGACTATACAAAAACCTGCACATGAATATATATAGCAGCTCTATTCATAATTGCTAATACTTAGAAACAATCAAGATATCCCTCAATAGGTAAATGGATAAACAAACTGTGATACATCCATATAATGAAATATCATTCAGCAATTAAAAGATATAAGTCTATTAAGCCACAAAAAGACATGAAGGAACCTTAAATACATATTGCAAAGTGAAAAAAGCTGGTCTGAAGAGGCTACATACTATATGATTCCAACTATAAGACATTCTAGAAAAGGCAAAAATATAAAGACAATAAAAAGATCAGTTGTTGCCAGCAGTTCAGGGGGAGGGATGGATGAATTGGAGGAGCACAGGGGATTTTTGAGTCAGTGAAACTATTTTGTATGATATTGTAATGGTGGATACATGACATTTGTCAAAACTTATAAAAGTCATAGAATTGTACAACACAAAGAGTGAACCCTAATATAAACTATGGACTTTAGTTAATACTAATGGATCATTATTGGTTTATCAATTGTAACAAATGTACCACAGCAATGCGAGATGTTAATAACAGGGGAAATTTCGGTGGTGGGGGGGGGTGTATATGGGAATTCTCTGTATTACCTGCTCAAGTTCTCTGTAAACCTAAAACTGCTCTAACAAAGTGTCTAGAATGAATGAATGGATATGTGGATAGGTGGGTGGATGGATGGATGGATGGAGAGAGAGAGAGAGAGGCAAGAAACATGTATCTACAGCCAGCCTGGGGGTGTATTAAGAAGGCTGAAGCAGAAAGTGTCTTCTAAGAAGTGAAGGGACTGAGAATCAACCAGGAAAGGAGTAGGTCCTCCCCGTGGATACTAAGGCATATCATCACCAGTTTTGCCTGTTTTCAGAAACTATTGGGTGGATATTTGTCTGTTTCTCATCTCCAGCACTGGCGTCATGAAAGAGGCCAGGCATACAGATATATGTAAGACACAGTCTAGATCCTCAGTGAGCTCATGTTACTGAGAAGGCTTTAGACACACAGCATAAGGTGCAAGGAAATGAAATGGAGCTTGGGAGGCTATGAGGGTGGAGAGGGGAACCAGAGACCTCAGGCTTCCAAACATGGGTTCAGAAACATGTGAGTTATTGAAGAAATGTACAGCCTGAGCTCAGAGTCCAACGCAACCACTCCTCCCCAGCACACAGCTCAGGGCAGAGGCTTTGGCGAGGTAAGTGGGGAGATCTGGGCTGGGACACGTGCCTGGATGCAGGCAGCGATGCAGTTCCTGCAGCCTGGGTATTGCCAATGCATTTTCTCAGGGAGCCACGGCAGCCGTGGGCTCTGCTCATGGTGGCTTTGCTCGGAGCCAGGACAATGGACTGCAGGTGCACAGAGCCCCACATCCCTTTTGGTGCCCTTCTCCCTGCCCTCGCCACCCTTTTGCCTCTTTCCCTAGTCTATGCTTCTTGGAGAACATTTTATCAGCTCTCACTTGGAGGAATTAGGGAGACATTGCTGTCGAGGCTCTTGGCTCTCATTCTAATCGGAGCCCATGCCAGGCCCTCCTATCATGGGACCCCTGTCACCCCTAATATGGCAGCCCTGTGGGCTCCTGCACTGCACTAGCCACATCGTCCATACTAACGCCTATCCAGCTTCTTCCGCTGGCCACTGGGCTCTTTTCGTATATGGGAAGAAGTGGAAAATGCTGCTTCCCACTCGTGGGTCAGTACCTCCTATCTGTTTCACAGCAGACACCGTGCTTGTGACTCTGCAAAGGGTAAGTCCACGTGCCAGGACATCTGTCGCTGTGGCCTTCTTTCCTTCTGCCCCCCCCCAAGAGTGCCCTACGTTCTTGCCACAGTGAACCAACTTGGCCCCTAGACGGGACACACCCTAGCATGCCTCTGGGCCTTTGCTCATGCTGTTTCCTCTTTCAGGAGCACCTCGCTTCCCCTTCAAGCTCCTACTTGTCCTTTAAGACCCACCTAAAATGTTATCTCTCTGCAGATCTCTCCCAGGTCACCCAAAGTGACTCACCCCTGGTTCTGTTTCTAAAAGTCTTTCTTCTTATGTAAAGCACTTGCATCACATTTGTTTTCATTCTCTTCTCCCCCAAATAGACTCACGTCTTCATTTCTATTTCCCCAGAAGAGAGAAGAGTGACTGGCACATAGTATAAGTTTACGGCATGGATGCACAGGCAACAGGGAGTTAAATGTGATTTCACTCCAAGAGTATGGACACCAGCAGAGCAGATGGAAACCATTTGGGAAATGCAGCTCTTCCTCTCCAGCCCCACCCTCTCCAGCCCGGGCTCTACCTCCCCAGCGTCCCACCTGAGGTTGAAACACCCCACGTGGGCAATGCCCATTTTAAAGCAGGTGTGGTGGCCTCTCTCCTAGAAGCCAAAGCATGTTCTCTGAGTTCTTCTGCACACTTCCCACTGCTGATCTGATTTCCAGTGTGGACTACCCTTGGGCTAATAAGAGCTATTTAGCCCTTGAATTCTCGAGGCTGCCTTCCCTCCAATAGAGACGGAAAATGGAGTACTCACTCATCATCAGCCAGCACCAGGGAGCCCTGGGCCAGACTGGACATGGAGATGAATGGAACCCAAGCTCTACCCTTGAGGAGCTCACCTTCGAGAGGGGTTGGCAGCCTAGCGAACAAATACACATAATACAGTGTGGTTCAAGGCAGAAATAGAGACACAGATGTAGAGAACGAACAAACGTACGGACACCAAAGGGGGAAAGTG
Organism: Mesoplodon densirostris; assembly: GCF_025265405.1. Lineage (NCBI taxonomy): Eukaryota > Metazoa > Chordata > Mammalia > Artiodactyla > Ziphiidae > Mesoplodon > Mesoplodon densirostris. Next base: position 47,920,779 of record NC_082662.1, on the reverse strand, counting down.
CGGGAGGGGGTGATGAACTGGGAGATTGGGATTGACGTGTATACACTAATATGTACAAAACAGATAACTAATAAGAACCTGCTGCATCAAAAATAAATAAATAAAATAAAAGTTTTTTAAAAATTGGATTAATCACAGTCCTTGGTGATGACATAATCTCAGCTTTGGTTCAGTCATGGCCAGTTTTGTCCGTCTGCCATCTGCCTATTCATTATAGTGAACTATTAAAATTGCCATTTTTGAAGATCAAAGGAAAAAAAAATACAGTGTGGTTCAGGATGAAAAAGAAGAACTGCCAACGCAGGGAGCAGGGAAGTGAGGGTGCATGTAGGAGGATCAAAGAAAAGGCATCTATCCAGGCTTGAAGTATTCAAGGAAGGCTTCCTGGCGGAGGCAACACCTAAGCATGTGCAAACACAGGACCTTAAGACAATTTCAGATCCAGACTCTTGGGGGGTCTGGGGAGTCCCCAGGGCAATGTTAGGAACGGGGATATGATGCTGTCATGTACAGACCCCAGGGCCTGCCATTTCTACAGGCAGGAGAGGCCCATGGCATAAAATTCTTCAACAGTTGCCTAGGCTTCTGCTGTTCCTACTGCTGGTGCCCCTCAGGCTCCACAGCTCAGAGCCTCAGGATTCAAAGCTCTCTAGTTCTTGGCCACATTTCTCATTTTTAGCCTCTTCAAAAGGTCTGACCACAGAGGCCTTGTCAGATATACCATGTGTTTTAGAATCAGCATAGGCAGGGGAGTCATTTCACTGGGTTTAATTCATTGCTGGGTGTGTGGCCTTGGGCAAACCACTTAAGCTAGCCTCAGTTTCATGATCTATTAAAGGAGGATAGTAATAATATCTCCCTTATGGTTGTTGAGGTGATGAAATGAGATACAGGATGGAAACCTCATCTTTCAAGCCTCTTTGTCTCCCTCGATCACATCATGCTCTTTTCTGCCCTCTAACCTGTCTTCCCTCGGCTAGAAGGTTCTACCTCAGTTTACCTGTTTAGTTCCTCATATCTTCCAGGACCACCCCCTTGAGGTCACTCCTCAGGACAGCTTCCCCTGACAGCTCAGACTCAAGTCCCTTGTATCACAAAGGCTCACAGTCCCTAGAATTTCTTTTACATCAGACTCAATGAACCTGAACATCAAAAGGTCATGACATCTTTGCCAGCCAACTGTAAGAGCAAGGACATTGATCTCTCTTGTTCAATGCTGTATCTCCAACTAACTCACAGTGTCTGGTACACAGCAGGTACTCAGTAAACATCTACTGAATGAATGCATAAATAAATAAATGAGAACTCAGTGTTGATGGATATTACTAACAATACTATATTCTCAGCCCACCACTTACTAGCCATGTGACTTTGTTGCTTCACCTTTAAAATGGGAAGAATGAATACTCAAAATGACCCTGCAAAATAGCTCTTGACTTAATGTAGATAAAATGTTTATCTCATAGTGTTAAAAATAAGACAACGTGGGGGCTTCCCTGGTGGCGCAGTGGTTGAGAGTCCGCCTACCAATGCAGGGGACACGGGTTCGTGCCCCAGTCCGGGAAGATCCCACATGCCGCGTAGCGGCTGGGCCCGTGAGCCATGGCCACTGGGCCTGAGCGTCCAGAGCCTGTGCTCCGCAACGGGAGAGGCCACAACAGTGAGAGGCCCACGTACCGCAAAAAAAAAAAAAAAAAGTGTATATATATATATATATATATATATATATATATATATATATATATATATATATATATATATATATATATATATATATGACAATGTGCCCAAAATGGAGTTACTTATGTTAAGCCCCATATCTTACCAAACCAAGACTTAATTTAATTCCAGTTTTGGCTCTCCCAGAAATGGAAACTTAAACCAGTCAATCAGAAATTGCCTGACCAGCACTAGTTAGGTAATCTGCCTGAGAGACCCCTGCCATCCCTTAAAGAAAAGTACCTTTGTAATCACCAGTCTGCTTTTGCCTGGTATAACTTCCTTGTTTCTACTCCCTTCTGCCTATAAAAGTCTTTCATTTCATACAGCTCCTTTCTATGTGCCAGATTGGATGCTGCCTGATTCAAAATGATTTTTGCTTAAATAAACTCTTAAAATTGTTAACACGCCTCAGTTTATCCTTTAACAGGTGGGAATCAACAAACGATGGTGACTCTTCTCATCTTAAGGGCAAAGGGGAACTAGGGCCTCTGTTTCAGAACCCAAAAGGATCCTTTCTAAAAGTCAGAAGAATTTTGTGTGATCCTCACCCCCATATCACCTAGCATCCTCCAGGAGATGCTTGAAGGTAAAAAGATGCCCCTGGCCACGCCAGGTCTGCCGCCTTGACAACCAAGGCTGCCTCAGCATGGGGGCTGCTTCAGATCTGCACACTCCTGCTTCTGGCCAGAGCAGAGAGGGGAGCACTGGCAACAGCCCTGTGCAGATTCATCATTTCGAATCCTTGTCCTTAACATATGTTTTCGATCGCAAAAAAAAACACGGCTTTCTGGTTTCCATTACCTTTGTTTCATTTTAGAATGTAATGTTTTTTATAGCCTGGGGAAGGGAGGGAGATGCAAGCGAGCCAGTGAGAGTATGAGCTTATATGCTTTAATGTTTCCATCAGAAGAAAGAGGGATGAGAAAGCCAAGAAACCAGTGACGGCAGGCTTGCCTCTGACTCCTTCAAGTCGATCGATGGTTGATTCCCCAGGCATTTATTGAGCACCTACTCCGTGCACGTAGCAAGACAGGATAAAAAGATGACCCCCACAGGGTCCCTGCTGTCGGGTAATTTGCAACCGAATGAAGCAGATAAACTGGCTCACGGCAGCATAATATGGGACAGATTTTTCTTCTGGAAGGGAAGAGGGAGAAGCAGGGAGGGAGGAAAGGAAGGGAAAGAAAAGCATGAAGGGAAGGCGAGGTAGGAATGGAAGGAGAGAAGAAAGAACGAAGGAGGGGTAGGAAGAGGGGAAGGAAAGAAACTAACATGTATTCGTGACTTCCTGTGCGCCAGGCACTGGGCTAAGGCTCTTACATCTTGTATTTTATTTAATCCTCATAACAGCTCTTTAAGGAAACCTCATTTACCATTTTACAGGTGAGAAAACAGAGACTGAGGTCTCACAGCCAGTAGAACAATCTGGAGGTGTTGCACAGGCCCCAGAGCTGGTGGAGCCAGACCAGCTCTGCTGCACAGACCAGAGGCTCCTTGCATGCATGAGGGACCCAGAGCCCCAGGGCCTCTCGCTCCTTGAAGGCCGCCCAGAAACACAGAAGGTTAAAATCGATGGAACTTAGAGATCATTAACCCAAGCCACTCACGGAGAAACTGAGATCCAAAAAACAGGGGGCCACTTGCCTGGGGTCCTGTGGAAGGTTCGTAGAAGCCCTGGGGTCCAGTCCTTCCCACCAGAGCCCACGGGGAAGTCAGCAATGCCAATAGCCATGGCATTTATTGTTCCCAGGCTGTGGAAGACTGCAGTCCACCCTCCTCGCTCTATCCCATTCTGGCTCAAGCGATCTCAGGTCTGCTGAGCAGAAAGGTTTGTTTTGGCAGAAAGCTGGGTGCTGTCCAGCTCGATAATTACCCATGTTAACACACCATTATGTGTGTCATTAACAGACTTGGCAGCTGGGACTTTGCTTTTTTTTTCTTTACATTTTCTTTTTATTTTTATAGAAAGAAATTTTATTCTTTTCATTTTTGAAGAATAGAAAAATAAAATGCAACCCCCATGTGTGAATCAGAAGGACCAGCCACACAGGTGCATGCTGACTCTGACTGGAAAACGAGCCTTTACCGAAAGCAGGTCATTGCTGCCCAGGATAAAGCTCACCACTTTGCTGTTGAAGGAGGCTCTGTCTGTCATCATGAGTGGGGTTTGCTGCTCATGGCCAGGGCCCCCACGTCCAGCCTTTCCTCTCATGCCTCACCAGCACCTCCTCTATACCAGCCTAGCTGATAGCACTGAAAAGATAAGGGCTATGAGCTCAAACAGACTTGAGATTAAAGACCGGCTTCATCACTCAGTGGCTTGTGAGATCTTGATGGAGATTTAATCTATCTGAACCTCAGTTTCCCCATCTGGAAAATGGGGGTAACAATGAGATATCATATATCATTCTTCGCTCCATTTATGTCATGCTCAGAAACTCACTGATTTTAAAAAAGAAATAAAAACATTTTAAAATAAGATTGTGCTCCTATGATTTAGCAGGCCTTGTTCTAAGTACTCAGAATAGAAAGATAAATCAGACACAGGCCTTGCCTTCCAAAAGCTTACAAAAGGTTCACAGGGAAGCTAGACATAAAGAAATTTAATCATTACTCCACACATACACACTAAGCCAATGTTAACCCAACTCCAGTGCTAATACCCTGGTCCAAGCCACGTGTCCTCTTGCCTTGATCCCTGCAGTTGCCTCCTAACTGGGCTCCGGGCTCCTCCCTTGCTTCTCTACAGTCTGTTCTCAAAAGAGGAGCCACCGTGAGCCCTTAAAACACCAGTCCGATCATGTCACTCTCCTGTTCACAACCTCCTGACGGCTTCCCTAAACTTAGGGGGAAAACATCTAAAGCTCTTAGACTGACCTAGAAGGTCTTAGGATCTGGGCCCTCACGTCCATTGCCCCCCTCCCTCCCTCTGCCCCAGCCATAGTGGTCTGCTTGCCAACCACGGAGAACACTTAGAAGCTCCCACTTTGAATTCTTTATTCTCCCCCCTGGATCGATGTTCCCCTAGATATCTGCACATCTCCTTCCATCACTTCACTCAGGCCCCTGCTCAAGTGTCACCTCCTCAGAGAGGCCCTCGAGCCACAATAGCATACCCATGGCCTGCTTGCCCTTATTTTGCTTTCCTTTCCTTCATAGACTTATCGCTTCCTGAATTATATATTGATTTGTTTGTTTTCTGCCTTTCTCACCAGAATACAAAGGCCCAAAGGGTAGATTTTGGAACAGCACCCTGCACTGTGTACTCAATAAACATCTCTTGGGCAGAAAAATGAATGCACAAAACAAGACATACTATGTGCCGGGTACTATGCTAAGCACTGATGAGACCAAATGGACAGAGGCCTACTTTCCTGGTCTGTGTGGGGAGGAGGATAGACAGAGCTCTTTAGGAGCCCTGAGGAGGTACCTGATCCACCTGTGGAAGGTCAGAGCCAGGGAATTCTTTCAGAAATAAAATATCTATAAACCCAGTCTTAAAGAATGAGTTGGGATACAGATAAAGGTAGGAAAGTCGGGGATAAGGAGAGGGCATTCTAGACAGAGGAAACAGTATTAGAAAAGGAATGCAGGAAAGAAACATCTTGGTGTGTTTTGAAACCCACAAAGATTCCAGTTTTGCAAGAGCTATACGTGTGTGTGTGTGTGCGTGTGTGTGTGTTGTGTGTGTGTGTGAGTTGGGGGTGGGTGCAGAATAACAAGAGAGGAAGCTGGAGACATAGAAAGGAACAGATCATAGAAGGACTTCTATGTCGGTTGAGGATATGCAATCTTATCTTACAGTCTAGGGAAAGCCATTAAGGAAGAGTGTCAGGGTCAGATTTGGGTTTTAGAAAGATCCTCTGACCAACTGGTAAAGAACAGATTCAGGGGAGGTCAGGATGAGAATCATGGAGATGAGCTAGCTAAAGTAAAATAACAACAATAAAAATTAGAATAGAAAAAAGTAGGTTTTGCTTGCTATAACTCCAACTATCTACTAAAAAGAACATATCCATTAAATGGGAATGGGACCTTCTTTTCTGCTAAGAACGTCTATGATTTTGGTTACAGAGTTTTGAGGACAAGACCTGTGGAGAGCTGAATTCTCTGCATGACAGAAGGAAACAATCTGGAGTTTCCCAAAGGATCTCAATGGGAAAAAAAAATAGGAGAAAAGGAAAGAGGAACCAGCAAGATAATGTGATACCAGCTACTGAGCAGAGTAAATTTCCAATGAGAAAAACCCAGTAGCAATGGAGTTTTTTAAAAACAGGAGCAGGTAATTTGCGATTTCAAGTAGCTTGCTAATTAATGAGGGTTCGCATCAGGGTATGGTGGAATCACTGGTATAAAGTACCCCTGCCATCAGTGAAATGAAAAACCATAAACTGGACAAAACACAGAAGGCAACAGTTTTCTGGCATTGGACAATAGGCAGCACAAGACTGGGATGTCTGCAAGGAGAGGAGTTCACAAGGTGAGCCCCAGCATTGCCCCAGCTCTCTGTCTGGGAATGATTTCCCCCACTGCAGAGCAGAGAGCCAGAGTCTGGGCAAAACATGATAGTTCTAATGATCTGAGGAGGTAGAAATCAGAGATCAGAGCAGCTGAAATGGCTGGAATGTCAGGAAAGGCACAAGAGAGGCATGAAGTGCACAGATAGGGGTCTTCAGAAGCTTGGAGGGGTGCCCTATAAAGTCCTGAGCTGAAAGCTAGACTATGCATATGTTCAGGGCGAGAGTACACAGGCTTGCCAGAGAAGAGCTACAACAGGGCAGGGAACAGAACAGGGATACCAGAAGTCAAGCAGTGCTAGAGGACAGAAGAGATACAGTTCAGCCATAGAGGAGAAATCTTGTTCACACCCAGGCCTCCAGCTGAGACATGAACTTGATGACAACATAAGAATAAGGACCACACCCTAGAGTAAGGCACACTCTTTTTTTTTTTTTAAGTCTATTTTATTTATTTATTTTTGGCTGCATTGGGTCTTTATTGCTGAGCACGGGCTTTCTCTAGCTGCAGCAAGCGGGGGCTACTCTTCGTTGAGGTGCGCGGGCTTCTCGTTGCGGTGGCCTCTCTTGTTGCAGAGCACGGGCTCTAGGCACATGGGCTTCAGTAGTTGTGGCTCGCAGGCTCTAGAACAAGGCTCAGTAGTTGTGGCACACAGATTTAGTTGCTCCGTGGCATGTGGGATCTTCCTGGACCAGGGCTCGAACCTGTGTCCCCTGCATTGGCAGGCAGATTCTTAACCACTGTGCCACCAGGGAAGCCCCCAAGGCACACTCTTGATAATCACTGGCCATTAGAAATTTCTGCAATGTTGTTAATGTTGAGCTGTCCAAAATGATAACCACCAGTTACATGTAGTTATCGAGCACTCAAAATATGGCTAGTGCAACTAAGGAAACAAGTTTTTAATTTATTTCATTTCACTTAATATAAATTTAAATAGCTACATGTGGGGACTTCCCTGGTGGCACCGTGGTTAAGGCCAGGCTCCCAATGCAGGGGGCCCAGGTTTGATCCCTAGCCAGAGAACTAGATCCCACATGCATGCTGCAACTAAGAGTTTGCATGCCACAACTAAGGAGCCACTGAGCCGCAAGTAAGGAGCCCACGAGCTGAAACTAAGGAGTCTACCTGCTGCAACTAAGACCCGGCACAACCAAGTTAATTAATTAATTATTTTAAAAAATAAATAAACAGCTACATGTGGCTGTCATGTTGCACAGAACACTTCTGATCCAAAGGCCTAAAGCCATGATATCCACAATGGACAAAGATTTGGAGGTTGGCCGCATCAAGTCAGAGTTGCTTGAGAAAGATGGGCTTTCCACAGATCCTCCATATCAAAACCTACCAACAATCAAGGTGATGAGCCAGTCTAAATAGATTTATTCTGATAAGTTAAAGATACATTTTGTTCACTCTAGAGCAACCACTAAAAAGTAATAAAAAGAAGTATTGATGAGAAGCCAAATAGAGAAAACAAAGTGAAATTCCAAAAATACATATAATTAGGAAAGGAAAGGAACATTAGAGAAACAACAACAACAAAAAGAACAAATGAAAACAAATAACAAAATGGTAAACTTAAATCCAAACAGAATGATAATATTATTAAATGTAAAACTCCCCACCTAAAACAACAGAATGACAGACTGGATAAAAAAGCAAGATTCAAGAATATTCTCTCTATAAGGGATGCACTTTAAAATCAAAACAAATATACTGAAAGTATAAGGATGAAAAAAGACATATTATGTGTTATGGACTTAATTGTATCCCCTCCCCCCAAATATATATGTTGAATCCCTAATGCAATGTGACTATATTTGGAGATGGCACCTTTGGGGGGTAACTAAGGCTAAGTGAAGTCCTAATCCAGTAGGACTGGTATCCTTATTTTTACCTGTTTTATTCTTTTCTTATGTGGAAAGGAAAAAAACTACTTAATCAGGGATTATAATGCCCACACTACAGAGTGGTTGGGAAGGTTAGATGACATAATATAGGATTCTTTTAAAATGTAAGCAACACCGAGCTGATCTCCCTGTGCTACGCGGCTGCTTCCCACTAGCTATCTGTTTTACGTTTGGTAGTGTATATATGTCCATGCCTCTCTCTCGCTTTGTCACAGCTTACCCTTCCCCCTCCCCATATCCTCAAGTCCATTCTCTAGTAGGACTGTGTCTTTATTCCTGTCTTACCCCTAAGTTCTTGGGTGGGATAGGGAGGGTGGGAGGGAGGGAGACATGGGGATATATGTATATGTATAGCTGATTCACTTTGTTATAAAGCAGAAACTAACACACCATTGTAAAGCAATTATACTCCAATAAAGATGTTAAAAAAAAATGTAAGCAACAATCTCGTCTTTCAGCACAAAACCCTCAGAAGTAAAGATGAACATGGAGAGATGAGGAGGGAAGAGGGAGCATTGGGGTTTGTGGGGAGTCACGGGCAAGGTTTTATCATCAAAGCTTCCTGGGAGAGGCACAGGAAAGCTTCTGAGAAAGATAAAGATAAGGAAATAAAAACCTGGTTAAAGTTGAAAGAAGGAAAGAAAGAAAGGACGGGAGGGAGGGAGGGCAAGAGGGAGGGAGGGAGGAAGAAGGAAAGAAAGAAAGAAAAGGAAAAGAAAGAAATGCACATCACTGGTTTCCCATCTCAGAGAAAAAGCACAAACTGCTGAACTGGCCAACCAGGCATCACGGGGTCACCGAGCCTGCGCTCCACTTCCAGCCCTGGCCCCTCTGCTTGCCTGGCTGCCAGCACTCGGCTTCTGGCTGATCCTTGAATCCAACAGGCACATCCCCGCATCATCGGGGCCTTTGCGCTTGCTCTTCTCCCTGCTGCCAACCTCGTTCCCTCACCTCCTTCACACCGGCGCAGAACGTCACCCTCTCATCGGGTCTTACCTGACGGCCCCCCATTTGAAATCCCACATACAGACCCTATCCCTTCCTGTGTTTTATTTTTCTCTACAGCACTCAACATCTAACACACCATACACGTTACTTATATATTTTATTTATTTCCTGGCTCCTCTGCTAGAATATAAGTACGAGAACATCAGATTTTGTCCATTCTGTTCACTGCCATATCCTGGTGCCTGAGACAGTGCACAGTACATACTAGGTGCTCAGTGTATACAGCCCTCCCTCGATATCCAGGGAGTTGATACAGGACCAAAATCTGTGGATGCTCAAGTCCGTTATATAAAATGGAGTCATATTTGCGTATAACCTACACATATCCTCTAGATTACTTACAGTAATCAATAAATCATCTCTAGATTACTTATAGTGCCTAATAAAATGTAAATGTCATGTAAATAGCTGTAAACACAATGTAAACACTATGTAAATAGTTGTCAGAGTGGAGCAAATTCAAGCTTTCGGTTTGGGAAATTTCCGGAATTTTTTTCCTAATATTTTTCCACCCATGGTTGGTTGTATACACAGATGCAGAATCCACGGATATGAAGGGCCACTATATTTGTTGGGAGGAAAGAAGGAAAGAAGGAGGGAAGGAAGGAAGGGAGGGGGGAGGGAGGGAGACATAAAACATTTTTCACATTTGCTAGCACATAGTAAGCCTCTAGTAGATGATCATTTTTATTACTAGATCTAGGAAATGAAGCCTAGAAAGAAAGAAAGAAAAATGCCTTGACCAAGGGCCATAGAAAGTTTTTGATGAGAACAGTGCTAGACCCCAGGTCCCCTGACTTGTACCATATAGTTAAGAAAACAAAAGTAAAAATAAAGAAAAAAAAAGAAAAAAGCTTTGACTTCCTGTTATGCACCTGGCACTTTCCCGTTTAATCTGTATATTAGTTATCAGAGGTCAAGGTGTTATTTTAATTTTAATCCTGAGAACACTGATACTCAGAGAGGTCAAGTGACTTCCCAGGGTCACACAGCAGGTAAGTGGTGGAATCAGGATGCATACCCAGGCCTGTGATTTGAAGCCCAGTGGTTTTTTCCTAATAATGCAGGAGAGAGGTTTGGCAAAAGTGCCAACAGCTTGAAATGAAATCCATCACTCATAGGCCCAAATCCAAACCTCCCCTCATTTAGCCTCGGGCAGGTTTTCCTCTCAGCCTTAACCTTAAAGGGAAGCCTGCTGACACTTTGGCATCTGCCTTTGAAAGCCAGCTACCCATTTTTCAGACTCCTAAATTGCCTGTAAGAAGTGTTTCATTATTCTGTGTAGGTGACTTCAAGTACTGGGCCGTATTTCATGAAAGTTCCCCTTCAGGTCCAGGCCACAGGGCAGGTGACATTTCTGTCTCCAGGAAACCCCTGAAATCCACCTTCTGGATAATTCCATTGGAGACAAATTAGAATTGAAAGCAGCTGCCTGCGCTCTTTCACGTTCATGGGGAGAGACGAGTGGGTATGGGTGGCCAGGCACCAAAGAATTCGTTATTCTTCCATCACAGGGGAAATTGAGACCAGAGAGTAAACACAGCACCTTCCACCCATACATCAGTCATGGGCACTGAGAGGGAGGGACCAAAAGGTGTCATTCCCAAGGCAGAAAGCCACCAGCAGGGCTGGGAGCCTCTCACCCAGAGCCAGGCCTGGTGAAAAGCATAAACTTGATAGAGATCAGTGGCGCCTCACAGTGATGGGAAAGTCAGGAGGCCCTGATTCAAAACCCAGCTTGGTCATCACGTGGTTACGTGTCTTTAAATGTCACTACTTCCCTAAGTAGTTACCCGTGAACTGTGAATCCTTACTAGTTCTCTCATTCTGATTTCTGTCTCGATCAATACAATCAAGTCACATGAACTAGGAACATATTTACTATATAAAAGAACAATGAAGACAACAACCACGTCTTGACAACAATCAAGTCCGTTAGCGGGTTTTTCGTTGTAATGCCAGATCTTTCTCCATCCCAGCTATGTGTCAAGCGTACACCATTCTCCCCAAGGTTTATATGTCCTCATTTCCGTCCCTGAGGAAGTGCTAAAGCCAACACAGCCAGAGGTGATGGGAGGAGGATGTGGGTGGTGCCCTGGCAAAAGCTGGCAGCAGTGAGGGGGGTAGGGGATTCCCTTGTATTGAGGGCCTTCTCTCTGCCAGGTGCCCGTGTTATTTCATTAAATCCTCAGGACAACTCCAACAGGTGGGCATGGTTATTCCTATTCTAAAGTGAGGAAATGGGGGCTCAGAGCAAGGAAGTGTGTTTCCCAAGATCATCAGCTCCTAAACAGGGACACTGGGATCCAAAGTCAGCTCTATGTGTCTCCAGTCTGTTTGCTTCACCCTTTGCAAGGTCCCTCAGAAAACTGGGTGGGAAGCTGTAAGTAACAAAAGGGTGTCATCACTTCCAGCTGAGGGGCTCTGGGAGCACTTCCTGGAGGAGGAGGCCTTTTTTGAATTAAGCCTGAGGTCAGTCGGGGTTTGGCCATACATCCCATCTCTCTCTCTCTCTCTCTCTCTCTCTCTCTCTCTCTCACACACACACACACACACACACACACACACACACACACACATACTCTTCTGCATAGACCCAGGGTGGCCCTCAACCACTGACCAGGCCAGAAGAATGTGTGTACACACTCAAAAGAGAGCTGTTGATTTAGTACTGGCGACTCTCCAGCCATGGAAGTGGGGGGTTCCAGACACTTATTATTTCTTTTTTCACCAGCAGAAAACATCTGTCTCATGAAAATTATATTTGCTAAGAGACCACGGCATACCTTTCAGGAGCCCTGCAGCCCTCCCGCAAGCCTCCCTGACAGCAGAGGCTACAGCCTGTGCTCTGGTGGGACTGAAGTGGACCCCTGAAGGCTCTTGGCGCCCTCAGCTGAGTGGAAGGAAAGAAGGTGTCCTTGGACAGGGGCATCCCTGAGGACCACTGAAATGGAACTCGGGATTCTCGTGAAGAGAACTTTGACTCCACCTGAACTGCCTCTGGATCTCACTCAACTGACACATGTAAGTCACCTAGACAGAACGCATCTAACAGAGTAGAAGGAAACACGGTAGAAGGAAAGAAGGGTAAAGAGGCCTAAATTTTCGCAGACCCTAATATGTCCCAGCACTGTGCAAAATTCTCTCTCTCTCTTCCCCTCCTCTCCCCTAGAGACCATGACCCTCTTCATATCTTTCTACTATTTGGGGGGCCTACAGGAGACCAGAGAAGCAGCATGTTGTCCTACAAACAGCTTAGGTTTTGGAGTGATGTATCCAAGGTCGCACAGGGAAGCGGGGAAGACTGACACAGGATGCAGGTGTGGGGCTGCAAGTTCTATGTCCCTTAAACCTTACCCCACCACTTCCTCCAGCAAGTGGTCCCAGTTGACTGTAATGTCAAGGGCACTTACGGGTGTAGCGGAAAGATAAGAAGCACCCAGATTGGGAACGTTCTTGAAAACCAAGATGAGGAGATTGAGCTTAACCCAGGAGGCACTGGGGAGCCACTGAAGGTTCTTGAGAGGGAGGGAGAGTTTATCAGGTTTGTACTTTGGAGATCCACACATGATCCATTATAAAGGATACACACATGGACTCTACAGTACATAAAATCATTTTCAATTCTGGATACCTCAAGGGTGCTGGCTTACAGAGAGGTCCCAGAGACACACCAGATCAGCAGACACTGTCAGTCACCTTTGTTGGGCTATGAAGAGACAGCATAGAGCCCACAGGTCCACTGATGGAGACTGAAAGGACTAAGCAGGCATGAACTGGGGGAAGTGCCAATGTCAAGCCTATTTCAGGAGCAGGGTCCACTTCTAGCCCTGGAACACATTTCTCTGAGACAAGGGGACATAGGCACATGGACCCTAGAATGAGCACTCTGAGTGACCTGGGGCCACTTGTTCCACTCTGGGACCTGCTTCACTCCAGGGTGGTCTGGGCATTCTGGACAGAAACCATAGCGCTCCGCTGCTCTTAGGTGAGCTTTCGGGGTCCAAGCACCTGCTCTGTGGCAGCTGTGTGTCAACCGCATACTGTACACCTACCTCTCTGGTTACTGCCTTCAGGGGCACAGGCAGGGGTCCTGCCCACACAGCTTCGCAACCTCTGTGCATCTGGGAGACTCTGGGCCCCGGTGCGAGCTCCACCATTCACGAGTGTGTGAATTTGGGCAAGTTACTTCATGTCCTAGTCCCTCTCTCTCTCTATCTATAAAGTAGTAGAATAACCACCCACCTCAGAGGGTGGCTGTGAGCAACCGAGGTAGTCCTTAAAGCACTGAGGGTGGTGTGAGGGCCCGCACGTGGAAAACAGCTCATGCAGGTTAGTCATTCATATCGTGAATTAGGGCTACATCAACAGAGCGATCCTAGAGGCCTGGTGAGATGCTGGGCAGTCATGGGGAGGGTAAGAGGGAAGGTCAAGGACCATCCTCCAGGAGAGGCAGCATTTGATGCTGCCGGGCATGATGAAGGCTGATGGAGGAGCCCAGGGAAGGGTGAATGGACAGTAGAAGGAGGTGAGTGATGGTGGGAGGAAAAGGTAGATGGGCCCCAGCTTGTGGATGGCATCTCAGAACAGACTAAGGATTTAGACTTCGTCCAGAGGCAATTTGGATCCATCGCGGGGTAGGGACTTAAAAGTAGGGCCTGGCCTAATCAGACTTAGAGGGGACTGTGGCAAAGGGAAGAAGATAGACTAAAGGGACGATCACAGCTGCAGAGAGGCCAGACACACCAGAGAATGAACAAGGATGGTTGGGGCAATGGTGAAAGGAAGGGAGGAGAGGCTGAGATGCCGCCTGAGGGCTTCTCAAGGGTTCTCGCAGCTCCCTTCAGCCTTGACGTTCCGGAATTGTGGGATTCCTCCAAGACCCTCCACGTGGCCGCAGCTGGGTAGCACACACACACCTCAGGGATCTCCTTCCAGTTCCCTGGAGATCAGAAGGCAAGAAGCCCTGCTGGGGGGTGGTCGGAAGCTCTGCATTGGCTTCGCTGTCTCCTCCCATCCCTCTTCTAAGAATCCAGGGAATTACAGAGACAGAGCCGGCCTGGCCAGGGACTCAGAGGGGCCATCTCCAAATCCTAGGGGATCTGCACACCCACGAGGATAGCTCTGTCATCCCAGGTTGCATCAATCATTCCAGTGGCCTTCATCCCAGCTGCGTGCAGCTCTCTCTGCTGTAAACACTGTTTGCTGCTCCAAGAGATTTGTCATACTTGGAGAGGCTCGGCCACAAAGGCCACTGGGACCTTGGTAAGGGTGGACCAAGGGGAGGATGAGGGAGCGTGGACTACGCAGGCCGGGGACTGGGTGGGAGATGCTCTCCCAGCTGGAGTCCTGCCCAAGGAGCTAAGCAGAAGGGAGCTGCTGTTGACTGAGCTGCTGGTGTCCTCTCAACTCATCACCCCAGCAGTGCAGCAAGGCAGCTTTTGTGACTGTCCTTTTACCAAGATTAAAATTAGAACATCAAATGATTTGCCTAAATTTACACAGCTACTAAAATGCAGGCATGGATTCAGGTCCAAATTCATCAGCCTCTGAAGCTTATTCATTCATTTATTCATTAATTAATTCACTCATTCACCCAACAAAAATGTATCAAGGGCCTATTATATGCCAGGCCCTGTACCAGACACCAGAGATACAAGTCAGACACATTTCCCGCCCTCTTGCAGGAGAGACCAACAATACCAAGTTCATAAATGCACAAGATAATTCCAGATGGTTATAAGTTGTGAAGCAAATGAAAGCAGGTGATGAGCTAGAGCAGGGGTTACTAAAGTACAGCCCAGGGTCCTAATCTCACCCACGGTCTGTGTCTGTCTTTACATGGAACTGCAAGCTAAGAATGGCTTTTAGCTTTTTAAAGGGCTATAAAGAAAGCAAAGGAGAATATGCAACAGAGATGGCACATGTCCCATGAAACCTGAAATATTTACTGTCTAGCCCCGTGCAGACAAAGTTGCCAACCCCTGGTCGAGAGAGAGCCTGGAGGGGCATCCTTGGCAGTGGGCAGGAAAGGCCTCTCTGTGACAGTGACTTTGAACTGAGACCCAACAATGGAAAAGAATCACCAAGTGAAAAGACCCAGGGAGAGAGAACAGCAAGTGAATGCAAAGGCCTTAGGGTAGAAATAAGCTTAGCAGGTTCAAGAAACAAAAAAGAAGGCCAACATTGTTCAAGCACAGGAAAGGAGAGGGGAAGTGGTACCAGGTGAGCTCATGGAGGGAAGCTGGGAGCAGATCATGTAGGGCTTTCTGGCTCAAGGCTGAGAGTGTCCTGTCCACTCAACCCTGCCTCTGGTGTGGCAAAATCAAATGTGAATCCAGCAGGTGTCAGGATAGGCAGGATCCAATCCAAGCACAGTAATAAGAATCCAGGTACAAGGGACACTTAAGTCAGAAACACGGTAGCACAAACTCCCAGGGAATGTGTTCACCCAGTGGTCAGAGGGTACCAGGAAGATGATCCAGGATGGACCGGGCTGCAAGAGCTTGGCAGGCTATCAGGACCCTTGCCAAACAAGCTGCCACTCAAAGAAGGCCTTGGGGTCCAACAGGAAATGAAGGGATAAAAATGAAGAGCCAAGGACAAGTGATGATGTGCTGAGGGTGATGGTGAAAACAGTGACTTCTCAAGCATCTGGTTACCCAGGCCTCACCACCGCACATAAATGCTGGGACCTTGGCCACATGACTTAATACTGGCCCCCTCCCACCCTGGTATTCCCTCTCCTGGTCGGCAAGTTTCAGGTAACCGATGGGACCAACCCAAAGAGAGGACGGCAACAGCGATTCCTTCCGGAAGGAGCTCGTGAGGTGGACGCTGGCAGGACTGGGCAGAGAGTGAGTGTATTGGGTTGATGGCTGGTGTGCACACATGGCCCTGGCATCTGTGCAAGCACACTGCAGGGGACTGAACTCGCACTAAGTTCTCTGACCTAAGGGAGTGAGAGAGGCCATCAACAGTGTCGATCGCTGTAACAGTTTGTACTTTGGCCACCACTTAGCTGAAAATGGCTGTGCTCCTAAGCATGTCCCCAGGCAACGTGTGTTTTGTAATTTGATTTTTTTCCAAACAACTTTTATTGGGTTTTAAAAATTATTATTATAAGGGTGACACATGTTCCTTTCAGGAAAATCAGAAAATATACAGATACCAAAAAGAAGAAAATAAAAAGCACTCACCCATCCACCCAGAGACTGCCATTGTTAACACCTTGAAGTCTGTGTTTCTAGACTTTTCTTTGTGCATATGTCATTTATTAAGTAAATGCAACCCAAATATCCTCTAGGTCTTACCAGGTGGGGGTCTCAACTCAGGAAGATGAATGGTCACACTGCTGACTTGATAGCTTGTACCTGTCTGTCACCAAGCCCCTGGACCCCTTTCCAAGGTCCCTCCCCCTGGTATCCCTGGACATCTTCGGGGGTGTCCCACACATGCTCCCAAGCCAGTTCACGCTTTTGCCTGTGCCTGACACTGCTCACCTCCACGTCACCTTACTGTTGCTCCTCCCAGGCCACTGCCCCGAGTTGCTCCTCCAGCTGGCTTTTCAGCTCAGGCGGTGCCCATCACCTTCATGCTCCTCTGCCTTGGACCGCCCCAGCTCCCCTGGGGCAATTCTGCTTCGTCACTCCTGACTCTCAACCACTGCCCCTTCCCTGGGCCACATGGATGTTCCTGCCCTGTCACAGGAGAAATGCCTTTCCCATCTCTGCTCTTCCAGTGGGGTTGCCTAGGGTTTAAATACACAGTCCTTTCCATCCCTGGGGTGAACGAATCCTCCAGTGTCTGCATCCAGTACAAGTAAAGGACCTATCCTATATCTGGAACCATAACTCTGCTCCTAATCTTCTGAGAATGACCCTACCATCCCTTGCACCTCAACTGGGCATCTCCCAGGAACTTTATAGCCTCCTCTGTAACCTCCCATCCCTCCCTCTCCCAGCCCCACACCTGGCTAGTACCTGAAGGGGGGAAGGGATGGAGTCACCTATATTCACCTGACACCAGATTCCCTCAACACTGTGTCACACATTAAAAGGGATACAACATGCATAGAACCTTATAACCTTTTTTCTACTTGTCAATATATCATGGACATCTTTATCAGTTAAGTATGCGTCTACATCACGTTGAATGGTTGCATAGTACTCTGTTATATACATTTAGCTTAATTCATATAAACAAACCCCTATTATAGACATCTAGTTGTGGCCAACATTTTCTATTACAAACCAAATGCAGCAATCTTACTTTTAAGTGAAAAACATCCCTCAGCAGAAATTCCTTATCAACCCTAGAGCTTTAGAAGAAATTCTCTTAGTCATCTATTGAATTCAACTGGGCTGAAGCACTACTTAACGTGCCATGCCTTGCAGCGTGCTCTGCTCCGTACTGTCTTGAAGGGGGACACAGAGGTGAAGTTAAGGCAGTCTGCATCCTGAAAGAGCTCACAGTCTAATGCTAGACAGACACAGACAGAAATGACCTGATGGGAAGCAGAGTGCATGCTCCTGGTATAGGATGGCCCCAGGGAGTGTGCTTGGGGACATCAGGGCCAGGCATCGTTCTGCCTTGGAAGAGCAAGGTGGAGGCAGCATTTCACCTGGGCCTGGAGGATGGCTGCGATTTTATTCAGGAGAGAGGACAGAGACAAGTGAGCTAGGAGAAGGTCAGAGCGGAGGTGTGAGAGCAGACAGGTGTGGGGCTCGGCAGGGGCAGGGAGGGTCCTGACTGGAGAACAGAGAGCAGTGAAAGAGAGTGATAGATACAAGTCTAGAAAAATACACCAGGACCAGGTCATGAAGCAATGTGGAGCCACTGATGATTTATCCAAATTAAAAGGTCATAATTAAAAGCATGATAAAAGATTTATCATAATTAAAAGCACTTATCATAATTAAAAGGTCAGGAGGAGCAGAATGGAAAGTTAAAGAGGAAAACTCAGCTTTGAGGGGATAGTCCTTAAACAATGGTTCCCACTATGTTTTTTGGGAAAAATTATGTTCCCCCAAATTTTTCCACTATGTCATTATCCTTATGCCAAATATTATCATCATATGAGTACAGAAATTACACTAAATATATTTTTATAATCCTAAAGCTGACCATGTTAATTTTGATCTACAATGAATACTAAAAACTAAAATTCTATACTTTCACTCAACCCAATATCTCAGTGGTTATTTTTCCTCATAGACAGAAAAGTCATGAATATTCCAGTCTATGTTAAGCCAGGAGTGCTCCTGGCAGTCCAGGTACACTGACCTTCCTTGTTACTGTTGCACCTCAGGGCCTTTGCACCTGTTATTCCCAAAGCCTGGAATTGTTTTTCCTCTTCATTTCACCTACCTAAATCCCATATATCTTTCAGATTTCATTTTAAGCATCACTTTTTCTAATCCTCCAAATCTGGGTAAGGTCTCCCTATCTTACGTTCTTGGGATAGTCAGTCCTTCTTTTTAGCATTTATCATAATTAAAATCAAATAATTTAATGGTGCATTCATGCTCATGCATTTAAGCTCAAGAGGTCAACATCTACCACTTGAATGTAAGCTCCATAAGGGCAGGAATTGTGTCCAAAGTGTCCTTGCACATAGAAGATACTCGTTAGGTGTTTCTCAAGTGAATGAGTGTTACTCACAATCCAGTTATGTGTCCAAAAATTCTTGATAATTTCAAGATGAAAAAAATGCATTTTCTCAGGATGACTGTCAGGTAAAATTTTATAACAATCATGTCTTTTATTTGTATTTGCCTTTTCATAACAGTCCACCTACTTCTAGAAAGGATTTAAAGGAAATTTGTACAAAAGACAATAAAGTTGAAAAGACATTAAAACTCAGGTAGGCCCATTCTTGATTGACAAAGTGATTAAATCCACAATCTCATTATCATCTCAAAAACTATGGGAGAAAATTTTTTTTTTTTTCGGTACGCGGGCCTCTCACTGCTGTGGCCTCTCCCGTTGCGGAGCACAGGCTCCAGACGCGCAGGCTCAGCGGCCATGGCTCACGGGCCCAGCCGCTCCGCGGCATGTGGGATCTTCCCGGACCGGGGCACGAACCCGTGTCCCCTGCATCGGCAGGCGGACTCTCAACCACTGCGCCACCAGGGAAGCCCTATGGGAGGAATTTTGTGAGGTGGGGATTCTCATCCCCAATTAGGTGAGGAAACTAAGGCTCAGAGAAGTGAATGAATATGCTCACATCACAAAACCAAGAAGGGAAACAAAAGTGGGCTTTTCTGGGGCAAGAACACTAGACATTTACTGCTTTCTGCCGCCTCCTGTTGGTGTGAGGAGGAAAGAGCAAGCCTCTCTGGGTTTGCTAAAGAAGCCAGCCCTGCATTCCTGCAGCAGACCACCGGCACCAAGCAACCTGGCAAGACTCCCCAGCCAGCTCCCGGGACCTTTCATCTCCCCACACTCCCACCCAGACAGATTCTCGGGATGCCTAATTGCTCTGGTTTACAGACTAATAACCAGAATCCACGAATCGGATTGATGGCCTTCAGAGTCAGCAGTGGTTCCAGACTGGCTGGGCAGCCTGCGTGGCCTCTTCAACTCAACCGATGCCTCAGCATCTGCCCTCTGAGTTTCAAGTGCAGCCCTGGGAGGTGACCAGAGCCAGGCGAACTCTGACACATCCCAGCTGTGTGTCTTCACTCTTCTAGCCTAACTTTCCTTCTCCTCAATAAAATCAGGATGCATGTGGCTTTACTAGGACATTGTGAAACTGAAACACGATTCGCAGTTAGGCATTCAGAAAATGTCCACTTCCCTCGCTTCCCTCTATATTTTTGCTGGCAGTTTCAGCAGTGACTGAAATATCGATCACTCTCCTATCCTGTGCTTTGGCTGGGGCCTTGGGGCCAGCTTCCTGGCAGTGAAGTCACTGCATGCTGAGCCAGAAGGATGAGTAACTGCTTCTCTCTCCAGCTGAACTTGGTTTCATACAGGTGTCCGGGGCGAGGGAGCCCAGGCTCCTCTGCCGGATCCCGAATCAGGTCATTACACCCAGCAGATGCTATGAGGTAACGAAGCAAGCGCAGCCAATCATGGCTATAAATCCAGGGTGTTCATAAAGTCTTTGTGCACCTCTAAACTCGAATAACCTCAAGTCGCACGGGACTGAAGGAAACAAGCTACAATTGTGGTTTATTCATCAAAACTGCATTCTTCAGAGGAACAAGGAGCCGGGACACAGATGTCACTTGGTAAATCACCAAGCAGCAACTGGGAAATGGTTGCAAGGTGGGGAAAAAAATCTGATCAAATAATGAAATGAAGGAGAGAGCAGGGCTTGAAGCAAAGAAATCATCCTGGATAGGGCTGGAACCCAGAAGATTCCCTCTCTCTGTGCCATTTACAAATGTGGATATTCAGAGTGATTCAGACCTTAACATTTCATGGGGAGGGAGCCAAGGCTGCTTCAACTCCAGGTCCAGGTGGTTATTAAAAGCATGCTGTATTTGTAATGAGGTGGATGGACCTAGAGTCTGTCATACAGAGTGAAGTAAGTCAGAACGAGAAAGACAAATACCGTATGCTAACACATATATATGGAATTTAAGAAAAAAAATGTCATGAAGAACCTAGGGGTAAGACAGGAATAAAGATGCAGACCTACTAGAGCATGGACTTGAGGATATGGGGAGGGGGAAGGGTAAGCTGTGACAAAGTGAGAGAGTGGCATGGACATATATACACTATCAAATGTAAAATAGATAGCTAGTGGGAAGCAGCCACATAGCACAGGGAGATCAGCTCAGTGCTTTGTGACCACCTAGAGGGGTGGGATAGGGGGGGTGGGAGGGAGGGAGACGCAAGAGGGAAGAGATGTGGGAACATATGTATATGTATAACTGATTCACTTTGTTATAAAGCAGAAACTAACACACCATTGTAAAGCAATTATACTCCAATAAAGATGTAAAAAAAAAGAAAAGCATGCTGTGGGTTCAGAGTTGTGAGACAAATTGTTTTTTCGGTGAAAGCAGAGAAAAACAAGATTGGCATCCAACTAACAGACAGAGACAACATGGCAAGGATGGGGTATGGCTGGGGCTCAGAGAGCTCACCCCAGGCTCAGACTCAGACTCAGATTCGGTCCCTCCTGCTAGGCAGAGAGTGCTGCGTCCTGCTGGCCCCTCCTAGGCTAGGCTCAGGGCCTGGTAGGGTGAAACTCCAAAGGACTCTTGGCCAGAAGGGATGGGGATATTAGAGAAGAAGGGCATTTTGAGAGGACACCTGGTGACAAAGCAACCCCTTCACTTTTAAAAAAGGGGGGGGGGGGTAAACTGAGGCCAAGAGTGAAGAAGCACTGGCTGATCTTGCCATTCATTTGATGGGTATTAGTCATGCTGGAAGTACAATGTAGGCCTCTTGAATGTCAGTGTAGTGCCGTTTATTTGAGCTATTGACTCATAAGACTAGAACTGAAGAGCTGTATGGACTTATCTAATCCTGTAATGGAGAATGTGTGGCCTGTTTGATACCAATTGCCTCCCACTCATATACGTGGTGTTAGCTCCTGCTACAGGGTTTCTTCGGCTCAAATGGCTTTCCCAAACCCCATCTACTGGGAATAGCTCCTTGGTTTTCTTTTAAAACAAAGAATGAGCCAAGAGCGGCTAAGATGGAGGAGTAGAAAGACCGTGAGCTCACCTCCTCTCGTGAGCACACCGAACCTACCAGAAAAGATCTTCTACAACTGAAGACATAAAGATGGAACCATAATGAGGTGGGTAGGAGGGGCAGACTCACAATATAATCAAATCCCATACCCCCCAGGTGGGCAACCCACACACTGGAGAATAATTATATTGCAGAGACTCTCCCACAGGAGTGAGAGTTCTGAGCCCCATGTCAGGCTCCCCAGCATGGGGTTCCTGCATCAGGAAGAGCCCCCAGAACATTTGGCTTTGAAGACCAACCAACAGGGCTTAATTGCAGGAATCTCACAGGACTGGGGGAAATAGGGACTTCACTTTTAAAGGACACACACAAAACCTCACACATACCGGGACCCAGGGCAAAAGAAGTAGTTCAAGAGGAGCCTGAGGGCTTGCCTGGTGGCACAGTGGTTGAAAGTCTGCCTGCCAATGCAGGGGACACGGGTTCGTGCCCCGGTCTGGGAAGATCCCACATGCCGCAGAGCGGCTAGGCCCGTGAGCCATGGCCGCTGAGCCTGCGCGTCCGGAGCCTGTGCTCCGCAACGGGAGAGGCCACAACAGTGAGAGGCCCGCGTACCGCAAAAAAAAAAAAAAAAAAAAAAAAAGAGGAGCCTGAGCCAGAACTACCTGCTGGTCTTAGAGGGTCTCCTGGAGAGGCTGGGTCAGGGGGAGCTGTGGCTCACCCTGGGGACACAGACACTGATGGCAGACATATTTGGGAACATTCAACCATGTACACACTCCTGGCAGCTGGCATACTGGCTCATTAGCACCAAGACCTGGCCCCACCCAACAGCCTGCAGGTGCCAGTGCTGGGATGCCTCGAGCCAAACAACTAACTGAGCAGGGACACAGCCCCACCCATCAGCAGATAGACTGCCTAAAGACTAAAGAGCTCATAGCTACCTTTAGACAAGTCCCTAGACACAGCCCTGCCTATCTGAGGGTCAAGACCCAGACCCACCCACCAGTGGGCAGGCACCAGCACCTCCCACCAGGAAGCCTGCACAAGCCTCTAGACCAGCCTCACCCACCAGGGGCAGACACCAGAAGCAAGAAAACTATGATCCCGCAACATAGCCCAGACCCTACCCTGGGACCAGCTGAGCCCTTGCCCTGCCCACTAGCAGGCCAACACAACCTCCAGGACACCACAGACCCCATACACAACTGTGTCAGGAACTGCCCCCGCCACCCCATGAACAATCTGAAATGAGCTGTGGGATCCCTGGGCCCTGCAGCCAGATGCCAGGAACCAGCTCTGCTGCCAGTAGTCCGGCACTAACCCCAGGACCTGTTTTCACCTGCCAGTGGGTGGGCAACAGCCTCAGAGTCTTTGGGACTCTGACTCTGCCCACAAGCGAGCCAGCACTAGCCCAGGGTCCCCTAAGATTCCACAATCAGCCACCTCGAAATCAGGCCCTGATCAATAGCAGCCAGCAGCATCCACACAAGGCAGGGCCTGGCAACCAACCAGGCTAGGGGCCAACCAAGCCTACCAGACCACCCACAGGGTCAGCCCACCACAACAGAAGGACACACACAGCCCTCTTAGGGGGAACCCTTAGAGCATATGGCTTGGGTGACGAGAGGGGAGGGCACTGCTGGGACACATAAGACTTCTCATACAGAGGGGTACCTCTCCAAGGTCAAGAAATGTAACTAACCTGCCACATACATAAAAACACAAATAGCAACTTAGACAAAATGAGGTGGCAGAGGAATTTGTTCCAAAAGAAGGAACAAGATAAAACCTCAAAAGAAGAACTGGGCTTCCCTGGTGGTGCAGTGGTTGAGAGTCCACCTGCCAATGCAGGGGACACGGGTTCGTGCCCCGGTCCAGGAGGATCCCACATGCCGCGGAGCGGCTAGGCCCATGAGCCATGGCCGCTGAGCCTGCGCATCCAGAGCCTGTGCTCCGCAACGGGAGAGGCTACAACAGTGAGAGGCCCGCGTACCACAAAAAAAAAAAAAAAAAAAAAAAAAAAACCAAGAAGAACTAAGTGGAGTAGAGATAGGCAATCAACAGAGTAATGATCATAAAGACATTCAAAGAACTCAGGAGGAGAATGAATGCACAGAGCAAGGAGTTAGAAGTTTTTAACAGAGTTAGAAAATATAAAGAACAACCAAACAAAATTGAAGAATACAGTAACTGAAATCAAAAATACACCAGCAGGAATCAATAGTAAGCTAAATGATACAGGAGAATTGATCAGTGACCTAGAAGACAGAGTAGTGGAAATCACTGCCACTGAACAGAAAAAAGAAAAAAGAATGATAAGAAATGAAGACAGTTTAAGAGACCTCTGGGACAACATCAAGTGCATGGATATTTGCATTATGGGGGCCCCAGTAGGAGAAGAGAGAGAGAAAGGGCTTGAGAAAATATTTGAAGAGATAATAGCTGAAAACTTCCCTAACCTGGGAAAGGAGACAGTCACCCAAGTCCAGGAAGCAAGCACAGAGAGTCCCGTACAGGATTAACCCAAAGAGGAACTTACGAAGACACACTGTAGTCAAAATGATCAAAGTTAAAGATAAAGATAAAAGCAGCAAGGGAAAAGCAACAAATAACATACAAGGGAACTCCCATAAGGCTATCAGCTGATTTTTCAGCAGGAAGTCTGCAGACCAAAAGGGAGTGACACAATGTATTTAAAGTGATAAAAGGGAAAAACCTACAACTAAGAATACTCTACCCAGCAAGGCTCTCATTCCGATTTGATGGAGAAATCAAAAGCTTTACAGACAAGACAGAATGCACCTCCTCATTCTATGACGTCTACATGGGGCTGTTAATCACAGTGCTCCAAAGACTGAGAACATGTGACCCAGGGCTAGCCAAAGTACCCTCTCTCCTGGCCATACTGTTTGGTTTGGATATGGACAAATTACCCAAACCTAGCCAATCAGAAGCCACCCAGGACTTTTCTACCAAAGTTAACTGGAAAGATATCTCTTTCCCCGGAGTTTGCTAACGTAGAAGTATGTGCATGTCTGGGACTGCCAGCAGCCATATTGCCCACCCAATAAAAATAGCCTTTGTGGAAAAAGGAGCCAACCAAAGTCAGATAGAGCCAAGGGATGGAGAGAGAAGAGCTCCAACAGCATGTGTGCCCTTGGGTCTCAGGCAGTCCTCCCTGCAGGCACCCCTGTTAATGAGGCAGTACGTTCTTTTTATTTATAGCATATGGATTTCTGTCACTTGCTGTCCTGACTAAGATCACTCATCACTCACAAAGCTCTTTATTGTTGAGCCCAGACACAGTCTCATACTTCTTCTCAACATGATGCTTCACGTAGTTGCCATGTTTATGTGATGCAACCATTTGGCCTTCCCAGAGTCTGGTCTAATGCCTGCATTTGGCAAACGAAGAAACAGAAGTCCAAAGAAGAAAAAGCATTTGCTCAAGTTCATGCCCAGCTAATAATAGAACCTAGTTCATGCCCCAGTGAGTGTTGGATATTCCTTGATATCAACCCATTTTCCAGCTAAAAGACCTGCTGCCAGAAGTTGAATGAGAGCTCATGAAAATCTCTGCACCTTTGGTCAGGATTTAGACCCTCCCTACCACATATTCCCCAGCCTCTCAGCTGTATCCCTTTACAGCCTTGAAGTTGCCTAGGATTTCACTGTGAGATTTCATGTGCTCACTAAGATTACAGTTTTAAATGGGAATCTGGAGAAAGCTGCTTAAAGGAATAAAGAGAGGTTCACTTTACTTCTACATTCCTCTATCAGCAAGACCAGTTCTATGGAAGATCCTTTTCTAATGCACACTTATTCATCTGGTTCCTTCATATCTCATAGTCTCAGAGCTGAATCTTTGATTCCAGAGGTCATATGACCAGAAGAAAATTTTCCCCTCCTTTAATTCAGGCACTATACTTCTTTCAATGCAACCTAATAAATCATTAGCTTTTGGAGCAACCTCATGATTCACTGTGAAGAATCAAAAAGCAGGGAGGAAAAAAAGCAATTGAAAGAAGAATTTTTAGCCTGAAAGTGAGAATATTCAGGGAAAGCACACTGTGTTTTTAAAGGATTGCCATGAGTCAGGAAAATTAGATTTCTGTAAGAATCCAAAGGGAAGAATAGGAGTGAATGGTCACAACCTACAAAGACACAGATCTATAGATCCAGAAACTGAGGCTCAGAGAGGGTGAGTGACTCACTCCATCCACACAGCATTTTCTTTACCAAATAAGAATGTCAACTAAGACCTCTTAAAGAGTCAAACACCCTGAGAAAACCGAGTGAGACAAATCCTGGTTAAAATCCAGTTTCCACTACTTCCTCCCCCAGGCAAGAAGCCCCTTAAGTTCTCTGAATATCCTCAACCATAAATAGGGTTTCAGACTGCTGAGGTTCCAAGATCAAATGACACAATGTGGATAATGGATCTGCCATGGGCTCAGCTGCTGCTGGCGCTCAAAAAAAAAAAATCTTACTTCTCTCACCTGTCGTCTTTTCACCTCACTGTATTGCCGCCTTTTCTCCTACAATGAGAACAGCACAAGGTCCAATTTAACCCAGTGTCCAGAGTGGAATTTTTTTGCTTTAATCAAAAGGGCAATTCCATTGAGCTCAACTATTCCATCCCACGCAAGAATCAAGTCACAGCTAAGTCAGTGGGAAGGCGGGTGCCCAGAAAGCATCTGGCAGAATGGGGGAATGTGGAAGATGATGCTTCTACCTCACCCTGAATCTCACTAGCTCCCTCTTTGAGCACCTCATCCATCATTTCCCCAGCAAAAGCAACTGTCTGCACACTTCTCTTGCCAAAATGGTGTTCCATTTTGCCTCAGCCATACCAAACTGAGTTCCCAGAATTCACTTTTTCTAGATCAAACTTCCAAACCTTTGCCTGTGCGGTTCCCTCTACCTGGAATTCTTTTCTTTTTCCCATCCATTCTTCAAAATTTAGATTATTACACATCATCTTCTGCAGACAGCTTTCCCCAGAGCCTCTAGGCTTAGTAGTCTTGGTTTTGTTTGTTTAAAGTGAATTGAATTGCCAAGTACAAAAGACTCAATAAAACCTATTTTCATCATCATTGCCAGCATCATTATCACTGGTTGGAGTGCAGTCTGCCTTTGGGTATAGCTAGAGAAAAGTTTTGAGGACTGGAATGGCAAGCAAAGGAGTGAGCATAGCATGGTGGTTCCCTTACTTTTAAAAAGCAGTCAGGACACTAACATGGAAGTAAGACTGACTAGCCCAGAAGGCTCACACAGTGCCTTCCATTTCCTTGGTATATGTACAATATGGCAGGGCAGAGGGGGTAGGGGAGGACCTAGGCTGACCAAGCCCATGAGACTGATGTATAAACCCTATTACCTTTGAATTTATTAACAATGGACATGGAACTGCTGAAGAGCTAGAAATCCTTGTTTTCTCCTCTGACCCACCTCCAGAAGGATGCTTGATGAACAGAGGGTCAGAACCACAAACAGTAGGGGCATGATTCAAACGTTCCCTGTCATCAGTTTTCCCCCTAGAGAAATATTCCCTTCAAAGACCAAAGAGGCCATGCCCTTGAGCGGTTTACTATGGTCTTAGTCAGCTTGGGCTGCCATAACAAAATACCATAGACTGGGTGGCTTAAACAACAGGGATTTATTTCTCACAGTTCTGGAAACTGGGAAATCCAAGATCAAGGCTCTGGCTGGTTCGATTCCCAATGAGAGCTCTCTTCCTGGCTTGCAGATAGCCACCTTCTCACTGTGTCCTCACATGGCAAAGAGAGAGAGAGAAACCTCTCTGGCATTTCTTCTTATAAGGACACTAATCCCACCATCAGCCACCCCCCCCCATGATTTCATCTAAACCTAATTATTTCCCAAAGGCCCCACCTCCAAATACTATCACATTGGGGGTTAGGGCTTCAACATATGAATCTGGCGGTAGGGAGATATAACTCAGTCCAAAGCACCTACTATTCACCAAGAAGCCATTTGGTAATGAGTTTTTTTCCTGTTGAATTTTTTTAATTGAAGTACAGTTGATTTACAACATCATATTAATTTCAGGTGTAAAACATAATGACTCAATTTTATAGATTATACTCCATTTAAAGTCACTCCAAAATAATGGCTATATCTCCCTTTGCTATGAAGTACATCCCTGTAGCCCATCCAGTTTATACATAGCAGCTTGTACCTCTCAGTCCCCTACCCCTATCCCACCTCTCCCCCCACCTTCCTCTCCCCACTGGTAGCCATCAGCCTGTTCTCTACAGCTATGAGTCTGTTTCTGTTTCGCTATGTTCATTCACTTGTTTTAATTTTTAGACTCCACATATAAGTGATAACATATAGTATCTGTCTTTCTCTGTCTGACTTATTTCACTAAGCATAATACTCTCCAAGGCCATGCATGTTGTTGCAGATGGTAGAATTTCATTCTTTTTTATGGCTGGGTAATATTCCACTGCATATATATACCACATCAAGAAGCCATCTGATAGTCCAGGATCAATGGCCTCACAGAGGAATTGTCAATATAGTCAATAGTTATGTAATATCTTTGTATTGTGACAGATGGTAACTAGACTTATGGTGATCATTTTGAAATATATAATATCAAATCACTTTATTGTATATTAAGAGCTAACATAGTGTTGTATGTCAGTTCAAAAGCAAAGAAACAAAAAATCTCATAGAAAAAGATAATTTTTGTGATTACAAACACAGACACAAAAATCAGAGAAAAAGAGGTCAGATTTGTGGTTATTGGAGGTGGGGGAATTGGATGAAGGCAGTCAGAAGGTACAAACTCCCAGTTATAAGACAAATAAGTCCTGGGGAAGTAATGTACTACATAATAAATGTAATTAACACTGCTGTACATTATATACGAAAGTTGTTTAAAGAGTAAATCCTGAGTTCTCATCATAAGAAAAATATATTTTTTAATTTCTTTAATTTTGTAACTATATGAGATGATGAATGTTCACTAAACCTATGTAGTAATCGTGTTGTGATGTATGTAAGTCAAATCATTATGTTGTATACCTTATACAGTGATGTATGTCAACTATATTTCAATAAAACCCAAAGAAAAAACAAAAAAAAATTTTTAAAGAAGTCATCTGGTTGTATCTCCTTTGGAGACTGGCCCAAGGGAGAGCATAGGTGGCCCCATGACCATTCCAGCAGTGCTCTCTGCAGTTAGGAGCAAAGCCTCAAGAGTACTACAGCCTGCATCTGATTTGGGTTCCAGTATCACCCATTCTGTGACCCCATCTTTTCTGATCCTCAGTTCAGTTTCCTTATCTATAAAATGGTGGTAGTGATACCTTCCTCCTAGGGCTGTTTTGGATATTAAATGAGATACCATAAGACACCATTGCCCACAGAGAATAGCATCAGCATCACATGGGCAGCATCAGTCAACACATGGGCACTTGACTTCGTAGATCTAGGTAGCTCTCCTGAATCGAGCTGGAGTGCACACTTCCTCAGTGACTCATTTTTATTTATGTTCTTTGACTTGCAGACCTCTTACAGCTGGTACATTCTTTTTTAACTATGTTGGTGGTCTTCTGGTCCTAGAGTCAGACTACTTTTCAAAGGTGGCTTTTGCATATTTGTGTCCACAATGTTTTGATTTATAGTCAAACCCACAGAAGACAACCCTCCTCCTCTTATTTTCAAAATCTTTGTGGGTACCTCTTCAGTGGTATGGCCAGTGCCAGAGAAAATATTTCCTAATGGTTTAGTTATCACTGGCATGAGGTTATGAGTTTGGTCTGGAGGTTGTAAATGAGCCCATGGAGGGCAACTTATGGGCAGGTGTGCTGCCCTCAATGAGGTTAGGCTGCTCTCATGGGTTGAACAGCTTGGTTTCACTTGGGCGTGCATTACTGTGGTGGTGGTCGTGGTGGTAGAATAGTAGTAGCAGCAGCAGCAGCATGAGACTAGCATTTTTTTCAATTCAGTTATACATTTTCTATAAAAGAGCTAATGGGCTCTTTGACACTCTTTGTAGTGTAAAACACTACAGTTTATCCTAGCCAGTCCATCACAATTGCAGATGAAGATGTAAAGAGTCACTAGCCCAGCCAGCCAAATGAGGGAAATAATAGCTCTGGTGAGCAATGAGATGATGGATATGGACGTCCAACATTCAGCCATCTATTTTGCTGATGAAAAACAAGGCCAAAGAGGTCATGACACAGTTAGAGAGCCACAAAGCTAATTAATGCCAATCCGGAGAGCCTTTTCCCTGGGCCTCACACACAGCCACAAAAGTACATTGACAGCACTGAAAGAGTTGCTTACCAAATTTCTCCATTTGTGTCACATTACCAGTCCATATCACCTGTAGTATAACAGAAAATAGTATTTTTTTATGAATCTGCTAATTATCTTTAAATTGTACAGTTGTAGGACCATAACTATACACCACTCACAATCTGTTTATTTACTTTTGTTTTAACTGGTATAAAACTGTCTCCTTGAAAACTTTAAATGACATTATTTTGCACAAAAATATCTAAGATTTCACATTGGTAAAAAATATTTCAATTGCTATACTTTTTGCAGGCTGAGAAACAAAACATATTACAGTAATGAAATGTGGTTTGGGTATTAAAGGTGCTAATTTGTTAAATATAACCATTTAAAATAGATGAAATTTTGTCACTCTGTTTTGGTATTTCTTCACTTTTAATACACTTCTTTTTTCTTTTTTTTTTAGAAATTTCATGTAATGTCTAAAACAGTTATATTAACATATTTCCATACAAATAACCCAAAGAAAGCTTAGTATTAGTTGTTTTTGTTTGTTTGTTTGTTTTATTGTACTGCAGGTTCTTATCAGTCATCAATTTTATACACATCAGTGTATATATATGAATCCCAATCGCCCAATTCAACACAACATTATCCCTACCACACCGTGGTTTTCCCCCCTTGGTGTCCATACGTTTGTTCTCTACCTCTGTGTCTCACTTCTGCCCTGCAAACTGGTTCATCTGTACCATTTTTCTAGGTTCCACATACATGCGTTAAAATACGATATTTGTTTATCTCTTTCTGACATACTTAACGCTGTATGACAGTCTCTAAATCCATCCACGTCTCAACAAATGACTCAATTTCGTTCCTTTTCATGGCTGAGTAATATTCCATTGTATATATATACCACAACTTCTTTATACATTCATCTCTCGATGGGCATTTAGGTTGCTTCCATGACCTGGCTACTGTAAATAGTGCTGCAATGAACATTGGGGTGCATGTGTCTTTTTGAAATATGGTTTTCTCTGGGTATATGCCCAGTAGTGGGATTGCTGGATCATATTGTAATTCTATTTTTAGTTTTTTAAGGAACCTCCATACTGTTCCGCATAGTGGCTGTATCAATTTACATTCCCACCAACAGTGCAAGAGGGTTCCCTTTTCTCCACACCCTCTCAAGCATTTATTGTTTGTAGATTTTCTGATGATGCCCATTCCAACTGGTGTGAGGGGATACCTCATTGTAGTTTTGATTTGCATTTCTCTAATAATTAATGATGTTGAACAGCTTTTCATGTGCTTCTGGGCCATCTGTATGTCTTCTTTGGAGAAATGTCTATTTAGGTCTTCTATTCATTTTTGGATTGGGTTGTTTGTTTCTTTAATATTGAGCTGCATGAGATGTTTATATATTTTGGAGATTAATCCTTTGTCCATCGATTCGTTTGCAAATATTTTCTCCCATTCTGAAGGTTGTCTTTTCGTCTTGTTTATGGTTTCCTTTGCTGTGCAAAAGATTTTAAGTTTCATTAGGTCCCATTTGTTTATTTTTGTTTTTATTTCCATTACTCTAGGAGGTGGATCAAAAAAGATCTTGCTGTGATTTATGTCAAAGAGTGTTCTTCCTATGATTTCCTCTAAGAGTTTGATAGTGTCTGGTCTTACATTTAGGTCTTGAATCCATTTTGAGTTTATTTTTGTGTATGGTGTTAGGGAGTGTTCTAATTTCATTCTTTTACATGTAGTTGTCCAGTTTTCCCAGCACCACTTATTAAAGAGACTGTCTTTTCTGCATTGTATATCTTTGTCTCTGTCTCCTTTGTCATAGATTATTTGACCATAGGTGTGTGGGTTTACCTCTGGGCTTTCTATCTTGTTCCATTGATCTCTGTTTCTGCTTCTGTGCCAGTACCATATTGTCTTGATTACTGTAGCTTTGCAGTATAGTCTGAAGTCAGGGAGTCTGATTCCCCCAGCTCCGTTTTTTTCCCTCAAGACTGCTTGGCTATTTGCGGCCTTTGAGTCTCCATACAAATTTTAAGATGATTTGTTCTAGTTACGTTAAAAATGCCATTGGTAATTTGATAGGGATTGCATTGAATATGTAGATTGCTTTGGGTAGTATAGTCATTTTCACAATGTTGATTCTTCCAATCTGAGAACATGGTATATCTCTCCATCTGTTGGTATCATCTTTAATTTCTTTCATCAGTGTCTTATAGTTTTCTGCATAAAGGTCTTTTGTCTTCCTAGGTAGGTTTATTCCTAGGTATTTTATTCTTTTTGTTGCAATGGTAAATGGGAGTGTTTCCATAATTTCTCTTTCAGATTTTTCATCATTAGTGTATAGGAATGCAAGTGATTTCTATGCATTAATTTTGTATCCTGCAACTTTACCAAATTCATTGATTAGCTCTAGTAGTTTTCTGCTGGCAATTTTAGGATTCTCTATGTATAGTATCATGTCATCTGCAAACAGTGACAGTTTTACTTCTTCTTTTCCAATTTGCATTCCTTCTATTTCTTTTTTTCTCTGATTGCCGTGGCTAGGACTTCCAAAACTATGTTGAATAATAGTGGCGAGAGTGGGCATCCTTGTCTTGTTCCTGATCTTAGAGGAAATGCTTTCAGTTTTTCACTATTTAGAATGATGCTTGCGGTGGGTTGTCGTATATGGCCTTTATTATGTTGAGGTAGGTTCCCTCTATGCCCACTTTATGGAGAGTTCCCTAAATGGGTGTTGAATTTTGTCAAAAGTTTTTTCTGCATCTATTGAGATGATCATATGGTTTTTATTCTTCAATTTGTTAATATGGTGTATCACATTGATTAATTTGCATATATTGAAGAATCCTTGCATCCCTAGGATAAATCCCACTTGATCGTGGTGTATGATCCTTTTAATGTGTTGTTGGATTCTGTTTGCTAGTATTATGTTGAGGAATTTTGCATCTATATTCATCAGTGATATTGGTCAGTAATTTTCTTTTGTTGTAGTATCTTTGGCTGGTTTTGTAATTCAGGGTGATGGTGGCCTCATAGAATGAGTTTGGGAGTGTTCCTTCCTCTGCAATTTTTGGTAAGAGTTTGAGAAGAATGGGTGTTAGCGCTTCTCTAAATGTTTGATAGAATTCACCTGTGAAGACATCTGGTCCTGGACTTTTGTTTGTTGGAAGATTTTAAATCACAGTTTCAATTTCATTACTTGTGATTGGTCTATTTATATTTTCTGTTTCTTCCTGGTTCAGTCTTGGAAGGTTATACCTTTCTAAGAATTTATCCATTTCTTCCAGGTTGTCCATTTTATTGGCATAGGGTTGCTTGTAGTAGTCTCTTAGGATGCTTTGTATTTCTGTGGTGCCTGCTGTAACTTCTCCTTTTTCATTTCTAATTTTATTAATTTGAGTCCTCTCCCTCTTTTTCTTGATGAGACTGGCTAATGGTTTATCAATTTTGTTTATCTTCTCAAAGAACCAGCTTTTAGTTTTATTGATCTTTACTATTGTTTTCTTTGTTTCTATTTCATTTATTTCTGCTCTGATCTTTATGATTTCTTTCCTTCTGCTAACTCTGGGTTTTATTTGTTCTTCTTTCTCTAGCTCCTTTAGGTGTAAGGTTAGATTGTCTATTTGGGATTTTTCTTGTTTCTTGAGGTAGGCTTGTATAGCTATAAACTTCCCTCTTAGAACTGCTTTTGCTGCATCCCATAGGTTTTGGTTCATCGTGTTTTCATTGTCATTTGTCTCTAGGTATTTTTTGATTTCCTATTTGATTTCTTCAGTGATCTCTTGGTTATTTAGTAACGTATTGTTTAGCCTCCCTGTGTTTGTGTTTTTTATGTTTTTTTCCCTGTAATTCATTTCTAATCTCATAGTGCTGTGGTCAGAAAAGATGCTTGATATGATTTCAATTTTCTTACATTTACTGAGGCTTGATTTGTGACCCAAAATGTGATCTATCCTGGAGACTGTTCCATGTGCACTTGAGAAGAAAGTGTAATGTGCTGCTTTGGGATGGAATGTCCTATAAATATCAGTTAAATCTATCTGGTCTATTGTGTCATGTAAAGCTTCTGTTTCCTTATTTATTTTCATTTTGGATGATCTGTCCATTGGTGTAAGTGAGGTGTTAAAGTCCCCATTATTATTGTGTTACTGTCGATTTCCTCTTTTATAGCTCTTAGCAGTTGCCTTATGTACTAAGTTGCTCCTATGTTGGGTGCATATATATTTATAATTGTTATATCTTCTTCTTGGATTGATCCCTTGATCATTATGTAGTGTCCTTCCTTGTCTCTTGTAACATTCTTTATTTTAAAGTCTATTTCATCTGATATGAGTAGAGCTACTCCAGCTTTCTTTTGATTTCCATTTGCATGGAGTATCTTTATCCATCCCCTCACTTTCAGTCTGTATGTGTCCCTAGGTCTGAAGTGGGTCTCTTGTAGATAGCATATATATAGGTCTTGTTTTTGTATCCATTCAGCAAGCCTGTGTCTTTTGGTTGGAGCATTTAATCCATTCACGTTTAAGGTAATTATCAATATGTATGTTCCTATGACCATTTTCTTAATTGTTTTGGGTTTGTTTTTGTAGGTCCTTTTCTTCTCTTGTGTTTCCCACTGAGAGAAGTTTCTTTAGCATTTGTTGTACAGCTGGTTTGGTGGTGATGAATTCTCTTAGCTTTTGCTAGTCTTTAAAGCTATTGATTCCTCCGTCGAATCTGAATGAGATCCCTGCTGGGTAGAGTAATCTTGGTTATAGGTCCTTCCCTTTCATTACTTTACGTATTATCATGCCACTCCCTTCTGTCTTGTAGAGTTTCTGCTGAGAAATCAGCTGTTAACCTTATGGGAGTTGCCTTGTATGTTATTTGCCATTTTTTCCTTGCTGCTTTCAATCATTTTTCTTTGTCTTTAATTTTTGCCAATTTGATTACTATGTGTCTAGTCGTGTTTCTCCTTGGGTTTATCTTGTATGGGACTCGCTGGGCTTCCTGGACTTGGGTGGCTATTTCCTTTCCCATGTTAGGGAAATTTTCGACTATAATCTCTTCAAATATTCTCTCTGGTCCTTTCTCTCTCTCTTCTCCTTCTGGGACCCCTATAATGTGAATGTTGTTGCATTTAACATTGTCCCAGAGGTCTCTTAGGCTATCTTCATTTCTTTTCATTCTTTTTTCTTTATTCTGTTCCACAGCGGTGATTCCACCATTCTGTCTTCCAGGTCACTTATCCGTTCTTCTGCCTCAGTTATTCTGCTGTTGATTCCTTTTAGTGTAATTTTCATTTCAGTTATTGTATTCTTCATCTCTGTTTGTTTGTTCTTTAATTTTTCTAGGTCTTTGCTAAACATTTCTTGCATCTTCTCGATCTTTACCTGCATCCTTTTTCCGAGGTCCTGAATCATCTTCACTATCATTATTCTGAATTCTTTTTCTGGAAGGTTGCTTATCTCCACTTCATTTAGTTGTTTTTCTGGGGTTTTATCTTGTTCCTTCATCTGGTATATAGCCCTCTGCCTTTTCATCTTGTCTATCTTTCTGTGAATGTGGTTTTTGTTCCACAGGCTGCAGGATTGTAGTTCTTCTTGCTTCTGCTGTCTGCCCTCTGGTGGATGAGGCTATCTAAGAGGTGTGATGGGAGGGACTGGTGGCTGGTAGAGCTGAATGTTGCTCTGGTGGGCAGAGCTCAGTAAAACTTTAATCCACTTGACTGTTGATGGGTGGGGCTGATTTCCCTCCCTTTTGGTTGTTTGGCCTGAGGCAACCGAACACTGGAGCCTACATGGGCTCTTTGGTGGTGCTAATGACAGACTCTGGGAGGGCTCATGCCAAGGAGTACTTCCCAGAACTTCTGCTGCCAGTGTCCTTGTCCTCATGGTGAAACACAGCCACCCCCGCCTCTGCAGGAGACCTTCCAACACTAGCAGGTAGGTCTGGTTCAGTCTCCCCCGGGGTCACTTTCCTTTCCCTGGGTCCTGATGCACACACTATTTTGTGTGTGCCCTCCAAGAGTGGAGTCTCTGTTTCCCCCAGTCCTGTCAAAGTCCTGCAATCAGTTCCCACTAGGCTTCAAAGTCTGATTCTCTAGGAATTCCTCCTCCCGTTGCCAGACCCCAACGTTGGGAAGCCTGACATGGGGCTCAGAACCTTCACTCCAGTGGGTGGACTTCTGTGGTATAAGTGTTCACCAGTCTGTGAGTCACCCACCCACCAGTTATGGGATTTGATTTTACTGTGATTGTGGCCCTCCTACCGTCTCATTGTGGCTTCTCCTTTGTCTTTGGATGTGGGGTATCATTTTTGGTGAGTTCCAGTGTCTTCCTGTCGATGATGGTCCAGCAGTTAGTTGTGATTCTGGAGTTCTCACCAGAGGGAGTGAGAGTACTTCCTTCTACTCCACCATCTTGATTCCTCCTGCCCTAATACACTTTTAGTACAAATCTCAGAACATGAAAGGATCTTACATCTCTTCTTTGCTTCAGAGGATCCTTGGTTAATAAAGTCTTTACTTGCAAAGGCTTTCACAACACAGCTCTTCTGCTCACGTGGCTGTGTGACTCGACTTGACTTGTGTCTTATTTCAGGCTTCTATAACAAAATACCACTGACTGAGTGACTTTAACAACAAACGTTGATTTCTCACTCTTCTGGGGGCTGAGAAGTCTAAGATCAAGGGACCGGTAGGGTTTGGTTCTTTTGAAGACCATCTTCCTGGCTTGCAGATGACTGCTGCTTGCTGTGTCCTCACATGGTGGACAGCCCTCTCACTCTAATCTATTCCTCTTCTTTTAAGGGCACTAATCCCATCATGGGGCCCTATCCTTATGGCCTCATCTAAACCTAATTGTCTCCCAAAGGCCCAACCTCTTAATAACATCACTTTCGGGGTTAGGGATTAAAAATATGAATTTGAGAGGGGACAAAATTCAGTCCATAACAACTGTGTTACTGACATCCTTAAGCCTCAGTCCTCTCACTTATAAAGCAGAGATTATAACACTACCTATCTCCACAGGGTGGCTGAGAGGATGATGGCTATGGGGTCAGGGAAAGGGGGAATGAGTGCTTATATGTGAGTTTGTTCCGGTGATGGCAAAGGTGGGGTGGGGGATTGAAATAGTCTAAAATTATCTTTCAAATTCTAGAGGGCTATAAAGACATTTGCTATCAGTTTTATACTCAGACACTCACCTCCCTTTGCTCTGTAGTTAGATATAAATGTTAAATAGTATTGGTGCTTGCAATGGTAAATTAAAATAATACAAAAAGAAAAAATTATAGAAATTCAAATGTCTAGCCCCAGTTAAGCATTTTCCCCAGAGTGCTGCATTCCTAAAACCCTTCCTCCTATGCTCTTCCCACTGCCAACTTGCCTTCCCAGGATGGTACATAATTGGGAGTAATAGTTACCAAATGGATGGAGAAAGAGAGCCAGGGAGGACAGTGGGAAGTGAGCGCCTACTTCAGAAGGCTGTTCCCAAGCAATGAGAGGCCAGACACTCTGGGACAGAGGTAGACATTCCAGCCTAGTGCTGTAGTTCTTTTTTTTTTTTTTTTTTTTTTTGCGGTACGCGGGCCTCTCACTGTTGTGGCCTCTCCTGCTGTGGAGCACAGGCTCCAGACGCACAGGCTCAGCGGCCACGGCTCACAGGCCTAGCCGTTCCGCGGCATGTGGGATCTTCCCCGACCAGGGCACAAGCCCGTGTCCCTTGCATCGGCAGGCG
Source organism: Mesoplodon densirostris (assembly GCF_025265405.1). Classification (NCBI taxonomy): domain Eukaryota; kingdom Metazoa; phylum Chordata; class Mammalia; order Artiodactyla; family Ziphiidae; genus Mesoplodon; species Mesoplodon densirostris. The sequence continues at coordinate 47,882,945 of NC_082662.1, read as the reverse complement.
GACTCTCAACCACTGCGCCACCAGGGAAGCCCCGTAGTTCTTTTTTTGAAGTCAAAGTAAGTTATTTCTCAACCTCACCCCATCAATGATGTGGTCGGAGAAAAAACCATCCCAAAGACCTGCAAATTATTCACGGAAGTCATTCCTTCCAGACTGTTGCAACTTTAAGTCTTATTGTGTGTTTGGGAGTATTTCTATAGGGGAAAGGGATGGTTAAATTGGGCACTGCTGGAAAGCCACCATCATAGCCTAAAAACCTTAATTCTTAACCACTAAAAATGCTGTTGAGCCTTTCCTTGGTTTTAATCCAGCTGGTAATATGGATCTGGCATGTTTCTGGTCAGCTTGATGTCAAAATCTCTTGCAGGAAGTCTTGTTTATTATTTTGCCACCAACATTCTTCCACAACAGATTTATGAGATGTGACTGATAAGGCTTTCTCCAGTCATGAGATTTCTCCATAGTTCATCCCTTCATTCAACAAAACTTAGTGAAAAATTGCCATATTCCAGGCCTTGGTTTGGCCCTCAGATTCAAAGATAATTAAGTACAACCATCCACATTTCTTTTGATGATATGGAAGCCTTATCTTGTATATGGCCCCTGTCTTATTCTGCCTTCTAATGATGAACACCTGACCACATCATCTATGTGATAATTCATCATTCCTTTCTTTGTTTTTTGAGCAAAAGTCTGTCCCTAGATGATCCTCAAGGATGGATCTACTGGGATTCAATCCAATATCCAGATGTGTGTGTATGTTTAGAAGAGTCACTAGACCTTTGGAACCAAACTTGGTATAACTTGATTCAACTACAGAAATCTTTCTGAGACCCTGTTCAAGTTTAATATTGCTTTCCTGAGGTTTGTCCATTCTCCGGTGCCTCTTATCTTAGGTTCTTCCAAGCCACCTGCTTCAGCTGACCCAGGTTCACTACCCCAGAACTGGAGAGTCATTTCCTGTTTCAAGTATTGGAAGAGATTTGAATAAGATGATAGAGAGCAGCTGTTTTCTCAAGCCACAGAAGGGAGAACAAAAGGACAAGCACTGGCCTGGAGTCGAAAGACTTGTGTTCTTATCCACCCCATCTCCAGCTTGCTGAGTGGCAATGGGTCCAGACTCAGCACTGTGATCTCCTTCTGAACCTCACTCCTCCCCTCCCCCCCACCCTACCCCTTTCTTAGAGTCTCTTTTCCAAGTTCTTAACCAAGTCTTATAAAAGCTGAGAGGAGCTAATTCACATTGAAATGTTACTTTATGGCCAGTGAGCCATTATCAGAAACCAGTAGTGTGGGGAGGACTTGAGCAAACACACAGTTTACACATTCTTGCTCAAACAGCACTCCTCTTTCCTAAACTTCTGACTCAGGCGCTTTGCTGAGAGCTGGAATGGCAAAGATGGAAAACGTTTTGACACAAATATCCAAGGGAGCTCTGGGAATTCAGAGGTGAACATAACTCATCTTAAGAGAACAAGGAAAACTTCCTAAGGGAAAGAGAACATTGCCTGAGCTGGCTGTGGAAGGAAGAGCATGGGTTGGTTAACCAGAAAGGAAGAGGGAGAAAGGTGTCATAAGCAAAGGAAACCATGAGCAACTGCACTGTGGTGTGAAGTAGCAGCGTGTACCTACCAGAAGTGTGAAGTTACGAGGAGAAAAACTGAAGCTGGGGCAGGCAGATGAGGATGGGAAAGAAAGAAGGAAGCAAGTTCCAAAAGTCCTTGCAAGCCAAGAATGAGATCACCCCTCAGCTAACTACCTTTCAGTGGCTTCCTCTGCACTCAAATTAAGATCCAAATTCCAAGGAATAATGCGTACACTGGACTGACTCTCAGAAAGGGCCAACTAATTGCTTTTGTTTCATTTGTCAAGTAGTTTAGAGGTTCTTTAGAGAAGTGCAATTTTTTCTAACTGTGAGGGGAAAAGCTTTATTTTCTCAATTATTAAACCATAGGGAAATGAAGTACAAGTATTATTATTATTTCAGGCATATAAAAGTATCAATAGACAGTATAACAAACATCTTCATATCCCAAATTTGTATTAAAAATTGAAACATTTCAGATACCATTGATGTCACCCTCCCTAATCTCACTCCCTTCCCTGCATCTCAGAGGAAACCACTGCCCTGAAGTTTGTATGTGTCATTCTCTTTCACACATTTATACATTTTTATCACATATGTCCTTGTCAAGTAGTAATACTGTTTTCACATGTTTTAAAGCTTTAACAAGTTGCACTGATTCTTCTACAACTTGATTCTTTCATTCAACATCATTTTTGAGATGTATCCATATTGCTATATATAACTCAACTTCATTTATTTTAATGCTGTATAGTATTAATTGTATGAATACAGAAATACAACACCATTTATTTTCTCTATGAAATGATGGACATTTAGGTTATTTCTAGTGATTCGCTCTTACAGATAAGGTTGCCATGACCATTTTTGTACATGTCTCTCTATGGATGTGTACAGGAGTTTCTCTGGGGAATGTACCTACTCTTGTCATAGGGTACACACATCTTCAACTTAACTAGCTTTTGCCAAAATTCCTTCCAAAGTGAGCTTACCAATTCAAACTCCTACCACCAGTGTATGAGAACTCCTGGGACTCCACATTCTTGCTGATGTTCGACTTTTAAATTATTACAAATTTTACCATGTAGGTGTGAAATAGTATCTCATGGTAGTTTCAAGTTGCATTTCTTTGATTACTAATGAGGTGGAGCCTCTTTTCATTTTTCTTGGATATTTTGTAAATTGCATGTTTAACATCCTTTGCCCATTTTTCTTTTCAGTCAGTTGTCTCTTTCTTAGTAATATATAGGCGTTCTATATATCTCATGGATAAAAACCCTTTTGCATTGCTCACATTAAAAGACTACCATGAAATTCTGTCAAACACTGGAAGTGGGCAAAGGAGATTACTGGGTGTTCTTTCAGTTGAATCCCAAACATTGTCTAATGATCCAAAGGTTATCGGATGCTATACCCCTTTGATTGTGTTTGATTGACTAAGCTACCTTACAACTCCGTGGGGGATAAACTTTCACTTGTAGAAAACTACTGGTAATGCAAATGTTTCCTGTCCAGGTCAGTGCAAATAATTCCTGATCATAGTGATCCCGATAGATTTTTTTTCTGAAAGAGAATATAAATATCTATAAGTCAAATTCACATTTAATCTGTGAATCACATTTAATTTATTAGTCCCCTTATTAATTAATAAGTTAAAAATAAAATCTTCCACACTCATTTATGTTACATTCATATGAAAGTAGTGATCTTACCATGCTCAAAACTATATTTTAGCAAGGGATCAGTTTTCAAAGAAAAAAATAATAACCAGGGAAAGGTGGGCAGATTGGATCAAGATGGTGGAGGAGAAGGACATGCGCTCATCCCCTCTTGCAAGAGCAAGGGAATCACAACTAACTGATGAATAATCATTGACAGGAAGACACTGGAACTCACCAATAAAGGTACCCCACATCCAAAGACAAAGGAGAAGCGCAGTGAGATGGTAGGAGGGGCACAATCACAATAAAATCAAATCTCATAACTGCTGGGTGGGTGACTCACAAACTGGAGAACACTTATACCACAGAAGTCCACACACTGGAGTGAAGGTTCTGAGCCTCACGTCAGGCTTCCCAACCTGGGGGTCTGGCAATGGGAAGAGGAATTCCCAGAGAATCAGACTTTGAAGGCTAGCGGGATTTGACTGCAGGACTTCAACAGGAATGGGGGAAACAGAGACTCCACTCTTGGAGGGCACCCACAAAGTAGTGTGTGCATCAGGACCCAGGGGGAAGGAGCAGTGACCCCATAGGAGACTGTACCAGAACTACCAGCTAGTGTTGGAGGGTCTCCTGCAGAGGGAGGGGGTGGCTGTGTCTCACCATGGGGACAAGGAAGCTGGCAGCAGAAGTTCTGGGAAATACTCCTTGCTGTGAGCACTTCCAGGGTCCACCATGAGCCCCACCAAAGAGCCTATAGCCTCCAGTGCTGGCTCACCTCAGGCCAAACAACCAAGAGGGAGGGAAATCAGCCCCACCCATCAACAGACAAGCGGATTGAAGTTTTACTGAGCTCAGCCCAACAGAGCAACACCGAGTTCTACCCACCAAGACTCCCTCCCATCAGGAAGCTAGCACAAGCCTCTTAGGTACCCTCATCCACCAGAGGGCAGACATAAGAAGCAAGAAGAACTACAATACTGCAGCCTGTGGAACAAAAACCACATTCACAGAGAGATAGACAAAATGAAAAGGCACAAGACTATATACCAGATGAAGGAACAAGATAAAACCCCAGAAAAACAACTAAATGAAGTGGAGATAGGCAAACTTACAGAAAAAGGACTCAGAATAATGATGGTAAAGATGATCCAGTACTTCGGAAAAAGAATGGAGGCAAAGATAGAGAAGATGCAAGAAATGTTTAACAAAGACCTAGAAAATTAAAGAACAAACAAACAGAGATGAAGGATACAATAACTGAAATGAAAAATACACTAGAAGGAATCAATAGCAGAATAACTGAGGCAGAAGAACGGATAAGTGACCTGGAAGACAGAATGATGGAATTCACTGCTGCAGAACAGAATAAAGAAAAAAGAATGAAAAGAAATGAAGACAGCCTAAGAGACCTCTGGGACAACATTAAATGCAACAACATTCGCATTATAGGGGTCCCAGAAGAAGAAGAGAGAGAAAAAAGACCCGAGAAAATATTTGAAGAGATTATAGTCAAAAACTTCCCTAACATGGGAAAGGAAATAGCCACCCAAGTCCAGGAAGCTCAGAGCATCCCACACAGGATAAACCCAAGGAGAAAAAGGCCGAGACACATAGTAATAAAACTGACAAAAATTAAAGACATAGAAAAATTATTAAAAGCAACAAAGGGAAAACAACAAATAACATATAAGGAAACTCCCATAAGGTGAACAGCTGATTTCTCAGCAGAAACTCTTCAAGCCAGAGAAAGTGGCATGATATATTTAAAGTGATTAAAGGGAAGAACCTACAACCAATCTTACTCTACCCGGCAAGGATCTCACTCAGATTTGACAGATAAATCAAAAGTTTTACAGACAAGCAACAGCTAAGAGGATTCAGCACCACCAAACCAGTTGTACAACAAATGCTAATGGAACTTCTCCAAGTAGGAAACACAAGAGAAGAAAAGGACCTACAAAATCAAACCAAAAACAATTAAGAAAATCATAATAGGAACATATATATCGATAATTACCTTAAATGTAAATGGATTAAAGGCTCCAACCAAAAGACATAGACTGGCTGAGTGGATACAAAAACAAGACCCATATATATGCTGTCTACAAGAGATCCACTTCAGACCTAGGGACACATACAGACTGAAAGTGAGGAGACGGAAAATGATATTCCATGCAAAAGGAAGTCAAAAGAAAGATGGAGTAGCAATTCTCATATCAGACAAAAGAGACTTTAAAACAAAAACTATTACAAGAGACAAAGAAGGACACTACATAATGATCAAGGGATCAATCCAAGAAGCAGATATAACAATTGTGAATATTTATGCACCCAACATAGAAGCACCTCAATACATAAGGCAAATATTAACAGCCATAAAAGGGGAAATCGACAGTAACACAATCATAGTAGAGGACTTTAACACCCCACTTTCACCCACGGACAGATTATCCAAAATGAAAATAAATAAGGAAACACAGGTTTTAAATGATACATTAAACAAGATGGACTTAATTGTTGTTTATAGGACATTCCATCCAAAAACAACAGAATACACTTTCTTCTCAAGTGCTCATGGAACATTCTCCAGGATAGATAACATCTTGGGTCACAAGTCAAGCCTTGGTAAATTTAAGAAAATTAAAATCATATCAAGTATCTTTTCTGACAACAACGCTATGAGACTAGATATCAATTACAGGAATAAATCTGTAAAAAATATAAACACATGGAAGGTAAACAATACACTACTTAATAACCAAGAGATCACTGAAGAAATCAAAGAGGAAATCAAAAAACACCTAGAAACGAATGACAATGAAAACACGATGACCCAAAACCTATGGGATGCAGCAAAAGCAGTTCTAAGAGGGAAGTTTATGGCAATACAATCCTACCTTAAGAAACAAGAAACATCTCAAATAAACAACCTAACCTTACACCTAAACCAATTAGAGAAAGAAGAACAAAAAATCCCCAAAGTTAGCAGAAGGAAAGAAATCATAAAGATCAGAGCAGAAATAAATGAAAAAGAAATAAAGGAAACAATAGAAAAGATCAATAAAACTAAAAGCTGGTTCTTTGAGAAGATAAACAAAATTGATAAACCATTAGCCAGACTCATCAAGAAAAAAAGGGAGAAGATTCAAATCAATAGAATTAGAAATGAGAAAGGGGAAGGAACAACTGACAATGCAGAAATACAAAGGATCATGAGAGATTACTACAAGCAACTATATGCCAATAAAATGGACAACCAGGTGAAATGGACAAATTCTTAGAAATGCACAACATTCAAAGACTGAACCAGGAAGAAATAGAAAATATGAACAGACCAATCACAAGCACTGAAATTGAAACTGTGATTAATAATCTTCCAACAAACAAAAGCCCAGGACCAGATGGCTTCACAGGCGAATTCTATCAAACATTTAGAGAAGAGATAACACCTTTCCTTCTCAAACTCTTCCAAAATATAGCAGAGGGAGGAACACTCCCAAACTCATTCTACGAGGCCACCATCACCCTGATACCAGAAACAGACAAAGATGTCACGAAAAAGGAAGACTACAGACCAATGTCACTGATGAATATAGATGCAAAAATCCTCAACAAAATACTAGCAAACAGAATCCAACAGCACATTAAAAGGATCATATACCATGATCAAGTGGGGTTTATCCCAGGAATGCAAGGATTCTTCAATATACGCAAATCAATCAATGTGATACACCATATTAACAAATTGAAGGAGAAAACCGATATGATCATCTCAATAGATGCAGAGAAAGCTTTTGACAAAATTCAACACCCATTTATGATAAAAACCCTCCAGAAAGTAGGCATAGAGGGAACTTGCCTCAACATAATAAGGCCATATATGACAAACCCACAGCCAACATCGTCCTCAATGGTGAAAAACTGAAACCGTTTCCACTAAGATCAGGAACAAGACAAGGTTGCCCACTCTCACCACTATTATTCAACATAGTTTTGGAAGTTTTAGCCAAAGCAATCAGAGAAGAAAAGGAAATAAAATGAATCCAAATCGGAAAAGAAGTAAAGCTGTCACTGTTTGCAGATGACATGATACTCTACATAGCAAATCCTAAAGATGCTACCAGAAAACTACTAGAGCTAATCAATGAATTTGGTAAAATAGCAGGATACAAAATTAATGCATAGAAATCTCTGGCATTCCTATACACTAATGATGAAAAATCTGAAAGTGAAATTAAGAAAACACTCCCAATTACCCTTGCGACAAAAAGAATAAAATACTGAGGAATAAATCTAACTAAGGAGACAAAAGACCTGATTGCAACAAATTATAAGACACCCGTGAAAGAAATTAAAGATGACACAAATAGATGGAGAGATATACCATGTTCTTGGATTGGAAGAATCAACACTGTGAAAATGACTATACTACCCAAAGCAATCTACAGATTCAATGCAATCCCTATCAAACTACCAGAGGCATTTTTCACAGAACTAGAACGAAAAATTTCACAATTTGCACAGGAACACAAAAGACCCCGAATAGCTAAAGCAATCTTGAGAAAGGAAAACGGAGCTGGAGGAATCAGGCTCCCAGACTTCAGACTATACTACAAAGCTACAGTAATCAAGACAGTACAGTGCCAGCACAAGAACAGAAATATAGATCAATGGAACAGGATAGAAAGCCCAGAGATAAACCCACGCACATATGATCACCTTTTCTTTGATAAAGGAGGCAAGAATATACAATGGAGAAAAGACAGCCTCTTCAATAAGTGGTGCTGAGAAAACTGGACAGCTATATGTAAAGGAATGAAATTAGAACACTCCCTAACACTGTACACAGAAATAAACTCAAAATGAATTAAAGACCTAAATGTAAGGCCAGACACTATCAAACTCTCAGAGGAAAACATAGGCAGAACACTCTGTGACATAAAGCACAGCAAGACCCTTTTTGACCCACCTCCTAGAGAAATGGAAATAAAAACAAAAATAAACAATGGGACCTAATGAATCTTAAAAGCTTTTGCACAGCAAAGGAAACCATAAACAAGACGAAAAGACAATCCTCAGAATGAGAGAAAATATTTGCAAATGAAGCAACTGACAAAGGATTAATCTCCAAAATTTACAACCAGCTCATGCAGCTCAATATCAAAGAAACAAACACGCATTCCAAAAATGGGCAGAAGACCTAAATAGACATTTCTCCAAGCAAGGTATACAGATTGCCAACAAATACATGAAAGAATGCTCAACATCATTAATCATTAGAGAAATGCAAATCAAAACTACAATGTGATATCATCTCACAGTAGTCCAAATGGCCATCATCAAAAAATCCACAAACAATAAATGCTGGAGAGGGTGTGGAGAAAAGGGATCTCTCATGCACTGTTGGTGGGAATGTAATTTGATACAGCCACTATGCAGAACAGTATGGAGGTTCCTTAAAAAACTTAAAATAGAACTCCCATACAACCCAGCAATCCCACTACTGGGCATATACCCTGAGAAAACCATAATTCAAAAAGGGTCATGTACCAAAATGTTCATTGCACCTCTATTCACAATAGCCCAGTGATGGAAACAACCTAAGTGTCCATCATCAGATGAATGGATAAAGAAGATGTGGCACATATATACAATGGAATATTACTCAGCCATAAAAAGAAACGAAACTGAGTTATTTGTAGTGAGGTGGATGGACCTAGAGTCTGTCATACAGAGTGAAGTAAGTCAGAAAGAGAAAAACAAATACCGTATGCTAACACATATATGGAATCTACAAAAAAAAAAATGGTCATGATGAACCTAGGGCAAGACGGGAATAAAGACGCACACCTACTAGAGAATGGACTTGAGGACACAGGGAGGGGGAACGGTCAGCTGGAACAAAGTGAGGGAGTGGTAGTGTATACATGGACATATATACACTACCAAATGTAAAATACATAGCTAGTCAGAAGCAGCCGCATAGCACAGGGAGATCAGCTCAGTGTTTTGTGACCAGCTAGAAGGGTGGGATAGGGAGGGTGGGGGGAGGGAGATGCAAGAGGGAAGAGATATGGGGATATATGTATATGTATAACTGATTCACTTTGTTATAAAGCAGAAACTAATACACCATTATAAAGCTATTATACTCCAATAAAAATGTTAAAAAAAAAAAGAATAAGGCAAATGCTAACAGCTATAAAACAGGAAATTGTCAGTAACACAAAAATAGCAGGGGACTTTAATACCTCACTTACACCAATGGACAGATCATCCAGACAGAAAATTAATAAAGAAACACAAGCTTTAAATAACACAATAGAACAGATAGATTTAATGGATATTTATAGGACATTCCATCCGAAAACAGCAGATTACACTTTCTTCTCAAGTGCACGTGGAACATTCTTCAGGATAGATCACATCTTGGGTCACAGAGCAAGCCTTGGTAAATTTAAGAAAACTGAAATCATATCAAGCATCTTTTCCAACCACAATGCTATGAGATTAGAAATCAATTACAGGCAAAAAAAAAAAAAGTAAAAATACAAACACATGGAGGCTAAACAATATGTTACTAAATAACCAAGAGATCACTGAAGAAATCAAAGAGGAAATCAAAAAATACCTAGAAGCAAATGACAATGAAAACTCAAAGATCAAAAACCTGTGGGATGCAGCAAAAGTAGTTCTAAGAGGGAAGTTTATAGCAATACAATCCTACCTCAAGAAACAAGAAAAATCTCAAATAAACAATCTAATATTACACCTAAAGGAACTAGAGAAAGAAGAACAAACAAAACCCAAAGTTAGTAGAAGGAAAGAAATCATAAAGATCAGAGCAGAAATAAATGAAATAGAAACAAAATCAAAGATCAATAAAACTAAAAGCTGGTTCTTTGAGAAGATAAACAAAATTGATAAACCTTTAGCCAGAATCATCAAGAAAAGGAGGGAGAGGACTCAAATCAATAAAATTAGAAATGAAAAAGGAGAAGTTACAATGGACATGGCAGAAATACAAAGCATCCTAAGAGACTACTACAAGCAACTCTATGCCAATAAAATGGACAACCTGGAAGAAATGGACAAATTCTTAGAAAGGTATAACCTTCCAACACTGAGCCAGGAAGACATAGAAAATATGAACGGACCAATCACAAGTAATGAAATTGAAACTGTAATTAAAAATCTTCCAACACACCAAAGTTCAGGACCAGATGTCTTCACAGGGGAATTCTATCAAACATTCAGAGAAGAGCTAACACCCAACCTTCTCAAACTCTTCCAAAAAATTGCAGAGGGAGGAATACTCCCAAACTCATTCTATGAGGCCACCATCACCCTGATACCAAAACCACACAAACATACTACAAAAAAAGAAAATTACAGACCAATATCTCTGATGAATATAGATGCAAAAATCCTCAACAAAATACTAGCAAACAGAATCCAACAACACATTAAAAGGGTCATACACCATGATCAAGTGGGATTTATCCCAGGGATGCAAGGATTCTTCAAAATATGCAGATCAATCAATGTGATACACTGTATTAACAAATTGAAGAATGAAAACCATATGATCATCTCAGTAGATGCAGAAAAAGCTTTTGACAAAATTCAACACCATTTATGATAAAAACTCTCCAGAAAGTGGGCATAAAGGGAACTTACTTCAACATAATACAGGCCATATGCGACAAACCCACAGCAAACATCATTATCAATGGTGAAACACTGAAAACATTTCCTCTAAGATCAGGAACAAGACAAGGATGTCCACTCTTGCTACTCTTTTTTTTTCAGTACGTGGGCCTCTCACTGTTGTGGCCTCTCCTGTTGCGGAGCACAGGCTCCGGATGCACAGGCTCAGCGGCCACGGCTCATGGGCCCAGCCACTCCACGGTATTTGGGATCTTCCCAGAACAGGGCACGAACCCGTGTCCCCTGCATCGGCAGGCGGACTCTCAACCACTGCACCACCAGAGAAGCCTGACTCTTGCCACTCTTATTCAACATAGTTTTGGAAGACCTAGCCACAGCAATCAGAGAAGAAGAAGAAATAAAAGGAATACAAGGGTAAGCTGTGATAAAGCGAGAGAGAGGCATGGACATATATACACTACCAAACTTAAGGTAGATAGCTAGTGGGAAGCAGCCACATAGCACAGGGAGAGTAGCTTGGTGCTTTGTGACCACCTGGAGGGGTGGGATAGGGAGGGAGACACAAGAGGGAGGGGATGTGGGAACAGATGTATATGTATAGCTGATTCACTTTGTTATAAAGCAGAAACTAATAAAAAAAATAGAAAAAAAATAAAAATAAAAATAAAAATAAAAAATAAAATCAAAAAAAGATGTGGTACATATATACAATGGAATATTACTCAGCCATAAAAAGGAACGAAATTGGGTCATTTGTAGAGATGTGGATGGACCCAGAGACTGTCATACAGAGTGAAGTAAGTCAGAAAAACAAATATCGTATATTAACACATATATGTGGAACCTAGAAAAATGGTACAGATGAACCAGTTTGCAAGGCAGAAAGAGAGACACAGCTGTAGAGAACAAACATATGGACACCAAGCGGGGAAAGCGGGGCCGGGGGAGGGGATGGGACGTATTGGGAGATTGGAACACTCCCTAACACCATACACAAAAATAAACTCAAAATGGGTTAAGGACCTAAACGTAAGACTGGACACTATAAAACTCTTAGAAGAAAACATAGGAAGAACACTCTATATACCCTAATATGTGTAAACTAGATAACTAATAAGAACCTGTTGTATAAAAAAAACTTAAATTAAATTAAAAAACAAACAAACAAAGGAAAGGTGACCCTTCCAGGCAGGGCCTGCGGTTGGCCAGACAGTACAATTGAGTCAGGATGTTGGGTGCCTGAGGCCATCCTGCAGTGAGTAGCCTATTCTGAGACCCCAAAAGCTGAGTCTGAATGGCAGTAGCTGGAGAGGAGCCCTGAGGGCCACAGGAGGCAGCACGGCTGGTTTGCTGGCCAACGCCACCATTTTCCTATTTGGTGATGCAGGCAATGTGTTTAACCTCTCTGCACCGCCGCCTCCTCATCTGCAAATCTGGAATAAAAGCATTCACCTCAAGGTCTACCATGAGAATTAAACAAAACAATGTATGTGAACTACGTAATGTATAAGATTATGATCATAATAACAATAATGATAGCAGCCGACATTTACTGAATGTTTCCTTATTGGACCAGGTAAAAATCTACAAGTGGAGAAACTGAGGCTTAGACACTCCGAGCCTGGGCTTTTAACCAAGAAGCTAACTAGTAGCTGTTGTTATTCTCTTAGCGGAGCAGTTGACTGGGCATTCAGAGGCAGGTTGGGGAGCAGACTCTGCACCCCACTAGCCACGGGACCCTGTGCGATTCACACCCCTTCTCTGAGCCACAGCCGTGGCATTCCCTCATTCCTTGGATAAATTCACTACCTCTACCAAGTCCTATACTAAAGTGATGGTGCTAGAGAAATGAGTAGGTTTAGGGGGTTCAGTTCCTGAACTTTTAAGATGGAGGTAAAATGTTGACTCATTTAATTCCTCATTAGTGTCCCAAGGCTGCCATAACAAAGTACCACAGATTGGGTGGCTTAAAACAACTGAAATGTATTGTCTCACAGTTCTAGAGGTTAGGCATCTAAAATCAAGGTGTCTACAGCAGCGTTCTACCTCTGAAGCCTGCAAGGGAGAATCCTTCCTCGCCTCTTCCGAGCTGCTGGCAGTAGCCAACCATCCTTGGCTCCTTGGCCTGCAGCTGCAACACTCCAATGTCTGTCTCTGTTGTCACATTGCATTCTCATCACATGGTTTTTTTATAAGGACACCAGTCACATTATATTAAGGGCTCAGCCTACTCCAGTATGACCTCATCTTAGCTAATTCCATCTGCAACGACCCTATTTCCAAATAAGAGGAAATATGAGGTATATGAGATTTAACGTATCCTTTGGGGAAGGCACATTCAACCCATAACAATACCCCAGACGGGTACCCTGAGTAGGATAGACCTTCAGGGCCTGAGGCTGACCTGGCATGACATTCCATGGCCACACTGGAGCTTTGGTCTTCTGGCTCCAGAGAAAACAGAAGCCCAAATCCCTTTGGAATTTGGGATAGAAATTTGGAGAGGGCAGTTACACTTCCCAGTACAGAGTTCTCTTTGATGCAGGCTCATGAATTAAGTTCAGCTCGCAATGGGATGGCTTTGATAAAATGGAGGGGAAAGAGACCCATCATTTCATCCTGAAAGATGAGGGAAGCAAAGTGGCAGAAGTGTTATACTAGATTAGTGCTGTCTTTTCAGAGAATACAGCCTGATTCTAGAAACTATGAGAGGCAATAATTTGTCTCTAAAAAAAAAGTTCTCTAGGATGCAGGAAGGGAAGAAAGCCAGCATTTTTATTTGAGTGCCTCCTCTGTGCGAGGCCATATGTGGGATGGTTTACAAACACCATCTCTTTCAATCCTCAGGACAATTCTTTGATTATTAACCCCATTTGACAGATAAGGAAGCAGGTTAAGAGAAGTTAACTGAATTTTTCCCAAGTCTCACAGCTAAAAAGTTGGTGGTACTAGGATTTAATTCCAGGTTTGTTGGTTAATCAAGTTTATGATCTTTCTTCTATGTTATCTCTTTATAATTTTATATCAGATAATGTATGTGAAAACTTGAAGCATTATATCTGGCAGACAGAGAGGAGGCAATATGCATTTATATCCATCCTTCCTCCAGAGACTATTTCTGGAATGAATGAATGAATGACACTGGACAAACATACAGCACCCTCTGATCCTCCTGTTCTCATGTGAACTCTTCCTCCTCTGAACTCCCAGGATTTTGTTCTTCCTTCTTAAGTAGAACTTATTCCCCTCCCTCCATTGCTCCCATCCCTTGGTTAGCGCCTCAGAGAAGGGATGAGTCTAACTCATCTTTGTACTGTCCCCCACCCCGGGCCTCCTGCACTGGCCTAATATGCAGCAGATGCTCAATATCAGTCTGCAGAGTGAATGAATAAGTAAAAACTCCTATAAGCTCACAGCTCAGTATTGCTTAAAGTGGTAGATTTAACCTGACAGCATCCCTAGGAAGTTCAGAGAAAAACCTGAGCTGGGACTCAGAACGGGGCTCCAGGCCTGGCATGGTCACTAACTTGTCCTGCAGACTTGGGCTCCTCTCGGCCCTCTTACCCACCCATCAAACAAGGGACTTGGACTAATGACATTAGAGCTCTTCTAATCTCTTCATCTAGGTCCTGGCATTTCCAAGGTCAAAAGGGGTTATAGACTACAAGGCATTCAGATGCCATGGGGGCCTAGACTATCCAGTGATAGACAATCCTTTCTCAGGTCCCAGTTTTCCTGAAGCAGCAAAATCAGCATTTAGGCACCTCACCACCTTCCTCTTGCTAGTTCCAAGCAGAGAACTTCCCAAAGGCAGCTGGAATGAAGAACTGTGCTCTCTAGGCGGGAAGTTCCTCCTAGGGCCAAAGAGAATGCCAGAATCTGGACCACGTTTCCTCAAGACAAACAGAATATCCACTCCCCGTCCCTACCAAGAAGGAGCTGTAACAATGTTAGGTAACACTCATCGTGAACAAACAATTTCTCCTGCACTACTTAAGCCCTTTGTGGCCATTCCTGCATGTGATTCTTGTGTGAGGCAGATCTGCACCATGATTTTTATTCCTCATTTCACAAATCAGGAAACTGGAGCTCCAAAAGGGTTCGGGGTCATCAACCAGGGTCACCTAGCCATCTCCACACCCCAAGGTCTAGTTTCTATTTTTACTTTTTTTTAAAAAAAGGAAATATTTATACCCATATGGTAACAAATTCAAAATACAAAGATGTGTACAGAATGAATAAGTGTTTCTCCCATTCCTGGTCTCCCAGCATCTCATTCTCTGGGAAGGGATCACTGTTATCAGCTGTTTGCGTAAACTATAAGAGGTCTATTCACTATTAGAGGCAAATGCGTTATGCTTACCCCTCTGTAGCATGCTGTAGGCAGTGTTCTGCCCTTTCTTTTTCCAATTACCAATATTGCCAGGCAATCCTTCCATATCAGTATATAAACGCCTGCCTTGTTCTTTGCGATGGCTGGATAACAGTCCATCATCTGAAAGTGCCATAATTTTGAAAGACGTATACAGACCCCAAGGTCTCAAGCATCAGTGATAGCAGGGAAGAACTGAGAAGCTGGACTGCCACACCCACACGCCCAGGGTCACTGAGCATTTCAGATCAACTGACCCTTTATGAGATCCCTACACAAAGACTTGCAGTCTCCTTAAAGATTAACTGAAACAATTTATGAAAAGCACTCTGTGTTTGACACACAGTAAATGCCCAGTTATACGAACGGCAACAGGTGTCTGACTCTATGGGCCAAGAGGATAGGACAGTAGAAAGGAGCAGAAGTCAGGGAAGGAATTTGCCCTCTTCCCCAAGATCTGTGGAGTGATGGAAAGAGCAGACCTGTGTTCAAAACCCAGCTTCACCATTCACTGTGTGTAGCAGAGATGGCTAGACACGGATTAGCAGAACACTTCCACTCTCTGAGTTTGGAATGGGCAAATTGGTCACCCAGTTTGTGACTACATTTCCCAGGCTCCTTTGCTGCCTCGTGTGGCTATATTCTCACCAACACATTGTAAGTGGAAATTGCTCGCCCTGCACTCCCTCTCCTTCCCCTTTCCCATGGACTGGAATACATATGTGCTGGTGGAAAACCAGCTTCAACCAAGTGGACACGCAACACTCTAATGACAAAATGAGAAGGAACTCAGGTAGCTGAGTCGCCTCAGGGGGCAGAGCTGTGTGTGGCCTGCTCCACACACGTACCTATGGAGTAAACTGTTACGTGAGAAAGCAGCCCACCTGGATCTGGCTTTAGTGATGGTATTTTGAAGTCTCTGTTAGAGCATCTTAACTCTTACCCTAACTAATACACTGTGTGACCTTGAACAAATCACTTGACATAGCTAAGCCTCAGTTTCTGTATCTTCAAATCCCTGATAAAGATTAAAGAGAAAGCAAACAGAACACCCAGCACAGTTTATGGCACATGATAAAAACTCCATAAATGGTTCTCTGGGCCTCGGTTTCCCCTTCTGTAAGATGGGTATATTAAGCATTCCTCTGTGAAACCCATAGGGGTAAATCTGATACACAAACTATGAAGACCCACACAAAAGTTAGCATTGCTTTAGGATGCTCTGGAAGCCTTGCTTTTGTTGTATAAATGCTTCACTAACATCCATGGGGACAGTGAGCCAAGTACATGTGCTCCCCTGGCAACAAAGGGAGGTCAACCAGTGTCTCCTGATGATGTTCCCAGCATGTGAAATTCCAGAAGTTCATATGCCTGAGCACTGGACCATCTGAACCTCCTCCAAGCCAATGCCAAATGGCAGATGTCAACAGCTTCCTGGCCCTCTGCAAACTGCTGCTGGCAACAATAGCCCTACGTGGGATGGCATTTCAGAGTTTACAGAGTAGTTTCACAGCCACAAATTCTTTGGACCACCTTGGAACACAGCAAGGAAGGCAGGACAATTGGCATTTGAGGTAACTGGGGTGCTGAAGTTCTGAGATGGGCCACAGCTTGCCCAAGGGTTTATAATTCCTGGGCAGGGTCCATACTATACAACCTGCATCTCAGGCCTGTATCTGAGCCTAAAGTTCTTTCCATTTCCCTGTTATATGGCTCCTGCAACAGAGGAAAATATGCTTGTTTGGGGCCCAAGTCACAAAGCATAGCACTGAAACCTATTCATTCGTTCAATGATACTGAGGATCTGTCCCTGCCTGACCCTGCACTGGGCCCTGCAGAGACCAATGGGCCAGATGTAGATCCTGCTCTCCAGGGACTCAGGACCACATAGCGAGGGTCCAGACGCTGCACCTAAGCAGTCTCCAATTCTTACAACAAAGCTGCAAAGTGCATGTTTTTTCCAAAATTTTATGATGGCCAATGGAGACTCAGAGACACTGAGTGATTTGTTTGAAGTCACTCAGCCAGTATGTGGCAAAGGTGGAATTAGAGTCTAAGAATGTCGCATGCCAAAGCTTAGGCTCTTTCTCCAAAAACACAAAGGACTCCTCAAAATGTCTTCAATATAGAATGTCCAGGGTAGTATTATAAGTGCCACAGTACCCACTGGGCACTGACACATGACATCAAGTGACCAATTCAACTAATTGATTTCTCTTTTTGATTTCTAGGTTGATAACTTCATACAGTCAGAGAATATCAGAGAAAAAAGAGAATTTAGTCCAACCTCCTCATTGTACAGATGGGGGAGCTGAGGACCCAAAAACATATCTTGTCCAAGATCACACAGCAACTTAATATCAGAGCTGGAATTCAAGCATACGTATGTGTGAATTTAAAGTCCCAGTCATTTCCACTTCAACGTGTTCTGGATGCCCAGCCTGGGACTTGGCACTTACTTTCACATCCTTTTTTTCTAGAGTATCACCTGCTTGAGGCAGGAACTGGTTGTAGTTCATCTTTGCATCTCTAGTGCTTGGCATGCAGAACAACACCCTCAATGAGCGTGTAGTGGCTGAAGGGGATGAAACAACAATAATTATCCCCATTATATGGATGAAGAAACTGAGGTTCAAGGAGATTAGAGTATCTGTCCAAGGTTACAGAGCTCACAGGCGGCTGTTGGCAGGAGGACCTAGGTAAGGCACCAGCCCCACTGCAACCTCGAAAACAGGGACAGCATTTAGTCTCAAATAAGGACCCTTACCCACTTCCTCTTAGTGTTGAAAAGAGCCCTGGGGGTGGTGTCCTGCAGGAGGACCAGGTACATGACTCAGCTGGAAGCCATGGCAAGTGTGCAGGGTGGAAGAAGACCCATCCCAGCAAGTGCCCCACTTGCAGAGGGGCCTCGGGCTTAGCTGGCCAAACTAGTCACACATGTTTGGAAGCCAGTGAAGAGCCTCACTGGAGGCCAGGAGAAAAATCCGTTCTGGGGGTTCTTCCAGGCCTTGGGAGGAGGTTGCCAAAGCAAGGTCAGGACAGGGGGAGGACAGATGTGTCCAAGGCCCTGCCAGAGGCCATGCTGGCCCCAGCACATCAGCCCCTTAACCAGAGCCATAACTCTATTGCAAGCTCAGAGCATTCCAGTTCCCAGATTAGACCATGGAAAAGTGGTTCCACGTGGGCTTCTCAGCTTGGTTGCTTACTGAACCCCCCACCCCTACCCCCAACCTCCAGCCCAGAATCACAGGGCAGCCATTTCATGCCAACACAAGGATGTTGCTCTTTACTTTCTTCTCTCTTGAGCGCACAAAAATAACTCTGCCAGACCCTAACATCCATGTGAACTCTCAAGAAGCTGGGCTTAAACATGTTTGCACGTCAGGACCAAAGCAATCCCACATGTGGCTGCTGAAATGAGGTGTCCTCTACGTGGCAAGTGGCTACCTTCTTCAGCCTCAGGGATGCTAATCGAAGGAATAAGTGAACACACAGGCACCCCTTCCTACACTCTCTACGTGGGTCTTCTCATTTAATTGGTCATCTTAATTTTGCAGGTGAAAACCACAGGCTCAGAGAAATGTGAATAGTTCAAAGTCATCCATTCACCCAACACACACTGATCATTTCCACCAGGATGCTCAATATGGATTTTTGTAGTGAAAAACCTTTTTTTCTGCTATGTAAAAGGATTCACTCATGGATTCCCTCATGCATACCATGCAAAGTTTCCTAAAGTGCAAAAATGTAAAAGACTAATTCTAGGAGAGCTTCAGAGGCATTTTGGAAAAATGAATTCTGTGCACAAATTAGCTTGGAAGTCACTGATTAAACAGGGGTTACTTAGGAAATCACTGATTAAAGAAACCCAACAGTGCAGGATTTTTTTAAATATAGGATTTTTCAAAGCTTTTAACTGGCTAAAGAGTATTTGACTCCCCCAGAAGAGTATGCAGTATTTTCCCAAAATTATGAGCTAGATTTTTAAGAAAATCTCTTTTGGAAGCACTTCCCCAATATATTTGGTTGAATCATAGGAAATTGCCAACATTCAACTGTTTTTTTATCTACAAAACAGCACCTCCATATATTTCAACCTAATATATACTATGGGGGGGTCACATGTTTTGTGCCTCCTTTATCGTATTTCATAGTGTGATGTGGCTAATAGGCCCTGAACCCCTTAAAGGGTACTTGACATGCAGCCTCTGATGTGCTTGCTGTTAGGGCTGGAAATAGACCTGGGGTGGAGTAGCCTAGGTGGCTACTCTCTACCCAAAACTCGTGTTTGCCCTTCCATAGTATGGACTTGTCATGGGAAGCAGCTGCCTAACTAGAGACTGTGTTGCCCAGTCCCCCTACAGCCAGGTAGGTGTGGGAGGCTAGTGTCTACTGTGAAATGTGAGTACACGTGATACATGCCACTGGCAAGGAAAGGCAGGTAAGAGGTCAGATGTGTCTGCTCCGCCCTCTCCTTTGTCCATCTTCTGGCTGAATACAGAGGACTTCATGGTCCCAGAGGTTAACAGATCCACAAGATAGAAGGGGACTCAGCCCTGCTTCACCACCTGGTGGAAAGCCACCCACCAGCTAGGCACACTCACCTTGAACTATTAGATGAAGGAGAAAGAAATTAATTGCGGGGGGGGCGAGGGTGGTGTTGTCATCATCACAGGAGAAAGCGTTATACTAACTAATACAGTAAAGTTAGGAGCAGGCAGCGAGAATGGCCATCCAGTACCCTGAAGGTGGTGACAGGGTAGAACAAAAGAAGACCAACCTCAACAAGCCCACACAATAAAGGGGTCACTGGTCAGGATGGCCAGACTGGGCTAAGGTGCTTGGAAGCTCTCTTAGTCGATTCAGCCTGCTCTAATAAAATGCCATAGACGGAATCACTTATAAATGATAGAAATTTATTTCTCACAGTTCCAGAGGCCGGACCATCCAAGATCAAGATGCTGGCAGATTTGATATCTGGTGAGAGCCCACTTCTTGGTTCACAGATGGCTTTTCGTTGAGTCCTCACATGGTGGAAGGGATGAGGGATCTCTCTGGGGTCTCTTTTTTAAGGGCACTAATCCCATTCATGAAGGCCCTGCCATTACAACCTAATTACTTCCCCCAAAGCTCTACCTCCAAATACCATTACACTGGGGATTAGGTTTCAATATATGAATTTTGGGGCACATAGGCATTCAGTCCAAAGCGAAAGCCAATGCAATTTGTAGTGTGCTGATTACAAGAATGTTATGCAAAATGCTAGCATTGGGTCTAGATGTTGCAGTGCCTTCCTCCCACTCAAACCCACCACATCCAATCGGTCCTCACCAAGTCCTACGGATTCTACATCCTCTGTCCCACCACCCTATCTCCTCCGTATCACCTCTGCCCTAGATACACTGTCTCCTTCAGATTTCCCCAGCGGCAGTCTCCTACCAACCCCTCCAAAGCCACACACAGAAAGATTTCAAAGGGATTTCCTTAGCACTGAAAATCTAACCTCTCTCCCTGTATAAATACTTAAGTGGCTCCAAGTATGCTCAAGATTAGGTCCAAACTCCTCAGAGAGAAAACGACAAGTGAGTCGCCATTCTGAGCTGAGCTTATTGGGTGACTTGAGACGAGGGTAAATTTTGGAGCAGATTACTCTGGGTTCCCTCCTTGACTTCACCACCTCCTACCTGCATGGCTGTGCACATGGACCTCACACTTTTGACCCTCCATTTCTTTACCAATAAAATGGAACAGTATCACAATGTCTTGCATATAGAATGTGCTCCATGTTAATTGCCCTTCTTCTTTTCGCATGAATAGAGCAAAGGGCACTGGACGTGGAGGTGGGAAGCCTGACTCTCCTCCCAGGCTGACCCCTAGCATGGTACTTGGCATAGAGCAGGCGTTCCCTGCATGTGTGCCTGCTAGATGGGTCAGTGCTAGAGCCCTGGCTCCCAGTCAGGTGTCCTTCCACTCTCATGGCCATACCCAGGTTCAATGCCAGGCATGAGAAGGTGGCTGTTCCTAAAAAGTCTGCTACATAATGCTGTCTTCACCACGCAGAGTGAGCACCAAGCTCTAGAGGGGAAGAAAGGACTCTGCTCCCCACCCCAGCAGATCTCCCCAAAAGAAACAACTTTGCCCATCAGAGAAGCACACAGGTGGTAGCAAATGGGCATATTAGTCCTAGGGCCCAGCAGTAAACTGTCCCCTAAATCAACCAGGCAAGATCTTATAGTCCTTTCTGCTGATCTTTGAAAATAAGACAGAAGGGTAAACATTTACCTCCTCAAAGCAAACATCTGCTTTGCAGTTTCTGAGGATGAGTCTGTGGAGAGAGCTCTCCCTCTGTGAGGGCTCCCAGGAGAGGCCAGCAATGTGTGGGGCATTTTCCTAGAAAAGAAGGGCCAAGTTCCCAGAGATGTCCCCCAGCCAGCCCTCCCTCAAGGAGAGTGTTAAGACCCTCTTTACACACCTCTTCTTCCTTCTTTGGTCCTGAAACAAATCCTGTCTCTAAGGGAGTTCATCTCATTGCTGACCTCATTTTATGAAATGAATATCATTTTATTCATTTTAATGAATATGGCCCCTTTGTTCTACCTACACTCTTCAGCTAAAATAAACTATTGGACAAGGGCAAGGGCAAGAAGTGGTACTCAAACTCATCCAAAACCTCACAGAAAAGGGGGTTGTTCTATACAGCAGAAAGCATCCTGATACACCACGCATTGTTCAATCATAGAATTATGACATCTCAAAGTAACCGTATTTAGCTCTTGAACTTCCACCATGTGACTCAGCAACTTCCCAATGTTGTTCTGAGAACTAAATAAATGGAATGGCTCAGTAGCCCCTGGAGACCACATTAAAAGATAAGTATCCACTACCAGTTTATCATGTGTGATGGAAACTGTTGTTTGAATACCCAATAGACATTTCCTTCCCACCTTTTTCATGCTGCCATCTACACACACACAGAGGTTCGCATTTCCCTAGTCTTCCTTGCAAGTAGCAGTGGCCATGTGACTCAGTTCAACTCAGTGATCTATATGGAGAAACTTACTGGAGGGCTTCTAGGGGAAGATGTCCTCACTTGATAGAGAGATGCTACTGTGGCATCCCTTGGCTTCCTACCTTTGAAAATAGTCATTTGAGGACTGAGGCTGAAGTAGCTCTACTTAAATCATAAGGCAACAAGCCTGAAGACAAAAGTCAGTGTTCTGAGGAAAGAGGAACTGGAAGGCGGAAAGAGGATGGTTTTGTTTTGGGGTTTTGGTTTGTTTTGATTTTGGTTTTTTGGTCCCTGAACCAGCCTGGAACTGCCTATTTCTTTTTTTATTGAAGTATAGTTGATTTACACTGTTTTAGGTGTACAGCAAAGTGATTCAAATATATATATATAACTGGATATATATATATATACTCTTTTTCAGATTCTTTTCCATTATAAGTTATTACAAGATATTGAATATAGTTCCGTGTGCTAGTCAGTAGGTCCTTGTTGTTTATCTACTGTATAGGTAGTAACGTGTACAATTTCTCCCTCCTCCCAATTTATCCCTCCTCCCCCCTTTCCCCTTTGGTAACCATAAGTTTGTTTTCTATGTCCGTGAGTCGATTTCTGTTTTGCAAGTAAGTTCATTTGTATCATTTTTTTAGATTCCACATATAAATGATATCATATGTTATTTGTCTTTCTCTGACTTACTTCACATAGTATGATAATCTCTAGGTACATCCATGTTGCTGAAAATGGGAAACTGCCTACTTCTTAAGCCACTATTAGACAGATGTTCAATCACTTGAACTCAAAGTATCTTAACTGAGGCCTTGTGCGTTATCGATCCATAGTATACAAAGATCTTGGGACATGAAGGAACCCCACTGGAAGTAGATGATTCAAGGGTTAAAAGTAGAAAATAAACCTTTACAAAGACTAGACAATATATAAGTGTTTAATATGATCAATATATCCCCTTGTGAATATCTCTGTAAAATAGGAATGATAATGATATCTACGACAGGGGATTGTTCTAAGGATTAGATGAGTTAATACATGCAAGGTAAAGTTCAAAGCACTGGGTAATTATAGCCATCATGTTAATCAGTAAAAAACATAACATTCTTTAATAAAGCAAATGAGCCGGGCACTGGGCTCAGAATCAGAAAACCTGGCTTCTGGACAGATACTTCTTCTCTTTGATCACATATAAACGTTTGTGGCTGTTTCAGGACAATGAAATCTCAGTACGATATAGTCCCTATGTCAAAGGGTGTTGAAAGTTTGATGAATCAGATGAATTTTAGTTACTGCACATTGCCAATTCAGTAATGAAGTAAATGTATCACTGGACGTCTTAAATGTCTTAAAAAATAACATTTGTAAATAAAATGGAGCTTTTGGTTGTGCAACTAAGGAAGAGTCTGAAAGTTTTTAAATCACTTCATATGAAATGTGTTTTCCTTTCCTAAAACAACAGCTCAATAACCAGTCTGAGCAGGAAAGTAGATGAACAGGGAATGAGAGTGCTTAGGGTCTCGGTTGGGTCCACTGACCTGCTGATGTGCCTCTGGGTAAGTCCTTTCCCGTTTGGGGGCCTCAGTTTCCTCATCTGTAAACTGGGGGAAAGAGCCTGGAGTCAACAGTTGGACAGCCCAGTCCTTATCCCAGCTCTACTCCTCAGCTGGGAAACCTGAAACAAGTCACTTTGTCTGAGCCCCACCACTAAAATAAGGACAAAAATATCGAGCAACCTCAAAGGAAAGCTGTGAAATGTCGTCAGAACACGTGAAAAATTTCAGGGTAGACCCCTAATAAATTTTGGTTAGAGCATAGTATGTCACCCATCCCTGTTCCAACATTCTATTACTGTGTATAAAGTGTGGCCTGGAAGATAGAAAGGAACAAAAGAGATGACGTGTTCTTTGTCCCACAAAACCACACACCAGACAGGATGGTTTGGGCCCCACTAGAAGCCCAGGGCTCCCTTGCAAACGACCAAAGGCTCTTGGTCAACCTTTAGCACAAGGGACATTTATTATTTATTAAGGAGACAAAGAGGGTCCCTAAGGGCCCCCTGGGTGCTGGTATAAGAAATGATCGGCAGTAAATACGGGAAAGGTACAAGCTCTGAGAAACAGACTTCTATAGGATGTCTTCAATGCCTGAGTAGTGATTATCAGAATTCCCACAGTTATGAGGTCAAGTAAGGAAGCAAAGATTGAACATGAAACTTTCACTAACGTACTCCCCACCTATAAAGGTAACCCTCATTCAAAGAGCAGCACACACACGCATACACACACTGTTTGACACTAAAGAGTATGACCCACAAAGAAGAGGATGTGAGGGGAAGATGGCCTTTCTTCCATGGTCAAACCTGCCACATCTAATAATACAAGAAATATATGATGCAAATGGCCTACAAAGTAATACTGTAATTTACAAAAGACTCCGGATGTTATAAAGTCAGTGAAAGCGATACAAAAGAACTGTATGAATCAGAAGGCAGGTCCCTAGAGAGTTCTGTTGGCATCCCAGGATCTGGTTTCCCACTTGTGGCACCTCAGCAAACCTCTCCACCATCCAGTGGACTAAGTCATACCCCCTCCACTGAGGTCTGAATCTCAGCCTAAGGAGAAGGGATCCTCTTCCAAATTTGTTCCTTCCTTGCATACTAAAAGAAAAGTCCCACATTGTCCTCGACTCACAGCACTTCTGACACCAAATGTGGGAGTGGGAGTAGGCGGGGGCATACCAGCTGATTCTCCAATGCGCAGACACCACCTGGGTGTGCTACGGTTCCGCTATGACATGAACTATCAGAAGTTAGTGCAGACGCAAAAGTTCAGGGCACAATCCCACAAGACTGTCTTGTGGCTTCAGGGGCCAATCACAAGCCCCAGGTACTCACCTATACTTCTGACCAACTGACTAGAAATTGGGGGTTACCATAAGCCCCTGCTCAGGCTTGATCATGTCCTATAATGGCCCACAGAACTCAGGGAAACACTTACTTACATTTGCAGTTCATTATAAAGGACGCAATTAAGGATATAGATGAACAGCCAGATAAAGAGGTACATAGGGTAAGATCTAGAAGTGTTTTGTGTGCAGGCACTTCTGTCCCCATAGAGTTGGGGTGCATGATGCACCACTGTTTTGGAATGTGGATATGTTCACCAACCCGGATGTTCTCCCAACACCACAGTTCAGGGATTTTTTTTTTTATGGAGGCTTCATCACACAGGCATGATTGATTATTAATTAACTCAACCTCCAACCCCTCACCCCTCACCCCTTCCCAGAGGGTGGAGGGTAGTGCTGAAAGTTCCAAGCTTCTTAATCATGCTTGGTCTTTCAGGTGACCAGACCCCATACAGGAGCCTCCCAAGAGTGGCATCATTCATTAGAACAAAAGACACTACTATCACCCAGAAAATTCCAAGGGATTTAGGAGCTTTAGGTGAGGCATTCCTATCTCCTCCATCATTCAGGAAATTACAGGACTTTAGGAACTCTGTATTAGGATTCAGGGCAGAGAACAATATATATATATATGTCTATATATATCTATATCTATATCTATATATATATAGATATATATAGACATATATATATAGACATATATATATATATATACACGTATATATATATATATATTTCTTACTATTTCAGAGGTACCCTGCCTCCACCCTAGAGGAAGAGAGTGCTCCTTACATCCTCTACTCCTGCATTCTTTACTGTTATCTTTACCCCTCAGTAGTTAATATGCCCTGCAACTAGTTTACAATTCTTTATATTAACCTTTCTCCATTCAAATTACTGTATGGTTTCTATCTTCTGACTGGACCTTGACTGATATGCTTAGAGAAAGTCACTTAACCTCTCTGAGCTTCAGTTCTTTCTTCTGTAGAATGGAAATAATTAAAGTTCAAATAATTATTTTTAACTAATACAGTGTAAACATAACTTTTATATGCACCAAGGAAGCAAAAATTTTGTGTGACTGGCTTTATTGTGATATTCACTGTACTGCAGTGATCTGGAACCCAACACGCAATTTCTCCAAGGTGTGGCTGTACATACAGCACTTAGAAGGGCACTAGTTACAGTGCTCAATAGTTGAAGTTTGTTTTTTTTTTCCCCCCACAAATTTATCCAAGGTTACACAACTAGTAACTGGTGGATCTGCGATTGAATCTGGACCTAAATGATTCTAAAGATTACTTTTTTTGCATAGCTAAATGTTAAAACATCCATCTCTTAAGAAACACATGTCCTTAGAAGACTCAGTGTAGTGGTTAAGAGCCTGGGTTTGGGAGCCAAAAAGTCTGAATCTGGGCTTCCCTGGTGGCGCAGTGGTTGAGAGTCCGCCTGCCGATGCAGGGGACACGGGTTCGTGCCCCGGTCCGGGAAGATCCCACATGCCGCGGAGTGGCTGGGCCCGTGAGCCATGGCCGCTGAGCCTGCACATCCGGAGCCTGTGCTCCGCAACGGGAGAGGCCACAACAGTGAGAGGCCCGCGTACCGCAAAAAAAAAAAAAAGTCTGAATCTGGCGCCAATATTTATTAATTGTGTGTCCTCAGGCAAGCTACTTCACTTCTTTCCACCTCAGCTTCCTTCTCTGTACCAAGGGGATGATAGCATCCACCTCACAGGGCTGCTTAAAGATGGGAAGGGTCATGATGCAAAGTGCTCAGCTTGGTGCCTTGCCCGGAGTGAGAGCTCAACAGTGATTATTCTAGTCTTGTTTTCCTTGTCGTTATCATGGTTCCTAGAACGTAAAAGCACTCAGTAGATGTTGTGAGTGTTGGTGGTGGTGTTGTTTGTGTTCAATATGTTTGTTGAATGAATAAATAAATGCAGAAGGGAGAGCCAAGTGATAGAGAAATTTGCTTTAAAAATATTAGGGGCCAGAAAATATGCCAAAGAACTATTAAAAGTGCCCTCTCCATGCATACAGCCCTTGGGCTAGCGGGCAGCAGCCCAACCAGCTGGAACTTCCCTTCCAGAAGGCAAGAGGCCTCAAAGGCAGCATCGCCAGGCAGCCACGCCAGGGACACACCAACAGAGCAAGCTGGCCTTCTGACAGAGAGGTCATATTCTGTGTAAGGACGTGTAACGTGGCACCTCTGGTAAGGATGGGCAACGAAGGACTCAGGAAGCTTTTGAGGAGCAGCTACCCACACCCGGGGCAGACCTGGACTGAAATAATAGCTGTTTGCCGAGCCTGCCTGTACCACCACTCTGCCAGGCCCTTGACACACCTAGCTCATCTTTCACAATCCTGAGAGGGGGTGTTCAGTCCGATGGGTCCTGCTCCAGAGAGCGCTGAGCTGTGACTGAGGCCTGCTCTGTGACCTTGGACAAGACGCTTCACCCCTCTGAGCTGTTCTGTCAACAGAGATACTAACAGTGCCTACTTCACAGAGGTGGAGGAGCAGAGACAACATTAAATATGAAGCTGCAGCCTCTCTCCACAGAGCCTCCTGAGTCCCAGCAAACGCTGGCACAGGAAGTGGAAGCTCAGTCAGGACAGAGTGAGCCCTGAGTAGCAGCTCTGAGTTCAGATTTCCTGAGGAAAACCGTTTAGGCCTAAACTCATTCGAGAATTATCCCTGAATAGAATTGGCTCTTGACCAAACTGTGGGGTGGGGTGGGGGAATAGCAGCTAATATTTATTAAGCCTTTGTGCCTGGCTCAGCATGTCACATGAAATAACTTATTTACACATCATAATAACCCCAGCCTACCCCTATTAATAATGGTCATAGGGCTTCCCCGGTGGCGCAGTGGTTGAGAGTCCACCTGCCAATGCAGGTGACACTGGTTCGAGCCCCGGTCCGAGAAGATCCCACATGCCGCGGAGTGGCTGGGCCCGTGAGCCATGGCCGCTGAGCCTGCGCGTCCAGAGCCTGTGCTCTGCAACGGGAGAGGCCACAACAGTGAGAGGCCCGCGTACCGCAAAAAAAAAAAGTAATGTTCATATAATACCACATATCTGTATCATTCTTTTTTTGAGAGAGAGAGTTTATTTAGAGAGAGACATATTCCATAGGCAGGATGCTGTCCGTACACACATAATCATATAATTCTTTTCCGCTAAAAGCAAACTTTCACATCCACAATTTCCTTTTATCCTCACAACATGTCTAGGAGGTGTAGATTACTAATACCCCCAATCTACAAATGCAGATATGAGCCCACGGCGGGAAGATGGCTTGCTTTTGGTTGCAGAGAGAGTGACAGAACCTGAGAACGCAGGTCTCCATTCTTGGAGACCAGTGCTTTACAACTGTAAGACTCTTCTTCCTTCTTGATTTCCCCACCCCCTTCCCCTCCTGTGCCAGGTGAATTGGATTAAATAACTCTAAATGCCAATGAGCATTTGGAAGTGGCCATATGAAGATAATGTGTCCCTGGAAGTGATTTGGAGACACGTCCCTCAGCCTTTTTTTTTTTTTTTTTTTTTTTGCGGTACGCGGGCCTCTCACTGTTGTGGCCTCTCCCGTTGCGGAGCACAGGCTCCGGATGCGCAGGCTCAGCGGCCATGGCTCACGGGCCCAGCTGCTCCGTGGCATGTGGGATCCTCCCGGACCGGGGCACGAACCCGTGTCCCCTGCATCAGCAGGCTGACTCTCAACCACTGCGCCACCAGGGAAGCCCCCTCAGCCTCTTTTAAGCCATTTAGAGACCATGGAAATGCACCACCAGATCTCTGGAAGCCCGCTCTTACTGTTGCCCCTCTGGATCCACCAGCACGTGTACTGAGGCCAGGCATCCCAGGGCAGCTCCCAGCCAATGACTGAGTCCAGCAGGGGCGCTAGTGCCCACCCATCCTACCAGATACAGCCAATGACTGAGTGAAGGGAGGGGGCAGTGGGGAGCAAGCCTCTGCCCACCCCTACTAGATACAGCCAATGACTGGGTGCAGCAGGGGAGCAAGTGCCTGCCCACCCCTAACAGACGCAGGCTACTCCAATGGGTGACTTGGTTCAGGAACCGCTATACGAGCCTGGACAAAACTTTCTCAGAAGTGACCTTAGGTTTGAGCCCTTCCTGTCCAGCCCTCTTAACTTTCACCTCTGCTTTCCCCGCGGGGGCGGGGGGTGGGGGGGGCAGTCCCGCATCACTTCTGCAGGTTTGCCCTGCCTGCTGCCGCTCTCTCCCCTTTATCCTTCACAAGCGTTTCCCCAACAAATCTCTTGAATAATCTAACCTTGTCTTGGCATCTGCCTCTCAGAGGATCCAACCTACCGTCTCCTCTTAGCTGGAGATGTATTCACAGATGACCAACAGATTAGACCCTCGTCCTTCACTTCCCCCTGCAAAAGAGCAATCTGGGAGGACCAGCATTTGCGTGCTGGATCCTGGCTACCCTGCTCTGCTCTCTCAGACCTCACTTGGCTCTCTCAACCTCCGTCATGCTGACCTTGGCCTGCTTGCCTCCCTTTAATCTGACCCACCAGCCTCCAACCCAACTGCACTTCCTGGCACTGAACTCATCTTCCTCCCTCAGTGTTCCTGCACCAGGCTGGGCATGACTCCTCAGACCGAGTCCTGGGGTCTCTCCCACAAGTAAACTGATTGAAGGACAGTTCTCCCAACCCTGCATCCGTCTTTGGTGGTGGGATGCCTGATGGGCAGGACCAGGCATCTATAACTCAGCCTCCATTGAGCTTCCTTCCCTCAAGGCAGAGCCAGGGTGGCCCCCATGAGTCACCATCTGAAGGGCCTTCGCAGAAATCCCTACCCAAACAATGACAGGGGCGGGGGGAGGAAGGCCACAGGTCTGAGCAAACGCCAGATCCAGGTGGGCAGAGGTGTAGGGAATGAGCAGCTCAGTAGGGAATAAGAAACTCAGAAACAGAGGAGGGGATCCAGGATGAGCAGACTGGGCTCAAAGGAGAGAGAGTGTTTCGGGTACAGCTAGGATTGCGTAGGGTCTGGTGAACCAGCCTGACTTAGAGGGCAGCCGCAGTGGGTAATCAGTCACTGAGCCCCACCACCCAAGCCTCAGCCCTCGGGTTGTTCCGGAGGGCATTTTTTTGCCCAGTGTCCCTCTGGTAAAGCTCAAGATGGCCCTTCCTCTGCCAGCTTCACCCCATCTGCTCTACAGGGCTGCCACTTCACTTTGCGGTTTGCCCCCAGTGTCTTTCCACAAGCATCTCTCTGACCCTTTCCTCCGCGGGAGCTGGACACTGAGCCCACAGTTCCAGCCACCAGGGGGCAGATGCTTCTCCTCCGGCCCACTTAACACCCCCAGCCCCATTCCACCACATGAGTGACAGCAGACATCACGCGGCGTCTGTGCACTGAACCACTGCCTCCCCGGCCACCTCAACCCTTCCCATTCACGCAGCCATTCAATTCTTACCAGCTGTGTGGCTTTCTCCCTCCCTTTTTCTAGTCCAAGTCCCTGAGACCCCCGCTGGGTGAAGGTCAAGTCTATGTGACCAGAGGCAGGTGAATGTCCCCCTCTGGACCTCAAGTCCCATCTTACGCTGGGGACGAAGGTCCTCTAGAGATCACCCCTCAGGGCCTTCCCAACTTGGGAATTCCGTGGCCACCTTAGTTCCATAATCCCATAACCACTCGGCCCCCAGTATCTCTCGTGCAAACACTGCATCCATTTTCCCTTCCTTGTCCTCACGATGGGCGAGGGGCTGCACGGTCAGGGCGCATCACCCATTTCCTGGCATCTTTTGCTACCCAATCTCCCCGTAAAGGACTTCCTGTCCAGGTATAAAGAGGACTCCCCTCCCCCAGCCCACCCCATTCTCCAGCCCAGCGGCTGGGACCGTGGCCTCCCCAGCCAGACCCCCAGAGGGGAGATGAAAGAAATCCTGCACAGCCACCCCTACTGACAGTGACACGTCTACCACACAGCTGCTTGACACTCCCTGAAACACACAGATGCACACTGACTCCCTCACACATTCTCACACTCAGGGCCCAGCACATCCAATTACTTCTTGTCTTCTAACACGTACCAACTCTGACACAAGCCCTCTCGGTCTTCCCACTCACATTCCTTCTCCCTCTCTCTCTCACACACACACATCAAGGACCACTCCTGGCCAAAGGAAGAAACAGTGAACTCAGGCGATGACCGTGATTCTCCTCTCCCTCTCTGGCCCTAGTGAGCAGAGGCTCTGCCCAGAGCCCCTCTCTGTGCTCCCCCCGGGCCCCTCTCTGTGCTCCCCCAGGGCCCCTCTCTGTGCTCCCCCAGGGCCCCTCTCTGTGCTCCCCCAGGCCCCCTCTCTGTGCTCCCCCAGAGCCCCCTCTGTGCTCCCCCAGGGCCCCTCTCTGTGCTCCCCCAGGGCCCCTCTCTGTGCTCCCCCAGAGCCCCCTCTGTGCTCCCCCCAGGCCCCTCTCTGTGCTCTCCCAGGGCTCTTCTCTGTGCTCCCCCGAGCCCCTCTCTGTGCTCTCCCAGGGCCCTTCTCTGTGCTCCCACACACATACCCAACCCACCTTCCAAGGGCTCTCTCTCTCATGTTAAAGCCCAAAGTGAGCCAAGGCCAAGTTAATGAAGACAACAGTGTTTTCTAAGCACCAAGTTATGTTCTCAGGTGAAAAGAAGACATGAAGAATGTTCGTCTGTTCTTGGGTTCAGTCAGAGCTGCTGAGAGAGACTCCGAGGGGAAAGGAGGCCAAGCAGGCAGCATCAGCACCCTCCTCCTCAGCCACAGGGAAGGAGCTGGGGGGAGTTACAAGTGATTCATTTTTGTACCTCGTCACAAAGCATATTTATCCCCCCATACTAAGGGAGCATTTACTAAGCCACTTTCCTCATCCTGAAATAGTAACTAGTATTGATGAGTCCTTATTCTAGGCCGGGGACTGTGATAAGCACTGGGCATACATAAATTGGTTAAAACTCACAACAACCTTACAAATATTTTTATGATCATTGTTTTTGCAGATGACAAAACCAAAGATTAAAAGAATTTAAAGTAACATGCCCAATGCCTCCCAGAAGGTAAGGAAGCAGCTGGTTTACAACCTGTGTGACCCCCAGGCCCAGGATTAACAACCAAGCTCCAGCACCTCCCCTGTCCCTCACTTTTGGATTTGGACAGAACCAAGTTCAAATCCTGGCCCCGCCGCTGTGTGACGCCAGGCAATTTCCTTAATCTCTCTGGGTTTCCATTTCCACACCTCCGCAGTGAGGACACTGGTGCCATCGGCATCTGTTTTGTAGAGTTGTCAGGA
This sequence comes from Mesoplodon densirostris, assembly GCF_025265405.1. Taxonomy (NCBI): domain Eukaryota; kingdom Metazoa; phylum Chordata; class Mammalia; order Artiodactyla; family Ziphiidae; genus Mesoplodon; species Mesoplodon densirostris. The sequence goes on along the minus strand of NC_082662.1, from coordinate 47,850,437 downwards.
TTACAGAGGGTTTCTCTAAAGCACTTAGCACGACACCCGGCCCACAGTAGGTCTTCAATAAGTGTCTCATCTCTGCCTTCCTGTAAAATTTGGTAGGGCCTTCAGAGACCAAAATGAGCCCACAAGGTAAGAACCCAGATCTAGGATACCAGATTTGGAAACGGAGTGAAGCTCTTTCAAATGTAGTTTTTAGGGGGTTCAGCCATCTGGAATGCATTCCTTCCTACCACGGGGTTCTCCTTCCTACCACGGGGTTCAGCCATCTGGAATGCATTTCTCTGAGGGCACTGCAGACAGAAGCCATGAGCGGGTCCAAGAGGAGTTGAGATGGCTGGATGGATGATAGAGACAGACAGGGGCACTCGAACAAGCACTAAAACCTCCCGTTTGCCCTGTACTTTCGTTTACAAAAACCTACCCACCCATTAGCTCATTTGATCCTCACAACCACCCTCAGAGGCAGCTGACATGGTCAAACGTGTCTAGGATGATGTCACCTCCACTGGACAGATGGAAGAACAAGGCCCAGAAAAGGAGCAGGCCCTGCCCATGGTGACAGCTGGGGCTCACAAAGACCCAGGCCAGCCAACAGTGGCCCCAGGACCCTTTCCAGAGGACAGAGGGGAAGGAAGGAGCAGGGGACTTCCCATTAATAACAGCAATAGCCAATACTCATTTGCCAGCAGGGCTGGGACCAGGGTGAAAAGAGAAAGACACCTAGGGCACAGAATTTAACGAGGCAAGCAAGCACAGGGTGAGTGCATCCATAAATTTTGTACCCTAGCAACTTCACCCCACTCCCAGACCTGTTTACCAGGCTGTTCTAAACACTTTATGCATATTAACTTATTTAATCTTTACAACAAGCCATAAAGTAGGTACCATGTCATCACCTTTTACACACATGGAAAACAGAGGCACGTCTTTATAGACATGGATGAAAGTGAGGCGATGTGGATGCTCCAGGCCTCATAGGAAGAGTCCACACTCAGACCGTTGACTCTGCTGCCTGCTCTTCCTTGCTGCCTCTGACCATGACCATGGTCTCTAGGGCTCACGAGTTATGTCCCTTCCAAAAACAGTCAATGAGTGAGACTAGGAGAAAAGGGAAGTGACATTCAGTGGCCCCTGAAACAGCTATAATTGATTCTTATTATCTGCAGTAATTGTGTTCTATAACCATGAACACTGGATTCATAAAGGCTGAACCATTGCTCCTAGGGGAAATACAGGGTTAGGTTCCTGCAAGCCTCTGGTTATGACATTTTATCAACTGATCAATATATAACCTTATTTTATGTATATTTCTGTTTAAAGACATCTTACTTAATATATACTGTTGAACTCATGGCCGACAGCACCACAACTCATGCCTGAATGAAAGTTATCTAACATGTATTTTCTCTGTAAGGCACACAGGAACAATAGACAGCACTTCAGCACTGCAGCTGGGGCCCTATGCATGCCCCGTATGTATTGTACATGTGTCCTGTAGCCATGCAGCACTACAATCGTTTCATTTTAAACAGTGAAATCACAAACAAAAAGCACAAAATGTGGGAAATGTGGCACTAAATAGATCATTAAAAGGCCACTTGTTTATAGTCTGAGCTGAAACAAGAAGGCAGAGCATCTCTTTGTTTGACCTCATCCGGGAATGTGTGCATTGGGTGACTCAAATTTTTCATCAGTTTTGCACATGTCCACAAGTGACAACAAAAGAGATTGATATGGGGGTTACAAATTTTAGCAAGTAGGCAAATGCAAACACGGAATCTGTGAACAATGAGGATCAACTACACGCGCACGCATGATTATTGCCCCAGCTTTATACAGAAGGACACAGAGGCCCAGAGAGGTCCAGTGACCAGCCCACAGTCATGCAGTGTTTAAGGTGGCAAGACTTGTACCCTGGTTCATTTCTCCCCAGGTTACCCTCCTTCAAAGAGGAGCATGCTTGGATCTTTCCCAGCAATCTGGGCTCTCCTTTCATGAGCCCCCAAAAACTCAATGTAGTGTCACCCGGGGTTTGGAAGAATCAGAAGACCCAGGTTTGACAGCCAGTCCTAACCCTCAGTTTTCCCAGCTGTAAAGCAGAGATGACAGCTCCTGCCTCACAGGAGGGTTGTCAAGATGAGCTAAGAAGCCTGCAAATGCTGGAAAGGTGAGTCACTGTCTTCCTTTCCCTCTGAAAACTGGCCTTCCCCATTTAGGCTAAGGCTCCCATTCTGGGCCCCTCCCACTGAGCGGACAGGGAGGGACTGGGCCTCCCCCAGCTGCAGCTGAGAGCCTGGGGCCTAGAGAAGAGCAGTGAGCACCTCCCCTCTAGGAAAGGGTGTGCACTCTCCTGAGTGGATGATCATCCCTCACAGACCCTTGACTTCCTCTAGAGCCAAAACACGGCCTGTGGTTTTAGAGGATCAAATCATTTTCGCTCCCTTTTCTTTCCAGGGTCCAACGGTGCAAAGATGGCTCTTAAGGGACCCCCCTTGGCGTGCTGAGCATGTGGCACTTGGGAAAGATCCCATGAAGTGAGCACTGCATCTGAATGCTACTGCTGCTCATGAGTGTGGGACCCTCACTCGCCAGCTCTGACCCTCGTTTTTCTTATCACCAAATGCAAGGAGTAATAGTGCCTGTCTCTACTGATGTAAGGATTGATGTAAGAATCAAATGACCGGGCTTCCCTGGTGGCGCAGTGGTTGAGAGTCCGCCTGCCGATGCAGGGGACACGGGTTCGTGCCCCGGTCCGGGAGGATCCCACATGCCGCGGAGCGGCTGGGCCCGTGAGCCATGGCCGCTGAGCCTGCGCGTCCGGAGCCTGTGCTCCGCAACGGGAGAGGCCACAACAGTGAGAGGCCCGCGTACCGCAAAAACAAAACAAAAAAAAGAATCAAATGACCTAAAGTCCTCCACTTCACTCCACCCATGCCCTAGAACCAGCAGCACAGGCTTTACCTTTTAGAAATGCAGCAACTCAGGCCCACCCAGACCTGCTGAATCAGAATCTGCCTTTGCCCAAGCTCCCCAGGTGTGTATTAGTGTGTGGGCAGCACTGCCCTCGTGCCCTGCCCAGGACCTAGCAGGTGCTCAATAAATAATAGTTATTATTTTAATCAGCATATGGGTCCAACCGTCAAAGAGCTCACAAATAACTAATACGAGCACACAGATCACTAATGCAAGGCTGGACATGTGAGAAGAAGCCAAACATTCTGGGAGGAGAGAAGACAGAGTGGCTGCCACAGTTTGGAGCCCTCAGACAAAGCATTAGACCTAGCTTCCTTCCTTCGTTTCTTTGCTTTAATACCGTTCTTTCTTTCTTGAATGAGTGTTAGCTTATTTCTGTGCTGATTGTGTTCCAGGCTCTGTCCTGGGCCCTGGGGAGAGAAAGCCACAGAAAGACGTCACCCTTGACTCAAGTTGTTTGCACTCTAATCAGAGAAACATAAACCAATAATCACAAAATGAGTTATAGTACCATTCAAAATCCCATGGAATAATCAAACCTCCAAACTTGATTCAAAGGGGTCACTTGCTCCCCCCTCCCCACGGCTAGGGGCCCGCTGCCAGCAAGAAGCTCTCCTGAGTGGGATGGGGAGAGGAAGAGGAAAGCCGTGGTCCTTCATCCTCCGCTGTGCCACGCCATTTCCTCATCCTCTGGCTAACTGTGCTTCCTAGCACCGCCCCCCCTGCCCCCCCCCCCCCCACCGCCAGGGTTGAGGCAAGATAAGAAAGGCAGGGACATTCTTAATGGACTGATACTGCCCTGAGATAGCTTTATCACATTCTCTCAGCTCAGCAACACTTAAAGCTAATTCTTTAAATACAATTTCACGGCTTCTCAGAGACACCTACAGCTCCCTTGACAACAACAATAATGCATTCTCCTCCAGCTTGTCACTTACTACTTCTGCAGCTCCTAGGAATCCAGACATTCACCTCTTGCCTTTTTCTATTGAATCTGTTTTCACCCTAGTCAGGCACACACGCTACCTCCCTCTCACAGGTGGCCCACATTTAGTCCATGGGAAACACTCTGATATCCTTTGCTCCAACAAACTCCAAGAATGCGGGTATCTTTTACCTGAGTCATAAAGTCACTAGATATCAGCTACCAAAGTAAACTGTAAGACAGGACTCCCCAGAGGTCCTCATATTCATAACTTTAATAACTAAGTATGCCTTCTAATATTTATTCTCCTTTTATTCCATAGCTAGAGTACCCAACTTTTTAACTGGGCACATTGTTGTGATTAAATTTTCCCGTTGAGATATAAACAAAGTGTCATGTGAGGAAGTCTAAGATGTCTCCTTAAAGTGGGAGTGTGCATACCTTTTTGTTCCTTCTTCCTTCCTGTTGCTGGAAGTATGGATGTGATGGCTGGTGCTCTAGCACTCATCTTGAACCATGAAAACAGAGACCTCGCTCTAAGGAAAATGGAGCAGAAACCTGGAAAGCAACTGTGACTACTGATCCATCAAACCAGTTTTGGATTGCCTTCCCCCAGACTTCATTTATTGAGAGAAATCAGTTTCAATCTGTTTTAAATCACTATTTAAGTGTTTCTTATCTGAATCTTGTCCTAACACACTGCGTAATAGTCTATTGTATTACACACTATGTATGCTAAACCATAGTATATTTATTTGATCACGGTTCTCATATTGTTCCTTCAGATTGTTTCCAATTTTCACTATTAGGAATAACACTGTAATGAACTTTTGTCCATACTCCTGGTTATTTCCTAAGGTAGAAAATAAAGCTTCTGCTACAGATATAGGTCCATATAACTTTCCTAAGTTTAGACTCTTATCTTCTCAGAAGCAGCAGTGAGGAAGTCGCATCGTTCCCATACTTAACACACATGTGGACTTTAGAACACACCACACTGGTTTTGTCAGCTCTTGTGACTATAATGCTGCATGACAAACACTTCAAAACTCAACAGCTTTCAGGGCTTCCCTGGTGGTGCAGTGATTGAGAGTCCGCCTGCCGATGTAGGGGACACAGGTTCGTGCCCCGGTCCGGGAAGATCCCACATGCCGCGGAGCAGCTGGGTCCGTGAGCTGTGGCCGCTGAGCCTGCGTGTCTGGAGCCTGTGCTCCGCAACGGGAGAGGCCACAACAGTGAGAGGCCCACGTACAGCAAAAAAAAGAAAAAAAAAAAAAAAAAAAAAAAAAAAAAAACCTCAATAGCTTTCAACAGCAAGCATTTATTCTCACAATTACAAATCTGCAGATCAGCTCTGCTTCAACTGATTCAGGCTAAACTGGGCTGGGAAGCTATGCTTCAGCCTGCTGACAGCTGGGTTTGGCCAGAATGTGGTTGGGTCAGGTCTGCTCCATGTGTTTTTATCCTTGAACCCAGGCTGAAAGGGCAGCAGCTACCCAAGAGTGCTCGTAAGGAGTGATAAATAATCCAGGGCATGAGAGTGACACTATTCAGGGGAGCCTCAGCAGGAAAGACAGGAAGTAAGTGGCCAAGCTCTTCTCTGGGCATTTTCAAAGAATAGTGAATGCAAATGAGCTGATTAAGCAAGATTTGGAATCAACAAGCAACACTGATTGAGCACCTACCCTGGCTAAGCCTATGCTAGGTGTTTTCAGAAATATCGTATCAATCCTCGAAACAAACAAACCTATCCGTACATATTAAGGTTACAGAGGCTCAGTGCTAAAAGAGACCAGAGACAAGAAGGAATGCTTTGAAATTCTCGACCCACCCCAATCAGTGCTGAGGATCTGATAGTTGTCACACAGGCTAAAGGGTCTGAGTGCCCAAATCTGGGCAAGCAAATCTGAGGTTAAGGGAAATGGCCCTCACATCTGACTTCCCAAATTCAAAGCCTGGGTCTACTATTTTCTAACTGTGCAAATTTAGCAAAGTATTTAACCTATCTGCGGCTCAGTGTCCCCATCTCTAAAGTGGGGTGGTAAGAGCATATATCTCATTAGGTTACTGTAACAGTTTGGTGAAATAACACACCTAAATTTCTTACAGCAGCAGCAGGCCCAGAAAAAGTGCTTGATTCATGTTCCTGTTATACCAGGGTGGAACACTTAACTCCTATCAAAACTCAGACCAAGACCATGTGGCTCCTTTGTTTTGTGTATAACTGTTTTCCTCCCAACTAGCAGATTTTTTGTACTTTTTCCAATGTTTACTAATTTCAAAGAAGAAAGTATGGGATGGTTGTTTTAGTTTACATTTGGGCAGATAATTGAAGTTAACTTTTTTCATATATTTATCAGTTAGAATGTTTTTAGAAGCCTTTCAAAAATGGCTAATCTTTGTCCTCTGAGAGTAGATTTGATTTTTGGAAATAGCCAAAAGCCATTCAAAAGGATGACCTGATTACTTCCATGTCTAATCAGGTTTGAACCTCAGTATAACACAATAACATAAGTGATCCCTTCAAAGAATGTTTACTCTCTAAGGGGAAATGAAGGCTTAAGCTCTCAGACATACCAGTCTTCTGGCTCCTTTCCTGGATCCTCTCCAAGATGACATCTGGGTGTATGGGGGAAGAGATAGGGTTTAAATGAAGCCCTGGAAGGTGAAGAGTCATATTTTTCTGGCTGCTCTGGCTCTTCTGGCCCAGGTTGGGTAGGAGTCCCTGATCCAACTGCTGGGATTCACAGCTGAAGTTTGGGTCTGCACTAGAGTAACTTGTAGTCCAGGCTTTCCACAGCTGGTCAGAGCCCAGGGGGCTGCCTGGCTGGCTTTGCCTTGTCCCAGCTCTCCCTGGCAATTTTGACTCCTCTGTTGGCTCTAGACTCCCTCCCATTTGCTATGACTCCAATTTGGCCTGGCCCAGGTGGTCCACCGTGCAGCCCTTCCTCCAGAGCACCTTGACGCTGCCCAACCATGGCGACCCTCATTGGCAATGCTTCCTAGCCAAATTCCGACCACTTTCTGTGTGGCCATCTCTGCCCAGCCATGCCACACTGCCATGTGGATGTGGTCACAGCCCAGAACGACAATATATTCAGCAAAGTCTCAACTGGTAAGAAGTACAAGAGCCCCTCTGCCCTTGGTTATACTTATTCAACATGCCTCCCAACTTTGTGGGCCAAAGCTGGGAGAACATCCAATGTAAATTGATGTTACCTCCTCATTCCTCCTTTTACTTTCTATGTCTTTTTCACTATCTCACAGTGTCCCAAAAGGTCAGATAGCCCCTCTACCATCACATCATGCCCTCCGTCTTTCACTACAGCTTCCTGGCAATGCCTTAATGGAGCACAGGAGTATTTTTGGTACACACAACGGGAACTCTGTAAGCTGGGTAAATCAGAATGCATTGTTGAAAAGCTAACGGGGAAAACTAAAGGAATTTAGAATTCCTCTTTCAAGATAACACCTGGCTTGCAAGGTTATTTTCCTGCTGAATAATTCTATTTTACTTGTCAGAGGAGGGATATTAACTTGCCCTTTCTTTTTCCATTCCTTCTGCTATAAATCATGATCTAGCCCCAGGATGATGGATACCTCAGGTCAGCTAGAGCAAAGGTCCAGAAAGGAAGGAAGCAAAATAGAAAAACACATTAATAGTTTTCAAAGCATCCCCTTCATAAAGCCACTATGACTAGCTATAATTATAATTATCCTTTCCTTTCTTCCTCTAATTTGGCTTAGAGTTCTCAACTCCATACTATGCATAGGAATTCGTGTGAACATGTGGGCCTTGTTGAAAGTCTGATTCAAACAAACCAACTATTAAAAGATGTTTTTTAAAAACTGAAGGAAACCTGGTATTAGATGATATCAATAAATTATTGTTAATTTTGTTGGATGTGATAATGTCATTACAGTTAGCTTAAAAAAGGACTTTACTTTCTTTAATGTAGACAAATGACATGATGTCTATGATTTGCTTTAAAATACTGCAGCAAAATAAAAGGTGGGAAGGCTAGTCGGTAGATGAACCGAATATGGCAAAATGCCGAGTTGAAGCTGAGTGATGGCTACAGAGAGATTTTTCTGTACACAATTTATTTCTGTGTGTGGCAGACATTTTTAAAATAAAAATATTTTTAAATTAATTAGTATGGGGAATTATAAAATACAAATAAAGTGTGCCACACTTAATGGTCAGCTCAAGAGTAATATTGATTATATGCAATTTTCACTTTACAGGATCAGGTATAACTCAAACTGACGGCAATCCCAATGTCGACTAATTTCAAAAAAGAAATTATGGTCAAGTTTTTTAAATTTACATTTGGGAGCTTTTAGTGAGGTTAAATTCTTTTCATATATTTATTGCCTAGTAAATGTTTAGAAGCTCTCTCAAAATGGCTAATCTTTGTCCTCCAAGAGTAGGTTTGATTTTTAGAAATCACCAAAAGCCATTTATAGCTACCAGGCAAATAGCAGGCCATCAGGGAAGAATAATCAGACCTCATTTTTAACCCCCAAATCTTAAGAAGGACTAGGCCTCATTTTTTCCCCCAGGCCCTACCAACAGCCTCGGAAAGCTCTGCTCATCCAGAAGATGCAAGTATCTCCCGCTGACGTCACCTCACTAAAGTAAGGAAATCATGTCTCAAATTTGACAGATATAACACTCCTTTGAATGACACTAACAATATTGAAAATGACAGTTATAATGTATTTTACACCAACTAAGTGCCAGGCGTTGTACAGACACAGTACCTCTCAAAAATTTCCAGAAAAGTGCCTCAATGCACAGAATGAGCAAGAGAACCCAGCTGGTTGTAAAAATTTAGCCCTAGGCCAACTGGAACAAGTGCAAAAATTCATTGAAGTCTCCTGTTTTATCTTTTAAAAGAATATGACTTTTACATTCTGTTCCTCATAATAGTACTAGCTAAGATTTATTGAGCACTTAAAAGAGATGTTGTTTTAAGCTTTTTCCATGTATTAATTCTTCTATTTTTTTTTTTTTTTTTGGTGTTTCTATGAGACTGGCACTATTATTACCTCTATTCTGCAGATGAGAAAACTTAGGTACAGAGAGGCTAACTAGCTTACCTGAGGTTGCACAGCCAGCAAATGTCAGAGCCAGAATTTGGACCCAGACAGTCTGGCTCCAAAGACCATGCCCTTTACCACTATGACGTTATTTCCTCCATAGTGTGTTCACACTCTGTTTAAATTAAAAAAATATCAATGCCATCTTCTAATTTACTGTTCATCTGTAGTTTAGAGCAGGAGTCCCCAACATTTTTGGCACCAGGGACCGGTTTTGTGGAAGACAATTTTTCCACAGACGGGGCCGGGGGATGGTTTCAGGATGATTCAAGCGCATTGCCTTTATTGTGCACTTTCTTTCTATCATTATTTCGTTGTAATATATAATGAAATAACTATACAACTCACCATAATGCAGAAACAGTGAGAGCCCTGAGCTTGTTTTCCTGGGGGTGATGGGACCATCTCAGCTCCCCCTCAGATCATCAGGCATTAGATTCTCCTAAGGAGCATGCAACCTAGATCCCTCGCATGCACAGTTCACAGTAGGGTTCGCCCTCCTATGAGAATCCAATGCTGCTGCTGATCTGACAAGAGATAGAGCTCAGGCGGTAATGAGAGCCAAGGGGAGTGGCTGTAAATACAGATGAAGCTTTGCTCACTAGCCCACCACTCACCTCCTGCTGTGCAGCCCGGTTCCCAACAGGCCACGGACCAGCACCAGTCCATGGCCCAGGGGTTGGGGACCCCTGGTTTAGAGCATCATAGCCATTCTGTGCCTTCTCAAGGCCCTGATATGAATGACTGTGGAATCAGAGTTATGACTACCCAGCTGGAAAAGCACAAACATATACTATTATCTCCAGTCCTCACAATGACAGAGCAAAGTAAATATTATTATCCTGTTTAAAACTTTCCCAACATCAGGGTGACTCCCTTCTCTGGGACGGGCCTTACTTTTACTCTTTGTAAAAAATAATGAAACCAAAAAGGGGTGAGGGGTCAGACAAAGGTTTATTCCACTGTCCCCTTTGGTCTTTTCCAATGGCAAACCTGCACTGTCATTGCTTCTCAGATCTCTCTGAGTCAAATGTCACACACACACATGCACGCACACATATAGGGACACATACATACACACACATGCACACATACATGCATGCACACATACAATCTAAGCTTAGGTCAGTTGGCCCTAAGAGCAAGCCCCAGCCACTTTTCATGGGGACCAGGACAACTTCTTCAGGTGACAATTAATAAATGGACAGTGGGCACACAAATGAGGCCCCACTGAATAAACTCTGCCCCAGCAGAATAAACTCTAGCATTGAGTGCCTGTTTTAGACCTTCTGAAGTCAAATTAAGAAATTCACAGAAAGCATTTTCCGGACAGGCAGTGAAGAGGCAGCATGAAGTACTAGGACCCACGTCCCCTTTGCGTCAGTCCCACCTGATTGACCCCCCGGCTCATCCAGTCTTCAGTTCTGTGGCTGTGGGCAAGTGTGCTCACCAAGACCCCTTTTTCTCATCCACAGAATGGTCAAATTTACAAAACCATATCTGCGTTATGACCACACAACGTCATTTCAGGACTAAATGACATAACACATGGGAAGGTACCAGCAATGTGCTTGGGGAACCATAAGAACTCAGTAAATATTAGCAAAATAGAATTTATTTGGAGTGCATAATAGTAGGTATACTGTACACACACACACACACACACACACACACTGTATTTGCACAACCATTTTAGGAAACCATCCTCCTAAGGAGGACTAGAGAAGGCTCTGGGGTCACATGGAAACGTTGTTTCACTCTACCTTTTTACACTGTTGGAATGTCTAGAATATGCATATGCATATTCCTTTCTCAGTTAGAAATACTTTTAATGTTTATTGTGCTTTTGTTTACTAGGAGACTTTTGGAAGACCAGATTTTGTTATCTGGAGCCTGTTTCTGAAGGCTCTTTTGCTTCCATCCTCTCACAGGCAGAGCTACTGAAGGCCCAGCTGGAGGATCAGACTATACCTTGAATGTATAACCATCAGCACATAAGGTAACCGATAGGCAATAAAACCAACACTTACGCTCTGCCTGGCAGCATGGCTCTAAGCGCCCCATCAGGCTAAGCAGTTTGCCTAGGGTTACGGAGTTGGGATGTGGTACAGCTGCGAATGGAACCCTAGTAGGCTCCATTCCTACACTTAACCATTAGGCTGTAGTGCTTCCAGCCATGCTGTCATGCTTCTCACCAAATATTAGTGACCACTGCACAGTCTGACAGGCCCCTGTAACACTGCCCAGTCTTTGCCTCTAGACCAGCACCTTCCCTGAATCTGAGCCCACCAGCAGGAGCCCAGAGCTCTCGCTCAGCCTCCCAGAGGGCCTGGAGGTGCTCTCCACGGCTTTGCCCCGCTGCTCCCTCCCCAGCCTGCCTGCGGGCAGGGTCCAGCCGGAGCTCCTCCCAGCAGCTCAGCCCACTGCAGAATTTCTGGAATCACGACTGATACTATTACATCCCCTGGGACCCTCAGCAGGCTGTGGTGGGGAGGAGGTCCCACTAACAATTCAGACGCTACTGGCTCAGAGCCCTCCCCTGCTGATGAAGGAACCCTGCCTTCCTCAAAGTCGCCCCTGGGGTTTTCTGAGCCATCTCAGAAACTCCGGGCTCTGGCCTACCCTCAAGGGTACCTGCGGTTTGGAAGCTTCTAGGGGAGGGCTCCTCCCTGCCACCATTCCTACCGGTGAGAACAGCTCTTCCTTCCCAGGGCTCCCAGAACTGCACCCTTCAGTCCTCAGGACAGAGCGTGAATCAACCCACGTTCCATGCATCACCGGGAAGGGGGTGCAGTCTCCCCAAACCTGTATCTCACTTTGCCAGCTGGGGTCCAAAGCAGCCCTGCTGGGAACCAAACCTCACACAGGCCTTTGTGAAAACCACACCTTAAGCCTCTGCCCTGGACCCTATTCAGAAGACTGGGACCTAACCCTTGGTTTGGACTAGGAAAAAGAAGTAGCAGCGTGGTTTCATCAACTTCTCCCTCCCACACCCTTGCGCCCTCCCCTTACCTCTGACTCCAGAGATCTGTGAATAACGTCCTCAGCGGCTCCCATTCCCCACGAGGACACCCTGGGAGGCCGTGGCCAGGAGCTCAGCTGGCCGGGGCATGCTCTAAGGTACCTCTGGGCTCAACTAGATCCATCTGTGACTACAGGTGTCTGCTGATAGCAGTCGTGGTTAAGTGCGCACAACGGACTGGATAATTTACAGACAACATGTCATTAAACCCCCATCTGCAAATTAGGAAACACTATCCCCAGTAACAAACAAAGAGATGGGCACAGAGAGGTTTGGTGATGACCCCAAGGCTATGTGCTCAGAAAGTGAAGGATTAAGATTCAAGCCCAGTTGCCCCCCGACTGTGCTCTTCCTAGCTTACCTTTCTTATTCAGCCTTAGGTCTCTAACTGAGGGTATCTCCTCAGCCCACATTCTGTGCCTTGGAGCCAGGATGGAGTTGGAGAGAGGGGGCACGGAGCAAGAAAACTCAGGCCAGCCTGGGAGCATGGGTTTCTAGCTATCTGATGTTTTAGTCCTAATGGTCATAGGGAATTATCAAGTCTGGGGGAAGAGTGGAGGGGGAGGGGACTCACTTCTTGAATTGGTATCAAGAGGAGGCCTGTGTCCTTTTATGGGATGCTGAGTGATTTTGATGTGTGAGGTTTATTTCAGGCAAGGAGAGGAAAAGGAAGAGGGAAGCGTGAGAGTGTCATGTGAAAACTAATAGGGTTGGCTTTTTTGTGGGGGAAGAATATTTTGGTCTCTTGCTACCCCCTCCTGTACCAGGCAGGTACGCCATACAGCAGCTCTTCAGGGTAAGAACATGGAAGTAGAAATCGCTGCTCTCCAACCTAGGATTACAGGTGAGAGGGAGATGCCCAGGACATCAGCAGAGCCAGGCTCGCAGGAAGGCTCAGTTTGAATTCATCCATGCATCAAACATTAATCACACATGTGCTGGGCATTTTGATAGCACCATGAATCATGTGGCCATAATCATATAATTATACAGGTCATGGTTATCTCTATTTTAACAGTGAGAAACTAAGCTTTAGAAAAATGAAGTGCCAAGGTCACATAGCTAGGAAATGTCAACACTGTGGTTCGAACCAGTTTTCTGTGACTCCAGATCCAGTGTCTACCCACACCTAGGACCCTGCTAGCATTCTAGTGAGGACTCAGCCCTGTACCTGGAAAAGTGTCACACCCTGTGATGAGGGGGCCAGGAAAGCAGACCAGTTCAGAGAACAGACTGTGAACTTGGACAAACCTAGAAGTACCACCCAGCTCTGCAGTCTACTGGCCATGTGGTTCATTATTTAAACTCTCTACATCGGAGTGTTCTCATCTGTTACATGGAGATATCAAATTGTACTTCATAGGGGTGGCGAGGATTAAACAAGAAATGAAAATCAATAAGCCCACTGTCTGGCACATAGCAGTAGCTCGCTAAACAGGAGCTGCTCTATCACCATTGAAACAGGGCAAGTGGAAGGGAGTGTGTAAGAGAGAGATGTTGGACCCGAAGCCAGACCCGTGGGGTCATTCCTGTGCAGAGTTCCAGTGGGATGGAGACCCCCTGACTGGGGGCTGGCAGGGGCATAGAAACACCGGAGACAAAAGATAATTATTGCTCTTTCTATCTCCCACCATCTGGCTGGGAAAAGGGGAAGCCAAAGCAGGGGATCTGAGCTGTTGGAAGGATGGCACAAGCCTTCCCGTCCAGGGGACCATCTCGATGCAGTCTCACATCGAGGCACACGGGGCTGTGTCCTCCTTCGCTCATTCCTAGCTACATGGCCTTGGGAAGGAACTTAGCCACTTTGAGACTCAGTATCCTCATCTTTAAACTGTGCAGGGCAATGCCTGTCTCATTATTAAGAAAAAGAATGCATACAAGCTACCCAGCACAGTGCCTGGTGCACAAAAGTGCTACAAAGACAGCAAGTATATTAGCTGCACCCTTCACGCCCTCTTGGCAAGCCCTGACCTGCACACCCCAGAGCCCTCCCAGCCCCAGGAGAGAGGAAGCCCTTCCGTAGCCTCCACACCTCTGTGTGCGCCACACGTACACACACACAGAAGGAAGGATGGGGTCAGAAACAATCTCATCAGATTTCTAAGTTCTGCAAGGCAGTGGGAGATGGTGGCTCTAGAAAGAATGTTTGCTTTAGAGCCGACCAGCTCGACCTTCTGCCTCAGAGCCAGTGCTGCGAGAAGCATTGCTGCACAGAACCTTCACGTTGTCCCCTCTTCCTCCACCCAATCCCCACCCAGGCACCCAAAAGCAAACTCTTCCTCATGGCCTTGGATGCCATCCAGTTGAGCCAACCCTGAGAAAGTTTCCACTTTGGCCGGTTCAAGCACTTCCTGAGCACGGTTCCTCTCTAATCTGGGTTCCACGGCAGTCACACGCTGGTGGGAGCCACAGTAGGGAAGGGGGTCAGGAAGAGGGTTCAAGGCGTCAGATAAAAGCGGGCGACAGGAGGCCTTTTAATCGGCAGCCCGAGGAAAAACCTTCCCACGCTGACCCAACACCAGCAGATTGGGCGACTTCCTTTCCCTTGCTTGTGGTCACAGGCGGTTGAGAGTGGGCCTTGCAGGTTCGCATCTCTTGTCTAGCCTTTGAGCCAGGCGGCGTGTTCCCTGTCTTATAGACGGAGGCACTAAGTTCAGAGAAGGGAAATCACTCACCCCCGACCACATGAATAGTGAGAAACACAGTCATACCCTCAACTCTCCTGATTCCTAATCCAGGGCTCTCTGATCCAGGATGTGTCCCTTATAATGCTACAGCAGAATAATAATGAGAATAAGAAAACAATAGCACAGGGCTGGCACAAATGAAGAGCTCAATATAATTTACCTAAGGGCTGTTAACTAACATATTTACTCCTACAAAAACCCAGAGAGGAAAGGATTATTATCTCCATTTGTGGATGAGGAAACTGAGGTTCAGAGGGTCAGGGGTCAGCAAACTGGCCCATATTTGTAAATAAAGTTTTATTGGAATGCAGCCACACCCATTTGTCTATGTGGTATCCTCGACTGTTTTTACACTACGACAGCAGAGGTGGTGCTTGGTTACAGCAGCCCTAGCAAACTAATACCCTTACCCACCCAAGACCAGACACTGTTCTTCATGTCATGGAAAGAGAACAGGGCCTGGCACATTGTACTCACTAAACGTTAATTATTTATATCATTATCTAAGCACTTTGCTGGTTTTGACACATTTAATCTTCACAGAATGCCTGTTATCTGAGTACTCTTTTATCCCCATTTTATAGATGAGGTATCTGAAGTCCAGAGAGCTTAAAGTACTTACCCAAGATCACAGAGCTAAGAGGAAAGGAATAAGTCACAGCCCAGTTTCCAGTAGGGTTGGGTATACTGGGCAGTAAATGAATGTCCAGCAGGGAACAGTTAGAGGCCACTAGTGATGGTCACTGCCCCCTTGACTGGTTCAGTGAAGGTTCTCTATGCAGCAGACCAACGAGTGGACGGAACCCAGGAGATGTGCCCTTGCTTAAGCCCATGCCGTCAATGACCAGCCACACTCCCACACACACACACTGGTTTTGGCGACATGAGGCCTACTGGACTTTGAATTACTAGCTTCCCTGGGAAGGTTCTGGGGACCTCTAAGTATCATTATCTCTCCCATTGTCCATTCATGACACCACTTCCTGGCTTCTAAGAAAAACTAAAGTTAAATCTAAACCTGTTTCCTGACTCTGGGGCCCCACCAGGCACTCGGGTGATAGAAGATCCAGTGAGGTCATCTGAGACAGTCACCCCATTCCATGCCTGGCACAGAGGGGACTCTGAATGGCATCACTTCCTATGCCCTTGGTCCTCACTTCCCGAAAGGCTCAGATGTACTCAGAGGACAGGAGTCAGGGGCACACGACATTTTGTCCTTCCACAATTATTTACTGAGCCCCTTCTGTGCTGGAGATAGAGCAATGAACAAGAGGGAAGGGGCTCCTGCCTTCACGGGGCTTGCAATCCAATGGGAGAAAAGGCCGTTAAATAGTGATTGATGATAGATGTAATGAGTGTTACCAAACGGGAAGCCTGAAGAGCAGGTGAGATAATGCGAGGCCTCACCCAAGTGTGTGTATGGCGGAGGGTGGGTGCAGGGGGTGGAGGGACCGAAGAGGAAATGCTCTTCTAAGGCCGCGTCATTTAACGGGAAGGAGGAGTAGGGATTAGCCAAAGAAGCGGAAGCTCTGAGCTGTGCGCTGTGCTCCTGTCCCTACCAACAAATAGCAGTGTGACCTCAGACACTTGCTTCTCCTCTCTGGACCTTTACTTTCCCACCCATGCAATATAGGTGTAGCTTGCGTCCTATGAAGCTTCCTTCAGGTTCTAAAAGTCTATCTTTGGCATCACATTCAGGCAAGAGAAAAATTGCTCCTGTGTCTCTTTCCTATCCTAGAATAGTACACATTACTCTTCTACCCAAAATTTGAACTGGGGATGTCTCTGTCCTTAGCGAGCCTCTGAGCGCTCTAAAGTCAGGGCTGGAGTCTATCCAGTGTGTGTGCCTCCCACACCCAGGACAGAGCCTAGCACAGTGGGGATCAAAAGCCCTTTTGGTCTATGTCTTTTAGAGACTCTGAGGTCACCTTGTAAAGTCAGAGGCATTAGAAAGGATCACATGGGAATCCTAAGGAAATGAAATGATTATTGTTAAGCCCCCATTCACATGTTATCACAGGCAGCCGTGAGCCCAGCCCTATGGGACTTGCATTATCACCTCCTTCCCACCCCCATTCACAGATAAGGAAGAGGAACTAACATTTATGAAGCAGTAATTATGCACTCCCGTGATGCACTCAGTTGTTTATATTTATCTCATTTTACGTTTTCTCTTCACCCTGAACTGCCAAGTAGAGATTATTAACCCCATGTTAGAGACAAAGAAACTGAGGCTTAAAGAAAGAAATTGATTTGCCTACGGTCCTGAGTAATAACTAATCCTGCCTAAAGCTAAACCAAAGCTGGGATTAATTCCTAAGCCCATGCCCTTCATGCATTCATTTAAAATATCACGCCCTGGGGCTTCCCTGGTTGCGCAGTGGTTGAGAGTCCACCTGCCGATGCAGGGGACACGGGTTCGTGCCCCAGTCTGGGAAGATCCCACATGCCGCAGAGCGGCTGGGCCCATGAGCCATGGCCACTGAGCCTGCACGTCCAGAGCCTGTGCTCCACAACGGGAGAGGCCACAACAGTGAGAGGCCCGCGTACCAGAAAAAAAAAAAAAAAAATCACGCCCTGCACTTAATGGGTGCTGCTGCCCTTTCCCACGCTATGGCATCCATAACCCTGAAAGATCCAGAAGCAAAAAAGTGAGGAGTGTAGGAGGGGAGAAAAGGCAGACACATCTCCTTCCTGATCCAGGTCCTTCAGGCCAAAGCCTGGCCTGGACCAGGATGAAAATAAATTCTAAATTGGAAGTGAGATTAGAGTTTTAAAGGACTAACTGTCCAGAAAACGCTCAGATCTGCTAGAAAGGGACATTCCATCAAACACATCTGAAGGCAATGATTACAGGGAAATAAAACTGTCTCACGCTTGTATCTCACCGAGCTGTACCTGTTCAATGTACTGATTGTAAGAGCACGGGGCCCCTTGTAACAGGAGAGGCATGGGGTTCTAGGGAGGGACAGAGCAGAGGATCAAGCCCAGCCGTGCGGGGTCAGAGGCGTCCCTGAGGAGACTCACAGGATGAAGAGTCAGGAGAGAGCCTTCGGGCAGAGACCTGGTGTGGAAACAGAGAAACGTCCAATATGGCTGCAGCAACAAGAGTGGACACGAAGAGTCTGGAGAAGTGGGAGTAGGAAAGGAGCAGATCACAAAGGCCCTCAGAGGTCAAGGTGAGGATTCTGGACTTCATTCCCAGGATAAAAGAGAGCCTTTACTGGGTTTTATGCGGGGGAATAACAATCTGATTTGTGTTTATAAAATATAGTCGAGGGCTTTCCTGGTGGTGCAGTGGTTGAGAGTCCGCCTGCCGATGCAGGGGACACGGGTTCGTGCCCGGGTCCGGGAAGATCCCACATGCCGCGGAGCGGCTGGGCCCGTGAGCCATGGCTGCTGAGCCTGAGCGTCTGGAGTCTGTGCTCCGCAACGGGAGAGGCCACAACAGTGAGAGGCCCGCGTACCACAAAAAAAAAAAATATATATATATATATATATAGTCTAGTTGTAGTATGGAGTAGAGATTGGAAAAGTGAAGATGCCAATTCAAGAAGCTTATGATGAAACCCAAGAGATGACGGCAGATTGGACCCATGACAATGGAGATGGGAGGGGGAAGGTGTGGAAACGATTTCAAGGAGCTCAGCAGTATTCCATGGTGAAAGCTTCATCATCTACAATTCCTCCAGAGGACATTCAGGACATCACGATGAATCTCTGTCACTTTTGATACAAAGATGTGCTTAACTAAGGGGACTCTTGGCAGGCAGCCAGACCTTGCCCCGGACCAAGGATGCTGCAGGCTTTGGAACATGGAGCTGGGAGGGAAGGGATGGGGCCCAATGACTGGACAAAGGAAGGCGTCTGGTATAGGCAAGATTGAGTGATAGATGTATACAAACGTAAAGATCGCTTAGCTAAATCCCGCATTTTACAGCTGAGAATACTAGGACCAATGCATAGAGGCTAAAGCACAGTATCCATCATCCAGAAGACCTGGGTTTCATCCTGACTTTGACACTGACCAGCCAGAGAAGCCACCTGACCACTGTGTGCCTAGATTTTTCCATCTGTTAAGTGGGTATAATAAGACCTCTTTCTTGCAAGTCTTGCAGGGAGCTTGGGATGGTTAAGTAAATTACTGATCAATCACCAGCCCAGTCCACTTATTTAGGCATTGGAGACGAAGAGATGTGAGCAGACCTGGAAGATACTCAGAAGTTAGGAAGAAGGGGAATTGGTGACTGTGTGATTGATTGGATGTGGGGGGTAAGAGAAAGGACGGAGGCCAGGATGATGCTCAGACTGAGGATGCCGTATCCCTCCTGCCGACCCTGTGTGTAGGAAGCTGAGTAACCCTCCAATCCTCCCTCCCTCATCACCAGGAAATTCCCTGAAAGACCGGACTCCCGTAAAAATGAAAATAAGAAAAACAAACACTCAAGTATTTGCTACCTGCCAGCTGAGGACCTGACATGCATTTATGTCATTCAAGCCTCACAACCATGACCTGTGAGTTAGCAAGCAGTATCCTGCCGTTTCACAAGTGAGGAAACTGAGGCTCAGAGAGGGGAAGCAGCACCCCCGAGCCTCTCATGAATAAGTAGCAGCTCCTGGTCTCAAACCCGGGCCTGACTCCAGCCCACCTGGGCAGCCCACACACACACACAGCGAGCCGTCGCCCTCAGTTCCGGTAGGTGACTGATTTAGAGGGAGGCTTGTCAGAAGCAGCCGGGCGCCTGAGTGCACTTGTAACCCCACAACTAGGTGTTCCTGCCACCTGCTGACAGCACCTGCATTACGTGTGGCGGGAAGAGGAACAGGCCCCAGGCTTTCAACACCAAATCTCGGCACCAACCCGAGCAGGGGCCTCCTGCTCTCAGACGTCTGTGGTCCCCAGTGGCCTTGCTCCTCCGAGGGTGGTCTTAGGCCAGCAACCTCACTCCACCTGGGAGCTCATTAGAAATGCAGGACCTCAGACCCACTGGACCTGCTGAGTCAGAATCTGCAGGTGATGGGCGTACACATTGATGGGTAGAATGACCGCTGGCCACAGAAACCTAGGTAAGGGTGCTGACCAGCCACCAAGACGCTCTGGGACCTTGGGCAAGCCCCTTGTGAGTCTTGGTTCCTCACCTGTGAGATGAGGGTGCTTAGACCAGATACTCTCTAAGGAGCTGCCAGTGGAGGGAGCCGGTGAAGGGAGCAGAGGCCTGGGAAATCAGACTCAAAGGTCCGTAAGTATTGTAGCTAAGTAACTAATTAATTCGACAGGTTTTTACTGAGCACCTACTATATGCCAGGCATGTTAGGCCCTGGTGACAGTGATGACCAAGTCCCTGCTCTAATGAAGCTTATATTCATTAATTCTCTAGTTAAGGAAATGGAGTTAAAACCCCACCTCTCCTCCCTAAAAGCTGTGTGACTTTGGTAACACGACTTAACCTCACCAATATCTAGTTTTCTCACCTGTAAAATAATAATAATAATAAGAGCAGCTGACAATTATTGAGCACTAATTGTTCAGGCACTATTCGAAACACAAGGATTCCCTGGGAGGCAGTATAGCATGAGTTCCAATCCCCCTGAAAACTTTGGGTCAGTTGCTTGCCCTCTGTGTGCCCGGTGGATGCAGTGCCCCCAGGTGCCCTTCAAGGAATGAAGAACTTAGTGCCCCCAGTGTCTGGGAGTGCTGCCTTGGACAGCCCACAGCTGGAAGCCTCCTTTGGGGATGGCTTTGGCTGAAGAAAACTACGTCACCCAAGTTCATGCTCACGTCCAATGTGCGATCAACACAGTGGTTCAAATCCCAGTCCCCTCCCCCCAACTTGGACCAACTGAAGGACCATCCAAGCTAGAGCATCCCATGGGGTCAGCTGAGGTCTCGGCTGAGACCGGTCACATTTCAACTTCTCCCCTGAGCCCTCCCGCTTTCTCCCCTCCTTCCACAGGTGCTGGTCCCAAGAGCCCTCCCTTGTAAGCAGCCGGCACGCCCTTGCCCATCTCGGAGTCGGCTTCCTGAGCAGCCCAGTCTGATAGCTTCCCACCTGTAAAATGGGGATAAGAGCACCACCTGCCTCACAGGGCTTCTGTGCACATCAAATGAGTTAACATAGATGTAAAATGCTTAGAATACTTGGGATGTGGTGAGTGGTCTCAATGCGTCTGCTATTATTATTATCATTGTTGTTATTATGTCATGCAATACCATTGAGGAAGGACTTGTCACCGGCCCCATTCTAAAGGGAGCAGCATGTGCTAGGGCATTGAAACAGGTAAAGATGAGGTGTAATCAAAGAAGGGAGGCCCAGTAGCAGGGGAGATGGTAAAATGAGGAGACCCTGAAGGGGAAGGGGCGGGGGGCAGGAAGCCAGACCACGCTGGCTCTCCTAGGCCAAGGCATGAAGTGTGGTCTTTATCCTAAAAGTCATGGGAGGCCACTGAAGGGTCTTCGGCAAGAATGACTTGCTCACCCCTCAAAGCCGCCCAGCCCAGGCAATGTCCCGCCCTTCCTCCTGCCTGTCATCAGCCCAGGCATCTGTCTTCCTCTCCTCTCAGGGGCAGCACGGAACCCCCAGCCCCTCTGCTCAGGGAAGCCTCAGCCTGAACACAGACCTCTGACTCTCCAAAACCCTTCTTGAAGACAATCACTTCCACTTCCCCCCATCACGCCTTCACGAGACCTGTTTTTAAGTCCCCTCCCCATTCTGGCTCCTTCCCCTGGGTGTCCAGCCTGATTTTATTCTCTTGACGCAGAGCAGGCAGGACTGGCCTCCCGACTCCTGGTGACGCTGGGCCAGTTCAGAACAGGGCAGCCACCCAGCACACACCCAGCCTCTCCACGTCTGCAGGGCACTCTGAGGTTTATTTCCTTTCTGTGAACCATGAATGAATGAATGAATGAACACACGAACGAACAAGTGGTGAGTGGTTCCATGTGACAGGACTGAAGAATACACAAGGGGTCTGTGAAGAACACTATTCAAGATGTGAACTTAATTATGTGGCAGCTCCCTGTGGAGGTTTCCGAAGAGCGCTGCAATGGAAAAAGACAGCCTGCCCAAAGGAAAGAGTCCTGGACTGGGACTCAAGCAGCCCGAGGTCCTGGCTCCAGCTGTGCTGTAGAGCCCTGGAGAAATGACTCTACCTCTCTGGGCTTCAAGTCCTCATCTGCTAAATCATCTCTAGGCTCTTAACTAGGCTCATTCATTCAGGAAAGAGCCACTCCACCAGAATAGCCATCCCATGTCTACAGTAAACGTTTGCAGAGCAAAGAAAGATAGCCAGATTGGCCCAGAATATATTTGGAACAGGTACAGGTGTGGACAAAAGAAGGGAATTTCTAGTCTTTTTCTTTTGGCCCTGATTCAATACCTAAGATTCAAGTGGGCTACCTTTCAGAGTGCTATAAATGCATATATCCTCTGTCCTGGCAATTCTGCTCCTAAAAATTTTTCCTATGGTTAAACCAGACTAATCATGGAATTATTCATTACAACAGTGTTTGTAATAATGAATATTTGAAACATCTAAAGGACCACCAATGAGGAACGGAGTAAATAAATTGATACACCCTACAATGAAATATTGTGATACTACAAAAGAAAAAGAATAATTAAGCTTGCTACGTGCTGTTAAGGAAAAATCTCAAGATATACTTCTGAGTGAAAGTGCAGAACAGTGATAAACTGATTAAGTTAAACTTAAAAATTGGGGGAATAATACTCTATTTTGTGTACTCTGTGCTTGTACGTACACAAAACACCTCTAAGGCAGAAAAACAAGTGAGCAATAGTGGTTGGTTTGGGGAGTGCTGTGGGCAGTGTGAGTTAGCAGATGGGAGGAAGAAGCGGATGGGAAATTCTCACCTTACGTTATTCTACAGTTTTTTTCATTCCTTTAAAAGTTCAATTCAGGTGAATAAAAAATAATGTATGTGACCAGGGCAATATAGTAAAGACATTACAACACAGGGCAGAGCTTAACTTTTCTGTTTGCTTCTGGATTTTGCAGCTTGGTGAGAAAGCAGCTGAGTGAAACCCAGCCTCCTGCTTTGTGGAAGTCCATTCTATACTTTTCGATGTTTAAACCTACCACCTGGTCAAAAAACAAAGGAGGAGGAGCAAGCCATCTCCAGTGTTTTTATCCCATCTAGCCCCCTAGTGGGGGCCGACCCCTTCTTCCATTTGTGCAGCTCTGCCCTCTTTCCAAGTAAATTCACTTCTTTTACAAGGTCACCAATGAAAAGATGTGCAGAAAGACTGGCATCTCTTTCTACAGATAAAGAAACTCAAGTTGAGCAAGAATAAGTCACCTGCCCAAGAACACATGGGCAGTAAATCAGTTTAAATGTTTTCAGCTAAAAGTAACAGAAGACTTGATTTTAAATAGCTTAAACAATAAAGGTTTACTAACCCATGTAGCCAGAAGTCCAGGAACAAGGGGAAATTCTACATTTGGTTAATTCGGGGGCAGGAAGATGTCGTCAAAGGCTCAGTGCTGGCCAGCCTTGTGATTTGTGACCTCAGCATGTTGCTGATTTCTTGCCTCATGGTCACAAGATGGCTGCAGCAGGGATCACTCAAGGACACTCTATCTAAAAGAGGGGACATTTTTTCTTGTGCATCTCTCTTATCAGCAATAAAGTTCTTTCCCAGAAGCCCCACAGTGAGTTTCCTCTCAAGTCCTAGGGACCATATGGTTGGTTCATAGGTCCATATCAAAACCAATTACTGAAAAAGAGTTTGAGACCACCATGGATGACTTAAACCAACCATGATTCATCCTCCTGGGACTGAGGATAGAGCCATCTCCCCTAAACACATGATACCCCAAAACTGGAGAGTCATTGGCAAGGGTAGAGTAACTGTTATGTCTGTTCAGTTAGTAAGTGATATGTTATCTCAGTACAAAGCTGGACATGACCCGGTTAACTATCATTAACAAAACTCAGTATTCAGTAAACTTCTGCTGAGTACCTACTGTGTGCAAGGCAATATATACAAGGTACCAGGGATTCCAAATGGAGGCATGGTCCTTTAAGGCCCTTCCCACTGTAGTGAGGAATACAAGTAAAGAGACAAGTCCAACCCAGCAGGGCCAGAACCATGAGGAAGGGAGGCCCAAGGGACTGTGGGAGAGGGAAGAGGCAACTGGTCAGTCCAGAAGGTTAAGTGCAAATTTCCAAGAGAAGGGACCCTTGAGCTGTGAACTAAAAAAAACTGGAGGTAACAGTCAGGGAAGATAGTCCAGGCAGAATGAGCAGTCTGTGAAGAAGCCTGAAGATGGGAAAGAGCATTTGGGTGTGGGCGGGCATGCGTGGAGTGAAAGAAAGTGCTTGTGCGAACAGGGCTGGGAAGAGGGCAAGGAGCCGTCCTGGTGAGTCCTGTAAATCAAACCATATCCAAGAAGATGGGAAAGTCAGACAATCTTAACAGATGCTGACATCATCAGGTTTGCAAATTAGAAAGAGAAGATGGGAAGAAAAAATGACAAGAAGGAGGAAGAAGAAGAGAAGCAGCAACAAATGGAGAAGGATCAATTAATTACAAACAGTGACCAAGCACCAGATTCTGTCCCAGGCACAGGGAGACCAGCATGAACTGGGCAGAAACAGCCCTGCCCTCCCTGTCCTGTCGGGAAAATAGACACTGAGAACATCCTCCAAACCTGTAACCGCTGGTAACCACGGGTGTCAACAGAGGCTCCAAGGAGTAAATGAGCTTTAAACTGAGATCCAAAGGATGAGTAGGAGCTAGCTGATGAGAAAAGGGATGGAGAGGTGTTCCAGGCATGGGAACAGCATGTGCCAAGCCCCTGAGGTGTGAACCGCCTGGCATAATCAAGGAACTAAGGCCCCCCAGAGCAGCAGGAGCTCAGAGAGCAAGGGCCACAGAGGCAGCAAGGAGAGCTGGGAGGCAGCGGAGCCAATGCCTGAGGCCAGACTAAGGGGCTTACCTTTATCAGGAAAAAGGAATAGAAGAAACACAACAAGGAAGCAAGAAAAGAGAACTGGAAGGCAAATTTCCTGAGTTCAAGCCACTTGAGAGCAAATTGGCAGTTGAAAACCCCAGATGAGATTTCAGCACATTAACTGGCCTTGGGCCACCCTACTCACCCACGGATGGTGTGACAGCCTCCTAGCGGTCCCACGCGCGCCCAGCCAGCTCAGGGCCCTCCTGAAGGGGAACTTCAGGCCTCAGGGGAGACCTTCACAAGTGAGTGATCTGCCCCAAGGACCAGCAGCAAAGGGATGGCCCCTCCCCCTGGCAGCATCCAGGAGATCTCCTGCAGGTGGAGGCCATCAAAAATAGATTAGCATGCAGCCCTGAGACACCTGCGGGGAGGAGCCATAGAGGTCCCCCTTACTGGGAACTCCTTAAGCTGATGCTGGCGGAAGAAACCTGAGCTTGCTTTGGCAGGAGTCCGAGGGGCCCTGGAAACACATTTCCCCTTTGGGCACCTTTGCAAAATCTGTAATGGACTTGGGACTTGCGGAATTTAGAATTTTCTAGCCAAAATGTGTCTTCGGAAACTTTGAATCCCACCCCTTAACTTTAGGGAAGAGAAAAACAAAGCCTAAGAAGGAAAGTGACTCGCCCAAGGGCACAAAGCAAGTCGTAGTAGAGCCTGACTGGTATATAAGTCTGAAGACTCTCTGTTCAGTGCTCTTGCCAATAATAATAACAATAATAGCAGCTAACAAGTACTGAGCCCTTACTATGTACTAGACACTGTTCTAAGTGCTTGGAACAATTTTATTTAATCTGCGCCACTACCCCATCAGACTGGTAATAGTATAATTCCCATTTTACAGATGAAGAAACTGAGGTACAATTTAAGTATTGGGTTGGCCCAAAAGTTCCTTCAGCTTTTCTGTAACACCTTATGGAAAAATCTGAACTTTTTGGCCAACCCATTACCTCTCCCAAACTTGCAGTTAGAACTTGAACTCAGGCAGCCTACACTTTTAAAGACCACTCAGAACTGCATATGGATGTCCAACCCCTCAGTTCCAACCCCACCTCCTCAAAAGGCAGAATCTATTCACAAATGTGGACCGTTTTTTTTTGGCCGCTCTGCACAGCATGCAGGATCTTAGTTCCCCAACCAGGGATAGAACCTGCGCCCCCTGCAGTAGAAGTGCGGAGTCTTAACCACTGGACCACCAGTGAAGTTTCTGGACCCTACTTTTTAAATTTTGGTTTGTTTTGGACCTCTCTTCTCCCACCCACAGCCTTCCCTCAGTCTGGGACAACCAGTTGTCTGTGCTGACCGTATACCAGGACAGGACGCTAGCCCCCTTTCCTCTATGCTAAATAAATGCTCCCATCTCCAATAACCTCAAGGCAGAAAAAACAAGGTCACATGCCAATATGTCAGCTGAGCTCAGGCCCCTTCCACCACTTAGCAGCTTTCTGTACTTGACTCTCTGCCCCTGCTGGCTGACATATGGCTGGCTGACATATCACTGGTATCCTTGTCCTCATGGGAACAATGGGAAATATGATCCAGAGATTAAAGGAAGAGAATAAAGAGGTTGGGGTACTTATTCTCCCAGTGCCCTCTCTTTTTGGTCACCAGAGGCTGGCTGAATCCCTCCCTCCACTGCAGATCCAGATGCTGTGGGGGGGGGCCTTCCATACAGCCCTCATTTCCTTGGTCCAGTTACCACCCCCTCACCCTTTCAGGACAAGGAATGGTAAAAAAAAAAACCTCTCTGCTGTTAACTCCAAAGTTCCATAACATCCCTTGTGATCTCCTTACCTGCCATTCCGCCATGGAGTGCCCTTATTAACTTCTCGATGCATCCTAATTTGAGCCGTCTATTTCCTGACTGATGTACAAGGCTATTCCTTGATCTTCTGGATTGTGCACTCTGCCGCAACCCAGGTGAGCTGGGGTGGACACGAAGCAGCTGGTCGCTCACTGGTGGCCCCTCTCCACCTTCAACTCTCCCAGTCCAAGTGGTTCAAAGAGGGCTTCCACTGGCTCCATCCTGACTCAGGAATGGAATTCTGCCAGTGGAGTCCCTAGGAGGGAATGGTCCTAGTGATTGGTTCAGGATGGGCACATGACCAGAGTTAGTACAAATGAGAGTCAGTACAGGGGCTTCTCTTAAAACTAGGGCAGGAATCTGCTCCTAAAACTAGGAAGAGAAGCACCAGCCAGGAGCTGCTGGTGGCCACCTTTCCTCACTTGGGAGGCACCTGCCTGAGAATGCAGCAAATACAAAGGAGCACAGAGTAGAAAGAGAAAAGGAAGGAAAATCCTGACTTGATCATTAGAGCGCCTAGTTTCAGCTGTGCTTTAATTCAGCACAACCCCTAGACTTTCCAGCGAAGGAAGCCAAACCAGTTCCTTTTGTGCTTAAACCAATTTGAGTTTCTGATACATGCAACTAAGTCCTGACTAATATAGAAGGTCTTAACCTTAGCAAGGATTTGAGGTACAGATCAGGGAATCTGAGGCAAAAGCCCAGTTGTATGGGACCCAGCTGGGAGAGGGCTGCAATTCCCAGCATCCCTAATAGTTCAGTACATGGCCCCTGAAATCATCCTGCTTGGGTCTGAATCCTGGTGCAGCTATTTCTTGTCTATGGGAGGTGCCTCTGTGCCTCAGTTTTCTCATCTGTATGATACAGATATTCAAAACAATACCTTCCTACAAGGGCTGTCGGGAGGATTAAATAGGCTGTTGCACGTGAAGCACTTTCAACAATTCTGGGCAGGTGGTAAACTCTCAGTTAACGTTAGGTCTTGCCATCATCCCCAGGCACACAGGCGACCCCACGCTCACTCCGGGCTGCAAGACTCCTTCCATATCCACCGAGCTGAGACAGCTGGACCTGCACCCAAGTCAGGATGGCTCAGGGGCTCTGGGGCAGAGCCTGTAGGAGAAGCCTCAATACTGACCAGCTCCCATGCAATTAGGACAACTGGGGGCCCCAGGCTGGCAAGCTTAGGGCATCCCTGGACCGTCCAGTGCATACCTCAGATCTGGCTGCCCTTGCAGAGCCTGCTGGGAGGCCCCTCCCTTCCCCACCATGACCACCACCCAGGTGTTGTGATGATCCCTTCATAACCACCAGCAGCCCCAAAAAGGCAGGCAGCAGGCCAGGGCCCAGGCCGTATCGTGCCTGGGAGAGCACACCACCAGGCTGCCAATCAGTTTGTATTTGTGTTTGTGACTCCCAAAGGTAAAACAGGATGTCCTTGGTCAGAAAGGAAATTGTGAATTTTGTTTTTATTGAATTAAGGGTGCCCCTGACCAAGAAAATGAAAAAATGTACAGTGAGAAAAATACCCGGAGCAGGAGTCAGGAGGCCGAGGGTCCAGCCCAGGCCTGTCACTGGCCCACTGTGGGCCCTCGCCGGTCCCTTCTCCTCTCTGCAGCCCAGTTCCCTCAACGGTAGCCTCCTGGGTAGGAAGCAGAGAGCGGGGAGTAAAGGCAAAGGGTTTAAGCGGTCTTGGTGGCCTCCTTCCCATTTCACGGTTCAGAAATTCCCTTTCACCACAGAGACCAGTAACTCTGCAGTTTGAAAAAATGAACTTTTTCTTCAATCCTGGAGTCCCACCCCGCGTTTTCTCACCGTTGGCTTTCACCTCCTTGTGTGCCTCTCACTAACCCACAGCTTGGGCCCTTTCCAGGAGGGAAAGGGCCCTCCTTTCCTTTCCTTTCATGTTTCAGCGTAGATTCTAAGAACTCATTGATAATATTAATGAATGACCAATGTTTGCATAAGACCTTTGCAATTTAAAGCTAACTTCGGGTTGACAGATTTGTTTATCCTGAGCTAAATGAAAGCTTACAGTGGTGTAGTCCTACCGTAAGAATTACCCCTCTCGATTGTACTTGCTTGTTTCAGTGTCTTCCTTGTGAAGGGGAATCTCTAGAACTGTGGGCACGGCTTCCACTTGGCTCCCCACTCTACTCCCAATGCTGAAACATAATCCCTGTCATACGGCCCACTGTTAATAAATATGGATTGAACAAATCAGCCAGGCCTGTAGCTGGTTGAATGTGGAGCCTGAGAAAGAAGGAGGTGTCCAGGGTGGCTGGAGGATCCATCTCCAAGTGAACCCACTGGGTCACCGCAGGAAAAGCAGTCTTAGAGATAAAAAGAGTAGCACGGTGGTTAAAAGACCCAATTAGGAATCATAGTGTTTTCTGGCATGAAGAGAAACACCCAAGTAAGGCTTTCATAAGGGCTGGGAGAAATCCTTTGGGTGATTTTTATGGAATCTGATCATTCTGCAACCAAGAACACCATATCAGATAGGTCTACAGTATTTTTTTTGTCAGATAATCATCTGTGACAACTTAGTCAAGTTAGGGGAATATTTGGCTCAGATCAATCTGAAAAAAAAAATGTTCTGTGGAAGTTTCAAGAAGGAAAAAAATGAACCCCATGGAAAGCAAATGTTCCTGACCCAGGTCAGACTCTTCAAACAAAACCACATGAATGTTCAGACACCTTGGTCAATTAGCTTAAAGGAGCATTCACCACACCTTCTAAATGCTTTCTTCTTTGGTGGGGGACTTTAATTAAAAGTCTGGCACAGAGGATGACAAATGGGAAGGGATCACCTTAGAGAAGACACTGGCACAGAAACAGAGAAATCTGGGCTGGCTGGGATGCTCAGCATTTATTAAAATTCCCAAAGTGTGAACTCACGCCTGAGTCAGACTGTCAGTGGGTTGCCTGAGGAGGAGAGTGGGGCCCATAATGAATTATGCAGCCAGAGGCCTTGCCACCAACTCCAATTCCAAGACTGAGGCTGAAGCAGCGGGGGTGGAAAACCAAAGCTTGGTATAAAGACTTAGGAGAGCAGGGTCCTAATGCAGAACAGAACTTGCCTTGGTGGGGTTATCCCAGCTTAGGTGGGCTCAGAAAGGGAGCATGTTTGGGCCTTTGCCAACAGCTAGTCTAAGGGAAATGAAGCTGAAGCTGAAGAAACCATCCGGGCGTTGCATGGTTGTATCCTAAACAGGAAGGGAGTCTTGTTGTTGGGAGCTGGGGGGAACCCAAAGGAGCTACAAGGGCCCTCCTTTGTCTGTCCATCCCATAAGTGTCGGTGCTCCCGAGGATTCGGTCTTGGCCTGCTTCTCCTCTCACTTACTCCCTTCCAGCTCCAACCACACTCACAAGATCCAGACTCAAATCGCTATCGGCCTACTGGACTTCTCTTGTGGGGTGTCCCAGAGGCCCTTCAAACTTCTGTACACTGACTCAGTGACCTCAGGAAAGTTACTTATGCTTACTGAGCTTTTGTTTTCTTACTTGCAAAATGGGCATCCAAATACCTACTTTATACAATCCTTTTGAGATTAAATGACTTCACCCTTCACAGGCAATAACCAAAGGGACTGAATTTAATGACACTTCTAGAGTTGTGTTCTCTGGTGACTCATCTGGAAAATGGAGCCAGGAACTGAATGGCCCTTCAAACCCAAGATTCCCCAAACCAGATTCATTTTCATACCTACCCCACAATACCGCTCATCCCAAGTCCCCTCTGTGAGTGAATGGCAGAACCTTCCATTCAGACACCTGAACCAAAAAGCTGGATATTGGCCTCAACTCCTCTCTTCCCAGCAGTCACCAAGTCCTGCTGTCACCTCTCTTAATGGATCTCAAACCCATCATCCGTCTCCGCTCCCTACCTAGAATACGTCAGATGCACGTAGGGGCTTCCCTGCAGATCCTATGGTAGGTCCGGCCAACTGACAGTAATTTGGAGACTTTGGACAGCTCTGTTTGCTTCATCTCCTGTTCAACTGCACACACCCTTCTCCAGACTTGAATCCTAAAATCAAGCCAACCAAACCAGCTCTTACAAGACTCAAGATCTTAAAGCTTTTCCCTAGGGCTCCTTGTTTCTCCTTCAACTGGGACTCCTAACTTGGCCTTGGCCCGAGGTCTCAACCCCCTACCACTTACTCTGCCCCAGATTCCTTAGCGCCTGCTTGCCTCTTCCTCCTCATCCTCACCATCCCCCACCTTGCCCTCTGAGTCGCTCGGCAGAGTCTCTCCTGAATGAGCCTCCAAGCCTGGGTTAAGAGCCTTCTCTGAGCTCCCAGAGCCTCTGCATGTCCCTGTTACCACTTCATCTCACTGTATTGGCTTTTCCTGGTCACTTGTATAATTGACTCTTTGAAAAGGGCCACCTCAAATGAGGTCAGTTTCTGTTATATCTAGAAATGGGGCAGCAAGTCACTTCAGAGGAAATCACTTGAGGGCCTAAATCAATAGTCGAACCCATTACAAGTTTATTTCTGTCTTATGCCATAGCCCAGTGCCAGGTGGTAGGGATGGGAGGCTTGCTCTATGTGTTACTCAGGAACCCAGGCCCCTTCCATGTAGGTCCTCGGAGTTCTTTCCATACAGCAGGTGGGTGAAGAAAGAGGGCAAGGATCGCACGTGGGCCAGTTCTTGAAATGGTGCCATTACTTCCACCCACATACCACTGGCTAGAGCCCAGTCACATGGTCACACGTAGCTTCAAGGGAGTCTGGGAGTCTAGCTGAGCTCCATGCCCAGGTGGAAGAAAAGAACATGAATATTGGTGAGTACCAGCCTTTTCTGCCACATCTGGCATTGTTTACCAGGCAAGAATTTGTCCATTTGATCAGTGCCGAAGTTCAACCTTGGAAAGGAGAATCATCCACCCTTGAAGAAACCTGGACAGTAGCAACAAGAAGAATAGAGAAAAAGGCTCCTTCAGACTTCCTTCACTACAACTGCTACATCAGCTCCCCTGTCCAAGCACCCAGCAGCCACCAAACCATCCCAAAGCAAGCCATCTCCTGTGCAAGGTGGGCACCTCCTGCCTTAGACAATAGGGTTTGCCTCCCGGATTCTCGGGATGAGCTGGGAGACAGCAGGTCTGGGCCTCCCCCCACACACAGGGGTGAGAATCCAGGAACCCTAACAGGGTTCCTGGAGGAGAATGAACAGGCTTCTTTTAGTACGAGCAGGAGGGAGTTAGAGAGAAGACTGCACTCCAGGACACTTGGAGGACGATACCTGCAGCCCAAACTGTAAAGTCAGACCCTTATGTTTTGGTCCTTTCTGCTAAACTCTGAGCTACTCAGAGGCAGACCCTTGTCTTATTTTTCCTGCAGCCCCAGGCCCTGGGGAAGAATCTGGCGTGGAGGGGTGGCAAATCCAGCTCCTCCCTGGGCCACACCACCACAGAATCTGCTCTCAGGACGCTGGCTCCAGTGAAGTAGGACAACCAGGCCTCGAGGATAGGCCAAGAGAACACTCATTCAATGCCTGGCTCCATTTTCCAGATGAGTCACCAGAGAACACAACTCTAGAAGTGCCATTACATTCAGTCCCTTTGGTTATTGCCTGTGAAGGGTGTACAGAAGCCAGAGTGATTGGCCAAAATACAAGTTGGAACAGGATGGGGGATTACATATTCCTGGATGAAGGGGAGAGACACTGAGTAAGCCCCGGAGTGGGTATGTTTTATTCATTAAGTCATTTAATCTCAAAAGGGTTGTATAAAGTAGATATTCGGGTGCCTATTTAGCACGTAAGAAAACAAAAGCTCAGCAAGCATAAGTAACTTTCCCGAGGTCACCGAGCCAGTAAACAGTAGCATCAAGATTTGAACTCAAATCCTTCTTCAAACTTGCCGTCTTCACAGGTGCTATGATGCTGGCCTCTTCCCGCCAACAGAAGCAGCTAAGAGTGAGGCAGAGCTAAAGGGACAGCACTACTGAGAAAAGTCAGGGAGAGGGAGGGGAGCATTATTTAAAGGAAAACCAACCTGTGAGCGCAGGAGAGGAAGACAAAAAGAAAGAGCATTTGTTGAGGGCCAGCAGCCTGCCAGGCACAGGCTTGGCAGTCCTCCACGTGTCACCTCATCCAATCCCCACAACAGCCTAGAAGAGAGGTCTAAGTGTCTCCATTTTACAAAGGAGGAAACTGGATACAAAGAAGTGAAGTAACGTAGCCAAAGTTGAAACTATAATGCAGCTGAGATTGAAACGCTATCTACCTAACTCAAGAAGGGTAGGCCGAGGCCCATGACCACTGCCACTCTCGGCCAGACTGTATAAAATCCAACACACTGGCTGCTGACACAGAAGGATCTAGGAAGGCAAAATGCCATGTGCAACTGGCAAAAATCCAGCCCTGCTCAGTGGCTCTGGAATCCAAGCTGGTGTATCCCTGTTTACACTCAGAGCAGTGGTATTTGAGGGCTGGAGGCTTTGGGGGAAAGGCGGGACAGCTCCTAGCTCCTCCATATGGAAGCACTCTGCCTTCCACTTACCACCTTCCCACTTGTACTGCCCTGGTGCTGATCTGTGGGTATACTGTACTTTCAGAGGAAAATGCTGCAAAGATAAACAAGGAATAAAATCTAACAATATATAAAACCCCAAGTGACAAGAAGTGCTGTCATTAAGGAGACACCTGTCATCTAGAGATCGCCAGAGACTGCCAGCTTGCTAAAATCTATTTTCTTTTGAGAGCCCTGGTTCGGATGCCACCTCTTTCAGGAAGACACTCCCTGGAAAGAATCCCTCTCTCCCTGCCTGGACTCTGTTGTATGGTTAGTTTGGAGTTTATCATATTCATCCCCCAAATTAACTACTTCTTCACTAACCTGTAATACTGAAAGCAAAGACCCTGTCCTCTTCACAGTCATAAAGGTGAACTAATGGCCACATTTGTTGGTGCTCACTACGCCCGTGTGCTTTACGTTCATTATCTCCTATAATCTCACGATGCTCCACATTTGTTTAACCAATGTGGAAAGTCATGGTCAGAAAGATCACCCACAGGGTCAGGATCCAAACCCAGATCCAAGACTGGACTCTTTCCAGTAGATGACAATGCATAAAGTATTTATTGAAAAAATATTCACTCAATATTTGTGAATTCATGGGTTCCAAGCCCATCACCCTGTGTGTCAAGTAAAGCTGGACATGATAGTGTACCAGCTTTCTACTGCTGCATAATAACCCACCCAACTAATAATCACACCACACCCTGTTGGCATCCAACAACGATTATTTTCTTTTCTCTCAGTTGTGAGGATGGACAATCATTTTCTTTGCTCCCAATTCTGAGACTTTTTTTTTTTTTTTTTTTTTTACTGCATTGGGTCTTCGTTGAGGCGCGCAGGCTTCTCATTGCAGTGGTGCCTCTCTTTTTTTTTAATAAATTTATTTATATATTTTTGGCTGCACTGGGTCTCCACTGCTGCGGGCGGGCTTTCTCTAATTGCGTTGAGCCAATGCTACTCTTTGCTGTAGTACACGGGCTTCTCATTGTGGTGGCTTCTCTTGTTGGGGAGCACAGGCTCTAGTCGTGCAGGCTTCAGTAGTTGTGGCATGTGGGCTCAGTAGTTGTGGCACATGGGCTTCAGTAGTTGTGGCTCGTGGGCTCTAGAGCGCAGGTTCAGCAGCTGTGGCACACAGGCCCACTTGCTCCGTGGCATGTGGGATCTTCCTGGACCGGGGCTCGAACCCGTGTCCCCTGCATTGGCAGGCGAATTCCCAACCACTGTGCCACCAGGGAAGTCCAGCAGAGCTCGGCAGGGACCCCTCCTCTCTGCTCTGCAGAGTGTCTGTTTTCCTCCTCGTAGCCTCTCCACATGGATACTCCGGGCTTCCTTACATAGTAAATATGCTTTCCTCTGAGTGAAAGCAAAAGCCTTCTGAAAAGGCTCCTTAAATCTCAGGATGTCAATTCTGCTGCATTCTCCTCACCAAAACAAGTCACAAGTCCAACCTAGATTCCAGAAGGTGGAGAAATGGACCCCAACCCCTCACTGGGAGGAGCAAGCAAGGTCACACTGCAAAGGGACATGACATAGGAGAAATAATTCACTGGGGATCTTTTTTAGCAATCTGCCAGATACAAATGACAGATTCTGGTCAGAGCATAGAGCTGCGGGATTAACTGTCTGCACCTTTAAAGAAATGGAGATAATTCCAACTCTGATCTGGACATCAGAGCAGAGCTGCATCAGACGCAGGATTTTTCATGGGTTTTCTCCTTTCTCTGCTTTGGCCAGGGTTTGCTATGATAATCATCACATCCGCTTTACAAATGTATCCACAAACATTATCACTCATACATAATTGAACAGTCCCTAAGTTAAACCTTCTTGCCAACCAGGGGTTTTGTTGTGGCAGGAAGAGTCTGATGGGGGCACATCTCTGGACCACCGGCACCACCATGGCCCTCACTGGACACGAGGCACAAAACAGGCACCGCTGGCACCAGAATAAACTCTCACTTGCCTCTGAGTCACTCTCTCCAGATTCACAGCATTTAAAGTGGACATTTAATTATCTGGAAGTTTTACTAGGTGGAAAATTCCTGACTGGGCAGGAACCAAAGAAGAAAGAGGCCAACAGGGGAGAAAATTCAAATCCACCAATTAGTGCCTGGAGAGACACAGCCCGTCCTTACCCAACCCGCAGATCAATAGCAGACATTTATACTCAATACCTTCTTTAATGTGTGTGACAAACAACCTTTGCAAGTTCACTACCTGTGTAGTGAGCTGTATGGGTTCCCAGCAGATGCAGGTAGTACACTAAATCTGTAATGGGGGTGGGACGTGAATAAAGGGGCTCTTCTTTAAGATGTGAGCAGAGTTCAAGAAAACCATCAAGGGGGAGTGCAGTTCCCTGGAGTTAGCGGCAGCGAGGCTGCCTAGAACTTAGCCAACTCATGGCCTCCTGGCTGGGAGAACCCCCTGCCAGGTCACACTCCACACACACCCCAATCCCCTGTCAGTGCCAACCATTGGCTGAACCCAGCCAGGAGCCAGTGGGCAATGGAACCCACAGAAGGAGTCTGTTAGGGTCAGCTTCCCAGGGTGAAGAGTAAAGTAGAGAATGGATCTGCAAGGACAGATGACAGATAAACAGCACACAGTCCCTCTGCTAAGCAGCACACTGTGGGTTGTTCCTAAGAATTGCCCCCCATCACGCCTGCCTTGGTAGTCTTTAAAATCCGACTTCACCCAATTACACAGTTGTACGGGGAAGAAGGAGGACAGGATGCTGAGATCTGTCCAAGAGACATCCTCTAAGGCTCAGTGCCCTGACCTATAAATTTCGGATAACTTGTATAATATTTCCCGGGGTTGCTGTGAGAAAATTCAATGAGCTCATGTAGGTATACAATCCTTACAAAGTATAAAGCAATAGACAGATATGCTCTACTGTCTGGTGGGGGTGGGAGGGCCACAGACATGAAGCCACACCTCCCGTGAAGGACACACGGGGCACATCTGGACCAGGCCACCCCATTCCATCACAGCCCATCACATCACGTCACTCCCCAACTAAAGGTCCCGGCAAGCTCCCACATCCCTCACAGCCACCTCCACTCTGACATGTGAGGCCAGCAAGGAGTCCAGGCCAGGTCCTGTGGCATCAGCAAAGACCTGAATGGGCCGCCGGGAATTCGGTCCCTCGTCAGCAAGACCGATGAGCTGGACATATGTCAACGTCATCTGAGTTTTTGTTTCAGGAACACTCTTCTCTCTAGAAAGGCCCCATGGGAGCATTTAAATCCACAGTGTTTATTTAGGGGCACATGAAGTAAGTCGAGGACGCCAAAGAGCGCACTCCCTGGGGAAGAGCCGTGCAGAGGCTGCTGGCCAGAGAGAGAGGCAAGAGTCGGCCGGGCCAGACTGTCCCTCCGCATCCTCGCAGGAGCTTCGCCAAGCTCACTGCAAGAATGGCTTGAGAATTTCAGAGGTTCTTAAATGATTCTTATTTTATTTTTAGAAGAAATTGGACAGGTGTAGTGGGAATGGGGTAAAGCAGAGTGAGAGCCCATGGAAATGGCACCAGGCATGCGCCCTCTTAACTTACAAGTAAGATTTCCATTTGACTCAGGAAGGAGAGGCAGACTTCTGCTCTCCTTTCCCATCTAGTGGCTCCCCGCTGCCCACAAGACAATGCCCAAGGATCCTTAATTTGGCATCTCAGAGCCTCCCCAACTGGCCCCAGCCTACTTGTACAATTTTATTTCCCAATACTACACCTCATGGGCTCATGCAACTCAGGCTTCATGTGGTCGTCAGATGCACAGGCTTCAGAGCTGATACACCAGATTTCTATTCTGGGCCCTGCCCCTTCCCAAGCTGTGTGACTTTGGGCCAGATGTTCAGCCTTCCTGAATCAGGTTGCACATCCTAAAAGTAATAGCGTTTGCTACAAATTAAATGAGGTTATGAACGTTAAGCCTGCAACACATTGCCTAATTCAAAGTAAGAATTCAATCAATAACAGCTGATAACAAACCAATCTCCTGGTTATGTGGTGTCCTTCACCCCCAGAATCCTGCCTGCTCAGCCCTCCACCGATGCAAGCCCGCCCCGAGTCCAACACTTCCAACTGCTCTAACCACACGTGCCCCTTCCCTGGCCTTGACCTCCGCTCCTCCCTCAGGACTCCAGGTAACCACACTCACCCTGCAAAGGCCACCACCATGAGACAGAAATACCGCTGGGTTGGGCACCCAAAGGTCCCAGGTCAAGTCCCAGCCTCTCCAGTGATTCATCGCCTGACCTTCCACCTGTCACTCAGCATCTCTGAACTTCTGTTGCCTCTCCTCTAAAATAGGGAGACTCCCCCCTGCCAGTCGTGGAAAATCAACAGGATGATACGTGGAAAAGGACTTTGTAAACTTTGAAATGCCATGGAGTATTTAAAAATTAAACTATTGACTTTTAGGACAATAGTAATACTAAACCATAAAGGCTAACTTTTTATGATCTGGTTCTGCATTTACGGTCTATAATGTTTCTGCTAGAAGACCCAGTACACAGATTCAATTATCCAGGCCACTCCAGTTCACTGTCACTGATAAGCAGAATTTCCATAGATTCCCTCTGACCTCAAGGTCCCTCTCTGAAAAGTGCAGAAATAATTTATGTTGTTGTTCAGACCATAGAAATGCTACTTCTCACCTGCAAGATGCTTTTATAGTTTACAAACCAAGCATACATCCCAGGGCTTAAGGAGCTACAGTTAACTGAAAAAGGCAGTCAGAGCTCCCCACATCAGCCTGGGTCACAGTTCTCCCTCCAAACCCGAAGGGCCCAGAGCTTTTTTTTTCTTTTTCTTTTTTTTTTTTTTTTGCGGTACGTGGGCCTCTCACTGCTGTGGCCTCTCCTGTTGCGGAGCACAGGCTCCAGATGCGCAGGCTCAGCGGCCATGGCTCACGGGCCCAGCCGCTCCACGGCATGTGGGATCCTCCCGGACCGGGGCACAAACCCGTGTCCCCTGCATCGGCAGGCGGACTCTCAACCACTGCGCCACCAGGGAAGCCCGCCCAGAGCTTCTGATTACTTAAAAACCTGAGAACAACCCAGCCTCTCTCACAAAAGGCCAAATGCCCATGGGAAATGGGATTCTTTCCAAAGCCCAGTCACATGTCAAAGATCAAGCCAGGGTTCTGTAACCTGGGAGGTGAAAGGATTGCTTCTTTTATTTCTTGCAAAATGCAAATCTAGCCATCCTTTCCTTTCCAGCTTACAGCCTTGACACACACTGAGAGCCCAACTGACTGACTCAAGCTGCCTTTCAAGGTCTCTACATAGTCTATGCCACAGTGTTTCTTTCATGTTAAACTTCTTGGCTGACATGTCTTAGGCAACATCTAGTTCACAATGCTGTCCAGTTTCTTTGAGATAGGCGAAGATATCCAGGGGAAGCAGATTCATCTGTAAGCACAACAAGATTAGTGTGTTTAATGTTACAGAGCATTATAGCTGAGATTAGAGCCTATGGTCTTTAATGTTCTAGGTTGCCTCAATGATTTCCACTTAAACAATGGAAATCCGCTGAGGTAAGAAAAAGAATGGGGTTTTTAAAGTTCTTTTATTGAGGTATAGTTGACGTATAATATTGTGTAAGTTTCAGGTGTACAACATAGTAATTCACAATTTTTAAAGGTTATACTCCATTTATAATATTATAAAATATTGGCTATATTGCCTGGGCTATATACAATATATCCCTGTAGTTTATCTATTTTATACATAGTAGTCTGTATCTCTTAATCCCCTACCCCTATTTATTTTGCCCCTCCCCCTTTCCCTGTCCCCACTCGTAACCACTAGTTTGTTCTCTATATCTGTGAGTCTGCTTCATTTTTGTTATACTCACTAGTTTGTTGTATTTTTTTAGATTCCACATATAAGTAATATCATACAGTATTTGTCTTTCTCTGACTTATTTCATGAAGCATAATAGCCTCCAAGTCCATCCATGTTGTTGCAAATGGCAGAATTTCATTCTTTTTATGGCTGAGTAGTATTCCATTGTATATAAATAACACATCTTCTGCACCCATTCATCTATTGATGGACACTTAAGTTGCTTCCATATTTTAGCTATTGAAAATAATGCTGCTATGAACATTGGGGTTCATGCATCTTTTCAAATTAGTATTTTTGGTTTTTTCGGATATATACCCAGGAGTGGAACTACTGGGTCATATGGCAGTTCTATTTCTATATTTCTGAGAAACCTCCATACTGTTTTCCACATTGGCTGCACCAATTTACATTCCTACCAACAGTGTATAAGGGTTCCCTAGAAAAAGGATGTTTAAATAGTTAAGTATGACTGGTAGTCTTGGAAGCTGGACTGAAGTGAGAAAAATCATTAGTCCCAGCCCTGCCCCTAGTTCATTATGTAACCTTGAGTAAGTCAATTTCCTTCTCTAAAGTTCATTTCTTTGTTGGTTAAATGAGAGAGTTGGACTAGATCAGGTAGAGCAAGTACATGCCACCCTTACTCATCCACCAAAAGCCCATGCAGACATTACTAATCAATCACAGCACCCTTTCCCCATAAGCAGGACATAATACATTGCTTCAGGCAATTGGGACAAGTAGCCCAGAGCTGACACATGAAGTAAATAAAAATCTAGTTGCCATCCCTGAGCCAGATGATTTTTCCCTGTTTTGACATTGAATGAATCATGAGGGAAAAAAGCAACAAAGCAGAAATTAGGAAACCTGGGACCTACTGAGCACCGAGCCATGGGGTTTCAGTGCCACTGAGAAAGTATTACAAAATCTGGGTTTCTGTTTCCTCATCTGCAAATGGAGAGTAACAATTTTACTCTCCTTATTTTCAAGATCTTTATGAAGATGAAAATTAAAATGAAAAACATATAAAAGAGCTTTCTAAACTGAAAGTCCTCTAATAATCACAGTATACTAACATTTATTAAGCACCATGCTAGTTACCTCACGTTTATTTCCTGTCTCATTTGAGTCTCACAGCACCACAATAAAGTTGGGTTTCTGGCATAACTGTAACCGAAGAAAATCGTATAAATACATTGTGAACTCCTCCAAAACAGGACTGCTTAATCCATATCTTCATCCCAATGCTCAGCCTGGAGCCTGGGGCAGTCAATAAATATTTATTGATTTTTATATAATTCTCTGGAGGAAATTGTGTGGCTCCTGAGAGAGCAATTAGGGACATATTTTAGAAAGTGAAGTATAACGGTTATGATGCATTGGGATGACCTAGCAATGGTTTCAGATCCTAAGGATGGTTGAGGGTGTGATGTATGGACTTTCGCCTCATGGTCCCAAGATGGCTGCTGCAGCTCTAGACATCACATTCTCACAGTATGTTCTCAAAGTAAGAAATCAGGGGGTGGTTGAGACAGTGAGAGAGAGCTCTCGCTGAGTACCTAGCTTCTTTTTTCAGGAAAGAAGACACTTTCCCCTGCTGACTTTTCCTTATGACTCACTGGGTCACATGATCACCAGAGTACAAAGCAGGTTAGAAATACAAGTACCTGGGAAGAAGGCAAGGGAGGAGGGGGTTAGGAATGGCCATTAGGTAGCCAAGCAGTAATGTCTACCATGGGGAGACATTTCAGGTATTCTTTATGTATTAGTTTCATATTGCTGCTATTATTACCATAAATACAGTAGTTAAAGAAACACAATTTTATTATCTTACAGATCTGGCATTCAGAAGTCCAAAATGGATTTTGCTAGGCTAAAATCAAAGTGTCGGCCGGACTGTGTTCTTCTAGGAAGCTGTAGGGGAAAACACTTTTCCAGCTTCTACAGGCTGCCTTCATCCCATGACAAGCCTGTAGCCCCTTCCTCTATATTCAACGCCATCAACAAAGCATCTTCAAATCCCCCTCTGACTCTAGCTCTGTTTCTATCCTCACATCCCCTTCTCTGATCTAAACTTCTGCATCCACTTCCAGCTTTTAAGGACAGATGTGAGTACACTGGGTCCACAGGATAATCTCCCTATCTCAAGATCATTAACTTAATCACATCTGCAACGTTCCCTTTGCCATGTAAGGTAACATAGCACAGGTTCTGGGGATTAGGACATGGACACCTTTGAGGGCCTATTATTCAGACCACCTCACCTCACATGATTCCTTGCAAACCTCCTCTTCCTGAACACAGACTCCTGCTCCTAAGGAAGGCTGAAAACAAAACAAAACTGCAGACTCACCATCTTATACATCTATTTGCTTAAACATCAATGGTTAACATTCAAAAGAGCCACAGAAAGTCTAGTGCAGGTCAATCTCACAAGTTCTCCAAGTTCTTGAGAGGAGATACACAAAACAAATTTGAAAACAAAAAGAAACGTCTTTCCTGGGTTGAGGGGGCTATTAATTCTTAGACTATCCAACAGCACCCCCCAGTGCCATGAAGCAGGAACAGAGAAGGAGGGCTAGCATTTGGTAAAGAATCAGAATATTTAGCCAGAATCATGAATCAGGTGCCCAGGCCCCAGCCTCAGAGATTCAGGTGCAAGGGATCTGAGGCTGGGTCCAAGTGTGAGAAAATTTTTAGAGGCCCCAAATGATTGTATGTTCAGCTAGAACCACTGAGTTCAGCATAGCAATAAATATGGTCTGAAAGACTACCAGGCCCTAGGGATTCAAAAATAAGTATGATAAAGTTCCTCTTCTCAAAGAGCTTTCAGCCTCAATGGACTACGAGAGCTGGAAGAGACTCTGGTCACAACTAACAACTGTATGACTCAGGGCAAATTACTTAACCTCTCTGTGCCAGATTCCTGGTCTGTAAAATGAGGATAATAATAGTCCCTGACTTAACAGGGTTGTTAAGAGAATTAAATTATATAATTCACATGATGCATTTAGTATGGTGCTTGGTACAAAATAAGCACACAACAATGTTAGGGGTTGCTAGCAAGTTCCAGGAATAAAAACTACGTGGCCCACATGCTGCCACTTCCCTGTCACTCAGAGCAGACACTACTGATTGATCTGAACGCTTTTTCCTACTGAATCTGGACAAAGCTTCTGAGTTCTTCTCAATCTAGTTCTCCACTGCGGGTGGGGAGGATCAAATCTGCCATGCAAACTCCTCCTGAATTTTTCTTTTTTTAAATTTCATTTTATTTATTTATTTTTTATACAGCAGGTTCTTAATAGTTATCTATTTTATACATATTAGTGTATATATGTCAATGCATTTTTTTTT
Source organism: Mesoplodon densirostris (assembly GCF_025265405.1). Classification (NCBI taxonomy): domain Eukaryota; kingdom Metazoa; phylum Chordata; class Mammalia; order Artiodactyla; family Ziphiidae; genus Mesoplodon; species Mesoplodon densirostris. Next base: position 47,808,215 of record NC_082662.1, on the reverse strand, counting down.
TTTTTTTTTTTGCGGTACGCGGGCCTCTCACTGTTGTGGCCTCTCCCGTTGCGGAGCACAGGCTCCGGATGCGCAGGCTCAGCGGCCATGGCTCACGGGCCCAGCCACTCCACAGCATGTGGGATCTTCCCGGACCGGGGAACGAACCCGTGTCCCCTGCATCGGCAGGTGGACTCTCAACCACTGCGCCACCAGGGAAGCCCTGTCAATGCATTTTTCATTTAAGGAAATTGAGACTTAGGAGGGCCAAGTTCATTGGATGAGCCTGTGCATAGCTGGGAGGGTCCAAGTCTTCCGGCCCAGTGCTCTGCGCATGCAGCTTTCAACACCCTCCAGCTTGCTGGGCTCTTCCTTGGCCAGAGCGTGCCATGCTCACAGGCTCCTTCTGTCAGGGCTCCTGGCTATTCTTGTCCTCTCTACCTGCTGCCGTGCCTCCTGGGTGTTTTGCAGTGGCAGCATGACCTGAGAGTCTCTCTGTGGGCCAGATGCCCATTGTGACATTGTAAGAACTGACACCTGGGGATTAAAATCACTCCCACTAGCTGAGCCCTGACACCTGCCTTTTGCTAATTGCTTGATTGTATCTGATGTATCTCAGATAGCTTCCTGTAGATCCTGCCAGGCAGGGATTTTTAGTCCTATTGTAAGGATGAGAAAACAGACTGAAAGAAGTTTATTATCTAGCCCAAAGTAAAATTGTTAAGAGGCAAAAGAGGACTCAAACCCAGGTCTGGCAAGCATGCAGCACACCTTTTAGCTTAAGCATGCAGCACACCTTTTAGCTTTACATATCCATAACTTCATGAAGCAGAGCCATTACACTTTGCCGTGCTCCTAACGTTCCAGGCTCTCCTCCATTATAACATTTACTAAATTACATTGAAACTTGTCCTGTCCACTTATGGGTCTCCCTCATAAGACTGAGGCCCTTCAGCCACTACTCCCTGGCACATACACACATGCATACATACACACCTTCTCTAACCAGCTGTATCCTACTCATCCTTCAGTGTTATGCTTATAACTCACTCCTCCTCCAGGCAGTCTGCCTAGACTGTCAGGTGGCCTTGCTATATGCACCTGTATCAACCTGTATTTCCCTTGTCTCAGCACTTGTCAAACTGTATGGTATATGTTCTCTAATTACAGTGCAGTTAATCAAGAAGCTCCCATTATATGTGAAAATTAAGAAACACTAACAAATACTGCATAATATCACTTATATGTGTTATCTAAAATAGTCAAACTCACAGTAACAGAGTACGATGGTGGTTACCAGGGGCTGGGGGCTGGGAGAAATGGGAAGATGCTGGTTAAAGGGTACAAACTTTCAGTTATAGGATGAATAAGTTCTGGAGACCAAATGTACAGTATGATGACTATAGGATACAGCTGGTAGAGAAGGTTAATAATTTTATATTGTATATTTGAAATTTTCCAAGGGAGTATATATTGATATTTCAAGTGGTCCACCACACACACACACACACACATACACACACACACACACACACACACACAATGGCAACTATGTGAGGGGATAGATATGTTAATCAGCTTGATTGTAGTAATCATTTCACAATGTATGTGTATACCAGAATATGCTGTACACCTGAAATATATACAATTTTTTTTTTTTTTTTTTTTTTGCGGTACACGGGCCCCTCACTGCCGCGGCCTCTCCCGTCGCGGAGCACAGGCTCCAGACGCGCAGGCCCAGCGTCCATGGTCCACGGGCCCAGCTGCTCCGCGGCATGCGAGATCCCCCCAGACCAGGGCACGAACCCACGTCCCCCGCATCGACAGGCGGACCCCCAACCACTGCGCCACCAGGGAAGCCCTATATACAATTTTTATTTGTCTATCATACCTCAGTAAAGCTGGTAGGAGAGAAGTAACACTAAATTATACTTAGTAATAACAGCTACCATTCATTGAGCCTTGTGCCAGGCACTCACTATACCAAGCACTGTATCCACACACATACACTTATAAAACCGCATTGATTGATTACTTGCAGCCCCTTAGGTGACAGTTATCATTTTCCTCATTCTGTGAGAGGTAGGGGTGGGAGCTGGCAGAGAATGAGCTTCAGATAGGTTAAGTCATCTGCCCAAAGCTGTGTAGATATATATGTGGCAAAACCAGAATTTGGACCTAGGTCTGTGAGTCCTCAGAGCTACACTGTGGACACCATGCTAAACTGCCTTGATGCAGTGTGACTTCCTCTCACACCTTGTACAAGCGCCAGCGGCCCTGTGACAACTAGTTCAGCCCTGGAAGGTGACATCCCTTTCCTCCTCTTCTTACTGTGACGTCAGCTACTAGAAAAGTTAACAGGTTGTGAATGGTTAATTAAACTCCGTCACCAGGCATTGCCAATAAGTAGCCAAGTTCTCCCAAAAATTTACCCAAAAGAGATCACATGTGGGAGATGGTGAAAGAAAAGGAGCTTGGGGGCTTGTTCCCACTTCCAAAACTCAAGAAGAACCTATTGAGGCAAATGAAATATGATCCAGCCCATGAGACTATATACACATTCATCGCTCATCAGAATCTGAGCTTTATAAAAGAGACAGTTTTATTCCTTGCTGTCTCCCCAGAGCCTAGAACAGTGCCTGGCACAAAGTATGTGCTCAAGAAAAACCACCACTGAATGAGTGAACAGACTCATATTAACCCAGATAATGGCAGTGCAGGAATGGTGGTAGGGATCATGGGCAACCTAAAATCATTATTAAAAGTTGTCCAAATATGGCACAAAAATTTGTTTGGTGTAAATTTAAGTGGTCAAAATTACATCCACTTTTTAGGAACACATTTAGCCTTTTTTCTTATATATCCCCCCACCAAAAATCATAAAAATTGTTTAATATGAAATACACTGATGAGGGGGTAAGGAAAAGATAGGGGTATGGGATTAAGAGATACAAACCACTACATATAAAATAAATAAGCAACAAGGATATATTGTATAGCACAGGGGATTAGAGCCATTATCTTGTAGTAATTTTTTTTTTTTTTTTTTTGCTGTATGCGGGCCTCTCACTGTTGTGGCCTCTCCCGTTGCAGAGCACAGGCTCTGGATGCACAGGCCCAGCGGCCATGGCTCACGGGCCCAGCCGCTCCACGGCATGTGGGATCTTCCCAGACCGGGGCACGAACCCGCGTCCACTGCATCAGCAGGCGGACTCTCAACCACTGCGCCACCAGGGAAGCCCCTTGTAATAATTTTTAATGCAGTATAATCTGTAAAGATACTGAATCACTATGATGTACACCTGAAATTAATATTGTAAATCAACTATACTCCAATTTAAAAATAAAATACACTGATGATTAATGCACAATACTCTACATCATATGTCATCCCTAAAAATAATAATAATGTAATTTAAAATATACTAATAATTAATGCACCATATAGCACATAAATTTGATGATAAACAGCTATCTAATTGCTACCATCGTTTCTGTGAAAGGGCCGCTGAAAGCACGTTGCATGAAAGGGGATAGAGCGGCAGGTGTGGAGGCTGGAAATCAGAAGCAGGAGGATGCTCAGAGGAGGGGCTGAGAGAAGGCTCAGAAGATGTGGGCAAGAGGAGGCTGAAGCCAGAGGAAGGGATCTCCAGTAGGAGATACGTTAGGAGGGGTGTAGGGGCGTCTGGGAGGAAGGTGAGTAGGGCATTCTCAGCAGCGCAGCTGGACCCAGAAACTTTGCTTCCTCGTCCCCGGGGCTTGGCTACTCTGCTCTCTGGCTCTGTCTCCCAGGGGCTAATTTGTGGTCTTTGAGGGGTTTTTTCCTAAATGTTCTGCCTTATTTTTAATCGTGATTATTCTGCAAAGCAATTCATTCACCTCATGCCCTTCTCATGGAGAGCTAATTCTAAACCAATGAACAAGCTCCTGAAATAAGAATGCACAGGAACGAGGAGGGGGCCCTTACTGAAGGCGGTTAGAGAAAAGGAGACAGCTGTCTGCTTGAGAGTGGTTAAGTGCAGCCTTTCCTATTCTTGATTAAACCGCCTCTTGAAGCCCCATTCAGTCCTGACAGGAGGTGACAGGGACCGTGAAGTGACACTTCAGCCACAGTCACAGCTGTGCCACTGTCCACAAGAGGGCAGTGGTGCACGTGGTCAGAACAAAAGTTCTCCTGATTTCAGCATTAGGGACAGTTATAGAAGATCCAGTCAGAGTCAAGGACCAACACACACATACACACGCACACACAAACACACACACACTTCAGGTGGGGCACTGAAGCTCAGGGCAGAGGCCTCAGCTGTGGTCTCTCAGAAGCAAACTGCAGTGTTAGACCTCCTTCCCTACATCAGTGGCTCCCATGTAGAGTCCCTGGTAATATAACTCGGGGTCCCACCCAGACCCAGTAACCCAAACCTCCAGGTGGGTTTCAGGCACCAGTGGTTTTCAAATCATCCCAGGGTGAAGTCCTACTCATCACTGCCTCTCAACACAAGGAATGCAAAAGAAAGGAAAATGTGAGTCTTCTGTACTTTAACAGGTGTCAGGACACCGAATGGTAAAAGGGCAAGAACATGTGCTGTCTTTATGAGAAAATGTATGTGAAACAGTGTATAAGTCAAGGTGCCAGCAGAAGACAGATGTCTCGTTCAAACTGGGTAACTTAGGGAAAGTTGATAAAGAAATTACAAAAGTTACAATCAGGGTGTGAAGAAGCCACAAGGAACAGTGGACAGACATTTACCTGCAGGCCAAAGCCAGGCAAGGAAGTGGTGATTAGACCCAGAGCTAAAGCAGGCTGGGTCAGAAGGACTCCCTCAGTAGAGGGAAGCAACCAAGGGAATAAATACCCCAACCCACTGTCCTCCACCCTCTGAGCTCCTGCCAGAGCTTCTCATTCAGCCAAACTCAACCAAGGAAGCTACTGACAGAGTCCCTGGATGTCAGTTTCCGGAAACGAGGAGCCGGGTGGCAGGGGATGACAGGATTCAGAGGTGCAAGCAATCACACACCATTCAAGCCTGGCCCTTCAACAGAAGCTTCATGAGCAGTACTATTTTCAGACACTGTTGGAGGTAAAACAATTCTAGTTTAAATCTCTGTGGATGTGGAACAGATATTCTTTGCTGGGTGGAATACAATCTAAGCAAAGTCACTCTGGAAAAACAAGAATAGAGTTTTAGTTGGACGAAAGAGGAATTCCTAAACATTTTTACGTTTTTAAAATATAGCAATAAGCAACTTTTCTTAGAGTTGGACAACAGAAAAAAATGTTCAGGGACTTCCCTGGTAGTCCAGGGGTTAGGACTCCGTGCTTCCACTGCAGGGGGCACAGGTTCAATCCCTGGTTGGGAAACTAAAATCCCACAAGCCATGAGGCTCAGCCAAAAAAAAAAAAAAAAAAAAAAGCATTAAGTTACAATACAATAGGGTTGGTAACATCTTGGTTGGAACTATGGAACCTCGCTTCTGAGGCTTAGAAAAAAGAAATAAGCTCCTTATATTTATTATAAAATATCTGCCTTTTCAAAGAAGTGTCATATATTACCTCACACTACTCTTTTAAGGTAGTATCCTTATTTACCATCTTACAGATGAGAAAGCTCAAATACAGAGTAGTCAAACCATTCTCAAAAGGTCATCAATAGAGCAGGGGACAAGGGATAAGGCCAGGCTGGCCCTCTGATGCCCCATCCCAGGCCCCCTAGGCCCCCAGCACCAGGGTGTATATCTGACCCTGGAGGTGGGGTCAGAGGGTTACCATTAAGAACTCAGCAAAACTGAGTCCCAGCTCTAACATGACTTCACTGGGTGACCTTGGGCCAGTCCCTTCCCTTCTTTGGGCCTCAGTTTCTCTCATCAAAACACGAGCAAGTTCAACTAGACCTGCAGTTTTCAAACATTTTTAGCAGGAGAAATTTTTCAGACACAATCTTGCAAGGCAACCAACAACGTAACAGATTTAGGAGCTGCTTTCTTGTTGAAGCAGCCTCCCCTCACCCTGCTGCTGAAACCCTTGAGGAAATTCTAGGGGACTTTTCAGATTCCTTCTAAGTCTGTGTGCTATGAAATATTAGTTCCATGAGGTAGTATGAGGATTTGGAGGAAAGGAGCGATCCAAAGCAACACACTGGATTAGCAAAGTTCCATGGATGTCTTTACTGCAGGAATTTTCAGGGCCTTTAAAAAGCACACGTTTCGTCCTTCTCCAAGCTGACGATTTAATATATAGTTGGGGAAACAGTGATCCAGACAAGTGTTTCTCAATCTTCTTTTAACCACAATCCACAGTCAGAAAGACGATTTATATCATGACCCAAGACACACACACACCCAATGTGTATTGAAATGAATACACCTTTCCTTTCAGTGACACAAAAAAGAGAGTTTCACCAAAACAGTATCTATCTTCATTGCACTCTGATACTGTCTAGTCTATTTTATTTCCTTTTTTAAATGTTTAAATTATGCGTGAGGGTGTACATGAAGGTGTCTGTGTGTGTGACAAGGTCATGATGCAAAATTTATTTCTCACTAAAAGCTACAGTCAAAAAAATGTTTGAAAACTGCTGCCTTGTCAACACCCATTTCTACGACCCCAGCCGTGCAGGCTGCAGGCTGCCTGTGGGTCTCTGAGACACAAATTAACTGATTCTTTTTAGGGCTTAAAACATGGGAGCCTCTGTGCCTCTCTGCACAGCTGAGTTGGGCCAGAGAATGTGGACAGGATGGAGTGAAGAAAGCTGGCACTGCCCATGTCTAGGAGGTACAGCTCAGGAACAAAGAGGGAGTTTGTCTCAAGGGATGCCAACCCCACCTCATTCACAGGCTCCAAATTCATTCAGCCTCCGCTGGCCCTCAGGCGTCCCCTCGCCCCGGGGGCCTGCCAGCCACTTCGACAAGGGGTTAGTGTCAGATCTGGGCAGCTCTCCCTGCCCGATGTGATGGGCATTCAGGTCGCCTGTGAGAATCGGAAACGGAGTAGCTCTTGTCAGCTGAAAACCAACATCCTGCCCCTGTCACCCCATGTGCTCCCTGCTCCCACCCCCACCCTCAGGGGGACCCAGGAAACAAGCATATCTTGAGACGTGCGTCCATCGTGGGAAAGGGCACTGACTCGTTGGCCTGGCCACTGTGTGCAGGTTCCTGGGGGTCGTCCCTCTCCGTTCTCCTTCCCTCACCGGTCTCCTTACTTCTTACTCTGGAAGGGCTGCCTTTCCAGAGTGGGCCACCCTAAGCCACACCACTGGGAGAGGAGAAAGGAAACGGAAGGAATTACCCCTTGTGCCAGGCAGCGACCTGGGTACCTTGCATCATAATCTTGTGGTATCTCCTTTTATACAGATGAGGAGAAAGAGGCTTAGGCAGGCTGCCACTCAAGTCTGCCTAGTTCCGAGGTTCCAGACCTACCAAGACACAGGGAAGAAGGAGGTAGCAGAACAGCAGATCAAACTGGAGTAAGTCCAGGGCAGCCTCAGACTTAGGCACAACAGCCGGCCAGCTGCTCACAGAATGAAGTCCGGAGGTATCTACACAAGGGCAGCCCAATACAGGCACAATGTGAGTCACGAGCTGAACACTAGGGATGGGGACAACGGTGTAAGAGCAGCCATTTTGCAACCACACAGGCTCAGAGTTGTGTTTTGGTTTTTTTTTTAATTAATAGATTATTTTCTAGAGCAGTTTTAAGTTTATAGCAAACCTGAGCAGCAAGTACAGAGTTTTCACATACCCCTGCCCCAACACACCCGAAGCCAACCCCACCTCTCACCCCATGACAACATCCCCGACCTGAGTAGTACATTTGCTACAAATGATGAACCTATGCTGACACATCATTATCACTCAAAGCCCACAGTTCACATCAGAGTTCGCTTTTCATGTTGTACATTCTGTGAGTCTTGACAACTGTATAATGATGTGTATCCACCATTATAGTACCATACAGAATAGTTTCACTGCCCTAAAAATCCTTCTGTGTGTCACCTATTCATCCCTCATTTACTCCCCCTTGAACCCGACAATCACCAATCTTTGTATTGTCTCCATAATTTTGTCTATGAATGAAGTTGAATTCATTTAAACTCTCCAAAAGCAAATATCCAGGCCCATATGTTTTCACTGTACAATTCTACTAAATGTTTAAATAAGAATTAGCACTAGTTCTACAAAATCTCTTCCAGAAAATAGAAGGGAATAGAATATCTCTCAGTCCACTTTATAAAGCTAATATCACCCTGATATCAAAACCTGATGAAAACAATATAAAAGAAAAAAAAACCTACAGACCAATATTCCTCATGAATATAGATGCAAAAATTCTTAAACTATTAGCAAAAAGAATTTGGTAACACATAAAAAGAATTATATACCATGACCAAGTAAGTTTATTCCAGGGATGCAAGGCTGGTTCAGTATTCAAAAATCTACTGTGTTACCAGGCTAATGATGAAAAATTACATGATCATATCAATTGTAAAAAAAATCTTATGGTGAACTTCAACACTTATTCATGATTTAAAAAAAAAAAAAACTCAGAAAACTAGAGAGGGAAACTTCTCAACTTGATAAAGAGCATCTACAAAAAACCTACAGCTAACATTATACTTAATGGTGAAAGACTGAATGCTTTCTGCCTAAGATAAGAATGAAGGCAAGGATTAACCCTCTTACCACTCTTATTCAACATCATGCTGGAAGTTTTAGCCAGAGAAATAAGGCAAGAAAAAAAAATAAAATGCATATAGATAGAAAAGGAAAACTGTTCCTACTCACAGATGACATAATTGTCTATGTGGAAAATGCCAAGAAACCTACAAAAACAAAATTTAACTCCTAGAACTAGTAAGTGAGTTTAGAAAGGTCATAAGATATAACATGAACATACAAAAATCAATTATGTTTCTATAACTAACAAATTAAAATACCATTTACAATCACTCAGAAAAAAATGAAATCCTTAGTTGTAAATGTAACAAAATGTGTATAAGACTTATAGGCTGAAAATTATAAAACGATGGTGAAAGAAATCAAAGAGATAAATGAGAGACATACAGCATTCATGGATTGAAAGACTCAATATAGTAAATATGTCAGTTCCAGATCCATCTGTAGATTAACGTCATTCTTCTCTAAATTCCAGCAAGACTTTTTACAGATATAGAGAAGCTTATTCTAAAACTTATATGGGAGACTTCCCTGGTGGTCCAGTGGGTAAGACTCCGCACGCCCAATGCAGGAGGCCCAGGTTCAATCCCTGGTCAGGGAACTAGGTCCCTCATGCATGCTGCAACTGAGAAGTCCACATGCCACAACTAAAAGATCTCACGTGCCGCAACTAAGACCCGGCGCAGCCGAAGTAATTAAATAAATAAATAAAAATATATTTTTTAAATTTATATGGAAAGGCAAAGGAACTAGAATAGCTAAGACAATTTTTGGAAAAGAATTATAATATGGGAGGAATCAGACTCCCTGCTTTTGGGACTTATTCTATAGTTACAGTAATCAAGTCTGTGTGCTACTGGCAGAGGGAAAGACACATAGATCAATGGGACACAATACAGAACCCAGAAACAGACCCACACAAATACACCCAAATGCAAAAGTCATCCAAGGGAGGAAAAAGAGGCTTTTCAACAAATGGTGCTGGAGTAATTGAACATCCAAAGAAGGGGGAAAAAATGAAACTTGACCCAAATCTCACACCTTATACAAAAAATTAACTCAAGATGGATAATAGACTTTAATGTAAAATGTAAAACTACAAAACTTGGGGGGGAAATGTAGGAGAAAATCTTCAAGATCTATAAAAGGAAAAATGTATAAAATGTACTTTGTCAACATTAAAAACTTTTGCTCCAGGAAAGACTCTATACAGAGGATGAAAAGACAAACTACAGACTCGGAGAAAATATTTGCAAACCACATATCTGACAAAGGGTAGAATATATAAACCTCGCTCAAAATTCAACAGTTAAAATAAAAAACAAACAACCTAATTAGAAAGTGGCAAAGAGATATGTAGAGACATTTCACTGAAGAGGATATACAGATGGTAAATAAGCATATGAAAAGATGTTTAACATTGTTAACTATTAGGGAGATGCAAATTAAAACCACAGTGAGATATCAATACAAATCTATCCAAATGGCTAAAATAAAAGGGTGACAACACCAAATGCTGGTAAGGATTCAGAGAAACTGGATCACTCACACGTTGTTGGTCAGATGTAAAATAGTACACAATTCTGGGAAACAGATTGACCATTTCTTTAAAAATTAAATATGCAACTACCATGCAAACCAGCAATAGCATTCCTGGGCATTTATTCCAGAAAAATGAAAACTTATGTTCATGTAAAAACCTGTATACAAATGTTTATAGCGGCGTTATTTGAGATAGTCAAACAACCCAGATGTCCTGCCATTTTTTTACAAATACCAACAACGCCACTGCAATGACCATTGTTGTGACATGTCTTCCTGTACGCACAGGAGAGCTTGGCAGACACTGCTGGATTCCTGCCCATAATTCAATCGCACCTTCTAAGGTTATTTCCATGAATGAGACAGACATGATCCCTGTTATTACAGAGCTCACAGTTTTGGAGGAGAGATAGACAAGTAAACAAGTTTATACAACTGATTGTTCGTAACCGGTTGTTATGAAGCCGTCAGTTCACTACCACCTCAACCCCAGAAGGTGCCAAACTCAGTACCTGACTTCACCACTTTGCACAGAGGAGCCTAGGACTCTTTTATATTTTTATGTAAAACTCATCACAAAAATTTCAAAGGACTAGGTGATAGCCCCAGGAACCCTAATTAAATGTCTGACTTAATTAGAAATCCAAATGCTGCTGAGGCTCTCTGATAATGGAACGAGGAACAGTTTGCCCCTGCCAACTTTAACAGTATAATAGCCAGTTATTTAACAGCAAAAGTGAGTTTACCTGGGAATAGTCAATGGAACTGCAATTCCAGATATGAGAACTACGGAAGGAGGACCACAGGCAAATCCAAAGAACAAAGAAAGGGAACTTGCTTTTATAGGGAAAGGGGGCAATTTGGAGGGGCTGTAATAACCAAAGAGTCCATTGGAGGAAGCTGGGAGTCCAAAGTACGAAGCTTTCTCATTGGTTGGGCTGCTACAGTCTCTGATTGGCTGGGCTGTACTCTCACAGAGCGTTTTCTTCTTCCTGGTGGATTGTAGAGTAGGCAACACCTTCTTATCAGAGATGTAGGCAGAAGTCTCTTCTTGTTTAGAGTAATTGACATGCATGGTGGGTGTGTGACAGTTCCCCTACAGGCCTGTCCTGACTCCAATTTTAGCTGAGGTTTCTTTAATTAATTCCACACCTGATTTAATCATTTTGTAAAAACACTAGCTTTTCACCCTCTTCTTGGACCCATGTAAAGTTATTAAGGGCCCATACACTAGAGTCAGATAATCCCAACTTCTCCACTTCTTCACAATAAGTGACCTTTACTTAACTTCCTTAAGCGTCAGTTTCCTCTCTGGCAAGAATAGACAATGAAAGTACCCACCTACTAAGTCAATTGTATAGATTTAAAAAAATAATGCGTATTAATGCACTTAGCACAATGCCTAGCACACTGCAATTTCTCTCTTGCATTCTATGATAACAGTGAAACATTTGGATTATTCCCTTAGGATGAGTCTAAGGAGTAGAAGTACAAATCAAAGAGTCTAAACATTTTTAAATCTCATGAAACATACCATAAAATTATTTTCTAAGAAGAGCTAATGTACATTCCTGTGAGTTGAGTAGAAAGCACCCATCTCTCCTTTCCTTGCTAGCTTTGTGTGCTCTCATTTTTAAATCTTTGTAATTTAAAATCTGCATATTCCTTTCCTTTGTGTTTCTTTGATTATCAGCAAGGTTGAGTGATTTTTTTAAATGTCTGCTAGCTATTTATATTTCCCCCTCTGTAGATTGTTGATTAATATCCTCTATCTATGTAATTATCAGGGTCTTCATTTTTATTGATTTGTAGGAGTTCTTTATATACTAAGGATATTCATTCTTTGCCAGCAGTGTGAAGTTTAATAAATGCATGCAGAAGGAATGAAGGTAGTTCTACTGCTTTGTCACTAGAATGTGAGTAATGTTTATGAGTTGATGTATGTGATCTTCAAGTCTTTTAATTCTGCATGGATGATAGTGCTACCGTTTCCTTTTTTTTTCTTTTCTAACTACCAATACGTCATCTTCCATCCTCCACAGACCTGGAGATACATCTTCTGTTTATCATTTCTAGGGTAGCTATAGTGGATCCCATTGGTGCCCCTTTTCCTACCCAGTGAATGTGAGTACTGCTGACAAAATTCTGCTGCCCTCTTCTGAACAGAAGTGCCCTGGACCAAACAAGAGCACCTCACCCAGGGAGGTTACACAACTCCCTCCTCCACCCCGCCTGTCCACGGACCTCAGACAGTAATTGATTGACATTTGGGTACAAAAGGCCCACTCTCTTACTCTTAGATGAGATGAACCCTGCAGCACAATTTGTGCTCTAGAGCTTCCCTGTAGGAGCTGACTGAAGCCAGGCTCTGGAGGAAACCACACTTCCCTAACTTTTCTCCTCTGCCCTATGCCATTTCTGTCACTCCCTTCTCCTGAGAGCATTCTCCCAGTAAATCCCTTGAACAAGAATCCCTCACTCAGGCTCTGCTTCTAGGGAACCCAACCTAAGGCAGCAGCCTTTCCAGGAATAAATATTTCTGTTTGTACCTCTGTTTCCCCAACGATTCTCAGTCACACTTCTTGGTGGCCACCCTGAGCATATAACTACTTGCTTTTCCTTGGTGGTTGAGTAAACCAAGTGGTGAATTATTTCAGTAGCTTGACCAAGGTCATCCAGAATGTTGGTTAATATTTACTGAGACCCCTGAGGCAAAGTGACCTGAATGTGAACTCCGGGCCATTGCTTCACATCCGGCCCTGATGAACTGAAATCTCACATCTCATTCACCTCCCCAGGGTTAGCTCCTTCTGAGCAGAAATGATGCACACTGACTCTGCGCCTCCAGTACTGAAGGTACAGAAAGGGTCTCACCCGGGGGCCCAAGAGGCTGGAATATGCTGGTTTGCACAATCATACAGTTAGAGCTGGAGAATATCATCATGGTTGTGTAATCATACAGATGGGGAAATTGAGGCCCAGAAAGGTGAACTTACTTATTCAAGGCCAGGCAGCACCATAGTACTGCCACTGCAAGCCATTCTGGCATGGGGTGGGGAAAAATGGGCCAAACCATAACTTCTTTGCCTTTGATTCCCCCATTATCTCCTAATCTAGCAACCCCCTTTCTGTTCCTTCCTGGCTACCCAAGTTCAGCCCATGGTTGTTTGGCCTGAAAGAGACTCCCCTCTACCTCCTCACCAACTCTGCAGCCCTGCTTCACCTGCCTCAATCCATCTTCTTGGTTCCTACACCCCACACCCCAAGTGCTGCTGGAGAAAATGGCACAGGCCGACTGGTTCACAGCTTCCCCCCTCAGCTGACCCAGACTTTGACAACCTTTTGCTAATTTGTAGTTGGCTCTCCCCCTCATTCCCATCATTGTCCACCCCCTAACACACACTCTGAAAAACTGCTTGAGAAAAGAGAGGTGCCAATGAATGCACCCCCCAGAGCTTTCTCTCCTGCTGCAAGAAAATTTACAAGGATGCACTCCAGCCCCATCAGCTCCGCTCCTGTTAGGGAACCATCGACAGAAACTGCCCATCTTGGCCACGCAGGATGATAGTCGCTGGCCTGAGTTGTCTCACAACAGGAGGTCCCGATAAAGAATCGGTGCTGCAACCGAAAACTAACTGGGAGAATTCAGGAGGGGCCAAAAGGAGGAGGGAAGACATGATATGTCCTGCCAACCTCCCCGAATCCTTCGTGCTAGAATCCATCTTGGCTAAGAGATGCACACACCATCAGGAAGGACCCTGAGTCAGACCAAATAGCGGCCAAGAAAGATGATTGGTCAGAGACAACCCGGAAACTAACCTCATTACCATAAAACCCGACACTGCATGCCACGTGGCAGAGCAGTCCTCCTGGGTTCCCTCACCCTCCTGCTCTCCACCCGGGTGCCCCTTCCCAATAAAGTCTTTTGCTTTGTCAGTACGTGTGTCTCCTCAGACAATTCATTTCTAAGTGTTAGACAAGAGCCCACTCTCGGGCCCTGGAAGGGGTCCCCCTTCCTGCAACACTCCCACCTCAGACTTGTTCTTCTGGTCACACTGACTTGCTGGTAGTTCCCTGTGCACACTAGGCTATTTCTTGCCTTACTGTCTTTGCCCATACAGGTCCCTTCTTCTGTAACATTATACCCCTCCTGCCTTCTCCCTTCCCTCTTGACTTGGTCCAGGAAGCCTTGTTTGACAGCCTAAGTCCCTCCACGGCCAAGCAAAGTGGGGTTCCTCCCTGCCTGAGCAGCCTGCTGTGTGGATCACCACCAATCCACTTACTACATTATAGGAAAATTTATTTCTGTATCCTTCTCCTCCAGGAAGCTGGAAGCTCCAGGCAGCCCAGGGCTGTGGTTTATCCCTGTTTGAAAGGTGTTCTAGCACCTGCACATGGGAAGCTCTCAGTACCTGGTCAAGCCCTGTGCCCTTCCTGTTCAGGTGGTTGCTAGGAACCCCCTGCCTTGTTTCTGTCACCCCCTGAGGTGGTGACAAAACTGTGGCAAATAATGGTAAAACCATTACCCCAACCATGTTGCACCGTTCACGTGGCCACCGTCACAGAAACTGAGCTCAGCCACCAGAAGGTGATTTCTAAAAAGCTCAAGCCCTTTGTATTTTTAAATACCGTGATGGGGACTCATGCAATAAGAATATGTCTTTACAAAGTTTGCTTTTTCTCTCATCCACGACCCTGATACTTACAGCTGCTTCCATGCCAATGTCTTCAGCACTCCCCCTCATCTTCCCTCTCACTTGCTTGTCCTTCTGACATCACAGGGGCCTAAAAGAACAAGACCAGCAAAGCCAGAGCCACTGCTGGGGGCAGAGAAAGAGAGGAAGGTGGCATTCTTTTTCTGGGCGTGGGGGCAGGGAACAAGTGGAGCACACTCATTCCGTTTCATGAGTGTATCCTAGTTTACCTATCTATTTGCCTCCTAGTTAGGGGGTTTCTGATGTCTTGCTCCTGTAACATATGTCTCAAAGAACACCTTGGGCCA
Source organism: Mesoplodon densirostris (assembly GCF_025265405.1). Lineage (NCBI taxonomy): Eukaryota > Metazoa > Chordata > Mammalia > Artiodactyla > Ziphiidae > Mesoplodon > Mesoplodon densirostris. Next base: position 47,793,022 of record NC_082662.1, on the reverse strand, counting down.
GAGATGTTTGCCTCAGCACCTCCACTTACTAACTTTTTGACTTTTGACCTTCAACAAGTTCCTTATCCTCTATGTGCCTCAGTTTCCTCAACTGTAAAATGGTAATAATAATTCCTACTTCATAGGGTTGCTGTGAAGATCAAACGAGGCAAAAAATGAAAAATACTTAAAATGTTTTTTTTTAAATCACAGTTGTTGTGGTTGTTGATTTGTTATTATCAAGCTTTTATCTCCTGTCTTAATTTCTTATCTGAACACCAGACTGTTACCTTGATTTGGATATCCCACAGGCATCTCAAATACAGGATATTCAAGATTCTATTATCACCAGACACCACCTCCACCACTTCCTGTCCCACTTTATCACCTACTAACCACCTCCTTCTATATCCTTCCTCTCAGTAGATGCCCTTACCAAACTCCACGGTCCCAAGTAATACACCTAGGAGATGACCTACCATCCCAATTTCCTTGGGACTGAGGGGGTTCCCAGGACATAGGACTTCCAGTTTTTAAACTGGTAAACTTTGGGACTTCCCTGGTGGTCCAGTGGCTGACTCCATGCTCCCAACGCAGGGGGCCTGGGTTCAATCCCTGGTCAGGGAACTAGATCCCACATGCCACAGCTAAGAGTTCACATGCCACAACTAAGGATCCCACATGCCGCAGCGAAGATCCTGTACACAGCAACGAAGATCGTGTGCCTCAACTAAGACCTGATGCAGCCAAAATAATAAATAAATATTTTTTAAAAAAACAAAACAACCTGGTAAACTTCCACTCCCATATGATCCATCAATCACACTCCTGGGCATATATCCAGAGAAAACCATAATTTGAAAAGATACATGCACCCCAGTGTTCATTGTAGCACTATTTACAATAGCTAAGACGTGGAAGCAACCTAAATGTCCATTGACAGAAGAATGGATAAAAAGGATGTGGTTCATATATACAATGGAATATTACTCAGCCATAAAAAGGAACGAAATGACGTCATTTGCAGCAACATGGATGGACCTAGAGATTGTCATACTGAGTGAAGTAAGTCAGACAGAGAAAGACAAATATTATATGATATCACTTTTATATGGAATCTTAAAAAAATGGTACAGGGGCTTCCCTGGTGGCGCAGTGGTTGAGAGTCTGCCTGCCAGTGCAGGGCACACGGGTTCGAGCCCTGGTCTGGGGGGATCCCACATGCCGCGGAGCAACTGGGCCCGTGAGCCACAACTACTGAGCCTGAGCGTCTGGAGCCTGTGCTCCACAGCAAGAGAGGCCGTGACAGTGAGAGGCCCGCACACTGCGATGAAGAGTGGCCCCCGCTTGTCACAACTAGAGAAAGCCCTCGCACAGAAACGAAGACCTAGCACAGCCAAAAATAAAAAAAATTTAAAAAAAATGGTACAAATGAACTTATTTACAAAACAGAAATAGAGTAACAGATGTAGAAAACAAACATAATTACCAGGGGTGGGGAAAGGAGGGATAAATTGGGAGATTGGGATTGACATATACACACTACTATATATATTATATAATAGATAATAAGGATCTACTGTATAGCACAGGGAACTCTACTCAATACTCTGTAATGACCTGTATGGGAAAAGAATCTAAAAAAGAGTGGATATATGTATATATATAACTGATTCACTATACTGTACACCTGAAACTAGCACAACATTGTAAATCAACTATGCTCCAATTAAAAAAAAAAAAAAAAGGTAAAATTCCAAGCAAACCAGGACAAGTTGGTTACCCTAATTCTTTTTTTTTTTTTTTTTTTTTTTTTTTTTTTTGCTGTACGCGGGCCTCTCACTGTCGTGGCCTCTGCCGTTGTGGAGCACAGGCTCCGGACGCACAGGCTCAGCAGCCATGGCTCACGGGCCCAGCCATTCTGCAGCATGTGGGATCTTCCCGGGCCGGGGCACGAACCCGTGTCCCCTGCATCGGCAGGTGGACTCTCAACCACTGCGCCACCAGGGAAGCCCCCTGGTTACCCTAATTCTTGATCCTCACCCCCACTTCCCACATCCATTGGTCACTTACTTCTGTAAGCTCAACCTCCTGAGTCCATCCCTCCATTCCACTACCATCAACCATGCCTTATCCCAGAGCTTCTTGTCTTCTGCCTGTGGTTTCCTTGAATCCACTTTTGCCTCCTTCCTGTCATTTCACCTAGGGTGACTAGAGTGGCCTTCCTGAAAGACATAAGTCTAATGGCATAAATCTCCTAGTAAGATTCTTCAATGGCTCCATGGCTCCTGTATGATCAGGCCACCCAAGATGGCTGTTCTCTTGCTCTCTATACCTCCCCCTGTAGGAAGTACCCTTCCTGCCTCACCTACACCCTACTCCATGATTGACCTTCTCTCTTCATCATAGAGCCTAATCAGTAAATGCTTACATACTTGCCCCCAGCCCCAGCTAGTGATTATTCTAATCTTTAGATCTATGATAGCTCATCAAAGGGGTAGTGAGGGATGTGCATGTCCCTCTGCTGGATTCCCTGCTAACCAATGAGATGTCAATCCCCCCTATAACTTGTAACCTCCCTCTCCCCTTGCTGCCCTGTCCTGCCTGCCATCTGGTGGGGTGTCACACCAGGACTCTTTTGCTTCAGAGGTGTAAGATCCTCCATCTATTAAATAATTGGTGTCTCTGTCGCTGACTCCAGCTCTTTCTTCAGCTTGAGGCTGGGCAAGTCCAGGGCTTGCAGGCCTGTGAGGTGCAGCCCAAGAGCTCCCCTTACCCTTACTGTTAGTCCCAACTCTTTACCACCATTGGGGTTCTGATATGTCAAAACTCCACTGATAGGGCTTCCCCGGTGGCGTAGTGGTTGAGAGTCTACCTGCCGATACAGGGGACATGGGTTTGTGCCCCGGTCCAGGAAGATTCCACATGCCACGGAGCGGCTGGGCCCGTGAGCCATGGCCGCTGAGCCTGCGCGTCCGGAGCCTGTGCTCCACAACGAGAGAGGCCACAACAGTGAGAGGCCCGCGTACCGCAAAAAAAAACAAAAAAAAAAACCTCCACTGATAGACCACTATTTATAAGTATTTTCCTATTTTTATAATTCTATATTATTAATAAGCACTCCTTTTGCATAAAATGATAGTCACAAATGCTCTATTGACCTAATACTCATAACCGTAATGTAAATGAGAACACATTTTGACCAGAATTCCTCTTAAGATGGGTAAACTATCTTTGTTGGCAAAATACAGTGGTAAGTGCTTGGGCTGGGGTTGGTTTGTCTCTCCCATGTGATACAGGGGAGGAATTTATGTGCAGGACAGAAGGAGGAGAGGGAAAGAGACCAGAAAAATGGAGGAAAGGAAAGTGGGAGGAGGCAGAGGCTGTGTCTGGGATGTGCCCCGGACCTGGAATACTTGCTCCTGTCCATAGTCAGTAGCATTTTACTAAGTTCATGAAAGAATCAGTGTCTGTGCATTGTTTGTGGAACTTGGTCGGAGGGCTAGGCTTTGCATCTGCTTTGACTTAGAGCAGCACAAAGCAGCAAGTGGAGGAAGCGATCAGAACCAGAGAGAAACCATGCAGAAGTCTTGTGATGTCACAGGCCGTGGATTTTGGCTTCAGGTCAAGGTTACACAGACTTCCCAGGGATGGGGAGCCCCAGCTGGTACCCAGGTTGCACAACCCCCTTCATCTTCACCTCTGCAAGTCCTGATTTGGGTTCAGGTGTCGCAATCCAACATTGTCACAGAGAGCAGAGGAGAACAACAATCTGTCTTCAGGACGTGTCAGGCCTCGACAAAACATGACCATCTCCCTCTGACTCTGGGAAAGCCTGAGGAGGCTGTGGCTTTCCATCTCCGTGCTCTGCTCAGGCCTCCCATTCCCCTCATCCTTATCAAATGCATCCATCTTGTATAGTCATCCTCAGATTTTATCACCAAGGATCCCTGACACTTCTCTCCCTCTCCCCTCTCACCCATATTTTGAAAGATTTTATTGACCAAACTGCATTTACTCACATTTCACCCATTTTCCCATATTTTGGCAATCAAATGCTGTATAATGGTCAATGGAGATCTCTGATTTGCTTGAGATAATAAAATTAGTGCTGAATTGATATAACTCCAGATTAGAGCAAAGAAGCTTTATAGTTTAATAACAGCTAATGTTTACAAATAACTTACCATGTGCTGGGGCAGTAACCCATTGAGGTAGGCATTATTATTAACCCAGTTTTACAGACAAGGAAACAGAAGAGATTAGTTTGTCCAGCATCACTTAGCAAGTAGGTAACAAGACTGGGGTTCAAATTCAGGTGAGCTGATAACAGAGCCAAACTTAACTATCCTTAACTATTGCCAACGTGATTAAATGTGCTTTTAAAATACATAATTTTAGGGCTTCCCTGGTGGCACAGTGGTTGAGAGTCCTCCTACCGATACAGGGGACACGGATTCGTGCCCCAGTCCAGGAAGATCCCACATGCCGCTGAGCGGCTGGGCCCGTGAGCCATGGCCGCTGAGCCTGCGCCTCTGGAGCCTGTGCTCCACAATGGGAGAGGCCACAACAGTGAGAGGCCCGCGTACCGCAAAAAAAAACAAAAAAAAACATAATTTCCATCATGTTCTGCGAAATACAACACAGATTTGGAGCGCCTCTATCACTATCCCTAGGAGTCCTAAAATTCCAGGTGAGGAAACACTATAATAAACAAACCCCTCTCAAGATAGTCATCACTTTTTGTTTCAGTGTTTTCAAGAAGCTAGTTTTACAACTTAAAACTAGATAGCTTTTAAAAACCTATCTCCTTTTTTTAAACTTGTTCAATATGCTTTCTTTTTTTTAAATTTATTTTATTTATTTTTGGCTGTGTTGGGTCTTCGTTTCTGTGCGAAGGCTTTCTCTAGTTGTGGCGAGCGGGGGCCACTCTTCATCACAGTGCACAGGCCTCTCACTGTTGCGGCCTCTTTTGTTGCAGAGCACAGGCTCCAGACGTGCAGGCTCAGTAGTTGTGGCTCACGGGCCTAGTTGCTCCGCCGCATGTGGGATCGTCCCAGACCAGGGCTCGAACCCGTGTCCCCTGCACTGGCAGGCAGATTCTCAACCACTGCGCCACCAGGGAAGCCCTCCTTCTTTTTTTTTAATTGAATACTATAAACTACTCTACCCCAAAATACAACAGAGGCTTCATACGCTAATCATTTGCATAACTCTGAATACTCCTCTTCCCTACTGGAATACAGATACCAATTTTCTCTAGCTTTGAGAAGTGTGTGTATACTCTTTGTATACTATTTATATACTTTGTATATACTCTTTGTATACTCCGTGTATACTATTTTGCATTCTGTCCTTTTTACTAAATATAGTTTCAGATGTTCTCCGTTGACATGACTCATGTATTGGTCTTCTGAAGTTTTTTCTGTTATGTTAATGTGTGGCAGCTGGCCACTTTACTGTCCAATCTGGGGCCATAGGGCTATGTGATGAGTATGAGCTATAAAAATTTGGGGGCTTTTGTTTTGTTTTAACAGCTGACCTTTTCTTTTTAAAATTTTTTACTTAGGACATTTTCTCAGAAGTGGGACTGCCAGTCCCAAGAGTAGCAAGGCTTATTGGGGAAAACATGGCCATTGGAGTTAGGCCTCTATTTGAATCCTTTCCTTGTCACTTACTCTCAGGTGGCTTCAGACATGTTGCTTAATCTCTTCCTAAGCGTCATAGATAGAATGGTAATAATACTATCCCCACAGGGTAGTCACAAGGATTAACAATAAAATAAAAGACATCAAACATATAATATACCCTAATTAAATGGAGGCAGCTGTTGTATTACTAATTTAAGGCTTTTTTTTTTGCAAGTTACAAGCTTACTTTCCAGCTTGCACAATAAATAGCTTAATTATTAATTAAGACAATAATTGAGATTGATCACGATTAAATATGTTTTCTCTTTAAGGTTTTTTCTGTTTGTTTTGTTTTGTTTTTTAAGGCTGCGCCGTGCGGCATGTGGGATCTTAGTTCCCCAACCAGAGATGGAACCCATGCCCCCTGTATTGGGAGTGCAGAGTCATAACCACCAGATGGCCAGGGAATCCCCTAAGGTATTTTCTTTGCTACTGGGCATCCCAGAGACAGCACATCTTAATTCAAATGTCAACAGTGGAATTTATCAGCTAATAATGAACTATGGAGGGGAGGCTAGTAATAATATCACCTGTGGCTTCCCTTCACATCCATGCCATGTTAATAGCTACCATTTATTGGTCACTATCTATATGCCAGGCATAGCACAAAAAGCTGTATTGTGTTTTCTGACTTAATCTTCACAGCCCTATGGGTTATGAATCACAATGACCATTTTTAAAGATGAGAAAACTGAGTCACAATGAGGTTATATAAACTGTATGAGGCAGTACAGATAGAAGAGGCTGCATTTGGTTTCAAACCCAGGCCTACGTGACTCCTACATGACTCCATGTTCTCTCTTTCACATCAGGCTGCTTCCCAGTGAACTGGATAAGTAACTATAAAGTAAACATTAATGTGTCAACATGCAGGGAATATTCTGGATCATGCTTGGATCTCTCTGGAGTCCACTGTTTTGATGATCATTCTTTGCTAGACCCCTACACTGGAAATCATAATGTAATTTCATATTATCATCCTCAAGGCAAAAATTTCAACTCCCCTATCTTCAGCTTTAAGCCCACCTCTGCTATTACTCGCCTTGGGCAAGTTTCTTAACTTCCTTCACCCTCAACTTTCTAATCTATAAAGTGGGAATAATAATAGAGCCCCACTTAAAGGGCTATAATTTTAAAAATTAAATGAGCTAATATGTGGACAAATCCCTAGTACAGTACCTGGGGCCTAGTAAGTATTTAATAAATGTTACCTATTATTATAAAAATAATAGATTATTATTAAATGAGGAAGTAACCTATTTCCAGCTTAGATGTCCTTGCTGTGATCTCTTTCCTCCCCTGAATGCTTCCCCCCTTGTATCACCCTTAGTACAAAAGCTATTTGGAGACTATTTCTGCCCAAGGATAGGAATCTGGGAAGACAGCAAAATGAAACCAATCAGGCTCTAAAAATTCCTCTTTGCCAAGATGGCTCTGAGCCAGGCCTGCTGGCAGTCAGAATGTATGAACCAAGGGGAGATGAAGGGTACAGTTGCCTTCAGAGAATGCCACTGCCAGGATCAATCTCTGGCCTGGAGTCAGAGCTCTCCTCCTCAGTGACAAGGCAAGCTGCACTGGACAAGCAGCCTCTGTTGCCCCAGAGGCCACTGCAGAGGTCAGGCCCTCATCCCCAAGTATCACCCAGCCTGGCACTCCCACCAGCAGAGTGAGGACAGAGCCAGGGCCACCAGGTAGGTCCCCTGTCACAGGGCTGGACAGGCTGGGCCAGGATGTAACACATCCATTCCCAAGCAGGCCAGAGGGGTGCTTCTCCAACGTACCTAGAGGCAAAGTAACAAGGGTAAGTCATCAGAATAGTCATGACCAAGCCAAAGGCAAGGCTGGGAAAGAGAATCCAACCTTCCAGATAAAGGAAAAGCAAGTGAAAAGGTCCTCAGGGAGGAGGGCGGGTGAAGAGTAAACAGAAAGGCACTGTGAGCTGGACAGCAGAGAGCCAGGGCAAGAGTGGTTCCAGGTGAGGCATGAGGCGGCAGACCAGGCCCTCAGGACCTTCTGGCTGCACTGAACATTTTCATTTTTACCCTAAAGTAAATGAAACATTTTAAGCAGAGAAACATGATCAGATTTACTTTTTTTTTTTTTTTTTTGCAGTACGTGGGCCTCTCACTGTTGTGGCCTCTCCCGTTGCAGAGCACAGGCTCCGGACGCGCAGGCTCAGCGGCCAGGGCTCACGGGACTAGCCGCTCTGCGGCATGTGGGATCTTCCCGGACCGGGGCACGAACCCGTGTCCCCTGCATCAGCAGGCGGACTCTCAGCCACTGCGCCACCAGAGAAGCCCCAAGATTTACATTTTTTTAAACGATTGACTCAACAAACATTCTTGAGCACCTACAACAAATTATGCAAGATATTAAGAAGAGACTATGGAAAAAATAACACTTACTGAGCACTCAATTTTGCAGGGCAGTAAGACTAATCACCAAAATGATCATCATACCATGTGGAAAGTTAATGTTTCATAAGAAAAGCTTTGTAAATGGAGTATATGTGATTCAAAGGCAGAAGAGGCTGTTTCTAAATGAGGGATCTGGAAAACTTCATATAGAAGGTGGAAGAGGCATTTATACACGTGGGTATAATGTAGCCTAGTGTAGTGTAGACACTGTAGAGTGTTGACACTAGTGTCTGATGGCCTGCACCCAAAGCCTGGCTCTAGCACTTACATAAGAGTTGTGAGACCCTGGGGCTTCCCTGGTGATGCAGTGGTTAAGAATCTGCCTGCCAGTGCAGGCAAACACTGTTTCCTTGGATAGTGCTCAAGGAGAATTGCTGTCTTTAAAAGTACATCTCGGGGCTTCCCCGGTGGCGCAGTGGTTAAGAATCCGCCTGCCAATGCAGAGGACACGGGTTTGATCCCTGGTCCGGGAAGATCCCACATGCTGCGGAGCAACTAAACCCGTGCGCCACAGCTACTGAGCCTGCGCACCAGAGCCCGTGAGCCACAACTAATGAGCCTGCATGCCACAACTACTGAAGCCTGAGAGCCTAGAACCCGTGCTCTGCAACAAGAGAAGCCACTGCAATGAGAAGCCCGCCTACCACAACAAAGACCCAATGCTGCCAAAAGTAAAAAATAAATAAATAAATTTATTTTTTTAAAAAGAGAGTTGTGAGACCTTGAGCAAATTGCTTAACGTCTTTCTTCATTAGTATTATTTTTATTAGAGCCAGACCTTAAAGAGAAACAGGATTTGGACACACAGAGATGCAGGAGGGGGAAATATAGGTGGGAGGTGGGATGGGGAAGAACATCAGTAAAGACAGGGGGGGCTTGAAAGCAGAAGAGCAAAGCAGCTTCATTTGGCTGGAGACAAAGTGTGTTAGAAGAACTGTGTAGTCAAGAAGCGTATTAACACTTTTTGAATGTTTACCAGGTACCAAAACTCTACACACATTAATACATTTAATCTTCACAACAACCCCACGAGGAAGGTGGGATTTCTTTCATTTTGCACACAAGGAATTTGGTGCTCTAAGACGTTGAGAAGGAATTTGGTGCTCTAAGACGTTGAGCAGCTTGACCAAGTTCGTAACTGGAAGAGAGAGGAACTGAACCCGAAACATCTCACTCCAAAGTTCACACCTGCTCCACTATGACCACACTTACGCTGCCCCCCACACACACACACCACCAGAATGGGACAGCATCTTCTCCTAAGCGAATGCCCCACGTTCCCCAAGCACATACGGCTTCGATCACTGAGGACATTCCAGAGCCTGATCCACGCCTGGGAAGGTAGTTCTGAAAAAGGTACTCCAAAAATGCTTTGAGCAAAAACACATTGTCAGACCAAGTACAATGCCTTCCAAAGGGGCCTCTTTGAGGAGTTCCACATTCATTTGGATGTGTAAGATCTCTGGTGGTTTTTAAAGCATCAGTCAAGTCACTTTACATTCACACCTCTATGTTACCTTGGAGTGGTAGCAAATTAAGCCGGAATCAGCTATTCACACTGAATGATTTTATAAAGCTTGCTTCGTTCCCACAGCTCGGCTACTTTAAATACAAGCTACTTGCCTAAGGAAGCAGATATGGTGGAAACTGCATTAAAAGAAAGTGCTATAAATCAACTCCAAGATCCTGGACCCTTTCCTTCCAGAATTCCCTTTGCATTGATTCTCCTAGTTCTCAGTCAAGTTAAAAAAAAAAAAAAAAGATATTGTAGAGTATGGGCAAGAAAATGTTACTTCTGTCCAAAAAGAACCATTAATGACTGAAATGTGCCTTTTATATGGTAGAGTAAATTCTACCAGGAAAAACAAACAAACAAACAAACAAACCAGCATGTCTTTGAGAATGAAAATCGACAGTTGAGAGAGAACTGACATTTGGCTAGTTTAAAAATAGATCCTCCAATAGAAAGAGCATCTGCTAAAAATACAAACCAGCACAGGCCCTGCTGCAGTCTGAACAGGTTATTAGGCTACTCAAAAATGCCCTATTTTTAGGGCTGTGGAACCAGGAAACACAGGCTGGCTTCAGTGGCTCAAATAAACACGTAAGACAAGGACACAGAGAGTAGTCTCCAAAGTACCTATAAGTAAGGAGTTGTAATACCAAAGTCTTCTGAGGCAAAACGATGGTGTCGTAGCTTTTCTATGTTGCTGAGGTTAATGGAAAGGGGTGTGAGGTGATGACTGGATCCATTCTCATTTTGCTGGTGGACGCATGGATTGTTAGCATTGGAGGGACCGTCGAGACTGCCTAGTACTGGACATTCGATTTGATTGGCTGCCCGGGATCTGAACCCTCTGATTCCTCCCCTGGGGAACTCTCCATTTCAAGAGGGTTGATGGCCAACAGAGCCTGCCTCCCTCTCTAGGAAGCTGTTTTCCAGTCTGCCGTAGTGGGCCCCCGCCTCCATCCCCACACCTGCCCCCACACACCGAGCTCAGAATGTCAGATGCACCTGCTCAGGTTTTTGAGTCAGAAACTAATGACACAAAGGAAAGAAAGCAGAGCATTCTCTCCGAGAGTAACAGCAAAGGCAGCAACATCCAGTTCCCAAGGGCAGCACAGCCAGTGGTGCCAACAGGGGTGTCCCTTGCCCACTCCTGGCAGGGGCATGTCGCTCAGCATTCAATGGCACGGAGGGTAGTTGTGCTGGCTTCGAGGGAGTCTGGCCCCTCACTGAGATGCTGGTCTTGGTTCTGCCCGTTCCGTCTTCCCTGTTCTTACCAGTTCTCTCTGTCTGGTTCTTCAAGCTTCCTAGGAATCCTGTGAGCTGGCCAACAGCCCTTCAGTCAGTTCATTTTCTGTTGAAATTGCCCAGAGGCAATATTTGTTCTTTGCAGCTAAGAGCCCTGACTGCTATAATAATCCAACTCTGTTATCTTACAGATGAAATTAAGAATGAGAGGGGAAAACACACAGCTAGTTAGCATCAAATCCAGGCCTCACAAGCAGGTCTCCTGGCAGAGTTTGGGCACTTGCTCCCACAAGGCGCAGCCTTACAGAGGCTCAGAGGGCACCTGTGGACATGCCCTCTGTCCCTGACAGGCCCTTTCCATTCCTTCCTGCCCAGAGGTCACCACTGTCATGGCCCACCCACCTAATGGTCTACGTCTTTCCCGAGTCATTCCAAATGTCATAACCCACCTGCCCTTGGTCACTTTCCCCCTGAGCCCTTCCAGGTTACAAAGTCTCCCTTCTTCCAAAACATATTTACTGAGTACCTACCATGTGCCCGACATTACCCTAAGCACTAGGGTTCCCATAGTGAGAAAGCAGAAATGGACTCAGATATCACGAGTATTACGGTACAGAGGGAAAGACAGGTATGAATCAAATAATCAGGCAAGCATGTAATTACAAACTTACTATAAGCATAAGCTGTTATGACTGCATATAATGGAGGGATCTTATCTAGTCTAGAATTCAAGAAAAACTCCCTGAGAAGGTAGTGTTTGAAATGAGATTGAAAATCTGTTAAGTTCATTTGGTGAAAAGAGGGGAGGGAGAATTCTAGGGAGAAGAATTAGCAGTCCACACGTCCTGAAACAGAAGCACAAAAATGGGCAGCACAAAAGAAAGCCAGTGTGTCAGAGCAAGGGGTAGAGTGAAAAGAGCTGGGCTGAGATGTGGGAGGATAGAGCTGGGTCATTCAGGGCCTTAGGCCTTGTTAAGGATTTTGCTCAGGGCAGCAGGCAGCCGCTGAATGATTTTAAGCAGAGGAAAGACGCAGGTCATGCTGTATTTTGAAAAGATGGCTGTGGCTGCCCTGTGGAGAATGAATTGGAGAAGAGACGACAGTGAACATATGCAAACAAATTAGCAGTCCATTGCCATGGTTCAAGGGAGAACTGATGGTAGCGTTGGAGAAGGAGCGATGTGATCAGACTGGAGAGAGATTCGAGAAAAATCCGCAGAACTTGGTGGCTGGGGAGACTGGCGAGAGGATATTAAGAATGATGCTGCATTTCTGGGTAGATAGTGGAGCTATTTGCCAGAATACACACTGTAAAAAGGCCCGTTTTGACCCAGGACACTGTAAGTTTGGTTTGAAATAAACTGAAGTTGCAATACCTTTTAGACATCTCAATGGAAATGTCAAAATATATGGATCTGAGGCTCAGGAGAGAGGATATGGCTAAGATATACTTTTCAGTGTTATTATTATATAGATGATCAATGAAGCCATGAGTGCAGATGAGTTCACTTGGGGAGAGAGTACAGAGGGATAAGAGAAAGAGGCTTAGGAAAAGACCTTAAGGATTGCACCGTTTGAAGATCAGAGAGGGGAGGGTGATCCAGCAAACAATACTAAGAAGGGGTAGCCAAAGGAGGAGAAAAAACACTGAGATTTCGAAAGCCCATATTCAAACAAGTATGCCTGAAATTCCTTGACCTGGCTACTGACCAGGAAGTATTTATTGACAAAACAACAGCACATAATTACTAGGGGCTTCGAGCTTTGGAATCAGACATTTTGTCATTCTGTTTCTGAATTAGAATCCCTGAACTTCCCAAAAATCAGGCCCCAGAGCAATGAAAAGGCAGAGCACAGAGGGTTTTTAGGGCAATGCAACTACCGTGTACAATAATGGTAGATACATGTCATCATACATTTGTCCAAATTCATAAAATGTACAACACCAAGGGTGAAGCTTAATGTAAACTATGGACTTCGGGTGATAATGATGTGTCAATGTAGGTTCATCAGTTATGACAAAGGTACCACTACAGTGCAAGATGTTGATAATGGGGGAGGCTGTGCGATGCAGCGGCAAAAGGGTATATGGGAAATCTCTTGTGTTCAGTACGACTGTGAACCTAAAACTGCTCTAAAAAATAAAGCCTATTTTTTTTAAAAAGGAGAAAAACCAGGAGAATGTTTCACAAAATGCCAAGTTAACAAGTGGAGCTGGTGTCCATAGCATCAAATGCTGCTGAGAGGTCAGGTAAGCTGAAGATTGAAAGGTTGCCAATTGGCTCAAGCAATGTGGAGGCCATTGTTAATCTTAGGGAGGGTCATTTTGATGGCGGCTGGACTGGAAGCCAGGATGAAGTGAGTTGGGAGATGAGGAGTGACTAGGAGGTAAGAAAATGATGACGGCAAGAAAGAAAACAGTTCTTGTGTGAAATCTTACTACACAGGGGAAGAGGAGACATGGAGCTTCCCACACGGGGACACTTCCCACATGGGGAAGTGGACTCCAGGGGGAATTCTTTAGGAGGTACAAGTCTTGAGCAACCTTAAATGCTGAGGAGAAGCATACCTAGGAAGAAAGAAGTTGATCATGTTCTATAATATGGACTTGAAAATTGTTAATGGGTAAAGTTATCACCCATCTCCCAGGAAATATTGATGTTTTTATATGGGTGTTTGATGACTTAACCCAAGTAATAGATGATGTGGGACTTCCTAGGTCATTACACTGTCCCAGGCAGAATTCACTGCTCTGTCCTGTGTCTCCAACTCTTGATTGGTATCTTTTGCAGTACTCCCAATGTTGCAGTGTGATTTATCACCCGTTTCTCCCACTCACTGCATTTCCTAAATTTGTATGTTGTACGTTGTAGTTCTATATTTTACTCATCTTTATACCCCTGCGAAACAGGACTATGGCATTGCAGGATATCCTAGAATTGAAAGATATAGTAGCTCTGCCTGACCCATTGAACTCAATAAATACTTATTGAATGAACGAACAAGTAAACAACAACAAGATAGAAAGAGGACCTCTGAAGGAGAACACTGGAGTTCAGAAGGGACTTTTCACGTTCCATCAAATCTCAGCCACTTGTAAGAACTCTAACTTCAGCCATGTAGCTAGCCCTGGTGGCAAGATAATCCCTGTCTTTAAACAGTATGACTTCTGACCAGCACACAGTGACAGTAACATGAGTCCATCAGGCTCTGCCAGGAGCAACCCAGGAGGAGGATGCCACAAGGCTTGACCTCAGGGATTGAAGACCTGGTGAGCTAGGTCAGCACTTCTTTGGCCAAGACAATTTCTCAGAGAACCCAGGCCTCTTAAATCAAACGTTGCCTGAATTCCAGGCAAAATGGAGCAACACTTTGGCATGAAGGGGCATAAATCATCCCAAATATAGGGTAGTTGCTTCAAATCTGGGCTGCCTGCTGCCTCTGGAGACCAGTCTAGAATGTGCTATCTTCTCTTCCTTCTTTCACTCCTCGAATAGTCCAGGTCTGGGCAACTGCATTGTTTTTTATGAGAAAAAAAAAAAACTATAAAGTTTCTTATCTCACCCTCCCTCCTGAATGGTCCTATCCAGAGAGAATCTGCTGCATCAAATTTTTCTTTCACCTGGAATTGAAGCACAATGTTATGAATTGGCACACTTCCCTCTTTTTGCCACCACTGGGTACCCTCGCCTTCCTCCTGTGCCTGCTCTGTGTGCCAAGGAACTAGTTGCCGTGGACCATAGCCCTTGGGCTCCCTTGCCCACTGGATAGGTGGGTTCGTGGAGGTATGAATGGGAGGTACTAGAGGGAGGTAGAGAGCTAAAGGAATGTGAAGTCAATATATTTCTCCATCCCTCTGTGATCCGCACATGGTTCTGGAATGGTTGCATCCCTCCACAGCCTCAGCCCCTGCTGGGGATCCCCTCGCTCAAGACACCAGCTCCCACGGGCCCCAAGGGATGGCAGAGACCATCACCCTGAGGCTAGCCCCGTGGTGCCTTAACCTGCCCTTACCTCTGTAAATCGTCCCTTTGTCCAATTCTCGTGAATTCCACCTGAGTGTACTTCTGCTTCCTGCCAGGACCCTGACTGACACACCTTGGGGCAAGGGATAAACAGTTGGAAAATCAAATGGCGATATGTATCAAGCCATAACAAACACGAGAAAAGTTTAAGCCCCTGTCCAGAAAGTAGTCCACCTTCCTTATTTACAGAAATGTATTCCCCAAATCTGTCTCAAAAACTCTTTCTTGTGAGTTACAGGGTGCCACTTGTGGTTTTCACTAATATGGGTAAAGTTCTGACTAAAAGACATTTTCAAATATTAGTTGATTTAGATTTTTTTTCTGCAACACTGAGCAACATTGATTAACGTGGAGAGGTCTGTTCATTTTCAAAGGATTGGTTTTTATAAACAGGCATTAAGCAAAATTGTGAAGTAAGTAAAAATCTGTGTTTCCCCTCCCCTTCCCTCCTTTCATGCTACTCTG
This sequence comes from Mesoplodon densirostris, assembly GCF_025265405.1. Taxonomy (NCBI): domain Eukaryota; kingdom Metazoa; phylum Chordata; class Mammalia; order Artiodactyla; family Ziphiidae; genus Mesoplodon; species Mesoplodon densirostris. Next base: position 47,777,691 of record NC_082662.1, on the reverse strand, counting down.
GGGCTCTGGAACTCTTCTTCCACAGGAAAACAAGGAGAAAAACTAGTACCCCAAGCTGTTAGTGACCCATTACAACTCTTTAAAATCCTAAAATGACACCAAAACACAGTATATCTTGTTTTTACACACAGCACCTCTCACTCCTATTTCCCCAGTGTATAAACACACACACACACACATACACATGGAAGCATTTGACAGAGCAGAGCATACACATGGGCTTAAGCTTGCTCAGTAGGTACAGGACAAACTGGAAAATAGAAATATATGTATTATATTTTTAAATTTATCTTTACACATACATATCTGGAGAAATAATGGGGAAACTGTCAAGAGAAAGTTGGATGTGTGTCCAACACACATTGTGGCTATTTGATGATGATGGTGGTTCAGAATAGAGACATCATTTCATCTTTTTTTTTTAATATTAGCATCATCTTGTTCTTTTTTTTATTTAATTAATTAATTATTTTATTTTATTTATTTAGTTAGTTAGTTTTGCGGTATGTGGGCCTCTTACTGTTTTGGCCTCTCCCGTCGCGGAGCACTGACTCCGGACGCGCCGGCTCAGCGGCCATGGCTCACGGGCCCAGCCGCTCTGCGGCATGTGGGATCTTCCCGACCGGGGCATGAACCCGTGTCCTCTGCATCGGCAGGCGGACTCTCAACCACTGCGCCACCAGGGAAGTCCTATTTTACTTATTTATTTTTGGCTGCGTTGGGTCTTCGTTGCTGCGCGCGGGCTTTCTCTAGTTGTGGCAAGTGGGAGCTACTCCATTGCAGTGCACGGGCTTCTGACTGTAGTGGCTTCTCTTGTTGCAGAGCACAGGCTCTAGGGCGTGCAGGCTTCAGTAGTTGTGGCACGCAGGCTTCAGTAGTTGTGGCTCGTGGGCTCTAGAGCGCAGGCTCAGTAGTTGTGGCGCACGGGCTTAGTTGCTCTGTGGCATGTGGGATCTTCCCGGACAAGAGCTCGAATCCGTATCCCCTGCATTGGCAGGAGGATTCTTAACCACTGCGCCACCATCATTTCATCTTTCTTAAACGTTTTCTTTTTCAAGTTTGCTGTATTATTTATCCTTCATACTTTTGAATATCCTGTATTCCTTTCCTCTGATGCTGCTCACACTCACCTTTTTAAAATCTCTTATTCATGACTGTAGCCAGACTGCTCCAGACAATATATCTATCTGGCTCCCCAAAACTTTCATTTTTCCATTAAAGGAAATACTGTGGTGATGGTTTGGAACTCATGAGTCACCTTTTTTTAAATTCCACTTCCAATTAATGTGGCACCTTATAGTAGCTGACAAGTAGGCATGTTAGGCGTGCTTTTATTATTTTTGAGACAAGAGAGTTATGGGAAAGACATAAACTCTATTAAGGCTGATGGATTGCTTAATACTGTACCTGTGTCGAGTACTGATGTGAGCTTAGTCATAGGAAAAGCAATCACTCACACCTCCCCCTCCAAATAATGAAAATAGCACCAAAGTAAATGAGCTGATGGAATTGGATAAAAAGAAGTACCATCACCCCCAACTTCCTTTTGAACAGCTTCCTAATGCCTTGGCATGTGAGATTTTCTACGGGCTGCCTCCTACCTGTGTCTCTAACCTTCACTATATCCTCCATCTGGGCCCGGTATCCTTAAATCAGCAGGCCTCTGTGCCTTACTCCCAAACCCAATACAAGAGAGGACTCAGAGATTTGTCACAGCCTTTATTTCTTCCCTCTTTCATTCACAAAATATTTAGCATGCATTTATGTTCCATGTGCCGGAGAAGGAGGGCTTAATCCAGCCCAGAGTTGGCTGGGACCCAATGGGTAAGGCTGCCTAATTCCACAACCAGTTAGCTTTGCCTAGCCTACGCTTCCAAATTAGCCCCTACTGGTAATACAGGTGATATTTTCACTTCTGTCTTTACCCTTTCATTATATTTCTTGAAGTTGTTCAGAACCTGAAGGGCAAGAGGAATGCTGTTCATTGTGTGTGTGTGTGTGTGTGTGTGTGTGTGTGTGTGTGTGTGTGTGTAGGGAGGAAGTCCCTTGGAGTTGAGGACCAGACACTGTCTAAACTGCTAGAGATAGGACAGCATGACCCCAGTTCTAATAGAGTTTACATTCCAAAGGAGGAAGACAGTTGATAAACAAAGATCAAAGGTAAATTCAGATAATGGCAGGTGCTAGGAAGGAATGAACTGTGTAATGTCACGGAGAGTAACAGAGTGGAGGGGGATGCGTTAGACTGGGGGCAAAGGGAAGGTTCTCTAAGGAGGTGACATTGAGGTGAGTCTGAATGATAAGACATGCAGATGAGATATGTGAGGAGCTTTCCAGGAAGGAAACAAGCGAAACATCTTGGGCATGTGAAAGAGCACAGAGTATGCAAAAGAAGATGTGCATGGCTTTAGCTTTACTAATAAGATGGAGAGTGAGATGAGGTCAGAGACATAGTTAGGGAGAAGATGACATAAGGGAAGGAACTTGAATTTTCTTTTAATTCTGATTAGTAAGTCTCCTACTGATTTTAAGTAAGAGATCTGATATGATCTGATTTACATTTTTTAACTTTTTATTTTGAGATAATTATAGATTCACAGGAATTGCATAAAACTGTACAGACAGGTCTCCTGAAACTTCACCCCTCCTCACCCTATGTTAGTAACTTATATAACTGTATACATACAATATATAGAGTACCTATATGTAATATAGTACAATAATGACACCATGAAATTGACATTGCTGCCATCCACAGAGCTTATCCAGATTTCAACAGTTCTATAGTTGTACTTGTGTGTGTGTGTGTGTGTGTGTGTGTGTGTGCGTGTCTATAGTTCGAGGCAATTTTATAACAGGAGTAGTCTTACCACCACCACAATGAAGATGCAGAACTGTTTCATCATGTAACTCCTTTGTAGCCACTCTTCTCCCTCCCCCCAAAGCCCTAATCCCTGGCAGCCACTAATCTGTTTTCCATCTCTATATTTACAACAGTTCAAGAATATTATATAAATGGAAGCAAACAGTATGTAACCATTTGAAATTGGCTTTTTTGACTCAGCATAATTTCCCTGAGATCCATCCACCTGGTTGTTTATGTCAATACTTTCTTTTTATTGCAGAGTAGTATTCCATGGTATGTATGTACCATAGTTTATCATCCATTGAAGGATATCTGGGTTGTTTCCAGTGTTTAGCTATTATGAATAATATGAACATTCGTGTGCAGGTTTTTACATGAACATAAGTTTTCATTTCTCTGGAATAAATGCCCTGTTTATCATCCATTGAAGGTCATCTGGGTTGTTTCCAGTGTTTAGGTATTATGAATAATATGAACATTCTTGTACAGGTTTTTACATGAATATAAGTGGTCATTTCTCTGGAATAAATGCCCAGGAGTGAGACTGCTGCATTGTACTGTAAGTGATTTTTTGGTTTTAAAAGAAACTGCTGTTTTCTAGAGTGGCTGTACCTTTTACGTTCCCACTAGCAATGTATGATTAGTGATCCAGTTTTTCTGTATCCTCACCAGCATTTGGTGTTATCACTAATTTTTATTTCTGCCATTCTGATAGACATATAGTGATATTTTATTTGTGGTTGTAATTTACATTTCCCTAATGGCTAATGATGTTGAACATCTTTTCATGTGCTTATTTGTCATCTGTACTTCAGTGAAATGTCTCTACATGTCTTCTGCCCATTTTCTAACTGGATCGTTTGTTTTTACTGTTGAATTTTGAGTGATCTTTGTATGCTCTAGATCGTAGCCCTTTGCTAGATACGTGATTTGCAAATATTTTCTCCCAAGCTGTAGCTTATCTTTTCATCTTCTTAACAAAGTCTGCACAGAGTAAAAGTATTTAATTCTAATGAAGTCAAATTTATCATATTCTCTTTTTTTTTTTTGGTTTCGGTTTTTTTTTTGGATTGTGCTTTTGGTGTGAAGTCTAAGAAGTCTTTACTTCATCCTAAGTCCTGAAGATTTTCTATGTTTTATCTAAAAGTTTTGTGGTTTTATGTTTACATTTAAATCTTGGACCTATTTTGAGTTAATTCTGTAAGGATTAGCTCAAGGTTATTTTATTTTTATTTTATTTTATTTTATTTATTTATTTATTTTTTGTGGTACCCAGGCCTCGCACTGTTTTGGCCTCTCCCGTTGCAGAGCACAGGCCCCGGACGCGCAGGCTCAGCGGCCATGGCTCATGAGCCCAGCCGCTCCACGGCATGTGGGATCTTCCCGGACCAGGGCAAGAACCCGTGTCCCCTGCATCGGCAGGTGGATTCTCAACCACTGCACCACCAGGGAAGCCCTATTTTTATTTTATTTTTTAATTTATTTTTTGCTTAAGGGTGTCCAATTGCCCTAGCACCATTTGTTGAAAAGGCTAGCCTTCTTCCATTGAACTGCGTTTGCAACTTTATCAAAAATCACTTGGGCATATTTGTGTGTGTCTATTTCTGGGTTCTCTATTTTGTGCCATTGATCTATATGTTTTTCTATCAGTAGTGCACTGTCTTCACTACTGTAGCTATATAGTAAACTTAACATCAAATAGAGTGATTCCTCTGACATTACTACTCTTCCTTTTCAAACTTGTTTTAGCTATTCTAGTTCTTCTAGCTTGACATAAATTTTTTTTTTTTTTTTTTTTTTTTTTTTGCGGTATGCGGGCCTCTCACTGTTGTGGCCTCCCCCGTTGCGGAGCACAGGCTCCGGACGCGCAGGCTCAGCGGCCATGGCTCACGGGCCCAGCCGCTCCGCGGCATATGGGATCCTCCCAGACCGGGGCACGAACCCGTATCCCCTGCATCGGCAGGCGGACTCTCAACCACTTGCGCCACCAGGGAGGCCCAAATTTTTAAATAAGCTTTTCTAATATAAAAAAAATGCTTGCTGGGACTTTGATAGGAATTTCATGAAGCTTATAGATCAATTTGAGGAGAATTAAAATCTTTACTATGTTGAGTTTCAATAAATGAACACTAAATGAATAATAAATGAAATGGTATATCTCTCATTTGTTTAGATCTTCTTTGTTTTCTTTCATCTTCATTTTATAATTTTTAGCATACAGATCCTGTATGTGTTTTGTCAGATTTATATCTAAGTATTTAATTTTCTGTGGAGCTATTGTAAATGGTATTGTGTTTTTAATTTTAGTTTAATTTCAGTTTCCACATATTTTTTGTTTGTAGATTTTCCTGGTGTGTTCATCTTGTAAACTGCTACCTTGTTGAACTTATTTGTTCTAAGATGTTTCTTTTTTCCTCTGGGGCATTTTATTTGCATGTATGTATTACATCCCTGGAAAAAGAATCCAAGGATTTTCCCTGCTATGTGTTTTCATCTTGCTTCTTCTTGGTTCCTGATGCCAGCTGAGGTTGTCAGTACAATGAAACCAAACTGATGGGACAGGGGCAGTTTATTCTGCCATTTTTCTAGATCTTTGAGTTGCACATCAAATCTGAGGCTGATCATTCTGCACTTATTTAGCCTGCCTGTAAGGTTCACAACAATTTTCCCAGCCCTGTGATCATCGATGATTTCAAATTCACCAATGTAACCATGCTTCATCATCACAGTTAGAAACCAGTTGGTGACTTTGGAGCATGGCCTAATAAGAACCTGTCATTTGCCTCTCTTTTAGGCACTGTTGATGCTCTTGAGAGCATCAGTCAGGACATTCATTCACAGCATTATGGCAGCATGGAAAGGTGGCCGAGAGAGCTAGGACTTTTTTGTTTTGTTTTGAGAAATTTTTTTTGTAGATTCCTTGGGCCTGTCTACATAGACAATCATATTGTCTGCAAATCAAGACAGTTTTTTTTCTTCCTTTCAAATATATATGACATTTATTTCTTTTTCTTGCTTTATTGTGCTGGCTAGAATTTCTGGTAGTATGCTGAATGAGAGTGGTAAGAGTGAGCATACTTGCCTTTTTCCTAATCTTAGGGGAAAAGCATTTGGTTTTTCACCATTAAGTATAATGTTACCTGTAGAATTTTTTGTAGTTGCTCCTCATCAAGTTGAGAAGTCCCCCCTCTATTTCTATATTTTTTGTAGAGTTTTCATGATTGTGAATTGAACTTTGTCAAATGCTTTTTCTGCATCAGTTGATATGATTGTGTGAATTTCCTTTAGCCTGTTAATATGGTGGATTACATTGACTGATTTTCAAATATTGAACCAGCCTTGCATCCCTGGAATAAACCTCACTTTGTTGTAGTATATAAATTTTTTGTACATTGCTGGATCCAATAATCTAATGTTTTGCTGAATATTTTTTCATCTAAGTTCATGAGAGATATTGGATGATTTACATTTTTAAAAGATTGCTCTGGTTTCTTTGTAGAGAATGGGTAGAAAAGCAAGAATGGCAGCTGGGAAACTAGTTAGATATTGTTCTTTTCTCTCAACCTTGAGTTCCCTCCTCAGCCCTAATCTTCATTTGTTTCTTAACTTACATTTTCCTCTTTTGGGTCCAAGTAACAACATAGTTCAAGTTCAATGAATATAACACTGGTGACCCCAACCCACTAACTCCAGAGAGTTTGCTCCAACTCCAGCAAAAGGGAATAAACTTTCCACTCCAGCCATACAAGTCCTTGTGTTGAATATGTCATGTAACTTATTTATGCCTTACCCTTTCTTCAGTATCCTACTAAAGTCCTAGAACCCCCTCAAAGCTTTCCCAACCATTCCAGTCATAGGTAAGTGTTCCTTCCTCTCACCTCCTACAGTTCTTATTGTCCATGCTACCCATTTCATTTCATTCATTCACTTATGCATTCAACAAACATTAATTGAGTGTCTACTATTTTGAAGGCACTGTGCAGATACCAGGACACAGCTGTAAACAAACGAGATGAAGTTGCCTTTCCTAATGGAACTTACAGTGTACAGGAGGACACAGCATTAAATATATATATATATATATGTATATATATATATATATATATATATATGTATATATATATATAGAGAGAGAGAGAGAGAGAGAGAGAGATACACTCACAGAGAGTGATACCAATCAAGATAAGTGCTGTGAAGAAAAAGCATAGAACATTTAGAACAGAAGAATAGACTACTTTCATTTTTTTTTCTCTGCATATTCCAGTTTAATCATAAGTTCCCTGAGAATAGAGACCATATTTAATGTTGCTTGGTTAAACTCAGAATCTAACCCATAGTATGTATGCAGTGGGGGGTTATTAATGATGAAGTGGCAATGAAGGAGAACAGTATGGTTTGAGGATGACTCTTAAGTACCAGGGGCTGAAGAAATTCCGCTTTTCTTTGCATCCCTGCAAAAAGTAAGCTCTGTAGAACGCCTTCCTATTGTGTTGGTTTAAAACACAGGGAACCATCTCTTTATGTGTTTTATCTCTGGCAGGGCTCTGAGAATTGTGGGGGGGGGGGTTGTTTGTTTTTTTCTTGCAGTACGTGGGCCTCTCACTGTTGTGGCCTCTCCTGTTGCGGAGCATAGGCTACGGAAGCGCAGGCTCAGCGGCCATGGCTCACGGGCCTAGCCGCTCCGCAGCATGTGGGATCTTCCTTGACCGGGGCACGAACCCGTGTCCCCTGCATCAGCAGGCGGACTCTCAACCACTGCGTCACCAGGGAAGCCCTGAGAATTGTTTTGTAATGCCTACCTACTTACCTCAAATGTCCATGCATATCCATCCTCTCTCCAAATTATTGTTTTCTAAGACTGTGCACAATGGTGTGCTAGTAAATGTCTAACTAACTACCTCAAAAAGAAAAACCACCAGATTTGTAGCATTTGCTGATTTCTGTGGTGTAAATACTTCCACCATGGCCAATTTAAAACTACCAACAAGTTGTCACTAAACACAGAGATGAGAAGAAATGCACAGTAGCACATTTTTAGAATGCCATACAGATATAGCAGACGTAAATAACCTCAAGAGCATAGTTAATAGTGAAATGTAATACAATGTTAGGAAGTGGTGAGTCTTTTTGAGTATTTATGACCTTTTTCAAAATAATTTATTTAATTTTAAGTTAATGTAATTCCATTTTAATAATGACTGTGGGGCTTCCCTGATGGTGCAGTGGTTGAGAGTCCGCCTGCTGATGCAGGGGACATGGGTTCGTGCCCCGGTCCGGGAAGATCCCACATGCCGCGAAACGGCTAGGCCCGTGAGCCATGGCCACTGAGCCTGCGCGTCCAGAGCCTGTGCTCCGCAACGGGAGAGGCCACAACAGTGAGAGGCCCACGTACTGCAAATAAATAAATAAATAAATAAAATAAAAATAATGACTGTGTTTATCAGCTGGCTCACAACATTCCTAAAAATTTAACAACTGGCTCTCGTGAGATGGTAAGAGCCAGCTCCAGCACCCCACTTACTATGCAGCTTAAAAGACCCATATATGTCCCAGATGGAATCCAACTATGCTAAATTTAGTCTTTAGTTAGACCAAGAGGAGAAAGCAAAGTTGAATCTTACTAAATGACTCTCAATTCTCTCCCCCAGCTCTGCAAAACAACTGAGGGTCATACTAAGAGCTTCAGTGTGGCAATATTTCAAGTTAGCTGACTGAAGACCCACTTCTGACCACCTCTCCCTTGTCTACCTCCACTATAAAGGCTGAAAAAGCTAAGTACTCATTTTCTCAACTCCAGTGAGGCTGAGTTGCCAATGAGACATGAAAATGCTGGAGGGTAGAGAGTGGTCTGAAAAAGATTTTTGCTTTCCTAATGAAAGGACTAGATAGGTCTTTTACCCTTCCTTCCTGTCTCAGATATGAATACGATGTCTGGAGCTGCAGTAGCCATTTTGGAACCATGAAGCAATATGCATGAGGCAAAGGCCAAGAGAACTGAAGAGCTACCAGCTGTGGATTTATTGGGCTCCCAGACTAAAACCAAACCAGCAGACTCCATCAGACTTAATGTTATGTGAGGGGAAAAGCTCCTATTTCTTAAGCTCTTAGGAGTTTTCTGTTATTTACAGCCCATACAGATAGGAATTTCACCTGTTTTGGCTTCTACCACCCTAAAAACTGGAAATAGAATAAGAAGAAAGGCAACTGATATGCCAAGCATGGTGCTGGGCGTTTTTCACACTTCATTCTCTTTAAGTTTCACAACAACACTATGAGAGGTGACATTTATAAATGTGTGTAATTTATCATGGTTAGTCACACTTTAAAGGAAGTGTGTTTTAAAGGAGATTTGATAGAGCTGTGGTTATATGGACCTTGAAAAATTAATTTCAGTGTAAATTTGCAAAGGTTTGAACACATATCCTTCTTCAGTAAAAGTACATCATACAAATATTTCCTTTGGATTAATTAGACACAAGCTGCCTACTGACAGACATAGCATTTTAGCATCCATAACTACCTTTTGCCAAGTGACTAAGGACATATGGTTTGGTTAATAAACAGTGGGAACACTTTTCCTTTTATCAAAGCTGGCTTGGGTTTCAAGGAAATTTAGAAAAGATCTATCCCCCTGGTGGCATCTGTTAATGAGGAGGAGGAAGTGGTGCTTTCTGTGGAGTGGGCTGGTCCTCTCTTAGGCAGGCCAGAGGAGTGTTTCCCAGGGAACTAGAACTCTCCCGGTGGGAGTCAGGAGGGAAATGGAGGTGAGCACTGCATTTCCAGGGCTCCATCAATCAGTCAACAAGGAGTTAGAAGTCGCTGTGCCTTTAAAATATATGGAAGGTAGAGGATTCCTTGGCATGAGTCAGGAGCACTGAGAAATTGCAGAGGGTGCCAAGGGAGAAAAATGAGGGTGGAGTGACAGAAGCCACATCAGAAATTATATAAACAGCAAGGGATGTATTCCATCTCAAGGAATGGAATTCCTGTTGCTCAGTCATTCTTCAGGCATTCAGAGGAGAGAGGTACTTACTGAGTGTCTCCTATGACCTAGGTCCTGGGGGTGGTGCAGTGAATTATTAAGCAGACGTAGATTCTGCTCTCATGGTGTTTACAGTCTGGTGGAAAAAACAAACAGTTAAAACAAGTTATAATAAAGTGGGAGGAGTGTAATAATAAGTGAACGCTATTATTTATATTCATCCTCTTCCCTTTGAGGTGTGATTATGTGGTGACATGCAATGAAGAAAGAGCACTGGACAAGAGCACCTGGTGAACCCCGTTTTGTTCAGTTATAGAACTTCATCAGTTGTGTGTCCTTGAGTAAATCCCTTTACCCTCTCCATCTTTCTTTTTCTTTAAAATGAGGTCAAATTAGATGGTTATGATTCTATTATTTACAATAAAAATAGCAACAGTAACTTCTAACAATCATTCCCACCCTGTTTGTGATTGCCTCATTTAACAAGTACCATTTATTTGTTTATAGATGTGCCCCAAAATTTGCTCCAAGGAACACACTATTTCCTGTGCCTTTCCTCTCTCTACATGGCTCTGACTTGGGCTTCCTGGGCATTCCTTGCTAATACTGAAGGACCAACACCTGAGGTTGGACATACCAACATTCTACAGAAAGCCTCTATCTTTTGAACTGGTTCTTCTAGACAAGTACATTTCAAAGCAGTAATTCTTAACTCCAAGTCTTGAGTACCTTGGAAAACAAAGGATGAGCTTACAGGAGTCCAGGAACACCTTTAAAATGCATGCAAAAAAATGCAGGCAACATTGTGTGTGTGTGTGTGTGTGTGTGTGTGAGAGAGAGAGAGAGAGAGAGAGAGAGAGAGAGAGAGAGAGAGAGAGTATTTTGGGGGGAAATGTTCACAGGGTTCTTGAGATCCTCAAAGGTGCCCATAATCCCAAAAGAATTTGGAGCACTGGCTCTGGAGGTTATGATCAAGACATGATCTCACAGGCTTCCCTGGTGGCTCAGTGGTTGAGAATCTGCCTGCTAATGCAGGGGACACGGGTTCAAGTCCTGGTCTGGGAAGATCCCACATGCTGCAGAGCAACTAGGCCCGTGAACCACAACTACTGAGCCTGCGCGTCTGGAGCCTGTGCTCCGCAACAAGAGAGGCCACGACAGTGAGAGGCCCGTGACCACGATGAAGAGTGGCCCCCGCTTGCCACAACTAGAGAAAGCCCTTGCACAGAAACGAAGATCCAACACAGCCAAAAAATAAAAATAAAAATAAATTAAATTAAAAGAAGGTTCAACATTAAAAAAAAAAAAAAAAAAGACATGATCTCACCAATCTCTGAACACCCATTGTTCTTGTAACTTTCACCACTAATTCTACAGGGTTGTGCATCTTTTCTATCAGACTGTTCCATTCTTAAGAGTGAAGATTATATCTTATTGAAACAAAGAAGTGTACAGGGGAAAAAAATATATATATATATATATATGGAGAGAGAGAGAGAGTTTGGAGTCAGACAGACCTGGGTTCAAATCCCAGTTCCGCCACTTATTGGCTATGTGACCTGAGACAGGTTACTTAACTTTCAGACTGTTTTTTTTGTCTGAGTTCCTTTCGGGTCTTCTGGAAATGTATCTTCCTTGTCTATAGGAGAGGGCAGGAGACTCAGTCTAAACCAATCACAGTACCTATTTTCCTAGCCATAGAGGTGGACAGCAGAGGGGCACAGGACCTTCACCCGCCAAATAGAGTCCCTCTCCAGGATCTTGCTCAGTGGTACTGGCAGGGGAAAAATCCTTTCCTATCTGGCTGCAGAGAAGTTGGGGCATGAACCTAAGCTGTGTACAGCCATGTCTCCATTCTTATGAGGACATCTGTCAGTAAAGTGAATGAACAGACTTGACAAACAGCAAGAAGCAGAGGTAGGAGAGAAAGAATCTTGCAAGTTTCAATATTCCAAGCTTCTCAGTTACATAAACCAATAAACCCCACTTTGCATTTAAGCAAGCTTGAGCTCAGTCTGTCACATGCAACCAGAATCTTGAGCCCATCGGTAAGTAAGGGTAATAATACCTGTCCCTAAGGTGTTGTGAAGATAAAATAACATGTAGCTAAGAACTAAGCAATAAGTTTTCACCTTGCTTGTGACTGCTCCATTTCAACAGGTACCATTTATTTATTCTTCAATGTGTTCAAAGGAGAACCAGTTACACAGGCTATTTCTAGGTTTTCTCTGAGTTAAAAAAAATAATGAAATAAGTTGAGAAATGCTTGATTAAACAAAATTCTTTCCTCCCATGAGACTTTCCAGGGTCTTTGAATTTGCCTTATGAATTCCCAACTGGGCAAAGCAATATGACCACAGGACCCTGTGTCAAGCAACATCTGTGAAGACATTTTGGGAACTGTTATCTGTGTGGCTAATTCACTAGGTTGCTGTGGCAAACACAGCTTCAGTGAGAGAGTGACTGTCATCATCGGTTCCTTTTCTTTTTTTTTTTTAATTTAACAAATTTAATCAGTTATACATATACATATGTTCCCATATCCCCTCCCTTTTGCGTCTCCCTCCTGCCCTCCCTATCCCACCCCTCCAGGCGGTCACAAAGCACATCGGTTCCTTTTCTACCTGAGCAAAAGTCCACGAGGTTTTCACCTCAATTCTGACAATTATTAGCTGTGGGACTTGGAAAAGTCACTTCCGTTCTCTGAGTCTCAGCTTCTTCATCTGTAAGGTGATGATGTTAGACTCCATGACCTTTTAGAACCCATCTAACTGTATAATTCTCTGCTTGTGGGATTATAAAAGGTTCTGGGAGATCGGACATAGACAGTCTGGACACTCTGGGCCTGTGAAGGCCAGGAAAGGCCTAGGCTGTTGCGTGGAGAATGGGAGGGAAGCTGGTGCACTGCAGTCACGGTTCACGGCAGTCACTGGAACCACTTCCACTTTTTGGAGATTTTCTTCCAACATTCTAGCATAATAATCTCTGGATTATCTCAGCTTTTTAAAAATTGAGGTCTCTAGTGGCACTAGATTCTTCTACCTTTAATATGTGGATGGAACAAAAGTAGAGACTCATAAAATAAAAGGTTAATGTAACTGAATGTTTGCCCTGTGGATCCTCAAAGGCCAAGAAAACCTAACAGAAAGAAGTGATGGAGAGTGAAGATCATACAACTTAGAACTCTGGACTCCTGAACAACAACTTTGTATTCTTCACTTACTTATTCAAATTTAACCAAGACAGCTGTCAACCGAAATCTCTTCTCTTCCGCTCTCCTCAAACTAACCAACAGGAAACCTTCTTAGGGGTGCTTAGTAAGTGTAAATGAAATGACAATGGAGGAAACCTTTTGAAAACTGCAAATGCTCCACAAATAAATTATTTTTATTATTATTCATAACATTTAAAGTATGATTTTGGCTTTACCACAGACATGACTTCAGGCAAGTAATTCATCAGCTCCACCCTCCATATAAAACGGATGCGGTAATAGATGCGAAAGATTAGCTAGAAATGATGGTGGACGCCTTTGAAAACTGAGGGTCATTGCAATACTTCCTAATTAATAGTAACCATACAATGTGAAGTTATAAATAGATCTGTATGGGAGCAGAACCCAGAGGGCTCTGCTACTTTTTCACTTGTTGCCATTTTGATTTAGTCCATTAGTTCCACTAGCCTATAATTAGCATAACACCCTGGAAAATTAATCCAGACTGGTGAGTCAACATCAGGGAAATGAAACAGACTTCTAAATCATGTTGAAATTAAGCTGAAGCCTGACAGCCAGGTCCTCCTGGTTTCAGAAGAAATAAAAGCCTCAAACCTTGGGTTTTCAACTACAGATATGGGAGTCCATTTTTCTCTTTTCAACAACTGAGTTTCAACATTACTAACAAGGTAAACATATTCTTTATTCAAATTTTTAATCAGTCAGAGAATTGCAAGCTGTTACATTATAACTGCATATTCTTCAGAAAATATAATTAAGATAAACTGCCCAATTTCTATCTCCTGGCAAAGATTCTGGAGTCGGCCTGAACAAGAGGGTTCTGAAGGTCTGAGCTGGCAGAGGAAGTTTTTGTTTTTTTTTTGTTTTTTTTTTTTTTTTGCGGTACGTGGGCCTCTCACCGCTGTGGCCTCTCCCGTTGCGGAGCACAGGCTCCGGACGCGCAGGCTCAGTGGCCATGGCTTATGGGCCCAGCCGCTCCACGGCATGTGGGATCTTCCCGGACCAGGGCACGAACCCGTGTTCCCTATATCGGCAGGTGGACTCTCAACCACTGTGCCACCAGGGAAGCCCAGAGGAAGTCTTTTACTGGAAACTGTGAGATTTCTGAAATCTGAACCCATGGACAGAGGGATCCAACAAGCAGGAAGGGGAGTCGAATAATACTATAGTCAAGAGGCCACCGGCAGATTAACCACCATATGGAAGGCTGGAGTACAGAACCGGCTACCCAGGAGCTGGAAGATGAAAATGAGGAGCAGTGGAATAAAAATGGGAGTGTGTGTTTGGGGCACTTCTGCCTGAACAAGCTTTGCTTTCTTGAGCTGCCATGTGGTGTCATGTGTAGGTGAGTATGATGAGCTAAAGGCCAGGAACTAGGTCATCAGAGAAATAAATGCATCCTTTCATCTTTCTCTTTTTGTAAAATCTTTTCACTTTCCCAATTAAATAGTTCCATTCTCCTTTCCGTGTAAATGCCTATCAGCTTTAACTGTTTTATTTCTAGTTGTATGCAGGTGATATGATTGGGAAAGTCTGCAACCTTTCCTAATTAAACGTCAATTCATCTAAAGCCTAAGTTATCATCTTCCCTTCTGGTTGAATCCTGACTTCAGATCATCCAGTCTTAAAATCTAGGAGTCTTTCCTTTTCCTTGATCATCAAATCCAATTGCCAAATCCTTCTGCATACTTCTTTTCAGTCTCACCCCACAGCTGTTTATTTGATCTTTTATGTTCAATACACTAATGCCAGTTTAATCTTCTTAAGGTACATCTTCAATCATGTCATTCCCAGACTCAAAACATTTAATGGCTGCTCACTGCCTAACAAATTCAGGAAAACTCCTCAGTTTGGCAGTCAAAACCTTGGCCTTATCTTCCGTCTCCCATTCACTCCACAATCTGATAGCATGCATTTCCTTAGGTTGTGGACTTCTGGATTCTTAGCTCATCTACGACAAGTGAAAAGCCTCCCAAAGTGGAGGTAGGGGAATCAGTTTGCATGTACAGGGGATAGATCTGCCCATTAGTCATGGGGGCTCAGGAAAACCCATAGCTGCTGCTGGAAAAATAACCAAAAGCTAAGTTGGACTGCCATCAGGTCAGTTGTATCATCTTCTTAAGTGACGAAAGACACCACATTAACTTTCATTTATTTATTTAAATAAATTTATTTATTTTATTTATTTATTTTTGGCTGCGTCGGGTCTTCATTGCTGCGCACGGTCTTTCTCTAACTGCAGCGAGCGGGGGCTACTCTTTGTTGTGGTGCGCAGGCTTCTCATTGCAGTGGCTTCTCATTGTGGAGCAAGGGCTCTAGGGCGCATGGGCTTCAGTAGTTGTGGCGCGCGGTCTCAGTAGTTGTGGTGCACGGGCTTAGTTGCTCTGCAGCATGTGGTATCTTCCCGGACCAGAGCTCAAACCCGTGATCCCTGCATTGGCAGGCGGATTCCTAACCACTGTGCTACCAGGGAAGCCCCCACAGTAACTTTTAAATGACTCCCCATTTAGCAATATGCTTTCTTTATTAAAGGGTGGGAGGAGGCTTGAACTTAAAATTATCTTTTCCTCTTCCTTCTTCTAGATTTCTCCGTTTTTTCATACTGATTTTTTTTTGCAGTAAATAATCAGACTCTAGATTCCTCTAAAAGTAATTGCTCTCTTTCCCCAACATTATCACTGTGTTTTTAAGCAAAACATTAGCAAACTAAATCCAGTAACATATATAAAGTAGTATCACCATGATAAAGTGGGCTGTATCCCAGAATGCAAGATTGGTTTAACATCTGAAAATCAATTAAAGCAATGCACCAGATTAATAGAATAAAAAACAGAACCACATAATTATGTCAGTATGCAAAGAAAAAGCATTTGACAAAATCCAACACCCTTTCATGATAAAACACTCAACAAACTAGAAATAGAAGGAAACTATCTCAACATAAATAAAAGCTATATATGAAAAAGCCAGAGGAAACATCATACTTAATGGTGAAAGACTGCATGCTTTCCTCCTAAGATCAGGAAAAAGACAAGGATGGCTGTTATTGCCACCTCTATTCAACACCGACCATACTGAAGGTTCTAGCCAGGGCAATTAGGCAAGGAAAATTTTAAAAAGGCATCCAGATTGGAAAGAAAGAAACAGAACTCTCTCTATTCACAGAAAACATGATCTTGTGTATAGAAAATCCTAAGACATACACTAGGAAACCATTAGAATTAGTAAACAAGTTCAGCAAGATTGTTACAAGAGCAATACGTAAAATTCAATTGTATTTCTATACATTTGCATTCAAATAATCCAAGTATGAAATTAATAAAAACAACCCCATTTACAGTAGCATCAAAAAGAGTAAAATATTTAGGTATAAATCTAGCAAAAGGAGTACAAGACTTGTACTCTGAAAAATAGAAAACAGTGCTGAAAGAATTAAAGAAGATCTAAATAAATGGAAAGACATCCCATGTTCATGGATTGCAAGACTTAATGTTGTTAAGATGGTAATACTCCCCAAATTTGTCTACAGATTCAGTGCACTCCCTATCAGGATTCCAGCTGACTTTCTTGTAGAAATTGAAAAACTGATTCTAAAATTAATATATGATTGCAGGGAACCCAGAATGGCCAAAACAATCTTGAAAAAGAACCAAGTTGAAGAATTCACACTTGATTTTAAAACTTACTAAAAAGGAACAGTAATCAAGAGAGTGTGGTATAGGCATAAGGATAGACATATATCTCAATGGAATAGAAATGAGATTCCAGAAATAAACCCATGTGTCTATGTTTAGTTGATGTTTGACAGGGATGCAAGACCATTCAATGGTGAAAGAATAGTCTTTTCAACAAAGAGAAGCCAAATTAGATAGCCAAATGCAAAAGAATGAAATTGGTCCTTTACCTCACACCATATACAAAGATTAACTCAAAATGGATCAAAGACCTAAATGTAAGAGCTAAACATATAAAATTCTTAGAAGAAAATATTGATGAAAAACTTCATGACATTGGATTTGGCAATGATTTCTTGGATATGAGACCAAAAGCACAGCAACAAAAGAAAAAAAAGAGATAAATTGGACTTCATCAAAATTTAAAACTTTTGTGCTTCAAAGGACGCTGCCAAAAAAATGAAAAGACACACACAGAATGGGAGAAAATATCTGCAAATCATACATCTGGTAAAGAATTTGGATCTAGAATATAAAAGAACACTTGCAACCTAATAATAAAAAGACAATCCAGTTCGAAAAGGAGCAAAGGACTTGAACAGACCTTTCTCCAAAGAAGATATACAAATGACCAATAAGCCCATGAATAGATGCTCAATATCATTGGTCATCAGGGAAATGCAAACCAAAACCATGTGATACCACTTCACGCCCACTAGGGTGGCTATAATCAAAAAGTCAGTTTATAACAATTAGTAGAGAAAATGTGGAGAAATCGGACCCTCATACACTGCTGGTGAGAATGTAAACTGGTTAGGCTATTTTGGAAACAATTTGGCAAGTCCTCAAAAAATTAAACAGAGTTAACATTTGACCCAGCAATTCTGCTCTTAGATATATACCCAAGAGAAAGGAAAACATATGACCACACAAAAGCTTTTACGTAAGTGGTTATACAAGCATTATTCATAATACCCTAACATTCAAATGTCCATCAGGAAGGGATAAACAAAATGTGGTATATCCATATAATGAAATACTACTCAGCCATAAAATGGAATGAAGTACTGATATATGCTATATAACATGGATAGGCTTCCCTGGTGGCGCAGTGGTTGAGAGTCCGCCTGCCGATGCAGGGGACACGGGTTCGTGCCCCGGTCCGGGAAGATCCCACATGCCGCGGAGCGGCTGGGCCCGTGAGCCATGACCGCTGAGCCTGCGCGTCCAGAGCCTGTGCTCCGCAACGGGAGAGGCCCCAACAGTGAGAGGCCCGCATACCGCAAAAAAAAACAAAAACAAAAACAAAAAAAAACATGGATAAAGCTTGAAAACAGTATACTAAGTAAAAGAAGCCAGACAAAAAGGCCACATATTGTAAGATTCCACCTACATGAATTTTCTAGAATAGGCAAATCTATAGAGACATAAAGTAGATTTGTGTTTGTTCAGCTGGGGAGGATAAGGAAACAGAATAAGGATGGCTAAAGGAAACATCCATCTAAGTTTCCATATTCCAAATAGAATAAGGATGGCTAAAGGAAACATCCAAGTTTCTTTCTTAGGTGATGAAAATGTTAGAAAATTGACAGTGGTGATAGTTGTACATACCCATGAATATACTAAAAAACATTGAACTGTACACTTTCAATGAGTGAACTGTATAGTATGTGGATTACATCTTAATAAAGCTGTTACCAAAAGAAAAAAAAATCAATGCCCAAGTAGAGTACTCAAGGTATAGCCATCGGCGCCATTTTCTTGTGGCTGTTTTTACTAATTTTTAAACATATATAATGGGTATGAATTTGCATCCATCAATATCTGGTAAATTAAATACCATTTTACTTTATTTTTTCTGAAACAATTTAAAGCTCACCTAAAACTCCATTTGCCAAAGCATTGAAATGTTGAATTACAGTCACAATTAGGACTCCCTCCTCTACTGCAGGAGTGGGGGGTGGATTTATACAAGTTGCAGGGGTCTTCTGTAGTCTGAAGCATCAAGAAGTGCCCTCTGGTCTCTCTATACTAGTTAACACTGAAAGAATCACAGTTTAGCCCTGCACAAGCTAAGGTCCTCCAAGGGAAAGTGGTTCTGCTACTTCCCTGCCCTGCTGGAGAGTGGGGAATTTTGTGGAGGCTGGAGATGCCGGAAGACCAGGCAGTCATTTCTCTTTGAGCTCTTTCTACTTCTTGGGGTACTGTGAGGCAACAGGGCAAGGCTCTTCCTCCTCATGGAATATACAAAATACTAACCTCTTCCTAGTCTTGGAAAATCTCCTTCTCTGTCAGGGTCTGCTCCTTTTACTCCCTACCTTGAAGTACTTTTATCCATCTTCTTCCATTCTGTGGGATTTCTGCTCCCATCAATGACAGATCTGCTTATATAAGACCATCCCTCTTACTGAGAACAACCAGACAAGTCAGGCAGAATAGAAAAAATATCTATTTAAAGGCACCGGAAAGTTTCCAAGTGAGAACTTGAAGGGCCAAATCCCAAAGAGAAAGGAAGTTCAGAGAGGTGAACATGATGAGTGAGCCCATCATTTGGCACTGCTTTTCCCTTTCATGCGTTTGCTGATTCTTAATCATCAATCAAGAAGCTGAGAAGCTGAGGAGAGCTTTAGGCAGTCTTACAGAACTGAGATGACAAAAATTGGAGATCAAGGGCCACTAAAGAGGAAGGGCTTGGATAAACACCCCAGGTTTTCATTTAGTATGGTAATCTGTTACACTGGTGGCCCCTGCAATGAAACACACCTTCCAATATTTATGCCTTGGGGTGGGTCTCTTCACATTGGCTCTGGGCTTGGTCACGTGATTTGTCTTCATCAATAGTACATCAGTAAAAGTGACACAAACATAGATTTGATAAGCACTTGCTCACTAGGGTTTGCATTTTTGAAATTCTCCCGCTTAGAACCCAGCATAAGGAAGTTCAGGTTATCCCAATGGAGAAATAGGCCATGTGGAGAAGCCCTGAAGGATGGGACATTATATGGAGAGACGGGTCATGTGGAAGAGCAAAAAAATGCCCCAGTCAAGCTCTCAGGTGATGGAACTTTATGAGTGATCCCAGCCAACACCAAATGGGGCAGAAGAACAATCCAGTCAACTCAGAGAATTATGAGAAATGATTAGTCATTGATGTTTAAAGCCACAAGTGTTGTAGTGTTTTGAGATACAACAATATATAACCAAAACAGTTGGGAACCCTAAAGTATGCTAGGAGTAAAGGTGGTCCAAAAGTAAACCAGCCCCCACAAAGATTGATGTCTGGCTTCCAAAAACACTTAATCCTTTATTAGATTACTTTGTTTATCATTCCTACTCCCAGTTACCTGCCAGAAGATAAAGTAAATCCACTTGTAAGGAAGACAACATCATCTAGAACCTAAGGTCATCTATATAGTTTTTAAACAATATATAATCTATAAAATTTAATGCCCAGAAAAAAGATTTTAATTATGCTTACAAAAACATAAGAATTGATTGGTAATCAAGAGAAAAATCAGACAATAGAAATGGACCCACAGAAGCACAGATATGGAAGTTATCAGACGCTGACTATAAAACAGCTGTAATCTGTTAAAGAAATTAAGATAAAGAATTTCAGAAAAATGTGAAAGGCATAAGAATTAAAGTGAATTATGAATTTAAATATACAATAACTGAAATTAAGAACTCAATAGATAGGCTTAGCAGATACGATGTAGCTGAAGAGAGAATGTGTGAACCAGAGGAAAGGACAGAAAAAAAAAATCTAGACTGAAACACAGAGACAAAAGAATAAAAAATATAGAAACAAGCATAGGAGACAGAAATGGTTCAGTGAAAAGAGCCTCACATTCATTTAATTAAAGTCGCAGGAGGAGAGAGAGAATGAAACAGAAGTAATATAAAGAAGCAATAGCCAAGAATTTTCCAAGCTATGAAAGATCTCAAGCCACATATTCAAGAATCTCTGCAAACTCCATTGAAAACAAGTACAAATAAAACCATCCATAGACACATCACAGTTAAACTGCCAGAAACCAAGAACAAACAGACAAATATTGTAGATTGGATAAGAAAACAACTCAACTCTTTCATTTCAAAGGTTACCTAGGAAGGTTAACTGATCTTGTCTCCTAAATGGATTCTCTACTTTCACGCTTCCTCTCTTCCATACCATTCTCTACACTGCAGTTAGGTTGATCTTTTAAAAATTTAAATAACATCCATCACCTCTCTCCTCTATACAAATGATTCAATGGTTTCCCATTCCTTCAGAATAGAGTTCAAACCCCTTATCAGAGTTTAAAAGGCCCTCTCAGATCTGGTATCTGTCTAGGTTTCTAGATTCCTTTCTCATTGCTACCTCTGTAGAACTCTGCACTCCAGCCACACTCCACTGACTTCTTCTTTTTTTTTTTTTTTTTTTTTTTTTGTGGTACGCGGGCCTCTCACTGTTGTGGCCTCTCCCATTGTGGAGCACAGGCTCCGGACGCACAGGCTCAGCGGCCATGGCTCACGGGCCTAGCCACTCCATGGCATGTGGGATCTTCCCAGATGGGGGCACGAACCCATGTCCCCTGCATCAGCAGGCGGACTCTCAACCACTGCGCCACCAGGGAAGCCCTCCACTGACTTTTTTTTTTTTTTTTTTTTTTTGTTACGCGGGCCTCTCACTGTTGTGGCCTCTCCCCTTGCGGAGCACAGGCTCCGGACGCGCAGGCTCAGCGGCCATGGCTCACGGGCCCAGCCACTCCGCGGCATGTAGGATCTTCCCGGACCGGGGCACGAACTCGTGTCCCCTGCATTGGCAGGCGGACTCTCAACCACTGTGCCACCAGGGAAGCCCCTCCACTGACTTTTAATTCCCCTAAATTGCTTCCTTCCTACCCACTCCATGGCCCTTGCACATGCTGTTCCTATTCTTTGGAACTCTCTCCCCTCATCTTACATTACTTTTTCTGGTTTTCCTACTTTCTATCGTATTATTGTTTAAAATTTACTTTGGAAAACTTTCCAGATTTCCTAGATTTGGTAATTTATGCCCATAGGAGACAAGAAATTTGCTCCTTACTTCCTGAAATGCCCCTGTCAAAGCACCTATCACACTTTTTGATTACTGCTTATTTTTCTATCTCCATTTATAGCCTTTAAAGTTCTAAAGGGGCAGAAACTATGCATGTTTTGCTCACAGTTGTCTCCCTAGTCCTCAGCCTGCCTCAAAATAGACACTCAATAAATGTTTTTTAAATTACTTATTAATTATTATTAGAAACCCCTCATATCTTATCTTCAAAACAGTCCATTAACTAATCTCCAAAATTTACAAGTAGCTCATGCAGCACAATATCAAAAACACAAACAACCCAATCCAAAAATGAGCAGAAGACCTAAATAGACATTTCTCCAAAGAAGATATACAGATTGCCAACAAACACATGAAAGGATGCTCAACATCACTAATCATTAGAGAAATGCAAATCAAAACTACAATGAGGTATCACCTCATACCAGTCAGAATGGCCATCATCAGAAAACCTACAAACAATAAATGCTGGAGAGGGTGTGGAGAAAAGGGAACCCTTTTGCACTGTTGGTGGGGATGTAAATTGATACAGCCACTATGGAGAACAGTATGGAGGTTCCTTAAAAGACTAAAAATAGAACTACCATATGACCCAGCAATCCCACTACTGGGCATATACCCTGAGAAAACCATAATTCAAAAAGAGTCATGTACTACAATGTTCATTGCAGCGCTATTTACAATAGCCAGGACATGGAAGCAACCTAAGTGTCCATCGACAGATGAATGGATAAAGAAGATGTGGCACATATCTACAATGGAATATTACTCAGCCATAAAAAGAAACGAAACAGTTATTTGTAGTGAGGTGGATGGACCTAGAGTCTGCCATACAGAGTGAAGTAAGTCAGAAAGAGATAAACAAATACCATATGCTAACACATATATATGGAATCTAAAAAAAAAGAAAAAATGGTTATGAAGAACCTAGGGGCAGGAGAGGAATAAAGATGCAGATGTAGAGAATGGACTTGAGGACACAGCGGGGGGAGGGGTAAGCTGGGACAAAGTGAGAGAGTGGCATGGACTTATATATACAGCCAAATGTAAAATAGGTAGCTAGTGGGAAGCAGCTGCAGAGCACAGGGAGGTCAGCTCAGTGCTTTGTGATCACCTAGAGGAGTGGAATAGGGAGGGTGAAAGGGAGAAGCAAGAGGGAGGAGATATGGGGATATATGTATATGTATAGCTTATTCATGTGGTTATAAAGCAGAAACTAACACACCATTGTAAAGCAATTATACTCCAATAAAGATGTTAAAAAAATAAAAACTTAATAGATTAAAAAAAAACAGTCCATTATACCTCTCTTCTAGACCAAGTTATTTCTTTTTCTTCTAAAAGCTTCTAAATAAGGATAAATGTGAATTAAATATTTATTTTGGGGGGGTCCTTTAACATTTTCAAGATTCTACTGCAATAAAAATAAAAATGTAAGTGAAGGTATGAATATTCATACCACAGTCCCCTCTCCTGCTATCCCAATTCAACAGAGTTTAAAGTGCTCACTTGCTTTCTTACATGCAAAAAAGTGTGATTATACTATTCACATCTTCAAATGACACTTTGGCTTTTCAGTCTCTCCAGGATCTGGTTCAAAAATGGCCTTCCTTTTTTTTTGTAGCCTTCTGTGGCTCCTTTCCAGTTTTTATCACAGACTTTGTTTTTCTCTGCTTCCTCTTCTCAGCTCAGCACAGTTTCCTCTGTCACGTTCTATAAACCTGCCACTGTTGATGAGTCTTTTTATGTGCCATCTGAATCGGTCGGCCCCGTCTCATTACCTCTTGAGTTCTATTTTGAATTTCAGTGGCAAACAATTTTTTCTTTACCTGCTACTTTCTCTTCCCTTATAACGGATTTCTTAATTTGGTCACTGAATTAACTCTTTAAACACAGTGCAAAATTGAATGTCATCACTTTGCCAACATCAAATTTTGTCTACTTTGTTTAGAGTTGCATCACCAGTGCCAAGAATAGTACTTGGCACCTGACAAATACTAAGTACATATTTGTTGAAAAAATTAAATACCTTGGCAGGTACTCTATGACAGGTTGCTTGGGTTGATTTAGATTACTTTTGTTCTTCATATGCCACAGATAAATATCTAAAATGTCATTGAGTACCTAGAAGTGGATAACACTTAATAAAATTTTATTTTAATATACACATTGTGGCCTGATCCAATTATAGGCATTCTTCCTTAGCAGGTTCTTTTTTGTTGTTGTTCAGAAATGTAACAAGAGAGGAGTTTTGTTATTTTCATTAACCAATTATGAGACTACTTCCTTTGCATATTATTCCTAGTCTTTGGTCTATAATCTAGTCTTTAATCAATACAACAAATACAGTTACTTCATTTAAATGTAAACAGCAGTGATAAATTCACCCTGTAAATCAAATTGCTGGTGTTTATAAATGTAGTAGCAAGTACTAGACAAGAAGGGCTCATGGTCCAGGGAAAAGGATGCTAATAGAGAAAGTGCAGAGAAAATTTCTGGGTACTGTCCCTAATTTAAGATTTGGGGTAAAGGGGGATTTTAGTGAGTGCCTGGTTGGCAACAGGAGGGATTTGACGGTATGAGAAAGGTTAGATGGTGGACTTCAGAGTTCAGGAAGAAACCAGGGTAAGCGTAATAGGAGATGAAGTGAGATATGGAAAAAGCATCAGGATCTTGGGAGAGGGTGGGGAAAGAACTTGGGAGAAGCAAGAATAAAAGGAAATTGAAGGTGGGAAATACCAAGGACCAGGGCTTAGATGGTAGTCAGTGGACTAAAGATACGGCCCCTGCGCGCTAATGCTAAAAGTAGAAAGAGAAAGCAAAGAAAGCAGGCCTTTGAAGGGGAAGAGGAATGCTCAAAGGGGGAAACCAACAGGGGTGCGGTCCCCTCCCCCAAAAGGCATAAAAAAGAGGGAGGGCAGTCCTCCCTCAAAAGGCAGAACAAAGACGGAATCCTGAGCCAAAGGGTGCAGTAGAATGTGGGTGGGTGGATGAGCAACAGGAGGGAAGTAGAGGTCCAAGGTGTTCGAATGAGTCAGAGGCTGAAGGAGGGTGATGCAGTCAGGAGTTTTTGGAGGTTTTCACAGACAGCCCTGGGATTTGGAGTTCCGGTTGTAAAAATATGTTTCGGACTCTCAGGGTATTTTTGCATGAGTTTGGTAGAGTCCAGTCAGGTTGGCTGGGGGTAGGTGGTGGTCAGTCAATGCTGGAAGGAAAATTCAAGGAGGGCTGGGAATTCATTTCAACCAGTTTAGGGTGATTTCAGCCAAAGTTGGAGGGATTTAGGTCAAGAGTATGTGGGGGTGCATTTCAGCCCGGGTGGGTTGGTTTGCCTGCTTTGGGCATGAACTTAAGTGGGCGCTGAAGGGTATGTCAGGCAGCGTGGCTGGAGGATTTCCTTCAGGACCGCGGTGCAAGTCAGGCCAGGTTTGGGGTGGGTTACAGTAGCCGCCGAGCGCACTGCGTTTAGGCTGGGGTGCGTTCCGAGCCGCGCCGGGGCGAGCAAGTCCGGGAGCTGGAGTCCGGCGGGGACTCCGGCGAGGTTCAGGGGGAACCGCCGTCAGCGCCGGGCAGGATCGCCAGCTCGGGGACTTCGGGGACGTTCCGCGCAGCGCATTGCACTTTGCTCCCGCCCCTCCCGCGGGAACCTGTTGCTGGAGGAATGGGCGGGCGGCGGCGGCGACGGCGGAGAACCCTCCCTCGCCTCCGCTCGGGCCTTACGGCGTCCCTTTCACCCTAGAGACGCTCCGCGGCGCAGCCCCTCCCTTACCGCCTCTATTAAAAAAAGAAAGAAAGAAAGAAAAATCACCCCCTAGCCCTCACCCGTGACCGGCGGGCCTCGCGGCCTCTCGTGCGGCTTCCGGGAGCGGAGGCGCGGCCCCGCGGGCCGGAGGAGGCGGAGGCGGAGGAGGAGGCCAACATGGCGGCGCGCAGGGCTGGGCCGGGCCGCCGCAGCGCCTGAGCCCTCCACCGCTGTCGCTCGGCTCGGGGCGCCCACCCCCGCGCCCACCCTGGCCCGGCGGCCGCGGAGCGCGCAGAGCAGAAGTGCAGGGGCCCGCCCGGGCGCGGGGACGGCGCGGAGGCAGCGCCGTGCGGCCCGCCAGGCCCCGGACCCGCAGCTTCGCAGCCCGCCGGCTGGCGCAGCCCGGAGGCCCGAGCCATGGAATCGGAGGAGGAGCAGCACATGACCACGCTGCTGTGCATGGGCTTCTCGGACCCTGCCACCATCCGCAAGGCCCTGCGCCTGGCCAAGAACGACATCAACGAGGCCGTGGCGCTGCTCACCAACGAACGGCCGGGCCTCGACTACGGCGGCTACGAGCCCATGGACAGCGGCGGCGGCCCCAGCCCCGGGCCCGGCGGGGGCTTGCGGGGCGACGGCGGCGGTGACGGCGGTGGTGGAGGCCCTTCCCGCGGCGGCAGCACCGGAGGCGGCGGCGGCGGCTTCGACCCCCCGCCCGCCTACCACGAGGTGGTGGACGCCGAGGTGAGGAGGGGCGACCCATGACCCCCGCGGGACAGGCCATTGGGCTGGAGTTCCCTGGGGAGGGGACACACCCCACTGGGCTTGGAGTGCGGAGGGCTTGTGAGGCGGGGGAGGCACAGAGAGAGGGGGAATGGAACACCGGGCTTGTCGGGATGGAGGTCACCGGACTGGGGTCAAGTGGGGAGAAGGGCCTATGGGTTGGGGCTGAATGGGAATAAGGGCTGCAGGGCAGGGCTGCGCGGCAGCGTGAGTAGGGGGTCTCTGGGCTTTGAGCTGAGCTCACTAACGGGGCAGGCCCGGGTCGGGGATGGGGAGAAGGGCCCAAGGCTGGCATCCGAGGTGGGGAGAGCCAGACACATTGACCTGGAGTGTGTGATGGGGAGGACGCTTGTATCAGGGGGTGAGAAATGGGGTCCTAGGAGATTAGGCGAGGGCCCGAGATTTCGCGGCCCAGGGTTTCAGTGAAGGAGTGGGGAGGCACCAGGTTCAGAGTCAGAGAAAAAGTGGGATGGGCCAGTCAGAGTAGCGGCTTTGCTAGGGTCAGGAATGAGGTTAGGAATGGGGTTTGGGTTTTAGCCAAGGACCAGAAAGAGAGGAGATTGGTCAGGGTCTAAAATGAAGAGGGACTGGGCAGAGGCCAGGAATGACAAGAATTGATAGGAAGTGGGGAGGGGGCTCAGCTGCAATAAAGTGTGGGGGGGGGCGTCGTTGATAAGGTTAGATATTAAAGCCACGGGGATTAGACTGAGAGAGGTTAGAGATAAGAGGCCAGGGCAGGAGTCAAAGCTGAGGAGGGGCTAGGCAGTGATGGGATTGGAGTTGGAGGATGAAGCTGGGACCAAGTCTGGGTAAGCAGAGTACTGGTCGTCTATTAAGTCAGAAATGAGGGAAAGCTAGACTGGAGAAAGGGATTGGAGCAGTACCGAGGGTGCTGTGTAGAGGTTCAGGAACAGGGACAGGGCGGGAGATAAGGGGACTGGAGAAGTCTGTTGAGGAGAAAGAGGGCCGTCTAGGCGAGTGGCTTTGGTCAGAAATCTCAAATCTGGGTGGAGACGATTCCTTTTTGTTTTATTTAGGGATGTGAGCAAAGAACATGGGGGGAGAAAACAGACTTTACCTGATTTTTTAAAAAGCATCAACCAGAAGCAACAGTGCTTGTGAATAATTACTTTGCAGAAAAATGGCAGCTCATGGTAGGAGTTTTGGTCAGATTCACTGCTTAGTACATTTCAAGGGTCCAGTAGAGCGAGTTGGCCTACTCTAGTGGTTTGGATTTTTTAGTAGAGATGTGAATTTGGAAAATTCTTAATGAAGGTAAGCCTCCTGATATAATTTTTTCCTAAATAATGTTCTGTCCTTTTAGTTATATTCTTTAGCAGCAGTTCCTTGGGCTGAAGTATTTTGGGAAAGAAGGTGGCACTTCAAAAAGCCAGATTTCTTCACAAGATCTCTTTGGTTTCCAGACTTCCACACCCTTGGTTGATTGCCCTCTGTTACCTAGTAACTCAGCTAGATCATTGACTAGTATATGGCAGTAAAGGTTGTAATTAGTCCTAGTTTGGGAAAAAATTCCCATATATTTAAATAACTGTACCTAAGTCACTTTAAGAAATGAGCTTCTGGGCTTCCCTGGTGGCGCAGTGGTTGAGAGTCCGCCTGCCAATGCAGGGGACATGGGTTTGAGCCCTGGTCCGGGAAGATCCCACATGCCGCAGAGCAGCTGGGCCCGTGAGCCACGGCTACTGAGCCTGCGTGTCTGGAGCCTGTGCTCCGCAACAAGACAGGCCACGACAGTTAGAGGCCCGCGCACCGCGATGAAGAGTGGCCCCCGCTTGCCACAACTAGAGAAAGCCCTCGCACAGAAACGAAGACCCAACACAGCCATAAATAAATAAATAAATAATGCAAAACTGTCAAAAAAAAAAAAAAGAGTAAATGCACTTCAAAAAATTAAATAAATAAAAAATAAAAGGGTCAATTTATAAGGAAAACATAATTTAAAAAAAAGTGGCTATGTCCCTAATAAAAAAAAAAAAAAAAAAAAAAAAGAAATGAGCTTCTCTTTGCAAGTCCCCATCACTCCTCTCCTTGTTCCTTCTAGTTTTTTTGTTTTTGTTTTTTTTAATAAATTTGTTTATTTATTTGTGGCTGCATTTGGTCTTCATTGCTGCGTGCCGGCCTTCTCTAGTTGCGGCGAGCGGGGGCTACTCTTTGTTGCCGTGCGTGGGCTTCTCATTGCGGTGGTTTCTCTTGTTGCAGAGCACGGGCTCAAGGCATGCGGGCTTCAGTAGTTGTGGCACACGTGCTCAGTAGTTGGGGCTCACGGGCTCTAGAGCGCAGGCTCAGTAGTTGCGGTACACGGGCTTAGTTGTTCCCCAGCATGTGGGATCTTCCCGGACCAGGGCTCGAACCCATGTCCCCTGAATTGGCAGGAGGATTCTTAACCACTGCACCACCAGGGAAGCCCCCTTCCTTCTAGTTTTGACCCAGTTTTGAAATCAAGAAGAAAGTCATTGCTTATTCTGAAGATGCTTGTATGGCCCCAAAAGTTCAGTGTATCCTCATTTTGTGAAAAATTTTACTCTTTTTTTCTTTTGTCACACCTTTTAATTTCCTAGAATTGCAAAATCAAAATAAATTATAATGCTTGGTGGTACTTTAACATTAGTTGTACTGCCTGTACATTTAAATACTAAGAATTGGGACTGGCTTCTTTGCACATGAATGACAGGCTGAGGAGTTTGCTTTAATGTAAAATCCAGAGAATCTATGACTTTCTGAAGAATCGTGTCAGGTTTTCATTTCCTCTTGACCTGTGGATTTGGCTGCACCATTTAATTTTGAGAGTTCACTAGGGGCTGGTTACTGAGGCTGCTTTACCTAGAAGAGTATTGGCAAGGATACAGGGAGACACTTTCCTGGCACACAGGAGCCTGGTGAGAATGTTTAACCCCGTTTTTACCTCTGTAGTTTTACAAATCTTCTTGCATGCCACCTGTGCACCTTGCTGCAGACAGTGGGAACCTGAGGCATTTGATCTTGGGAAATAGGGAGAAGTGCTAAACATTGTTGAGCATCTACAGTGTGTCAGGCACTATGTTAGGTGCTTTATACATTTTATTTAATCCCCAGTGAGATGGTTAATAAGATCACCATTTTAGAGCTATGCTTGGCTAGTGGCAAAGTCTGGATTTGAACCTGTTCTCTCTGACTTCAGACGGTGTGCTTTTCATTCTGCTCAACTCATGGGTTTAGGATTGAATTCATTTTAAGATAAGGAAAAATAAAGAGGGAAAGAGACAAATTTGGAGGCTCCTGTACAAATCTAGGAATGATGTGGCTGGCAATTGCTGAATCAAGGCATTAGGAATAGGATAATGGGTAGAATGAAAGGAGAATCATAGATTTTTAAAGCAGAAGACTTTAGAAATTTATGATTAGTTTGGCTCCCTTGTTTCACAAGTGCAACCTTGCAGGCCCCAAAGGGGAAGTGACATCTCCCCATAGAGCTAGTTAATGGAAGAGATGGGACTAGACCCCAGGCCCATGCACTGCAAGTGCAGTGTACTTTCTCCCTACCAGCGGCCTGCCTTTCAAATGAAAAGGAGACAGGACACAGTAATGGGTTGAAGCAAAGGGAAGTATAATAAACAGTGTGAAGATTGCCAGCTCTTGTGTAATCTACTTGTTTTATTTCTAAAAAATTAGAACCTTGTTTGAAAATATATAAATTTCTATTTGCCCCATAGGAAATTTTAGTTTCATTGTCCTCTTAAAAATGTTTGGGAATATACAGATTAAAATCTAATTGTTAAAAAAGAAAAAATGATTACATTTATTTTATATTTGTCATTTGGGGACAGGAATGATCCTCTTATTTGGTAAACATTTGATGCCTTCCAGGTCCTGGGGCTGGGAATAGAGTGCTGAACAGAAAGTGAAGGTTACATTCTGGAGGGTCTTAGTGCAAGCCACTCATTTTGCAAGAAATGACTTCCCACGGTCATGTAGTTAGGTAAATCAGTTTAGTAATTTGGGCCCATGTTATAATTAGTATTTGGTTTAAAAATTAAAATTTGGAAAGTAAAAGACGTTAACTTCTGGTTCAGTAGCAGCAAGGAGAATGCAGATAAAAAAGACCCAGATATCTAGCGGAACACATAAAACTGCACAGAAAGCCACTTTTTAAATATCCTCCAGTGAAGTAAAAGTATCGCTTTGCAGAAAGTTGTGTTTGGTTGTTATTAGTATTGTTGGATGTAGATGTATATGTAATTCTTGGTCTCTGGGTCTGGACGGGACTTTGAAAAGTTATCCAGTTTTGATTTTGAATAGCATTACTTCAAACTCTTTCCACGGCAGGTAGGAGTCTGTTCTATTATTAGAGAGTGATATCTCACAGCTGCTCTAACTATCCAGATGTTTAACACCCCCACTGTCAGAATTCTTCAGTGTTTCTTAGATGGCTGTCAACCCCCCTGGCCACTACTCAGGGCATGCCCCCTGGTTCTGCCCTCCACAGAGCTGGGAGAGAGTTGGTCC
The DNA here is from genome assembly GCF_025265405.1 of Mesoplodon densirostris. Taxonomy (NCBI): domain Eukaryota; kingdom Metazoa; phylum Chordata; class Mammalia; order Artiodactyla; family Ziphiidae; genus Mesoplodon; species Mesoplodon densirostris. The sequence goes on along the minus strand of NC_082662.1, from coordinate 47,746,823 downwards.
TTTAAGAATTGTGATCCTGTCCGGAGAGTTAGTAGAATTTAGAACGAGGAACCATTGTAGGCACCTTTTAAAATTTCCTTTTAAAATTTAACTGTTGTGAAATATACCTTATTTGTTATTAAGTCTCCTTCTTTTGTTTTTAGAAAATACAAAAATGGAATTTTTTTAAAAAATTATTTATTTATTTATTTATGGCTGTGTTGGGTCTTCATTGCTACGCGCAGGCTTTTTCTGGTTGTGGCGAGTGTGACTACTCTTCGTTGTGGTGCATGGGCTTCTCATTGTGGTGGCTTCTCTTGTTGCAGAGCACGGGCTTCAGTAGTTGTGGCTCGTGGGCTCTAGAGCACAGGCTCAGTAGTTGTGGCATATGTGCTTATCCGCTCCATGGCATGTGGGATCTTCCCAGACCAGGGATCGAACCCATGTCCCTTGCATTGGCAGGCAGATTCTTAATCACTGCGCCACCAAGGAAGTCCCTAAAATGGAATTTTTTTGCAAGGAGATTTTAATTAACAGCTAGAAATACCTTCCTCAGTGTCTAGTTCTGTGATAATTAATATTCCTAGAAGTGACATTTAATGCTGTGATCTCACCAATATTGTGAACTGCTTGTTTTGTTCCTGTTGTATTGTGGATAGTCTTTCTGGAAGTATTTTGTCAGGCGTGTTTGCAAGATTTCATTGCTACTTTGTTAAGAGCCCCAAAGTTGGTCCTGCTACAGTATATATAAATCACATTACTTTGTAACTCCTTAACTCATTTCTGCCTCCTTTTTTCCTTTTGGTATTAAGCGGGTAGTTATACATGAATTCAAGTTATAATACATTATATATACAATATATAATATGTTATATGATATATTAAGGTTTATATTAAAATTCATACCCCTTTTCCCCTAAAATACACAATCCTAGCTCATTTGATATAGAGTAAATATCAAATAAGTAAATTTTAGTTATTATTTGTGATTTGAATACATGACTCATGGTTTCTGATTTATTGTGATTTGTTAAATTAGAAAAAGTGGAATCTATTTAAAAATTTTAGAGTTAAAAAATAATTCCAAAAATCAGTTGAAAGTAAATGAAAAATAGGGAATCTGAAAGATTGGTTTTGAAATAAGAATTTCTTTATAATCTAGTATATATGTATCTCCTTTGCGAATGAAGCTTATGAGTTCATCTGACAGTTGGTTCTCACCTTGTAATTACCTGGCCATTTGCTATTAGAATGAATGTAATTTGGCATGAAGGAAGTACCTCTTGTGTGTCAGTGAGTGTGTATTCTAGTGAAATCATAGTAGGTGGTGACAGCTTTATACAACATAATAATGCTGTTAGCTTAAAATTTGAAACCAATTACAATATTAGAAAAGTAAATGTTGTAATGTTTTAACAATTTGAGGAAAGAGTTTCAACTGTAATACGACCCAAATAGCAGACATCAGTGTACTACACATCTTTGTACTTACTGCTCAAATATCATATAATATTGATTTTATTTGAATTTAAGTGCAAACATGAAAAATTTTTACTTTTAATAGAACTATTATATTTAGAAAGATTTAGTTCACTAATACTTTTCATGTCTGGAGTTCAGTTTTCCAGGAAATTTTTCTTATTTGGAACACCAGAGAGAAGTAAGAAGTAAAATACGTAAGATTAAACCATTTCAAAACACCCCCATACATTGAATTCACTCAAGATCATGCATTTCATTCGTTTGTGTTTTAGCTTGTTTGTTAAAAAACATAGTTTAAGTAAGTTTTAATATTAGGTTTCCTATCAAATTAGAAGTGTTTTGTAGTAGTCCAAACGTGAGGTGATGAACTGTTGGAGGCAAATGCATTTGACAGTAGTGAGAAGTGACAGTAGCCCAGGGGTAAAGGAGGGGACAGGAAAACTTTAAAAACAAAGCAGGCTCACCCGTCTGTATAGGGCGATATGAAACAGCTTTATGTGCTACATGCCCCTGAGAGGTTGTTTTTACTGATGCCACACTCAAGAAAAGGTTACAGTATGTTCTGTTTAAGAAAGGTCAGGAATGTGTAACGCACTTTACCAAGGTTTTCATTTAAAAAAAAAATGGAAGAAGAAGAAAGTTGGACACATTAAAGAAATAAGCTTTCAGGTACCTGGAAAATTCAGATACGAGGGACATTTCAGCCTGAGACTTCTACATTGTGGAGGCATTGCTATGTAGGTTGTGCTTCATTTTCAAGAGTAGATGTTTTTTTCTCGCCTTCCTTCTAGGGAGTTTTAGTTTCTTTTTTAAGTTTGTGTTTCTCATTCTCATTGTTATCATAGGAATTTTTATTATTCAGTATTGAAGTATTTTTCAGTCACAGTTGAGTTGTAAAAATTTTTTGTTAAGCTCATTTTAGTAGTAGGTGACAGTAGATTTGGTTTATTTTTATTTGTTCTGAAGAAAAGAATTAACACAATTAAGCTGATATTTCATTCTGATCATCTTTCCAGAAATTGAAATGCTTTAGCCATGAAGCAGAGGTGTGTGGAATCTTTTTCTAGAGCTCAGTTGAAGATTTTATTTTTCTTCTTAGAAATAAGTAATACCCTAGGTGCCCACCAAAGTCTTTTCACCTCTTCAGTTCTAGCACACAGTTCTCTTTCCTGTAGTGTCTTAGTCAGTTATGTGCATTGTAAAATTCAATTGACAGCATTTGATTTGCTTTCACTTAGGTTTAAGATGTTTATGTTAGAAATATTTTAATAAAAAAAGTAAATATGATACATTCTTTATCAGTAGGCTTCCAAAATGGTTTCTGAAACTAAAATCTTTTCCAGAGAGATTTGTTGGTCAGACATTCTGTTGCCAAGGCTTTTCAACTTCTGCTTGTGTTCTTGTAGAATCTAGCTTTTCATAAACAGGTCAGCATTTTTTGGCTTTTTTTCCCTCTTTCCATTTCTCTTATATTGGCAATTTTTGTTGAAAATTGAATTGCTTTGTGAAACTTATAGTTAGAAGCCTACAGTGTAGCTTTTTTTTTTTTTTTTTTTTTTTTTTTGCGGTACGCGGGCCTCTCACTGTTGTGGCCTCTCCCGTTGCGGAGCACAGGCTCCGGATGCGCAGGCTCAGCGGCCATGGCTCACGGGCTCAGCCGCTTCGCGGCATGTGGGATCTTCCCGGACCGGGGAATGAACCCGTGTCCCCTGCATCGGCAGGCGGACTCTCAACCACTACGCCACCAGGGAAGCCCTAGTGTAGCATTTTGGTAGCAATTTAAAATAAATTTCAGATCCTAAAAAATATGAAGTTATTCCCTACTGCCCATGGCAACACCATCTGTCAATTATTTAATTTATTCTAGACTCCTTACTCTCTCTTCTTATCAAATAGCCTGTTAATTTTAATTCTAACCCTAAATATCTCTCCTGCCCCTTTTGTCTATTTCCTCTGTTACTGCTTTGGTTTTGTTCATGTGCCTTTCTTACTGTTTCTCTTTGCCACTCACTGGTGCCAGAATGATCTTTGTAAAATGCACATTTTAGTTATGGGATAACCTCGCTTAAAAATGTTTGGTGGTTCCTTATTTCCTGTAGGTAAGATCTAAACTCCTTTCTTTCAAGGTCTCCATACTTATCCATCCCGTCTTACCTTCTGCGTTCCAGTACCATGCTCTCCCTTGCAGTTCAGGGGCCATCTGTTCCCTCACTCTCACCCCCGAACCCCAATATCCATCTACCTGGCTAACATGGATTCATTCTTCAAGATTACCTCAAATGGCATTCCTCCTCAAGGCACACTTGTCTCACACGGCCACATTCTCCCACTGCATTCTGTATGTACACCAAGTAAAGCAGTGATCATGTTTTAGTTAATAAAGAGATGTGTTTACATATATGTATCTGTTTCCATTGGACTTGAGGAGCAGGATTATTTCTTTCTATCTCTGTGTCCTAGGACCCCTGGTTCACAGAGTTTGATTGGATAGATAACTAAATGAATGGATGGAAAGAACACCTTAAGTGAAATAAAAAGTCAAATGGTATTTGCAAGAGTATTGAACCAGGAACTTGGGAGACTGTACATTTCTCTTCAGGGTTCTGTTGATTGCCAACTACAGTATTGGGCAAGTCAGTTTGCCTTTCTGAGCCTCAGTTTTCTCACCTATGAAATGGGCATCTTGCACTAGATCTATGGTTAAATTTTTTCATTCTTTCACCTCTTTGAGAAATTTAAAGCTATGAGCCCTTTCAGAAAACAGCACATGTAAATATACACACTTGGTTTTTTAAATAAATTGGTGCTAAAACACTAATGCTATTATTTTTGGGTGATAGGACATACAGGTAATTCTCTTTCTTTTTTCTGAATTAAAAAAAATTAATGAGTTTTTGAAAAGTATATAAACTTTATTAAATGAAAACGAACCAAAACCATTAAAAATAAAAATAGCTTAAAAAATAGACTAAAGTATTTCATGATTCTTAGGAAAATTTTGCCTAGACTCCAAAATTATTTTAAAACTTTGCTACTGAGGAAAATTAAATATAGAAAGATTTAATTCGTGTTTTATCTAACTTCCCACCAGGGAAGCCCAGGACTTTTCTTATCTATGACTCCAGTGTGTTTGGATTGGCCTTTAGGTTACCTGCCAGCATTTAAAGACTATCCAAGATCTATGACTGTGTTTTGGAAACAGCTGTCTTTAGAGCACAGTTTTTCTGTTTTGTTTTGTTTTGCTTTGCCAAAGGGGTGGAATAGAGAGGCACACCTGGCCAACAAGGCCTTCACTTGTCACCTCTCTTTTCTGTGACCTGTAACACTGTTACTCATGATTGTTGGGCTGTTGGTGGGCTCCAGACTCAATCTTATGTGCTGTTTTCAAGAAACATTCCACTCACTTGACTCTTTCTGTCATTTGCATACCTTAATGTACTCTTTCATGTGTATTTACACATTTATTTTTAAGAGGGCGAGACTGCTATTTCCAGTATTTTTATTAAATGGAAAATAAAGAGTTCTCAGAAGAAAAACTCTAGATTTATGTTAAATAATGATACAAATCAAATTCCAATGATAAAAACAGGCATTACACCAAAAATGTCAGAGCAGCCAGGCAGTTAATAACACATTTAACAAAACACTTAAACATACCTTCATTCAGTAGATTTTTATTGAGCACTGTGTGCTAGGCACTGAGCTAGATGCTGGGAATACAGTGGTGAACCAGTCACACATAGTTCCTTCTCTGTTCCAGTTTCAAGGCTGGTGGATTTCTTATGTTCTATGTCCAATAGATTATAATGTTATAATTCAGAAAATTAAGGCCTTGAAGAGTTGTGGGTTAAGTGTGAAGAGATTAGCTCTATCAAAAGCATTTGAGTAGTGCCTCAAGAATTTTTTTGTGATGTAATTTGATCTATAGTGGTATCCATTGCCAGGAAAGCAAGTGATGCTGTTTTTTCAAGTGATATTTCTTTAGTGCCATGGAATGTACAGAATTTGTATTTATTTACTTGTTGAATGTTTAATATTAGTAGGTTAATGATTCTCTCAACTAGTATCTCTTTTAAGAATGATGCTAATTATTTCAACTAAATGTCATTACTTTTTGTTCTAAAATCATGAATATGTATTTTTTTCCCAGAAAAGAGAAATTGCCCTAGGAATGGGTCTTTTTTAGGCTGAAAATCTCTTATGATTGTTGATAATACCCTCCAAAAAGGATGTTTTAAAGCTGGAGGAATGTTGTTGATTTTAGAAAGACTTAACGATGGTGGCAGTAACAGTAACTCTAAATGAAAAGCCTGTCTGGTATTAATAACGTTAGGAATCCTTCGTTTATTATCAATATTTTGTGTGTGTGTGTGTGTGTGTGTTTAGTTTTACGTTGGAGTGGACTGTCTTTACTAAAATACTGTAATACTTTTAAAATGTTAGTAATTTTCATTTTGTAAGATTTCCTTCTCATGATGTCTGCTTCATTTGAAATGTTTTGGTGAGTTACAGTAGCAACAGATCATTCTGTATTTCACAAGTTTATATATCATATTTGTTTTTGAGAAAATATCAGTTGTCTGTTAAGCAATCAGTATTCTCGGTGTTGAAGTTACACCAGGCAAAAAATGTTTGTGTAATATATAAAATTTGTACCATAAAAAACAATTGGTTCATGATATGTGTAAATATATACTGACATATGTAGAGAATAACAAGCGAGTCCTGTTTGCTTTTTATTACTTTGAGGTTTTTATGCTTGCAGTATAAAACAGGTCTGTGGTAAAAGAATTCCAAGCATTTGTTAAGGAGGATCAAAGAGCAGAATCAATGCTGAGTTACCTTGGATTCACCCAGTTCACAGTGGTTATAATACAGGAGAGAAATATCAAGAATACCTTACACTTCATAAAATAAAAATCATCTGTAGAACTGAGAATATTTCCTATCTTCTCCTCTCCCTATTCCAATAAACAATACTAAAAGTTGTAAATTTAAGGATTAAAATTGAAGCTTTGTTTCAAAGCTGGAAGGGACCATTGGGATCTTGTGGTGTTAAATCTCGTCAGTTTAGGGATGAGGACCTCGACTCTTGCATCATTAGCAAAGTCAGGAAGGGATCTAGCCTTCTCCTTCTCAAGAAGTGTTTTGTATAGTTTACCACACTGTCTTTCTGACATGAGGAAGTCTTTTACTGTAGATCATCTTTAGCATATCCTTCCTCATAAACTTGCTGTATCTTAATCATCACCATTTCCTTTGTTAGACACTAGTTTCAGTTAGGGGGGCAAAGGTGACATTGGATTCATTTTTTTCCCCCTTGAAGGTGTTTATCTTGTTTACCTTGCTTTCTCATTCAGCACTTTCTAATGTCAGCAGCTGTTGACAAGTTTATAGAAGGTGGTGAGGGTTGAGGAGGGGAAGGTTGAACAAATGCTGTCATTTGTGAAGGTGCTGTGTCCGTCTGTCTGCTTAGCATCCTTGTAAACCTGACAAGGATTAGTGACCCCCTGCCTGAGTCTATCCATAGTTGCACATGGGTACTGGGTATTTAAAAATAAGCTTAATAGTCAGTATATAAATCTTTTGAAATAATATATGCCTAATTTGTATATCTTTACTTTCTTAAAACTGCCTTTTTGTTCTCTACATATCAATTGTAGGTTTGAAATCAAACATTTTGAATGATACCTTGGAAAGGTATTAATACTCTAAAAACATGACACTTGCCTTAATTATATACTTTAATGAATACAGAAATAAAACAGCATGTGTTGATTAACTCTTAGAAGATACATTAAAAAAAAAAATCAGGGCTTCCCTGGTGGTGCAGTGGTTGAGAGTCCGCCTGCCGATGCAGGGGACACGGGTTCGTGCCCCGGTCTGGGAAGATCCCACATGCCTCGGAGCGGCTGGGCCCGTGAGCCATGGCCACTGAGCCTGCGCGTCCAGAGCCTGTGCTCCTCAACGGGAGAGGCCACAACGGTGAGAGGCCCATGTACCACAAAAAAAAAAAAAAAAAATCAGCCTTAAAATATGCCAGGTCCTTTTATGACTCCTAGCCTATTATGCACATGCTTTTTTTCCTACCTGGCCTGTCCTCCTTATCCCTCTTTCCCCTTCTCTTACTATATTGGACCAGGAGAGTTAGTCCATAGCACTGTGTGACATCAGTTTGATCCTTGTACTTGATCCTTTCTCCACAAAGTAGGTTTAACACAAGCTCGTGGTTGGCAGAGTTAGGTATTGGACATCCTCCTTATTTCAGTCTAGCGAGTCCCAGGAGATTCCAAATACTAACATACCACATGTACTGTTAATCAGGTTTGCTACTGGTTTTCTATTAGAGCTTGATGCCCACTATTCCACTTCCTCCTATTCACTCTTCCCCTTTACCCAGTTAAAAGTCCCTTCTTGAGTTTGAATAGAAACCCTTACATGCAATGCTCTGTCATAGCATTTACCCCATTATATTGGAATTATTCATGTATTTGTCACCCAGACTGAATTGTAAGGCTTTTGAGGTCAGGGTCTGATCTTCTGTATTTTTCATAAAGTCCAGGGGAACACTTGACATAGGAGGTGCTAAATAAAAGTATCTGATCTGGAAAATATTTAGTTTTCATCAACATTTTGGAACACATTTTCCCCCATTCACATGTATTGAGTAGTTTCTTAAAGTGAATCTTGCCTAAAATAACCTACACCATAGCTTGAAGGTAACAAGTATTTTGATACTCCTATAGCAGTTTTCTGTCATGGTATTTACCTTGTTTTACAGTTTGAAGGAAGGAACTTTTTTTGAACTGTTGCCAGTGTCTTTCTGATGGACACCATTTTGGACATAACACATTAAATGTCAACTTTTGTATTCAGTACCACTCCCTCCGTTTTGTAAGTTTTTTTCTGTAGCTCATAGAAAAATATTGCACACAGGAAAGAGCATAATGCATGATAAAAGAAACAAAACTTTTTTTAGCCTTTGGTAGGACAGTTTAACAGTCTGTTTTTATGTAGCTTTGTTACATGTCTTAGTTGAGCTCAACTTCATTAAGGAGAAGATATTTGCAGAGATTGTCATTTCTGGAGAAGAAAGAAATACGCTACAGAATAATTAAAATAGTAAACTGATTTTTAGTGTTGTTTCTGTTTCAGATTGTCCTATTTGTTTCATTTATCAATATAATAATGATTAATGATGTTACTATTAATCCAAGTGAGTTTATTTTGAAGTAAAGTTATTGAGACACTGCTCGGTTTTTACCCCTCCTTTCTTACCCCGGTGTAAAAAAAAACATGTGTGTGTAGAAAGTAGGAAAAGGAAAGAAACAGCAGTATGGGAACCGTTTGTGCCGCGCTGAACAAATACTTGTTGAATGCCTTTGATTCTGGTCTGGCCTCTGATTGCTAAAACACATCCCTGCTTCTTAGGAGCTCATAGCCCATTTCAGTGATCCTGAAGAGTGGGTAGGGATGACCAGCAGCAGATCACGTTGCTTTTTCAGGATAGCTTGTCCCCTGCAGGGTCCCTAACTATCCCAGGAGCTTCTGACAGAGTAGGGAGTAGTATGAATCTCCTAAGGACAAAGACATTGTCCTACAGAACCACAACAGCATTATCTCAACCAAAGGAATTTAACAACGATACATTAATATTCTCTATTATTTAGTCCATATTTAGATTTCCCCACTTGTACCAAAAATATCCTTTATAGACATTTAAAAGAACAATCCAGGGGCTTCCCTGGTGGTGCAGTGGTTGAGAGTCCGCCTGCCGATGCAGGGGACACGGGTTCATGCCCCGGTCCGGGAAGATCCCACATGCCGCGGAGCAGCTGGGCCCGTGAGCCATGGCCGCTGAGCCTGCGCGTCCGGAGCCTGTGCTCCTCAACGGGAGAGGCCACAACAGTGAGAGGCCCGCGTACCGCAAAAACAAACAAACAAAAAAAAACAATCCAGGATTGAATCAAAAATTATCACCTCACACCTGTCAGAATGACTATCATCAAAAAGAATACAAATAAAAAACGCTGGCGAAGATGTGGAGAAAAGGGAACCCTCGTACACTGTTGGTGGGAATGTAAATTGGTGCAGCCACTGTGGAAAACAGTATGGAGGTTTCTCAAAAAACTAAAAATAGAACTACCATATGACCCAACAGTTCCACTGCTGTGTATATATCTGAAAAAAACAAAACACTAATTTGGAAAGATACATGCATCCCAGTGTTCATAGCAGCATTACTTACAGTTGCCAAGGTATGGAAGCAACCTAAGTGTCCATCAACACATGAATGGATAAAGAAGATGTGGTATATATATACACAAAGGAATACTACTTAGCCATAAAAAAAGAACGAAATTTTGCCAATTGCGGCAACATGGATAGACTTGGAGGGCATTATGCTAAGTGAAATAAGACAGACGGAGAAAGACAAATACTGTATGATATCAGTTATATGTGGAATCCAAAAAACGCAACAAACTAGTGAATATAACAAAAAAGAAGTAGACTCACAGAAAAAATAGAGAACAAACTAGTGGTTACCAGTGAGGAGAGGAGACAGGGGAGGGGCAGTATAGGGGTAGGGAATTAAGAGGTACAAACTATTAGGTATAAAATAAGCTACAAGGATAATATTGTACAACATGGGGAATATAGCAGATACTTTATAATAACTATAAATGGAATATATAGTTAAAAATCATGTAGGGACTTCCCTGGTGGCACAGTGGTTAGGAATCCACCTGCTAATGCAGGGGACATGGGTTCGAGCCCTGGTCCGGGAAGATCCCACATGCCGCAGAGCAACTAAGCCCGTGCACCACAACTACTGAGCCTGTGCTCTAGAGCCCGTGAGCCCCAACTACTGAGCCCGAGTGCCGCAACTACTGAAGCCCGTGAGCCTAGAGCCCATGCTCTGCAATAAGAGAAGCCACTGCAATGAGAAGTCTACACATTGCAACGAAGAGTAGCCCCCGCTCACCACAACTAGAGAAAGCCCGTGGGCAGCAATGAAGACCCAACGCAGCCAAAAAAAAAAAATAAATAATAATAATGTAATAAAGTACTAGGCCATATATTAAGCACTACAAATTCATCATTGTGTTGAAAAAAATGCAGGATTGAATCAAAAATTACACATTGCATTTGGTTATCATATCCCTTTAATGTAGATTCTAGAATAGTCTTTACATCTCTTTAGTCTTTTGATACTGACATTTTTGAAAGTAACCCAGTTCTCATATTGTATTTTTAAAAGATTTTATAATTGAATCATTTTAAATGCACAGGAAAGTTTTATCATTGTCTATTAAGGTAATAAGGAAAACTGAACAAAAATATTAACTTCTTCCATGACATAATTTGCTCCTCTTTAATAAGACTACACTTTCAATCATCTTTATTCTGATCTTATATAGAATTTTAGCATTTTTAGAGCCAAAGAGGGGTCTTAAATCTATAGGTAAACGTTTTCATTTTATAGATGAAACTAAAATATGAAGTTATCAAGTCTTATCTAAAACAGTGGTTCCCAGCCAGGGGCGATTTTGCCCCTGGAGACATTTGGTAATGTCTGGAGACCTTTTTGGTTGTCCCAACTAGAGGGGTACTACTGGCACATAGTGGGTAGAGGCCAGTGATGCTGCCAAACATTTCACAATGCACAGAACAGCCCCCCTCAACAAAGAATTATCCAGCCAAAAATGTCAGTAGTGCCGATGATAAGAAACCCTGGTCTAAAATCATACAGCTAGTGGTGGGCTTAAATCCATGTGTCTTGACCCTCAGTTCTGTGTTCTTTCCACACACAAAACTTAAAATGCCTTACTTTCTCTCCCTTTCATTCTCCCTGCCTTCATCCTCTGTTTCTTCACTTTGAACCTTTTTTGTTAAGCCTAATGAATTTCTTGATGCCTGTAAGGATTAAGATGAATTAGATCATATTGCTAGAAGAAGATGGAGTATCTTTCTAAAAGAGACATATAAAAGTGTTTTCAGTGGAGTTTTGTTCCTAGAAGTAAAAATGTGTGCAAAATAACCTTTTAAAAGCAGTTTGGATAACCGTAACAGCTCTTTACTTTGTTTATATGATGTTTGAGTTTACAGAGCATTTTCACATACATTATCTTATTTAGTACTCACAAAACCCCTTTGTAGTTATAAGCAAACAAATGGCAGTGTCCTTTTCAAAAGTGAGGAAATGAAGGGTCAAGGAAAATAATATATCCCATCTGACTGTGGTCAGGTAGGCATTAGTTAAAATTACATGGAGCAAGATTTCAGTTGAACTTGTATCTGTGCTAAAAAGGAACAGGCAGTCTCAAAATGTCATAGGCTCCTGGTTACTAGACCTGTTTAGGCAGAAGCTTTGGGATATTTCCGGGGATGTGGAAGGGATTTAGGTATCAGCAAAGGTTTAGACACTGGCGGTAGAGTGGAGAGTTAGACACAGCTTGTTGAGTAACACAATCCAATTAGTGCACCAAACCTGTGAATAGATCAAGTTTAATATAACGCAGTATTTGTTGTTATGGAGATAGAAGAAAGTGCTTTAAATATGCCACACTCTCTCTTTGGTGGCAGATTCTCACACATACAGTTCTCTAGGCCTAGACTCCCTTCCCCTTCTCTTTCATTTCCTAAGTATTTATTAGGTGCTTAACATTCATTCATTCATCCACCAAATATCTACTGAGCACATACTCTGTATCAAGGACTGTTGGAGATAATGCAACAGACAAAACAAAAATTCTGCCCTGGTGGAGCTTATATTCTGGCTGAAGGAAGACAGACAGCAAACAAATAAGTCAAATGTAGAATGATGAGTGCTATAGAAAAAAATTAAGCAGGGAATGGGGCAGAGAGCATGCTGGACTAGGGGGTAGGTGTCGCAGGGCTGCTTTTTAAAATGAGGTTCAGAGGTGGAGAGGGCAGCTCCTCACCAGAGCCTTGTAGGCAACTGAAATGGCCTTTCTGTCAGGAGGAGGAAGGCAAGCAAGCGTTGAGGGTTCTGAACAGGGAGGTAACGTGATCTTATGGGAAAGATCCAGAGCTTGTTTTTGGATGTGTTTATTTAAGATGCCTATTAAATACCCTAGTGGAGATGTCAGACAGGGAGTCGGATAGGTGCCTAGAGCCTAGGGAAGAGGTCCATGCTGGATCTAAACTATGAGCGCCTTCAGCTTGGAGATGGTATTGAAGACCATTAGCTGTGCATTCTCAGCAGGGCCGGCAGCACTTCAAAGGGCCAAAAATGGTTTCCTGAGGGGTGAAGATCTTAGATATTACAATGGTTGGCTCCAAAGCTCAACCCTAGCCAACACAATCTTATTCTTTAGTATTTAATAAATGGAGATGGGATGATTGAGAAAAAAAAAATGTTTAAAAGGCTCCTCGAGGGCTTCCCTGGTGGCGCAGTGGGTGAGAGCCCGCCTGCCGATGCAGGGGACACAGGTTCGTGCCCCGGACCGGGAAGATTCCACATGCCACGGAGCGGCTGGGCCTGTGAGCTATGGCCGCTGAGCCTGCGCGTCCGGAGCCTGTGCTCCGCAATGGGAGAGGCCACAACAGTGAGAGGCCCACGTACCACAAAAAAAAAAAAAAAAGGCTCCTCGAAGGTGTGATCATGAAAACAAGGTTGAGAAACACTGCGCTGGGTGCGACTCCGTGAGATCACCAGGGGAACGTGTGTGTGTCTGAAGTAAAGAAGAGTTCTGAGGACTGGGTTCCCAGCTACTCCAGTGTTTAGGGACTGAGGTGACAAGGAGGAACCAGCAGAGGAGAGCGAGGAGTGGCTAGTGAAGAGAGAGGAGCCAGGCAGGGGCTTTGTCCTGGAAGCCACGTGGAGGAGGTGTTTCGGGGCACTGGGGCCCTCAGCTGAGTTAAAGGTTGCTGGTGGGCGGGGTCAGGTGAGGACTGAGCATTACGGTGTGCTCAAGGCTGAAGAAGCTGGATGCTTACTTAGGTCTCAGCCTAAATGTCATTTCATTTGTAGGCTGCCTTTGACCATTGTAGGCTGGGTCCCCTTCTTCTTATTCTTTTTCTTTTTTTTTAAATTGTGAGTGGTGAAAAACACAAAACATAAAACCTACCATCTTAGCCATTTTCGAGTATACAGTTCAGTAGTGTTACGTATAGTTACCTTTTGTGAAACAGATCTCCAGAACTTTTTCATCTGGTAAAACTGAAATTCTGTACCCATTAAACTACAGTTCCCCCTTTTTCCCCTACCCCCAGCTCCTGGTGACCACCATTCTTTCTGTTTCTATGAATTTGACTCCTTCAGATACCTCATAAGTGGAATAGCACAACGTCTTCAAGGTTCATTCACGTTGTAGCATATGACAGGCTTTTCTTCCTTTTTAAGGCTGAATAACATTCCATGGTTTCCCCTTCTTACACACTTGCATAATACTCTGTTATTGTAACAAGCTCCTTACAAGAGATTATAGTCTCTTATTTAATTGTCTTTTATGATAGGCAGTGTATCTCAAAGCTTCAAAGACAGAATGTGTTTGTCTTATTCATTGATGTATTCACAGCTTCTGGACAATACTGAATGGGAATTCAGTATAAAAACAGAAGACAGAATACTTTACATTGCTTGGAGGAATCTTGAAAAATTTGTTAAAGAGATGATACTTGATTTTAAAGACTGTCTTAGTCTATTCAGGGTAATATAATAAAATACCAAAGAATGGGTGGCTTATAAACAACAGAAATTAATTTCTCATAGTTCTGGAGGTTGGGAGGTCCAGGATCAAGGTGCTGGCAGATTTGGTGTCTGTTGAGGACCTGCTTCCAGGTTCATAGACGGCTGTCTTCTTGCTCTAACCTCACATGGTGGAAGGAGGGGGCAAGGGAGTGCTTTGTGGTCTCTTTGATAAGAGCGGAGCTCTGATGACTTGCTCACCTCCCAAAGGCCCCACCTTCAAATACTGTCCTAGCAGGGACTATGTTTTGGCATATGAACTTTGGGGGGACACAAACATTCAGTCTGTAGCAAAGGCAAAGTGGTAATTTATTGGGTTGAAAAAGAGCATTTTAAGCATTGTAGGCAGAGGAAAGAACATAGAGGTAGCATGGTTTCACAGCAAGGCCTGTGTACCCAGGGGTCTGAGGAGTTTGGTGTGGTTAGAGCAGAAGGGTTTGGGAAAGTGGCAGATGAGGTTCTCTTTGTAGGCTGTGGTCAGGTGGTAAAGAGCTTTGCATGCCAGTGCTGGAGACTTGCTTTTACTTTCTAGGCACTTACTGGCAGCTGTGAGCTAAAGGAAGTTTCTGAGCAAGTAACTGATGGGATCAGGTTCCTGTTTTTGGTTTGGTTTAGTTTTTGTTTTGTAAAGAAAGATCACTGTGGCATTTTGGAGCGGACACAAGAGTGGGGATAGAATGGCGGCAGGAACAGCAGTCATTTATGCATGTCTGCGGCAGTCTAAGCAACATGCAGCGAGGGCCTTAATTAAGGGGGTGGACGGCTAGGAGACTATTGAGAAGAAATTTCTGAGGTAGAATCACTGTGGTATGGTGACTGACTGGTTGGGAAGATGACACAAAGTTTCAGAGATTAGGGATAGTAGAAAAGAAAGATATGTGAAGCAGGACACTGAGTTCTTTGCAGAGGTTGAAGAGTCTGACAGGGATATAGAAACACTCATCTGAAGCTTGAAGAGAGGTCTGGGCTATGGGATATGATGTGCCTGTTTTCTGTGGTTGGCCCCTCTACATGGATGCTGTCCCATCTGCGTAATAATCCTGCAAACCAGGCACTGTTCTCTATTTTTTGTTGAGAAAACTAGGGCACATAGAGAGGTTAAGAAGCTTATTCAAGGTCATACGTCAAGCAAGTGGTGGTGACAGAATCAACATTTAGATCTGTCATTTGGGAATATATATAGTAAAGGAAATTTCAACAAATTTAAGAATAAAAGGTACTTGCTTCTAGAAAACCCCTTATCTAGAACTTTAGGAATATCAGTGGATTAAGAAATACAAGTGCTTTGGGAGAAAAAGAGTTGATAATCAATCCTCTCTTACCTTCTCAACTCTTGGTTTAGGGGACATTATATAAATTTTTTTTTTTTTTTTTTTTTTTTTTTTTTTTTTTTTTTTTTTTTTTTGCGGTACGCGGGCCTCTCACTGCTGTGGCCTCTCCCGTTGCGGAGCACAGGCTCCGGACGCGCAGGCTCAGTGGCCATGGCTCACGGGCCCAGCCGCTCTGCGGCATGTGGGATCTTCCCGGACTGGGGCACGAACCTGTGTCCCCTGCATCGGCAGGCGGACTCTCAACCACTGCACCACCAGGGAAGCCCTATAAATTTTTTGTTTGGTTGTTTTTTTAATAACAAACAATTTACCTCCATTCTGGAGTGGTGCTTTTAAGGGACTATGTCATCCTACCAGCTTTAGGAGGAATTGGAATACCTCCAGGGGTGCTTAATCTAGAACCTGAGATTTGGAGAAGCTTGACTTGAATTCTCATCCCATTCTGAATCCATGAATGACTATTAGCGTTAGGCAAGAGACCATGAGAAATGTGATTTGAGTAACTTGTCTTATTTGAGCCTCAGTTTTGCCCATCTAAAAAAGAAAGATGACAGTTCTTGCCTCATGGGGTTGGGCACCATTCCTGACACAAAGTAGCTAAGTACTCAGTAGATATGTTCTTCTGCCTCTCACTCATTTTTCTCTGTGGATATCTAAATTCCCTTTTACCATCTCTCTCCTTTTTCCTACTGTTTATTAAAACCGAAGGTCCACCTTCAGCTTCCAATTTTTTTGTTCCTGAGATCAATGATCTGTAAGTCTCAGACCTCAAATCTAAATGAAAGGATAAATCCTATGTGTAAGATACCACCTTTGAATTCGAAGACAACAACTCCTGAAAACCTTGTTTCTATGTAGTGAATAAACACCAAGGGTTATGAAAGAAGGGGCCATGAGAAATGTCAGCTTTTGTAGAAAAGTTAAATTCTCTATGACTTATAACATGGGATGAAAATGAATTCCAAGAAAACAACTTGGCAACAGACTTGAGACACAGTGTATTAGTGACTCGGGGACTGCCTGCATTTGTCCATCATCTCTTTTTTCAGTAAGCAGCATTTTAGGAATCATTTTATCTAGTCTGAAATAACAGAAGGCGTATTAGACCTGCATATAACTATCTCTGAATTGCTTGAAAAATATTAAATAAATAAGACTGACAATCTCAAGATCTCAAGTTTCATTAGAAAGTTGTAAGTTAGTGACTTGAAATCAAAATGTTCATGTTTTCATGTTTTTCCTTAAGCACTTGACATACATGGTGCTAATTGTTTGTTTTAGGTAATAGACAAATTCATTTATAAAAATCATAGAGAAATGATTTGGCATCAGTTTGGTATCTTCATTTTTCTGTACATTAATCAAACATTTGGAAGCTCTTTTGAGTACATTTTTGGCTAATAATATAATTCAGTAATCGAATTTAGTTTTAACATAAACTTTAAGCAGTATTGGCAATCTTCTACGCCTTAAGTTTTCTTTATCTATATTTGTTGAGTTAGTGGGCAGACAGGAGCAGAGTTTCTCTCTGAACTAACAGGGCAGTATTTACTCCAGTAGGTTTCGCTTCTTTAAACAAAGAAGGCTTAAATTTTAATATGTCCTTATTGAGTTCAAGAGCAAAGGGTTTGTTGTCTTTTTTTAAACTTGAAGGTAGTTTTCTAAGTAAATAGTAAAATTCTGTTATTAACTTAAAAGCTTATGCAGTAATATTTTAAAGCCCAGTTGCAAGAGCTAAGTAAGTGATATTGTTTTGTGTACTCAGCCCTCAATTAAGTTATTGCCGGTACTGTATTTATGTTGGTTCATCTGCATTTTTCAAAGAGGCAAATTTCTAGATATGGGTAGTGACATATATGAACACGTCTAATTGTAAATATAGAAGTTTTCATGCAGAAAAATATTTTTGTCAGAATAATTTAGATGTTAAATCTAAAGATCTTTGCTAAACTCTGGAGGTAGATTTACACTATATAGTGACAGCATTTATCAATTCCATGAAAAACTTTATTTCCAATAATTAAAAGTACTAAGCCCTTTTGTAAGCAAACGGTAAGCCTTATTCTGAACAATTTGCCAATAATGAAGTTATAATCACAACTATATGAATTCCTAGCATGTTTATGACATTAACCAATATTATGGGAGTTGCAGAGGTCTTGTTTATATTTTGATTTGTATTTATGGGCATAAATAAAATTACTTATTTAGGAAATAGCCTAAATTATGTTTCCAGCAATTGTTTTGATTCTAATCTTAAAATGGCTAATTCAGGAGTCATAATTTAGGACATTAACTCATTTATTATTTTTCTTGGATGACCGAATACACAAGATTCAGTGTTACTAGAAATTTTTCAGGTTAAAAGTGACATTCAAGAATTGTTTTTGAGCTCATTTCTCTTCTGCCTTAGTGACAGAATTGTGCATCTCTAACATGCTAAATTTACATAAATATTGTAAATATTTTCAAAACTTATGTATCTTTAAATTTTAAATGAAATTGGTAGACTGTCATAATAAAAAGACATTGCCTCAAAAGTCAAAAAACCTGAAAATGTTGAAGTTTTATTACTTAATATACTTGAAAAATAAAGTAATTCCAGTTCCCTCTGTAACCCTCTGCCTGTAATACTGTTTCCCTTAAACTTCAACTGTTCACATGCATGCACAGCATCACCCACAGCCTGGCTCGGATCCATCCCTTCTCTTTGTTCACATTGTCCTGTACTCTAAAGACAAGAATTGTGTCTTTATCTCCGTCACCAGCGCTAAGTACCTTGTCTGGAACATGGTGAGCTTTTGATAAGTGTATTTCTCATCAATTTAGAATCACTGGTTGTTAACGGTTACTTGGGTATCAGTTGGATTTGGCATCTAATGAGAAAATAGTATATTACCTTCCAAAGTTCTTATTAAAAGCCTTATACCTTATGTCTCTTGGGAGCTATTTTGCAGTAGGACGATTCTGAGCAGCTTTGCATGTGTTCTCTTGCTCAATATGTAATTTTTGCCAAGGATGGGCTCTACTCAAAATGATGACTCAGAATATTAAACCGACCTAAATATGGGTTCATGTCACTATTTCCTGCTCTCTTGTGATTCCCTATCTCTTTTGTGTTGCTAGTACCCTCCTCAAAATGTAACTCTTCTCTGTTATCATTTGTTAACCCTAATGTACACCTTGTATATTCCCCCCCTTTTCAAGATCAAGAATGTTAACTGCTTAGGAGGCAACATGAGATTTTAGGTCTCAAATATATTATTTTTAAAATTTCTGTTTAAAAACTGACTACTGGGCATATATATCATTTTTATCATAGATCATTAGGTACAACTCTGTGTTTTGAAATTCTTAGATACAAGATTTTATACTCACTTATGTTTAATAACTATAATCTTTGAACTCATATTTGTTAATCATTTTTAAAATAGCAGCTTTATTGAGATATAATTCACATACCCTGAAGTTTACCCTTTTAAAGTGTTCATTCATAGTTGTGCAGCCATCACCACTCCTTAATTTTAGAATATTTTCGCATCACCCCCGAAAGAAAGCTTGCATGTGTTTTTAACAGTCACTCTCCTTTTCTTCCTCTGCCCATCCTCTGGCAGCCACTAATCTACTCTTTATGTCTGTGGATTTCCTATTCTAGATATTTCATATAAATGGAACCATATAATACGTTGCCTTTTACGTCTGGCTTTTTTCACTTAGCATAATGTTTTTGAAGTTCATTTATGTTGTAGCATGAATCAGTATTTCGTTCATTTTTAGAGCTAAAAAATATTCCACTGTATGGATATACTATATTCATCCATCAGTTTTGATGAAACTTTGGGTTTTTACCACTTTCTGACTTATTAAGAACAATGCTGCTGTGAACACATGTACAAGTTTTTATGTGGAAATATATTTATCTTGGTGTATCTCATAGGTGTATCTGCAAATAGAATTGCTATGTCCTACAGTAACTATAATTAACTTTTGAGGAAGTGCCAAATTGTCTTGCAAAGAGGCTGCACCATTTTATTTATTTATTTTTAAAATAAATTTATTGATTTATTTGTTTTTATTTTTGGCTGTGTTGAGTCCTCGTTGCTGCACACGGGCTTTCTCTAGTTGCAGCGAGCAGGGACTCCTCTTCGTTGTGGTGCGCGGGCTCCTCATTGTTGTGGCTTCTCTTGTTGCGGAGCACGGGCTCTAAGTGTGCGGGCTTCAGTAGTTGTGGCGCGTGGGCTCCGTAGCTGTGGCTTGCAGGCTCAGTAGTTGCGCACATGGGCTTAGTTGCTCTTAATTTTATTTTAAGATTGTTCATTGTTAGTGTATAGAAATACAGTTGAATTTTAGATACTGATATTTTATTCTGCAACCTTGCTGAACTCAATTATTAGTTCTACTAGTTTCTTTTTTTCATGAATTCCTTAGAATTTTCTGTATACAAGATCATGTCATCAGTGAATAGACATAGTTTTACTTCATCCTTTTCAATCTGAATGAATGCCTTTTATTTCTTATTTTGCCTAATTGCTCTGGCTAGACACTCTGGCACAATGTTTAATGGAAGCTGAAGAACAGACATCCTTGTTTATGATTTTAGAGGAAGGCATTCAGTCTTTCATAGTTAAGTATGATGTTAATTGTAGGTTTTTTGTAGATGCTTTTCATCAAGTTGAGGAAATTCCCTTTTATTTATTTGTTGATTTTTTTTCTGTTATGGTTATGACAAGTTGTTGGTTTTCATGAATATTTTTTCTGCATCTGTTGAAATGATTGTGTGTTTTTTATCCTTTATTCGATTACTGTTTATAGCATTGTATTGATTGACTTTTGTATGCTGAATCAACCTTGTATGCATACTTGGTCATGGTGTACAATCCTTTTTATATATTGCTGGATTCAGTTTGCTAGCTTACTGTTAAGGATTTTCGCGTTTATATTCATAGGGATGTTGGTCTGTAGTTTTGTTTACTTTTCTTGGGATATCTTTGTCCATTTTTTTAAGCTGTGGTAAAACGCACAACATAAAATTTACCATTTTAACCATTTTTTTGTTGTTGTTGTTGTTGAGGATGAAATGTAAGATCATTTTATTTCTTCACATGTCTGCTCTTTTAAGAGTCATCTAAAGTGAGTATTTCTACAAGTCTCTGTTCTGACCAGGACATGTATTCTGGATAGTGTCTCTATACATATATCCACTGTATGGTTGTATAACTTACTATTGATTTAGCATTTATTTAAATGTAAGCAATAAAGTACTTTAAATTGTTATAGACAAAAGAAAATCAATAAGTAATCACCAAAGAAGAATATCTGTTCTACTCCCTGAAGCAATACATTATCTATAAAATGTATTTATGTTAGAAATCGAAAACTTGAGATGCTCTGTCTCTTCAAAGCTTCCTGTAAAATAAATGTATTAAATTCTTACTTATGTTTCCCAACACATGTGCATGCTCACATACAGATGCACATACAACATACAGATGCACATACAAACATTCAATAAGTAAAGGGGAAAATCACCTAAATAATCACATAAGAAAGATCTTTTTAAAGCCCTCAGAATTGTACTATCACTATACAGGTTTGTGATTTGTTAAAAATAGATCTAAATTCACCAAGTAAGCAAGATAACTTCATGATCAGTCTTCAGAATAGTTCTTAGAATTTAAAAATTTCCTATAAATAAAATGACTTACAGATCCATTTTAACCATTGTTAAGTATACAATTCTGTACATTAAGTACATTGACATTGTTTTGCAACCATCACCCCATCCATCTCCAGAACTTTTTCGTCTTCTCAAATTGGAACTATGTACTCATTAAACAGTAACTCCTCATTCTCCCTTGCCCCCAGCCCTTGGCAACCATCCTTCTATTTTCTGTCTCCATGAATATGGCTATTCTAGGTACCTCATATAAGTGGAATCATATAATATTTGTTCTTTTGTGACTAGCATATTTCACTTTAGCATAATGTCTTCAAGGTTCATGCATATTGTAGCATGCATGTATTAGAATTTCCTTTCTCTTAGGGAATTTCCTTTCTCTTAGGGTGGAATAATTTTTGGTTGTATGTATATACCACATTTTGTTTATCCATTCATTGATGGACACTTAGGTTGTTTCCTCCTTTTGGCTATTGTGAATAATGCTGCTATAAGTATAAACACGGGTGTACAAATATTTGTTCACATCCCTTCTTTCAGTTCTTTTGGATAACCCCAAAGAAGAATTGCTGGATCAAGTGGTAATTTTATGTTTAATTTTTTGAGGAACTACCATACTGTTTTTCACTGTGGTTCTACCATTTTGTATTCCCATCAGCAATGCACAGGGTTTCCAGTTTTCCTACATTCTTGTCAACACTTGTTATTTTCTGTGTTTTTACTAATAGCCCTCCTAATGGATGTGGAATGTTTTTGTCTGGTTTTAATGTCAGGGTAATACTGATCTCATAAAATAAGTTGGTAAGTATCCTCTCCTTTTCTTTTTTTCTTTTTTTTGGGGGTGGGGTGGGTCAGGGGGAAGAGTGTGTAGGATTGATGTTAATTCTTTAAATGTTTGGTGGAATTCACTAGTAATGGCATCTGGTCCTGGCTTTGTGGGAAGCTTTTGATTACAACATTCTCTTTATTTTGCATAGGTCTATTCATATTTTCTGTTTCTGCCTGAGTCAGTTTTGGTGGTTTATGTCTTTTAGGAATTTGTCCATTTCATCTAGATTACCTAATTTGTTGGCATAGGATCATCAGTAGCATTCCTTATAATCATTTTTATTTCTATAAGGTCAGAATTGATACCCTCTCTTTTATTACTGATTTTAATGATTTGAGTCTTCTCTCTTTTATTCTTGGTTAGTCTAGCTGAAGATTTGTCCATTTTGTTGATATTTTCAAAGAACCAACTTTTGGTTTTGTTTACTGTCTTTGTTGTTTTTCTGTTCTCTCTTTCATTTATTTCCACTCTAATCTTTATTATTTCCTTCCTTCTGCTTGCTTTAGGTTTAGCGTACTCTTCTTTTTCTAGTTTTGTAAGGTGCATGGTTATGTTATTGATTTGAGATCTTTTTTCTTTTTAAAAAATATTTCCCTCCAATCACTGCATCTTATAAGTTATATTGTATTTTTATTTTCATTCATCTTAAAGCATTTCCTAATTGCCTTATGATTTCTTTTTTGGCCCATCAGTTGTTTAGGAGTATATTATTTAATTTTCACGTATTTTTGGATTTCCCAAATTTCCTTCTGCTATTGATTTCTAATTTCATTCCATTGTGGTCACAGAACATACCTCATATGATTTTAATCTGTACAAATTGATGGAGGCTTGTTTTATAACCTAACACGTGCTCTGTCCTGGAGAATGTTTCATGCGCACTTGAGAAGAATGTATATTCTGCTATTATGGGGTGGAACGTTCTATAAATGTCTTTTGTATACTTAGTTTGTGGTATTAATTCTTCTGTTTCCTCATTGACCTCTGCCTAGTTCTAGCTATTATTGAAAGTGAAAGTCTCCAACTGTTCTTGTTGAATTGTGTATTTCTCTTTAGTTCTGTCAGTTTTTGCTTCCTATACTTTGGGTCTCTGTCATTAGATGCATATTTGTTTAGAACTGTTATGTCTTTCTGATGGACAAGCCCTTTATCATTAAAAAAAATCCTTCCTTATCTCTAGTAATAAATTTTCACATGACTTCTACTTTTTTCTGATATTAGTGTAGCCACTCCAGCTCTCTTTTGGTTACTGTTTTCATAGTATATCTTTTTCCATTCTTTTATTTTATCTTCCTTTTTTATTGACTTTTTTATCATTACTAAGTATCCCTCTTTGTCTCTAGTACTGTATTTCTTGTCTTAACATCTACAGGCATACCTCGGAGATATTGTGGGTTCAGTTCCACACCACTGCAGCAAAGTAAATGTTGCAATAAAGGGACTCACATGAAGTTTTTGATTTCCCAGTACATATAAAAGATATGTTTACACTATACTGTACTCAGTAAATGTACAATAGCATTATGTCTAAAAAATGTACACACCTCAACTTTAAAATACATTATTGCTAGAAAACACTAACCATCATCTGAGCCTTCAGCGAGTTGGAATCTTTTTGCTGGTGGAGGTCTTGCCTCGATGTTGATGGCTGCTGACTGATGAGGGTAGTGGTTGCTGAAGGTAGGGCAATGGCAATTTCTTAAAACACGACAGTGAAGTTTGCTGCATCAATTGACCCTTCCTTTCATGAATGATTTCTCTGTAGCGTGCAATGCCGTTTGATAGCATTTTACTAACAGAACTTCTTTCAAAATGGAGACAAACCTCTCAAACCCTGCCACTGCTTTATCAGCGAAGTTTATGTAATATTCTGAATCCTTTGTTGACATTTCAACAATCTTCACAGCATCTTTGCCAGGAGCAGATTCCATCTCATGAAACTACTCTCTTTGCTCGTCCCTAAGAAGTAACTCTTTATCTGTTCAAGTTTTGTCATGAGACGCAGCAGTTCAGTCACATCTTCAGGCTTCACTTCTAATTCTAGTTCTCTTGATATTTCTTTTTTTTTTAATTTATTTATTTTTTGGCTACTTTGGGTCTTTGTTGCTGTGCGCGGGCTTTCTTTAGTTGTGGTGAGCAGGGGCTACTCTTTGTTGCGGTGTGTGGACTTCTCACTGTGGTGGCTTCTCTTGTTGCGGAGCACGGGCTCTAGGGCGTGCAGGCTTCAGTAGTTGTGGCATGCGGGCTCAGTAGTTGTGGCTCGTGGGCTCGAGAGTGCAAGCTCAGTAGTTGTGGCACACGGGCTTAGTTGCTCCGCAGCATGTGGGATCTTCCCGGACCAGGGCTCAAACCCGTGTCCCCTGCATTGGCAGGCAGATTCTTAACCACTGCGACACCAGGGAAGTCCTCTCTTATTATTTCTACCACATCCACAATGACTTCCTCCACTGAAGTCTTGAACCCCTCAAAGTCATCCACAAGGGTTAAAATCAACTTCTTCATAACGGCTGTTAATGTTGATATTTTGGCCTCTTCCCATGAATTATGAATGTTCTTAAAATGGCATCTAGAATGGTAAATCCTTCGCAGATTGTTTTCAATGTATTTTGCCCAGATCTATCAGAGGAATCACTATCTATGGCAGCTATAGCCTTACAAAATGTATTTCTTAAATAATAAGACATGAAAGTTAAAATTGCTCCTCGATCCATGGGCTGCAGAATGGATGGTGTATTTGCAGGCATGAAAACATTAATCTCATTGTACATCTCCATCAGAGAGCCCTTTGGTGACCAGGTGCATTGTCAGTAAGCAGTAATATTTTGAAAGGGATTTTTTTTTCTGAGTATTAGGTCTCAACAGTGAATTTAAAATATTCGGTAAACCATGTTGTAACAGGTGTGCTGCATTCCAGGCTTTGTTGTTCCATTTGTAAGGCATAGGCAGAGTAGATTTAGCATAGTTCTTAAGGGCCTTATGATCTTTGGAATGGTAAATGAGCACTGGCTTCTACTTCAAGTCACCAGCTTCAGGAGTCCCTCACAAGAGAGTCAGCTTGTCTTTTGGGGGTTTTTTTGGGGGGGAGGGTTGTTTATTTCTTTAATTAACCATTAAAAAAAAATTTTAAGGCTACTTTCTATTTACAGTTATTACAAAATATTGGCTATATTCCCTGTGTTGTACAATGCATCTTTGAGCCAATCTCACACTTAATATTTTGTACCTCCCCCTCCCACACCCTTACATTCCTCCTCCCCCTGTCCCCACCACTGGTATACACGAGTTTGTTCTCTGTATCTGTGAGTCTGCTTGTCTTTTGAAGCTTTGAAGCCAGGCACTGACTTCTCCTCCCTACCTGTGCAAGTCCTAGATGTCCTCTTCTTCTAATATAAGGCTGTTTTGTCTACACTGAAAATCTGTTGTTTAATGTAGCCACCTTCTTTAATTACCTAGTTAGATGTTCTGGATAGCTTGTTGTAGCTTCTGCATCACCATTTGCTGCTTCACCTTTCACTTTTTTTTTTTTAACATCTTTGTTGGAGTATAATTGCTTTACACTGTTGTGTTAGTTTCTGCTTTATAACAAAGTGAATCAGCTATATGTATACATGTATCCCCATATCCCTCCCACCCTCCCTATCCCACCCCTCTAGGTGGTCACAAAGCACCGAGCTGATCTCCCTGTGCTATGCAGCTGCTTCCCACTAGCTATCTATTTTACATTTGGTAGTGTATATATGTCAGTGCTACTCTCTCACTTCATCCCAGCTTACCCTTCCCCCTGCCTAGTCCTCAAGTCCATTCTCTACATCTGCATCTTTATTCCTGTCCTGCCCCGAAGTTCATTAGAACCATTTTTTTTTAGACTCCACATATATGTGTTAGCATACGGTATTTGTTTTTCTCTTTTTGACTTACTTCACTCTCTATGACAGACTCTAGCTCCATCCACCTCACTACAAATAACTCAATTTCGTTTCCTTTTATGACTGAGTAATATTCCATTGTATATATGTGCCACATCTTCTTTATCCATTCATCTGTTGATGGACACTTAGGTTGTTTCCATGTCCTGCTATTGTAAATACTGCTGCAGTGAACATTGTGGTACATGCCTCTTTGAATTATGGTTTTCTCAGGGTATATGCCCAGTAGTGATATTACTGGATCATATGGTAGTTCTATTTTTAGTTTTTTAAGGAACCTCCATACTGTTCTCCATAGTGGCTGTATCAATTACACACCCACCAGCAGTGCAAGAGGATTCCCTTTTCTCCACACCCTCTCCAGCATTTATTGTCTGTAGGTTTTTTTGATGATGGCCATTCTGAACAGTGTGAGGTAATACCTCATTGTGGTTTTGATTTGCATTTCTCTACTGATTGGTGATGTTGAGCATCTTTTCATGTGTTTGTTTACAATCTGTATATATTCTTTGGAGAAATGTCTATTTAAGTCTTCCACCTGTTTTTTGATTGGGTTGTTTGTTTTTTCGATATTGAGCTGCATGAGCTGTTTTTATATATTTTGGAGATTTATCCTTTGTCTGTTGATTCGTTTGCAAATATTTTCTCCCATTCTGAGAGTTGTCTTTTCGTCTTGTTTATAGTTTCCTTTGCTGTGCAAAAGCTTTTAAGTTTCATCAGGTGCCATTTGTTTATTTTTGTTTTTATTTCCATTTCTCTAGGAGGTGGGTCAAAAGGGATCTTGCTGTGATTCATGTCATGGAGTGTTCTGCCTATTTTTTCCTCTAAGAGTTTTATAGTGTCCGGTCTTAAATTTAGGTCTCTAATCCATTTTGAGTTTATTTTTGTGTATGGTGTTAGGGAATGTTCTAATTTCATTCTTTTACATGAAGCTGTCCAGTTTTCCCAGCACCACTTATTGAAGAGACTGTCTTTTCTCCATTGTATATCCTTGCCTCCTTTGTCATAGATTAGTTGACCACATGTACATGGGTTTATCTCTGGGCTTTCTATCCTGTTCCATTGATCTATCTTTCTGTTTCTGTGCCAGTACCATACTGTCTTGATTACTGTAGCTTTGTAGTATAGTCTGAAGTCAGGGAGCCTAATTCCTCCAGCTCCGTTTTTCTTTCTCAAGATTGCTTTGGCTCTTCGGGGTCTTTTGTGTTTACATACAAATTGTGAAATTTTTTGTTCTAGTTCTGTGAAAAATGCCATTGGTAGTTTGATAGGGATTACATTGAATCTGCAGATTGCTTTGGGTAATATAGTCATTTTCACAATGTTGATTCTTCCAATACAAGAACATGGTATATTTCTCCATCTGTTTGTATCATCTTTAATTTCTTTCATCAGTGTCTTACAGATTTCTGCATACAGGTCTTTTGTCTCCCTAGGTAGGTTTATTCCTAGGTTTTTTAATTCTTTTTGTTGCAGTGGTAAATAGGAGTGTTTCCTTAATTTCTCTTTCATATTTTTCATCGTTGGTGTTTAGGAATGCAAGAAATTTCTGTGCATTAATTTTGTATCCTGCAACTTTTCCAAATTCATTGATGAGCTCTAGTAGTTTTCTGATGGCATCTTTAGGATTCTCTATGTATAGTATCATGTCATCTTCAAACAGTGACAGTTTTACTTCTTCTTTTCCGATTTGTATTCATTTTATTTCTTTTTCTTCTCTGATTGCTGTGGCTAGGACTTCCAAAACTATGTTGAATAACAGTGGGTGACAGTGGACATCCTTGTCTTGTTCCTGATTTTAGAGGAAATACTTTCAGTTTTTCACCATTGAGAATGATGTTTGCTGTGGGTTTGTTGTATATGGCCTTTATTATGTTGAGTAGGTTCCCTCTCTGTCCACTTTCTGGAGAGTTTTTATCATAAATGGGTGTTGAATTTTGTTGAAAGCTTTTTCTGCATCTATTGAGATGATCATATGGTTTTTATTCTTCAGTTTGTTAATATGGTGTATCACATTGATTTGCATACATTGAAGAATCCTTGCATCCCTGGGATAAATCCCAGTTGATCAAGGTGTATGATCCTTTTAATGTGTTGTTGGATTCTGTTTGCTAGTATTGTGTTGAGGGTTTTTGTATCTATATTCATCAGTGATATTGGTCTGTAATTTTCTTTTTTTGTAGTATCTTTGGCTGATTTTGGTATTCAGGGTGAAGGTGGCCTCATAGAATGAGTTTGGGAGTGTTCCTTCCTCTGCAATTTTTGGGAAGAGTTTGAGAAGGATGGGTGTTAGCTCTTCTCTAAATGTTTGATAGAATTCACCTGTGAAGCCATCTGGTCCTGGACTTTTGTTTGTTGGAAGATTTTTAATCACAGTTTCAATTTCATTACTTGTGATTGGTCTGTTCATAGTTTCTGTTTCTTCTTGGTTCAGTCTTGTAAGGTTATACCTTTCTAAGAATTTGTCCATTTCTTCCAGGTTGTCCATTTTATTGGTACAGAGTTGCTTGTAGTAGTCTCTTAGGATGCTTTGTATTTCTGTGGTGTCGTAACTTCTCCTTTTTCATTTCTAATTTTATTGATTTGAGTCCTCTCCCTGTTTTTCTTGATGAGTCTGGCTAATGGTTTATCCATTTTGTTTATCTTCTCAAAGAACCAATTTTAGTTTTATTGATCTTTGCTATTGTTTCCTTCATTTCTTTTTCATTTATTTCTTATCTGATCATTTTGACTTCTTTCCTTCTGCTAACTTTGGGTTTTGTTTGTTTTTCTTTCACTGGTTCCTTTAGGCATAAGGTTAGATTGTTTATTTGAGATTTTTCTTGTTTCTTGAGGTAAGCTTGTATTTCTGTAAACTTCCCTCTTAGAACTGCTTTTGCTGCATCCCATAGGTTTTGGATCGTCGTGTTTTTAATTAATTTATTTATTTTTGCTCTGTTGGGTCTTTGTTTCTGTGCGAGGGCTTTCTCTAGTTGTGGCAAGTGGGGGCCACTCTTCATCGTGGTGCGCAGGCCTCTCACTATCACGGACTCTCTTGTTGCGGAGCACAGGCTCCAGACGCGCAGGCTCAGTAGTTATGGCTCACGGGCCTATTTGCTCCGCGGCATGTGGGATCCTCCCAGACCAGGGCTCGAACCCATGTCCCCTGCATTAGCAGGCAGATTCTCAACCACTGCGCCACCAGGGAAGCCCTGGATCGTCGTGTTTTTGTTGTAATTTGTCTCTAGGTATTTTTTGATTTCCTCTTTGATTTCTTCAGTGATCTCTTGGTTATTTAGTAACGTATTGTCTAGCCTCCATGTGTCTGTGTTTTTTATGTTTTTTTCCCCTGTAATTGATTTCTAATCTCATAGTGTTGTGGTCAGAAAAGATGCTTGATATGATTTCAGTTTTCTTAAATTTACTGAGGCTTGATTTGTGACCCAAGATGTGATCTATCCTGGAGAATGTTCCGTGTGCACTTGAGAAGAAAGTGTAATCTGCTGTTTTGGCATGCAGTGTCCTATAAATATCAATTAAATCTTTCTTGTCTAGTGTGTTATTTAACGTTCATGTTTCCTTATTAATTTTCTGTTTGGATGATCTGTCCACTGGTGTAAGTGAGGTGTTAAAGTCCCCCACTATTATTGTGTTACTGTCGATTTCTTACTCTTTTATAGCTATTAGCAGTTGACTTATGTATTGAGGTGCTCCTATGTTGGGTGCATATATATTTATAGTTGTTATCTTCTTCTTGGATTTATCCCTTGATCATTATGTGGTGTCCTTCCTTGTCTCTTATAACATTCTTTATTTTAAAGTCTATTTTATGTGATGTGAGTACTGCTACTCCAGCTTTCTTTTGATTTCCATTTGCATGGAATATCTTTTTCCATGCCCTCACTTTCAGTCTCTGTGTGTCCCTAAGTCAGAAGTGTGTCTCTTGTAGACAGCATATATATGGGTCTTGTTTTTGTATCCATTCAGCGAGCCTGTGTC
The DNA here is from genome assembly GCF_025265405.1 of Mesoplodon densirostris. NCBI lineage: Eukaryota > Metazoa > Chordata > Mammalia > Artiodactyla > Ziphiidae > Mesoplodon > Mesoplodon densirostris. Next base: position 47,716,906 of record NC_082662.1, on the reverse strand, counting down.
TTTTGGTTGGAGCGTTTAATCCATTCATGTTTAAGGTAATTATCGATATGTATGTTCCTATTACCTTTTCTTTTTTTTTTTTTTTTTCGCGGTACGCGGGCCTCTCCCGTTGCGGAGCACAGGCTCCAGGCGCGCAGGCTCAGCGGCCATGGCTCACGGGCCCAGCCGCTCTGCGGCATGTGGGATCTTCCCAGACCGGGGCACGAACCCGTGTCCCCTGCATTGGCAGGCAGATTCTCAACCACTGCGCCACCAGGGAAGCCCTATTACCATTTTCTTAATTGTTATGGGTTTGTTTTTGTAGGTCATTTTCTTCCACTTAGAGAAGTTCCTTTAGCATTTGTTGTAGAGCTGATTTGGTGATGCTGAATTCTCTTAGCTTTTGTTTGTCTGTAAAGCTTTTGATTTCTCCATTGAATCTGAATGAGATCCTTTCCGAGTAGAGTAATGTTGGTTGTAGGCTCTTCCCTTTCATCACTTTAAATATATCATGCCACTCCCTTCTGGCTTGTAGAGTTTCTGCTGAGAAATCAGCTGTTAACCTTTCGGGAGTTCCCTTGTATGTTATTTGTTGCTTTCCCTTGCTGCTTGTAATATTTTTTCTTTGTATTTAATTTTTGATAGTTTGATTAATATGTGTATTGGCGTGTTTCTTCTTGGATTTATCCTGTATGGATTCTCTGTGCTTCCTGGACTTGATTGACTATTTCCTTTCTCATATTAGGGAAGTTTTCAACTCTAATCTCTTCAAATATTTTCTCAGACCCTTTCTTTTTCTTTTCTTCTTCTGGGACCCCGATAATGCGAATATTGCTGCATTTAATTTTGTTCCTGAGGCCTCTGAGACTCTCCTCAATTCTTTTCATTCTTTTTTCTTTATTCTGCTCTGTGGCAGTTATTTCCACTATTTTGTCTTCCAGGTCACTTACCGTTCTTCTGCCTCAGTTATTCTGCTATTGATTCCTTCTAGAGAATTTTTAATTTCATTTACTGTGTTGTTCATCATTGTTTGCTCTTTAGTTCTTCTAGGTCCTTGTTAAATGTTTCTTGTATTTTCTCCATTCTATTTCCAAGATTTTGGATCATCTTTACTATCATTACTCTGAATTCTTTTTCAGGTAGACTCCGTATTGCCTCTTCATTTGTTTGGTCTGATGCGTTTTTACCTTGCTCCTTCATCTGCTGTGTATTTCTCTGTCTTATTTTATTTTACTTACTGTGTTTGGGGTCTCCTTTTCTTATGCTGCAGGTTCGTAGTTCCCATTGTTTTTGGTGTCTGCCCCCAGTGGGTGCATTTGGTTCAGTGGCTTGTGAAGGCTTACTGGTGGTGGGGACTGGTGTTCCCTGTGTTCTGGTGGGTGGGGCTGGATCTTGTCTTTCTGATGGGAAGGACTGCGTCTGGTGGTGTGTTTTGGGTGTCTGTGAACTTAGTATGATTTTAAGCAGCCTCTCTGCTAATGGGTGGGGTTGTGTTCCTGTCTTGCTAGTTGTTTGGCGTGGAGTGTCCAGCACTGGAGCTTGCTGGCCATTGGGTGCAGCTGGGTCTTAGTGTTGAGATGGAGGTGTGTGGGAGAGCTCTCACCAGTTGATACTACGTGGGGCTGGGAGGTCGCTGGTGGTCCAGTGTCCTGGAGTCAGCTCTCCCACCTTGGGGCTCAGGCTGTACACACGGCTGGAGCAGCAAGACCCTGTCAGCCCCTTGGCTCAGAAGAAAAGAAAGAAAAATAATAATAATAAATTTTAAAAATAATAAAGAAAAAATAGTAAAATAAAAGAAATAATAAAATAAATTTTTTAACAAAGAAGAGAGCAACCAAACTAATAAACAAATTTACCAGTCATAAGAAGCACTAAAAACTAAACTAAGATTAACATAAAAATCAGAAACAAATCAGTCGCAGACAGCAAACCCCAAGTCTACAGTTGCTCCCAGAGTCCACCGCCTCCATTTTGGGAACACTTGTTCAGGTATTCAGGTATTCAGGTATTCCACAGATGCAGGGTTCATCAAGTTGATTGCGGGGATTTAATCCACTGCTCTGAGGCTACACAGAAAAATTTCCCTTTCTCTTCTTTGTTCACACAGCTCCTGGGGTTCAGCTTTGGTTTTGGCCCCGTCTCTGCGTGTAAGTCGCCCTCAGGTGTCTGTTCCCCACCCAGACAGGAGGGGGTTAAAGCAGTGGCTGATTATGGCTCTCTTGCTCTCTCAGGCTGCAGAGAGCGAAGGGTATGGTAGTCATAATTGGAATTCAGGGCAGGCCTGCGGCGGCAGAGGCTTGACATTGCAGCAGCATGAGGCATGCCTTGTGTTCTCCCAGGGAAGTTGTCCATGGATCTCGGGACCCTGACGGTGGCGTGCTGCACAGGCTCCCTGGTGTGGTGTGGATAATGACCTGTGCTTGCACACAGGATTCTTGGTGGCAGCAGCAACAGTGTTAGCGTTTCATGCTTGTCTCTGTTGCCTGAGCTGATAGCCGCGCCTTGTGCCTGTCTCTGGAGCTCGTTTAGGCGGTATTCTGCCTTCTGTGGGCACACGGGGAAGGAATCCCTTCTCCTCTCGCACCCTGAAACAATGGCCTCTTGCCTCTTCGGCAGCTCCAGACCTTTTCCCGGACTCCCTCCTGGCTAGCCGTGGCGCAGTAGCCCCCTTCAGGCTGTGTTCACACAGCCAACCCCAGTCCTCTCCCTGAGATCTGACCTCCTAAGCCCGAGCCTCAGCTCCCAGCCCCAACCCGTCCTGGCGGCTGAGTAGACAAGCCTCTCCGGCTGGTGAGTGCTGGTCGGCAGCGATCCTCTGTGCGGGAATCTCTCCACTTTGCCCTCTGCACCCCTGTTGCTGTGCTCTCCTCCATGACTCTGAAGCTTCCCCCATCCGCCACCCACAGTCTCCGCCCGCGAAGGGGCTTCCCAGAGTGTGGAAACCTTTCCTCCTTCACAGCTCCCTCCCACTGGTGCAGGTCCTGTCCCTATTCTTTTGTCTCTTTTTCTTTTTTTTGCCCTACCCAGGTACGTGGGGGTTTTCTTGCCTTTTGGGAAGTCTGAGGTCTTCTGCCAGCGTTCAGTAGGTGTTCTGTAGGAGATGTTCCACACGTAGATGTATTTTTCATGTATTTGTGGGCAGGAAGGTGGTCTCCATGTCTTAACTCCTCTGCCATCTTGAAGGTCCCCCTGTCACCTTTCACTTTTATGTTATGAAGATATGCCTTCTTTCCTTCAGTCTCATGAAGCAACCTGTGTTAGCTTCAAACTTCTGCAGCTTCCTCATCTCTCTCAGCCTTCACAGAATTGAAGAGAGTTAGGGCTTTGCTCTAGGTTAGACTTTGGCTTAAGGGAATGTTGTGGCTGGTTTAATCTTCCACCCAGACCACTAAAACTTTCTCCATATAGCAATAAGCCTGTTTTGCTTTCTTATCATTTGTTTGTTCTGTGGAGTAGCACTTTTAATTTCTTTCAAGAACTTTTCCTTGGCATTCACAACTTAGCTAACAATTTGGTGCAAGACACCTACCTAGCTTTTGGCCTGTCTCGGCTTTCATCATGCCTTCCTTACAAGCTTAATCATTTCTAGCTTTTGATTTAAAGTGAGAGATGTGCTACTTACTCGTCCTTTCCCTTGAACACGTGGAGGCTATTGTAGGGCTATTAATTGGCTTAATTTTAATACTGTTGTGTCTCAGGGAGTAGGGAGACCTGAGGAAGGGTGAGAGACCAGAAACAGCCGGTTGGTGGAGTGGTCAGAACACAGACATTTATTGATTAAGTTTGCTATGTTATACAGACACAATTCTTGGTGCCCCAAAACAATTAAAATAGTAACATCTAAGATCACTTATCACAGATCACCATAACAAATGTAATAATAATGAGAAAGTTTAAAATATTGTGAGAATTACCAAAATGCAACGCATAGACATGAAGTGAGCAAATGCTGTTGGAAAAAGTGTTGATAGACTTGCTGGATGCAGGGTTGCCACAAACCTTCAATTAGTAAAACATGCAACATCTGCGAAGCACAGCAAAGCAAAGCACTATAAATCAAGGTATGCCTGTATTCTGTTTCTTACTAATATAGCCACTCCACCACCTTTACATGTGCATGATATATCTTTTTCCACCCTTTTATTTCAACCTCTTTATGTCTTTTAATCTAAAGGGTATCTGTTGTAGACAGTTGGATCACTTTTTAAAAATTCATTCTGCAAATCTCTGCCTTTTGGTTAGAGCATTTAGTCCATTTTCATTCCATATGTTGCTGATAGTTATAACTTAATATAATTATTTGATAAAACAAGATTTACATCTGCCATCTTGCTATTTGTCTTCTATGTTCTATGCCTTTTAATCCTCTAATCCTCCATTACTTCTCTGTTTTGTATTAAGTATATTTTCCAGTGTACAATTTTAATTCCCTTGTTTTTTCTTTCACTGTGTAATTTTTAAAGTTATTTTATTAGTGGTTGCCCTGTAGATTACAATTAGCATCCTGGTCTATAGCATTGTAATTCGAATTAATACCAACTTAATTTCAATAGTGTACAAAACATTCTTCCAATATAACTCTGTTCTCCACCCCCACCCCCCGCCTTTTGTGCTATTATTATCATATGGGTCACATCTGTATTCATTATAAGCCCGTTAACATGGTTTTGTAATTATTGCTTTGTGCATCTGTCTTTTAAATCAGATAGGAAAAGAAATGCTGCATTAACACTGTCTTTAATAACAGAATGATGAAAGGCCATGGAGGTGATGAGAATGAGGTTAATTCCACATTTGTGAATTTTTAAGAAAAAAATCTGTAAAAAAAAAAAAGCTTTTACTGGAAAAATATTTATTAAAATGTCAGTGTGATTAATTTATAAGTGGTAAAATTAATGGTGGGTTTTATTCTTTGCTATTCATATTTTCTACAATGAACATGTATTACTTATTTGGTAATTTAAGACAAAAACAAAGGTATTTAGAAACCAAATTATGTTACCAAGTGGAGTGGGATTCTTAAGTAAAATATACTAAGTATAATTTAACTTTTTTTTTTTTTACCACTGTAGGTGAGTCCCTACCTCTCTAATTCATTAGGTCTTCAAAAATCTATGTTTCTTTATATTTTACTAAATTATTTTAATTTTGAAATAATTCCAGGTTTACAAAAACGTTGCAAGAATAGCGCAAAAGTATTTTTGCAACTTTTCTGTAAATCTCAAATTATTTATATAACCTTTATATAAATTTGAAATTTTTATATAAATTTTATTCAGGTTCTTCAAATGTTAACATTTTATCACATTCTCTTTATTCTTTTTTTCTCTAAATATGAATATCCATGTATGTATAATGTGCATATGTATGTAAAAGTAAGTGTGTGTTTTTTTGTTGTTTTCTCTGAAATGTTTGAGAATAAATTAAAGACATGATATCCCTTTACCCTTAAATACTTCAGTGTGTATTTCTTACAAATGAGGATATTCTCTTATGTAACCTCAGTATATTATCAACATCGGGAAGTTAACATTGATCCAGTACTAAAGTCCTTTGAAGCCAAGAAGTAAAATTAAACAAATTAAAATTCCTGGTTCCAGATCTAATCCAGGATCACATGCTGCATTTAGTTGTTATGTCTGTCCAGTCTTCCTCAATCTTTTCTGACTTTGACATTTTTGAAGAATACAGGCTAGTTATTTTTTAGGTTGTTCCTCATTTTGGGTTTCCTCATGAGTAGAGACGGGATGCATTTTTGGCAGGACTGTCACAGAAATGATGTTGTGCCCTTTACAGTGCGTCCATTCAGGAGGCACAGGATGTTTGTGTCATTACTGATGATGTTAAAGGTCTCCCCCCACCCCCACCCAAGGAAGCTCTTAGCTTTGGGCAGGTTTTGTTTGTTTGTCGGCTTCTAAACAATAGCGATTTATTTCTCGTGGTTCTTGAGGCTGGAAGTCCAAGATCAGGGTACCAGCATGGTTGCATTCTAGTGAGGGTCCTCCTCTGGGTCACAGGCTGCCGTCTTCTTGTTGTGTGGAGAGCAGAGAGGGGATGCAGGCTCTCCTGTGACTCTCACAAGGGCAGTAATCCCATTTGGAGGCTCTTGGTTTTCATAGCTGCTGAGTACATTTAATGATTTCACACATGTTTGATCTGTTAACTTCCTGTAGAAATTAATGGTAGATATTTCATAGTAATGACATATTCCCATCATCCAACTGAATTCTATTTTTATATGCCTTAATTCTACTTTGATCCTAGGTTCATAAATTTAAGCATTTAACAAGTGCTTGATTTATTACAGATTATTATAGCGAGAACTGATGGAAAGTTTGGCAGTTACCCCACTGATAGTTGAAACTTTGCATGAATTATTTTTCTATTTAAAAATATGTTTTAAATACCTACTTTGTGTTAGGCACTAGGTTTTAGAGATACAGAAGTGGTCAGAAAACAGTCCTTGTCCCCATGGCTCGCTTGGTCTAGTGGGGGCAAACAGAATAAATCACAAATAAATGTAAAATTATATCTGTGAGTTGTGTTATGAAGGAGAAGTTCAGGATGGTAGGGGTATAAAATAATTAAAGGAATTTGACAATGTTTAGAAGTTCTGGAGAGGTTTTTCTCTGGAAGAGTTTAGAGCGTTTAAGAGTTAAGTAGGTTAAAGAGGGCAGAAGGCTGAGTTCAGGAATAGCGGCATCCCTGTGGAGATGGACAGAAGTAGATGGATTTGAGAGAAATACAGGAGGTCTGATCACTTAGTCTTAGGGGTGGAGATGGGAGAATAGGGTTTTAAGAGTGTGTCTTGATTTCTGGCTGTGCTGCCAAATGAATGTGGTGCCATTCACTGACGGAGAGAAGAGAGCCTAGCACTGAGGTTTGAGAAACTCCAGTGTTTGATGGCTAGGAAGGGGAGGATGTACCAGAAGAGGAGACAAAAGGAACTACAGACCCCAGAGGAGAACAGGGAAGCATGTTATCCTGGGAGGTAAGGGGAGGGAATCTAGCATACCAAGAAGAGGAAGCAGGCAGAAGGTCAGATATTCCTGAAAAGTAAGATGAGGACTGAAACATGTCCACTGGATTGAATGATGCAGCATTCAGTGTGGTGACCTTAACAATTGCTCCTTTGGGAGAGCATGAGAAAAGGGGCTGTAGGTGAAGGTAGATTTGATATTTGTAACAAGAGATTAAGAGAGTTCATTTTTGAAGAATGAGATGGGCTCACCTTCTGAGAGAGTTGGGATGCCACATTGATAAAAGCTGAGAATATTTCAGATAGTCTTGGTGAAAGATGTGATTACGAGAAAGAAATGTGGAATCCACAATCTTGGAATTAATGGCTACCAGTGATTAAGGATCTGCTTTGTGTTAAATTGAAAAATTTTTAAGTAGTCACTAATTATTTGTGTGTGTGTTCTTTTTTTAAACCATAATCCCTCTTTGTCAGAAGAATGATGAGAACGGAAACTGCTCAGGGGAAGGAATTGAATTCCCTACAACAAATTTATATGAACTGGAAAGCCGCGTTTTGACGGATCACTGGTCCATACCTTACAAGCGGGAAGAGTCACTAGGCAAATGCCTGTTGGCGTCTACCTACCTAGCAAGACTTGGTAAGTTCATACCTCAGGACACAGGAGGAGTTTTCGTTTTTTGGGTTTTTTTTTTTGATAGGAGGCCTGACTTTCATCTTAGCTCCTGTCATTGGCCATCTGTATTATCTTAGATCATTTACTCTCTTAGTCTTTGTTTATCCCCTGTGGAGTAAAAGCGTTGAATTAAATCAGCTATTTTCTTCTAGCTTCAATAGAGTTCAAGAGTCTTTAAAATATAATTGAAAAGCCTTATGGAAATTGAAGTTAACTTTTCCACAGAAACTTGGAACACTTTAGATTAAGGCTTAATGCAGTGGCTTTTTTTTTTTTAAAGAAAAGAAAGTAATGTTTATTTAATATTTTATGCTTATTAAGTTCTTGGCACTGTCATAAGTGCTTTTCAGATATTAAACAAAAGGAGTAATAAAATATCACTAGGTTGGAGAATAAGTATCAACATAAGGAAGCATCTATATTATAAATATATTAAAGAGAGAATAATAATTTATTTTTCATATTGAATTCATTTGTAAAATAAGATGAATTGGGCCAGTGTTTTGCAAATTTTTTTTCTCATTAAAAATGCATAGTTTACCATTGTGATTAAATCCAAGGCACATCAAAAGGAAATATTTTGACTAGCTTCCATGGTGCGTTTATGACTGGCTTCTCAGCAGCAACATTTATTGAGTGCCTTAGAGGATGCCGGTATTATGCTAAGTGGTAGGACTGAAAAAATAAAATGTGCTCCACAGTGTCTCCACTGATAAGCAAAATCTGTCATTGAGTTTTTCTTTTAAGTGTATTCCGAAGGATAATTTTACAGTGGATTCATTCATTCATTTAGCAAGTATTTATCACTTACTCTATGCCAAGCACAATTCTGTGCATTTTATTGCACAGAGTTCAGTTTGTTTTGGGGAAGAGAGTGATTTTGGCATTTATTGAGAATATTTGTGTTTTTAAAAGAGATGTTTAGGAAGACAATAATGGCTAATAAGTAGCTGCTGGTGGTGTTTGTTCTATTAGCTATTTAGTCAGATCATTGAAAGTTACTCTGATATGGAAACATGAGTTCAACCATTTCAGTTCTAATTAGTATTTACTTATTATACTATTAATAAATATATATTAATAATAAATATAAATGGATATATTATGCTATTAATTTAATACTGTTACTTTCTCAGCCTATTCCTTTATCAGAATGTATGTCTTCTGCTTTTAATAATTCCTTAAGAATCAAGGTTTCTATAATAACTTCCATATGTATGAACTTGGAATGATATATATGATTTCTGCAACTACCTAAAATCTAAATAAGGCATATTGTTTCATTTATTTTACAAAGGTCTTTCTGAGTCTGATGAGAATTGTAAAAGATTTATGGATAGGTGTATGCCTGAAGCATTTAAAAAGGTAAGAAAAATGTGCTGTGCTGATTTTTTTTGGGGGGGGGTGAAGGTGAACAGGCTTTTTGCTTTAGTTTTAGTTTTTTAATATGTGAGCCCAGTTTATGAATCCTGTACAACTGAGGCACGCTCAAAAATGAAAAAAGTAGCCCTGAATATGGGGCTCAGAAATGATTTATTTCTTCTATATTTAATTGTTTGCATGTCTTTGGTCGAATATAGCTTTTACTTCCTTCTATTTAACTGCTAAAGAATAGGTTAAGACTTACACTAGGAAATTAGACATCTTACTAAACTAAGGATTGTGGCACTTAGGAAGATAATATTTATTTATCAAAATATATCCCATTTTGTACTTACTAGTCTACTGAGACAGAAGCAGACGTTTAAACTATAGAAAGTTTAACTGGATTGAGTATTGTATCTGGCAAAATGGCATGTGGATGGCAGCATCTCTGTTGGAGCTAGACTGATATGCTTGCCTCCATTATGGTCACATCTCTTATAAAGCAATTTTTCTTAACAGTGAGAATAGAAGATCACAGGACTTCTGTTTCTGAAAGCAGTCTAACTCAGCATGGTTCCCTTTTCAGGACCTGAGTCCTGAATCCTCCAAGAGCAGGGACGATGTCACAGGCACTGTTGTTTTCCCCAGCATATAGCCAGTGCCGGGTGCAGAGAAAGAGCTCAGTAAATCTTTGTTGAATGAATAAATGAGTCTCCTGCTGTCTCATGCTTCTGGGTTTTGACATCCATTTTTTGTCTCATGCAAGTAAGTTACTACAACTACAGATGGATGAAGTTTGTATTTATTATAAAACCCAGTAAAATAAACATCATTTGCAAACTATTATCCCCATCTGCGTCTTGACAGACAGAATCTCCCTTGATTCAAGGCTGAAGACAGAACAAAATTAATTTTAGGAACAAAAATAGCTTCATCTTTGAAAAAAGGGAGAAATCTTTTAAAATTGTCATTTGGGCAGGGATTATAGAGAATCAAGATTTTTCTTCATTTTGGGTGAATTCATCTACCATTTTGTAGTTTTAACTTTTAAGAATTTTGTTAAGAATTATAGTAGTTTTTAAAAAAAATACCAGCACTTTTATAATGTAACATATTGTGACACCTATCATAATGTATGTATAAATTTGCAGAGAAAGAAAATTCAAGTTTATTCAGAGTCATGGAAAAGGGTTTATTCGTGTAAGGAAGGGATCTTTAGGTTGATGATCTTCAGATTCAGAGAGCCCTGGGTCAAGTCATTCCAGCAGCAAGTTGCATATTAGGAGTATAATACTCTAACTCTGTACAGAAATGCTTCAGAGGACTTTTATTTTATGCCCTCAGCTGTTTGTAATAGTATAATAAATGGTCAAGCGGTTGTTGGGGGTTTTTTCCTATAAAACTATGAGCACAAAGGTACCTTGCATTATGTTTAATGTCATTCAGTTCTTACAGTTTAGAGCTATTAAAAAGATTTCTCTAAACTAGAAGGGCTACAGAATTCTGTGTGCCTTTAGACTTGTGTTTCCTGGTATGATGACTCTCTCCCTACCTTCCCTGGGCTTTTCTCACAAGCTGCCCTTTTTTTTTGTTTTTTTTTTTTAAAGAAGTAAGAGTACAAATAATAAGCAATTGTGTGAATAAGGTGCACAAAAGGAGCTTTATTGTAATTTCTACTTTCTTCACCTTTCACTTTCAGGCCAGCCTGGATTCCTTTTTTTTGGCTGCGTTGGGTCTTTGTTACTGCACGTGGGTTTTCTCTAGTTGCGGCGAGCAAGGGCTACTCTTCATTGCGGTGTGCAGGCTTCTCATTACAGTGGCTTCTCCTGTTGTGGAGCAGGGGCTCTAGGCGTGTGGCCTTCAGTAGTTGTGGCATCCGGGCTCAGTAGTTGTGGCTTGTGGGCTCTAGAGCTCAGGCTCAGTAGTTGTGGCACACGGGCTTAGTTGCTCCGCAGCACGTAGGATCTTCCCAGACCAGGGCTTGAACCCGTGTCCCCTGCGTTGGCAGGCAGATTCCTAACCACTGCATCACCAGGGAAGTCCCCTGGATTCTTTTACTAGTATATTCAGGCAGGGAGAAACATCCAGGTCTGGCCATAGTGCACAGTTATGTTTAAACTTTGTGTGCCTCTTCCTCACACGGTGCTGCCTGTCTTGCCCCACCTCATCTGGAAGGTAGATGGAACTCCATTTTCAAAGTAAAAACTGAACACATGAGATGACAACAGAGGGAGTGGTGCTTAGTCCACATAAATTTTATGGTTGTCACATGAAGCTTCTTAAATCTTAATCTCTGTTTTATTACCTAATTTTTAAGCATAGGAAGAATATATAAGCAGGCAAAAGAATTCTTGCAAAAAATAGTAGCAAAAAATAGTAACTAATTGCCTTATATAGAATCAGTCTTAAGATTATTGTTCATTTGAGCAAATAGTGCAGCTAATTGCTGTAGAGAAAGTCTGGAACTGAGGTTTTCCTCTGCAGCTAAAGAAGTTTTGGCTCTTTCAGGGTCTTAACCCTCTCGGTAGGGGGTTCTCAGTGTGGCTAAGGTGAAATTTTTATAGCACAGTATTCTCCCTCTGAAGGGAAATCTTACAAAAACATGAAACCACTGTACCAATTTGCCATTATTTTATTAAGTGGAATCCTTTCATTTTCCCATTCCCTGTTTCGGCAGTTGTTCCTGAATTAGACTTCCCCAAGGACTTAGAAGGTCAAAGATTGGGGAAATCCAAAGATGATGATTTTAGATTCTTCTGTGTGCCTTTTCCTTCCTTTTTAACAAATCTAAGCTGCTATCTGAGTATAAAATGCACCATTTTTTATATTTAAGAAAAATAGCTGCAAAGTAAACAGTGTTACAGTGCTATTTTAGATTTGCTTAAACTTTTTTTAAAAATTGTATATTTCCTTAATACATACTAGAAAGGAAAACACAAGCAAAATAAATTGACAAGGTATTTCTACAATTTTCTTCACATTCAGAGCCCTGCTGCCATCTGGTCAACAGGTGGGAAGATGCAGCTCTGTTTCTGAGATATAAATAATATGAAAAGAATGTGCATGTTCAAACCATGAGATTTCTTAGATTCCAGGAATGTTGATTAATAATGACAGCCAAAATATATTAATAATAAAACCTCGCTAATACTTTACATTCGATATACCTTTTGATACTTGTAACGTCTCTGTGAAGTGGGTAGGAATGATCCCTCTTTTGAGATGAGAGAACTGAGTCTCTGGGAACTCTGGTAAATTTGTTCAAGACCACACAGCTAGAAAATAGTAGTACCGGAAGTGATCTCAGGTTCTTTCTTGTTGTTCACCACTTGACCTCCCCTAGTAATAATGAAAAGTAGAAAACAAACATTTTCTTTTAAACAAACTGTTTTATTTATTTATTTATTTATTTATTTATTTGGACATCCTGCGTAGCTTGTGGGATTTTAGTTCCCTGACCAGGGATTGAACCCAGGCCCTCGACAGTGAGAGCGTGGAATCCTAACCACTGAACCACCAGGGAATTCCCCAAACTGTCTTAATATAAGGGAATTAAAGTTCAAAAAAACAAAACTAAGTGTTGACTGTGAAATAAGTGGATAAGTAGATGGACTACAGCTCTGGGTCTTTTAAAGCAAGTCATCTGCATAAAAATAAGTATTATGGTAATAATCTCTTCATTAGTCAAGACTGAACTGATAACTGTAGATGTCTTTTCTTTCTTTTCAAGTAAGACTCTAAAGTGCCCTTTATGTTTTTATAGCTGCTGACATCAAGTGCTGTTCACAAGTGGGGTACTGAAATTCATGAAGGGATCTACAACATGTTGATGCTATTAATAGAACTGGCTGCAGAGAGAATAAAACAAGATCCAATTCCCACTGGTCTGCTGGCTGTGCTTACAATGGTACAGTATGTCTAAAATGTGTTTTGCTTTTGTTTAAAATACCTACTACCTTCTGACTTGTAATTAATAATGAGTGGTCATGATATTATCATTTAAGTTATTAACTTGACTGTTCTTGCTTTTTATTTTAAAAGCAGAACAACCATTCTGTGTTTTCAGTTTTAAAGAAATACCTTTCTACTTTTAAGCTTTCTCAGCTTTTAGAATGATTGAATAGCTTTCCTTTATGTCTCCCGGATTATTCGAATCACAAATACTGTCACATAGGGTGTTGATGTAGTTTGGTTTCTGGGCTTTTCCCCCGACTAGTAGCAGTAGCTGCATGAAGAAGGGGCGCTCGTGTTTTCCCTCCTAACTTCTGTCTTCACTGCCTTGTTGCCCATCTCTACTTGCGGCAGCCCTAGAACATCTGGAGCGTTGGCATCACCGTGCCTGGATCAGACCTCCCGTCCTGCTACCCCCTTCTCTTTCCCCACAGCAAACATTGAACAGAACAGGAGAGCACCACTTTGTTCCTCAGCACTGGCTAAGGCATATGTTTTGTTGGGATACTTGAAAGATTCCATTAATGAGAGAGTCCAAGCCTATATTTTTATCTTCTTTTCTAATGCTAATATGTGTTGCTATAGAAGTAGATAATAACAATGCTTCTCTGTTCTCTTTGAATCTAGGCTTTCAATCCTGATAATGAATACCATTTTAAAAACAGAATGAAAGTATCTCAAAGGAATTGGGCAGAAGTGTTTGGAGAGGGAAATATGTTTGCTATTTCACCTGTATCTACTTTCCAAAAGGTAAACATAGTTTTGTTTCATCCTTTTATAGATAAATGTATTGAAAAAGATTTTCTCTGCTACAATAATGGCAATTTACATGGAAGGATTAAAACAACCTATGAAAAATGACAAATACTCCATATGGTTCATAAAATTGCTTAACATTTTTTTCAGCTATTGGATATTTTTCCATAGCTGTTAATTAACATCATGAAGAACTTTAGAGATTTGAAATAATGTGTGGTGAAATGAGAAATGACTGCATGACATGAAAAGTGCCCTATTTATTGAATTACCAGAACCCCAGTTTAATGAGTGTCCCAGTTTCTTAGAGATGTTTGAGAAGCTAGAGCATTTGAAATCATTTGAAACGACTAATTATTCCCAGAAAATAAAATCTAGTAGTTAATCTCATGTATAATTTTCTTTAAACTCCGTAAGCTTTAAAGCTTTTGTTTTTTTCTAAGCACAGACCAACATCCTCATTTTATATTTAAAGGCGTACGAAGTGCCAATAACATTATACCCACAAAGAGTACATAATTCAGACAATTTGTTGATCAAACACTTTGGTTTTTGAGACACGTTTGAAAGAAGTCAATGTAGTAGATAGAAAACTTGTCCATTGATTTATCTAGAAGGCAGGGGTTCAGTTCAGCAATCATTTATTGAACATTTGCTGTGTGTCTGGCATTATTCTAGGTTTTGGAGATATAAATAAATAGTTCCTGCCCTTAGTATAAAAAGTAATAAGACATGGCTTCTAACTTACAGCATAGTGGAGGAAATAGGAAAAAAAAAATCACAGTATAACAAACAATAGGTGCAATTATAATAATAAGTACTATGTATGGAATAAGGGGAGGGAGTTGCCACCTTGGAAGGTCGGGCAGTACTCTAGAGAGGAAATGAGAGCTGAGTGGAAAGTACTGTGAGTATATCCTGTGGAATTTAGTCCCCACAGCAGCTCTGTGAGTTATGTACTATTTTTACCCCCATTTTGTAGATGAGAAACTGAGGCACACAGAGGTTAAGTACTTGCCCAAGTTCACAAACCTGTTTATAGAGGGGACCTATGCAATCTAGTGCCATAGTCTGCATTCTTTATATACAGCCTTGCCTCCCAAAATACTAAAATCTTATCTTCAGTTATGTTGTGAAGATTAAATGACAAATGTATATAAAAACACTGAACACAGTGGTTCACTTTAGTAAGTACTCAGAAAATGTTCTTTTTCTCCTCCCCCCAATTTACATATACAACCTTGGAGACCCAGAAATGTTGTCTCTTAATTTCTTCTCGTTACCACAAAAGGAATTATCTCTCCTGCAAATGCCCTAGATCCCCTCTTCTTCCCTCTTGCCTTCTCAAGCATTTTATGCCTTAGCATTTCTATTCTTTCTTTGGTACCCTCAATTTTTTCCCCTTTATCAGATTATTCCCATTGTGTATAACAGAGTCTAGTATTTTCCCATCTTTAAAAATTCTGCCCTGGATACCACTTCCATCTCTAGCTTCAGCATTATTCTCTATCCCCCTTCACAACCAACCAGATGAAAGAATCCATATCCTTCCCTCTCAGTTACTCTTTTAGTGGTTAGTCTAAAATTTTAACTTATTAATTAGACAAAACCTAAATTTCATCAGTAACTTTACCCTCCTCTGAGGAGTACTTGAAAACCTTAGACTGTTTTTGTGTACTCACTCCTCACCTGACTCATTATCCTTTTGTCTTTATTGTGCATTGTCTTAGTCCTCTCCTGTATTGTTTTATCCCCTCAAATAGGTACAGTCATCATTACCTTATACAGTGTTTTGACTCAGCCCTATTTATATGCTATCTCTTTGTGTACCATTCCTTCTGTATTTCAGACCTTCCATTGGGATGATTTTTCTTCTTCCTGGAGTGCATCCTGTACAGTGTCCTTTCATAAGGGGTCCATTGGGAATTGAGTCTTTGTTTTTGATGGCTTAAACTTGACTTTATTTCCTGTTCCTTGAAGAACATTTTCACTGGGTTTTAAATCCTAGATTGACATACATTTTTCTGTCAAAATGTCAAAGCTATCATTTCAGTGTCTTCTGGCTTTTTTTTTTTTTAATTTATTTTTGGCTGCTTTGATTCTTTGTTGCTGTGCGCGGCTTTCTCTAGTAGCAGTGAGCGGGGGCTACTCTTTGTTGCAGTGCGCCAGGCTTCTCATTGCGGTGGCTTCTCTTGTTGCAGAGCACAGGCTGTAGGTGCGTGGGCTTCAGTAGTTGTGGCTCGCGGGCTCTGGAGCACAGGCTCAGTAGTTGTGGCCCACGGGCTTAGTTGCTCCGCAGCATGTGGGATCTTCCCGGACCAGGGCTCAAACCCGTGTCCCCTGCCTTGGCAGGAGGATTCTTAACCACTGCGCCACCAGGTAAGCCCTGTCTTCTGGCTTTGAGTATTGTTATTGAAAGTTGATTGTTGGTCTGACTGTTGTTCCTTTGTAAGAAGTCTTTTTCTTCATGGCTATTTTATTTCTTTTTGATAGTTGGCAATTTGACTCTCACTGCAATTAACTGAGGTATTCTTTTTGTTTATTTTGCTTCAGATCATTGCATTTTCGAATCTAAGGATTTATATCTTGTAGCAATTCTGGAAAATTCTCAACCATTACCTTTGTAAATATTGCCTCTTCCCCATTAGTCTCGCTTCCTCTAGAACTTTGATTGGATACATGTTGGACCTTCTCATTCTGTTCTTTTTTTTATATATATTTATTTATTTATTTGGCTGCACCGGGTCTTAATTGCTGCACATGGGATCTTTGTTGCGGCATGCGGGATCTTTAGTTGCAGCATGCAAATTCTTAGTTGCGGCATATGGGATCTAGTTCCCTGGCCAGGGATCGAACCTGGGCCCCCTGGATTGGGAGTGTGGAGCCTTAGCCACTGGACCACCAGGGAAGTCCCTCTCATTCTGTTCTTATGTCCCTTATTCTCTTTCATATTCTCCATCTTTCTGTCTTCTTGTACTGCATTTCTGATAACATTTTTTCAGATCTGTGGTCCAGTTCACTAATTTTTTTTCTATTTGTATCCTGTAGGCTATTTAACCTATTCATTAAGTCTTTAATTTCATTTATTATATTTCTCATTTCTATAAATTCTCATTGGTTCATTTTTGACTCTGCTTATTTTTTATTATCTCATGTTCTTGACTCATATTTTCAATATCCTCCTTGTTTAATGCTTAACTTATATGTTTAATGCTTAACTTATAAGCATATGTCTGACATCTAAAAGCTGGTCTGATTCTGCCAGCTTTAACTCAGTTGTTTTGTGTATGTATGTATGTGTATAGAAAAACATTTTTATACGTATTTTTTTGTTTTCCTGTGAACTTATGTTTCTTGGAATTTAATCTAAGAAGATTTTTTGAGGCCTGAGTTGAAAGTTCTTTCCTCCGAAAAAGATTTACTTCTTCCAGATGCCTGGGGATACTACGATTTGGGAATACATTCTGAGCTTAAGGTTTTTCAGACCATAAAGGCAGTGTGAATTGGAGCAGCAAAGCCATGTGAGGGCAATTTTGTGGTTATAAATTCCTGGAGAATTTTTTTCTTCTCACAATCCAGTACCACAGTCAAGGTAGGCAGGCTTCCTTGTTGTTTCCCTTACACAGGTAAGTTTATTTCAGTTCATCTTACACTCAGGATGTAGCCCTTTGTGTTCTTGATTTATGTGACAAATTCTTCTTAGTCTCTGAGCCCTGTCTTGGCTACGTGTCCTGCTTCTCAGCCACTGTAAGGCTGTGAAAACAGAAGCTAGAGGTCTCCAGAGTTCCACAGATGCCAACAGCATGAAAGCTGGCCTCACAGTTTGCTTACCTCACAGGATTTCTGCTTTCTCTTTTTTTTAAACTTCTGAGCACTTTGTGTCAACTCAGCTATATATTTTTAAAGTTTTTTTTTAATGTTTTTATCCAGTGGTGTTAGTTATTTTCAGCTGGAGAGATGTTTGGGGTCACTAGACGGAACTCTCCATTAACTCTTCAAGGCATTCCATTCTGCCTTCTTTTTCCACCACTCCACTGAAACAGCTCTTGTTAAGACACCAACACCTTCATGTTTCTAGATCCAGAGGAAATGTCTCTCAACCCCGTCAACAGGAATGGTCACAGTCAGTTTCTCCCTCCTTGAAACTTCCTTCCTACAGTCTCTTGCTTTCTGCCTGCCCCTCAGCCACCTTTCCTTTCTTGACTCCTTCACCTCTACCCAACTTTGATCCAGAGTACTCTCTCTAAGAAATATCTTCCATTCTCATGGGTTTAAATGCTATCTTTGTGCTGACGGCCCTCTGCTTGGGCCCTCTGTGGCCCAAACCTCTTCTCTGAGCACAACAGACTTGAAGAGCCAACTGTCTCCTCTTGGTTGCCACACAGACATCTCAAACTGTGCCTAAAACAGAACTTCATTATGTCTTCCCAACCTTCATTCTTCTCTCTTTCAGTAAATGGCATCACCACCTACCTACATGCTCAAGCCAAAACATAGGAATCAGCCACGATTCATCCCTTTTTCTTATTCCCCATATCCAGACTGTAAACAGGTCCTTTGATTTAATCTCACATAGATTTTAAGTTGACTTCTCTCTGTTTCCTCTGCCACCATCCCACTCCAAACACCATCATGTCCTACCTAGTTACTGCACTCGTCTTCTCCCTGGTATCTTTACTTTTCACTCTCTCATTCACCCATTCCATTCCATTCTCCACATAACTGCAAAACGTCCCCTTAAAACATAAAAGGTATCATTTTCTTGCTTTAAACACCTCTGTTGCTTTCCTTGTAATCACAGTCTACAAATTTCTGCATCATCTGGCTTTTCCTGTTTCTACAGCTTCATCTGTACCATTCTGTCCTTCACCCCGGCTCCCAGCTGGGAGAGTTGCCTCTCAGTTTTTCAAACAAGGTAGGCTTTTCTGCCTTTCCCAAACAGGACCTTTCCCATTCCAGCCTCTGCCTGGACTATTCTTTGAATGGCTAAATCTGTCTCATCCTTTAAGTTCCAGATTAAAGACCACCTCTTCAGAGAGGTTTTCTGTGACCACCACTCTGAACAGAGTAGGCTCCTTTTTCATTTGAAGATCTTTTGTTTTTCCTTTTGTGGAATTTAGCACAATCTGAATTATGTGTTGGTTTGCTTGTCTTTATTGATCCTGCTAGGATATGAGCTCTGTGAAAGCACGTACCACATCTCTTCTTAGTCACTGTTCTGTATCCAGCCACTAGAACATTATTCAGCCCCTAGAACAGTGAATGCTTAAGAAAGGAAAGGAGGGAAGAAAAGGAGGAGAAAAAAAGAGCTTACTCTAGGACAGTAATTAATGGTACAGCTAGGACTAAAACTTTAATTTCTTCATTCCTGATTTGCTACTGTTTTTTTTTTTTTTTTACGTTACGTGGGGCCCTCACTGCTGTGGCCTCTCCCGTTGCGGAGCACAGGCTCCGGATACGCAGGCTCGCCAGCCATGGCTCACAAGCCCAGCCGCTCTGCAGCATATGGGATCCTCCTGGACCAGGGCACGAACCCATGTCCCCTGCATCGGCAGGCGGCCTCCCAACCACTGCGCCACCAGGGAAGCCCCGATTTGCTACTCTTTAAGTTAATTTAATTCCTAAAATATAACTCTCTTAGAAAATTTAACTGAAGTTATCTTGTACCTCAGAGAGCTTAAACAGCTGATCTCAGCTACCCAAAACACATAAATGCTTCGTATTGTAGCAATTCCATCAAAATACAGACTTACTCCTGCAACTGTTTACAGTAATGTCAAAGAATCACGTTAAGAAACATTTGAGGAAACTTTGAAATATTTTTTAAATTTTAATTTTTTTCCAACTTTTGATTTAGGATAAAAGAAATATGAGGGTTAGTAGGGAAGTTTTTGTATTGCCATCTCAATTTCTATTTTCTTTTCTCATAGGAGCCTCATGGATGGGTTGTGGATTTGGTAAATAAGGTATAAAGCTTTTATTAATATGATCATGTTTTCCATTTTCTAATGAGATTTCCTAGAGTTTGTTGTTTTACGTAGGTGACAGCTACAGAGAATAATCAGATAGGTTTTACAGTTTCTTCCTCTTTTTTATATGTGCTGTTTATACGGATAAATCTCAGCTTTAGGGCTTAGCACATCTCCTCTAGTATATCACAGGAGCATTGGAATTATTTTTGTGATGACCCTTAAGACCAGGATTATAGAGCACACTGATAAAGCAGAATGTGAGCTTTAGTTGCTTGCTTAAACTATTAAGGTATAGCATTTTAAAATTAATGTATACCTTTTTTCATCTCAGTTTGGAGAATTAGGTGGATTTGCAGCAATCCAGGCCAAGCTCCATTCAGAAGATATAGAACTTGGGGTAAGTTAAACCACTATATGTCCAGTGTGGAAGTTCACTTTATCTGGGTTGCTGTGTAACTCAAGGGACGTGGTCTAGACAAATTAAATTAAATGTTAAAGTTTAAGTTAATCTTTACAGGAGCAGCTTCCATGTTTCTGATAACCACTGAAATGTTTACTGTTAATCAAAATAAGCAAATTTCAGTGTATGGTGTTTGGTGTTTTTTTTCACCACACTAATTTCTCTTTCTGATATTTTTCTCTTAACTACTAACTTGTAGTGGTTCCATGAAGTTATCTTGCTATTTAGGGACAGTTGCTATATGTGGCAAGTATATGTGTACATAACAATTTTATGCCTCAGATAAGTCAGAAGTTGTTTCATAGTACCAGAAACAAATAAAACATTTTATTTTAAGATTGTTTAGTCAGCTTTTTGGTGTTACAGAGATTCATAGATAACAAAGGCTATAACAGGAGCTTAGAATCATCCCTCAGGTGCAATACCATTATCTTTCATGTCAACTTCATTTTCTCAAATTTAACCTTGTGATAAGGGGAATAACTTAATCTTTAATTTTTCACGGACTGCTGACCTGTTTGTAGCCGAGAGCACTTTATTCTGTTCTCTAGTTAATTAATCATTCAGTTATAAACTACTTATGTACTTGCCATGTAGAAGACACTGTGCTAACTACTGTAAATTGATCAGAGCAGAAAATGATGTGGTAAAATAATATACCTAAGTGGTATAAATTGTGCTTACAATAGCAGTTATTTCTGTGGGACCATGACCAATCACCTAGCTCCCTTGGTCCATCTTTGCATGAGAGCAGTAACAACAGTCAATGAGAGAGACTGGTGCTGTGGTTGTTAATAGACTATTTCTTGCTACCCAGTGTTTATCCTTAAAGATCAGATGTCTGCCAGCTCATAAATACTTCTCCTGACACTGATCAGAGGCCTCTTCTCCCTCCCTGACTGTTAACTAGGTTGTTAGGCTGTCATTTTGATCCCTATTAAATGGATCAAGTATGTTAGAGAGGACTCTTGACCTGGAAGATAATAGTGACTTAAAAAGCAAGACAAAACAAAACCTGTTCAGATACAGGGCTTTATCCAGCTTGCTTGTTTCTCAAGAACTGGCTATATAGGTCATTGGGCAGTATTAGAAATGAACTTCATTTTTTAAAAAGTTTAAATAAAACACTAATTTCCTGCAGAGTTAATTTATTTAAACAAACAAACAACGAAGCCCAAAGTTTCTCCCCTACTTGGATGAAAATTGGCCAAAGATGGATGCATAGGAATCTGGGCTTGCCCTCATTATTATCAAATGTCTTGAAGCTAAAGATACCTCCAAGATTTTTCCCTTAGGTCAGACCATTTTTCAGACAACTGTGTTGTTTGTTGCAGTTGATGTAAAATTAGATTGTTTAGGTTGTATTGAGAAGATGGTAGAAATTCAGGCATAGGAGAAGGAGATTGCAAGGACTGAGGCTCTAATTTGCAAACAGGTACAATTAAAATTTCACAGTAAGGGCTTCCCTGGTGGCACAGTGGTTAAGAATCCACCTGCCAATTCAGGGGACATGGGTTCGAGCCCTGGTCTAGGAAGATCCCACATGCCGCAGAGCAAGTAAGCCCATGCACCACAACTACTGAGCCGGCGAGCCACAACTGCTGAAGCCCATGCACCTAGAGCCCATGCTCTGCAACAAGAGAAGCCACTGCAATGAGAAGCCCACATGCCGCAACGAAGAGTAGCCCCCGCTCGCAACAGCTAGAGAAAGCCCGCGTGCAGCAACAAAGACCCAAGGCAGCCCAAAATAAATCAATAAATGTTTTTAAAAATCACAATAAATGTCTGATTTCTGACCAGTTAAGAAGGTGACTATGTCCCAGAATAAATTTAGGCTGTGTTATAAGACTGAGTACAAGTGAATGTCATCATTTTACATTTATATTTACATATTTTTGGATTTGAAAAATACTGGGGAAAAAATCATTCACAATCTGTCAGTTTAAAATACCTGTACAAAGTAAGAAGGGAAGGTTTCCTGTCCTCCACCCCACCCCAACACATACATTTACCTCCTTAGGTCATGGTTACCCATATAACGTATAGCCTTTCTGAGTTTTTCCTAAGTTTATGTAAAATATAGCTGCATGTTCTCTCTTTCTCTTTGAGACCAAATTGTAATCAAACTATACCTAGTAGCATACTTTCATATAACATTATATCATGGACATCTTTCCAGGTTAGTGCTGTCAGTGTTTTTGATGCCTCCAGTGTGTTCCTGCAACTGTTGTACCGTGATGCAGTCGTTTATTAATGAGCATTGGATTATTTCTAAGTTTTTGCTATTACAGGGAGTGTTCCATGTAACTATCCTTGTGTGCATTTGCTGCCATTTCTGAAGGTTAGATTCCTAGAAAATGGGATTTCAAAGACTATATACATTTTAAAATTATAATCGATCGTGCTAAATCTCCTTTCAAAAAGCGGTGACCATTGTATACTCCCACAAAGTCATTTCCTAGTACTGTCATTAGTGCTGAATATTGTCAGTCTTTAATTTTCCAATATGATGGACCCAAAAAATGGTATTTTGTTATCTAATTTGCAATACTCTGATTTCCTGTGAATTTGAGCATTTTGTTATATCGCTATTGGCTATTGGCATTTCTTCTGTAAATTTGATCTATTTACATAGGTCTTTGGGGTTGCTTGTCTTATTTATTTTTTTCTTTTCATATTAAGTATATCAATGTCACGTCTATTTTGTGTATTTGTAAATTTCTTTCCCAGCCTTTTCCTTCTCTTTTCATTTCTGTTGATGGTGTCTTTTTGCCATACAGAGGCTTCACAATTTTATAGTCAATTTTTTCCTTAATGGCTTAAAATTTTTCTGGTTTGCTTGGGGAGTGTTTCCTTCCCCATCTCAAGGTTATAAAAATACTCATTTAATTTTATACTTCTACAGTTTCATTTTTTAAACTTAGTTCTTGAATTCGTTTAGAATGTATTTATATATGGTGTAAGATAGAAATCCAATTTTATTTTCTTCCAAATGGGTAACTAATTGTTGTTAAGAGCCTTTAAAGAATATTCCATTTTTTCTTCACTACTTTGATTTGTTGGCTTTATCAAATGTCAGAGTCCCGTGTATACATGAATTGTTCTTGGACTTCTGTTCCTGTCATTCATTCGTTTGGTCACTCTGCCATTTTTATACCATTTCTCCAATATTTTCATTATTGGTAGTGCCAGTTTTGCTCAGTGTCTTTCTTTTCTCAAATTTTATTGATCATTCTCATATTTTT
Organism: Mesoplodon densirostris; assembly: GCF_025265405.1. Taxonomy (NCBI): domain Eukaryota; kingdom Metazoa; phylum Chordata; class Mammalia; order Artiodactyla; family Ziphiidae; genus Mesoplodon; species Mesoplodon densirostris. Next base: position 47,693,523 of record NC_082662.1, on the reverse strand, counting down.
ACTCTTCTGAATATAGCCAGCATGTCAGGTTCTCCTGCTCTAGAAAGTTCCACCAAGACCATATGTGGAATTGTGTTCAGTTTGTTCATTTTTACAGTAGTGGTCCTTTCCATTCAAGAACATGGTATCTCATTTATTTGGACTATTTATGTATTTTTGTAAAGTTTTATAATTTTCTTCATGGAAGTCTTAAGTATTTTTTTGTTAAAGGTACATTTCACTTCTTCCCCAACTGTTCTCTCCTTTTTCAAATAAAAATTTTTATTATTCTGCAATGTGAATGTTAGTATCATCTCATCCAAGCCTTGAAAGAAGTTTTATTGGCATATTATGATTTAAATCACATTTCTACAGTAATTTAAATAAATTGACATCTTTATATCAGTTCTTCCTATTCAAGAGTATAAAATGTTCTCTGACATATTAAAAGGGATTTGTTTAATGTTGAAAGGAAGAAACTCACTCACATTTATTTCTCACCTTCACTGTCTTTTTTCAGGCAGTATCAGCACTGGTGCAGCCCTTAGGGGTGTGTGCAGAGTACCTCAACTCCTCAGTGGTACAGGTAAGATAGGCCATTTTACACTTACTTCAGAGGTGATCTAAGACATACAAACAGTAAAATTATCTTTTTATCAGGTTGTTCAGAATTGTGCCTAATTTAGAGTAACTTTTTTCGGATTAGCTATCTTTATAGTGAAAATATTATCAGAAGATAAATAAAAGTGATTACTAATTTAAGGTATAGGAGACCTAACATTTAAGGTTATTTACCTTTTCAATTTATCATTTTATCAAATATAATTACATACTATAGCATATATTTTTCTTTGCTTCCTTCACTATAAAATAGGTGGCATGGGCCTCCCTGGTGGCGCAGTGGTTGGGAGTCCGCCTGCCGATGCAGGGGATGCGGGTTCGTGCCCCGGTCTGGGAGGATCCCATATGCCGCGGAGCGGCTGGGCCCGTGAGCCGTGGCCGCTGAGCCTGCGCGTCCGGAGCCTGTGCTCCGCAACGGGAGAGGCCACAACAGTGAGAGGCCCGCGTACCGCAAAAAAAAAAAAAAAAAAAAAAAAAAAAAAAAAAAAAAAAAATAGGTGGCATATATCCCTACCCCCTTTACAGGATTATTTAAGGGTTCAGTGCCATTTTGTATTAAACAGCGTTGAGTGGTGCTGGGCTCACCTGCTAGCCAAGTCACTCACTACCTGAGTAACAGTTTAACAGCACATCTTGTCTGATTTCTTGCCTCTGCAGATTGTACGTCAGCAGGTCACAGGATAGTCAAGGCTGTGGAACGTTCAGCTTCCTAATGCTTAGGGCTTATTACATTTTCTTATTCCTTTCCATTTCAGTTAACAAGTTCAACTGAATAAAATGTCATGTTGAAAATACCTCCATTTATTATTTTTTTTATAAAAATAAGTCTGTGAAGCTTAAAACTTGCACAGAGATTTTTTTAAATCACCACAAATGGTTTTGAAAGCTTAGTGTCCTTAGGGCCATTTTAACAAGGGATATAGGATTTTTTTTAGTAGGTTCTGGAAATTCCTGCTATTTCTAAGTTTTAAGTGCCTTCTTTAGATTTCAAAGTAATACTGCAAGATTTTTAAATGAAACAGGATGGCTACTTATGTATTTCTTCATTCTGGATACTAAGGTCTTTAGAGACATCTAGTGTTCTCTCATTTATTAAGCATATGAATACAGTCATTCATTTTGTAGCTGAAACACTAAGACATAAAAAAACAAGGTGATTTGACTTAATAATTTAATAATTGGCTTTTTAATAATCAGAGCCAGGATTGAATTTTTAAGTGCATGCTTTTAAACCCATGCATTGCTCCATGGAAAGAGCTTCAGTGTAAATATTCCAACTGCTAATTAATACTAAGTTCTTTAGAAATTCCAGGTTTTATATGTAAACACAGTGTACTTTTTTTGGCTGCGTTGGGTCTTCGTTGCTGCACACGGGCTTTCTCTGGTTGCTGTGAGCGGGGGCTACTCTTTGTTGTGGTGCGCGGGCTTCTCATTGCGGTAGCTTCTCTTTTTGCGGAGCGTATAGGCTCTAGGCGCATGGGGTTCAGTCGTTGTGGTGCATGGGCTTGGTAGTTGTGGCTCGCGGGCTCTAGAGCACAGGCTCAGTAGTTGTGGCGCACGGGCTTAGTTGCTCCGCGGCATGTGGGATCTTTCCGGACCAGGGCTTGAACCCGTATCCCCTGCATTGGCAGGCAAATTCTTAACCACTTGTGCCACCAGATAAGTCCAAGCACAGTGTACTTTAAAAAGAGTAAAAAGTATATGAATTTCCAACCAAAGCTTATTTAACTTTTTCTTTATTTTAATTATATCAAACCATCAAACCTTAAATTCATTCAGCAATAAATTCATACCATATTTATGTAAATTAACAATTGTCTCTACCACTTGCTCCTTGTGTGACTTCGGAAGACTGAAGTAACTCCTGTGACTTGGCTTCTTTATCTGTAAAATAGTGATAATAACCGTGCCTGTCTCACAGAGTTGCAGTGAAATTAAGCAGGGCTGGCACATGCTGACAAGAGCCGTGTGACTTGCCTCTTACCCTGACAGCCCTCAGTTCTCACTATACAGTTGGCATAAGTGTAAATAAAGAAATTCTACTAGGATAATCAGTTGCCTGATGTCATTTTAATTCATTGCTAATGTCTTCTTGCTTTGACAGCCAAATATTGTCTCTCTTCTCTTGTCACCAGATAAGTTTTAACAATTATTTTACTTAAATGGAAGTGATCATTTAGATCTAGCTAATAGTTTGCTACTTCTCACATACTGTTTAGAGTTAGTTACCTGGTTATGCTACCATTCTGGAGCAGTGTGTTGTATGAGTCTTGTCTATAGGCTTCATTTATATCAGTTAGCAAAATAAATGCATAAAACAGCATATTTGTCATGGTCTGTGCTTATATTCATTTTTTAAATCAAATGCAAAATACTTTATTACAAAAATAATACATACTCATGCTTAATGTTTTAAGTTAGTCGGTGTGTCTTTGGTTGTCTTTGGTTGTTCTTCAGAGGACCCTTTATAAGATAGTAAAGAGGGATTGCACCCATATGATAGTAAAGAAGCTGAGGCACAGAATCAGTTAAGGGTTTACTTGGGATGGTATTACCTAGTTAGTGGCTGCTCTAATACTAGAATTCCGATCTTTGCATAGCACCCTCTCCTTTGTGAAATGTGAATAAAAAAGTGTCTCCTCTCTAGTTTGGGGACAGATTCAGGGGTCCTTATTAACTTTAGTACTGTTTTCTTGCAGCCCATGCTGGACCCAGTCATCCTTACTACAATCCAGGACGTGCGGAGCGTGGAAGAAAAGGACCTTAAAGATAAGGTAATGTTCTCTCCAGTCAAATAGCCCCAATGTCTATTTGTCCTTGGAAGCAGAGCCAGGGCTTAGGGCAAGGTTCATAGACCATTGCTGTTTGGATTCTGGTCACATACAACTCACATCAAATTACTTTTACATCTCCTAACCAAAAAATGTTTTGTCTGAAATACCAAGTGGTTGGTGTTACCTCAGTCAATAGAATGAATGTAGTGTTGTCAGCAAGTGATACCATTAAGAATTTTACTAACATGTTGATTTTGATAGTAGTATAATTGGTATCGCATTGAAGAAGCTTTAAAATAATTCAGTATTAAAAGCTATCCAAAGGTGTTTAAAGTAATTTTAACATTTAAATTTAACATGATTTATTTTGTCTACCTTGAATTTATCACAGAACCCTTCCCTTTTCTTTGCTCACACATGTGCTAACTTTTGTTTAGAAGTAAAATGTAGTTTATTGACCATGTGGAATATCAGATACCATTAGACCATGGTTATTGAAAATGTCCTGTATTCCTGTGTGTGTGTAAGAATTGGCATCAATGTGTTTTCATGGTTCCTTTTTGTTTTTTCTGTTTATGTATCTGTACGTTTGTGTGTATTTTGTTTTTAAATAAAAGAGATTGGTTAGCATCCCGGAGCTCTTGTCTGCCATTAAGTTACTTTGCATGCGCTTCCAACCGGATCTGGTGACCGTTGTGGACGACCTTCGACTAGACATCCTACTGCGTATGCTGAAATCACCTCATTTTAGCGCTAAAATGAATTCCCTCAAAGAAGTAAGTTTTGCGTCCGTTTCTGGAAGACTTAAAGCACAGACACTTTAAGTTCTTCCATAACTTGTGGTTATTAATGTAAAAATGTTGGGAAATAAAGAATAATAATTTCTTGTAATCCTACAAAAAGAGATAACAGTGATTATGTATAAAATAGTGTACATGTTTATAATTGTTAATAAAGCAAAATTTTTATACGTATTACATTCCAAATTCGTTCTGTGAAATTTTTAGTCTCCTAGTGAAATTTGCTAGAACGTAATTCCTTGGAATATACAGTTTGAGATTTACTTTTTACCCTAAGGGTATAATTCCTTTTATTATATTTCAGATATGTGTTTACTTAAATCAAATCTTCTAACTGGGGTTGAGGCAAAATTTTGTTTTGTTTACAACTGTGATGGTCTAAGCAAAATGATGGAAGTAATTTTCTGCAGCTTCCTAAATTTTACATGAGCATAGTTGATTTTGGTGAGTTTCTGGTGGAGCCAATACAGTTCGGTCATAATTCCAGTTATTTTCCTTCAGTTTTGTGTTAATTAGGATTCTTGGCTGCAAGTGAACTAAACTCATCTTGAATTATCTTAGACTAAAAGAGGAATTTAATGGAAGAAGGCTGGGCTGTCTCACATGAATGAGAGATTGACTAGCCAAACCGTGTAAGGGCAGGGACACATGTGGGCAACAGGATCAACTAGAATCTGAGACTGAACCACTGCCAGGACTCTATCCAGGTCTTATCTCTGCTTTTATGAGCATGATGGCCTTGTTCTCTTTCCACCTACAGAGTGGCATCTTTCATATGGTAGACATGGCCATGGATAGCTCTTGTGATTCAGGAAGGACTGATACTTTCTCTCTGGTCCCAAGTATAGAATTTGGAGGAGTGCTCTGATTGAAATTTGGGTCAGATGTGCATCCCTGTGCCAATCAGCAGTGGCCCAGGAAGTGTGAGCTCTGTGTTCTTTTTAAAGAGACATCACAAATAAGTGGTCTATTAACTTCTAATAACTGGCCTTTGATACATTTTGGCTAATCATTAGACCACATTGTAACACTATAAAAGTCACAAAATATATATGAAGATTTTGATTATGAATATTTGCATTAGATTCAATCACAATAATCCTGTCTTTTTAGGTAACCAAACTAATAGAAGATAGCACTTTATCCAAATCTGTGAAGAATGCTATAGATACAGACAGACTGTTAGATTGGCTAGTTGAGAACTCAGTTCTGTCAATTGCATTGGAAGGTAAGTTGCTTAAGAAAAGTTACCTAACACATAAATAATATATTTCTGTATAAAAAAGGTATGAAATTGTTGCTTTCACTATATTAGCCTTTAAATAATCTTATAGCAAGTTAATATTGCTTTGAATAAATAGAATCATATTTAGAAAGTTAGTGTTCACTGTATCTGTCTGCCTCTCTGGTGTTTCTTCTCTTAGGCAACATAGACCAAGCACAATACTGTGATCGTATAAAGGGAATTATTGAACTCTTGGGCAGTAAATTGTCTTTAGATGAGCTGACTAAAATTTGGAAGATACAGGTAAGTTGATGAGAATTATTTTTGCCTTTTTCTGACATTTTTTTTCCGTAAGGGCGAAGGGTGGTGACTCTCTAAAGCAGAGACTTACTGCCCATGGATAAATAAATATTAATTGAAGTCACAAAATATCTATAAGCAGATTTTAAAATAAGACACATAATACTCTCAACTGAGAGCCTCAAGATCATTTATAAAATGTGAAAAAGTGAGTATGTTTTTCTTGCAATTAGTTTAAATTGTTTTTAAGCCAGTTGAAAATATTTTGTTCTCCTCTTGAAATGAATATGTCAGATTGAGAACTTGATTCTCATCTTTTTTTACATTGTCTTTTTAGAGATTTAATGCTTCTAGGAATTTAAACAAGGCCAACAGATAACCATTAATAATGGTTGCTTCTTGTAGTCTTACCAATTTTATCATGCAAGTGTATGTATGCTGTTAGACTAGAATCAATTTATCTTTGTTACTGTTTTGCTTTTGCTTCTGTAAATCAACAGGGAAAGACTTGGGTTTTTCCAGTCTCCAAGACTTAACTTTCTTCCCAATGTCTTCTTTTCTAGTCAGGACAATCATCTACTGTGATCGAGAATATCCATACTATTATTGCTGCAGCAGCTGTCAAATTTAATTCAGATCAGCTTAATCATTTGTTTGTTCTCATTCAGAAGGTATGTGTTCAAACGTGCTTACTTTTAAATATTTCTAAAATAATCTTATTTTGAGGTCTCCTCCCTCTAAATTAGCAGTGTTTAACCATACTCTTCTTACTTTATTAAACTTTTTTGGCTCAAGTTTAAAGTTTTTGCACGTTTTGCCAGTGTGATCAAATGGGACTGGGAAGCAGTTCCTGTGTCTTTTCTTTTTCATTCTACAGAGCTGGGAGACCGAGACCGATAGAGTAAGACAGAAGCTATTGAGCCTGATTGGACGAATAGGCCGGGAAGCTCGCTTTGAGACCACTTCTGGAAAGGCAGGAGAATCAAATGACTTTTTCTAGCTACATGTACTTAAAGCAGCTTTACTTGCGTATGGGCTGGCTCATCACATGTGGTTTATTGTAGGTGTTAGATGTACTCTGGGAACTGGCTCATCTCCCAACGCTGCCGAGTAGCCTTATTCAGCAAGCTTTGGAGGAGCACCTGACAATCCTAAGTGATGCGTATGCAGTGAAAGAAGCAATCAAGAGGACCTACATCATTAAGTGCATAGAAGATATTAAAAGGGTTAGTTTTATCTTTGGTCTAGTTTTGTTGTCAGAGCAATAGTATTGCCTGAGTAATTAGAGCCAAATAATTTTCCTCCCCTTTTATGTAAATTAAACTAAATGTCCTACCTGGAAGCTCATACCTTAGAGTCCAAAATTGGGAAATTATAGGTACTGCTTTTACCAAGTCATTTATATTTCTTAATATTTCTTAAAATTAATTTTCAGCCTGGAGAATGGTCAGGTTTGGAAAAAAACAAGAAGGATGGATTCAAGGTAAGAATTTGCAGATGGAACCAACTAAAAGGTATACTAATTTAATAATTCCTTTTAATAAATTGAATTATAATTTTAAGATAAAAGTATGTTTTAGTGTTTCTTCGAATAATATTCAGATACACACTGCTGTTTAAATATTTGCTTGTAACCTGTGCTTATTATTTAAAGCTTGGGGGTTATTGACTGTCAAAGGGAAAAAAAAATCCAGGGTCACATTCAAAGAGTAGTTTTACTATATTATTTTCATAAGATTGTAAGACCTTCAACTTAGTTTTTCTTTTTTAAAATTAAATCCGAAGTATGCACATCTTTAATAAGCACAATGGATTGTAAATAAATATCGTGTCCATTTTTCTCCCATAAGAGAGAAATGGAGGAACATTCATAGAGTCAGAAGAGAGAAAAGGGAAGAAAAGTTCATTTGTTGCTGGCACGTAGTTGTTTTCTAGGTGCTTGGTTCAGATGTGTTCCTAAAGTAATTCCTTACACAAACGGTTATTGAGTGAGTGCCTGCTGCTAGGGCTCGATTTTAGAAGGTAGAACTGGGTAGTGATGGGTGCTGTGGAAGTCCTACGCTCCAGGGCTTTGGCCTCCAGGTGACTGTGGACTTAAGGACTGTCCTTCGAAAGGGTGGGTAGCAGCATGTGTAGTGATGGTTGTAGCTCTCCTGTTGCTGCAGTCAGTAGCTGCGCACTGGAGCCTGCTTCCGTGGTTGCAGCAGCCCTGATCAGAGCATGTCCTCCTCCCATGCAGGCCCTCAGGTTGCCCAGATGAAACAAAGCCTAGCAGCGAGAGGGGTTTCATTTCACTGTTATCATAAGAAAAGGTTTTAGTAAATAGCTAATGGCTTAGGAATTTCATTGGTAAAACATATTTCTTGGCTTTCCTAGTAAGTATTTCTTTAAAGGATCTTGAATACTGCTAATTTACATTAGTAAATTCAGAGACTCAGCTCTTGCTAAGCGGCCTTGGTGACTCAGTAGGCTTTTATTCTCTTAAATTATGCTTGGTCATAAAGTTTAGTTGGGGACATTTAAGAACTTTGTGTGTTATATTTCTGACATTGAAATTTGATCAGGTGAATTTCCTACATTAAAATCGTTCACAAACTGGAGCTGGTAATGCTCAGGTTATGATTAATTGTTCCTTTAATTCAACAGCATTGCTCTCTTTCTACTCAGATACAATTTGAATTTTCCCAGTTTTCTCAGCTCAGTGATTCAGATAATTTAGCACCCTCTGTCTTTATGATTGAAACTCATCCAGAGTTATTTAAGAAGTTTAAATCTTTCAATAGTAATAGTAAGAGGGAAAGGGTATCTGTAGAAAATGGTCTTTTCTTCACAGTAACAGATACATTTCTTTATAGGTATGAAGGTCAAAGCTGAAGGGACTTTTTCCTCCCTCCAGGGAAATGGCTTTTGAAACCAGAAAAATCCTTCCTGATCCCTGTTCCTTCCTTGTTACAGCTAAGCAATACTTTAGCCCTTGTAGCCAGTAGCATCGCTGCATCTTTATTGCTTCTCTTTGCAGTCGCTTCATTCATGTCTGTTGTTTGATAACAAAACTCAAAAAGTAACAGGGAGAATTTTGGAGTCATTTTGTGAGTCTTGAAAGGAATATTCTTCCTTTTTTGTATCCCACTGCTCCCAGTAAAGAAATTCTGATTTACCATTCTTTCATTTCAAATAATAATAACTTACATTTACATAGCACTTTTCAGTTGACTGAGTGCTTTTGCAGATACTCTCTTAAAGTACACATGGCTGAAGGGGGGCAGTGGGAAGATCAAAGCCCCCGATATGACTCCAGGCAGGGGGTTGAGTTATATACTGCCACTAAAGGTGTTTTTCTATGCTATGCCCTTTCCTGCCAGGCAGCAAGGTGGGCTGACTGGGAATTATGTCTCCCTGCCAGGCTACACAGAAACTAAGCAAAGGGTAAGACAAGATCACCCACCTCTTACTCCCCTCCCACCCCCCAGCTACCTCTACTCCTCCAACTGATTCCCTTTCCCTCTGCTTTTGACACTCTTAAAATTCCCAAGTTCCATTATTGTGTTCAGAAATTCTGACCTTTATTTCTCAACTTTATTTCTGTAGATTATGCCAGGATACCCTTGGCTTCCTTGGTCCTCTTTCCTTTGCTTCCTTTATACCTTCCACTGTCTGCCCCCAACCCTTTCCCTCTTATTGCACTTATTTTTTACTTCAATTAAAAAGTTTAAATGTACTCATCCAAAAAAAAATATTACTAAACCAAAAAAAGTCATTTTTACTCAATTAGTGGTGTTTGTGTATTCCTTAAGTCATTATACGAAGGCCTCCTAGCACAGTGCCCAGCAGCCTTTCAATAAATGTTGGCTCCCTTCCTCTTACCTCTTCCCCCTCCTCTGTGAGGACACTAAAATCGTTACTTACCCATACCTGAGGGGCCTCCACTTGCCAAAACATACAACTGAAAGTAAAAGCAGCAAGGTGCCCTCAGTACAGCCTCACAGTGATGTGCTTAGCACAAGAGGAAATACTTTTTATATGTCCACCCATGTAAAAATTTGAACTTGGTTCTAGGTAAATGGCTAGGTCTGGTAAAACAAGGCAGATGAAGACCTGGGATATTCAGCTTTGAGAAGAGAGAACTCAAGAAAGCATAGGAAAGCTTTTTCAGCTACTTAGAGGATTGTTATAGAAGTTTGATTCAACTTAACTTTTTATGTCTCCTAAGAAGTTATGGGAAGGCATGTTGCAATATGATAGAGCAATGAACTTCCTATGAAAACAGTCTGACACAGAATGCACTGCCTCCTGAGTTCCTCATCACTGGAAACACTAGAAGACAAGTTTTGTAACAAAAATGAATAAGGAAAGTTTAGGCACAGGTTTGCAGGCTAAACTAGTTGACCTCTACGGCTTCATCTAACATTAGGAGTCTAATTTGGATACACCATTAACTCCTACTTATGAAACCTCAGCTTCATTATCAGACATTGTCAGATATGTTTGTTTTAATTGTTCACCATAGTCTTCTGCCCCTTTTAGAAATGGAGAAGAGTAATTTAAATTTTTCTTATAACATAGCAACATAATATTATAGATAGGATGGAATAAATAACATCTGTCTTGTTTGCTAAACTGTAGAAAGGCTATATCAGAAATACTTTTTAGATTCTAAAGGGTAATTTTCAATGTTAAAAAAATAATCTAACCATAATTGACTTAATTGGTCATAATGATACTTTTTAATATACCTGATTATTTACTAAAGGGTCTATATTTATATCCTAATGTTTGTAATCCTTTTGGAAGGTATGAGTTCGGACGTAAGCCTTAGAATTTTAATCTCTGTCATTTTGCAACTTTCATGTCCTAGCAGAAATACTCTAGCTAGTCTTGCAAGTAGTTGGCCTTTAATACATACCTTATTTCTCTGATTCTAAGATGCCAGTGTTGCAACATGCATCACAGGTTTAATCCAGTATGTACAGCCTCACTGTGGCACACCGCTTTTCATTATCTAGTGTAGTGTTTTGGACTTCTTTGAAATCTTTAAGATTGTAGAATTTTGAGGCATGTTGAAGAATATGGAGTTTTGTGTCCTTTTTTTGTAAAACTCAAGCTGCTTTCTTCTTTCATTAAGTTGTATATACTACAAGTTAAACAGTTTCTCTTGAATCAAGGTGCAGCTTTGGACAGAGAGACGTTTAATGCCAAGTGATATAGCCCTTCACAGGGTATGAGTCTGTCACACCAAATTCTCCTGGCTCTGAAAAACACTTTAGTCCGAGACCACTGGCAGTTATTCTTTGCTTTTAATTGAATTGATGGACACGACAGGCTAGTCAGTGCTATATCATAGTGTAATCTTTTTGATAGCATTCAAGAAACAAATCAGTGATCTACATTTAAGTTAAAAAGCCATCCTTGTTTGGTGCTAAACTATGCCACGTAACAGCAGAAATGATGGGTAGATGAACAGATACCTTTTGTAAACAGCTAAGTTTGCACATACTCACATAAGGACAGGTATATCTAAACTTACTTCTATGCCTAGTGGCTGGTAAGTTTCTTTGATACAAGTGTAAGAAGTGTCCATTTCAGAAATGTTAAAATTTATAAAACCTATATCTTAGAATCCAGGAAATACGGTATTTGCTGATTGATTGGCTAATCTCTAGGAAAGCCAGTATTATTTAGGCAGTAGCTCTCTCACATTTACGTATTTAGTAGTATGATATTTTTCTGCAAATGACATCAAAAGTAGTTTTCTGCCCCATAGGCATCTTCATCTTACAGAAAGACTTAAAGAAGCAAGGCTTTAAAAAAATAATACAGTTTTTAAAGTAAAAGCTAAGGACTTAAACTGTTACTCAGTTTTTTAGAGAGTTACTTATCAATTGATCGATAGTGTTTAATCTGACATTCCTACAACCTTTATAATGAAGTCTCATAGTTTGAAAGATGCTATTTATTCAAAAGCAATTCTCTTTTTAAAGAGTATCACATGAACATCAGACTTTTCAGATATGTACTTGAAGATCTGGATTGTCATGTACCAGTTTCAGAAATAACATATTTGAAAGTGTTTTGAAAAATATAAAGTATAAGTGTGAAGTGGCTGTAATAATTAATAAAAGTAGAATTCTCTCATAAAATTGTTTTAACTAGGAAATATAAGTAGACCATGGATATTTTCTTTAATATTTAGACCACTATTAGTATCTTGATCAAATCATTGGTATCTTGATCATATCATTGGTATCTTAATCATGTAATTGTAGAAAACCATATTTTTATACCATTTTACTTATCAGCCAGTTCAGTATTATCCAAGTTAAGCTTTTGCCATCAATTTATTTTATTACATCAACAATATCCTAGCAGCCTGTGCTACTTAATCTATCCTCTGAAGTTGCTAATTCCTTGTCGTCTGTTTTTTGCTGATGTACCCCTATACATTTACTATCACTTCACATCCACTCCTGTTTGCAGTTCTTGGCTTTAGGATTGCATGCAGAATAAGAAGTTGAAGACTGAATTATGAGTGCATGGAGATAAACTATAAATGAGCGATGTGAAGAGAAAAATAATAGAATGTGTAACAATAAAACCTAATTGACTTGGAAATTTTTTATAGCTAATAAATTTAATCTGCTATTTCTAAATTTAACTAATGTAACTTCTTTTTAACTCTAGTCATCTCAACTTAATAATCCCCAGTTTGTATGGGTAGTACCAGCTTTGCGTCAGCTACATGAAATCACCCGCTCATTCATAAAACAAACCTATCAAAAGCAAGACAAGGTAAGAGTATAGTTATATTTGATTATTATACAATTACTTGCATAACCTTTTATAATAACAAACATCAAAAGATTGCTGAGTTTTGTAGTGACTATATTACAGTTTAATGGTTATTAATGTAATTCATTTATATTACTTAATAATCTTGAATTTAAACATCATTCTGCTTTCATTTCTATGGAGCTTTTCTTTTGATATATCCCTAACTCATTTATTTTTTATTTCCTTAATTTACAAAGTAAGCCAATGTTTAAAAGTTAATGGTATTTTAGAAATTTGTTTGAAAAGATTCAAAGACTTATTTTATATTGTGAAAACATTAGTTTGCTTAAGGAGCTAGAGCTTCCTCAGTGTAATAGACTTGGGAAGAAAGATCTGGAAAAGTATGCAAGAAGTGAAATAGTTCTTTTTTTTTTTTTCTGTACGCGGGCCTCTCACTGCTGTGGCCTCTCCCGTTGCGGAGCACAGGCTCCGGACACACAGGCTCCGCGGCCATGGCTCGCGGGCCCAGCCGCTCCGCGGCATGTGGGATCTTCCGGGATCGGGGCACGAACCCGTGTCCCCTGCATCGGCAGGCGGACTCTCAACCACTGCGCCACCAGGGAAGCCCTGAAATAGTTCTTTTGAAAGACTTTTTTTTTTTTTAAAGAATCCCTCTTAGAAGCAGAAATTTACCAGGGAAGTTCATTAATTCTATAGTAATTTCCTAGTAAATGTACATACCAGATTGATTTTATTTACTTTTATGTAGGAAATATGAGTGAAAAACTTTCTGTGTTTGCTATTCCTCAACTACGTGCTAAAATAGAAGCTTGTATTAAACTGACAAAATAACTGCACATTCTCATACCATTTTTCTTTTTGTTGTTTTCGCTAAGAGCATTATTCAAGACTTGAAGAAAAATTTTGAAATAGTGAAATTGGTAACAGGAAGTTTGATAGCTTGTCATCGGCTTGCAGCAGCCGTGGCTGGACCTGGAGGCTTAACTGGTTCAACACTAGTGGATGGCCGATACACTTATCGGGAGGTATCTGGCATTGTGCTTTTGTTTCATGATTTACAGCATTCATTTGGCCTTTTTGCACTTGAACTATAAAAATAATATTTATTGGGAGTAACTCTAAAGAGGTAGCATGAGGTGTCTTTGTCATAATGGAACATTTTTGTATCTTGACTATAATCACCTCAAAATAAAAGTTCAGAAAATTGATATTTGTGGGTAAATCTTTCAGTAAATCACCCAAGATAACTGCATATGATCTGGTAATAAAAATAAACATCTTTTCTTTGTCTTTGATCAGAAATAATAACTGTTAGTTCTGTGGCTAATGGCTTTTGTTTTTCAAATCTAGTGGTTAGTAATATTGTTTTTAAAAAAATAGAAAAATACTTTAACTTACCAGTTGTGTTGTGGTGTTTTACTCTGAGATTGCCAAAATTGTATTTTTTTGGCATCTAAAGTCAACTGAGTTTGTGTTAGAGTTCAAGTAGTTTCTGTTACATTGTATTGTCAACAGATTTCTCACATTTACTTTACCCTAAGTTATATGAAAAAGCATTAGGTAAAACTATTTTTTTAATTTCAGAGTTTTTTTGTTTTTTTAATTTTTCTTTTACATATGAATGCCTGGAGTTAACTAATTGGCATTATTTCTTTTTCCAGTATTTAGAGGCCCATCTAAAATTTCTGGCATTTTTCTTGCAAGAAGCTACTCTGTATCTGGGTTGGAATCGTGCCAAGGAAATCTGGGAGTGTCTTGTGACTGGCCAGGATGTTTGTGAATTAGATAGAGAGGTAAGAAGATATTGTGGATGAAGTAAGACAGCAGTGGGACTTAATAGTATTTCACTTTTTTGTGTCTATCTCACATTTTTGTGTGTGTCTCACATCTTCAATTCTAAACACTTCTCAATTTACTAAGCATACATTTATACTAATAGGCTAGGAACTATAAGTGTTGAATAAATGTTGGTGGTAAAACCAAAGTGTAACAATTCAGTGAAAAGCATGAATTTATATTTTCATTATCTAGAGGGAAGATTGCAGTAATTAACTGCTTTATTTAGTTCCAGAGTTAGAACCATTTCAGTTTTGAGTGGTATTAAGGCAATATAAATTTCTAAAGAATTAAAAATAATTTATCTTTGCTCTCCCAGTTTGGAATATGTATTTGCCTTAAATGGATTTTAGTTACAGGGTGATATTTGTCTTGATCTGCAGATGTGTTTTGAATGGTTTACAAAAGGGCAGCATGATCTTGAGAGTGATGTTCAGCAGCAGCTCTTCAAGGAGAAGATTCTTAAATTGGAGTCGTATGAAATCACCATGAATGGTAGGGAAGAAACTTAAAATCATTTTTCAGTTCTTTAAAGTAAGAATTTTATACTTTTCCTCTCAGCGCACTCTCAGAAGCAGCTAACCAGTTTGGGATATCCTTCTGGACTTCGCCTTATGCATATAAAGACACACCTATATATACATATATTTATATACACAGATAAATTTCTTTTTACATGAATGGTATTTTTAAATTATATAGGCTAAATGTCAAGCTGTCTTTTCATGAAATTACTTAGTACAAAAAGGATTCATTTAAGGTGAAGATTTGTCAAAGTATAGAAATCCTCTTTTCAGTTGTATCTTTTAATTGAGGTTTTTTATTGATACGTATTTTACATGCTATAAAATTTACTTTTTTAAGGTGTACAATAAGTGCTTTTCGTATATTCACAAAGTTGTTCAACCTTCACCGTTTTTAATCTCAGGATATCTTCATCACCCCAGAAAGAAATCATGTAACAGTCACTATCCATTCTCCCCTTTCCCTGATCTCTCGTCTACTTTCTGTCCTTATAGATTATTCTAATCTGAACATTTTATATAAATGGAACCATATAATATGTCACCTTTTGTATGAATATTTGGCTTCTTTTATCACGCTGAGACATAATGTTTTCAGGGTTCACCCAGGTTTTAGCACGTACCAGAACTTCTTTCCATTTTATGGCTGAGTAATATTTCATTGTATGGCTGTAACACATTTTGTTTATCCATTCATCAGTTGATGGTCATTTGGGTTGTCACCACTTTTGGTTATTATCAATAATGCTGCTGTAAAGGTTCATATACAAGTTTTTATATTCCTAGGAGTGAAATTGCTGTATCATATAATTGACATTTGAGGAACTGTCAATCTGTTTTGCAAAGTGGCTGCAGCATTTTATAATCACACCAGCAGTATATGAGGGTCTGATTTCTTCACATCTTCTCTAATAATTATTATAAACTTTTTTTTTTATTTTAGCCATTCTAGTGGTTGTGACATGGTATCTCGTGGCTTGATTTACATTTCCGTGATGACTAAGGATCATGAGCATCCATTCATGGGCTTATTGGTCATTTATATATCATCTTTGGAGAAATGTCTATAAAAATCTTTTTCTCATTTTTAAATTGGGTTATTTGCCCTTTTATTTTTGAGTTGTGTTGTTTATATATTCTGCATATTCACTCCTTATCAGATATGTGATTTACAAATATTTTGTCCTGTGGGTTGGCTTTTCACTCTCTTGGTAGTCCTTTGAAGCACAAAAGCTTTTAGTTTTGATGAAGTTTATTTATTTTTTTGTCATTGTTGTTGCTCGTGCTTTTGATACCATATCTAAGAGACGATTGCCTAATTCAAGGTCTTGGAGATTTGTGCCCATGTTTTGTCCTAAGAGTTTTATAGTTTTAGCTCTTGATGTACTTTGTCTTTTCATTGATTATCTGTGGTACCTAGAGTGCATGAATTTATATGATATTCTATAATTTCAGGTTTTAACTTATTTAAGACTTTTTTTGAAAATGTGAATCTCTGTGATCATCGATTGAAAAGACAAGGAGCTCAATTGGTGAGTAACATTGTTTTCAAATCTAGAAAATTCGGAAAATCTAGTAAAACTTGACATTCAGCTAAACCTGTGTTATAATTGAGAGAAAACATGAGGTTTTTTTAGAAAGAATGGGCGCCTCCTTGACTGCAGGCTTCTGCATGGACGAGGGCGCTTCTCTTAGAGTGTGAGGAGGCTGCGTTTCCCGCACAGGTGACTTCTCAGACCCCTCTTTGCTTCTTGCTGATCTGGGGCAGCCAGCGGCCTCCTGTGGCTGGGTGAACGTGGAGTAGGGATAGTTCCAGCCAAGCTTCCAACCTCTCAGATCTAGCAATTCACGTGTACCTGAAAAAATACCAAAATCTTCAATTCTGGGATCACAGGGGCAAGGATTTGGGGGGAAATTTTTTTTTTTTTTTTTTGCGGTACACGGGCCTCTCACTGTTGTGGCCTCTCCCATTGCGGAGCACAGGCTCTGGACACGCAGGCTCAGCAGCCATGGCTCACGGGCCCAGCCGCTCTGCAGCATGTGGGATCTTCCCTGACCGGGGCACGAACCCGTGTCCCCTGCATCAGCAGGCGGACTCTCAACCACTGCACCACCAGGGAAGCCCTGGGGGGAAGTTTTTAAGAACAGACAAGGAAGCAGGAAAATGAGGACCTGTAGAATGTATACAGCTTATGTTTATATTTACGTGAGCACCTTAAAAAAGAAAGACAAAAAATAACTCTTTTTCCAAGTCTGTTTCATTCATGACCTGACTTCCTAGGTGGTAAGAATTTTAACAAGATCTTGTAAGGCCTGGATCCTGCCCTTTCTAACTGAGCTCTGAGAAGACCAGATTGAGCCCCAAGGATAGTAACTACCTCTAACCTAACTCTCTTTCCTTTGAAGAAAAGCTCATGAAGAGGGCGCCCATATTATTCCTGTTTTGTTTCTGCTTTAGTAGCCCATTTGGGTAGAGTTCTAGCTTAGGTTTAGGAATGTCTGGAGAAAAATCTCCATATCTGTCTTGGTTCCATGGAAGTTGCCCAGTGTTTCTGTTGTTGGTCGTTTCTTGTTTTAAAGTTCCATATCAGTATAATGATGTTCTCATATGTAGCTTGGTTTTTGCAGCCTTAATTCATTTTGAACTTGAAGAGGTGTGGAGTTACAGTGTAGCAGAAAATAACTAATTTTGTGACCTTGGTGTGCTGTATACTTTTCTTTCTTTTGAACAGTATGTAGAAAAGCTGGAATTGATAGGAATGGATTTCATTTGGAAAATAGCCATGGAATCACCTGATGAAGAAATTGCTAATGAAGCTATTCAGTTAATCATAAACTACAGTTACATTAATCTAAATCCTAGGTTAAAGAAGGTGGGTATTTAAGGAAAGAAGGTACACAAAAAAGCAGAAAATAATATATTTTTAATTGCTAAGTTGGCATGCCTGAAAGTCGGGCTTCTTTATTTTGACATTTTATCATTAATAATGATTACAACTAAATGCTAGACTAATTTTAATTTCCATATACCTCTTACTTTTAGGATTCTGTATCATTACATAAGAAATTCATTGCTGATTGCTACACAAGATTAGAAGTGAGTAGCAAATTTTATTTAACCTGTTTTTGAAATAAATGCTTTCGGTTTTTTTTTCCTTTTATAATGTTGTGTTTTGAGATCGTGTATAATGTTGATATTTGTAGCTGGATCCTACTGGAAGAATTTGCTAGCAGTACCGTATTGTGGACATAGGGAACAGGCATTTGCCCTAATGCCCACAATGTAGAAGTGTATTTTACAGGAAATCCTTCTCCCTCCCCATCCCTTTTCCTTGCTCCACCCACCCACCCCACCCCACCCCCTTTTGGGGGTATAGAAACTGTCTTCAGAAAATAGGTCTACTGTACTTTTCACATTTCTGATAGATTCTTTTTCTCCTTTTTCTGTCCAGAAATTTTATACAAGCACTTGCTTCTTTTCCCATCCTTCCCCATGTGTCACTTTGTTTATATCATAAATGCTATTAAAGGCCATAGCAGCACACTCAGTAGTGGGTAGTGTTGGGTGTCTTTGTCCACTAGAAGCCTGCAGTGTAATACTGTCTCAATAATTTAAACTTTCTGATGATGAATATGTGCTGGTGATGAATCTGTACAGGAAGGAGTTCCCAAGTTGTGACTTCCATCCAAATATGCCATCATAAAAACATTTAAAGTATTCAGGTATCCCTAAATGAGGTGCCATGTAAGTATTAACACATGTAGAATGGTAGTTCTCAGTTGGAGGTTATTTTACCTCCCAGGGGACATTTGGCAATGTCTGAAGAACGTTTTGGTTGTCACAACTAGAGGGGTCCTATTGGCACCTAGTGGTAGGTGAGTGGTGAATAGAAGTCAGGGATGCCACTGAACATCCTGCAATGTCCCCGACAGTCTTCCACAATAAAAAAAAGTTTCCAGCCCAAAATGTCAGTAGAGCTGAGGTTGAGAAACCCTGATGTAGAGAGATGATTTTCTATTTCGTAGGCAGCCAGTTCAGCACTTGGTGGCCCCACTCTGACACATGCTGTGACCAGAGCAACAAAGATGCTTACAGCAACTGCCATGCCAACTGTAGCCACGTCAGTCCAGTCTCCATACAGGTAAGTGATTGCAGAAGTTACAGCGAATATGCAACACCTAAATGTAGATCAGCTTAAAAAAAAAATAATTGGAATCTTTTCTTTCCTTTGGAGATATCTCAGTTAATTGTTCATTTCCTCATTTTATTTCATATCTTTTTCAAACTGTCATATCCTGGGAAATTGTATATTCCCCATCACGTATTTTATTTGATTCATTTTACTTTTACTGTGTGTAACACGAGTAGCCTCCTCTGTGATGGAGTCAAGATATATTCATTGTATGAAGAGTAATTTTTTTCAAGTTTGAAATATTTACTTAGACCTCTTATAACTTTTCTCATTGAATAGTCAAATCCAGGGCACCAAATAGCATAAGCAAAATGAAGTGGAATATGATGATTGATTAATATTGTACATTTTGATATAATCATAGTTAAAATGTTTTACTTAAAATCATTTTTCAAAATAATTTTTAAGAAGAACTTGAGCCCCAAATATTTGTGTTAAAACTTTGAACTGACATCTCTTAATCACATTGCTGTGTTGAGTATTTTCATATGTTGTCGGTGAAATCTGAGTTCAGTGTTATAGGTCTTTGATATAGTAAGGAGAATAGATGAGTATTTAGAAACATTAGATTGAAGTAACTAAAATACTTTTGTGGGGTTTTATGTGCCTTTCATTACTGGTAAGCATCCCCCAGTCAGTGATGCTCAGGAAACCTTGGCAGGCGCTCAGAGAAGGGCTCCCTCTCTATGCCTTACTCTGCTGCCCTCTAGTGATTGGTGCTCATAAAGTCTTTTTCAACTCCTGGAATCACTTTATGTGTTTATGTATGTATGTATTTATTTATTTCTCTTTATTCACAGTTGGGGATATTTGTTTCTTTTTAAAGCCATCCTTTAGAAGAAGAGTCAAGGCAATATCCTTGCTCACATTCTTCTTCTTTATCTTCTTTTTTTAAATGAGCTGAGTACCGTGTAGTGATACATTATTAATATGAAAGAAGCCAATAGAACTCAACCCTCTTGGACCTCTTTTTTAAATGACAGAAAGTGATTATAGATTCAACTCATGATAAGAACACTAACGTGACTTTTGCATTCCCACATTCTTGGAAGTGTATCTCAAATAGACTTTCATTAAGAATTCCTAGGCCGCCAAGAAGCCTGTGTGCGGGTGCAGGTCACTGTCCACACCGCCCTTCCGGGAGCCTGTGCAGCCTGCCACTGCCGGGGTCCCGGGATCCAGGGGCGGCTTCCCTGGGAGAACGCACGGCGCGCCTCGGGCTGGTGCAACGTCACGCCGACCTCTGCCGCTGCAGGCTCACCCCGCACTCCGTGCCCCTCCCTCCCGCCCGGCCTGAGTGAGCCAGAGTCCCCGAAGAGGCTGCTCCTTTAACCCTGTCCTGTCTGAGCGAAGAACAGACGCCCTCCGGCGACCTACACGCAGAGGCGGGGCCAAATCCAAAGCTGAGACCCAGGAGCTGTGAGAACAAAGAAGAGAAAGGGAAACCTCTCCCAGCAGCCTCAGAAGCAGCGGATTAAAGCTCCACAATCAACTTCATGTACCCTGCATCTGTGGAATACATGAATAGACAACAAATCATCCCAAATTGAGGAGCCAGGAGTCAGTGCTGTGCCTCTGAGGTGGGAGAGCCAACTTCAGGACACTGGTCCACAAGAGACCTCCCAGCTCCACATAATATCAAACGGCGAAAATCTTCCAGAGATCTCCATCTCAACACCAGCACCCAGCTTCACTCAACGACCAGCAAGCTACAGTGCTGGACACCCTATGCCAAACAACTAGCAAGACAGGAACACAACGCCACCCATTAGCAGAGAGGCTGCCTCAAATCATAAAAAGTCCGCAAACACCCCAAAACACACCACCAGACGTGGACCTGCCCACCAGAAAGACAAGATCCAGCCTCATCCACCAGAACACAGGCAGTAGTCCCCTCCACCAAGAAGCCTACACAGCGCACTAAACCAACCTTAGCCACTGGGGACAGACACCAAAAACAACGGGAACTACGAACCTGCAGCCTGCAAAAAAGAGACCCCAAACACAGTAACATAAGCAAAATGAGAAGACAGAAAAACACACAGCAGGAGAAGGAGCAAGATAAAAACCCACCAGACCTAACAAATGAAGAGGTAATAGGCAGTCTATCTGAAAAAGAATTCAGAATAATGATGGTAAAGATGATCCAAAATCTTGGAAATAGAATCGACAAAATGCAAGAAACAGTTAACAAGGACCTAGAAGAACTAAAGACGAATCAAGCATCGATTAAAAACACAATAAATGAAATAAAAAATACTCTAGATGGGATCAATAGCAGAATAACTGAGGCAGAAGAACGGATAAGTGAGGTGGAAGATAAAATAGTGGAAATAACTGCTGCACAGCAAAATAAAGAAAAAAGAATGAAAAGAACAGAGGACAGTCTCAGAGACCTCTGGGACAACATTAAACGCACCAACATTCGAATTATAGGGGTTCCAGAAGAAGAAGAGAAAAAGAAAGGGACTGAGAAAATATTTGAAGAGATTATAGTTGAAAAATTCCCTAATATGGGAAAGGAAATAGTTAATCAAGTCCAGGAGGCACAGAGAGTCCCATACAGAATAAATCCAAGGAGAAATACACCAAGACACATATTAATCAAACTGTCAAAAATTAAACACAAAGAAATCATATTAAAAGCAGCAAGGCAAAAACAACAAATAACACACAAGGGAATCCCCATCAGGATAACAGCTGATCTCTCAGCAGAAACTCTACAAGCCAGAAGGGAGTGGCAGGACATACTTAAAGTGATGAAGGAGAAAAACCTGCAACCAAGATTACTCTACCCAGCAAGGATCTCATTCAGATTTGATGGAGAAATTAAAACCTTTACAGACAAGCAAAAGCTGAGAGAGTTCAGCACCACCAAACCAGCTTTACAACAAATGCTAAAGGAACTTCTCTAGGCAAGAAACACAACACAAGGAAAAGAACTACAATAACGAACCCAAATCAATTAAGAAAATGGGAATAGGAACATACATATCAATAATTACCTTAAATGTAAATGGACTAAATGCTCCCACCAAAAGACACAGACTGGCTGAATGGATACAAAAACAAGACCCATATATATGCTGTCTACAAGAGACCCACTTCAGACCTAGAGACACATACAGACTGAAAGTAAGGGGATGGAAAAAGATATTCCATGCAAATGGAAACCAAAAGAAAGCTGGAGTAGCAATTCTCATATCAGACAAAATAGACTTTAAAATAAAGACTACTAGAAGAGACAAAGAAGGACACTACATAATGATCAAGGGATCAATCCAAGAAGAAGATATAACAATTGTAAATATTTATGCACCAAACATAGGAGCACCTCAATACATAAGGGAAATATTAACAGCCATAAAAGGAGAAATCGACAGTAACACAATCATAGTAGGGGACTTTAACACCCCACTTTCACCAATGGACAGGTCATCCAAAATGAAAATAAATAAGGAAACCCAAGCTTTAAATGATACATTAAACAAGATGGACTTAATTGATATTTATAGGACATTCCATCCAAAAACAACAGAATACACATTTTTCTCAAGTGCTCATGGAACATTCTCCAGGATAGATCATATCTTGGGTCACAAATCAAGCCTTGGTAAATTTAAGAAAATTGAAATTGTATCAGGTATCTTTTCCGACCACAATGCTATGAGACTAGATATCAATTACAGGAAAAGAGCTGTAAAACATACAAACACATGGAGGCTAAACAATACACTACTTAATAACGAAGTGATCACTGAAGAAATCAAAGAGGAAATTAAAAAATACCTAGAAACAAATGACAATGGAGACACGACGACCCAAAACCTATGGGATGCAGCAAAAGCAGTTCTAAGAGGGAAGTTTATGGCAATAAAATCCCACCTTAAGAAACAGGAAATATCTCGAATAAACAACCTAACCTTGCACCTAAAGCAATTAGAGAAAGAAGAAGAAAAACATCCCAAAGTTAGCAGAAGGAAAGAAATCATAAAAATCAGATCAGAAATAAATGAAAAAGAAATGAAGGAAACGATAGCAAAGATCAATAAAACTAAAAGCTGGTTCTTTGAGAAGATAAACAAAATTGATAAACCATTAGCCAGACTCATCAAGAAAAAAAGGGAGAAGACTCAAATCAATAGAATTAGAAATGAAAAAGGAGAAGTAACAACTGACACTGCAGAAATACAAAAGATCATGAGAGATTACTAAAAGCAACTCTATGCCAATAAAATGGACAACCTGGAAGAAATGGACAAATTCTTAGAAATGCACAACCTGCCAAGACTGAATCAGGAAGAAATAGAAAATATGAACAGACCAATCACAAGCACTGAAATTGAAACTGTGATTAAAAATCTTCCAACAAACAAAAGCCCAGGACCAGATGGCTTCACAGGCGAATTCTATCAAGCATTTAGAGAAGAGCTAACACCTATCCTTCTCAAACTCTTCCAAAATATAGCAGAGGGAGGAACACTCCCAAACTCATTCTACGAGGCCACCATCACCTTGATACCAAAACCAGACAAGGATGTCACAAAGAAAGAAAACTACAGGCCAATATCACTGATGAACATAGATGCAAAAATCCTCAACAAAATACTAGCAAACAGAATCCAACAGCACATTAAAAGGATCATACACCATGATCAAGTGGGGTTTATTCCAGGAATGCAAGGATTCTTCAATATACGCAAATCAATCAATGTGATACACCATATTAACAAACTGAAGGAGAAAAACCATATGATCATCTCAATAGATGCAGAGAAAGCTTTCGACAAAATTCAACACCCATTTATGATAAAAACCCTGCAGAAAGTAGGCATAGAGGGAACTTTCCTCAACATAATAAAGGCCATATATGACAAACCCACAGCCAGCATCGTCCTCAATGGTGAAAAACTGAAACCATTTCCACTAAGATCAGGAACAAGACAAGGTTGCCCACTCTCACCACTCTTATTCAACATAGTTTTGGAAGTTTTAGCCACAGCAATCAGAGAAGAAAAGGAAATAAAAGGAATCCAAATGGGAAAAGAAGAAGTAAAGCTGTCACTGTTTGCAGATGACATGATACTATACATAGAGAATCCTAAAGATGCTACCAGAAAACTACTAGAGCTAATCAATGAATTTGGTAAAGTTGCAGGATACAAAATTAATGCACAGAAATCTCTGGCATTCCTATATACTAATGATGAAAAATCTGAAAGTGAAATCAAGGAAACACTCCCATTTACCATTGCAACAAAAAGAATAAAATATCTAGGAATAAACCTACCTAAGGAGACAAAAGACCTGTATGCAGAAAATTATAAGACACTGATGAAAGAAATTAAAGATGATACAAATAGATGGAGAGATGTACCATGTTCTTGGATTGGAAGAATCCACATTGTGAAAATGACTCTACTACCCAAAGCAATCTACAGATTCAATGCAATACCTATCAAACTACCAATGGCATTTTTCACAGAACTAGAACAAAAAATTTCACAATTTGTATGGAAACACAAAAGACCCCGAATAGCCAAAGCAATCTTGAGAACGAAAAACGGAGCTGGAGGAATCAGGCTCCCTGACTTCAGACTATACTACAAAGCTACAGTAATCAAGACAGTATGGTACTGGCACAAAAACAGAAAGATAGATCAATGGAACAGGATAGAAAGCCCAGAGATAAACTCACGGACATATGGTCACCTTATCTTTGATAAAGGAGGCAGGAATGTACAGTGGAGAAAGGACAGTCTCTTCAATAAGTGGTGCTGGGAAAACTGGACAGGGACATGTAAAAGTATGAGATTAGATCACTCCCTAACACCATACACAAAAATAAGCTCAAAATGGATTAAAGACCTAAATGTAAGGCCAGACACTATCAAACTCCTAGAGGAAAACATAGGCAGAACACTCTATGACATAAATCACAGCAAGATCCTTTTTGACCCACCTCCTAGAGAAATGGAAATAAAGACAAAAATAAACACATGGGACCTAATGAAACTTAAAAGCTTTTGCACAGCAAAGGAAACCATAAACAAGACGAAAAGACAACCCTCAGAATGGGAGAAAATATTTGCAAATGAAGCAACTGACAAAGGATTAATCTCCAAAATTTATAAGCAGCTCATGCAGCTCAATAGCAAAAAAACAAACAACCCAATCCAAAAATGGGCAGAAGACCTAAATAGACATTTCTCCACAGAAGATATACAGACAGCCAACAAACACATGAAAGGATGCTCAACATCTTTACTCATTAGAGAAATGCAAATCAAAACTACAATGAGATATCATCTCACACCAGTCAGAATGGCCATCATCAAAAAATCTAGAAACAATAAATGCTGGAGAGGGTGTGGAAAAAAGGGAACACTCTTGCACTGCTGGTGGGAATGTGAATTGGTACAGCCACTATGGAGAACGGTATGGAGGTTCCTTAAAAAACTACAAATAGAACTACCATATGACCCAGCAATCCCACTACTGGGCATATACCCTGAGAAAACCATAATTCAAAAAGGGACATGTACCAAAATGTTCATAGCAGCCCTATTTACAATAGCCCGGAGATGGAAACAACCTAAGTGTCCATCATCGGATGAATGGATAAAGAAGATGTGGCACATATATACAATGGAATATTACTCAGCCATAAAAAGAAATGAAATTGAGCTATTTGTAATGAGGTGGATGGACCTAGAGTCTGTCATACAGAGTGAAGTAAGTCAGAAAGAGAAAGACAAATACTGTATGCTGACACATATATATGGAATTTAAGAAAAAAATGTCATCAAGAACATAGGGGTAAGACAGGAATAAAGACACAGACCTACTAGAGCATGGACTTGAGGATATGGGGAGGGGGAAGGGTAAGCTGTGACAAAGTGAAAGAGCGGCATGGACATATATACACTACCAAACGTAAGGTAGATGGCTAGTGGGAAGCAGCTGCATAGCACAGGGAGATCAGCTCGGTTCTTTGTGACCGCCTGGAGGGGTGGGATAGGGAGGGTGGGAGTGAGACGCAAAAGGGAGGGGATATGGGAACATATGTATATGTATAACTGATTAAATTTGTAAAATTAAAAAAAAAAAGTGAAAAAAAAAAAAAAAGAATTCCTAATTACATGTTTGTAAAATGTAGTCTATATCTATGACCTAGGTCCTTAACGATTCATTTTTCTGACAAACCAGGCTAGAAATGCACTTATAAACTATTGGATTGGGATTTCGAAACTGCTGCTTCTTTAAATAAGCATGCTTTTTGTTTGTCTTTTCTAACTGCTTTGTATTCTGAATCATTTCATATTTGACTATTACAGAACAAAACCACATGATAGTTTTTAAATATTCTCATTATAAACCCTAAACAGAGTTACTAAGAATATGTAATTTCAGAGTTGCCTTTGAACCAGTACATGTAGTTTATCTCATTCACTAGTCTTAAAAGAACTTTTCAGTGACCTAATTGTTCCACTTATGGGAGGAGGAGTTATTCTCTCATTTGTACAGTGTTTGCAATGCTGTCTGTGATCTAATTCATCATTGAGGCAAAATAAAACAGTTCACTCAACAGTTCACTTGTTAAGCACTTAAATATTTCCTCAAGATGTTCCATCTGAATATCAAGTTCTGGTTTCTGCCCATAAACTGAAAGAATTTAGAACTCTGTTAAATGCATTTAACCAACTCTTTTTAAAGTGAAATTTCCAGTACTGCTAATCAGCATACGTATTGTTAGAAAATCTGAAAACTTTCCAGATTTAGAAATACACCTGTACAAAATACTTAGACTCTCTGGAATAGTAAATATTTAAATTAAGGGCACTTGGATTTTCATTTGTTAGTGTTAACACATGTAGTGTTTAATAAAGTGTGGAGCTGTGACTGTACAAGCTGCTGGATGTTGGAGTCCTGTTATTTCAAATGATAAGATTGCTTAAGTCTAACCAAAAGAGGTCTCAGGTCTCACTTTCAGAGTCTGTGAGAGTGCCACAGTTCCTTGCTGTGTGTTTTCTGTTCCAGAGATGGTTATGTCTCTTGATGTGTGTTGATTTCTTAAGTACTTTGAAAACCCTTGGGATAACAAATTCTTACGTTGTATGTTTTAACTATACAGACTAGTCACTTAAACCAGATGAACAATTTTTTCCGTCCTTTTCTTCTGCCTCATTCTTAGGCTAAGTAAGACAAACAGCAGCTCTCATTTGTGGCATACTTAATGGTTTGCATTTGTCTTCTAAATTTCAGGCAGTTCAGAACTTAAGTCAGATTCTGTGTGTTTACAGAATTATGTGGCATATCTTAGTTGTAAGGTTATGAGATTCAAACTCACTGATCGTTCATTCTTGGTGGATTGGTAGACAAATAAGCCTGCAGACCCAGAGGAGACCCAGGTCCTCTATTTATGGGACAGCTGTTTAAAAAAAGAAAAAGAAGAAGAAAGAAAAGAACAGGAAAGGAAACGTGGGGAGGGGCAGGCTTCTGCCCCATATTCCATCTGTGTGCGACAGCTGTGACCTGCTTGAACCACCTTCCCCTTGAGTGAAAAGGAAGTTAGTCTTTGCAGATTTCAGTCTTTGACCGGAGAGGGCTAATTGTGATTGTGGTTTTGGTGAAATAGACTGAAATTGAGCTCAAGTCAGCAGTTCATTTCAAGTATTTAAAAAAAAAAATTTTTTTTTAATTCATAGATCCACTAAACTTGTAATAATTGAGAGATTGCTGCTTCTGGCAGAACGCTATGTGATCACTATAGAGGTAAGCCTCTCTTCTTTGTAAAGCAACTGTATCATCCTATAATTAGTCTCAATGTGTTAGGAGTGTATTTTTGTGACATTTAACAGTGGCGCTGTGCATCCCACTTGCTGTATCTTTTGACTTGCTCTATCTTTTTCAAGGATTTTTACTCTGTTCCCCGAACTATTCTACCTCATGGTGCCTCATTCCATGGACATCTTTTAACTCTTAATGTTACTTATGAGTCTACCAAAGATACCTTCACTGTAGAGGTAGGTTTACATTAAGCTCTGAAGCCATTTCCATATTGTCATGTTATTTTATAAGAACACTGTTGATTGAGATTGAACACTGTTGTTTATTTAGCTGCATGAATGACTATTCTAAAAGCTGTTTGGAAAACAAATTTAGAATAAAGACCTGAAATGAAAGGAAGCTGATAGGGTATAATATAAGCAGACTCATAAGTAAATACATAATATCAGGTGATAATGAATGTTATAAAGGTTAAAAAAGAAGACAGCAGGATAAGATGGGTATACATGACATATTTTAGAAAAGAACGGTTAGGGAAGGTCTCTGAGGTGATCACATTTGAACAGAGACTTGAATGAAGTGACAGAGTTAGCCATTTCTGGGGAAGAGCATTCCACACAAAGGGAGCAGCAGGTACAAAGGTCCTGAGGTGGGAGTTTGTTTGATTTATTCAGTGACAAGGAAAGTGGCTGGTGTGACTAGAGCACAGTGAGAAGGGGAAGAGTGGAAGACACTCCAGTGGAAGAAGGACTTGAGATTTCATTCCCTGCGTGCTGGGGAATGGAGTATGGAATAGAATATTTAATTACTGCAGGAGGGAAGCCTCACAAGGGCAGGATTCTTGACTTTGGGTTCTCTGCTGTGTTCCCAGGTTCTGGAACAGTGCCCGGTACATAACAGATGCTCACTAATAGTTGTTTAAATTGATAAATAAGTGAATTACTCAGAACAGTGTTTCATTTCATTTTACAGGCTCACAGTAATGAAACCATAGGGAGTGTCCGGTGGAAGATAGCCAAGCAATTGTGTTCTCCAGTGGATAGTATACAGATATTTACAAATGATAGTCTGGTAGGTGTAAATAAACATTTTGTGGCACTTTAGTCTGATATCAGTATTTTCCTCTCCTTTCCTTCTCAGTAATTAAGAAACCACTTTTTACAGCTGACAGTGAATAAAGATCAAAAGCTCCTCCACCAGCTGGGCTTTTCTGATGAGCAAATCCTCACAGTAAAGACTTCTGGCAGTGGGACCCCGTCTGGGAGCTCCGCAGATTCCTCAACCAGCTCCAGCAGCAGCAGCAGTGGGGTGTTTAGTTCATCATATGCCATGGAGCAGGTATTGAGCGATGATATTCCAGTTCAGAACAAGAACGTAACATCATTAAGTTTTGCCTTCGGCCCATGTAGATTTGCATGATTATGTCCTTTTCTCTCAGACAAGTCCTGCCGCTTCAGAACTGTATCACTGAGGAATGCTGGGATTCAGCTGGGAGAAGAAGATACACAATTTGTCAGTCTTCTGAACCACAGAATCTTCTGAGTCTGAGTGATTCTGCCTGGCCACTGCTTGCTGCTCCTCTCATATATCTCTCCTCATTAATTCATTGAGTTTCCTCTCCTGGGTCATTCCCTTTAACATTCAAACATGCTGTGCTATTTCTACCCTCTTTTTAGAAAACCTTTTTTCACCCAGTTTCAGCTTCAATTCCTGTCCCCATTCTCTCCTTCCCAAATCAGCGGAGCTCCTTGAAAGGGTTGTCTAAGCTCTCTTTACCATACTCTCTTGACCCCTCTCGAAAATAAACTCTGCAAGGTAATCTGTCAAGTCCACCTCTCAATCAATCCTCATCTTCTTGGCATTTCAGCAGAGTTGATCCATGTGATCACTTCCCCTTGAAATACTTTTTCCCCTTGGCTGTCAGAACCCCCCTGGCTCCCCCCTCCCACTCTGCTTCTCCCTCTTTGGTCTCCTCTGCTGCCTCCTTTTCATCTCCCCGATCTGTGTACAAAGAAGTTCCCTGGCTCAGTCCTTTGACCTTTCCTCTGTGTACGCTCATTCCCTTAGGAATCTCATCCAGTTTCAAAGCGTTATATATTGTATGTATATTGATAACACCCCAGTTTTTATCTTCAGCTTGAAGTCTAGGTACATGGAACCAACTAGTTAACCAGCATCTCCTCTTAAGTGTGTGATAGACATCCCAGTCCTAACATCCAAAACTGAGCTCCTGATATCCCCTTTCCCACCACCTCACCCCTAACCCCTAACCCAAACCTCTTCATCCCAGTCTTGCCGTATTTCAGATAATGCCTATTTCATTCTTCTAGTGGCTCATGCCAAAATCCTTGGGTCCCTACTTTCTCTCATAGCCCTAACCATCAGCAAATCCTTGACTCTACCTTTAAAATTCATCTAGAATCTAGCTCCTTTTCTCTACCTCCACAGCTTCCACACCAATCCGAGCAGCCATCATTGCTCATCTGGAGGGTTTCAGTAGTTCTCTAACTGGTCTCAGGGCTTCTGCCCCTATACCAGTTCAGTCTCTTCTCTGTGTAGCACCCAACAGCCCATGATCTTTTTAAACAGAGTCAGATTATGCCACTCCTCAGCTCAGACTCTCCAGCGGCTCCCATCTCACTCAGAGTAAGGGCCAGAGTCTTTACTGGGACCTTCAGGGCCTACTTGGTCTATCCCCCACACTGAGATGTTCCCCCATGACCCACCCTCACTCTCACCACTCCAGCTGCACTGGCTTCCATGTTGGTCCTCAGACATAGTGGGCCCTGTGCACTTGCTCTTCTCTGTGCTTGTAATGTTCTTTCCTGATACCCATGTGGTTCTTCCTCACTTCCTTCAGCCTTCACTCAAATGTTGCCTTCTTGGTGAGCCTTCTTTGGCAGTCCTGTCTAAACTTTCCACCTATTGGTACTCCTGCACGTCTCATTTCCCTTCCGTACTTTATTTTTGTCTAACATACTATATATTTTATTTACCTTGTTTAATGTCTCTTTCTCTCCCCCCAGTGAAATTTAAGCTCCTTGAGAGCAGACCTTTGTCTGTTTTGCTCACTGCTGTACTTCCAGCACCTAAAACAGTGCCTAGAACATAATAGGTAATCAGTATTTGTTGAATGATTTTATGAATCAGGGTTTTCTGTACCTTCTCTGTGCCAGGAACTGAGCTCAGCACCAGGGGTACAAAACTAACAAGACCATTCGGCTCTTTATGCTTTTATAGTCGAGAAAGTAAGATAATACCAGCCCTCGTGTGAAATAAAGGTATTTAAATGACAGAGAGGAATTTTTTTCGTAGTTATTATGTATAGTCCTTTCATTTAATTACAAATGTAAGATCTTTGCATGGCTGTCTCTTTAACTTAGAGAGCATAGCCTTGCTTATAGATACCACAGAATCCTGCAGGGTTAATGTTAGTATTGTGCCATTTCTTAAAAAGTAACTATACTTATATGTAGTGAGAATTTAAGAACGAAATCATACTCAGAGCAGTATTATGACAGTTTATCAGCAACAGAAATGACATACATAGCATCTTTGAGTTTAACATTTTTAAACTATCTCATATTTATCCTGAATTTATTAAAAACCTTCCCAAATATAAATATATTCTATAGTGATGTCTAGCTTTTTTATTTCTTATACCAGAACATAGTACTTTAATCACATCTGAATCTCTTCTATACAGTTGTATCCATTTTTTTCACCTTGAAAAAAACAGGCCAACTTCTTTTTCTCAAATTACATATATATCTATGTGGTTGTGTGTGAGTGTGTGTGTTTGTATATATCACTTTGAATTTTTTTTTAATACGGTTGACTCCTGTTATTTATTTTTCTTTTCACAACTCACACACACACACTGTATTTTATTTTTACAAGAGATAAATAAACTGACACCAAGCATTGTAAATGGATGACCACAACAAAAGCAACAATGATTGCAATTACCAAACACGAAACACACTCATACTGTGTAATAATATTGACATTCAGTCCAGTAATCCTCCACTGTAACAGCTCCTTTACTTTGCAGTGAAAATTGATTTGTATATTTTTTGCCTCTGAGTCCTTGTGGGATTTTTTTTATTATTATTCAAACAGAAAGTCACAAAAATTATAATCATCCTCATCAGTTCACTCAGTCCCATGTAATTAATTTTTTTTACATGTTGATCTTTTGTTAGCACTTTTATGAATTCATCAGTTTTGCATTAGAGTTCTGAATGAATTTGCTTTTAAATCACTCTGCCTTGTTTGCTCCTGCCAAGCTATGATCAGCTTCCAATGGTGCCCACCCTCCATTCTGTTCATCACATCTGCCCTTCCTTTTGCCTCTCTGCCACTGCCTGCTTTTTGGTACCTTAGCCCCTTCGCCAGCAGGTGGTAGGAGAAGAGAGCCCAGGTGATGAGCACGCTAGGAGAGGGAGTGGTCCCTCACTGTGTTCCCGTGTGTTGTTGTTTGAGGCAGATAAGCACCATGCTTCCCTCAAGTTTTACAGTAGCCAATCTTTAAGAACCAGTAATTTTATTGTTTGTACCTTTGATTAGAAAAGGAGAAAATTGTTTTGTAAATTTGCATTTATGTTTTGCTTCCTCCCTCAGGAGAAATCCCTCCCTGGTGTTGTGATGGCGCTTGTGTGTAATGTATTTGACATGCTTTACCAGCTGGCCAATCTAGAGGAGCCAAGGTAAATAGAAATGTTTACAAAGCTTGAAAGAGAGAAAGTTATTAAAGTTAGGGAACCCAGTAAATGTTCACTTGAAATGTATATTACTTCACATCCCATACTAAATGACTTTGTTATTGAAACTGTGGTTTGTGTGAAAAAAAATTAATATTTGAAAAATTTCAGGATAACTCTACGAGTACGAAAGCTTCTGCTCTTGATACCCACTGATCCAGCCATTCAGGAAGCCCTTGATCAACTTGATTCTTTAGGAAGAAAGGTATGAGTATCTTGGATAGTTATATAACAGGCATGGAAATTTTATATCATGATTCAGTGAAAATACATCATGACATCACATTAAGGTCATACGATATCATCTTTCCCATAACAGTTTTTTTTAATTTAGAAAAATACCGTTGCTGTAAAATCTTTGCTGTAAATAATGATATCAAATTTTAGAACTGGAAGAGCCTTTATTATCATCTGCTTCCACCTCCTTCATGTTTTATATTAGGAAACCCAAGCGCAGAGTGATGAACGGTCTTAGCTAGGGTCAGACTCTAGCTCTGATGGAGTTGAGATATTTTTCTTCTGTTACGATGCCTCTCTGAATGTGGTTGTTGCATATGTTTGAGTTGCTTGCATAAAAAATGGGTTATCATTTAATATTTTCACAGTTGATATTTAAAGTTCCTTTTGTTTTTTTTTTTTTGTTTTTTTTTTCTTCTTTTTGCGGTATGCGGGCCTCTCACTGTTGTGGCCTCTCCCGTTGCGGAGCACAGGCTCCGGACGCGCAGGCCCAGCGGCCATGGCTCACAGGCCCAGCCGCTCCGCGGCACACGGGATCCTCCCAGACCGGGGCACGAACCCGTATCCCCCGCATCGGCAGGCGGACTCCCAACCACTGCGCCACCAGGGAGGCCCCGTTCCTTTTGTTTAACGTTTAGAATCTTGTTCCTTAAGAGTCGTATATATATAATGAAATTGTGTTTTATCTATATATTGTTTGTGTTCTCAGGATAAATTCATTTAGATCAAAGCTGTTAGAACTAAGTTATGAATTTTGTATTTCAGTGATTATAGTTTAGATGAGCTCATAATCGTGTCACATGTACCTTATATATTAATTTGAGGAAGAAGAGAGCTAATGTAATTAAAAACTATATTACTTGTACTAACTAAAAAAGTTATCAAAACTACTACACTGCAATCTTATAATTTAATTATCAATGTTTGGTGGTACAAATTTTATTTATTTATTTATTTTAATTAATTAATTTATTTTATTTTGGCTGCGAGGGCTCTTTGCTGCAACACGCGGGCTTCCCTAGTTGCAGTGCAAGGGCTCTAGAGTGCATGGGCTCAGTAGTTGCGGTGCGCGAGCTTAGTTGCTGTGCGCGAGCTTAGTTGCGGTATGTGGGATTTTAGTTCCCCAGCCAGAGATCGAACCAATGTCCCCTGCATTGGGAGTGCAGAGTCTTAACCACTGGACCACCAGGGAAGTCTCCTAGTGGTACAAATGTTAAAAACACGGAAACAAATTAGGATGACCCCACTAGTGTTGCTTAGAATACAATCCCAGAAGCATTCCTGTAGGATTGGAATGCTGTTGAGCATTTACTGTCTGTGTGATGGAGTTCAGTGCTTTGTTAATAATTAGAGTGATGTGGCTTTGAGGTTAATTTTTAGAAAATTTCATTGATTTGATTATATTAAAGTCGGAAAAAATATTAGAGTATGTAGTGATATCTGCTTCTCTTTAATTTGTGCTTTTGAGCTGTATATTCCTTTTTTCTTTCTATTAAACTTAGAAAACATTGCTGTCTGAAACAAGTGCTCAGTCTTCAAAATCTCCATCCCTCTCTTCCAAGCAGCAGCATCAGCCAAGCGCCAGTTCAATTTTAGAAAGTCTGTTTCGATCTTTTGCTCCAGGAATGTCCACCTTCAGAGTGCTCTACAACTTAGAAGTAAGAAACCGCATTTCTTTTTATTTCATTTTAACAGATTCCTTTTGGCCTAAAGGTTCATGCTTTCAGATATCAGAAATAAGTAAATAGGTTTCTATTATGTTTGAATAGTTGATTTAAAAAAATTAGTTTTAATAAAAGTAAAAAATAGAATATAAATTGAAGTATTTTGTTGTTTTGGACTTTGAAAATGCTCAGTTTTCTTTTTCAATTTATACCTGTGTGCATTGTTATACTTGCAAAATAGCATGTAAATAAATAATTAGGAAGCTGTTATGTATTAAAATGTGTCATTGTCTTCCTCTGGAAGTTTTGCAAGTCTGTATAACATCAGTTACTAATCCTCAGCCTTCTTGTTATTAAATGCATCCTAACATTTTTAAAAAGCTATTGTAATTTGTGGCCATTAATGAAGCTTTATAAGGAGTTTGTCAGGAGTCACATTAACATTATTATTTCAAGGTTAAAAAAAAAGAATTGAAAGCATTTGAACAAAAGAATATTTTTATTACTCTTCTTCCCAATAGTAGCTTTAAACTAGTAGATTTAGTTCAGTAAACATTTACTGTTTACTATCTACAAGTCATTGTGGTATTTAAAGGATCAGAGTTGAAAAGACAAGATAATTGCTCCAAGATCTTATGAGTAAGACATAGGGGAGGCTGGATAGGCTGAGTCATGAAATGAAAACAGTAACAAAGCAGTGTGGAGAGTGGCCCACTCTTGGAGGATGAGGGGCTAGACCCTCAGGCCACTTAAGATCTGGAGAAAATAAAGCCCTGAATGATTTTGCTTTGCCCTAATATGTTCTATCCAGTCAATTATTTATTAAGGAATCCAGATCAGTGCCTAAGCAACCTTAATCATCAAGATAAATTACCATTTATCTTCAGTAGGTTTTGAATCACAACATAGGTCATAATTGGTAGGAAATTACCTGCTTGGGCATTTTTTCCAAGTTTTATTTCATCTGACAATCTAATTTGGAGTATAAAATTACATTCATTCATTTTTATGTTTCACTCATTTATATGGTGGAGCTGTGTTAACATTTCATATTTGCCTTTAAATAGTCATTCTTGTGAAAACATCTGTTGGGTTCAAAAGGAGAAAATATCTAGCAAATATTTTAAAAATAAAATGTCCTTATTTCTTGCAGACATTTAAAAATACATACAATATTCTAAAACAGAAGATTACTTAGAAATTTTTGGCTAACTCAAGCTTATGAAATTGGCATCTTACAATTACTGCCAGATTTGTCATTTGCTTTTGAATGATTGTCTCAAAAAGTTAAGGTATAAATTTTAACACCCACATTTGAGAGCACCCAGAGAAATAGAATGGCCCAACAGTGGGTCTAGCTTGTCATTGGCTACCTAGATTGCATTATCTTAGAGCCAAGGGGTTATATAAATTATCTCCGGTATAATTTTAGGACTTCTGATTAACTGGAAATTCCTCTGATAGGTTTTCTTCTGCTTGACACAAAAAATGTAGAAAACCTAACACTCCCAGAGCACTTATTTTTACTATTACCTGCAAGGTTAATGTCCTTGCATTTCAATCTTTAACTTATGTTTGCCTACTAGGAAAATTCACAGTGGATATTCCAAATACCCATTCCTTGGGAGAAACCTTCCATCTTTACTAAATTGTCCATTAAACATGGGGAGTGTGTGCATGTGGCTGTTGACATTCAGGAGGGGTTAGGATAGCAGAGGGTTCCCATTCTCCTGTGTGATGCTTGTGATCTGAGGCTGGTGAGCCTGTTTCCCAAAGGGCAGCTTAGGAAGAAAGCATCTTTTTTTTTTTTTTTTTTTAATTTTTTTTTTTTAAACCCACATTTGTTTATTTATTTTTATTTTTTTTGGCTATGTTGGTTCTTCACTTCTGTGCGAGGGCTTTCTCTAGTTGTGGCAAGCGGGGGGTCACTCTTCATCGCGGTGCGCGGGCCTCTCACTATCGAGGCCTCTCTTGTTGCTGGAGCACAGGCTCCAGATGCGCAGGCTCAGTAGCTGTGGCTCACAGGCCCAGTTGTTCCGCGGCATGTGGGATCTTCCCAGACCAGGGCTCGAACCCGTGTCCCCTGCATTAGCAGGCAGATTCCCAACCACTGCGCCACCAGGGAAGCCCGGAAGAAAGCATCTTTAAACAAAAATACCACATTAAAAATCTAAGCTCGTAAAACTAATAGGTTCATAGAAGCAGATTTTTTTGAATAGAAAAGGATCTTGAATTACATCTAGATTAAAACCTTGGGGAAACTGCGGCAATGAGCTTTAAAATTTTTACTAAATAAGCAGTTGTTTACTGGGCAGTTGTTTTGTGCCAGTGCTTGTACTAAAGCACCTTAAGCTTGTTTTATCTTACTTACAGACAATCCTCTGGTAAAGGTAATTATTGTCCTCATTTACCTGATGAGAAGCCTGAGGCAAAAAAAGGAAATTTACATATCTGAGATCTTTCAGCTTGTCGGTGGTAAAACTAGAATGTGAGCTAGATTCGTAGTCTCATACCACAGTATGATTATTTATGTGAAATGATTCTCTACTATACCAGAATATTTAGTTGAGCTTTCCTTTAGGTGGGTATTGCAGTGTCATAAAAGGGGCATGGGTATTAGAGTGAGGCACATCTGGACTTGAATTCTAACTATGTGACCTCGGGTGAGAGGTCACTTAACCTCTCAGGTCTCAGTCTTTACCTGTAGAGTAAAATACCTGTGCTGTGCATAGTGAGATTAAGAGAGAATGCATGTTAAGTACCTCACCTTATGCCTAGTACTTTGTAGATAGGTGCTCAGTAAATAGGAGTTAGAATCATTATCAGGCAACTCATCCAGCATTTATAATAAATGGGCTGTTTTAAAAGACTTTAGTTTATATACTTTTTCTAGAACATATCAGCATAACACATAATGTTACCTGCTCTTATCTAAGTCTGGGAGCCTGAGACCTTCACATTTGCTGGTTTCATAAAAAGAATACACCAGCTCTCTCAAAAACAGAAAAATTTTTCACGCTAAGTAAATGGAACTTGGGAAATGTGATTATTTTATTTGTGAAACATCAGCCTCCTTACTCTACTGGGGGTAAAAAGAAGAGCAGCATTTAAAGAGATTCTGACTCAAATTGTCTGATTGTTTTACTGAGTATAAAGGAGTAATTTCAACTGGAAATGTTGGGTGAGTAATTGTGCCTATCTTTTTCCAAGGTTCTAAGCTCCAAACTCATGCCAACAGCTGATGATGACATGGCAAGAAACTGTGCAAAATCCTTTTGTGAGAACTTCCTCAAAGCAGGAGGTTTGAGGTTAGAGTTTCGATATTATGTTATATGAATTGCAGAAAATGAATCTAGTTATTTTAGTTAATTTCTCCTGCCAAGCCTTGCTTATTCTTACAAGGCATTATGTGAAGCATTATGAGAGTTATAATAAGAAGGAATGATGTTTTAATCTTTGGAATATTTTAACTCATTTTATGACTTTTGATTATTTGGAAAACTGACAGAAGCATGTCTCTTTCCTCTCTGGTAGTGAGGGAAATTCTTGAGTAGAGGAGAGAAGGCTTACTGTTTCTGTTCATTCCCACATCAGTTTGAGATAAGGTGAATCTGATTGTCGGTAATCTATGTTGTGCAAGGCATTAGTGATGGGGGTGTAAAGATATTATCCCTGCCCTTGAGAGCCTCATGGTTTAATAAAGAATAACAAACAGTTATTGTAAGTATCAAAACAGAGGCTTATAAAAAGTGCTTTGCAGGGTGGGGAAGAAAGCAGTGGTTAAATGGTTAGATTTGCTTAGGATAATAAGTGTAGGAAATGCTTCCCAGAGAGTGACATTTGAGCTAGGAATTGAGCAATGAGTCGCCATTCCCTAGGTAAATAAGGGGAA
This sequence comes from Mesoplodon densirostris, assembly GCF_025265405.1. Lineage (NCBI taxonomy): Eukaryota > Metazoa > Chordata > Mammalia > Artiodactyla > Ziphiidae > Mesoplodon > Mesoplodon densirostris. Next base: position 47,655,136 of record NC_082662.1, on the reverse strand, counting down.
AAGGGCACTCTGAGCCAGAAGTGGAGTGGGGATGAGTGAAAGCATCATGGACTGTCTTGGGAAGTACAGTTGCCTAGTGAGGCTAGAGCAAAGGGTAAAGGAGAGAAATATGTAAAGAGGGGTCACATTGAGGAATTTCAGCATTATCTTGTAGACCATGGAAAAACAGGAGGTTTCTAACCCAGGAGTTACCTAGAACAGTTACTCTGGCTACAGTGGAGAAGATGAATAGAAGTGGGAGGGAGAGGCTGGAGGCAGGGAGAACTATAAGAACTATGACTGTTCCAGAGGAGAGGTGACAGTTTCTAAATATGGGACAGTGTGGTAGAAGGACATTTCTAAGGTGGAATAGGCAAGTCTTTATGACTAGATATAGGGTAGGAACATTTATAAAATGGCCTGTGATTTCCAGCTTGGGAGAGTGAGTGAGTGGTGAATCTTTAATCCATATGGGAAATAAATACGGAACGAGATGGAGGAAAGTGAGAAAGTCAAGAATTTGATTGCACACGAGGTCCCTGTGAGTCATGTGAAGAGGACAGTTTGGACATGATGCTCTTGAGAGAAGTGGAGAATGACACTAGAGGTTCAGGGAGACATCAGTGTGTAAGGAAAGCCTTAGGGCGTAAGCAGCTGGCCAAGTGTTGCATGGCAAGTGTAAGGGTGGGAAGCAGAATCAGTAAGTAGAAATCTCTTATTTATGTTGAGTGAGAAAAAGGAGGTGACAGGACTTTGAAGGGTAGAATAACTGAGGGAAAAGTTTGCTCTTCTGTTTTGATTTTAATTTGTAGAAGACTTGATTCTCATTATAGGCTGACTGAAAGGGGCCGATGAAAAATAAAAGAATAAAGATAAAAGAAAGGGGGATGATCAACCGATGGGGCTAAGTTCCACTGCAGTTGGAAGGAGATTTGCTCCAGAAAGAAGTAGGCATGCCATTTCATCTGTGGGAGGAAAGAGTGAAGACCAACTTGAAGTTTGAACGGAGGGTAATTGAAGGAATTCCTGTCTGGAGGCCTTCAGGGGAAGAGAAGTTGGGTGAGACCTTGAGGAGATAAAGGGGGTGGGAAACAGAGAAGTGGAACTAGAAGGTTAAAACTCATTTCAGATCCCTCAGCCAGTTACAGAGCTGTGCTAATAAAGGCATTTTACTTCTGGCTTATTTTTGAATGTCAGTTAACGTACATGCCTGCATTGTTCTAAGCACTGGGAACAGAGCAGTGAATAGATGAAACAAAAATCCATGTCCTCATGAAGCTTTTACAGTCTGGAACAGAAGACAAACAATAAACGAACAAGTCAAAGTGTATGTCAGGTGGTGATAAGAGCTGTAGAGTAAAATAAGACAAGGAAGAGTGGATGGAGAGGGTTTGATATCCAGTGGGGTGATCAGGGAAAGCTTCACTGATGGGGTGACATTTTACAAAGACCTGAAGGACGGGAGGGAGCAAGACCTGGAGATACGGGGGAAAGCTGTCCAGAGGAGCATCCAGTGCGAGTGCCTGTGTGGGCAAACCTGGTGCCTGCGAAGCCGGCAGGGGTCTAGTGTGGTTGAGGCCGAGTGAGGGGGCAGGGTAGGAAGCATGAGGTCACAGAGATACCAGAGGTCTGGATATGCAGGATCTTACAAGCTACTGTGAAGGAAATAGGAAGCCATGGGAGGATTTTGTGCAGAGCAGTTCCATGGTGACCTCCATTTTTAAAGGATCACTCTGGTTGATCTTTTGAGAATAGATTTTGGCGGTGAAACATCAAGAGTAGAATCAGGAAGAACTGTTGGGAAGCTTTTGCAGCAATATAGGTGGTAGTGGATATGAAAAACAAGCTTTGTGGAATACACCAATTCTGGACATATTTTTGAATTGACAGTTCTACTGGTACCAAGATAGCAGTTGATCGGTGCACTCCAAGCCAGTTAGTGAGAAGGAGAATCATCCAGACGCTCTGTGTTGGTCATCTTTTTGGCTAAGGAAGGAGTCTAATTCTAAATGGACCAGGAGGGTTACATGTACCATAGGAAATAATTGTAATAGGAATATGTATGATCCATTTATAGGTAAAGATCTTGTAGAAATTTTAAGTAACTGATAACATTTATAAGCAATCAAATTACTTACAGAAAATTTCCTATAAAAGAAATAGAAGTCTTTAATATCTGCCTTTTTTTTTTCTTTTCTTTGAAGTTTGGTTGTAAATGTCATGCAGAGGGATTCCATCCCATCAGAAGTAGACTATGAAACAAGGCAGGGAGTTTATTCCATCTGCCTACAACTTGCAAGGTATGTAAATACGTTGCGTTAGTCTCAGAAGGCAATTCTTGACTTTTTCTTCCAAACCCCATCCTTTAAAATAGTATGAAATGACCTTGACTAAGCCTAGCTTTTTGTTTCCTTTTAAGATTTTTACTTGTGGGACAAACATTGCCAACATTATTAGAGGAAGACCTCACCAAAGACGGCATAGAAGCACTTACTTCTCGCCCGTTCCGAAATGTCAGCCGGCAGACAAGCAGGCAGATGTCCTTATGTGGTACCCCAGAAAAGTCATCCTACCGACAGCTGTCAGTGTCTGACAGGTCTTCCATTAGGGTTGAGGAAATCATCCCTGCTGCTCGAGTCGCAATACAAGTAAGTGATTTGTGTATTCAAGAAATATTAAGTACCTCCTATTTAGAAGGCACTGGTGGTGGTATGCAGGTATAAAAATTACTGACATGAATATTGCCTTCAAGAAGCTTATGGTGAGTAAGAAAGAAGTCACTAGTGCAGAAATAACTGTAATTCAGGTAGAAGATATCAAATGTTAGAACTACAAAGACAAAGCATTCTACAGGCCATGAGAGGAGGTGGAATAAATTACCTTCATGTGTGGCTATCACGGATGATTTTATGTAGGAGGTGGCATTTGAGCTACGCCTTCAAGACTAGGTAGGGATTCGATATACAGAGATTAGCATGGAGAGAGAGGATAGTTGTTCAAGCAAAAGGGAGGGCGTGAGCAGTTAGAGAGAAAGCCAGAGCCTGTGTAGGTGGTCACACAGTGGTTCACATAGGCCAAAACGCAGAATGTGGAAGAGGGGAAACTATGAAAACAAAATTGATGATGGGTAATTTGAAGCCAGAACATGGAGAGTAGAGTTCTCTATATTACAAGTAGCAGAGGGGTAGTGAAAGTCTTTGAACAGTATGGAAGCATGGAAAAGACTATCTTGTGGATGATCTTGGAAGGAAACGAGTCTCAAAACTGAGACCAGGGCCTCCCTGGTGGCGCAGTGGTTGAGAGTCCGCCTGCCGATGCAGGGGACACGGGTTCGTGCCCCGATCCCGGAGGATCCCACATGCCGCGGAGCGGCTGGGCCCGCGAGCCATGGCCGCGGAGCCTGTGTGTCTGGAGCCTGTGCTCCGCAACGGGAGAGGCCACAACAGTGAGAGGCCCGCGTACAGCAAAAAAAAAAAAAAAAAAAAACTGAGACCAGGGGGAGGTTATTGAAGTCAGCGGGATGTGTTCAAGTACTACCTTTTCTCACAACACTCTTTCCATACTTCCTTAGACAATGGAAGTCAGTGATTTCACGTCTACTGTGGCTTGTTTCATGAGATTGTCATGGGCTGCAGCTGCAGGACGGCTCGACCTCGTTGGGAGTAGCCAACCAATTAAAGAAAGTAATTCTCTGTTTCCTGCTGGAATTCGAAACAGACTCAGCAGTTCAGGTACTGATTAAAAAGGATAAAGTAATTAGAATATTGGGCAGGAAGTAGCTGTAAGAATCATCTTTGTATAGGTTGTTCAGAGTCACAGAAAGGAGAAAGCCTTTTCTCTTGTTTTTGAGCGTAAGCTAAAACTAAATGTTTCTGAACATCAAGCTAAACACTCTAGATTTGTGCACATTCAAATATGCATGTATGCATATGCATACTTCATTTATGTATGTCATACTAAGAGAAAAAAAAAAGGTTATAAATACAGAATATAGAGAAACCAAGCAGAGTTTTAGCTTGCTGAGTGTAAAAGTGTAGTGAGGCCAATAATTGTGGCTGTAATAAAAATTCATCTAGAATTTTTACCTGGAAAAATTATTTTCTTGGTTTGGCCTGTTATTTTCTGTTAAGCCTTTATAAATAGCTTTATTTCTCAGCTTCATTTGGTTTCCCTACTCAATCTATGTGTGTGGATATACCTCAATATTAAAAAGTTTTTAAATTGTATGACATACACACAGCAAAGGGCAGAAATGCCAAATATGTAGGATTTTTAGGGTTTTTACATATGTGTAACCCATCTAAATCAAGATAAGGAACATTTCTAATATCCCAGGACTCCCACATGCCTCCAAAATTGCAATGTTCTTACTTCTATCACCTGACACTAGTTTTGTCTCATAAACATATTTTTTAATGGTTCCAAATGTGTTTTAAGTACAAAGCAATGAGGTTCGAATCAAGTGACTGAGTCTCTCTTGTTTCTTAGCCTAAAGTGTCTTCTTGAACTCTTTACTTTCACTTGAGGATTATGGGACTCATTAAAGGATATTATAATCTCAAGGGTCCTGTGGGATCCACAGTAACCTTCTGCTTGCCTGTTTCCAGGAAGCAATTGCAGCTCTGGAAGTGAAGGGGACCCGGTAGCCCTGCACGCAGGCATCTGTGTGCGACAGCAGTCCGTGTCCACCAAAGACTCACTGATTGCTGGAGAGGCTTTGTCTCTTCTTGTTACGTGCTTGCAGCTTCGGAGCCAACAACTGGGTATGCAGGAGGCTTACTTGCCATTCATCTCTTTTAGTAAAGGCCAGGTTTCTGTTAGGAATTATTTCTGTCCCTTCACAGATAAGGTCATGTTAATAGAAGTGGCAAAGGGGAAAGTTGGCATGTGGAATAGGTAAGAATAGTGCTAGAGTACTTAAATTCTGAACAGGTATTTATTGAGCGCCTTCTATATACAAGGTTCCACAGTAGGTGTTACAGGGCAGTATGTCTGCTCTCCAGGAGCTTACCATCTAGTGGAGGAATTAAAACAACCCAAAGTTGTATGTCATAAACTATAGAAGTAGAATTATATATCAATTCCTAAACTGATAATGACTCCAGTATCAAAAATCATGAAACTTAAGATTTGCCCTTTTGTCTTTATTGTTGGTTTTGGCAAACGAGGGCTGTTGCTAATCGTACTTTTAACATTAGACACCTCAGGGCTCAGTCCCTCATCTCTGTCTGCACTCATTCTCTCCACATAATCCCATCCACGTTCACAGCCTTAAATTCCCTCGGTGTGCTGATAACACTTAAATTTGGCTCTACGGCCTGGACCGCTCCCCTGACATCTCCACTTAGATATCAGATAGACTTCCCAAACTTGACATGTCCAGAACTGAACTACTGGTCTGGCCCATTACCACCCAAGAGATTTCCCATCTGAATTGATAGCAGTTTTATTCTTGGAGACATCCTTGATTCCTTTTTTTTTCACAGCCTTCTAATCTGTCAGCAGATCCTTCTTCAAATTCTATCTAGATCCACCCCTTAGACCACCTTCACTGTTAGCACCCTCTGACCCGTCATCATCTCTTACTTGGATTATAGCAGTAGTGCCCTGACTAATCTCCCTGCTTCTGCCCTTGCAGTTTATTCTCCACACAGTAACCAGAATGGACCTTCTAAAATGTAAGTCAGATTGTATCGCTCCTCTGTTTAAAACCTTGCAGTGGCCTCTTGGTTCACCCTGAGTGAAAGCCAGGTCTTTCCTAAGGCCTGACACCATCCACCCCCGTGACACCTGTGTGCCTTCCCCTTCTCCCGCTCTCCCCTCACGCACCATGCTTCAGCCACCCTGGCTTCCTGGCTGTTCCCTGACACTCAGGCACATTCCTGCCTCAGGGCCCTTGCACTGCCTTTTCCTAATTCCTGGTATGTTCTTGCCCTGCCTTTTTTAAAGAAGTCGCAACCCTTCTCTCACCCACCATCACCTGAAACCCTTTATTTTTTTTCTATATCACTTGTCACTTTATAGCATACGATATAATTTCTCTACTTACTGTGTTTATTGTCATTATCCCCTCCCCAACTAGATGGTAAGCTCCGTTAAGAACAGAGACTTCTGTTCATTTTGTTCCCTACTGAATCCTTAGCACCCAAACACTGTGTGATGTGTAGTAGGCCCTCAATAAATACTTACTCAGGGATGAGGTCTTAACAACTCCACTTTTAAAAACTGTACCAACACATCAGAGCCCTATTCTTCACTATTATTACTGATTCAGACTGCCTGTTCATAGAATTGGTGATCATTATGTATTTAGTATAACATCCACACTCATCATATAAGATGTCAAGATAAGCATATAGAAAAAGTTAGATGTTTATGGGACAGTTCAGTAATGTCAGAAATGATTTACTTTGGGCAGAAATGCTTTTAAAGGCTTATATATGAAAGTAATTCATTATGAAATGCTATCGAGCATATACCGTACTTTTAGTTCGATTTTCCTGCAATTGTTTAATTATAGAGATATTTTCAAATCAAGATGAAAAAATTATAACTTCAAGCTTTTTTTTATCATTTGTAAGTTTATTGTGGGGTACATTTTATAGTTCACAAGTATTGATAGTTTTATCAAGGCAAGACATTTATTCTGTAACTGGTATGCACACGGCATCATGCAAAAATGTCCAGGTGTGAAGATGACCAAGACACAGTCCTGCTCCTGAGCACCTTGGGCTCTCATGGGATAGACTCAGAGACGTGGGTGCAGCTGTGGAGGCACTGAATTTGATTCTGTGTGGAAGAAGAGATGATTTCTAAGATAGTTAAGCTTAAGAAATTATTCAGAATTTTTGAAATTTTGAAAATGTATTTCCTAACTTATTTTCCTCCCCTGCTCCCATTCTCTTTATTCTTACCATTAGCATCTTTCTATAACTTGCCCTGTGTTGCTGATTTTATCATTGATATTCTGCTTGGATCACCAAGTGCTGAGGTAAGGATTTTTTACTTTATAAAAAGCCCCTTTGGTCCTGTTCTGCATGGGCTCTCTGGATACCTGTGACATTATGGGGAGTATAGAAGGGATGGTGTTTAGTCCTCTCAGGGAATCAGACAGAAAGGCCACAGAGCACTCTGAAAGCAAAGTGACCATTCGGACTGTTGCCCTCCTTTCTGTTCCATATTTCACTGAAAGTTAAGAGACTACTGCTGTGATTAACTTGTGTTTGTTTATAAAAAAATCTTACAGCCAGTGTTCAGTATCCATAGCTGGCCAAGGCAGCTAGCATTAAGCATCAACAAGTTGGTCAAAATCAAGAAAGACCAACCTCAAGCCATGAACTTTCATTAGATTTTATAATCCTCATTTTTGTACCTGACCTTGAAAGTTAACTTTGAGGCACTTGCAGAAGAGTTTTTTCCTTATTTTCATTTACAGTAAATTATAAACCTATTGATTAGAGTACAGTACTAGAATAATTTGGGAAATTAGTTCCCAGACTACACTTGTTTTAAATTAGCCCTAGTTTATTCAGTGTAAACTTTACCATTAAAGATTGAAATACTCAAACCTTTACAGCATCCTTCACAGGTGGACTTTGGAGGAAAATAATTTTTTCAGCAGTCTGTAAGTGTTGGTTGATGTACTTCCTTTGCCACTAAAAATGTCATTTCAGATTCGCCGTGTTGCCTGTGATCAACTGTATACTCTTAGTCAGACAGATACTTCAGCCCATCCAGATGTGCAGAAGCCAAATCAGTTTCTCCTAGGTGTGATTCTCACTGCTCAGCTGCCTCTCTGGTCCCCAACTAGTATTATGCGAGGAGTCAATCAGAGGTATGTAAAGATGAAACAGTTCACATCATACAGAAAGAGAATGATGATTTGTGTACTGCTCCCCCAGAGTCCACAGTGCATGCTTGAGATGATGGACTTTCTCCTTTCCTCTTCCAACATTTGTACCCTGAAAGAGGGCATTTCAGGTTTTCTCCCAATTCAGGACAGAAGAGTTAGAAGAAACATTACCAGGCTTTCTTCCTCTCAAGCACCCCAACTCCCACCTCTGCTCCTCTTGGTCCCCTTACCCCAGAGAGAAAGAGGACTCACCTGGTGGTTGAGAAGCCACATGATTCAAGCCAGATCACTGTGTAAAGGTCACACTGCCCATGTCCACTTGTACCTCACTTTCTTAGCTCAGCCTACTTCATAACTCCATGTCTAGAGGTACTAGGGTATCCTTCTAGCTTGCTTTCTTGGTTTTATACATGCCTGAGCATGGAAGAAGGCTTGAGGTCCAGGCTCAGAGAATGACTTAAGTAAATCCATTCTGCCTGCCCCATCTTGTCTCCTCAGGCAAGCCTGCATGCAGGGCTGCCCCAGTGTAGGCCCAGGCTGGGAGATCAGAGATCTCACACTGACCTCAAGTTTAAGCCAGTTTCTCTAATTCAGCTTTACCAGCGAGCCCTTGCTCTGGGGCTTAGAAGGTACCACAGTGATTTGTGAAATCAATATGTATATGCTTTATAAATTAGAGCCCTTAGAGGGAAGAAACGTTAGAGCTACTCTAAACCCCTAACATATAAGCATACAAACTTGGGCTTTTTTTTTTTTTTAGTGTGGTAACATATATATAACAGAATGTTTAACATTTTTACCATTTTTAAGTGTACAGCTCAGTGGCCTTAAGTGTATTTACAGTTTTGTGCAACCATCTCCATCATCCATCTCCAAAACTTCTTTAGCATCCTAAACTGAAACTGTGTACCCAGTAAGAAGTCATTAGATAAAAGACTGATAAGGTTGACTCCATAAAAATTAAAATTTTCTATGTGGAAAAAAAATGCGGTAGAGTCAAGAGTCAGTTAAACTGACTAAATAGATTTATAACGTATATGACAGATAGAAGGCCAATTTTGCTAATATATGTGAAGAGCTGTTATAAACCACAAAAGACCAATAGCCAAATAGAAAAATGGACAAAAGAAATGAAGAGAGACAGTTCAAAGACAATCATGGAGATAATTTTTTTTTTCAGATTTGCTAATTTTTTTTTTACTGCGGCAAAATATGCATAACAAAATTTAGCGTTTTAATCATTTTGGGGGTATAACTTAGTGACATTAAGTACATACACATTATTGTGCAACCATCACCACTGTCCATTTCCAGAACTTTTTTGTCATCCCAAACTGAAACTCTGTTCCCATTAAACAGTAACTCCCCATTCATTTCCCTCCTCCCTCAAGGCACTGGCAACCACCATTCTACTTTGTCTCTATGAATTTGACTATTCTAGGTACCTCGTAAAAGTGGAATCATACAATATTTGTCCTTTGTGCTGGCTTATTTCAAGTAGCGTAATATTTTCAGGGTGTAAAGCCAGAATTTCAGAGAATGATTTTTCCCTGATAAAGGCATGTGGATTAAAAGTTACAGAAACTTCTGGGGCTTCCCTGGTGGCACAGTGGTTGAGAGTCCACTTGCCAATGCAGGGGACATGGGTTCGTGCCCCAGTCTGGGAAGATCCCACATGCCGCGGAGCGGCTGGGCCCGTGAGCCATGGCCGCTGAGCCTGCGCGTCTGGAGCCCGTGCTCCGCAACGGGAGAGGCCACAACAGTGAGAGGCCCACGTATCACAAAAAATAAATAAATAATTTAAAAAATAAAAAATAAAAAATAATAGTTTTTATTTATAGTCTTTTTTTGCCCTTGTACATTTTTTACTTTAGTATTCCAATTTTTCCTAGTTAAAAGTTTCCTAAAATCAGATAATCCTTTAATTAACTAGTTAGATCAGTGATTCTTTAGTTTAAATGTATAAGCCATTTTTTTAAGTAGTAAGCTGTTGTGCTTCTTGTTGTAAGAGTCAGATTATTTAACATAACTAACCATTAACAGTTTGATTTGTTATTAAATTCCTCTAAACTTTGGGAAAGAAACAGAAAGCATTAAATGAATTTTTTAACATACACTCTCAGAGAAGCTCTTGAATGTAAAGCATTTAATTTTACACAATATTGGATCTTTTAATTATGTGTTTTTATAATTTGAAAATTGCATTTCACAACTTTTTAATGCCCAAGTTTGGTACATATTTTCCCATAATAATAGTAGTGATGATAATTGCAGTTATCACGGGCTGATTATGTGCCACACAGTTTGCTAAATTCTTTAGATACATTTATCATTTAATCCTCACAATGGCCAAATGAGTTTGGCAGTTTTATTATCTATCCCCACTTTTTTAATAATCATAATTCTTGGTTCATTATGTAGTCTCATCATTAGTGCATTCTTGAGCCCTTTATGTTTGTGTATATGTGTGCATGTTTATTTCTAGTGCTCTAGTAAGCATTTTAGAAATCAGAAAACTGAGACAACTGAAATAAATTGTCCCTGGACACCCAGCTGTAAGTGGTGGAGCCAGGATTAAAAGTAAGGTCCGCCTGACTTTAAAACCTGTGCTCTTCACTTCTGTAATTGCAGAAAAAACTTCATTGATGATCCTAGATGAAAGAATTTACCTTTTTCTTCTCTTATCCACTTTATTTTGCTTCTTAGCACTTATCACCAATTGACATATGTATGTATTTTTCATCTGTTGTCTGTCTCCTTTGTTCACCGTTCCCCTAAAACAGTTCCAAGCGTATAGTAGGTGTGTATCAGTTGATATTTGAACAAATTAATTATGTATGCAGTCAGTGTGTACATCATTACATAATGTGATAGATTTAGTAAGTTTTCTCTCTTTACACTATTATTCCTATACTATATCTGTATAAGTAAAATCACTAGTGTGTGTCTTGCTAAAATACTGAAGTTGAATTGATGTAAAGTAGTTCTTTTATGCTTAGGAAAATTCTCTTATTCAGTTGTTTTATGAGCTTACTCTTACAAGGAAAATATTTTTTTATTTTCAAATCAGCCTTTTTTTAAATAACTGAAATCTGTTTTTTAGACTGTTATCCCAGTGCATGGAGTATTTTGATCTGAGGTGCCAATTATTAGATGATCTGACAAGTAAGTAGATGTCTAACTTTGATTTATGTTGGGGGAGGGGTTGGGAAGGACTAGAAAAGAAAGACAGACATTTCTAAATCTGACTTAATGTATCTCAGATACAAATAACATTAAAATTATTGTTTGAAGTTGAATTTTATTTTCTTGGAAATAGCATATAAACCCATGTACCAGTTATCTCTTCTGCTATTATATACCCAACCATTAATGTGTTAGAAGATTTGTTGATTTTAAAAATCGTCAAAGGCTCATATTTTAATTACACTGATACAGAACGATTAAGAAGAATCTTTCCGTTATAGTCAATTCTGACAGTTTTTAAGGTTTGAAGGAAAGAGGGAATCTCTGGTGAGATATGTTGATAGTAATAGAAGTGAGTGATAGAAGTCAGGTAATTGTTGAGTGTTAGGTGTTTGCGATATCATTGTTACAAACTCTTAGAGTGTTTAGATTTTAATCATCTGTACTTACTCTTATATAATGCAAAGGTTTGTTGGAGTCCTCTATGAAAATTTCAGTTGTTCCGGTCAAGAGTTTGTTAGTTTATTCCTTGTTCTTTACACAAAGCTTATAGGAAAGATTTGCTTCTGCCTATAGGAAATAAATAAAATGAAAGTCAGGATCAACAAAAATGTTAATTGGAAAAGAATGTCAAGACCAGGAGGTAAGAAAAAAAAAATACCTTGTGTATGTGCAGGCTGAAAAGCCCCACACAGTCAGAATTCGGTTTTGAGGAGGACCAAGGTAGAAAGGAAACCTCATTTGTTTGTTTGTTCTCAATACCCTAGAGGAAGAAACAGAATGGTTTCTCAAAAGAAACAGATCTTTTCCCCAGCACTCAAACCTAAAAGAAACTTCACACAAAGGTCTTCATGTAATGGACACATAAAGACAGAGTGACTAAGAAGCCTCAGCAGCATCTCTAAGGCAGATGCCTTCCTGGGTTTCATATGTGTCTCTCAGAAGCTGAGGACATAGTGCTCTGAGCAGGGCAGTGAAATTGGTTTTGTTGGAGCCTGAGATGATATAGTCTATGTGTCTTGATTCGGGGATAAGACCTGTACTATCTAGAGAAGTGGATGGACTACATGTCCATCAAACAGCCTAGCCTAGTACTGCATTTTTCAACTAGGCCTTCAGTGTTAAGTTGGGCAGCAGCCAGCGAAGGTTTGTTCTCTGGCTTGGACTTTGAGAGGGTATTCTGCTTTGCTGCTTGAGAACTGGACTCATGAGTTGTATGAGACACATACATCCTCAGAATGCATGAACAAGTTATTAGTGTAGGCCTTTGCTGTGCCATTGAGCCATAAGTAAGGGATCCAAGATCCCTTAATGGGATGTTGAGGGCAGGGAGAGAATATGTCTTGAAACAAGCAATATTTGCCATTTTGGGAGCATTTTCTGTATGCCAGTGCCTATACTAGACACTGTATACACAGCACCCTGCCGCGTAGGTGTTAGCCCCATTTCATAAATGAGGAAACAAGGATGCACAGTGTCGCCTGAAGTATCCCTTTCCACCTCACTCTGTGGGGCCTTGCCTGCCTGTGCCTGCAGTGCAGTGGGAAGAGAGCATGATTACTCCTGCTCTCCTCCCTAATCCCTGCTTCCAACATGGAATCTTGTTTTCAATCCTTGTTTGGAGGGGAAGGTGGAATACTTAATACAAAAGAGTGGTTCTCTGGAGGTTCGCTCATCATCTGGAAACATGGATTCTGCTGCTGCGCTGCGGACCCCTCTCTCCCTCACAGGGCTCCCCCCTCCCCTGGCATAGGTAACACGGTGGGAGTGACGGCTCTCCTCTCACCCCTCGACCCCTTCCTTCTCTAGAAGGGTTTCTTCCCTGGGACATCTGCTAACACCACCAAACAGGAGCTTCTTCGGAACAAGGAGTGTCCCTTTCATCTCGTACCCCCAGCGTCAGCACCATGACCTACACAGAGGAGGCACTCAGTACCGTTTGATTTGTGATGGAGGGAGGGAGGGAAGGAACGGACGTGTGTGAGCCTTCGTAGTCCTGTGGGCAGCTGCTGTTCATTAATGACAGTTTTTTAAAATCTGTGAAGTAGAAGATTGAGACTTGTCTCTGCTTACTTTAATTCAGGATTTTGACTCCATGAAAAGAAATCCTTCTTTCTTCAGGATGAGAGGTCGTTTTGTTTTGTTTTTCCATCTTAGCTTCAGAAATGGAGCAGTTAAGAATCAGCCCAGCTACCATGCTCGAAGATGAGATTACTTGGCTGGATAACTTTGAACCTAATCGCACAGCTGAATGTGAGACCAGTGAAGCAGATAACATCTTATTGGCAGGACACTTACGGCTCATCAAGACCCTTCTTTCACTCTGTGGGGCAGAAAAGGAAATGCTTGGTAATTATTACTTCATCTTATCATGTGACAGAGAACCTCAGTTCTCAGTTATTGCCATAATGTTGTATGAAATTGGGAAAATAAGATAGGTGCTAAATGTTCCATAGAAAATGGACCCTCAGACAATAGGGTATTGTCTGGAATTTTAGGGGCTAACAAATTTAAGGTGTATTTTATCTGTGTCATTAAACCATATAGAGAATTTTATAGCATTCAAAATAGTTGGCTCACATAACTTAGTAACAAATAAAAATTATAAATCAAAGTAGGTTTTTCTCTTATCTTTTTACTGTTACATACTTTATAAAATACAGTCCGTTTTATGTCTTACCTCTTTTAAGGATAATTCTTGTCTGGAGAGGCAGCCCCCAACTACCACCCCTGGATGGTGGGATACACATATAACTTGTAAAACCATATCTGGTATTATAAATTATATTCAGAAGACAAATCAAAATGTTAATTATCACTTTTTTCACACAAACTGAGTTCTATAAAAATCTTCTTGGCTATTGGGGATACATAGAAAAGAGTGATTCTAAACCAGGGTGAGATGGGCACATCATTTTTACCTAAAGATTTTTAAAGTTTTAAACACTTTTACGTGGATTCCCCTATGCCCAAAGTAAAAGTTAATTATTCACTCAAACCGTCTGCCTTGTGATGTTCTTGGCATTTGTGTTTCTGAAGTGAAAGCTTAACTCCTTTCACTCTATTGTAAGCTCATAAAGGAAGGTTCCTTCACTTGTCTATCTTTGCATCCTGTCCCGACTCTCCCACCCATCCCCACTCCTCTGCCTCACAGATCTTTGCCATGTATTATAAGTGCTCAAAAAATGAGCGTCAAGTTAAATTGAAGGCCTTGCCTTTGGGTGGCCTCAGGTGCCTTTGCTGCTCTGATATGAAAGTGCAAGACAAGATCTTTGAATTAAAATATGTGTTCATCCTCAACATGAATATTATGCTCTATTCCAGGTTCATCACTCATTAAACCATTGTTAGATGACTTCCTTTTCCGAGCTTCTAGAATTATTTTAAATAGTCATTCTCCAGCTGGCAGTGCCGCCATCAGTCAACAGGACTTTCATCCAAAGTATGGAAAATGCACGTTGTGTTCAGTTTTGGTAAAAATTCTAATTCGAAACTTTAGTCCAAAAAAGATTTTCTTAACTTGGAGTTTGTCTTCCATCTTGTGAGTGTGTGTAGCTTGTAAGACATTATCCACTGTGTAAAGAAATGCATGTAAGGGGGCTTAGGATAAAGCCTGCCTGGCACATAGTAATCGCTGAGCTGGTACTATTATTATCATCAAGATGGAAGAATAAGTAATACTGTGGTTAAGGTGGTCAGTAACAAATTCCAAGAGAAACTGAGGTTGTAAGAATTGCTTCCAAAGTAAAGATAAATAGGCTCTGGGTCTTGAGGGTTTCTTTCTGCTAGGAGAAAAGCATAGGTGCTTTAGTGCATGAACCTTGTGATTTGCTGAGTATTGACTGTGTCCTTATAATTAAAACTGCTAGTGATTTATTACAGTGGTAATTTTAGAGTCAAATTTTATATTAGTTTTTATGGGTAGAAATTTGAAAGATCTTTTGTAATGTTGACCCTTCGTGGGTGATGTTTGTACTCTTGGAAATAGGAAGAGGCAGCTACAAGCTGCCATCTTATTTACTCTGAATCTAACTTAACCTCATTCTTTTCTCACGAAAACCAGAGTTAATTGAGTAATCCTGAAGAAACTGAGGATTTGGTATTTAACCAGTGAAAAAAATTCCCATACAATTTCTGTGGTTATTGAAATGGGCAAGGCATAATAAGCAGTATTTTATGGAATCTTAAGAAGTATCTTACCATGTATGAATATTTCTCTATCTAGAGATTCCTTATTAGCAAAATCTGTTTTAGGTAATAAACCTTCATTAAAACTCTTGGGGTGTCCCTCACACTGTCACTCCCATCCTTACCTCTGCCCTAGTCTTGTTCTGGAAGATTTGGTGCTAGCTCTGTGGGAGTCTTTTATTAAAGCAGTAGAAACACGTGAGTATTTCAGTTTTCAGTGAACAGAGAAAATAAATTTTCAGCCGTTCTGCTGAAATTTTTTTCATGAATTCTTCCATTTGTAATTATTAAAAGTAATACATCCGTCAACGAGGAGTTGTGTTTTTTTAATCACATACAGTGCCTTGAATAGAAAAGGAAACATTTTGTTTCATCCAGTGTACTGAACGGTGTTCATTGAGCACAGTGACTCCCAGCCTTTTCCCACCTAAACACGAAAGCCAGAAAGAGATTTAAAATACACAGAAAGTCTTTTCACAAGTAATGCTATTCTTATATCACACCAACAAAAGAACTTCTTGATGTTTAACCTGTATATATGGTACCTTCTATTCATTCTTTACCTGTCCCTTGCAACCCAGAAATGCAGGTGAGAAGCAAAGGGCAGTGCCAGCTCCATGGCTCTTGTCCTCAGTGCCTGATGCAGTTCTGATCTCCATGCCCTTCAACCCCTTCTTAAACATACCTCCCACACTCCACTCCATAAGTGTTTCTCTCAAAGGTTGGATGTCCTCTTTTCTGTGTATCCTTCCTAACCTGTGATCTCCTAACAAATGCACGGTTGGCTTAGGTGACTGTGAGAAATTACTGTCCATCCCCTAAGTGATTACTACTAAAGATGAGCAGTAAAGAAGCCTTTGGTTTCCTGCAGAATGCTTGCCAGTTATCTCTCATTGTCACTTTAAACAAATGACTTGGCAAACTATTTCTGTCTCCACAGTTTCATAGATAGAAAGTTGATTAGTGTCCTTGAGGAATTTTTTATCTGCAGGTGCACAGCAAATGTTTATGGGCATCTATTCTGATTTGTATAGCTTTCTGCCATGTAGATATTTGAATTTCAGGGCAGTATCTACAAAAACCTTGCTTTCTACCTACTTTAATTGAAAGATAGTTATTTCCATGTTGTGTTTTTGGTAAAGTTTTCAGACTCTCTGTTCTCTATTCTTGCTGATCCATCCCTTAGATAATAATATGGAGTCATAATTGAAAGATTTGCTACTTTATCATCAGGCCAAGAAGATACTTAGCTCTAAACCATAATCATCCCTCCTGTATTCATGGTCTCTTCCTTTGTTAAGTAAGCACCTCCCACTAGATTACTAGGTTGTGCCATCAGACCTGACTTAACCCTGTTTTAGGAATTGCAGCTCTTATATTTTCATTTCAAATGTTGATTTAGTTTAATGAGCGACTTAAGTAAATTATTCACTGTTGAAATTGACTTATGTCGTTTGTTTTTAGATGTAGTACAGTGAATAGCCGATTGGCAGCCTACGAAGTCCTTGTAATGCTGGCTGATAGCTCACCTTCAAATCTTCAAATTATTACAAAAGAACTACTTTCTATGCATCATCAACCTGATCCTGCTCTTACCAAGGAGTTTGATGTAAGTTTTCTAGACCTCAATGCACTTAATTTTTTTAGAATGCTCTCTTAAACATAGTATTTTAAAACTATGTTTGCATTATCCTAGTCACAAAGAAAATCAGTGTTATTCTTTTGCTTATCAAATTCACGTACTCAAATCAACTATAATCTATAGTGTATTACACTAATACACTAATATATTACTAAATGGTACCCTTCTGATTAAAAAAGAGGAGAGATTTTCAAGTCAGTTGATAATTACTCTCAGTAAAAAGTAGCATTTCAGTCTATTTTTTGAGGAACTATGCATGGCACAGTGCCAGGCACTAGAGCTACAAATTCCAGAAAACATTGGTTCTGTCACAGTATAGTCTATGTTCACTTAAATTCAACTAAGATTTATTGAGTTTACTATGCGCTAAGGTGTTGTTGGCTTTTGGAGCTCAGAAATGAAGATAGAACCCAGCACTAAGACTGAGGTATGTCCTGAATGCTCTACTAACAGAGAGGCACTTCAACACCAGATGGTGGTGTTTTAGTAAGCTTCTTAGAAATGATGGAAGTTAAAATAGAGCCCTTAAGAGTGATGAGCCAGTTGAAGCAAGGTGGGAAGGTCATTCCAGACATGAGAAGCCATGGACAGCTTTGTATATGTTGGGATCTGCAAGAGGGAAGCAAGCTGCAGATGCCCTGGAACACCAGACCAGGAGTGGGAGGATGCTTTTAAAGCATTCTCCACTAACATCATAAAGAGGCAGTCTTATCCCTTTGGATGCCTGAGCTGAGTACTATGGAACATACAAGTTAGGCAGGAAAAGAAGTGAGAACAGGTGTTCTAAGTAGAGGAAAGAGCACTTGCAAAGTAGGATGTGAATGCGTAAATTGGGAACTATTTTGGTATGAACTGTTTAGTTTATAATGCTTACTTTATGCTATGCTTTAAGGGTTTTTTTTTAATTAATTAATTTATTTATTTATTAATTTATGGCTGTGTTGGGTCTTTGTTTCTGTGAGAGGGCTTTCTCTAGTTGTGGCAAGTGGGGGGCACTCTTCATTGCGGTGCGCGGGCCTCTCACTATCGCGGCCTCTCTTGTTGGGGAGCACAGGCTCTAGACGTGCAGGCTCAGTAGCAGTGGCTCGCAGGCCTAGCCGGTCTGCGGCATGTGGGATCCTCCCAGACCAGGGCTTGAACCTGTGTCCCCTGCATTAGCAGGCAGATTCTCAACCACTGCACCACCAGGGAAGCCCTATGCTTTAAGTTTTACATGCACTTATTTAATAATCAGATTAAAATGACAATCTTAGTAAGTCAGGGATTATATCAGCATAGTGAAAATATTTGTCATATAAATACTTACATTTTTAGCACTGTTATACACCAGTTTTTCTTATTTTATAACTTTTTTTTTTAGTCTGTGCTTTGGACTACAAATAAATTACACTGTTAATTAGATCTTAGAAATCACCCTGCTCTAAGTGCATGTTGAATGTTAATGAAAAGTATGTGATATTTAGCAATTCCTTTCAGTCCAGAAGACCTCCAGGGTTTTGTCAGTTGGTTAGTTATTTCACCGTTACACGTACTTGATATATGCAGATAACATGATTCTGGTCATAGGATTAGAACCAAGAGTCTTCTGTAATAGCATTTCGGAGTGTGTCATTACAATATCCATTGAAGTGCCGTGTTGAACTTGTATCCAAGATGCCTTTTCTAGATGATTTCTACCTAGAAAAATACTGTACTAGAATCTACATTGTTACAGATCATCCTTAAGTGAAATGCTAGGGTGTTTACGTACTTATTTAATGGCATGCTTATTAGAGGAAGTTCAGTAGAACGTTACCTTCTCAAAAAAGGAAGGGAAGGGGCTTCCCTGGTGGTGCAGTGGTTGAGAGTCTGCCTGCCGATGCAGGAGACGCGGGTTTGTGCCCCGGTCCGAGAGGATCCCACATGCCGCAGAGTGGCTGGGCCCGTGAGCCATGGCCGCTGAGCCTGTGCGTCTGGAGCCTGTGCTCTGCAACTGGAGAGGCCACAACAGTGAGAGGCCCACATACCGAAAAAAAAAAAAGGAAGGGAAGGAATATGAGCCTTCCTTGACTATCCAGACAGGTTAGGATTCTTATAGTAAACACTTCATAGAACCTTTCCTACTTTTCAGATTACTACCTCAGTTTGTAAATACATAGCAGCATTTTTATTTAATTAATGTATACCCTACTATAATGTAAGCTCCTTGAGATCAAGCACTAAATACATTTCTGCTTTCTCTCATGTCCCTGGCACAATGCCTGGCACATTGTGCTCTTAAGAAATGTTTGTCGAATGATAATCAAGTGACTAAATGCAGGACTACATAGTGGATGTATAGATACATGCTTTGTATATATGTGAGGTACTTTAGGAACTAAAAGGAAACATTGAGATAGTAGTTTTAGAATTGTATTGCATCTGCAGAGGTACTCCATGAACATAAGTTTGCTACCATAACTCGTAACACACTGAATGGATAAATCTATATCTCTCTTTTCCTCTCAGACATCTCATAAAGCTGTAAGGAAATGTGCTGGTGGCAGAGATACTAATTCTCTCTCTCTCTATTTCTGCTCCTCTCTTTCCTAGTACCTTCCCCCAGTGGATAGCAGGTCCAGCTCAGGGTTTGTGGGACTGAGGAATGGTGGCGCTACATGTTACATGAATGCAGTCTTCCAGCAGCTGTATATGCAACCTGGTCTCCCGGAGGTGATTTTCTTCCTCTTTCCTGTTTAGTATCATAAATGATGTATGTGTACATTGCTTGAGAACTGTTCCATATGCATATATTGCATTTTGGGGTTTACTAAACTGGACATAATTAGAGATTCTCTAGTAGCTTCTGAAATCTGTATAGACAACATTGTTCATAGTCACATATTTTTGTCTATCTGTTGAGGTAATATGCTGCCTGTTTGACAGATGGATTTGACTTAATGTGATTTTTGAACTCCTCAATTATTCTCAAATTGTATTCCATAAAGCTACTAACACTTTTGGTATTTTAGAAATATTTAGACTCTATCATTAGCATTCTGTAATAATCTATTAGTAGCTTGTGATATAGCAAAGCTATGAAATAGTTTTGAGAATATTCTGTGTGTCATCATGTCACACTTATTTCTTATAGAGATCCTGGCATTACTAGTTCCAGTTTTTCATAATCGAACAGAAGCTCAAAGAGATGATTTATTCATGATTACACCAGCTAGGAAGCGTTGAAGCTAAACATATGCAGAGTTATAGCCATATACAAACATACATACCATTCTGAAGGAGCAGTGGGTACTCACACATACAGAAGTCAAGATTTTCTGAAAGCAGTTGAATATTTCTAATTTAATACAGTTCATTTCTTTTTAGTCATTACTTTCAGTGGATGATGACACGGACAATCCAGATGATAGTGTATTCTACCAAGTGCAGTCTCTCTTTGGGCATTTGATGGAAAGCAAGCTGCAGTACTATGTACCTGAGAACTTTTGGAAGGTATTTTACCCAGTAACTCTTTAGATTGAAGGGTGTTAGGTATTTGGAGTGTGGCTGCATTCTTCCTCTAGTGTCTTGTTTATTGACCCTAGACCAATCCCATTGCTAAGAACCTATAAAAGAAATGTCTATACCATTCTTATTGGCATTGGAGCTTGAGTCAAGTGATTAGAATGTTGAGAATAGTCATTTATAATTTCTAGGGTTTTGCTAATCTTAAATGTTTTGACTATTTCCCATTATTCTTATTTAGCTGTTTGAAATATTTGTTCAAATTATTCCTCTGAATTTATGCCAATTTCACTAATACCTCTAAATAAAGAACATTCTTCTAAAGCATTGCTTTACTGTGTTTTACCTTATATTCTCCCCTATAGGTTGGTTAGTTTCTAAGAGAGAAACTCTGTTCCCTGGCCTTAGATCTCACCCTCTATGGTTTCATAGACTTAGTATAAAGGGACCGAGGAAAAACATAGATGGCTGAATGCAAACTAATCTCACGTCAGTAAAAACTTTTATACCCTAATAGTAAACTTGGTTTTTAGAAGCATTTAAGGACTCTCATTTTCCTTTTCTACCATATTCAGAAATTGCTACTTTTCCTGTAACGACATATTTAATTCTTGTTACATAGATTTTCAAGATGTGGAACAAAGAACTTTATGTGAGAGAACAACAGGATGCATATGAATTCTTCACCAGTCTCATCGATCAGATGGATGAATATCTCAAGGTAGAAAAAGTTTCATTTTCCCTCTAACTCCCTCAAACTCTGTAACATGAGAGCAGTGGTTTAGGATTTGGGATTACTATGAAACTGACAAATCAGAAAGTGATCGTCTTTAATACCACAACAGTAATTCATTTCTTCTGGGTTTGAATATCAAAACATATACAGAACACTATAGATTATAGATTTATTTTCTTCTTAATTCATCTGACACTTGATAAAGTATGTAACTCTTAACCTATACCCCGTAATGATAATCATTTGTAGCTACACGCTCTGTGTCCGCATGGAAGTAACCTGGCCTCAGAGGAGTGCTGCTGTCACCGGTGAACTGATGGCCCCGTGCAGAGCTGTTTTGCTTTGTCAAAGGGTACAAAAGGACCAGGTTCAAAAGTTGTTTGTGGTTGTGCGACCCAAAGCTTTCTACCTCTACCCAGGAAAATGTGTCACAAACTTCCTAAGTGGTATTGCCTTCTAAGATACAGACAGCCTCCCATCACTGCCAGCATTTGCCTTTCCTCTCAGTAGGCACAAGTTATCCATTTCTTTTTTAAAAAATAACTCATAGGGACTTCCCTCGTGGTCCAGTGGTTAGGACTCCACACTTCTGCTGCAGGGGGCACGGGTTCAATCCCTGGTCGGGGAACTAGATCCCACATGCATGCTGCAGCTAAGAGTTCGCATGCCACAACTAAGGAGCCAGCGATCCGCAACTAAGGAGCCAGTGAGCCACAACTAAGGAGCCCACCTGCCGCAACCAAGACCTGGCGCAACTAGGAAAAAAAGAAAAATAACCTATAGGGACTTCCCTGGCAGTCCAGTGGTTAGGACTGCACACTTCCACTGCAGGGGGCACGGGTTTGATCCCTGGTTGGGGAACTAAGATCCCGAAACCTGCACAGCACAGCCAAAAAAATAAATAAAAATAACTTACAAATTTGTAGCATTCTATCCACAAGAAAAAAGAAAAGATCATGGAGAGTTACTGCTAGCTTGGTAATTGGGGCAAGGGGAGAAGGATTCGGGATCATCATGGAGAATGCAGTCCTGTCATCAGCGTGGCTGACGGCGCTCTTCTTCCTTTTCTGATCATTTGCATTACTCTGGCAGCGGGTCTCATGGGTTATAATTCTTTCATTAGTTCCCAGCTTAAACTACCAAGCTGACTTGTTTTATTTTGTTGGTTAAATTAAAATCTGTGCTTTAGCTCAGGTCTAAGTAAAATTCTGTATAAACAACCTAAAAGTTCTAGAGGCATCAACTAAAATTTTAACTTTTTATTTCAACAGAAAATGGGGAGAGACCAAATTTTTAAGAATACTTTTCAGGGCATCTATTCTGATCAGAAGATCTGTAAAGACTGTCCTCACAGGTTAGTGAAGATAACACTGACATCAAAAAATAATCACCATCATTTTTAAATGATTCTTCTAGAATGTTGTAAATTTTTTATTCATTGAGAGGTTTGCAGATATATCTCCTAATAGATCTATAAATGTTTATTGAATTAAATTTCTTTGGGGAAATTTCCAGGGAATTAATTTCCATTTCTAAAATTTCTTTCTTGAAATTCATAATTTTAAGCAATTCTGAGTGGTTGAAAATTGGCATTTTTATTTAGTGTACTTTTAGAAGGATGAGAAGGTGTGTCTTAATTATAGTGATTAGGAATATATCAATAGTTCTGTGTTCAATCTCAAGTATTGTGATAATTTCAAGATTTTTAAATTCCATTGCTGATATGGTGTTCCTATTATTTCCTAAGCAGATATGAGCGCGAGGAAGCTTTCATGGCTCTCAATCTAGGAGTTACTTCCTGTCAGAGTTTGGAAATTTCTTTGGACCAGTTTGTTAGAGGAGAAGTTCTAGAGGGAAGTAATGCATATTACTGTGAAAAGTGTAAAGAAAAGGTATTACATTTGCCCTTTTCAAAACACAAGATTAATTTGTTATTCATGGACTTTGTCTTTATGTTTTATGTAACATCAGTATTAAGCTCCTATTGTTACTGCCATTAAATTGTGGCATGACTTGTGTTCACAGAGGTGGGAAAGCCCTGTAGAAATCTGTGACCTTCATATTAATTACTTTGTTATTTTATTGTCTCCATGGAGATAATTGGGTTTTGCTTCTCTTTAGAGAACAACAGTGAAAAGGACCTGTATTAAGTCGTTACCTAGTGTCTTGGTCATCCACCTGATGAGATTTGGATTTGACTGGGAGAGTGGACGCTCCATTAAATATGATGAACAGATAAGGGTAACTTATTTTTTTTTCTTGGTTTTTTAATAACCATTATTACTGTTCTCCCTTTATTGTTTCCTTTTTATATTTTCAAATTTCATCTAAAATGTGAAAGGCCGTGGTCTCAGCGTTCTGAGAAGTGCACAGCCCCTCGTCTTAAGCAGCTGCTGCTAGTGGTACCGGCAGATCTCTAGACAGTAACCCTCATTTCTAGAAGGCATCCTAGTGACAGCTATGAAGTGAAATCCTTTCCTTAATGCTCAAGCAAGAGACTGCTTAAACCTTCCTAGACTTGTGAGCCATTCTGAAATTGTGTACTTGAATTGGAGGGTAGTCCTAGCTTAAATTAGGAAAACACATCCTTCTTCTTTGTACAGACTTAATTGGGTGTGACCCTATATGTTACTAACCAACACTAATGTGCTCTTTTTGCTTTTTAAATAGTTTCCCTGGATGCTAAACATGGAGCCTTACACAGTTTCAGGAATGGCTCGCCAAGATTCATCTTCGGAAGTTGGTGAAAACGGGCGAAATATGGATCAGGGAGGTGGAGGATCTCCACGAAAAAAAGTTGCCCTCACAGAAAACTACGAACTTGTCGGTGTCATTGTACATAGTGGGCAGGCACATGCAGGCCACTACTATTCCTTCATCAAGGACAGGCGGTAAGGGGTTCTTGTACAGCTCCCTCACTCCACCCTTCCAGTAGTCTCTCCTCCGTTCCCTGCCCTGCTGTACCTCTCCTCCACTCCCCCTGCTTTCCTATGTCCCTCCTCTGCTCCCCCTGCCCTGCTGTACCTCTCCTCTGCTACCCGTATCCTCCTATACCTTTTCTATGCATTCTCTGCCCTCCTGTATCCCTCCTCCGCTCCCCCTGCCCCCCTGTATCTCTCCTCTGCTCTCCCTGCCCTACTTTGTCATCCACACTTATTACATTGCAAAGAAGCTTTCTCATTGTTCTTTGACCTTATTTCATATTGGATTTTTACAACTTGTTGCAATTGTTTTATCCCTTCAATTTGAAAAGTTGTTTAAGAAATTGAAGTAACTGTTGCTATATTTTTCTTAGGTGTTTTCAAATGGTAATTACCTGCTATATTTGTAGACAATACATAGAGATAAATGCTGGGGATGGGGATGTTTGATTTGTAACCTCATAATATTTGTTTTATCAAATCTGTGCTCTAGGGGATGTGGAAAAGGAAAGTGGTATAAATTTAATGACACAGTTATAGAAGAATTTGACCTAAATGATGAGACCCTAGAGTACGAATGCTTTGGAGGAGAATATAGACCAAAAGTTTATGATCAAAGTAAGTATTTGCAAATGTATATTTTCCATTAGTTTTATTTTCTTAATTTATAGTTTTCTATCAAATTGGAAGCAGTATTTTTTATATAAAAAATAGAAAAGATTTTATTTTTTTTTACATACTACTGCTCTAGCCATGTAGATCCACGAACTCCTTGATAGCCAGGTTGAAAAGGTTCAAGCTGCTTACAGAATTCTTTTTAAATAATTCCTTACAACAGCCCTGGAATGGGGGTGAGTTAAATGGAAGAAATCAATATTAAAGAACAACTTGAAAGAATTTCAACCTTAAAAATAGTTTCAGAAGTAGTAGTCCACTCAAATTTTCAAATTTCCTTTTCACTTATATAGAGGTGTGATTAATGGAGAAGACATTTCTAGCACCTGTGTTTTTAAAACCTTATTTGTTATGCAGTGTGGTAAAGGAATCTTTCCACAACTCTACCCTCAGAAGAAAAAATACAAGGAAAAGTACATCAAAGAATCCCACCAGAATTTGCTATTTGAAGAAGAAATATTTTTCAGAGACCTTGACATTTTTGAAACCTGATTTTGAAATACTCTAGGGGCATTAAAATTTTTCCACCTGTATGAGATCCACAATGTTAGATTTTGACACCAGACCATGGTAGTCATGCATCTAATGGTAGTAACCTTTATTAGCTGAACATAGTGTCATTGCCAAAATTTACCTGAATTTGGCTCTTCTATGCAGAAATGGTTAAGTGAGGCGAATTATAATCCCATCCTATGCCACAGAACTTATTTTTAAATGTTACTTGCCTTTTGATTAAATTTCCACACACCTCGGCATGTTTACCTTCTTTCCCCTACTCTGCTACCATCCAACTCCTTACTCCCTGCCCCTCTGCATCACCTTCGGAGTGATTTCAAGCAGTGCTCTAAAAAGACGCACACTTCACTTACGCTTTCCATTTAACAAATTTAGTAAGTAATTACTTGCTGGATTTGTGGGTCCTTTGTTATAGATTGTCAAGACAAAAAAAAAACACCTTTTTTATTTACAAAGAGATTTTTCTTATTGTCTCGTTATGAAGCGAACCCATATACTGACGTACGCCGAAGATACTGGAATGCCTATATGCTCTTCTACCAAAGGGTGTCTGATCAGAACTCTCCTGTGTTACCAAAGAAAAGTCGAGTCAGCGTTGTGCGGCAGGAAGCTGAGGATCTCTCTCTGTGAGTTTCTCCTCTGTGTAATTTGCTGTGTGATTGCAGTAGGTGATACCGTGATCTTCAGAGTATGCTGTTTGGGATTTAAGGGTAATTAGCTAAGCTAGAGATAAATTCTAAAAAGAAAATAAGTAAATCCCTCTACCCCTTTTCTTTCTTCTTGCTGCTACCTGGTCATTATTTCCTTGGCAAGAAGTTATTTTGTTTTCAGAAACGTGCATAGAAATTATTTCATTCTAGAATTGAGATTTTTTTTTTAAATCTCGTTTATTGAGTACACTTTATGTCCAGAGCATAGTTTTGGGTTGGCCAAAAAGTGCCTTCAGTTTTTAAGTAAAAATAAAAGACAAATTTTTTATTTTCACCAAGATCTTTATTGAATAATGTATTCACCCTTTTGTCCCACTATCTTCCACCATTTTTCAGGCAAATTCATAATTCTATCTTCCCAAAACGTTTAATCTTTTTGAGCAAAGAACTCTGGAGCCTTTTACAGTCTTCCAGGGAATTGAAATTTTTTCCATTAAGAGAATTTTGTAAAAACCAAAATAAATGGAAATCCAAAGGTGCAAAGTCTGGTGAATATGGCGGATGAATCAAAACTTCCCAGCCAAGCTGTAACAGTTTTTGCCTGGTCATCAAACAAACATGCAGTCTTGTGTTATCCTGATGAAAGATTATGCATTTTATGTTGACTAATTCTAGATGCTTTTTGTCGAGTGCTGCTTTCAGTTGATCTAATTGGGAGCAGTATTTGTTGGAATTAATCGTTTGGTTTTCCGGAAGGAGCTCATAATAGAGGACCCCCTTCCAATCCCACCATATACACAACATCACCTTCTTTGGATGAAGACCACCATCCTTTGGTGTGGTTGGTGCTGGTTCATTTCGCTTGCCCCACGATCTCTTCCTTTCCACGTTATTGTACAGTATCCACTTTTCATCACCCATCACAATTTGTTTTAAAAATGGAACATTTTCATTACGTTTAAGTAGAGAATCGCTTGTGGAAATACGGTCAAGAAGGGTTTTTTTCGCTTAACTTACGTGGAACCCAAACATCAAAGCAATTCACATAACCCAGCTGGTGCAAATGATTTTCAGTGCTTGATTTGGATATTTTGAGTATGTCGGCTATCTCCCGCGTGGTAGAATGTTGATTGTTCTCAATTAATGTCTCGATTGGATTGCTGTCAACTGCAACTGGTCTCCCCAACCGTGGAGCATCGTCCAGTGAGAAATTTCCAGCATGAAACTTCGCAAACCACTTTTGACATGTTCGATCAGTCACAGCACCTTCTCCATACACTGCACAAATCTTTTTTTTGCATTTCAGTTGCTTTTTTTACCTTTCTTGAAATAATAAAGCATAATTTGCCAAAAATGTTGCTTTGTTTCTTCCATCTTAAATATTAAAATGGCTACACAAAAATTCACCAATTTTGATAAGTCTTTTTTTTAATGCACTCTGATCTGACAGCTGTCACATACAGTCTAATAAAATTGTTCTGAATGAAGTTAAAGACAACTAAGTGCTACTAGAGCCGTCTTACGGAAAAAAAACGAACCAACCTTTTGGCCAACCCAATACTATACCAGCACTGTCTGAAAAGTTTTTTTAAAGGTCCTGTTTTCTGTGAATTTGCATTTTAATACATTAGATCAGGAAAGTATACAGTTTAAGTCTAATACCCTGTTTATGTTAAGTTTGTCCGGTTGTAGCAAACTACTAAAACAATAGCTATTTTATTCTAGACAAACACTTTTCTGATTCCATCTCTTAGGTCAGC
This sequence comes from Mesoplodon densirostris, assembly GCF_025265405.1. NCBI lineage: Eukaryota > Metazoa > Chordata > Mammalia > Artiodactyla > Ziphiidae > Mesoplodon > Mesoplodon densirostris. Next base: position 47,627,548 of record NC_082662.1, on the reverse strand, counting down.
ACCATCTTCACCAGAAATTTCACCTCAGTCATCTCCTCGGCCCCATAGGCCTAACAATGACCGGCTCTCTATTCTAACCAAGCTGGTTAAAAAGGGCGAGAAGAAAGGACTATTTGTGGAGAAGATGCCTGTTCGCATATACCAGGTAAGAACTGTATAAAAAGTTCTAAGGGGTAAAATCCAGATAAATGTCAAAATCTATCTCATGGGTCCAGAACTACTCCTGCCAGCCTTCTTTGTGGACGTAGTTGTACCTCTAGCGCCACGTCTTCTGACCCACCTTGTCACAGAGGTGGCAACAGACTCAAGATTGACCAGGGCTGTCACTGACCTGCTGTGTGTTGCCCCACATAAACAAGGGGGAGGGGGGCTTCCCTGGTGGCACTGTGGTTGAGAATGCTAATGCAGGGGACACGGGTTCGAGCCCTGGTCTGGGAGGATCCCACATGCCGCAGAGCAACTAGGCCCGTGAGCCACAACTACTGAGCCTGCGCGTCTGGAGCCTGTGCTCTGCAACGAGAGGCTGCGATAGTGAGAGGCCCACGCACTGCGATGAAGAGTGGCCCCCACTTGCCACAACTAGAGAAAGCCCTCGCACAGAAACGAAGACCCAACACAGCAAAAATAAATAAATTAATTAATAAACTCCTACCCCCAACATCTTAAAAAAAAAAAAACAAGGGGGAGGGAGTGGGTAGTGCAGAAACACATTGCTGAAATTAACTTATTGAATCTGGAGAGAAAAATAAGGTTCATAACCTTTGGGTAAAACTAATATAACAGTGATGACCGTTAGTTATTGAATACCTACTCTGTGCTGCATGCTTAAACAAATCCCTAATTCTTAAAACACTCTCGTGGAGTACCAGGTTTTATTCCCATTTTTCAGATGAAAAGAAGAGAAGGCTTAGAAAAGAGAAATGGTCTGCCAATGTCACAGAGCCAGGATTTAAATTCAGACTGTCCAACTGCCCAGTCCAGACTTCATACACTAAGTCATCAAAAGCTAAGTAGCCAGAATCAAAAAATTTAAGAAAAATATGGAGTCTTTGATTGAGAGAGAGAGAGAGAATTGAGCATCTGATACACAGAGAGCATGGAGTTGGTTGTACTTGGGAAAGCTCTGATTGTCCCTTTCCACTCAGAGTAACAGGTTAGAATTCACTTGTCCTTCACATGATGGTCTTCCTGAATTTCCCAGAAGAATTTGGTTTAAATGAATCATAATTCACCTTTTTACAACTTCTTATCTTTGAAAGGAAGTTTTTCCTCTCTCCTTTTAAAAAATTTCAAGGCTTGAGAGAAGTGTTTTTATGAACCCATTTTACCTAACATATCAGTAAAAATGTCTTCTACATATTGAATAATTTACCCTGTTTCTTAAAAATAATTACCAGTTTTCTTTTATAGATGGTGAGAGATGAAAACCTCAAGTTTATGAAGAATAGAGATGTGTACAGTAGTGATTATTTCAGTTTTGTTTTGTCTTTAGCATCATTGAATGCTGTAAGTACTAGTTGGATTGTTACTAAACAAATCAGAAAGGATCATAGTTAAATGCTTTAATTCAGTGACTCACCCTCATTCTCAATTGTTAGTATTTAAATTAAATGCCAAAAGAATTCCCACAAATGTGTCACTTAATGGGTGATATTAAAATACAGGCAGTATTCAGAATGTATAATGCAGATTGTGAATGAGTGTGGGTTTCTACTTACTGGCTTTTTTAACTGCTCTTGTTATATTTTATAAAAAATTTAAGAGTAGCCTTAGGTGATGTAAACGGATATTGGGCTATGAGGAGATTAATTATTCCCAATTCGTAATCAGATGTTACCAGACTCAAGATCAGCTTCTAAGTGCCTCTTTTTCTTGAGGACCATGATCACAGTTTGCCAATAAGGGGAAGACTTTCTTAGTCTGTTGGTAGCTTAATTAACACCCTGTGGTCTAAAGGCTCTATTTTGAGAAAGCTTCATAAAAGAAATGAAGGAGATATCTTTTCTTAATCTTTTTAAAATTTAACTGCAACATTTTCTGTTATGAACTGGCTGGATTTTTCATACTAGTATTTAACTTTATTTTATTTATATCTCATTATTCAGTTCATAACAATGCATAATAATCTATAAAACTTCTGTGAAAAATAGCCTGTCTTTTTTCTCCCTCTCTTGTAGACTAAATTGAAGCATCCGTACTATCCTTGCATGGCAAAGGTGAGCTTACAGCTTGCCATTCAGTTCCTTTTTCAAACTTATCTACGGACAAAGAAAAAACTCAGGTAAGAGGTGACACGTTTTGATAGTCTGTTGTGACAAAAGGCGTTAATTAAAGTTGAATTTATAAATTCAAACACTTAAAAATTCAAAACATTGTTTTAGGTAGTTGAAGGCAACTACCTAATACACCCAGATGATTAAAATATGGGTTCCTATTTTTAAGGTATTTCTAATTCAGTAGGAAAGATGGACAAAACAGAAAAAGAACTGTGATGTAAGGCATAAATGCTATATGTCTTTAGAAATTGGGAAAAGTCATATCCAGATATGGGGCTTGAACTGACTATCCATATTAGTCCAGCAGTCATTGAGTACATAACTTATCCTCCACCCCACCCCACCCCCCCAAAAAAATTTTTTTTTAATTAAAAAAAATGAGCGACACTCCATGGAGTTATTTGCTGGGCTGTCTAACATTGCTGTCTTTGCTTTTTTAAAGGGTTGACACTGAAGAATGGATTGCCACTATTGAAGCATTACTTTCAAAAAGTTTTGATGCTTGTCAGTGGCTGGTTGAATATTTTATTAGTTCTGAAGGACGAGAATTGATAAAGTAAGTGTCACTATCTTTCAGTTAAAAGAGATCTGTGTCTCTTCCAGTGATTTAGAGCTGAAGCTTCTCATAACTCTTTTTATTTCAACTTGAAATTATTTTTCTGGTTGGAATCAATTCTAAGCAGGTAACCAGGCATTCAAGGCAACTGCTGTTGCTCAGAGGATTCCAAAATACAAATCTCTTCCCTCGGACTCACTGTCTGGTGGCAGGTAAAGATCAGCAGTCCTGGGTTATACAGTAATACCACAATATTGCTAATATGTTTGGATTCTGGCTAAAATATTATTTTTCAAAAAGGTTTTGATAGCATGATAGTGTGGTAAATATACCATGATAGTATATTTACCTACATATCTATAATAAAAAAGTAATTGGATTTTTCAAGAAGGTCCGATCACTGTGAATGTTTACACCTCGCTCCTTATTGTCTTATCCTCGGAGAGTTCAGTGTCGATGTGGGGGACTCAGCGAGCACCTTGATCTGTCAGTGGCCAGGCTGCTTTATCTCCAGTGGCCGCTCCCCTCCCTCTGCCGCAGCTGTGCCCCATGCCTCTCGGGTGTCCTGAGTGGGCTCACCCACTGCTAGCCAGTGGCCTTGCCTCAGCCCTCACCCCAGCACAGGTGAAGCCCCCCGCCCCAAGTTGCACACCAACCAGTCTGTTCCCATCTTTTCCTTTCCTCCTGATATAATGGAGGAAGCATCCTCTCTCCTCTCAAAGTGAATCTCTCTACATGAGCAGTTTCTCAAGGAAGTTGGCATCCTTACCTTCCAGAGTTTTCTATCGGGTCACTCCTGTCAGCATGCAAATATGCTCTGGTATCTCTCAACTTAAAACAGACAACAAGGAATTCAGAAATGCAAGTCCCTTCCCACAGGGAGATTGTCGTGCGGCGGCAGGTTAAGATCTAATTGAAACTCCTGGTCCCGTATCCCCATCATCTTGAGGTCTGAGCTTCAGACATTCATTCACTGGCCTGCTTGGTATCTCCAGCTCTGCCTCCTCCCGTGTACCTCATACAGCAACAAAGGGTTCTTTTGAAACAAATTAGGTTATGCTACTTCTCTGCTTAAAAATTCTTCAGTGGATTCTCACCGCACCTATAATAAAATCCAAAATCTTTGCCATAATGTAATACAAAAGGCCTCACTTGAGTATGGGCTTTGCCTGTGTGTTTCACTTTCCACCTGGCTTATCATTCACCTGATTGTTGATTCCTTGAACACACGAAGCTTTTTGTCCTGCCTAAAGACCTTTTTGCCAGTTATTCCCTCTATTTGAAAGTCTCCCCTCTACTCTTTGCATAGAAATCACCTTCTCATCCATCAGATGTCAAGGGCCACCCAATTTAAAGTAGGTCTGCCTTACTGTTTGCTCTGTCTCCTCCACTAAACTTCAGCTTCCTGACGGGCAGAAGCTACTCCGTTTGGTTCCCTGCATCAAGTGCTCACGTATTTGTGCATGAATACATGCATACAGTTCATAAAGAGAGAACAGATAAACATTTCTTTGAAGTGTTTTTGCCTGTCCCTTTAGAGTTTGCATTAAAAATAACCTTTCACCCATTTTTCCAGCTTAATTCCAAAATATCTTCCCATTAGGACTCCTGAGTATTGTGTTAAGCAGTAGAACATCATAGAATCATCATCCATTTGAAAGGAACATGGCAAAATATTTAGTTTACCATCAAGCAGCCTCACTCTTAAATATCTCCAGAGAAACTCAGTAGCTTCCTTTGTTTTGTTGTGTTTTTTAACATCTTTATTGGAGTATAATTGCTTTACAATGGCGTGTTAGTTTCTGCTCTACAACAAAGTGAATCAGCTATACATATACATATGTTCCCATATCTCTTCCCTCCTTCCCACCCTCCCTATCCCACCCCTCTAGGTGGTCACAAACCACCTAGCTGATCTCCCTGTGCTATGCGGCCACTTCCCACTAGCTATCTGTTTTACGTTTGGTAGGGTATATATGTCCATGCCACTCTCTCACTTTGTCACAGCTTACCCTTCCCCTCCCCATATCCTCAAGTCCATGCTGTAATAGGTCTGTGTCTTTATTCCTGTCTTACCCCTAGGTTCTTCATGGCCTTTTTTTTTTTCTTAGATTCCATATATATGTGTTAGCATACGGTATTTGTTTTTCTCTTTCTGACTTACTTCACTCTGTATGACAGACTCTAGGTCCATCCACCTCACTACAAATAACTCAATTTCGTTTCTTTTTGTGGCTGAGTAATATTCCATTGTGTATATGTGCCACATCTTCTCTGTCCATTCATCAGTTGATGGACACTTAGGTTGCTTCCATGTCCTGGCTATTGTACATAGACTGCAATGAAAATATTTGCAAATGAAGCAACTGACAAAGGATTAATCTCCAAAATTTACAAGTAGCTCATGCAGCTCAATAACAAAAAAACAACCCAATCCAAAAATGGGCAGAAGACCTAAATAGACATTTCTCCAAAGAAGATATACAGACTGCCAACAAACACATGAAAGAATGCTCAACATCATTAATCATTAAAGAAATGCAAATCAAAACTACAATGAGATATCATCTCACACTGGTCAGAATGTCCAGCATCAAAAAATCTAGAAACAATAAATGCTGGAGAGAGTGTGGAGAAAAGGAAACCCTCTTGCACTGTTGGTTTTTTTTTTTTTTTTTTTTTTTTTTTTTTTTGCTGTACGCGGGCCTCTCACTGCTGTGGCCTCTCCCGTTGCGGAGCACAGGCTCCGGACACACAGGCTCCGCGGCCATGGCTCGCGGGCCCAGCCGCTCCGCGGCATGTGGGATCTTCCGGGATCGGGGCACGAACCCGTGTCCCCTGCATCGGCAGGCGGACTCTCAACCACTGCGCCACCAGGGAAGCCCGCACTGTTGGTTTTTGAATGTAAATTGATACAGCCACTATGGAGAACAGTATGGAGGTTCCTTAAAAAACTACAAATAGAATTACCATATGACCCAGCAATCCCACTACTGGGCATATACCCTGAGAAAATCATAATTCAAAAAGAGTCATGTACCAAAATGTTCATTGCAGCTCTATTTACAGTAACTTCCTTTGGTAGTATGATTTGGTTTCTTAGAATTCCTAATGGTAAAGAATCTAGTGAATTGCCTAATCTAAATGTTACTGGTAGAGTTTATTATATTTTGTCTCTTTCTTTATAAAGCCCAATTACTCATCATTATCAATTGCTCAGTGATTTGAAGAATTAATATTCTCTTTTCTCTAATTACTTATTTCTTTAGAACTTTTAAGATAGCTAAAGTTGTCGTTGTTACAACTAAAAAATAAACATACACTGTACTAATACCTCAGTAACTGTGCATGTGAAGAGGCTGTTGTCTCTCAGATTAGCCCCTCTGTAGTCCTTTCGGGGGACAATTTTTAAATGTAATTTAAGTGTAAAAAATTAAATTAGTAGCAAATAATGCTTGCAAATTGATCTAAAGCAATTAAAACTACTAACAAGGGTACTTTACATCTTTAAAATTTTTTTTATGTTGTGGAAATTTTTAAACACACTCTAAAGTCGATAGAATAATGAACCCTCTCCTGTACCCATCCCCAGCTCGAGTTGTCAGCATTTGGCCAGTCTTGTTTGCTTATCCCAATTCCCACACACGCTCACATGCATACTTTTCTTTTATCCTCTGAAATATTTTAAAGTAAATTTCAGACATCATATAATTTCACTATAAACTTTTCAGCATGTATCTCTAACAGGTTAAGTTTAAAAAAAAAAAAAAGTAAGTGCTTTACCATCATCACCCTAAACAAAAATGACAGTAATTCCTTCCTATCATCCTATACCCAGTCCATGTTCAGATTTCCCCAGATGTCTCTAAAGTGTTATTTTACCATTGAATTTGTACAAGTCAGGCTCCAAATGAGCTCCATTTGGTCTCCATTTGGTTTGTATGTTTCTTAAGGGTTTTTTTTTTTTTTTTTTTTTTTTTTTTGCGGTACGCGGGCCTCTCACTGTTGTGGCCTCTCCCGTTGCGGAGCACAGGCTCCGGACGCACAGGCTCAGTGGCCATGGCTCACGGGCCCAGCCGCTCCGCGGCATGTGGGATCTTCCCAGACCGGGGCACGAACCCGTGTCCCCTGCATCGGCAAGCGGACTGTCAACCACTGCGCCACCAGGGAAGCCCCTCTTAAGGTTCTTTTATCTGTAATTGTTCCATTTCCCCACCACCTTTTTTGTCATGCCATTTAACTGGGGTGAGACAGGTCATTTATCCTGTAGAACTGCCCATATTCTGGGTTTGTTTGCATTCTCACGATGCTTCCTAATGTCTGTGATAGGAAATGTGGAGCACCCGCTATAGATATTCTTTCCAAAAGAATTGTACCTGAATCTGATCAGACATCTAGAGCTAAATATTACAAGAGTACTTGTTATCTTTTAAACTTGCCTGGAGTTGCCACTTAGAATCTTAGTGGATGTTGAACAGAGCCTTTGTGTCAGGTTCACATTAGGTAGCTAATGCTGAGCATTGACAGTTACGTGCAATGAGCAGAACTGAAGTGGCTTCAGAAAACTCCACTGTCATCTTCCTGTGGGGAGAAGGAGGGCAGGGCTGTCAGCAGATGCTTCCCTCAGACAGGGACCAGAGCAGCTTTCACTGCTGTGACCTGAAAGAATGCCTCAGGACAGCTTTGCCTTGGGTCATCAAAATTATGTTATATTAAATCTCACTCCTGGAACAATGAGACTTTTCTGTTAAGAGATATTAGAAACGATAGGTAAGTTTTCACTGTGCTGATTATAATATGGGTTGTCATGTCAGAGTGCGTGTGTGAAGCAGAGAAAGAAAAGCTGACTGTGGAGAAGCATGCAGTTACCTAGTTGGTCTCAGGTAGTTACCACCACTGCCCGGCGCCAGGGAGCGGGTGTTTCTGCCTGACCGTGCCCTCCGCCACATCTGAGGCTGCTGCCTCTACCGCCCTGGTGGTGTGGAGGATTGGATTGGGTCATGTCTTTGCAGCGGGCAGTGTAGTATCCCAGTGTAACGCTGTGTGTGCCAAATATGATGGACGTGGCTGATAAACCTTAAAACTGCAGTCATCATCATCATAGAAGAAGAAGAAAGGAAGGAAGCAGGACCTTTTCAGCCTCACATGCTTCTGGGAGTAATAAGTAAATGTTGGGAGGGAAGAGGACAGGAAAGTGGAAGGATGGAAACACCAGTTGCACAGGGGGATTGGGAGGTGCTGTGTTGACTCAGAACTTTGAACTCGTGTCTTATTCTGAGACATTGAAGGGGTGCCAGGGAGAACTACTCCAGAGTGAACAGAACTTATAAAATTTTAGGTTCTTTGCTTGTGTATCTCTTGAAGTCTGAATTTACATTTATACAGATACTCATCTTAGGGGAAGAAAGGAAGAAGAAACAGGAAAAAATCCACTTTCCGTGTTCAAGGGTCTTGTTTTCCTTTTTCTCCTCCTTCCTCCCTCCCAAGGGCCTGTGGGTACTGACGCTCTCAGGAGACTTGAACTGACATCTTGGAGTAATTTTTTTCTTGGACAGTGGGTGGGACCACGTTGGGAAGGTTGGGTTGTAGAAATCTGTCTTGCTTTTTCACACCACATTTCTCTTTCTGTTAGGATCTTCTTGTTGGAGTGCAACGTGAGAGAAGTACGTGTTGCTGTGGCCACCATCCTGGAGAAAACCCTAGACAGTGCCTTGCTCTATCAGGATAAGGTCAGTCTTGTTTTCTAAATGTTATTTACACATTCTGTTTTTACCACATGTTTTAAAGTACACATAATAAGAAAGAAAGCCTAGGATTAGAGTCTGGTAATTATCCACATAAAATGCACATTCTGTGCACTGATAAATGCCAGGCTAGAAGGCATTGTGTCCTCTCCTCCTCAGATCCCAGATGTCAGGGTAGGCTAGGAATTCAGATCTGCTTTGGTCTGCATCAGGATTTTCTCTCTAGAGCGCTTCCTCCTCAGAGTCTTCTCTCGAGGGTTTGTGTTCGATCTCTCTGCATTAAGACCAACCTGAGTCTAGAGTCTCTAGTCTGGACCAACAGTCATTTTGAGCTACCCCTGGCTTTGTCTCTTCCCTCCTAAGTTATTTTCATGATCCGAGCCTTCATGTGGCAGCCGGACCAAATAGTGCGTCCATCCAGGGGCATTGGCCACAATAGTTCCTTCTTTGATCTCCCTTATTCCCTAATCCTTGTTCCTGTTCTTCTGAATTTCTTCTTCTTCTTAACCATGTTTTCTGTAACATATTTTCTTCTGGTTCACAATTCCACACGTGCTAAAACAAACCATGGTATTTATTACCATCCTCAATCCCCCCAAATTTTAAGCCTTAGGGACATAAATGACATGAGTCTGATTATTCAGTCTGTTACTAAGTCCTAGCAAATACAGCAGTTACTTCCCAAGTTTGCTGTTTCAAACAGCTGACACTACATGGAAAACTTTGAAAAATGTTGTTTTCAGAACGAATTGGCTCCTCATAAACTCCTTATAAATTGGCTCGAGGCAGTGTCTCAATGAACTGAATGCAAATTCTAGGAATTGCTGCTTCAGATTCAGATGTTGGCTTTACTGTTCAACCCTGAGCAAGTCCTTTAAAGAGGCCCTTGATCCACACCCAGTGCCTGGCACCCAGGCACTTAGTTCCTTCAGTAGTCCTGAGCCGGGGTGCACCGTTAGACCAGACATGCTCAGGAGCTCTGCTCAATCCAGGATGGAGAAGGAGGTCAAGTATACTCTTCAGGGAGGACCTAGAGGAAGACGGTCTCTCTCAGTTCCAGGAATCCTAAGGAAGTGGAGGTTTACTCTAAGGCATTGGCTTTCGATCAGCTTAAACAGCAGAACCATTTTTTGGCAAAACCTTACCTGGTTGCAGAATATCTAAAAATAGGTCATTGGGAGCAGCCTAGGACAGTTTGGATACCGTTGCTCTGAAGTACCCCTGTGGACGTTTTCTAAGATATTTAACATAAGGACCTTCTTACTCTCCTCCTTCCTCCCATGTACAAACCCAGACAAAGGGTCAAGGCAGAATTAGTGTAGTCTCCCTACAGATGGGGTCAGGCCATAGAGCATCATCCCACCAACCGCTAAAGGCAGGGCTGCAGTGGGGAGAAAGGGAAGGGAGTGGTGGAGGACATAAACCATTTGCCTCAGTAAATTCTACTTGATATCCAGCTGATGTATTTTATGTCTATTTTTACCCCATAATGGAAATGGTACCTCTTGCTACCCACTTTATATCGTAAAGTACTTTGAAATGAAGTGCTACATAAATGGTAGATTTTACTGCATATGACGAGTGTGACAGGATGGATGGGAATATTTCGAAAGTCTGTGAGAACCATCTCCAGAGGAAATGAACTGATAAAGAGTAGTAAGGCTGGTCTTAATTCTCAGATCACACATGAATTTCTAGGGAGTTGTCCAAAAACAGTTGGGGTGGGAGGGAAAGAAGAAACAATGTGATGACCAAAATGGTTTCTAAACAAATAAAATGTTTTTCAAAGCTTTCCATGAGGCGTCAGCGGGCTTTCAAGTAAGTTCACAGTTGAGTCGATATTACCGTTGTCATTCTGTCAGGCTGTTGCTCTCCATTTGCTCCATTGGCTTGATTTCTAGCCCCTATGCCTGTGTCTGTGTTTTTTATTCTTTGCATCTGTGATTATGTGAAGAAGTAGCATAGTGGAGGGAGGGATTCAGAAATATGTTACCTCTAAACCCCCTGCCTTTTAAGAGACAGAAAGAAATGGGCTCTGCAGAAAATGTGACGATTAGGCAGTAGAACCGTGCCCTTGAGTCTGAAAGCTAGGAAACAAAACTAGGCTTTTCTTTTAATTATTTCTACAGTTCCGCCAGTCTTCCCTGGAAGATCAAATTGATAATTCTGTTTTTGCTCTCCAAAGCATAAATCCATCTGAATCTGAGACTGGATTGTATCAATCAGACTTTCCTTTTGTTCTTATGGTGATTTACTTCAGATTAATCCTGTTACAAATGTCTGTCTTATACTCTTTTTCTTTATGTAATTTCATCTTTCCTTTGATCAGTTAAAGAGCCTTCATCAGTTACTGGAGGTACTACTTGCTCTGTTGGATAAAGATGTTCCTGAAAATTGTAAAAACTGTGCTCAGTACTTTTTCCTGTTCAACAGTTTTGTACAAAAGGTAAATGATTTTTTTCCTAATATAGCAGATTGATAGTCTAAAGGAATTTTATATGTGCAAAAAATTCAGACTGGTCAATATAGGATCTGTATGATATGGTTTTTTTTATGATATGGTTTTATGAGTGTTTCTTCTTAAAAATCTTAATTCATGCATTATATTACTTGCAAGAATTCCAGTGTACGTAGGGATCGTTACTTACTGTTGGAGTAGAAGTCTGCATTGAAACTAGGGCCCATTGTGCAGCACTGCAGGGCTGTTAGATTTTTAACAAGTACTTTCTCTATGTAAATTATACCATTTAAAAACTTACTGACCACTTAAAACTTCTCATTTAACTGTATTTTTGGAATAGATCTCTGTCTGGATAGGAATATAATTTGTCATTCTCAATATCTCATGACAGCAAGGAATTAGGGCTGGAGATCTTCTTCTGAAGCATTCAGCTCTGCGACACATGATCAGCTTTCTCCTAGGGGCCAACCGGCAGAACAGTCAGGTAATGCCTACTTTTATATATCCCAGCGAAGTGGCCACGGTTTTGGAAGCCACAGTGTTCCTCTCTGTAGGGAATAAATATTAATTTCATCAGAGTCCAGGTATAAGTACTACATAGCCTTTAAAATTCTTTGCAGTTCAGCTATTTTTACAGCCTCCTCATAGAATTTATTCTAAATTCTGTAACCAGTGGGAATGACTAACTAGGATATTGCTCAAAATGCAAAGTGCTGAGTGACCTAGGAGGAAAGATGGGTTCTGCCTGGGGGATTCGAAAGCATTCAAGGAATAGTGGCCTTGGGTCCTCCACTTGCTCTCTGGGGCTGTGAGCAAGGCTGTGTTGGAGGACGTGCTTACACGGAATGCTGGTCACAGGCCAGGATTCAGATGTGAAATTGAACCATTACACGCTGAACGATGTTGCTGCAGATGTAATGCTCATATTCAGAAAATGAAAGGGAAGTGGTTTTGTGATAATAGGGTCAGATATATCAAAAAATGACTCTCCTGTTTGGAATTCCTATATTGGTGTGTTTCTCCAATCATTGTATTTCTTCTGTTTGATAGATTTAAAAGACACAAAATGTGAACATGCTGTAATGATAAATACTGTTAATGGAACTGGTTACTTTTCATGCTGTACCTCTGAAACTCACAATTCAGTAAAACAGGCAGTTTCCTCCCCATCCTCGGGCAAGAATTACAACTCAGAAAAGTTGTGACTTGTGACAGCCTTGACAAGGTCACGGGGCTAAAGCTCTGGTTTCCCCTGTATGTGATGCATTGCCTAGGGAAGCTTTCCTTTCTTTCTGAAGGGAGACAGACTTGCTACTTAGGCCTCCTCTCAGCTTCCTGTCATACCACCTTGCCGCTTGACTCTTGCCGTGACTCTTTAGTGTTAAAGAAACAAGTACTGACATGCTCTGTGTGTTGATGTTATGTTGAGATTTACAGTATCTATTTTTCACTTCAAGCTTTTCCTTATCAGGGACTCCATTGACACTGGCGATTGATTTAAATTCATTGTCATTTAAATAAGATTTAATTAATAGTGTTATGTTGTATGATTAATATTGTTTTGCATTTATGGAGCACACGAGTTTGAAAACATTCTACCTTTCATGTTTCATTTGGTCCTCACAACCACGAAGTGGTCGGAACAGGTAGGTTATCTCTGTCTTTACACAAAGAAGTCAGGTAGAGAACTCGCCCACATCCGTGTGGTGCAGCAAGTGGCAGAGGAGAGCCAGGCCTGCACACCTCCAGCCTCACAGGCTTTCCCCACTATACTGGGTGTGGGAAAATTACCTGGCACAGGGTGAGCGCTCAGTACCTGAACTGAATACATAAATGGATTTGTTTTAGAATACGAGTTAATATACATCTACGTAAGCCACTCTTAAGCTGGCTTAAAACCCATGACTTTTTTAGACTTTGACCTGTCCTACTGTCAAACATTGAGAAAGAACGTGGCTCAAAGTATCATGAACCCGCACACCCTTCTAACCAAAGCACTAACATCCACTTTATTTTCTCTGACAACAGATACGTCGATGGAGTTCGGCCCAAGCACGAGAATTTGGGAACCTTCACAACACAGTGGCGTTGCTTATCTTGCACTCAGATGTCTCTTCCCAAAGAAACGTTGGTAAGCTTTAACCTGTCTTTAATACATCAGGAAAACAGAGAGATGGTGAGTTTGTCAGTAACACGTGGAGAGTAACAACGTTGGCAGTTAAATGGGTGTTACTTGTTTCTCATTTGGCTATTTGATATTTGAGGAACACTTAAAGTTTTTTGTTTCAGTCCACGTTAAACTTCACCTTATTTTACTAGTTTGTCACAAGAGCAAGCCAGTCATTTCTTTGGGGTGGGATATAGAAGTATTTAACAACACTCTAGGGTTAAAGGTACATTTCTGCACTGTTTCTAGGCCGTGTCGTGACAGCAACAGTAACGGTGATAGTACAGGAAAGCAGCTGAGAAGTAGTCAGTGTTTTCTGTGTGCTGTGCCTTTTGTTGTGTTGAATCCCCTCAGCAAACCTGTGAGGGCAGTTCCCCTCCTGTGTGTGCAGAAGCTGAGATAGGGAGAGGTCTAGTAGCCCCTGAAAGTCTCACCGCTAGTCAGGGGCGTGGCAGCCAGTGTGGAATGCAAGCCTCTGACCTCCGAGCCTGTGGTAGGGTTTTCATGTCATCTGACCAGGAAACTAGATACAAATCACAGGGCATCCCTCTGATCTGGAAATGCCGTTGGCTGTCTGAAGGGACGTGGGAGAGCCCTCAGACGGTCGTGAGCTAGAGTATGCTTCCTAAACTCTGACTCGCCCGTCTACAGAGGCAAAGCTACCGCATTCATGAGTTAGAAAGGTTTGCAAAAGAGAATGAGAATGAGAGTCCTTGCTTTTCTAGCATGTGGGGTAATCCCTTCCACGTGGGTTGATTCTGCTCAGCACAGGTGGTGTTGGCCATTGAGCAACAGAAGTGCCTTGTCCAGGGTCTCTTCAGAGGCACTTTGGGCATTTTTTTTTTCATGCACTTTGTATATTTTAACTTCTTTGAAAGATTGTCTTGGGTGGAATCACCAGGAGTCTAGAGATCTTACACCTACATCCTGGGCATACATTGAAAGAGAGGGGTAAGTGTTTTCTCCCATCTCATGTCTGTGAGGGAAGAGTTGTAGGTGCTCAGCGGTTGCATGTATGAATCTTGAGGGGATCGCTTTGCCTTGTAGAGTCGATTTCATGTAATAATATCCAGTAAAGCGGGTTTTTCTTTGGTCCCCTCAAGCTCCGGGTGTATTTAAACAACGGACGCCTATTAGCATTGCCCCCTCGAGTCCCCTGCTGCCCCTCCACGAGGAAGTCGAAGCTCTCTTGTTCTTGTCTGAAGGGAAACCTTACCTGTTAGAGGTATGTACTTGTTCTGCTAAAGCTGTTTTCTTTTTGTTTTAGCTGTTTTCTTCTTTTTGAGGAAAAATGCCTTTTGTTATAAGTTGTATTTTGTATGTTGCTCTGATGAAGGGGAGTATGGTTAAGAGAAGTGATTATTTCAAATAATTTTATTTCCTCTACGTGTGTCAGGAAGAAATAAGGACTAAACATTCTTAGTCCTCTCTGCAACTAAGAGTTGGGCCTCAAGATCCAGCCCAGCTAATTACCCCTCCAGGTCCCAGGAGCTAGGTACATGGCACCTCCCCAGTCACAGTCATTCAGTTTATTATCAGAGGGTTTGTTCCCAATCTCTTGTGTGTGTCCCTGGTCCTGGAACACTACAGCTCTGAAGCACATGGGTTTTTCAACCTCAGGAGTATGGAAGTGGGCTGTGCACAACACCCCATTGTGGCCCATCCACTATGAGTCCCTTCCCCTTCCACCCAGAGCTACCCCGTCTTGAGAACGTAATCCTCCAATCCTTCCTCCATTACTTGATTTACATATATATGACTGTGAACATAATCATACTGGTTTTCAATTACATCAACAGTGCTGTGCTATATATCTCCTTTTTTTTTTTTTTAAGCTTAACATTGTGTATTTTTGGGGTCTATCGGTGGTTATTTTAATGGGGGAGGGGGAGATTGACCTTTAAAAATCTGATGAAGGTGACTCCTGAGAGAAAGGTGCACATTTGCACAAATTGTGTTAACTCTCAGACAGACTCAGACTGTTTTGAGGCAATGTTGATGATCATAAATCTGAGCAAATTTCAGTGATAGTCAGAAACAGCATATCAACAGTAACCTGCGACAGAGGAAAGGCTTACTCCTCTTCTGCCCTCCCGCTAGGTAATGTTTGCTCTGCGAGAGCTGACAGGCTCACTGCTGGCGCTCATTGAGATGGTGGTGTACTGCTGTTTCTGTAACGAGCATTTCTCCTTCACCATGCTGCATTTCATTAAGGTAGGACCTCAGGAAACCGGTGAGAGCCTGAGAGCCTGTGGGTGAGACACTAGGAAAGCATTCCTTTGGCTCCCAGGCACTATGTTTCTTTTAATAACCTTAATTGTTTTTCCTAATCATAAAAATAGTATTATACTTATTGGGTTTTTTTTTAATGAAGAATAAAAAAGAACTCAAAATCTGACCATTTATAATATTCTCATACATTTTCCTTTTATTTTCTGTGCATGTATTTTAACATAATTGGGATTTTATTGTCTTTATGATTTTGTGTCCTTTTTTTCACTTGACATTTATAAGTATTTTCCATATCATTAAAAGTTATCTGAGTATATTTCATTGTCTCATGTACCATAATTTACTTAGCCATTCCCTTCCTAGTGATGCACATTTGCATTGGGTTCAATTCTTTAACTATTAAGAATAATACTTTATAGTTAATGATAATGCTGTGGTGACCATTATTGTGTAAAATGGTTTTACAGGTTTAGATTATTTCCCCAGGCAGCATCTAAAATATCAAAAGTAGATTGATTTTTGTCACCTCCTGAAATAGTGATGTATGTAGTTCATTTATGAAGCTCTGATCAGTGCGTACTAATTATTTATGTTGCACTTATTGGATGCCAAGCACTGTTCCAAGAATATTACCTATTTAACTCACTTAATTCTCAAGTACATAAGTCCTTGGAGGTAGATATGTTTTTATCACCATTCTGCAGTTGAAGAAACTGAGGCACAGGGTCACACAACCAGTAAGTAGCAGAGTGGGAGTTTGAACATCAGCAGGGTGGTTCCAGGGCTGTGCTCTTAACCATATTGTTTACTACCTTGCTGGGGATGATGAGAAAAACCTTTAAGCCTAAGCCTAGCATTTGTATTTGTTTTTAATCTTTAATTTTTAATTACATGGATAATATAGAACTGCATTCTCTTGGTGAAAAACTAAAACGTACAAACAAGGCCAAAGTCCACCTTGACCACCACCAGCCAGGCTCATCCCCTGTCCACCCTACCCCACGGATCAGTATTGTCACATTGTATATGTCTTTCCAGGCCTCATTCACTTACTTAGTACCGTACCTGGCACCTTGCAAGTGCAGTGTTGTAATGCAGTATCCTTTCCTACTACACATACGTATAAGGTTACTAAAATGCACAGGAGTGTGAGTTTTCTGAACCTTGCTTTCTTCACTTAGTGTATCTTGGTAGATTTTTCCACTTCCGAAGCTGAATTTTGTTATATATTTCACTCATAGCATGCTGATCTCAGAACGCTCTCATTTGCTTTCTCATAGCTACTCCAGCATGTTCAACAAAATAGGATATGTATAAATGAAATATAAGTATAAATTTAGGCTTGTTTGTGACTGAAAATTATCTCCCTTCCTTTCTGCTTTTTTTCCTGTCTGCTTCCTAATTTCATAGTAAAGTATCAAGGAGGGTTACAGGTGGGAGGACCATAGAGGTGGTTTGTTTCAGTCCCCAGATTTAGCATTTGGGGAACTGAGACGCAGAGAAGGGAACGACTTGCCCAGTATCAGCCAGGAGTTGGGAGAACTAGGGCTGGAAGCCAGCACTCTCGGTTGCCACTCCATTGTGCTTTCCACTGAACACTAACTGGAATCTTTATGCTTTTAAAAAATATTTCAGAACCAACTAGAAACAGCTCCACCCCATGAGTTAAAGAATACGTTCCAACTACTTCATGAGATGTTGGTAAGTCATAAATGTTCTAATTCACTTGCATTTAGGTATTTACTAGTCAGCGTGTGTTCATGAATAAAAACTGTGTGTCCTTGTGTTGCCTTTGCGCTCCTTTGGTCTGCACTCACTGAGTCCTCTTCATATCAGCCATTTTTCATGCATTACTGATTTAGAAGTGAGCGATAATACACTGCCTCATAGGCACTTGCGGTTTAGTAAGGGAGCCAGACAAGTACACAGGCAATCACAGTACAGAGAGCAAAGGCCTCACCACGGACAGGGAACTGTGATCAGCTCAGATGTGATCTTGGGTGACCCTGTGACCGGCAGAGGTGAACGGCTGGCTCTACAGTTCACTCGAATCTGAGACTGTCCGTGTACTACTGAAAATATCCTCATGAGCCAAAAACTGAAATGTAATCCACTGGAGGGTACATCCCAATTTCAGAAGTATGAAAGGCAGGGGCTAAAATTCAGTTGTAATCAGTGAAATATAGTTTTATTAGAAGCCGAACTTAGAGAGGTGGAGTGAGCTGCCCAAGGCCATTGTTCAGTAAGTGACAGAGCCAGGATCTGAGCCAAGCGACTGGCCCTGGATCCCATGCTCTCCACCAAACCCCTGGTTTGCTCAGTGAATTGTAGAGGTAGAGCTAGAAGGAGTGGGAACTCGTAGGGCTTGGGGAAGAAGCCCAAACCAGACCAGGAAAGGCTTCAGGTACCAGTGCGTGTAGACTTTTCCCCGTAGGTCAGTGGTGACACTCTGGTGGCCAAGTTCCACCTACATGTCTATTTAAGTTGGTGCAAATTGTCTTGTGTTTTACTTTCTGGATCCCAGCCTGTCTTGAGGAATCAGGTAATCTGGCCACGCTGGCTCCATTTCCTCCACGCCCCATCACCTAGAACAGCAGAGGCACACCCCCTCGATGAGGCTTGGGGTCTCCCGTTCCCCAGTGTCCTCACCACTCCTCTTGTCTGCCGCATGGCTCATGTCTTGTCATCTTGGGCTCTGTAGACATTTAAGTTAGCAACTTCTGCCGTGGGTGATGGGCACTGTGGAAGGGTTTGAAACAGGAAAGCAGTGTGACCTGATTTATTTCTTAGAAAGATTCCCCTGGCAGTTGTCTTGAAGGATGGACTAAAGAAGGAAGCAGGGTTGGAATTGGAAGACCACATAGGAGTCTGTGCAGTAATCTGAGTGTGAAATAACAAGGCTTGTACTAAGGAGAGACAGGAGTAGAGGGAGCAAAGGCCAGAACAGTAGGTGTTTAGAAAGAGAATCAGTAGAATTTGGTGACTGACTGTGAGCCAGTGAGAGACTAGCCCAGGGGCTTTTTAAAGAGGGGCTGTGGGGGGGTGGGGGTGGCGCCTGGGTTCCCTTTAGGTCCCTTAGGCCTTGGCACAGGGTAGGCATTTAATAAACACTTTTGAATATGGCAGTACCTCATGGGTGCCATTTCTGAGAAGTCTGTCTTTCTGGTCTTTACCGCCTTCTGGTCCTAGTGCTTTTGGAAGATTGTTGCGCCTTGGGGCGGGACTGCGTGTTGTTCATCTGCTCAACAGCAGACCCGTTTAGTTTACTGCACCATGCACGGTTCAGTGCCCGGACATTAGAAGTACAGCGAGAGTAAGATGTAGATCCAGCCCTGTTTGGCGTGGCATAAAGCTCCACATCAACTTGTAGAGCATGTGTTATATCAAAACTTTGTCACGGGCCTCCCTGGTGGCGCAAGTGGTTGAGAGTCCGCCTGCCGATGCAGGGGATACGGGTTCGTGCCCCGGTCTGGGAGGATCCCATATGCCGCGGAGCGGCTGGGCCCGTGAGCCATGGCCGCTGAGCCTGCGCGTCCGGAGCCTGCGCGTCCGGAGCCTGTGCTCCGCAGCGGGGGAGGCCACAACAGTGAGAGGCCCGCATACCGCAAAAAAAAAAAAAAAAAAAAAAACAAACTTTGTCACATTCTTTGTAAACCATAAACCTCTTATCCTTGGGATCATGAAATACACGTCCATATAACCCACAGAGAACTCTAGATGTTATTGGTAAGAACACGTATTAGGAAATGAGTGTATCTTCAAATATTACTTACGTAATAGTTTTTCATGTTTAGTTTAAAATGTAATATATTGTTGAGAAATACGGCAATGACTTAATATTTGTTTGTATTTGGTTTTGTTATGTGAGAAACTATATAATCTCTTGAATTATTTTTTTTTAAAGGCACCAGTGGCTGTAACACAAGTTCCTTCCTTCATTTACAAGCCTTTGTTTCCTACTTCTCCCAGGTCATTGAGGATCCCATACAAGTGGAGCGAGTCAAATTTGTGTTTGAGACAGAAAATGGATTACTAGGCAAGTATGGCTGCCTTATGAAGAAGTGTCTGCAGTAAATGTGCAGAGAGTGCATCGTTCCAGCCAGTCTCTCCTCCCTGGGGTCTGCCCCCCACTCTCTGCCTGGCGTGGATCAGTGAGGAAGCCACGAGAAGTCTGGTCAGGGCTGTTGGGCTCCCTCATTCTAGTCAGGAGAATTAGAGCTGGAGGATCTTATCACCCTGGACACTCTCCTACTTTTAGTAAGACACAGTTTGAGGTCCTTTTACTGGGTCAGGTAAGATTTGGGGGTGCTGTGACTTTCTTCAACAAGCTAAAGTTTGTCCACTTAAGCAAGAAATCTTTCATCCCACTCTGTAGCCATTGAGGAGGAAAAAACTAAAACCTTAGACGCAGGATACTGTCAAGCTCATGAAATGTAATTTTTTTTTTTTTACCTGTGGTATGAATGCACCCAAATTTCTATTGTCTATTCATAAAAGTTTTTTGACAGAGTTTTCTTTTTCAGAAGGCTAAAGTGGCTTTAATGAGCGATTTCTTAGGAAAAGTTTAGTTAAAAATAGTCTTATCCAACTCCCACCATCCACCTGTATTTCCAGTTAACTTGAGTCCTTTTAGATTTTGCTATGTATTAAGAGAAGTTTTAGGATCTCTTTTTATTGCAGAAAGGAAATTTATACAGAATTACCTAAAAAGGTTCTGTAGCTACAGCATTCTAGGCCACCCCCTTTGGAATGGTGTACTCTGCTCAGGGCAGTCCCCGGGCTCTCTGGAACTTACAGAGCATACACTGCTCAAGAACAGGGACCAGGCATTACAGTCATCCCTGGGTACCCGCAAGGCATTGGTTCCAGGACCCACCTCGGATACCAAAACCCACAGATGCTCAAGTTCCAGAGTCCACCCTTTGTATCCACAGTTCTGCATCTGAGTATTCAACCAACCACAAATTATGTAGTACTATATGTATGTCTTGAAAAAAATTCATATATAAGTGGACCTGCACAGTTCAAACCCATGTTGTTCAAGGATCAGCTGTATTTATCTTTAAATGGTAAAAGCAAAGAGCAGAAAATATTTGTTGAACTGGACTAATACCATACATTTCCATTTATCACAGTAAAAGTATTTTAACTACTCTCTGTCAGTAGTGTGGTGGATGGAGAACTTTGAAGGTCTCTAGGTGAATTATCAGCCATTATAAATTTTAGTTCCTTTCAGTTCTTGTAAAAGTCAAACTTTCACCACCCTGTGTGTCTCTTGAATACTACTTAGTGTTTCTACCCATTAGAATTTAGGGAATCCTGTTGAGTCAGCACCACCATGTTTTTGTTAAGTTTCTTATCTGCTTATCAAAATAGTTTGTTGTAAATTTTCAGAAAAGAGAGCTGTTATTACCTGGACCCACTTTCAGTTCAGTGCTTTATTGTTAAAATTTCCTCTTCTGTTCCTTCAGCTCTGATGCACCACAGTAATCACGTGGACAGCAGTCGCTGCTACCAGTGTGTCAAGTTTCTTGTAACTCTTGCTCAGAAGTAAGTATTGATTCAAAATGCAGTGAGGAAATGGTGTTTTAGTTACAAGTCAAATATGACCAGAGGAAAAAAATCTGCCTTGTTTTAGTACCTAGAGAATCTGACCCAGTCAGGGCATGCTTGCTTGGATGGTACAGACAACTATTCAAATGACCTCCAAGAGATGTGGAGGGGGAGTGTTAAAGGTAACAGATCTTATGTAATCCAAGGAAAAAAAATGCTAAACCACCAGGCTTTTTGCAGGAAGGGCAGGAGTCCAAGGCAGATTTAGGGACCTCGACAGCACAGAGTTGATGAACCTTCACTCAGGAGACCTTTAGTTAACTACCAACTGTGTCGGCTTCTAGGTCCCCACTTTCAAAATTGTCTCTCAAGAGACAGAGTCATATAACAGCTAATTACACTTATGAACCCAGGCACTATGCTGAATACTTTGCCTGTATTCTCATTTAACCTTTTCAACAACTTTATGAGGTTAAGCACTGTTATTAGTCCCATATCCTAGGTGGTTTAAGTGACATGCCTGCCGTCAGAGCTAGGACTTGATCACAGGCTGACTGACTTCAAGGCAGAGGTTCTTTTTTCTTTTTATTTAATTGTGCTAACATATACATAACATAAAATTCACCATTTGAGCCATCTTTAGGTGTACAGTTCAGTGGCACTAAGTACACTCACGTTGTTAGCGCAGCCGTCACCACCATCAGTCTCCAGAACTTTTTTCATCTTCCAGAACTGAAACTCTGTACCCATTAAACAATAACTCTCCATTCCTCCTCCCTCCAGCCCCTGGCAACCATCGTTCTACTTTTTATCTTCATGAATTTGACTGTCGTAGCTACCTCACATAAATGGAATCATAGAGTATTTGTCCTTTTATGACTGGCTTATTTCACTTATCATGATGTCTTCAAGGTGTATCCACATCGTAGCATGTATCAGAATTCCGTTTCTTTCTTTTTTTTTTTTTTTTTGTGGTACGCGGGCCTCTCACTGTTGTGGCCTCTCCCATTGCGGAGCACAGGCTCCGGACGCGCAGGCTCAGTGGCCATGGCTCACGGGCCTAGCCGCTCCGCGGCACGTGGGATCTTCCCGGACCGGGGCACGAACCCGTTTCCCCTGCATCGGCAGGCGGACTCTCAACCACTGCGCCACCAGGGAAGCCCCTGTTTCTTTTTAAGGCTGAATAATACTCCATTGTATAGATATATGTATACTATGTTTTGCTTATCTATTCATCTGTCAATAGACCCTTGGAAAGCAAAGGTTCTCAATGCTAGAAGGAACCTGAGTGGTTTGCAACTTCAGCTCCCCGATTTAGTACATTGGCCAACAAAAGATCGGAGTGACTGCATTCTAACCCAAGGTTATTTTTTTTTTAATTGAAGTATAGTTGATTTACAATATTGTGTTAGTTTCAGGTGTACAACAAAGTGATTCAGTTATATATTTTGTTTCAGACTATTTTCCATTATAGGTTATTATAAGATATTGAATACAGTTCCCTGTGCTGTACAGTTAATCCTTGTTGCTTATCTGTTGTATGTATAGTAGTTTGTATGTTAATCCCATACTCCTAATTTATCCTCCCCACCCACGCCTTTCCCCTGGTAACCATAAGTTTGTTTTCTATGTCTGTGAGTCTGTTTCTGTTTTATATATAGATTCATTTGAATTATTTTTTAGATTCCACATATAAATGATATCATATAATATTTGTCTTTGTCTAACTTCACAAAGTATAATATTCTCTAGGTCCATGTATGTTGCTGCAAATGGCAATATTTCAGTCTTTTTATGGCTGAGTAATATTCCATTGTGTGTATATCTATATCTATATCTATATATAGATATAGATATAGATATACATACACACATCACATCTTCTTAAACCAGTCGTCAGTTGATGGGCACTTGGGTTGTTACCATGTCTTGGCTGTTGTAAACAGTGCTGCAGTGAACATTGGGGTTCATGTATCTTTTCAAATTAGAGATTTTGTCTTTTCAGGATTTATGTACAGGAGTGTAACCCAAGGTTATTGAGCAGACTGCACTGCCATCACTGAGTCTTGCACTGAGCTCTTTTTATAGTTTAATTTATTTTGCTCCAGATTTTCGCTGATTCTTAGGCATGGATATTGCCATCCTTGGACTTGTACCAGAATGTGAATGAGAAATCTGTTGGGATTAATCTGCTGCATTTGAACATCCTCAACAGATTTAAATGAGAGCCCCATTGAAATAATGCATGAACACGCGTTTTCCAGATGACATAACATTGTAGACACAGGTGGAAATCATTCTGCCACAATTGTGCGTTCATTAATTAGGCTTCATATTGGCAACATGTCATCATAAGCCCTTGCCTAAAAGTGGCATTTCCAAGTAGTGTTGGGGCCACATAGCATGTCTGATGCCAGCAGACACGGGGTCCAGATATCAGTAGTGTCTTTATATGTGCTTCCATACCCTGCACATATCACATTTTATATACATTAGTGGCAATATCCCCATTGTTAGTGTCTTCAAATAAGGACAGCTTTCTAGATGGGCAAATAAAAATGGAAAGCTGGGGTGCTCGAAAATCACATTTTAAAATTGGTTTTCCCATAATATCATTCTTATTTAAATGACAAAAGTTAAAGACTAGTTTGATTTTATCACGAGGTCATTTATTGGACACCTTAAAACTACTAGAAGAGAACATAGGCAAAACATTCTCTGACATAAATCGTAGCAATGTTTTCTTAGGTCAGTCTCCCAAGGCAATAGGAATAAGAGAAAAATAAACAAATGGGACCTAATAAAATTTCTAAGCTTTTGCACAGCAAAAGAAACCATAAACAAAACGAAAAGACAACCTATGGACTGGGAAAAAATATTTGCAAATGATGCAACCGACAGTGGCTAAGTTTCCAAAATATACAAACAACTCATACAACTCAATAACAAAAAAAACAACCCAATCAAAAAATGGGCAGAAGATCTAAACAGGCATTTCTCCAAAGAAGACATACAAATGGCCACTAGGCATATGAAAAGATGCTCAACATCACTAATTATCAGAGAAATGCAAATCAAAACTACAATGAGGTAATCACCTCACACTGGTCAGAATGGCCATCATTAAAACGTCTACAAATAATAAATGCTGGAGAGGGTGTGCCGAAAAGGGAACCCTCCTGCACTGTTGGTGGGAATGTAAATTGGTACAGCCACTATGGAAAACGGCATGGGGTTCCTCACAAAAGTAAAAACAGAATTGCCATATGATCCAGCGATCTCACTCCTGGGCATGTATCTGGAGAAAACCTCTAATTTGAAAAGATACATGCACCGCAGTGTTCATTGCAACACTGTTTACAATAGCCAAGACATAGAAGCAACCTAAATGTCCATCGACAGAGGAAAGGATAAAGAAGATGTGGTGTATATATATATACCATGGAATACTACTCAACCATAAAAGAGATTGAAATAATGCCATTTGCAGCAACATGGATGGACTTATAGAGATTATCATACTAAGTGAAGTAAGTCAGACAGAGAAAGACAAATATCATATCACTTATATATGGAATCTAAAATATGATACAAATGAACTTATTTACAGAAAAAACAGACTCAGACATAGAAAACAAACTTATGGTTACCAAAGGAGAAAGGAGGTGGGGGAGGGATAAATTAGGAGTTTGGGATTAGCAGATACACACTACTATATACAAAGTAGATAACCAACAAGGTCCTACTGTATAGCACAGGGAACTATATACAACATCTTGTAGTAACCTACAATGGAAAAGAATCTGAAAAGGTATATTTATAACTGAATCACTTTGCTGTACACCAGAAATTAACACAACATTGTAAATCAACTATACTTTAAATAAATAAATAAATAGGTTATTTATTAAGTGTACAATTTGTTGTGGGTATTTTTATTTTATTTTTTATTTTCCAACTTGGAATTTTAATAGAATGAAGTGGATGAGTTAGAGGTAGATAAGAAACTTTTCACCACATATTTATCTTTTACTGCCTTTTGAAGTTTAAACATTTGAATGTATCCAAACCAAAAAAAGTACACATTTAATGTAAAGACAACTGAAAGTAGCACTTGTGTTTCCAAATTTTAAAGTACTATATATTAAAGAAGTATATTTGCAGAGAAAGCATTTGGCTAATAAAAATTTCCTCCAATCACCAGGTGTCCTGCTGCTAAAGAATACTTCAAGGAGAACTCCCATCACTGGAGTTGGGCTGTACAGTGGCTGCAGAAGAAGGTAATTGAGTTTTTAACTTTTCTGGCTATAACATAGGAATCAGTGGCAGCATATCTTACCAGGAAAAATCTCAAACTTAATTTAGAGACTGTCCTCAAAATATTTTCAGAGTTCAGACTTTTTTTTAGTACAGTTGATACCTATCTTTATGCATTTAATTTGTATCTTAATACATGTGTTTTAATTTTATGGGTAAAAAGGTAAGGATGATTATATAAGAGATAATATTGATATTTTAGTGAGCTCTTGAGAATGGAAGTGGAATCTTCTAAGAAAGAATCTCCTGATGTGACAAAGTCTGGGTCAATTTATATGCTATTTTAGATGCTTTTTATTTTTATTTTATTTATTTATTCAGCTGCACCAGGTCTTAGTTGCAGCACGTGGGATCTTCGTTGCCACATGCGGGATCTTTAGTTGCGGCATGTGGGCTCTTAGATGCGGCATGCAGGATCTAGTTCCCTGAC
Organism: Mesoplodon densirostris; assembly: GCF_025265405.1. Lineage (NCBI taxonomy): Eukaryota > Metazoa > Chordata > Mammalia > Artiodactyla > Ziphiidae > Mesoplodon > Mesoplodon densirostris. The sequence goes on along the minus strand of NC_082662.1, from coordinate 47,601,812 downwards.
CAGGGATCGAACTTGGGCCCCCTGCATTGGGAGCATGAAGTCTTAACCGCTGGACCACCGGGGAAGTCCCTAGATGCCCTTTGTACTGTAATATCTAATGATAGAAATCGTGGGCTCACGTGGGCTTATTTGTCATCTCTGATGACATTTTTTTAATATTTATTTTATTTATTTATGTTTTTGGCTGCATCGGGTCTTAGTTGCAGCACGTGGGGAATTGGTTGCGGCTGCAGTCTTCTCTCTAGTTGTGGCGCGTGGGCTCTGTAGTTTGCAGCACGCAGCCTCTCTAGTTGCGGCACACGGGCTTAATTGCCCTGCGGCATGTGGGATCTTAGTTCCCCAACCAGGGATCAGACCTGCGTCCCCTGCAGTGAAAGGCAGATCCTTAACCACTGGACCACCCGGGAAGTCCTCTGATGGCATTTTTGACTTTCTGTCTCAGATGTCAGAACATTACTGGACACCGCAGAGTAATGTCTCTAATGAAACATCAACTGGAAAAACCTTTCAGCGAACAATTTCAGCTCAGGTGAGAGTTACCTTTTGGTTTTGTGTGGCTTGAAATCCCTTAGGTAGGATTTTTAGTATGTTTCTCAGAAACTGCAGCCTCAGAAAAGAAGTACAGGTTAGAAGTGAGTAAGGCTGGAAGAAACAATTGATTTTCTATGAAAAGACAGCAAGTTGATGTACACTTTGAGAGTTATTTGCCTGGAAGAAAAGCAATGAGGGTCGGTCAGTCTGGCCCCCACTGCCACAGAGGTTGATGTGAAGGCACCACCTCCAAAGGTCAAGAGAAGCGTAGTCTTCCTCAGTGATGCTGCTGCCACGGCACACCCCCTAACTTTGTCTTGTTTTTTAATCTCCGGCAGGACACATTAGCATATGCCACAGCTCTCCTGAATGAGAAGGAGCAGTCGGGAAGCAGTAACGGGTCGGAGAGCAGTCCTGCGAATGAGAACGGAGAGAGGCACTTACAGCAGGTACAGTAGGGCATGTCCTGTGTGAAAGGGCAGCGCCTGCTCTGAGGTTCTCCGAAGAGAATCTCCATAATCGAGAGAAAGGAGACACCAGCTCCAGCCTCTAGTAGTCTCTGCTCAGGACTCACGCACTGTGTGCTTAGAAGGCGCACAGTGCTGCACCGTGAAATTAAGCCAGGCTTTGGCCTCAGTCTCTGCTGGCTGTTCTGCTGAGCTTGGAGAGCGTCCTGATAAAGCCAGGCTGCAGATGTGGTCCTTCCAGATGGTACCTTGTTCTGCTGGGTTATGCAGAATCACCCCTTCCTCCTCCTGCTCTCACCAGCCTTCCTGGAAACACAGACCCTTGAAAAGAAGGGCCTCATGCCATTGAAATCTGTTTCTGTCAGGGGAGTCAAAGCGTAATTTTAAGCTTATTTTTTAAGTGTTTTTAATACTAATCGCTATAGTAGAAAAAGGAATGCAATATTTATTGAACACCTACTATGTGCACAATAATGCAGCAGGTTTAAATGTAATGACGTGTATCGTGTCCACCCTCTGGTCTGTAACCTTCTGTAAAGCCATCTCTGTAGCTCCATCACAGTGCATGGCACAGAGGCCTCATTGAGTGAATCTTGCTGATGTTCTGTGTGCTGTTTTGTTTGTTTGTAAATCTTTTGGATCCTCATAACAACCTTGTGAGGCCACTGTTACCCTGATTTCACAGAAGGAAACTGAGACTCGGCATAGTGATTTGATTTAACCCAAGGCCACATTGTGACTGCAGGCAAGTCACTAGGTTGTTTCTGTGACTAAATGAAAACACAGAAATGAAAGTTTTGCATAATCAGGAATTATCAAATATAAGGTGTTACACTTGTTACGTTTTGTTGCCCTTTGACAAACATTAAGTAGTTAAATGAGGACATGTTTAAACTGCAGAGCACAAGTCCGTTGGCATAGAAAAACGTTTTTCTCTAACTTAACTCTGTATGTATTTAACTTCTTTTCCTTTCCCAAAGGGTTCTGAATCGCCCATGATGATCGGCGAGTTAAGAAGTGACCTGGACGATGTCGATCCCTAGGGGACGTGCCCAGCACATGATGAGAAGTCACGTCACGGTTACTAGATGCTCAGGACCTTTTTGCAATCAGAATCTCACCCTTGAACCCTTTGGAAGAGCCTGGAGGCTGGACCAGGAGAGCCTGCCGTGACGGGAGGAGCACGTGTTTTAAGGAAAGCACTCTTCAGCCCCCGGGAAGGCCTGGGAGCTGTTTGGCAGCAGAAGAACTCCGGCCTGTGGATCCGCTGACCCCCGGGGCACAGTCCGTATGTGGATTGACACATTTGTGGAGATTTTAGGAAATAAAGCCGGTGGTAGACTGTTTTGTTACATGAACATAACAAGAGTGAGTGAGGATAAAGCTATTGCTTTCTCTGTGATGCTACAAAAGAAATTCCTTTGGTTTTTATATTTAAAAAAAAAAAAAGCAAGCTGCCTTTAGATGAGTGCGGGCAAATTTTTAATCTTGCAGTAACATTGAATAGGAATATCCAATTTAAAATGGTGTAAAGATATGTGATAAAAATTCCTTTTCACTGTAAAATAGTAGTTAAAGAATTCAGTTTACACAGACCTTTGTATTTAATATGTCTCCCTATTTGTATAGAATTTCAGGTTGGTCTGGATGAGAGCTCTGCGCATAAACTTGGATCTTGATGAAATGTTACCAGGATCAAAAATTGGGAAATTAAGCTCTTTAAGGTATTTTTCTGATATAATTGAGATTGAAAGAGCAATAAAAAAAAAAAAAATGCTGTGTTCTCCAGAAGTACACGCTGCGTTCTTTGACATCAGTTACTGAAGAAGTTGCGAGTTGTTCCCAAAACGAATTTTAAAAAGAGCAAAATAAAAAGCACTTTAAGATATAATTTTATTGAGTTTGACTTAATAAAATCATCTTTTTAATGCTTGGAGACATATTGAATAAACTGTAGTCTTAAGTCATGTGACCTACAATCATTTGCTTTTGCTGAAAAATAATTACGGAAACCCTTGGTACTGGTTGTATATGAAGTTTAAATATTTGAGTTGAAAGACACTGCTTTGTGAGTTTCTAGACATTTTAATGCAGAGAAGGAATTTGAGACTTAGTTTCTCCTCAGCATGACTAACTGACACTAAAAAGATGGGGACAAGAAATAACTAGTAAGCAACTGAACAACCATCCATTTAGTTGTGTTTCCCAAGTCTTGTACCTTGCACTCATTTCAGGTTAGATGCCACATCCCCCTTTTTCTGGAGGGGAGGGGGGATGCCAACATATCTCATATACTTTGTGTGTTTTTGGGTTTTGAGTCACTACACACATTTTCAACCCTGTTTGCCTTTAGTTGTGTGCCCTGCCTTGTCCTGTGCTCTCCATGCACAGGACTAAGGGAGCCTCAGGAAGAGCCGAGTGGCCCCAGTCATAGATCTGCAGAGTCAGAGAGGCTCAGTGGACCCGTGACAGGACAGATAGCTGCTCCCAGTGCGCACCGCAGACCCTGTCATCTCACGGTCCAAGGTTCAAGTTACGGTGCAGCCGGGCTGCAGTTTGTGATTGCGTGACAGGCTGGTGGTGGCTTCTGTCAAAAGACACTGAGGAGGTGGAGGGCCGACACCTAAGAGCAGAGCTGCACCCCAGAGGAAGGGTCAGAGGCAGCCGGCAGATTTTATGTGGTTCTGATGTTCTTGCAAATTCAAGTGTGATGTTTCAAACCGGATTTTGAGCACATGAATACCCCATGTCCCACTATCTCCCCAGCCGTCCCCTCCATCCCCATCCTCACAAAGCGACCCCACAGGGCGTGACGCTGAAATGCCAGCTGTGATAAAGCGTGATGATACCACGCTGGCAGCTGCGCTCTCAGGAGCCCAGATTCAGGAGTGAGATTGCCACTTCTGTCCCCTCTTTCCTATGGAAACAATGCCTTCCACAACCCCCAGCACCTGCTCCCTCACGGTCGTGTTCCTCAGGACCAGCATCACCTGTCGCTGATGTTAGGCGCCCTGGTTGATTTGCTCATGTTGCTGCGAGGAACATCACGTTCACGTTGCCAGTAACCTTGATTTCCAATGGCTGCAGTCTACGAACCTGCTGATGACTTTCTTTTGATGTCATACAACAAAGTGACAATTACGACAGGCTTGCTTTGGAAGAAGGGTCATTTTTACTGCCAATTTTTTTGGATGAAGATGTTTTTATAAATCTTTCAAAATGGTCTGCAAATCGAATAGGAATTGCACAACTGAACTCAATGCTGTGTGTTCTCAAGAAGCTCCCTTCGTGAGGCCCTTCTTAGGACGGCCGAATCAGCCCCTTAGAGGCGTCCTGGGAGAGAACGCAAATGAGCCTTCCGAAGGGTACCTGGCCTGTGACTTCCCCTGGATCCCACACACGGCCGTGACAGAACAAACGCGGGCCTAGAGCACGTGTCACCAGACTCACCCTGTCTTGCTCCACCCTCCCTGCTAACATCGAGGTGTGTGCCGTTACCTTCTGAGCTTGGAACGAGCAGACTGGAATTTTCCTCTGCTACCTCTTGTGTACAAAATCTTGTTTATAAAATTTCAAAAGGAAGTAGATAAACTAGGGAAGAAACTTAATTCTAAATTTGGTTCACTGAGTGGCACTTCTTAGCTTCTGAGGTATAAAATAAATTTTTCAAAAACAGAGTTGGGGGTTCACTGACATTTTTCTGTGTATATCAGAAAATGGCTATGGTCGGGGGAAGGGGTGCCAGGGGCCAGTGACCAGGTGGGAAATGGTGCTGATTCTTTTTTTTTTTTTTTTTTTTTTGCGGTACACGGGCCTCACACAGGCTCAGCGGCCATGGCTCACGGGCCCAGCCACACTGTGGCATGTGGGATCCTCCCAGACCAGGGCACGAACCCACGTCCCCTGCATTGGCAGGCAGACTCTCAACCACTGCGCCACCAGGGAAGCCCTCCTTTTTGTACTTTGCACTGACGGTGTGAATAAGGTCCACTCTTTAATAATGAGGGGCAGTGGCTCTTTTTCTAAGCCTTTTACTGTTTCCTCCTCTGGATACCCTGACCATTTCAGGATTCATTTGCAAAGCTGGATAAGGATGTGCTAAACTCAGACCAGTGGCCTGTAGACATCTGCCCCACAGTTTTCAGGTCTCCCAGTGGTCCCCAGCATAAATCACGTCCCTGGTCAAGCTGGATTTCTTGCTGGACCCCACAGGTCTAAGCCCCACCCCTAATGTCCTGCGTTTGCCCACATGGTTCCCCTCTCCTGGGGTGTTTGCTGCTCCAGACCTTTCTTCTGTGGTCCACACCCATTCCTCCCCAACTCCCGGTGACCAGCTGCCAACCTCTGCAAGAACAGTCGTTCCCTTTTCTCAGATCTTGGAGCCATCCAGGCGTGGACAGCTAAGGAAATGACCCCTGACTCTTGGGTGGTGGGCGAGGGGTGTCCAGCGTGCCCAGCAGGCGGGGTGCCAGCGGGCCCACTTACACAAACTCCCGCTGGCAGTCAGGCCCTTAGCAGCTGGCAGCTCTTGAACGCTTTCCATGACACTAAATTGTCAGCAAATAGAGTTTGAGAGGATTTTTGCTTTTGCAGGCCGATTCCCTGATCACTTGTAACATGGGCTGTTGAGAGCTAGGCCTTGCTTAAGACAGCTACGCTTGCCAACCTCAGAGTGGGGCTGGGGGCCGGGGGCGCCGCATTGCACAGGATGATTATACTTGGCCAGGTGGAAAGTTCTGAGGCTGTTCTTAATTTCAAATCATGAAAAATGACCATGAACATAGTACTCACCATAGAAGCCTCAGCCACTTGTATAATTAACGTATACCATAAACATTGACTGCACCAGGCCCTGTGCCAGGTGCTGGGAGAGGAGAATGGAAAGGACACGGGCACCCCACGCGTCTAGAACATTGTGGGGCAGAAGTTGCCAAGGAGGGGGAGCCCTGGTTGCTGGGGGGACTCAGAAGCGAGAGGGAGACGCTGATTTTATCCCAGGACGGGCACAAGTACTCAAGTACTTGTACTCAAAATACAGACGCTGCTCAAAGGCTTGATTTACTCAACCACCCCACAGACTGTTATCAGGCACCTGGTATAAGCAAGGCCTCATCCTAGACGGTCAAATTCAGGCAAGAGTCATGACAAGTTTTTATTTTAAAAAGTCACTGTATAATAAAAATGCTACAAAACCCAGAATAAATATCTTCAAGTTACAAAAGCAAAACAGAGATCTAGAAAAGCTGCTTGCTGTAAAAAGGCAACAGAGAGTTGTTGACAAACAGACCAAAAAGATAAATGCGTGCTTGTTTGCTTGGGTGGGGCTGGGGGTAGGGGAGCTCAAGGAGGGAGAGTTGCACCTCCCCCTTGTCCCCTTCCCCCTCCGTCCCTGCATCCCTCCAACGGCCTCTCCACTCAGGTCCCCGTGAATCAGCCAGTGCCTTTTGCCCAGTTTTCTGTCCTTGCTCACAGGGCTACCCCAGGTCTGTGTTCCCTAATGAGCCTCTGTCATTATAAAGATGGGGGGCCCAACCTGGTGCAGCAAAAAGAGCCTTGGCTTAAGGGACAAATCTGGGTTTATACCCTGGTACCACCTCACTTCTTGGCTATGTGAATGGCGGGCACCCACCCCCACCCCTGGTTCCCAGTTTCCTCCTGAAGTGGGGATGACAGTGTGTACTGTGCAGGGTAGGTGCGAGGACTGGATGAGAGGGTGGATGGAGCACGTGGCCCTCCACTGGGAACTGAAGAGTCAGCCCTGGGGTGATGTCCCCCTGCAGGCTGATGCCAGGTGGACTGCAAAGCCGGGACCAGGCCAGGTGAGGGCAGCTGGGAGAAACAAAGGCACGGCCCCGTGATCACCTGGGACACATCTGGCTGCATCCGTCATGCCGCTGGTGGGTACAAGAGCTAGGAATTTTGTCAACAAGCTGTCTTCGGGAGGTGAGTCTTAACAGCAGGACTGGGAGGGCCCGTGGAGATCACCGAACTGATGGAGATCTCTCTAAAGAGCAAGGACTTGAACCAAGGCATCTTGGCAGCTGACTCTGGGCTCGTGCTTCGGGCCTCAACATCCTCATCTATCCAATGGGTATGAATATAGGCCCTGCCTTTGCCCCAGGGCTACTCTGAAACTCTGTGAGAAGGTGGGTGGAGAAGCCCTTTGGACACTTTGAAACATTGGCCACATCTGGGGAAGCATCACCCATCATCAGTGCCACCCTGCACCCCCAGAGGCATGGAAAACTGATCCTCCACTAATTCGGGAGCCCAAGGGGGCGTCCCTAAAGCGGGCAGGAGGTGAGGGGCCATCTCCACCTTTCACTTCCCCTGACCAATATTTGGCTCCTTCCAGCCCTCAAGCACCTCCCTGCCTACCCATAGGAGATGACCACCTCCTGCACAGAGGCCTGAGGACGGACTGACTGCTCAATAAAGGTAATTCTACCCACAGTGTTGGCATCTTGGGAGCGGCTGGCAGGAAGCTGAGCACAGCCTGACCAGCGTTAACGGTGGCATGTGGACCCAGCCCCACAGCGAGGGAGGGGCTGCCCGGCACCTGCAGCCCTACTCACTCAGCCTCCCGTGCAGCTCAGGCCTGGGAAGGGGTGATCCAGGCCGAGAGCTGGGGTTCTCCCAGGTGGAGAGCCGGCGCACCCCGAGTGCCAGCGCGAGAGCTCCAGAAGCAAGAGGTATCCTCTTTCCTGGGGTCCAGGCTGAGGAAGGGGGAAGGAGGAACCACTTCAAAGCTCAGCCGAGGCCTGGGACCACGGCCCCCAGGCCCTGGCCCCTTCCCCATGCATGCGTCCTGGGCAGGGCGGTCACTGGGCCTCCTGGGAGGCCTGCTCCCCTGAGGGCCGGCTCCGGCAGCAGATGGCGACGGCTACGGCGGCCTCCTCGCCCGTCCTGCCTCCTGCTCCGACGTCCCGGCCCCTCACCACACACGTGTTGTCCACCGCGTAGGCCCCCAGGGTGGGGCAGGTCCCAGGGAGGGTCCCGCAGCCGGTCAGCGTCCAGCCTCCCTCGCAGGCCACGGTGACCTGCCAGGGCCAGGGGACAAAAGAAAGCGCACGTATGGCCCGGCACACTGTGAGCCGGGCCGGGAGGGCACAGGCCGTTGTCTGCCATGCCAAGACGGACTCATCTTCCCCCGACACCACGCTTCCCACAGCCCTCCCCATCCCGGCCAGCGGCAAAGCAAAGCTGGGGCTGCCGCCTCTGCTGCTCCCACCACGTCCAGCCCCTCAGGTCTGTGGGCTCCTCCTTCAGGCCCTAGCATCCTCCGCGCTCCTGCCCTGGCTGAGCCCCCGCCCCCCGGGCCTGGACAGTCACCGTAGCCGTCCACCTGCCTATAGCAGGCCTCCCTGCTTCTGCCCCCTTCCCTGCAGTCTTTGTGGCGCAGCGGCCAGAACGAACCCGCTCACACCCAGGTCAGATACCCGTTCCCCTCCCCCCACCCCAGGCTCAGAACCCTGAGTGGCTCCCAGCTCACTCGAGCAAAACCCAAAGTCCTTACTGTGGCCCTCAGGCCCCACCTAAACCCTGTCTCTGGTTCCCCCCCTCACTCGGTTCCCACCTCACTGGCCCCCTGGCTGTTCCTGGTGCTCCTTTGCCGCAGCTGTTCCCTCTGCCTGGAACACTGTTCCCTGTCATGTCCCCCACCTTCTTAGTGAGGCCTCTCCTGAACTCCCCCTCCCCATTCTCTTCCCTGCCTTACTCTTCTCCACAGCATCTTCTAAGTACTCTGTAATACTACTCATTCGTTTACTGTCATCCCACTAGAAAAGACGCCCCAGGAGAACTTGTCAGGTTTGTAACTCCACCGCCTGGAATGCCAGAGGCCTCAATACATGCTGAGCAAGTGGACCTGAGACAGCCCTTGCCCTTGAGAACTGCAGCATCCAGACCACAATCACTACAGACTTGCTCTTAAAAACCTCCTCTGAGGCAGGAGAGTGGACTCCCCGGGGCTTCCTTTTAAGAAGCTCCCTGTGGCTTTTAAAGGGAGACTTACAGAGAAGCCCTAGGGAGGTTGCGGTCTACACTGGCAGTTTCTGAGGGCCTCTCACGCCCCAGTCCCCCAGCGTGCCTCCCTTCTCTGCAATCCCTTCCTCACCTCGCTGGCCCCGCTAGCCACCCCTCCACCTGCAGCACTCAGCCAAGGTGTCCCGTCCTCTGGGTCATGGCTGAGTCATCCTCCCAGCAGATGTGTTAAGTGGATTAATCAGTGAATGTGTGTGGACTGCTTTTCTTATGCCATATTTACACATATTCTTCCGAAGCGGGGTAAGCATGCCCCAACAGCAGATCTCACTAAGCTGGACAAAAGCAAAAACTGGCCCAGCGACACACACACACACACACACATACACGTGCTGTCCACACAGCTGCAAAAGCTGCTGACAGCACCCACCCCACAAGCTACTCCCCAGATATGTGAGGGTATATGGTGGTGACACAAACACTGACCCAGAAAAGCTGCACAGGATGGACACGTGCCACCCCACGCGGCGTCCGGCTCCCGTCCCGACCCCCCGAGCCCCTTCACCTTCTCTGCAGGGCCCGGGATCCCGTGCTCCCTGACTTTGCACTCCAGACCCGGCGCGTGACAGCAGGAAGCGTGGACGCTGGCCTCCTTGTGGCCGACACACTGGTCGGGCTGACCCCGTGGCCTCAGCATAGGCCGCCTGGGGGTGCCAAGGTCCTCCACCTCCCAGTGGGAGCTGCAGCCTGGGAAGAGGAGGGCCAGCTCAAACACCTGGATGCTAAGGGACCCTCTGTCTCTCCTCCGCACCCCATTCAGTCTCCATCTTTTTAGGGTCTGAGTCTGGAGCTGAGAAACCCAGAAACAAGTCTTGGCAGGAAAAAGGCACTACTAGCCTGAGCGACAGGACTCTTGGGTTCTCAGCTCAACCTTGCTGCTGGCCTGCTGTGTGACCTTAGGAAAGCCATACAACCTCTCTGGGCCTCAGTGTCTCAGGGAAAACATCATCTCCTCTCCACCCCGACATGGGGAGTGGGCTCCAAGGCCTGAGATGCTAGACCAGGAAATGATATTCCTCCCCATAACCCAGCCACCCAGGCAGAAGTTCAGGGGTGAGCTTGATGTCTCTCTGGGAGACATGGGCCTCCCTCCAGAGCTTGGGAGTCAGGCACACCCCCTGGCTACAAGACCTCAGAGAGTGTTCCTAGGCTATAGCAAGCCTCAGTTTCCCTCTGTAAAAGGAAAAGGCAGGCTGCAAGGGTGAAGTGAGGACATGCAGGCGGAGCCCAGCACAGCGTCTGGCACCGGGCAAGGGCTCTGCACGTGTTAGGGTCATGGTCACTGGAATGCCCGTGTGTTAGCTGCATGGCCTTGGGGAAGTCACTCAGCATGTCAGGGTGCAGTTCCCTTTGCTGTAAAGTGGGACTCTTTTTGGATGTGCTTCATAGATAGTGGGTTCTATGACTCCAATGTCTTTGAACTGGCACGTGCCCTGGAATTCATCTGCTGGGCGTTGCCAAAGGGGAGAGCCATCAGAACACGGTGGACTTCCCACCAAGCCAGGACCCCAATAAGATGGCCGGTGGCCTGCTGGACCTGTCCCAGCCTCTCCAGCTGACTGGGCTCATCTTTCCCCTGCAAAGCCATCACCAGCTGCTCCTCCGAGAGCCAGCTCCTAACTCGTCACTTGCCCTTGTCACCCTCCTCAAACTTCAGTGGCTCCCCAGTACATACTCGATGAAGAATCAACTCCTGAGCCAGTTATTCCAGGCCCGCTACCTGCCCTCTCCCCAAACGCTCCCCAGGACATCCCATGCACCCTCCAAGCAGGAGAGCTCAGCCCCCTCCCGATTTGAGGGGCACCATCCCTGGATCCCCCACAAGGTCCCCACCTGCGACTTCCTGCTACCTACCCAGGGCATGTTTTTGACACAAGGTGGCCCATCCACAGTTACCTATATCAGAGAATGGATTCTAAAGCAATGGATGATAACCAGGATAGCTAGCACTTACGTTGTCCTAGCACCAAGCTAAATGCTTAGCACCCATCATCCTCATTCTATTGCTGAGGCACCTGAGGCACAGAGAAGTTAAGTAACTTGCATAGGTCACACAGCTGATGACTGGCAGAGCCAGGATTAAACCAAGGTCAGCTCCACTTTCGGAGCCACTCCCTAAACTGCCCCTCATGCAATGCACTGCCTGTAGGGAAATGCCTACGATGCCCCAGGCCTGGTGCTCTAGGTGTTACTCATTTCATAGCAACCCAGTGAAGCAGGAACTGCCGCCGCCCCTCTTAGGGAGGAGGAGGCCGAGACGGAGACAGATGAGGTGCCTGCCCAGGGTCACAAGGATGGAAAGGGTAGCACTGGCCTTCACACCAGGCCGTCGGGCTCCAACGTGGGGCCAGCCGGGTGGGGGCAGGTGCACCAGGAGCCAGAGACGCCTCCTCACCCCGGGGTGGGCCCAGCCGCCTACCTGTGAGGACGTAGCCCCGCTGTGGGCAGCGGGCCTGGGTCTGCACTCCGGCCCCAGCTGGCGGAGCCGTGTGGACACGGCAGTTGGCACGGGGCAGCAGGCAGCACCTGGCAACGGCATAGACACCCTCACCCCCAAACGCGTTGTGGGCCAGGCAGACGCGCCTGCCCCCTCGGGCCTAAGAGCCAAAGACAGAAACAGGAACCTGCTTTAGAAAAGGCTTCGAAACACAGGATGATGGGGGCTGGAGGGAGCTGACTCGGGTGCCTGGTCCCAGCCCCTTGAAACGTCTCCAATGGCCTCGCGAGGGGCCAGCAGCCCCTGAGGACAAGGAGCTCACTTCCACCCAAGGCGGACGGTTCCACAGACGGGCAGTTCTGGGTGTTATAAAGTTCTTCTGGACGCTGAGAGTGACTTCAAAATGCAGATACAGGGAAATCTAAGACCCCAGAGCAAGGACCTGGCCTGCTCAGCCTTGACCCACTCTCAGCCTCTCCCACGTGCACTCACGTGCAGGAGGCTGCACAGTCAAGCACACTCCCAGACACCGGCTCCCAGACAGAAATGCCTGCCCGCTCCTTGTCCTCCTGGCCTAGGCACTGCCCTTCCACCAAAACACTGCAGCCAGATGGCATCTCTGCCAGGCTCTGCAGCCTTCCCATCAAGTCCCCTCTTTTGCTGCTTTGAGAAGATTTCTCAACTGCCAGAACCGTGGAACATCTGAGCGAAAAGGGCCCTGGAGACCACTGCGTCCAGAGGCAGAGAATCCCTGGCACACGTCTGGCCCTCCCCTCCCCCGAGGCAGTGAATCCCTGGCACACACTCGGCCCTCCCCTCCCACGAGGCGGGCACAGGAATCCATCCAGTCTCATCCGGCAGCGTCTCCCGGGAACCCTCAGTGTGCCTCCCTCCTGCAGCACCCAAACCGCATGACTGAGATATGCCCCATTCGGCTTTAACTTGCAGACGGACGCTGGAGTTCAGAGGAGGAAGGGGGTCAGGCAGATCTGGGCCTGGAAGCGAGAACCCCACTTCACGCTCCGACGGGAGGGTACAGGTCACCTCAATGCGCTCGCCCCGCCGCTTCCCGCTCCTGGAGAAGCTAGAGCAGCCCAGCAGCTCCTCGGGGGCAGCGCAGCGGGCCTCGGCCGTGGCCATCCGCGTGGGCCCCGAGTGCGCCGACCACACGGTCCTGCAGAACAGCTGCCCACCTGCAACGAGGCCCTGGGGTGAGGAGTGGTGGCTGGGGAGGGAGCCTCCGTCAGGGCTCTGCTCACAGAGGGCTCCAGATCTTTGGCTCCTGGTGGGGGAGAGGGGCCTTAAAGAATGTGATCCATTTTCCCATTAAAACAGGTCATGAAAGCCCTTGCAAAGCCCTTTCGGAGCCCGTCCTACTCAATTTCCCCCAGTGTCTAGGAGCCAGTGGCCGAATCCTCCCTCCACAGATGAGGGAGGGACAAGATTGCCCAGGCCACACAGACGCCCTGAGACCTCCCAAGCCCCAGTCTGGATTCTGCCCACCCTGCCATCTTGCTGACCTGCTCCATAGGTGCTGGGGGGTAGTGTAGCCACCAGGTTGGGGGTCAGCACCCGCTGGTCCTCGGGGAACCAGGCCTCATTGATGACGTCTTTGGCAGAGAAACGGATGAGCCTCTGCCTCAGCTCAGTCAGGGTGAGTTCCGGCTCATCGGTCAGCATCCTAGCCACAATGCCTGGTCATGGGGCAGATGATGAGAGATGGTGGTGGCCTGGCCCTCCTTCCCGACCTGGGACTCCTCTCCTGGTGCACACGTGAGCGTGCACACACACACAGACACACCAAGCTGTTCTTTAGAAGTTAAACCACCTGCAATCCCGTGCTAAAAGATGGCCAGAATAAGACTTACATCCTGCTCTCACACCTCCGAGCCTTGGCAATTGCTGTTTTGTTGCCAGGTAAACTCTTATTCATCCACCAAACCCCAGATGAAACGGCCCTCCTCCAGGAAGTTTTCCCTGACCTTCAGCCTGGTCAGGCACCTCTCCCTTCCACACAGCCCTGGCTACTCCATTTGTGCACCTGCCTCCCCCATCAGACGGAGCGTCCTTAAGGGCACCATCAGTCTGACTCATCTTTACTCCCCCATACCCAACACAGAGCCTGGCACACGTGGTCCTGGTGCAGACCCTGCCTGCCGAAGGGGCTGTCAGAATCATGACGGCTGAGGCGGTGGGGCAGCTACTCACCAGCCACATGGGCGGCAGCCTGTGACGTCCCACTCTGTGATGTGAAGCAGGTGCTGCAGTCACTGGAGGCACCAATGATGTCATCCCCTGGGGCAAAGAGGTCCACGCAGCGGCCAAAGTTGGTCCCCAGGACCCCCAGGGTCACCGGCTGGTCCTGGGCATTGGTGGCCCCAACAGTGATGACCTGGAGAGGTGAGGGAGCGGATGGCAGAGAGGGGAGCCAAGGAGAGGATGTAGGGAGACTGAGACCTTGCCAACTGGGCTGGCCAACTCCTATATACCTGCTTGGCCCATTCAAATATCCCCTCCTGAGGGAAATCTGACTCTCCAGGCAGAACTCTGGCACTCTCTGCCCCACCCGGCCCTGGTGCTGCCCTCTGTCCCTGCCATATGCCAGGCACCATTCCCGAAGTCCCTGAGGCGCTTCCATTCTAGGGAGGGACCCAGACAGTAAACAAACAGTACACAATGCAACACATTAGGTGGTTATAAGTGCTAAGGAGAAAAGCAGAGCCGGCAAGGTGGAAAAGACCTGCTGGGTTTTGTCTGCTTTATGCGATTTTAAATTCGGCAGCCAGGGAAAGTTATCCCTCACTGTCAGGCTCACATGTGTGCCCCCCACCTGCCCCCTGACCCCAACACCCCCCCCAGACTATGATATCTTTGAAGTGGGACGAGATTCCTTCCCCTTAGTCCCCCTCAGTGCCCATACCGCCAGTAGGTGCCCTCGCACGTTAGAGGAATGGACGGGCGTTGGACACACTGGGTCAACCTCTCAAGCTGAGAAGCGTCATTTCTGTGCTCATGTAGCTCCCCTGGGACACACCTGGACCCTCAATGCAGGGCCTCAGGGGGCCTTTGGGGTGGGTGGGGAGGTGGACAGTGGAGAGGTCCTGGGATACTGGCAGGAGAGTGATGCGGGCAAAGCCCCTGGGCCCTTACCGAGTGGACTGGGAGAGGAAGCAGAGGGAGGCCGGGAGAAAGCGGAGGGAGCTATGGTGTCAATCCAGGGGACAGCAGATGGACGGAGGTGATGGGATTGGGGAGAAGGGGCCGGGGGAGTCACGAGACATTCGGAGGGAGAGGGGCCAGGGCGTGGGGTTGGAGCTGCACTGGGGGAGGGGAGAGTTGAGGCTGGTGCTGTTCATAGACTGGGATGGTGGAGGTTCAAGCCCCTCCTCTGCCCAGGCTCGGCCCTGGCAGTCTCTGACACGTCCTTCCAAAGCCAGGCCAGTTCAGAAGCACACCCCATGATCCCCCAGGGGCCCACCTGCCACCTTCCCCTCCCTTTGGGAGCACCCACCTCGGGAGCTGAAGCTGGGGAATAGAGACAGGCGTCATCCCTGAAGTTGCCGGCAGCGGCCACCAGCACTGCCCCCGTCCCGGCCAGGTGCTGGCAGGCGGCGTTGAGGGCTGGGCTGTACCCACCCGCCAGGGGCAGCAGCACTACCAACCGGCCCGCCGGCTGGGCCAGCTGGCTTTTCCGAATAAACTCCAGGCCTGAGAGGACAAAGCCAAGGTCACCCATGAGGAGGCACGCTCCCCCTCCCCACCCCCACCCCCGAGGCCCCCGTGAGGGTTAATTTTACATGTCGACTTGGCAAGGCTACGGGTGTTTGCTCAGACATAGGTCTAAGTGTTGCTGTGAAAGTACTTTGTGGATGTGATTAATGTTTACATCAGTACTTTGAGTAAAGCAGATTACCCTCCATAATGGGGGTGGGCCTTGTCCAATCAGTTGAAGGCCTTGAGAGAAAAGATGGAGGTCCCCCAAGGAGGAAGGAAATCTGTGTGCACACTGCCTTCAGACTCAAGACTGTGGCATCAACTCCTGCCAGAATTGCCAGGCTGCCAGCCTGCCCTGCAGATTTTAGCCAGCCCCACAATATATGAGCCAATTCCTTAAGATAAATCTCCCACTATGTGGTATATGTATGTATTTATAAATATAGATATATACACACATCCTATTGGTTCTGTGTCTCTGGACAACCCTGACTAATGCACACGGGAAGCATGTTAACAACAGCAGCACTTATAAAACCAGCCAACTCCCAAACACTTATACGCACCAGGCTCCTTCTAAGTGCCTGACTGTGGGAATTTACACAATCCTCACAGTAACCTTACTATTATTTTCCCTTTCCAGGAAACTGAGGCACCAAGAGGAAGGGCCCCGTTTGCCCTGCCTCTGACCTTCACAAGCCTCGCTGCCATCCTCTGAGGGCTGGTGTACAGTAATCCTCCCCCACCACACAGACACACACACACACACTCCAGTGAGTCCTCACTGCCCACTCGCAGCTGTGGGACCCTGCCCTCCCATGTGTGAAAGGGGACACTGCTGCTCGGACTGTGTCGAGGATCAAAAGACTCCTCGCCCTGGAGCTGGAGGGGGGTGGGGGGGGGACTTGATAACCCTGCCCCCTCGGGGGGTGTCATGCCTTGACCCCGGCTGCACTCCCCCGCCCCAGAGCCAAGTGTGCAGCCTGGAGCCCAGGCCCAGTGGAGACCTGGGTTCTAACACCAGCTCTGGTCCTCATGTGCCAGGGGACCCGGAGCTGACAGCTCCTCCTCTCAGGCTCCAGCTCCTGCTCCGTCAGATGGGGGTGTGGCGGGCTGACCTCTCAGAACCTTCTGGATCTGGGCCTCTGGGAGGTCCCCAGGGCTGCAGCAGAGGTGGGAGTTGGGGTCCCATAGCCAGGCTCCTCTTAGGAGGAGACAGCTGTCCCTCACACCAGGAGGGGCAGAGCGGAAGTAGGAGTGGAGGTGAGGAATAAGCACGATTACAGCTGCCATTAACCACCTGCTGTATGTATGTTTCTGTGCTCGGACTTGACACACTTTACCTCAACAATCTGCTTACAGAGGAGACTGGCGGTGACCAAGAGAGTAAAAGCCACTGTTCGTGGAGCCCCTACTCTGCTCCAGGTAATGTGCTAGGGGCCTTTCCCAAAGCGGGGACCTCTTCTTCCCCGGGAAACCCTCCAAGCCCAGGGCGCCAGGCCTGTGGAAGGCCTTTCAGGGCACAAGCGGGCCTCCCCTCCTCTGCACACTGACCTTTGGGAATTGGCCTGCTGAGCTGAGGTCAGTGGATAAAGGGGTGGGACACGAAGGAAGGGTCACCTGATAGGGCAGGGGATTATTATTGATTCTTGCCTTGAAAACCAAACATCAAAACCTGTGCTCTAGGGCTTCCCTAGTGGCACAGAGGTTAAGAATCCTCCTGCCAATGCGGGGAACACAGGTTCAAGCCCTGGTCCGGGAAGATCCCATATGCCACAGAGTAACTAAGCCCACGTGCTACAACTACTGAACCTGTGCTCTAGAGCCTGTGAGCCACAACTACTGAGCCTGTGAGCCACAACTACTGAGCCCGAGTGCCACAACTACTGAAGCCCGCGTGCCTAGAGCCCGTGCTCCGCGACAAGAGAAGCCACCTCAATGAGAAGCCCACGCACCGCAACGAAGAGTAGTCCCCGCTCGCTGCAACTAGAGAAAGGCCGTGCGCAGCAATGAAGACCCAAAGCAGCCAAAAATTAATAAATTAATTAAACAAACAAAAACCTGTGCACTAAACTGCAAAGAATTAGGGCAGAGCTCACTCACCAAGCACAAGGCAGGCACCACCAGCCCTTCCCAGCCCTTCAAAAAGGCCTATGGCTGCCTCTGCCAGCTCAGAGGCCAGCATCTGACACAGGGGTCTGGGCGCTTGCAGTGGAGGTCAAACTCAGAGCCAGCACCTTCCCCAGCGAGGTCACTGGCTCTGGCTGTGTGACCCTGGGCAAGTCACTTCCCCTCTCTGGGCTGATTTTCTCAACTGTTTAACAGGCTCACAATACCACCCTCAGGGTATGGAGTACAAAGTCCTTTGCTCAAGGTCTGGCCACAGGAGGGACTCAGTAAGTGAGAATTCCCACCCTCTTCTCTGTCCACAGGCCTCCCAGGGTCCTAGCTCTAAGCTGGACCTTGCCAGAGGTGACTGGATGGAGAAACCTGCAAGAGTCTGGAAAAAGTCTTCTGCCAGTTCCTCTACCAGGTCTACCCAAACAGGGCTCCAACCATTCATGAGAAGGAGTGAATCCCCCGGTGCCAAGCAGAAGATGGGGAAAGTTTGCTTAGATCACCTCGAGGGTACATCCAACTCGCAAGTCACATGGCAAAAGACACAACGATTTTAAAAGATCTGGAAAGGGGAGCAGTGTGAAACTGTAGAAAGCCCACTGACTAGGGGTCACATCTCCAGGAACTGCCTGGGCTGAGCCCTGCCCCTCTCTGGGCCTCAGCTTCTCCATCGGCACTCATGGCCCCTGGGGGCCCTACCCACTCTGACACTCTGGGGTTCCGCCTCTGGGGAAGCAGCTGCCTCGGTCTCCTTGGTCAGGAGTCCGTTCTCTCTGGGCTGAAGCCCCGTCCCGTGCCAGGTCTGGATGCAGAGGCCAGCACATCCGGAGCCATCACTCACCTGCGAGTGTGCTGCTCACCGTGCCCTTCCCTTGGCAGTTGAGCACACGCAGGCTGCGCAGGCCGGCGCCCTTGGCCACGCCGGCGTCCCGGCCACTGACCACCCCGGCCAAGTGGGTGCCGTGGCTGTCACACTGGTTCGCCTGCTCGACCAACACAAGACCCGAGTGAGAAAGCTCGTCCACCCTGTGATAACATCAGTGAGTGACCGGACAGACGTCCCCACCCACAAGCGATGGCAGGGCAGGGGCAGTGACAGCTGGGGAGGCCAGCAGGGGTGCAGCCGTGGCACTCCGGGGGTGGCATCAACTCCAGGTTGGGGATGAGGGATGGGGGCAGCCCCCCCCCCCACCTGAGGGACATGCTCACCTGTCTGTGGAAGCGTGTCCCATCCTCTTCGGGCACGTTCTCGAAGTCAGTGACTACCACCCTGCCCTCAATTTCCCGGTGGCCACTTTGGATACTGGTGTCTAAGAGATATACCTCCACCAGGCCACCTCCAGCTTTCCAAGGTGAGGTTTGTTCGAAAGGAAAGCATAACCATGAGGTTAACGTAATAGTTAACACATATAAATTGTTTACCATGTCTCAGGCACTGTTCTAAGCACCTTACATAGGTCAACTCAGAAAATCCTCTCCAGGTACATACTTTTATCTCTTTATATCACAAACAAGGAATGTGAGGCACAGAGAGGGTAAGTAACTGTCCAAGGTCACATAGCTGGTGCTGGTGGAACCAGCAAGAGAACCAAGTAGTCTGGCTCCATAATATGAATATGAAATAACAATATGAACACCCGAAACTAATAAATACAATGGAAAAAACTATGCCAAGCCCCTACTTAAAACTGTTCACAGCTCCCCAAACCTGAGGCCACAGAATTTAAAGACAGAACAGGATTTGACAAGTAAAAGGAGAATAACAGGCCTGTATGGCCATCTGAGCAGGTCAGCTCATTTCACAGAGAGGAGACTGAGGCCCAAGGAGGAGGCGTGCATCTGGGCCTCCTGGCTCCAAGCCCATGCTTTCTCCACTCCACCAGGTGCCAGAACGGCTCAACAGTGGCTGGTTCCAACTGACACAAGTTACAGCCTCAGAGAAAACAGCAGTATTGGAAATTCACCAAAAGCCTACCACCTACACTTCATCATTTCTATTTGGGTCAGTTCAGATTCTCCAGGAGGCAGGCACCAAGATGGGGTGAGACCTTCAGGGGACTTCCTGGGGAGGTGCCTACATGGGACAAAGGTGGAGGGGGCAGGAGGAAGCAGGGAGAGCCTGCAGGTGTGACATCTGTGGAAGGAGAGGAAGGAAGAGGGTCAAGGAGGCAGAGCCCCAGGCCGCAGCACTGCTCGCGGAAGCCTCGGAGACCTTGGCTCCGTCCTCGTCCCCCCATGCAAGGTGGGACCGCTGTTGTCCCATGTCGCAGAGGGGAAAAGGGGCCTCAAGAGGAGTTATCACTAAGGGCAAAGGGACCTGCGAGTGGCCGCTTACAGCCTCTGATTCAGTGCAGGGAGCTCTGTGGCCTCTGACAGGTGGGCGCCCAGTCCTGCCTGCATCCCTCCAGAGCAGGGAGCTTTCTCTCTCCCACAGGACAGCCCCTGCCACGCCTGAGAAGCTCGGAAGGCAGCCAAGTTCTCCTTCTCATCTCTGCCCAGGAGGCCCCTGACCCTGACCCTGACCCTCTTGCCTGTTCCCCGCAGGCCACACCCCTTCCTGCCTCAGGGCCTCTGTCCTTGTTTGTTTCTCTTACTTGGACATGCTCCCCTTGGTGGGGCTAATGATGCCCACTGCAGGGCTTGGCTGAGTGTCACTTCCTCCAGGAAGCCTTTGCTGACTCCATGCTCACAGCTGTCCAGACTCCATAGCTCCTACCCCATCCAGACTACCTGGTGTCCTGTAGCTATCTGTGTAAGCAATGGATTAGCCTTCTTCATGCACTAGAAGCTCTGGGGTTGCGGGGGGTGGGGGGGGGGCAGGCAGAGACCAAGTCCATCTTGTTGGTCTTTGTGTCCCCAGCACCTAGCACAGTGTCTGGAGCACAGTGGCTACTTGAGAACTCACTGAGGCATGGAAGGAGAGGAGGGGGAGGGCTGCAAGGACAGCACTCTCACTTTGTACCAGACACGGATGGAGGCTCGCTACAGCATAAAGAGCATTAACCCCAACACAGCCCCCCAGATAGGACTGTCATCACCTCCCGTTTTTGTAGAGGAACCTGAGGCTCATTCAAGCTCACACAGCTTGAAAATGCTAAAGTCTGGGTTTGAGCATGGCAGTTGGCTCCGGGGCCTGTGCTCGTCAGCCCTTTGCCAGGTGGCCTCTCTGTGAAGGAAGGCTCTGCTCCTGGCCGGGTGCGCCACCCTCCACTCATCTGCATGGTGCCCACTCCGCCCCACTCTGACCCAACAGCCCCCGGGGGGCCTCGTCCAGCCAAGCCCTTCTGTGACTCCTGACGGACTCCATGTTCCTGTCTTCCATCCCCGCCACCTCTCACAGCCACTGGGCGCAGGAGGAGGGTAAGGCAATCCATGGGCATCCCAGTGGGGAAGGAAAGGATCGCACGTCTGCTTCTGGCCTGGGGGAGGGCAGTGGGTCCGACGGTCACCCCAAAAAAACGTATGTCCACATTCTAACCCCTAGGACCTATAATCATGCCCTTATCTGGCAAAAGGGTCTTTGCAGATGCGATTAAGTTAATGACCCCCAAATGAAATCATCCTTGATTATCCCAATGGGTCTTAAATCCATTGATGTGTCCTCATAAAAAAACAGAAGAGGAGAGGTACACAGAGAAGATCTTATGAAGGAGGCATGGACAGGAGTGATGCAGCCATAGCCAAGGAACGCTGCAGTCGCCAGAAGCTGGAAGAGGTGAGGGAGGATGCTCCCCTTGAGCCTTTGGGAAGAGCTTGGCCCACTGACACTTTTACTTCCGACTGGAGAGTACATTTCTATTGTTTTAAGCCACCGGGTTTGTGGTACTTTGTTAGGGCAGCCCTAGGAAACTAATTTAGGGGCTGTGGCCTTCTCTCTCTCCTGCTTGGCTTGGGGTACCCCGGAACCCCCTGCACAGCATCCCCTCCCCATTCCCCATACTAGGCGGCTCCGGGAGGTCCCTGAGGCGCAGATGTGGAAGGTGGGGTCTCTAGAGTCTCTGCCTAGATAGGAGCAGCCTGGGGTGGGGAGAGGCAGGCTCTTCCTGAAAAGGGCACCCCCTCCCTGGCCACAGGCTGCCCAGGCCGGTCAGCACACCCTGCCTGACCAGGCCCCGCACCTCTGCCGCTGACAACCCTGGGGTGATGCTCCACACTTCTTACTCATCTCCCATCCTGGCCGCAAGCCCTGGGAGGCCCCAGGTCTACCGTCTGTCACGATGACAGCGACTCAGAACCCGCCTAGCCTTTCAGTTCCCAAAGCATTTGCACATCAACAGCCTCACAACACCTTGTAAGGACAGGATGGGGTTACTGTGCCCATTTTACAGACGAGGAAGGAAGGGGAGGATCCGAGAGGGAAATGGCTTCCCGAGACCCCACGTGAGCCAGTAAAGGGCGGAGGCTGAACGCGCCCCCAGGTCTGGCTGAGTCCGGGAGCATCCCTGAATTGTCTTTCCGCTGAGCTCCAGACCTCATGCTGAGGGCTTCTCAGACTGAACACGGGCCAGCCAAAACCCCTGATCTCCCCAAACCAGGTGTCCTTCCCTTCTTCCCCAGCTCAATAAATGGCACCTCCACCCACTTACAAGGCCCTGCCCAAACCCAGGCCACTTTCCTTGGCGTCTCCTCCTCCTCCTGGCCAGGCCACCCCAGGCAGAGGGAAGAGTTGGGGGAGAGGCCCGGAGGGGACACACAGAGTAGCCCACGCAGGGAATCCCGTGAAGCCTAGCGATGCTGAAGGGAGGAGCAGGTCAAGGCAGGAGACCGGAGACCAGCTGGGGGCGTGGCAAACACGGCTTATCTGTCCTGTTATGGGGTCCAGTCCTGTCCTCAAGGCACTGGGATCACCCAGACCTGTGGGCCTTAGGGGGTGTCAAGGTCAGGTTTACCCTCTCCCCACCTGAGTGCAGCCTGATGGGCCAAATGGCAAGAAAAGGCAAACGTGAACTTTTAGAAGGTGGGAGAGGGGCTCATTTAAAAAAACAGACTTCTGGGCTTCCCTGGTGGCGCAGTGGTTGAGAGTCTGCCTGCCGATGCAGGGGACGCGGGTTCGTGCCCCGGTCTGGGAAGATCCCACATGCCGTGGAGCGGCTGGGCCCGTGAGCCATGGCCGCTGAGCCTGCACGTCCGGAGCCTGTGCTCCGCAATAGGAGAGGCCACAACAGTGAGAGGCCCGCGTACCACAAAAAAAAACAAAAAACAAAACAAAACAAAAAAAACAGACTTCTGCATTGTACCTGGGGCAGAAGGAAGGCAGGGCATGGGGGCTGGATTGGGTGGAATGGGACAGAAAAGGGGTCAGCAGAGTGTACTGAGCTCTAACGCCCCTGGGAGGTGAGGACCGTCGGCGGGGAGGAGAGAGCGGCACGTGGCCTCCGCTCGGATGAAGAGACGCGGGGAGCACGGGGCCCTTACTAGGAGCGTGGTGTTCATCCGCCTGGTGCCGCGCAGGGAGAATCCGCTCTAAGTTCCACGGGATACTCTGGGCAAAGACGAAGGAGTCCTCCTCGATGTACTGGACGTGGGGCAACCTCAGGGCCTGCAGAAGGCAGAGAGGTGGGGCTCGGCTTCAAAAGCCATTTGGCTGACAGCAGCCATAGCCACAGCCCTTCACCTACCTGATCAAGCCTGTCCCGACTCACACGCCAGTCACATACCTGTCCCCTCCTGGTGTGGGGTTTCCTTGCTCAGGTTGGGGAGCCCGGCACCCGCCAGCACAGAGGATGCCTTTTAGGAAGGATTCTGAATTTGACATGCCATCTGGGGAGCCAGGCAGTGCCCAGGTCCCGGGGAAGGCTGGACCTGGACTCCATGCCCAAATCATGATGCCCTCACTGGCCATTCTGTTTCCCCCAGATCCGTTCCCTCCCTTCTCCACCCTGCAAGGCGTGGGGAGGCTGACCCTGCAGACAGCAGCACCCAGGCCTCCTTGCAGTGACTTCTGGTTGGGATCAGCCAGAGGGAGGCCCAGAAGGAGTTTTGGGGGATGAGAGGGTGTCTTCACTCCCTCCCTGTTTTGGTGCAAGGTTCCCATGGTGGCTGCATCCTTTGGTGACCACGGCTCCCCCGGGGTAGCCCCTGCTCCACAGCGCCAGCTCCCCCCTGGCAGAGAAGACACTATTCCCTCTCCTCGCCCATCAGCTTGTCACGGCAACTCATCCTTGGGTGCCTCAGTGTCCCTGTGGGCTTCCTTAACCTGTCCACAACTCCATGAGTTTCTGTGCTTAGCATCTGCTTAAATACTTGATGATCTCATTTAGTCCTTAAAGAACCGTTCCTATTTTCATGCCAGCTTACAGGTAGGGGACTGAGATTCAGGGGGTGAAGAAAAGGTTAGACAAACTAGTAAGGGTACATGAACCCAGGCTGGCGCGATGTCAAAGCCCAGCTCTTGAGGGCACATGTCTGTGGTCTGCAGCTCAGCAGTGTCTCCGCTCTGAGAAGCTGCCTGGCCTTCGGGGCTCATGCATGCCATCTGGCTCTGTGGGCATCTGATTCCTTCCCCCGCACTGTGCTGGGCATATCATCCCCCAGTTAACTGACTGGCCATCACTTCTCAGTCTCTCTTTCTGAACTGTGAGCTCAAGGGAAAGGGCTGGTGGTCCATCCTCCTGTCTGCAGCACATAGTAGGTGCTCATTAAATATGTGATGAGCAGACTGATTGAAGGCATTAACTTGATGTTTCCGCTATTAGACTAAGGGATTGGACCCTGTCTAATCCATGTCATTGTCCCCACAGGACTTAACACACTGTAGTTGTTCAGCCACTGTATGCTGAATGGAATGAAACTATGCAGTAGTAGTGCAGGGGAGCGAGGAGGCCTGGGCCTAGATTCTCGTTCTGCCGGTTGTGTGCTGTGTGACCTCGGGCAAGACCCTGTCCCGTTCTGGGTCTCAGTGTCTGCAGGAGGCTATGAAACACCCCAGCCACGTGGAGAATCAGTATGAAAATGGGAACCATGTGTTCTCATCAAGTTAGGAGGACAGGGGAGGGGGGCGGGTTGGGAGGAAGGGAGCAGAGGCTAAAACAAGGAAAGGGTTGTTTTTTTGTTTTGTTTTGTTTTTAAAGGTACATTTGCCAAATTCTCTTCTGCCTTTTTATTAAAGCTACAAATCTTACATCCATCAACTCGCTTCAAGCGGAGCCCCCTTTCGCAGGGAACCTCACCAAGAAAGGTTTTTAAGATATGCATTTAGGGCCTCCCTGGTGGCGCAGTGGTTAAGAGTCCGCCTGCCGATGCAGGGGATACGGGTTCGTGCCCCGGTCTGGGAGGATCCCATATGCCGCGGAGCGGCTGGGCCTGTGAGCCATGGCCGCTGGGCCTGCGCATCCAGAGCCTGTGCTCCGCAACGGGAAAGGCCACAACAGTGAGAGGCCCACATACCGCAAAAAGAAAAAAAAAAAAAAAAAAGATATGCATTTAAAGCACTGGGCCAGGAGGAGGAGAAGGGAGGCCAGAAGTCCTCAACTACCCATGTCTGTTCTGCCCCTGCACCAAAGATGTGACATCAGGGTCGGGCTGGAGGGGGAACAGCCTCCCTGTCCTACAGGAGGAACCTTCTGAATAGCATCAGTTTCAAAGGAATTTTGCATCCTTGAGTCATGTTTTTATAAAATGACTCTGGCCCCACTAACGTCATAGAGCCTTGTTCCTATAGGGTTCTCATAGGCAGCAAGTTCACCAACACAAAGACAGCTAGAAGACAGACCACTGGGTCTGATCCCAGCTCTGCCTCTGGCTGTCTGTGTGGTCCCTTCTGAACCTTGGTCTCCTCATCTTTCAGATGAAGACGAAGTACCATTGAGGTATGGCCAGGCTTGAAGGGCATCTTGTACCGAAGGCCAGGCAGGAGCCACTGTGCTTGGTACTCAGTAAGCACTCTGTGAACACTTGCTGCCTCCAGGACAGTCCCCTGTATGCATGCGGTAGCCCAGCCCTTTCTGGAAGTGGCCCACCCAGAGACGGAGCTCACCAGCTCCAGCAGGTCACCGCTCATCTTCACCAGGAAGCCGGGGAGAAGGTCGTGGAAGACGTGCAGGATCTTGGTGAGGTAGCCGCGGTGGGCGGCCCGGGCCTGCAGGCGGCGGGCGGTGCGCTCCGTCTGCGAGCGGTGGGTCTCTTCCTTCAGCACCACCATGTAGGTGCCTGGCAACCTCCAGGCGTCCTGGCCCCCAGCGAGGAGGAGTGACACGATGACATTAAAAAAAGAAGAAGTTTGCTATGAGGGCTTCATCCACTTATGTTTACAAGTTAGAATTACAGCAAAAGAAACTCCATCGAGTATAGGAAGTATAAAGAGAAGTCACCAAATTGGGACCCCCCAAACCACAGAGAAGCCAACTATTAGCAGTAACCTAACATATACCACACTTTCAAACTTGATAGTCAGGCAAAAACGGGAACCATGGGCCACAGTCAACACCAGGTTCTCCTCTGCACCTGCACCTAGTTCTCTGTGGGGCCCACCAAGGCCTGGCCACCCTTGGAGGCCCTGCCTGAAGGCCACCTCCTCCCGAAGACCTTCTTAATTACACCTCCCTTCCCCGTGTCTCAATTTGAAATAATCACTTTCTCCCGGTTCTAGTACCTCCCTGACCCCCTCCGGAGGCAGTCCAAATACATGGCCTGAATCCCAACCACAATATTTACTGGCTATGTGGCCATGGGCAAGTCACTCAACCTCTCTGAACCTCAGATATCTCCTCTGTGGTGTGGGGAACATAATACCTACGACACAGGCCTGCTGGGAAGGCTAAGAGACGTAGTTGTGTAAAGCATCTAGCAAACAGAAGGGATGATAGAGTGAGCAAAGGCAACACTTCTCACATGGGATAAAAGACTCAAGGCCATGGTCTACAGGAGCAGATCTGTTTGCTCTTAGCTCTTATCTGCTCCCACTGCTCTCAGACACACCTGTGCTCAAGAACCTTCAGTGGCTCCTCATAGCCTGACAAAGTCCAAACTCCATGCTGCCCCTTGGTCCCCGCTGCAACCTCCGTAGCCTAATCTCCCACATCTCTGTACGTGCACCAGAGTAGAATACAGTCTACAACCCTTTAACCAAAGTCTTAGGGTCAAATGGGTTTCAAGATTCAGAACTTATCTGGACTTTAGAAAGGTAGTAATAGGCAATCAGGGTGCTCAGAGGCGTCTAGAGCAGCATACTGTAATCTATGCAGCAAAAAATAGGAATATAAATATTTACATCAGTGGGATAACTTATAAATAACCTCATGTCAGTTCAGGTCAGGTTACCACCAAATAAATTACAAGAAACCTTTTGGGTTTCAGAACATTTTACATTTCAGAAGGCAGATAAGGAACTGTGGACATGTGCTCCTTATTCTCCACCTCTAGCTTTCCCGTCTGAGCTTTTGTTCATGCTACCCCCTTCACCTAGAATAAAATTCCCCTGCCACTTTTATTTAAACTCCTATTTATGCTTCAAAGGCCCATCTAAAATGCCCTCAGCTAAATGAAAATCTAATGAATTGGGAGAACACTTTGTGCACTGGAAGGAGACTTGCCCTAGAAGCCTAGTTCTAATGCATCAGGGGGGTGAAACCCCTCTCTCTGGGTCTCAGTTTCTCATGAATAAAATAAAAGGATTGGTCTAAAATCTTTCTCTGCCTGCCAAAAAATATTTTCATTATAAATTCAATCTCTACAAAATATCCACTGAAGGAATGAATAAATGAACTTCTGGAGGTTCTTGTTCCAAACTTCCGCTGGGGAAGAAGTACCCTCAAGCGCCTGTTTTAATTGGTTGTCCAGCCTCTGCTTACTCACCTCTCAAGATGGGGTATTCACTACTTCTAGAATAGTTATTTGGGGGCAGTGACTTGAAACGCCCTTTCTCAACCTTGTCACAACCCATCAACATCCTTCTAGAAGGTGAAAGGCTCAGGGAACAAGGAAGAAGGTGCTATGAGCTGAGTAAATTTCACTTTTCTGTGAGAGCCAGACTGAAGAAGCGAGGTCCCTCCCCTCCTGCCACTAACACAGGACACAGGCAACACTGAGGGCCTGACACCCCTCTGCACCCAGCACACTCAGGCAGAGGAGCTGGGGCAGAAGCGCAGGCCAGATGTCCATTAGCCTAGAACTTCCCCTCTGCCCCAGGAGCTGCAGTTTGGAGCAAAAAGGGCATCACTGGGAGGTCGCACTGCAGCCAGGTAAATAGCTACCTCCTACAGTGCTCTCTTCACTGGCTCACATGGTGGGGAGGTCACTCATGTGGGCAACAGAGCCCCTTTCCCTTCATTCCTCCATCTGCCCAGCACTGACTCTTTACAACAAACCCTCGGGAAGGACTGTCACCTCCCTTTTAAAGATGAGGAAAATGGAGGCTCGGATGTTAAGTGACTTGCCAAGCACCACTCAGCTAGTGAGTGATGGAGCCAGGATTCAACCCCAGAGCCGACTCCAAACCCGGTAGCAGGACCTCAGTTGAGCCCTGGGAAGGTTATAATTGGAGGGAACCAGCAGTCCCAACCCTGGGCAGGAGCTCCCATAGCCCAACGGCCAGGTGCTGGCCTTGATCTTCAGGAAACTCGCCCCACCCACTCTGGGCGGTGTGAGTGGGCTGCAGCTACCAGGCTCCTTCCTTCCGGAGAGCACCAAACAAGCCCTTCCCAGAGGAGCCCAAGGACCCCAACGGGCCTGGTGAATAACTCCGTCCCCTCCCCTTCAGTTTTGTTCTTTTCTTCAGCTGAAAAAGATGCAATCCTAGAATGTGAGTTTTGTGGCATGAAGAAATTGCCTCCCGCCACTATCATTCATTCGCCTTCTCTCCCGCTCCACCCCTGTCACAGTAGCGCCGTCTCGTCCCAAGACCCCCAAGCCCACCCCCTCCCACACACACTCTGCACTACCCAGATTTCCCGATCCGCGTCAGGACGCATAATAATATCTCCTCTCTGCCCGGGGCCATTCTAAGCACGTTTCGGGCATTAGTGCCTTGACCCACCCGAGCCTCAGTGGTGAGGCACGTCCAGGATCTGAGCAGGCGATCCTGGAGGTGCTCTGCTCGTCCTACCTGGCGCCTACCAGTCTCCGAGCCCCGTGCACCTTTCCCCCGCAGAACACACCCCGAAGAGCCGCCGTGCCCGTTCTCCCCGCCACCGCTCCCGCAGTCCCCAAGATCCGCGCCAAGCCCGTCCTCGGGTGAGCAGAGCACCCCCCCACACAGTGACTTTCACTCCAGCCCCTCCCTTCCGGGGTGGGGGGGCACTGAATCCTGAGAGGATATGCCCACCGCCCGGGGCCCCGCGCGGGTTCGCCCCCGCCTCCCACCCCGGCGTCCGCACCTTTGCGCAGCGGTGGAAGGTGGCGGTGGCCACGTTCTGGGCCGTGTCAGCCGAGGTGTCCTCCTCCGACCGGAAGGCAAGCACCAGCTCCTCGTAGTCGCCGTCTTCGTCCTCCTGCGCGCGGGCGCCCGCGGGTCCCAGAGGCAGCAGCAGCAGCAGCAGCAGCAGCGGCGGCGGCCACCACGGCCGTCGGGAGCTGCCCGTACCCATCGCGCGGAGAGGAGAGGTTTGCGTCGGGCGGGGAGACCCGGGGGCGGCGCGCAGGCCAGGCCCGCAGCGCCTGTGCCTCGCGGCGGGGAGCCCGATGCGAGCACGGGACTCGGGCCCCGGCGGGGACGCGCGCTGGGCCGGGCTCTAGGCCTCCCGGTTGTGGGCTGCGCCGTGGAGACGCTTGCCGGCCCCGGGCCGTCTCACTGCCTGGCTCGCCCCTCCTGGCTCGGACCCGACCTGAGCCTGAGCCCGCCTGCAGCCGCGCGCGCCTCGACGCCGCGGCAGAAACCTTCCTGGGTGTGGGTGCGCGACGCCCAGGGTCCGGGAGATCACGCCACCTGAGCCCTATCGGATGATCCTACCTGATTAAATATTAACGGAGCCCCCGGACTGAAGTATCGGGTTTCGGCCTCGCTCCCCCTCCCCCTCCCCCTCCCCCTCCCCACCCCACCCCACCCCCACCCCCAAACGGCGTCAGATTACGTTCAGAGAAAGGACAAAATCCCAAATCTTAATTGGGCTGGAAGGCTGTTCCCGCGCTCCCGAGACGCCTTCTCCCCGCCCCTCAACCCGAGCCCTGCGAGCTGTGCCAGGCACCAAGTTCGGCTGAGCCCACCTAGTCAAGCGTTTCTGGGCTCTGCCTTGGCACTGGCCAGCCAGCCCCCTCGCCTACGCCCCGAACGATGTTAAACCACTCCATCGGGTCCTCCTCCTCGCCGCCGCCGCCAGCGACAGCGGACCCCTCGCTGCCCCCAGCCCCCCCAAGTCTTTCCGCAGGTCTGAGCGTGCCATCCTTCTAAACTCAGCCCCGACCCCTCTCGGGCCTCTGCCCCTTATGCACCCGGCACACCCAACCTCACCAACTAGCTACTCCTTGAAGTCCTGTTGCTTTTGACTTCCAGCCAGCACTAATCAAACATTTCAAGGGATTTATTCTACAAATATTTCTGGTTTTAATCTGCAGAGATATCATACGTGTACATTCAAGAATTCCATTGTCGGGACCTCCCTGGCGGTCCAGTGGTTAAGACTTCGCCTTCCAGTGCAGGGGGGTGTGGGTTTGATCCCTGGTCGGGGAGCTAAGATCCCACATGACCTGCGGCCAAAAAACCAAAACATAAAACAGAAGCAATATAGTAACAAATTCAATAAAGACTTTAAAAATGGTCCACATCAAAAAAAAAATCTAAGAAAAAAAAAAAAGGATTCCACTGTAGCACAAGCTCAGTGTTCCAAACGATTCGGTTTGCAGATTCTATTTACACACCATGTCCAAGAACATGACTGGACGAGGGTCTGGTGAACAGCTGCTGTCTGCGGGAGGATGTGGAGGCCAGCAGCCCCAGGCCTCGGGGTTGATGTGCCACACAAAGCCAGGCGTCCTCCCAGAAGGGCCACACAGTGTAGAAACTGGAGGCTTCCTGCTCCCACTTTGCAGAAGATCAGCGGGTTCTAGTGAAATGACTTGCTCTGAGCCTGGGTCACTGGACTCCAAAGTCAATGCCCTTTCCACCTTGTTTGCAGACACCTCACACCGGAGGGCAGGGCCAATTGAACAAAGACTGTGCAGCCAGTGGGCTGACAGCAACCTCCTCAAGGTCAGGGTCTCCTCTACTTTGTTCTCCCTTGGAATATCCCACCATCCCCGGCACAGAGTAGGAGCTCACTAATTTTTTGCTGAGGTAGCTCAAGGCTCTCAGCAGGCAGCGGATGCTCCCTTTCCTGTCGCCTGTAAAGAGAATTGTATTTGAATCCTGCTTTTGGCGGCTTCCACATCCAAGGCCTCCTCTTTTGGGAGGTGGGAGCAAGCTTTCCCTGATGCTCCCCTTGGGGACCCTGGGGTCTCACCTATCAGCAGATGATCAAGCACGTGCACAGAGGGACACGATGTCAACAGGCTGAGGAGGGGGGGGGCACTGTCGAGTGTGCAGTGGGTGTGTTTGGATGGAGGTGGGGGACCAAGGAAGCCCTGCAGGCACCTTGGACTTTGCAACAGATGGACCCCGAGGGCAGTCCCTTCTCATCCCGCATCCTCCACTGCACTCTTTGAGGCGTCAGCCCCACCCTGGCTTCCTGCCACTTGGCAGGGCTTTTGTCCCTTGTTAATTACCCCCAAGAGTCGCCCAAAGCAGCGGTGTCAGCTCCTTCTTCTTCTCAGATGCACCCCCCCCCCTTGCTCTGACCAGCTGACCACCAGCCTACCCACATCACCACCACCACCACCAGAGATGCAAAGATGCAGGGGTCAGGGTAAGACAGAGCCTCTTCCAGGTCTTTCCCTCCGAGTTCTTCCTGGGCCAACACCCACCCTTCCCTCCTCCTCCCTTCCTTTCTCTTTTAGGGCAGAAGGGACCATCTTCCTGTCCAGAGAGGACCCTCCCCTGCCCCAGTCAGGCTTCCTCAGGGATCTCCTGCGTCCACGATCTCGTCACCCCCTCTTACCGCCAAATCCCTCGTCTCCTGTTATTCTTCTTCTTCCCCACATCGATTTCTCAAGGCTTCTCCACCCCCCAAACCCCTTCCCTCAAGATGGCCCTCTCCCCTTGACTCCCACTCACAGTCTGAACGATAGACAGAACCCGCTATTTATGCCCTGTACTTCTCCAACCTCAGAAAACTTGGAGTCTGCAGGCACTATTGCCATGAGTGTACATTAGGCCAATTTAGCAGTGTCAACATTTCGAACGGGCACACTCTTTTTTGGGAGGGACCCATCCTTTTTGTGTGTATGTTCGTTTAAAAAGACTTTTACAGGAAAATGGGTTTTTTTTTAATGTGAGTAGTTCAAAAGTATATACAGTGAAAAGTTGATCTCCCTCCCATTCCTAACTGTCCCCCTCCACCTTCCCAGGGGCAACCCCTGTTACCCATTGTAGTGGGTCGAACAGTGTCCCCCCCCAAAAAAGATCTGCCCACTCCTAACCCCTGGTACTTGTGACCGTGTCCTTATTTGGAAAGAAGGTCTCTGCAGATGAGATTAAGCTAAGGATCTCCGAATGAGATCACCTGGGTTTAGGATGGGCCCTAAATCCAATGACTGGTGTTCGAAGAGAAAAGGGAGGTAGATTTAAGACACAGAGGGACACAGGGAAGAAGACCATGTGAACATGGAGGCACAGATGGGAATGATGCATAAACCAAGAAAAGCCAGGATCCACCAGAAGCTGGGAGGGGCAGGAAGGGATTCTTCTTGAGAGGCTGCAGAGGGATGGAGCATGGTCTTGATTTCAGACTTCTGGCCTCCAGAACTGTGAGAGATTACATTTCTGTTGTTTCAAAACACCAATGTTTTTTCCTTGTAATTTGTTACAGTAGCCCTTGGGAACTAGTTAGTATACCCATTTATTGTGTAACTTTTCAGATACGTTTTTATAAAAATACTTTAAAACGTTTAACATTTTATTATTTATGACTCATTTTTAACTTTTTATTTACATGGGCAAGGTGGAGAGGGGCCTCTTAGTCTTTTTAGATCCTGGGGTCTCTATCGTCTTACTCCAGCCCTAATCTGCGGGTTATGACTATGTTGGTGCATCTACATCTGCTTCGTCATTTCTCTGGTGGCAGACGATTCCATTCTATGTATGTTCCAATCTCTGACTGATGGGTGTGCCGATTGTTTTCTGCCCTTTGCTGTTACAAACCAAGCAGCAATGCCTCGCCTCATCCATGCCTCTTTGCACATGTGTGAGCCTCTCTGTTTCATAAATTTCCAGAAGTGGAATTTCTATGTAAAAGGCACGTGAATGGGGCTTCCCTGGTGGCGCAGTGGTTGAGAGTCCACCTGCCGATGCAGGGGACACGGGTTCGTGCCCCGGTCTGGGAAGATCCCACATGCCGCGGAGCGGCTGGGCCCGTGAGCCATGGCCGCTGAGCCTGCGCGTCTGGAGCCTGTGCTCCGCAACAGCAGAGGCCACAACAGTGAGAGGCCCGCATACCGCAAAAAAATAAATTAATTAAAAAAATTTAAAAGGCACGTGAATGTTTGATGCTGATATAGTCCCACCAGCATTGCTTGGGGAATCAATCAGCATAGGCTAGGTTGTGCTTCAGTTACGCACAACCCCCAAATCTCAGTGCTTCAAATGACAAAGGCTTGTTTCTCTCTCACACTGCATGTCCACTGCAGGCTTTGCTCTGGATCCCTGCTTCAGCCCAGAGCCAGACTGAAGAAGCCACCTTCATCTAGAACTTTGCTGAATCCACCAAAGCAGGAGGGAAGCGGAAGTGGTGAATCGCATGCAGCTTCCACCCAGAGGTGACCCACACCCCTTCCACCCACATTTGTTGATTGACATTTGACTTTATGGCATTTTACTCCATAGGAAATTTTATTTTCTCTGGAGTCAAATTTATGTCTTCTATTTAATGATTTCTAACTTTTGTGCTGTGCTTAGAAAGGCCTCCCCCTTATCAAGATCATATAAAAATTCTCCTTTTTGAAAACATTTAAATCTTGGCTTCAGCTGGAATTTATTTTTGCATAATGAGTGAGGTTATTTTTTGGCAAATGGCTAGCCCATTGCTCCAATACCATTTATTCAATAACCCACCTTTTCTCCAATGGTTAGAAATGACACCTGATCAGCAACTAAATTCCCTTATGACTTGACAGCTATTTCTGGCTCTCTGTTCTGCTCCTTTGATAACTCTAGCAGATACCAAAATGTCAAAACACGCATGCATTTGGACCTAGCAAAGTTATTTCTAGGAAGTCATCCCAAGGAAATAGACAAGTGAACGAAGAGGTACTATTGGTACAACAGTTGTTACTGTGAAAAATTGAGAGCAGTTGAAGTGTATGGAGACCCTAACATGAACCAGCAAGGCCCCCAGTATGTTCACCCACCATCAAAGGACAAGACTTGAGTGGGCCATGGCTCGGGTTGGACGAGGGGTCAAGAACAGGAGCATATTCATTAATAAGAATTTCTGCTGTTGGATGGTTGCATTTGGCTCTTAAAACAGCCCCTGACTCACTAAGGAGTCTCTAGGATAAAAAGCCCAGACATCGGGCTTCCCTGGTGGTGCAGTGGTTGAGAGTCCGCCTGCCGATGCAGGGGACACGGGTTCGTGCCCCAGTCCGGGAAGATCCCACATGCCGCGGAGCCCGTGAGCCACGGCCACTGAGCCTGCGCGTCCAGAGCCTGTGCTCCTCAACGGGAGAGGCCACAACAATGAGAGACCCGCATACCGCAAAAACAAAAACAAAAAGCCCAGACATCGCGTGGCAGGGTGGGACATTCTCATCTGGTCCCATGGGAGCTCCCACGGCCACAGGTCGATTCACTTAGCTCTCTCCTTCCAGCATTACTGTCTTCTGGAATAAAACTGTCACTTTGATCTGCCACGGTGTCATACTTTCATTCGCTCTCACTGAATTCTTCTATTGGTTCAGCAACCCAAATATCCATCAATATGGAGGGACAAATTTTAGACTATTCACACAGTGGAATATTTTGCAGCTGTTAAAAACAATGACATAGATGTTTATATATTGATATGGAAAGATGTCCGAATTCAACCACTTTTAAAAAGTAGGTTATGATCTCATTTCCATAAGATGGTTACGTATGTATATATAATGTTTACCTCTGCATAGACAAAACAAAGTCGAGGTTATAGACCCTGAACTGAATTCAAGGGGACTCTCAATGTCTGTGTTCCATGTTCGGAATTGTGATAGATAGATAGATAGATGATAGAGTGGTCAGAGAAGACCTCAGTGAGAAGGGGACACTGGGAGAAAGGAGCTGAGGGAATGCGCCATATGGACATGAGGTGGGGGAAGAACACCCCAGACAGAGGGAACAGCGGGTGCACAAGCCCAGCCACGGAAGGGACAAGCCAGGAGGGACCAGGAGGCAGCGCAGTAACCGCCGGGCTGGGGTGCAGATCCAGTAGGAGGGTGTAGCCCATTCTGGGGACTCTGGCTTTTGTCTTGTAAGGTGGGAAGCTAAGGCAAGCTTTGATCAGAAGAGTGAAATGCCCTGATGGTTTAAAGGATTGCTCTGACTGCTGGTTAGAAAAAAGATGGCAGGGGGTGAGACCAGAAGCACAGAAAGCAGCCAGGGGACTGTGAACCACTGCTAGTGGCTTGGACCGGGGCATCAGTGGGGCAGTGAGAGTGGTTGGATTCCGGGTGTATTTTGAAAATAAAGCCTGTTGCATTTGCTGACCATTTAGATGTGAGTCTGAGAAAAAGAAGTGTGAAGGTTCCCAGTTTTGGCCGAGGCTACTGGAAGGACGGGGCTGTCATTAGGCAGCTGGGAAGTCCAGGGGGAGAGGCTTAGCAGGGCAGCTGCGGGGTTCTGGTTGCCCCTGTCTGGACCATTCACCAGACAACCAAGACACTACATCAGCAGTGTGGCATGTGACCTGAGCTCAGGGAGACGCTCGGCTGGAAGTTGCCAGCATATCGATAATATTCAAAGCCACCGACTCACGGAGATCACTAAGGGAGTGTGTCCAAGAAGAGGAAGTGACCAAGCGGGTCAAATGCAGCCCACAGGTCAAGTAAGGTGAGGCCAGAAAATTGATTTAACAGATCAGGTGATGGGATCCGAAGGTCCCATCAGGTTTAGCACCAGAATGGTCTGAATGAAGAGGGTTCTAGGGAGAATGCAGGAAGAGGGAATGAGATAGCCAGAGAGTACGGACAGCTCCTTTAAGGAACTTTCTTATAAAGGGAGCAGGAAAGTGTGTTGTGAACAGAGAGGGTAGGAGGACCAAGAAAGCTTTTTTCCCCTAGATGGGAACCGTGAGAGCAGGCCAATGGGCAGAGGAGGGAAGCTGGCAACCAGAAGGTGAGGGGTGGGAATTTCTTAGGTGGGTGGGAAGGGATGTTTTCTGGTGCAGTGGAGACAGGGCACAAACACTTTATCCTAATAGGTGGGGGTGGGGGTGGAGAAGGGGGCAGAGGTACAGCCAGGTTGGTGTGGAATAGGAGCTGCTGGGGGCCTCTCTTTACTGTATGTGTTTTCTCATGGAAATAGGAGGCACGGCATCAGCTGGAAGGAAGGATGGGGGAAGGTTTGGAGGTGTGAGGAGAAAGGGGAAGGGAGATGTAATCGAGGCAGTGTCTCTGGGGGCTTGAGGGCGGAGGCTCCCAGTGTAGGTCGCTCAATCCACGGACCCCCACCACGCTTCCATTTCCTCATGTAAAATCCAAGTGACTACAGAACCTGCCTCACAGAATTTTTTGAAAATTAAATGAATTGGTATTCATAACATGCTTAGAATATTACCTGCAAAGTAGAGGTGTTATATTTTTAATTAAAACAAAAACTAAAATAAATGAGTTGGGAAGAGTGAAGAAAACATGTGGGTTTGTAGGACAGTCTCAAGGGCCCACTGGAGGTTTGTGGTTGATAATGAAGTGAAACCAGAAAGCATGTATGTTGAATGCTTCCCTCTTGCTGTGTGCTCAGCCACCTGGGTACTCAGCCACCTGGGTGCGGGAACGGAGCTGGTGGACAGCGGGGTCTAAGCAGGATTGGGTTTTGGCCTGTGATTACAATAAAGAGTGGGGCAAGGGAGTCAAGGGTGTGAGCAGATAGAAGGCTGGACCTGGAAGCCTCAGGCGTGCAGAGCTGAGACACAGGAGGAGGTGAGTGACAGGCAGAGGTGAGAAGGAGGCCGTCAACAGCAGGTGTCAGTGAAGGATGCAGGAGTTGGGGGTGGGCTGGGAAAAGGGAATGTGGTGATCAGAAGGTAGGGTGTTTGGAATTGAGATTCTAGAGGAGATAGAACTACAGGTAGCGACAGGGTCAAGAGCATAGCTGTGGGAGTGAGTGGCTGAGAGGAAGTAGAGGTGAGGTCTTTGGAGGTAGAAGAAGTGAAAGCCCAGGGCATGTTGGAATCACCCCCGCAGGAGAACGTGTCTGTATGCTCAGTCTCCAGTACGTAAAGCATGTAATCTGATGACAGGAGCTTCTGAGACAGGCTGGCACCTGGGACCCTTTGCTGCAGTGCTTGCACCTAGACAAACATCTCCTCAAGCAGCAAAATACAAAGACACTATAAGGGACTAAAAATAACTGCGTGCATGTGCAGCTGGGGCAAATTATGGGCAGCAAGATACAAAAAGACCAAAAAGACCAACTGCCACTTCTGAAGAGCCGGGAGAAAAGCAGGGGGTCGGGGGGAAAAAAAGCAGGGCACTGCGCATGCCCCCTGCACACACCACCACCAAGGGGGTCGGCAAACCACCTAAGCTACCCCTCTGGCCAGACCCCTGGACACACCCCTACCCTCACCCCATAGAAGGAACCAGCTTGCCGCCCCCCACAGTGAGCGAGCAAGCTAGGGAACCTGTTACTTGTTCTCACTCCCCTCTGCTGCTTCAGGGGCCCCAATAAGCCTGGCCTGAATTTCTTGTCTGGCCTCTGATCAATTTCTATCCATTAAGGAGGCCAAGAACCCTGGTCAGTAACACCTCGATGGTGTGTATGTATGCAGGACAGAAGGACAGTGATCTGGAAGAGGCCGTGAGGAGCAAGGAGGGCCCCACCCCACCTCAGGCTCCAGGTAAAGGAGAGGAAATCGAGGAAGCAGGGTCTTGGGGGACAGGGATTTTCGGCAAAGCAAGAAGAGGAAGGAATGTTTGAGAGGCGTTTGAGGACAAGGCGGTGGTGATAGACCAGGATTTCAAGAGCACAGTGAAGGATTTCAGGAAAGGAGGAAGGCAGGAACTAGGGAGGGGCTGGGCCCAGGGAAAGAGGTGTGTCTCCCAGAAGTTTCCAGTGCCTTGCGAGCAGTGGCTGTGTCTAGCTGGGCCAGCAGAGGGCGCCCAGCACCCAGCGTGAGAGCCCACGGCCTAACCACCAAGGCCAGGCAGAGCCCAGACTTCGTTGGCGACCTGCTCCAGCCCCTGAGATGAAGCAGACCCTGCCCTGCCCTCAGCGAGCCCAGAGCAAGGCAGGTAAGAGCTCAGGCCTCTGTGATGAGAGGCAGGAGGAGACAAGTCACACAAGGAAGAGAGAGGCTGGGTTCTGTGGGACCCAGTCGATGGGTACTGGATCCAGGCAGGCTTCCTGGAGGAGACAACTTTGAATTTGTGGTCCAGTTGTAATGGGGACATGTCTAGAAAGCAGTGCATGGCTCAGCTGGAGACGTTGGGACAGGAGCCTAGTTTGTTTCTGTTTTTGTTTTTTTGCGGTACGCGGTCCTCTCACTGTTGTGGCCTCTCCCGTTGCGGAGCACAGGCTCCGGACGCGCAGGCTCAGCGACCATGGCTCACGGGCCCAGCCGCTCCGCGGCATGTGGGATCTTCCCGGACCAGGGCACAAACCTGTGTCCCCTGCATCGGCAGGCGGACTCTCAACCACTGCGCCACCAGGGAAGCCCAGGAGGCTAGTTTTTAATGTTTTTAATGTTTCCCTTGAGGCCAGGGAAAGGTACGGCCCCTTCCGGTGGATGGAGGGGTCCTGGGAGTTCTGAACAGAACAGAGTGGTGACTAGAGTGCCAGCCTCAGTTATGCTTTCACTTGCTCCAAAAGGCCCCCCTCAGGAACTACTCCAGGCTCTCGCCATCCATGAGCCTCCACTGCCCCCTGCCCCTCTTCCTGCCTGCACTTCATGGAGGAAATGAAGGCCAGTGGCACCCACCTCCTGCACTACCTCCGCACCACGCACCAGCTCTGTCCCTGCAGGTTTAAAGGGAGAAGGTGTCCAGCAGATTGA
Source organism: Mesoplodon densirostris (assembly GCF_025265405.1). Taxonomy (NCBI): domain Eukaryota; kingdom Metazoa; phylum Chordata; class Mammalia; order Artiodactyla; family Ziphiidae; genus Mesoplodon; species Mesoplodon densirostris. The sequence goes on along the minus strand of NC_082662.1, from coordinate 47,563,296 downwards.
GGGACCCATCCTTTCCCCTGGCCTCCTCCAGGAACTGTGCTCTGACATTCTGTCTCCATCTTGTCCACACCAAGGCTTGCCAGCCTCGGAGATGCTCAGAGCTCTTCCACCCTGAAGATAAATGAATGAATAAACAGAACAAAGGCCCCTCTATCACTTTACATGTGCCAACTACTGTTTTAGAAGCTGGGTTGCATCACTGAACAAGGTAGACAAAACTCCTGCCCTCATGTCGCCCTCACTATTGGAGGGTAAAACATAAGAAACCACTAAGTCAAGTGTGCAGTATGTGAGGTGGTGACAAGAGGCCTGGAGAAAAGTGAAAAGGGGAGGGCTGCGGGGAGAGCTGCACTTTTAAACAGGGAGGTCCAGGAGGGTCAGCCCCTACGCTACTCCTATGGCTTACGGCACACCTACCGCCTCCCCTACGCCCTGCCCACTGCGCTGCCTCAGTCTCCTCAGCCCTGCTGTGCTTCTCCACTAACCCGAGGACCACTGGCATCGGAGCTGTGGGGTGGGGGCAGGGAACCAGTCTGTGAGAAGGGCCGATTCCTCGGACTGACCCGGAATCTCTAGGAACATGCCCAGGAATGTGCATTTCATGAGCTCCCCAGGAGATTCTGAGGTAGCCCAAAGCCTGGGAGCCACAGATTTACTCCCTGAAGACGTAGCACTGCTTAGAGTGGTCCAGACTGCCCAGTTCCACTCTGCAGCCGCCAGGCAGATCCATGCCTCTGTGCACACTGTTCCCTTCTGGAATGCCCTTCCCAGCGTTCTTCACCTAATAACTCATACACATCCTTCAAGACCCACTCAGAGTCACCTCCTCCAGGCAGTACTCCCAGAACAAGCAGGCCTGGGTAGCAGATGGGCAGGGCCCAGGGCTGGGATCCAAGGCACCGTTCTAATCCCAGTTCCACCACTAAACCCATGGTGTGACCCTGGGTGAATCACTGCTCCTCTCCAAGCCCCAGTTGATTCATCAGTAAAATAGTAACAATAATGCCAACCTCAGCAGGGAGACCTGAGGCCACATGAGATGACACATCTGAAAGGCTTTATAGCACAAACAGAGGAGAGTGCTTCATCACATTAGACACGCATGGAGGGAGAGGGCAGCCGGGGGCTGTAAATGGTCGGATGGCAGCGCCCCCTCCGCACAAACACCCAACTGTATCAGGGACTGGCAATTTGGATCCAAAAGACCCCAAGGACATGCACCCAGTTGGCATCAAGTACTGCCCTGAGGTCTGGGATGAAAGGAAAGAATCCGCAGCAGCCCCAGGGACCCAGACAGGTGGGAGTGGGGACCAGGAAGAATGTGCCATTGGCAGCTTCCCAGTCACTAGCCCTCACCCCCAGGCCAAAATATCTCCATCACCTGCTGGTCAGGGTGTTAGTGGTGCAGGGAAGGCAGCCATCTGAGCCTGGGGGGAGGAGCCCAGAAGCCCTGAAACAAACCCAGCGCGGCAATAGCCACCTCCATCCCCTCCCAGGCCTCGCATCAGCCACGCGAGGCACGCAGGCAGGGCTGCTAGCCCCCTATGGGGTGAGGAAACTGAGGCCTGGGAAGATCCTACGGGGAAAAAGAGGTGGAGTCTGGCCCCCCTTCCCTAGACAGGGAAGATCAAAGTGGTCCCTGGGAGGAGTTTCCTGGTGGTCTCATGGTTAGGATTCTGTGCTCTCGCTGCTGTGGGCCGGATTCAGTCCCTGGATGGGGAACTGAGATCCCGCAAGCTGCACAGCGCAGCCAAAAAAAAAAAAGAAAGTGCTCTCTGGGAAGAGGTCGGGCAGCACTGACTGGCACCCCGTTATTTCCTTGGGGAAAACTGAGGCTCAGGTAGGTGGCTTGAACTTCATAACTCAGACGGTGAAGGAGGCAGAAGGAAAGAGGAGGCAGGAAAGGAAGAGAGGGAAGAAAACTGGAGTCACCGGGATGTCAAGCTGCTCCAGACCGGTCTATCCCATTCTAAAGAGACGGTGGAGAGCTAGTACCCAGATTCCTCACCCAAGGGAACGCTGGTATAAACCATCTTCGTGGTCCAGTCTCCTTCCTCCCATCCCAGGAAAAATCCCTGCTGCCCTTAAGCGTCCCTGGTGCTCTCTCTGCCCCCGCTGCTCCAGGGCAGTTTCCTCTGATGCATCTCTGCAGGCACTACCTCCTGGGTGAAGATCAACTGAGCCAGCACATGTGCGTGACTGAGGAGGGCACTGCCGAGCACACAGAACAATGCTGGCTGTTGTCCCGACTGCCGTGTCCGCAGGCAGCACAGCTGCGACCCTGGACACGTTTGCCAAGAAAAGGATCAGCAGTGCTCCCTTAGTGCGGTTTCCCTTTCGTTCTCTGCTGGCATTTTTTCCTTCTTTCCTCTGCTTTCCCCCAGGGTCACTTTCACAGAGATAATCCCAGGTTTGTTGTGGGAAGAGATGGCAAGGCCACTTGGGGTAAAGGTGTTTATAGCCAATACAGGTGCTGCCCGACCGTCAGCCCCACCTGCAGACCCCACGGCTGCCCCGTCCTCCTGGGGCCTCATGCTCAGATCCCAGCGTGGCTCTTCCTCCAGGTCATCCGGTCATCAGCCTGGAGCTGGCTGAGAACCTGCTTGGCAGGCCCATCAGCGGAGAAGGCCTGGGCCCTAATCTGAGGGTGAGGGTGGACTGTCCTTTGGGAGCTGAGGGACATGCCTCTGCCAGGAACACGGGGTCTGGCCTCAAAGCCCAGAGGGAGAGGTGGGGCGTTCAGGGCTGCAGCAGGGGGAGGACACGAGAGCCACAAGGGTGTGGTGCAGCCCCTCACAGCCACACTGGGGACCTTTCGAGGTTCACCTCTCCTCACAGAGCCTCAGGTTTTCATGTTTCCCTGGCACCATGGCATCTGTCCTGCCCCCCTCAGGAGGTTAAAATCATACACTGTTTTGGATGGGACCTGTGTAGGTGAAGTCCAGCCTCCCCGTGGGGGCTTGAATCTGTTCCACAGGTGGCCATTGAGCTTCTCTTGAATTCAGGGGTCAGATAGGAGTGACCCCTGGAGGCCCAATGTTTTATTTATTTTTTAAAATAGAACTAACATCATTATTACATTTTCCTAAATGTAAAATTGTTATTTTCTGATCATTATTTACACGTTCATTATATAAATTTCAAAAAGAAGAATCTCATCACCCAGAGATAATCACTTCAATTTCTTTCTATTCATACTTGCACATAGATAAAGGATCATATTCTGTATCTGTTGGGAGTGAGTTCAGCTGCAAGCACAATAACTTAAATAAGTAGGAGTTAAATGTTCTTACATAGCTAGAAGACCAGTAGTTGCTGGCTTTGGTTCACCACTTTACAGGTCCAAAATCCCTATGATTCTTTTAGCATTTCTCTCGTGGTTGCAAGACAGCAGCTGCAGCTCCAGCCACTGCATCTGTATTCAACGCCAGCAAAGCTAATCAAGTCTGCCTTTTTTTTTTTTTTGCAGTACGCGGCCTCTCACTGTTGCGGCCTCTCCCGTTGTGGAGCACAGACTCCAGACACGCAGGCTCAGCAGCCATGGCTCACGGGCCCAGCCGCTCCACGGCATGTGGGATCTTCCCGGACTGGGGCACGAACCCGTGTCCCCTACATCGGCAGGCGGACTCTCAACCACTGTGCCACCAGGGAAGCCCACGTCTGCCTTTTTAATAAAGAAAGTAAAAGCTTTTTCAGAAGTGACTCCAACAAATTTCTTTTCAGGTCTCGTTGGCCAGAACTGTCAATAGAGAATAGGATTGTCGTAACTGGCTTTGGGTCAATCATAATTGATCGCCTGGGTGTAGACATGTGATCCCTCCAGACAAAATCAAGGAAGGAGGGAATTAACAGTGTTTGCTGCGTTCCGCTTTATAATGTGTCTTTTAATCAATTATATATCATGAACATCTTCCACATCAAAAAATACAGGGGCATAGGGAAAAGGGGGATATTGAAAGAAAGAAAGTAGAATGGTGGTTGCTGGGGAGCAGGGAGGGGAGAATGGGGGTTACTGTTTAATGGGTACAGAGTTTCAGTTTGGGAAGATGAACCTGGAGATGGGTGGTGGGGATGGTTGCACGGTAACGTGAATGTACTAAACAGAACTGTACACTTGAAAAGGGTTAAGATGGTAAGTTTTATGATATGTGTATTTTACCACACTAAAGAAGTACAGACTCAGTTATTCGTTTAATAACTGTTTGCTGAGGGCCCACAGGAACTGAAGTCAGCACCAAGGACATAATATTGAACATAATAAACAGAGTCCTGGCCTTCACGGGGCTTAACATTGGATGGGGAATGCGGAAAGTCATCCGAGAAATTCACAAGTAAATGTGAAACGGCAATGATCACATATGCTACCAAGGAGAGGTCGGGGAAGGGGGTGTGATTCAATCAGTAGGGTCCCCATTTTAACAGCCGTACACCATTCCCTCGCAGAGCTGTTGCATCGTTATTGCAACAAATCTCCTATTGCTGGATGTTTAGATTCTTTCCACACTTGAGCTGTCATAAACACTGCCACAGTAAACACCCTTCCCAAAGTCCATCTTGGTGCACCTGTCTGATTATTTCCTTGGGATAGGTTCCTACATGTGGAAGTGTGGAATCTTGGGGCAGCCCACGTGCCGAGGCACTTAGCCTACATTGCCATACGCCTCCCCCAGAAGCTCATATCATTTCTATTCCCACCAGCAATGTAAGAAATCACCCTGTTCCTCCACATTCTGCTAACAGCGTCTGTTATCATCATCTTTGTAAAACGTTGCCAGGTTACGGGGTGAAACATGGCTTCTTGCTGTTTTAATTTCCGTTCCTTTGATGATTCCTTTGATTGACCATGTTTTCATTTGTTTCTTCTCTGGGGTCACAGATCTTTCCTGTGAGTGAACTCCTTTTCTTTGCCTGTCTGATTTTTAGCGCTCTCTATGTGAAGGATTGTGACCTCCATCTGTCAGATGCTGCCGCCACTCTTTGGGCGGCTCTGTGTGTTCCAAGGTCCTCCTCCTTGGGAGACTGTAGCTGTGTACTTGTCATCCAGCCTACTGGGGCTCTCCCACTTGCTGCAGGGTGGCATCCACAGCCCTTCCTGGTCAAGTCCCCACCTACCCACCCGTGTCCTCTCTAGCCGTCCTCCCCATCTATCCTAAGCTCTGCTCACACCTACCCCTGGGTCACTCCGCAAACATGGTGGGGTGATTCCGGGCTCCCTGCCTTTGTCTAGGCTGCTCTCCTCTCCCTTTCTCCCCTCAGGACGTAGCTCGGTGCAAGTCTGAGAAGCTCTTGCTGACTCTCCAGGTGGGGTCAGACCCCTACTGTGCCTCCCTCTGCCCAGCACTGACCACTCTGACCTGTTACTCTTTATTCTGCAGCTACCCCAGGGGAGGGGGGCTCCAGCTAGATAGGCATGGGTCAGACACATCTCTCTGCCCCCAGTGCCTGGCACAGGGGGTGGCACCAAGCAGGTGATTAGAGAGTGCTTGTGGCCAGAATAAATGAATGAATGAATGAATGAATGAATGAAATCGACCTCTCCCTGTCTCCAGGCTGGCAGACTAGGCATCCAAAGCCTGCTGTTGCCCACCTACCCTCCACCCCAGGTCTGCTCTCATCAGGGTTAATGTGAGGATATGCAGGTGGCTTGGGAGCTTTCACCATCTGCAGAATCACCTATGGGGCCAGTTATCTGACCTGGGCACTTACTGGGTCCCTTGGACCCTCACCTGCCCTTCCCCTGGGCTCTCTCTGAACTGAACACTGCCTTGACCAGGGCTCTGGTGACTTGGATAGAAGATCCAGCCTCTGCCACATAGTCCCCTGCTCTGCTGGGCTGGTCTTGTGGTCAGCAGTGAGGAATCTGGGACATTGGCTCCACCAAGCTTCAATCCTGACCTAGCACCCACCCAGCTTCCCCTCCACAGTGGAAAAAACCTTTCCCATGTCAGGTTAGGAACTGGAACCCTGCCACAGGCCGCGAGCTAGCTTTCTTGCCACGAGTATGTGCCTTTCCATTCTCTTTTGCACATATTAACCAGAATACGTCCTCACCATTCCTTTCTTCATGTCACTCCTCTGCTCAAGAACCATCAGTGGATCCCACTTGCCCATCAGATAGAATGTGAGCTCTGCAGTAGGAATTCAAGAAGTCCTGTGACCAAGCTCCAGCCTCATTCTCTGACTCCGTCCACCATCACTCCAGCCAGACTAGCCTCCTCCAGGTTCTTAGGACCACATCTTCCTCCTTCTTTCCTATGGAACTTTGCCTGCACCATGCCTTCTGCCTGAGATACACTTGTCCTTTTGTCTTACCCATCTAATTCCTGGCTTGCCACCCCCATCTTCTCTGGGCCATCTTCCAACCCTTCCAGTCCTTGATAACTTGTTTAAAAACAAAAGACTAAGTCCTTCTGCACTTTAGAATGACTTGGCTTGGCTTATTCACATCTCAGACCATCCCAGACCTCTCTGGGGGTATTTTAGGACACTGCACCTTTTTTTTTTTTTTTTTTTTTTTTTTTTTTTTGCGGTACGCGGGCCTCTCACTGTTGTGGCCTCTCCCGTTGCGGAGCACAGGCTCCGGACGCGCAGGCTCAGCGGCCATGGCTCACGGGCCCAGCCGCTCCGCGGAATGTGGGATCTTCCCAGACCGGGGCACGAACCCGTGTCCCCTGCATCGGCAGGCGGATTTTCAACCACTGCGCCACCAGGGAAGCCCAGGACACTGCACTTTTAAAACTTCCCAGGAGAGTCTGACGCCACCAGCCCAGCTGGGTCCATTGACCTGCATTTGGGAAGTGCTAATAATACAGTGCTTGGATGCCCACCTCAAGTCTACACTGGCTCCTGATGTCTACACATCGTTCACATTCCCTTCTTCTCTGCAAATGGTAATGATAAAAACTACCGTTTACTGAGGGCTCACCAGGCACACTCTGAGCACTCGATATGTGTCATCTCATCTAATCTTCATGTGCGATTAGGTAGATATTATTAACCTCACTTTACTGATAAAGAAATTGAGGACCAGAGAGGGTAAGTCTCTTGGCCAAAGTCACACAGTTTGCCAGGGGAAGCCCAGTCCCAGACTCAGGACTGGTTATGCCAAAGCCAGAGCTCCTCATCCCTGTGCTATGTGGTCTGTGCAACGGGGCCACGAGCCTTCAGGGTGGCCATGTGGTTCAGTTCAATTTGGGTCAGTTCCATCCTCTTGTACCAGCACTATTGCCACTTGCTTTTGCTAAGTCCTGGGGATAGAAAAATGGGTAGGCATAGGCCCCTGACCCTGGAGGACATCCCAGTCCAGGTGAGGAGACCAGCACACACACAGTCACGTAAGCAGCGCTGGGACCAGAGCAGGGCACACCCTTTGGGAAGGACACAGAAGAGAGGGTGGGATGCGGATGGGTTCTGCCCCAGGAGGGAGAGCAAGGCCAGTTCAGGCTCCAGGCAACTGGTGGAATTTGAGCCTTGAGGGATGATAGAGAAGTGGAGGAAGGGCATTAAGCAGATGGGGTCAAGGGTCAAGTTTCCAGTGGCTATGGCACTGGAGGAAGTGGTGGACAAATTGGCTGAAAAGAACCTCAAACTTCAGGCTGAGGAGTCTGGGCTTATCCTGTGGGAAATAGGGAGTCATGGAAGGTGTGGGAGCAGGTGTGTGTCTGACCTAAGCACCAGCAAAGGGAAAGACACAAGTAGATGCTCAGTGCAACCTTGCTGCCTGAATTATTGAAGTGTCTTTCTCCTGTCCTCACTAGGGTTGGAATCACCTGGGACTACTGGACGAATCCTGCCAGAAGTGGAAGGCCCTACAGCTTCATCTCTTCTCCCCCATTTAGCCCTTCTCTGGGAGGATGGGCAAATTATTCAACCTCTGAGAGCCTCCATTTCCTCAACTGTAACGTGGGGACGCACACCAACCTTGCAGATTTTGAGGGTGAAATGAGAAATGTGCAGGTGAGCACAGCATAGTAGGTGATTATGGATCTTGCTACATGTGTGGACCAGGTGGCATTGGAGGAAGAGCACAGGCTCCAGAGCCCATATTGGAATCCCAGCCCAGGCCCTGGGATGCCCATCTCTCAGGGCTGGTGGGAGGGTTCCATTCAGGGAGCACCCGATACTTAGCAGACGCCCTGCACTTTGCTTCTTCGTCTGCCCAGGCACAAGTAATCCTGCTTCTTCTCCCTGCCCCTTAGCTCCCTGTCGCTTGCTGTCAGTTCCTCTGCCCCTGAGCACCTGGCACACCATAGATGTTCTGTACCCTTTGCAAAGAGCTTCCACACGCATCCTCTCCCTGGTGAATCCACTCACCCGCTGTCCCATTTATAAGGGGGACAGAGTTAATCCCCACTGTGCAGGTGAGGAACTGAGACCCGGAGAGGGAAGGAAGAACACAGACGCTGTTCAAGCACCTATGATGTGTTGGAAGCATCAACCCATTAGTTTTTCATGGCATCCTGAGAGGCAGGTATTATCCTTCCCACTGCATAAATGTGGATGTTGAGGCTCAGAGAGGGGCAGTGACTTGTCCAAGGTCACACAGCGAGGAACTGGCAGAGGCTGAGTGCAAACCCAAGTCTCTCTGACTCCAGAGTCTGGGATTTAGAGCAAACATTTGCAGTGTGGAGTCGACGGATCTGTCCCCTAGGGCTGTTGAGAGAACTAAATGGGGTAATCGGTGTGAGGGTGACCAGCACCCTGCTTAAGGACCAGGAGTAGAAGTGGAATCTCGTCTACCTCCCTCTAATCGTATAGAGAACAGGGACAGAAGTCCGGGGAGGGTCACCACAGGCCCAAGGTCACAGCAAGCAATCACAGAGCCCAAGCTCACTGCCGCCAGGATCACTCCCAGTAAAGGGCAGGGGCCATCCCTCCCCAGAGAGCGGAAACTTCCCAAAGTCCCTCTGACCTGACGGGAGGGTGGAAGGAACAGGAATTTCTGCCATGGTACACCAATCCGGAGCCTGGGGCTGAGAGCTGGAATCCCAGGGTTTGCCAAGGCCATTCCACCAGGCCCTTGTGGCACCGCCCCTGCCCCCGGGGACCTGCATGAAGAGAGGGGCCATCCCAGGGGCCCATGTTCTTACAGGACTGAAAGTTGGCAAGGTCAAGGGAACAGAGCCCAATGGCGGTGGCAAATCAGAGAGTTGGGATGGTTGGAACTGAACAGAAGAGCAGCCGCAGACTCTTCTTTTCAAATGAAATCCACAGCACATTCTGCTCCCCAGCTGCACCAATCCACAGTCACCAGCAGGCCCCAGAGGAGCAGGGAGGCTGAGAAAGAAAAGCAGCCTGACAGCCAGGAGCCAGCCGGGCCCTCACCGCTGCGCCCCGCTGGTCTTCTGATGAAGTCGAACAATTTCACAGAATATCAGCATCAGACAAGGCACTCTGTGACCATGATGGGTCAAGACAAATCCAGACCACCAGTAGCTACGGCTGAGCATAGCAAACAGGAACATTGTCCAAAGTACGTCAGTGACCACACAACCCTCTCCTGGCTGGAGCATGATTGCTGCTTCTTTGCCAATTGCATCCTTAGCTTGGTCTCCGACATAGGATTGATTAAGATGCCCTGCCATGGATTAGCCCTGCTTCTCAACAGCATCCAGTCTGGAGCCCACTTCCTCAGACCCTCCCCCAAGTCACCTCACACAAGCCCAAATCCCATATAAGTCCTTTCTCACACCCTCTTACAGAGACACCTCATAGCTCCCATGGGGTTTCTCTCCTCACTGCAATGAGCAACAAACCCAACTATTAACCACAGGCAAGCTGCTGGTGATCTTCACCTGCAGGGCACCAGCAGATGGATCTCATCAAATCCCCCACTGCCCCCCGCCGTCGCCACCACCACCTAACGCTGCAAAAGGCAAAGCCCAGGATCCACCACCTCCCTCCCACAGGTGAGGAAAGTGAGGTCCAAGCCCAAGGTCACAGAGTAGGGTGAATATATAGTTTATCATCCCAAGGGGATACTTTCGTGGGTGAAAGGACACACTACTACTAACTAGGCAGGGACAGTGGGCCTAAACCAGGACTGTCCCAGGCAGGCCAGGCGAGTGGTCTCCCAATCAAGCAGCAAGAAAGCGGGGGAGCCGGATGGGGGTCGAAGCCTGGCCCGACCATCTCTGTCCCTGCGCCCTCCCGGGCACAGGGTTCTCTCTGTGGACGGGCCTGGCAGCCAGAGACTCCTGGTTCTCTGCTGAGGTCTGGGGGTGCCCTGCAGTGTGATGCCTAGGCGTGGGCCACACCCAAGTTTCCACGCACACAGCTGTCCCAGCTGTCTATGCCACCGTGTTTGGTGTTGGCTTTCCAGAGAGTCCCCTCAACTCTCTGGATGCCTCGTTTATCCTGCCCAGAGGGGGACTGGGAGCGTGGGAGGGGTTCACATAAAAGCATTTGCAGGTGAATGAAGGTGACCGCTCTAAACACTGAAAACTTCTTTATTTTAGCCTTTCACACTGGTGTTCTTTCTGATGCGGGTCACCCCTTCCCTGCGTGAGTGAGCAGAGCGCAGGAACGGGCCGTGAGCAGGAACATCTATTACAGCAGAGGCTTTCCTACAGGAGGTAGCAGCAATGACCCATAAAGGAGAGGGAGGGGGTCCCAGGGCTGTGCCCTTCCCTTGGCCGTGACCCCAACCCTGACCCAGAGGCCCAGCCCAGGTGAAGACCAGCCCTCCCAGGAGGCCCAGGCTGCAAGCTCTGAACGTGGGGACGTAGGATGAGGTAGTGCCACCATCCCTTTGATGGGGCCCAGAGGGGTTTTGCAGAGATCAGCCTAAGAAAAGCGTCACTCGGTGATGCTATCATACGGTGATACCTCCAGGGGCTGCTCAGGCATCTGGAGCTATTTGTCCCTGCGCTCGATGGCCCCAACGGTTGTGTGAGTGTCACTCTGCTGCTTCTGGTGTGACAGTTCTTAACTCCTCTGTTCCCACCTCAGTTTCTGCTCTGCACTCTGTGCTAACTTACAAGACACCAGGCTCAGTGGACTGGGAGCCCTTCGAGGGTGAGAGCTGTCATCAGTTTGTGTCTCTTTCCTCCTAAAGATCCCAGCTTAGCACCTGGCACACAGTAGATGCCCAGTAAATGCCACCTGAACCAAATTAGTTAAGTCAGGAGTCTGAGACTCAGGGAAGTGGGGGAGGCAGCATTCCCTGCAAAAGGCTCATGGGTTCTGGTCACTTCTGTACATGCTCAGTGACCACCAGCTGGGCACAGGAGAGACCGAGGTGAGTAAAGCAAAGGTGCTGACCTTGAGCAGGCAGCCTTGCTCCATGATAAATATGCAAGGCCTAGAGATGCCCCAGGGGTGGCACACGGGAGCCAGGACTGACTCGGCCCAGAAGCGGTGACATCAGGAAAAGCTTTCAGAAGAGGGATGTCTGTGCAGAGGTTTGAAGGATGAGCCTGAATTTGCCAGGCAGACAGGGGCAAAGGACATCTGGGCAGAGGAGACAGTTTAGCAAGGGCATGGGGCAGCAGGGTGAGCGTGGGGTGGGGCCGACCAGGGAGAAAGCTGGGAGGTCAGCAGAGGTCACTCATGGAAGGTGTTGGATCCCAGAGCTACAGGAGCCACAGGAGGGATGTGGGCCGGGGCCGTTAGCTCTGAGTGAAGACAAATCACGCCATCCCCCAGCTGGACTAAAAGACGCAACAGGAACAAGAACCCTGAGAGGCCTTCACAGAGGATCGGAGACACGGGGGTAGCACCCAGGAGGGCTCCTGTTCAGAGGCCAGCTCTGGGGGGAGGCAGAAAGGGCTCTTGAGGGCCCTGGCTGCTGCAGATCTTCTCAACTAATCATATTTTACCTTCAAAGCTTTACAAAAAGTATTAATAATTGGAACAGCAATGGCCCAATACTGTAATCATCTCCTCCCTGTGCATTTCTGTGCAGTTCTCAAAATGCTCTCGGGTCCACTGTCTCCTGTGAGCCTCCATCTAACCCCATTTTGCAGGTAGTGAAATTGAAGTCCTGTGTGGTCACAGTGGGGTTAGCCCCGGAGCCAGGCTAAAACCCAGGGAGCAGTTCCATGTCAGCCCTGGGCGTCGGGCTCAAAGCCCAGTTCCTTGTCCGGAAGGGGGTCCCCAGGGCTGTCGGGAAGCCCGTAGTACAAGTCTTCCTCTTCCTGTTCCAGGTCCTCTGTACCTGCGTCCGAAGCCTCCTCTTCCTCCTGCTTTGTCCTTGGGGGTCTCTGCCAGGAGCTGGGCAGGGCTGCCACCTGTAGCTGCTTCTCTGGAGGCACATCCTCCAACGTTGGGGCATCAATGAGGGCAAAGTCATGGAAGCGGTCCAGCCGGCACCTGCAAGCCTGGGGCTCCGGGGGTGCAGGCTGGGGCTCCGCCCCCTCAGATGGTGCCAGGTTGAGGCTGCTGCCCTCACTGGAGCCCACGTCCAGGTCATCTTGGAAGGAAGCCAAGGGCGCAGGTCCCTGGGGACAGGTCGGGGAGCTGCAGGGGCAAAGGCGGAAAGGGCGAGGGGAGCTCTGAGTCAGACTTCCTGGGTCCAAATCCTACCCACTAGCTGCAAGGCCCGGGGTAGGTGAGTTCACCTGTCTGGGCCTCAGTTCCCTCCTCTGTAAAATGGGGGAAGTAATAGCATTCACTCCTATGTTTATCCCTGAGATTTACAACAGATAATGTATGCAAAGCACATTGCACAAGGCCTGGCACATAGTAGGTGCTCAAGGAATGGGCCTTTATTATGTTATCCAAACCAGGTCACTCCTCTGCCTCTCCAATCACTTGGAGGTCTCCTCTGGGTCCACGATCCCTGTCACACTGGGTGTCACCTTCTGTTCCCTTGTGTGCCTCCCCCATTGGACGAGGAGCTCCCACAGGGTAGGGGCTGTCAAGGGCTGGCAGGGAGTAGGTACCCAGTAATGCTGGTGGATGAGTGACTACGTGGATGAATGAGGAACCCAGTTCATGAACAGCTGGGGACAGGGTGGGGCGGGGAATGACCTGACTGAGGTCACAGAGCACATCAGTGGCAGAGCCTGGATTTGAACTCAGGTCCTCTGGCTCCCTGCCCTGGCCCCAAATACTCATGGCGAGTATTCGGACAACTCTGAGGTAGGACCGATTATTCCCATGTGGGGAAACTGAGGCTCGGGAAGGTGAGGAACATCCGAAGGTTACACAGCAGAGGAGCTGGGATTTGAACTCAGGCCCATCTAAGCCGAGACCCAAGTGTCTGCTACCCCTGCTGCTTCTCAGGGTGTCCCCAACCTCTCTACTCCCCAGTGTCCCCAGCCACCTCTCAGTGGCCACACCCCTCCTCCTTCACCCCAGCGCCCCTGCACTCTGTGCACTCACCCGGGCCTGCCCTGACTTGGGTCTCTTTCTCCCTCGTCCTGGTCCGAGCCCCTGTGGATGACCACGGCGGCTTCCAACAAGGCCTGAGGGTCGCGAGGGCTACCTTCTCCTCCATCGCTGGCTCCTGGCTGTGGCCGTCCCGGCTTAGGAGCCAGGATGGGGTGGGGGTCTTCACTGTAGCCCATGACCTTCATCTGCATGTGGCTGAAGTCCGGCAGGCTCTGGTCGTAGGCGGCTTCCTCCCACAGCCTGACGTAGGGGGTCTGGGGACTGGGCGGGGGCACAGCAGACAGCGGGAGAGAGAACAGGCAGGTGGGCAAAGATTCGATCAACAGAGGTCAGTGCCGTCCCCTGGCCCACCTGCTCCGCGCACCGGCTCTCCCCCGATTTCAGAGAAGCCTCTGCGGGTGGTTACTGTACCCAGTTCATTGATGAGGAGACTGAGGCCCAACAAGTTAAGCTGAGTGGCAGCGCTCAGACCCTCAGTCCAGTGTTCCTTTCACCTGCGTCTCCAAAGTTAACTCCAAGGTTGCGACTGTCAAATGAAGACCAGTCGCGTGGACTGAGCGTTTGCTGGGTTCTAGACGGTGGCCTGAAGCCTTTACATTTATCATCCCATTTATTCTGAACGACACCTTGAAGCAGAATGGTCGTTCCCGCTTTTCAGATGAGGACAGAGCAACAGTAAGAACCAGCTACTGAGTGCTCCTTGCAGGCCGGGCTCTATCAGTTAGCTCATCTAACCCTCCCTGTAACTCTGGGAGATACTGGAGGAAGCTGAGGCACAGACACCTTAGCTGGCTTGCCCAGGTGGTGCAGACCTAGGGGGTGGTACTGGGGCTCCAAGCACCACTTTCTCCACTGCTCTCTACAGTCCAGGGCTGGGAGAAGCAGGGAGGAGTGCAGGCTCAGGGTGGCCTGAGCCCCAGCTCTGTTCTAGCAGCTCTCCCTGTGGGACCAGTCCTGAGGCTGGCCCCCACACCCACCCACCCACCCAGGTCTGGTCTGGTGTTGACTCCCTGTGAGGTTTGGGGCTTGTGATTGCACTTCTTGAGCCTCAGTTTCCACATCTGTGTAACGGTCCTGCCACCCACCCCCCCACTTCACAGGGTTTCTATGAGGACTGAAAGAAGAAATGGACACAAAATGCCTGACTTGCTCTCTGGTGCTTTGGAAGCACTTCCTACTAATGATGGCAAAGACTTATAGAGGGCCCGGTATGCCCCAGGCTCTGTTCTTAGCACTTTGCTTATTAAAGTCCACCATCCATATCACAGGTTCCGCATCCGCAGAGTCAACCAACCATGGATCTAAAATATTTTTTTTTAAGTTCCAGTAAGTTCCAAATAGCAAAACTTGAATTTGCCACACACTGGCAACTACTTACATAGCATTTACACTGTATTTACAAATATTGACATAGCATTTACATTGTATTAAATATTATTAGTAACCTAGAGATGATTTAAAGCATATGGGAGGATGTACATAGATTACAAGCAAATTCTAAGCCATTTTATATAAGGGACTTGAGCATCTGCAGATTTTGGTGTACTTGGTGGGAGAGGGTGTCTGGAACTCATCCCCTACATATACTGAGGGACAGCTGTATTATCTCACTTAGCCCTCCCTGAAGCCTAGGAGGAAGGTACTATTAGTATCCTTATTTCACAGATGGGGCAAAGAGAGGCAGGTTGCTTTCCCAAAGTCACCCAGCCAAAAAGTAGCAGGGCCCCAGGGCTGTGCCTTGGCCATCATCATGCCTCTTGTTTGCTACAGTAGTTGGAGTCACCGCTGCGTGGGATTTAGGGTCACACCTATTTTTGATTTCTGGTCTGCCTCTACTTTGCCACGAGACAGGACAAAAATCCCTGAGCCTCAGTTTCCTCATCTGTGAAATGGTAATAATAAAGCTCACCTCATAGAATTGAGAGGTCAAAACAATCCATGATTTCTGATAGTATGTTCTCAGTAAGTGGGAAGGCAAAGCCAGAGCCTGGGGCGGGGGGGAGACACCGCCCACCCCTCCGGCCCCCCGTCCTTGGCAGGGGGAAGACTGGCCTGAGGGGCTCACTACCCCTCCCCTCCCTCCACTGCCCCACCCCCGCCCCAGAGGGCCCGGCACCCACCTCTTCATCTCAGCAGTGAGCCCGTTTTCCAGCAGGCCCAGCGCCTTCGGTGACAGGATGCCTTGGAAGTCAGAGTCAGCGGGTACGAAGGTGATCTGCAGGGGAGAAGGCTTCTCTGCAGCTGCCCACACACATCCGTGGTCCCTGCTCCCCCAGAGCACGGGCCTAACTTCTCCACATACCCTAGGAGAGAGGCCTGACAAGGGAGGCCACTCCGTTTGACAGGAGGGTGCCTGCTCAGGGCCCAGCACCTGTGGCCGGCTGGACCTCTGGGTTCTTCTCTCACTGGCTCTTCATTCACCCAGCACCCATGGAGCATCAGCTGTGTGCCAGGCACTCTTCTAGGCACTAGGGGGCAACCATGAGTGAATGAGATGAACACCCCTGCCCTGGGGGAGGTCATATCTTGGCATTGCCAGGGGTCCTCATCCAGTGCCCAGCACTTGCCCTACCAGGAGTAGGCCCTTCGTCCGCATCTGGTGAGTGAGTGGGAAGCAGTTCATGTGTTTCTTGACACAGACAGAGGCTGCGGTGGGGAGCACAGAGAAGTGGATGGCTGAGGTTGTGCCTACACTACTGAACTGCTCACTTAAAAATGGTTCAGATGGTAAATTTTATGTGTGTATATTTTACAATTTAAAAAAGTAGGACTAGGGCTTCCCTGGTGGCACAGTGGTTGAGAGTCCGCCTGTCAATGCAGGGGACATGGGTTCATGCCCCAGTCTGGGAAGATCCCACATGCCGCGGAGCGGCTGGGCCCGTGAGCCATGGCCGTTGAGCCTGCGGGTCCGGAGCCTGTGCTCCGCAACAGGAGAGGCCACAGCAGTGAGAGGCCCGCGTACCGCAAAAAAACAAAAACAGAAACAGAAACAAAAAAATAAATAAATAAAACAGTAGGACTAGTAATGCCTGTCTCCTGGATTCCATGAGATAACATATAAGGAGTCCCCCAGCACAGAGCCTGGCACACAGTAGCTGCTCAGTAAATCATAGTTTGATGCTACTGAAGATGAAGTTACCTGAGTTCTCTGAGTCTTGTTCCCCTCAGCTGAAAATTTGTTCAACAAATATTTGATGAGACCCTATTGTGTTATGTCAGGTTCATAAATAGCAACCTCTTTTCTCCCTTCCCATAGAGCACGGTGAGAGAAAGGCACTTGTCTGCACCAGGAAAGCACCCAGTCCTGCTGCGGAGAATGGAATGATAGATGGATGTGTTCTTAGAACTCCTGTGAGGGGTAAGCTTCCCCCAGATGTCTGGAAATGAGGGAGGGGCCTGGGTATATTCCACACCCAGTTAGTATGTCCTGCACTTGCCAGCTGACTCTGTATTTCCTAGAAGCTGCCCCTTCCTCCAGTCATCCTCCTCCTCATCATCATCATAATCACCACCACCACTACCACCCACCATCTCCATCAACATCATAATGATGTCATCACCATCAACATCAGCACCAGCGCCTGCATCACCATCACCATCACCATCATCATTATCACTCTACAGCATCATTATCATTGTCACTGTGAAAAGCCTGGAGGAGAAGAAAAGTCCTGAGAATCTTACAACACAAGTTCTTTTAAGAAAGGGTGACAGGCAGAGTTGACGCTGGGGAGGGGAGATCAGATCATAAAGACCCCAGAGCATCAGACTAAGAAATTCAGCCTTTAATCCAGAAGCAATAGGAGCCCTGGAGGAGTTCTCAGCAGAATACATAGCCAGATTTGTGTTCAGGCAGAGTTTTGAGCAGTCCCCAAAGGGAGGGAACAGTGGGATGGAGGGAGACCCATGGAGAGGACCAATCCATCAACCACCAATCAGGGGCCTGGTCCTGGGCTCCAGCAGAGCAGGCAGGAGTGGGGAGAGGGCAACTTGTAGGCAGAATCGGAAGCCAGACAGGGAGAGGCCCTGCTTTCCCAGACAATCCTTCCCCTTCTCCCAGTTCCCCTGCCCCATCTCAGCTAATGGGCACAGCATCCCTGACGGTCCCACCTGCTAGATTTGCCCCGATTCCTCCTTCCCTCTCAAGCCTGAGGCCCAGCTGACCACCAAATCTGACCAAGTCTACTTCAGAAATTCAATAAAATAAGCTGGATGGAAGTACTAGGGCCATGCCCAGCCACAGCAGGTACTATATGTTTGATGAACTGGAAATGTCTTCTCAGCTCCTACAGCCTTGGGTTCAAGTTCTGCCTTAGTCTAGGAGATGATCATCCTCCCTTGGACCTGAGAAGGAGCCTCCCCCACTCGTCTGGTTGCTCTTGAAACGTCCTCCTCCCAGATGTCAGCCTGATAGCTTCCTTGAACTGTAAAGCTGCTCACAGCCCTCCCTCATCCCATCCACTGAAGGGTCAGGTCCAAGTTCCTCAGCATGGCATCCAGGTCCCGTGGACCCAAGCCCCACTCCCTCTCCGCCTCACTTCGCTCCCCACACCCTCCGGCAGCCAGGCTGACCCACTTGCCTTGTTCTTTCACCTCATGTCTTTGCTCATGCTGTTCCTTCTGCCTGGAATTTCTTTCCCCATCTTTTCTGCCTGGTGAGCTTCTACTTAACCTACAAACCCCAGCTCATCTTCCCTGTGAAGCCCACTCCCTCCCCATCAGGCAGAAAATTGCCTCCTCCATGAGACCCCCAGGGCTCCAAAGACAGGGACAGCTTCATTCCCATGGGTACTGGCTACCCCTTCCCCCGTATCATAATCGGCTAATTCCATTCCCTTATGTTTATATTTTTTTCAATCCAGAAAATTCCCATTCGTCAGGCACTGAGGCAGGGGAGAATCCAGCAGGGAGGATGGGCACCAGCATTTGCTGAGGGCTCCGATGGCCCAGGCTCCAATGAGACAATGTGGGAGACTGGGACCCTCGTCTAGCACACCTCCCTGGTTTACGACACACTTCCCTCCCCTCCTTCAGTGTTCCAGCCCTAACAGCCTGCGTCCCTGAAACACACACCCACGTCTGTGCTCACACACCTGCACACACATCCAGAGACCCTCCCAAAGCCACAAACACCTGTCCTGAGAACGCTGCCTTCGCATTGGCTCCAGGCCAGGTGTGATGCCAGGTCCCCACCTACAAGCCCCCACTGGCTCCTCCCCAGGCCCGGGCGAGCCTCTGCCAAGGCCACAGAAGTGGGACACAGGGAGGGGCATTTGAGTCAGGGCCTGGTGGGCACTGAAACCTGTGCCGTTTCTGACCCGCCATGCGACCTCCACAGCACATGAACACGTGAATCTATCAACAGTTACTCATTAATACCCAGCAATATTCTCTCCTCCCCCCACCCGCTCCCTCAACCCCACTGCCACCCGGTCATTCTGCCCACCGCCCACAGCCAGCCCTGTGAAGGGGGTGAGGGCAGGAAGGACACTCCCCCACCCCACCCCGGCCATCAGCTTTCTGTCCCCCAGGGCCCTCTTCTCCCGGTGACCTCTGCTCAGAACACTGAACAGAGAGAGGTGAGTTGACTGTAAACTGCTCAGTAAATGACCACAAACCAGCTGGGACCGCCTCAGTGCTGAATGAACGCGCTAACAGCCCGGGGCTTCCCACAGAGGAGACAGGACTGGGAGAGCCGAGCCCAGGCCCCCAGGATCCTCCTCCCTCCTCCCAAACCCCAGCACGGCCATCCAGGCAAGAGGCGAGGAGGTGTCTGAGCGTGTGAGGCTGCCTGGGGCCTGGAGCCCTGGGTGGCAGGCCCAGCAAGGCCCTTAAGATGCGCACTCTTTCCCACCCCCTCTTCCTGACTCACATATTCTACAAATGTGGAAACTGAGGCTCAGAGAGGGAAGGGGCTTGACCAAAGTCTCCCAGGTAGTTAGAGGCAGAGCCCAAGTTAGAATCCATGCTTCTTTCCTTGTCTCCCTGGGTCTATCTGACCAGCTGCTGTGACCTTGGAGAAGTCACTCAACCTCTCTGGGCACTGAAAGATTACAACTCCTGATATGCCCATTTCACAGGGTTGTTGAGAGGGTCACTAACAGTAAGGGTGGCAGCGCTTCACCTAAATATAACACTCTACGGTTTACAAAACTGCCCATCTCTTTTCTGATCTCCATAATAACTCTGTGAGGCTGGGAGAAATAGGAGCTCGGGGCCTCATTTTGCAGCTGAAAGAAACTGAGGCTCAGAAAGATAAAGGTCACACAGAGCGTTTGGAGCAGAGCTGGAACTAGACCTCAAGATTCCCAAACCCGGGGCTTCCCTGGTGGCGCAGTGGTTGAGAATCTGCCTGCCAATGCAGGGGACACGGGTTCGAGCCCTGGTCTGGGAGGATCCCACATGCCGCGGAGCAGCTGGCCCCGTGAGCCACAATTACTGAGCCTGCGCGTCTGGAGCCTGTGCTCCGCAACGGGAGAGGCTGCGATGGTGAAAGGCCCGCGCACCGCGATGAGGAGTGGCCCCCACTTGCCGCAGCTGGAGAAAGCCCTCGTACAGAAACGAAGACGCAACATAGCCATAAATAAATAAATAATAAATAAATTAAAAAATAAATAAAATAAAGATTCCCAAACCCGTGCTCTTCCCATCACTAAGTCACTTATTAGGCTAGGAGTCCGTTAAAGCTTCAAAAGATAGAGCTGCCTAACCCATGCCATCAAGGTTACAGCTGACCCACCCAGAACACTCAGCAGCCCTGGGACACAGGAATCGCCCTCCCGAGGTGGAGGGTTATGCTTTAGGCGACACACATCTGAGCTCTGATCCCAACCCTGACATTGAGGAGCTGTGGAACCTCACTTTCTGAGCCTCCGCCTTCTCTAGTGTAAAATAGAACTTCAAAGGTACCAAAAAGTTCAGGATGAGGACTGAACTGCCCCAGGGATGCAGGCGTGCCTGGCAGGCAGCAAGCCCTCATAAACTCTGGTTTCAAGCACCTGGACTGTGTGGTGGGTTTTGCTGTGACTCCCCCATGGTGCCTAGTTCAGGGCTCCAGATCCAGGGGGCTCCTGATCAATCTCTATGATAAGGGATAGATGGATGGATGGATGGATGGATGTTCAGGAGAGTGGAGATAAGAAAAGAAGGGGTAAAGGGGAAAGGATTACAAGATGATTGAAGGATGGGGGATTGATGCCTGGAATAGAGGCACAGCCCCAGGCCCTCCTGGGCCCTGGCCCCCCGGCCACCTGTCCCCACGACCACCTACCTTGGGGTAGCACTGGCACATGCTCCAGATGACACCCCCGATCACCATGACGCCGCCCACGGCGTAGAAGGTGCCGTAGACCTGGGGCCGGTCGTGGCTCATGAGGAACGTGCCGAGGGCCAGCAGGAAGAGCCCCAGCATGATGAAGCCGATGCGGAAGGTCTTCTCATCAGCCATCGCTGCCTGGCCAGGCCTGGCCTGTGTGCCACCCGTGGAGGGGCGCCAATGAACCAGCCAGCCTTCTGCACACACTCACACCGGAGGAGTGACGCTCCGGGATCGCTGCAGATCAGGGCTTCAGGTAAGAGGGAGGGAGGCTCCCTTCGGGTCCAGCTCAGCCCCTGGGAGCACCAGTTCTCCAGGCTGGAGGAGCTACGCTTGGGTGGCCACGTGCTCCCACCTTCACTCCCTCTCACCTTCCCTCTGGGCCCTCCGGAGTGTGTGGGAATCTGAGTGAGGGAGACACGAGGGAAGGAAGGGGAGGTTCCAGGGGCTGGGCCTCAGCCAAGGCTTTGACATCACCTCATTTGCCTGTTTGGGGCCAAGCTGGGCTGACAGGTGGCCCCGCACCATCCAGCCACGGGAAGCAGATACAGTGCTGCAGCCCAAATACATCAGAATGCCACTGGAGGATCCCACAGGGTCCCACAGGCTGGCATTTTAGAATCCTGAAGAATTCTAGACTATTCTAGGTCATGTGCCCATCTGGCCCCTATTTATTTGACCATAGCTGCACGCATGGCTCTGTTCTAAACATGTGACACATATTAACTCATTTAAGGAACCCCGTGAGGCAGGTATTACTATCCCTTCTTTACAAATGAAGATACGAACAAGTAACTTGCCCAAGGTCACGCAGCTAGAAAAGGCAGAGTAGCTGGGATTTGAACCCAGAGGCCGTGGGTCCACAGCATTGCCACTGGGTGATACTGCCTAACTGTAGCACAAGGGTTAAACGTGCAGACTCTGGTGGCTGGACAGTCTGCCTGGGCTTGGGTTCTGGTTCCTCTATTATGGCGCAGTGTGGTCTTGGTCAAGTTACCTCCTGTGCCTCAGTTTTCCTCCTCTCTACAATGGGGATAATAATAGCAACTCACAGGATTGGGTCTATCCCCAGGCCTGGTCTCCCTGAGTGCCTCTGTCCCCTTCCCGTACTCTGTGCTCCAGCCAGGCCTGCTGGCTCTGAGCTGGCCATGGTGAGGAAATGCCCGTCTAGGGTGTGAATAGCCAACAGCAATTTCCTTGCCTCCTAACCTAGGAAGATGCCTTCATCCTAAGAATGACACTCTAATGGTGGAATTTCAGTCCTGCGGACAGGATGATGGTAAAAATCAGATTCTCTTACAGGATTATAGGAAAATGAGGGTCAACAGTATCTCTAAAAGAAAATGTTAACATGTTGTTTGTATGGTAATGAATTGCCGCTGCAGGATAAAAGGCTTTCATTTGGCATCCTGACTTCATAGGTTTGGGGATTTTCCTGTTTGTGATCGTCACCCTCTCCCTCCTCCCCAAAACAAGCTGTGCTGGTTCCCGACATCACACCTGTGCTCACGTGATACCCTCTGGCATCGCTGCCCACAGCGCCTTGGGGTTTCATTGTGAAGCTGTTTCTCCTTCACCAGCCCTCAGACCCAGCATTTACAGTTTGCGGAGCCGGTCCCCTGTAGCAGAGCTTGGGGGACCCTCCCAGTGAGAGGCTGCTGAGCGGTCAGAGAGGGCGGAGAGGCACCAGGTGACATCCATGTTTGTTTCCCGGGGTGACCTTGGCCTGGTGGCTCCGCTCTGGGCTTGAGTCTTGTCATCAGTGATTGAAGGTGGTATTAGGCCACCTCCCAGGGGTTGTGGAGGGAATGACATGATGGAGGGAAAAATGCTTTGTAATCTGGGATTATTTATAGGGCAGGACCGTCCAGGGAAATACTATTATAATCATCTTATACAGGCTCAGAGAAGGGAGGCTACGTGCCCCGCCCAGAAAAGGAGACCGGGGCCCAGAGGGGCCTCAGCCTGCCTGTCTGGTCCTGAAGCCCCGGCCCACGGAGGGATTGGATCTGCGGGGTCGCGGTCCAGCAGGAGCCTCTCGCGCCCCCTGGTGGCCATCGTAGCTCGCGCTTGGCGAGGTGCTTTCACACCCCGTAGGTCATGCCTGAAACCCGCAGCCCCGTGAGGGGCGCAGGGAAGAGGTTATCGTGCTATTTCACAGGCGAGGAAACCGAGCCCGGGGAGATTTCCCCAAAGATCTCCTCAAACTGAATCGGGGGCTGAGCGGTGACCGGGATCCACACAGTCCCAGCCCCATGGTGGATGGATCGGATCTGGTCCTCAGGGCTTCCTGAGAGTCCTCCGGGTCACCCGAGCACTCTCCGTGTCTCCCCATCTTTTCTTTCCTCGCCACGACCCGGCCTCCTTTCCACCTTTTCTCTCCTTAAAAGAGGGGGGTAGGGGGGAAGTGGCAACGAGTAAGAAGCTCTGGGACAAGTAGGTGCTCGGTAAAATGGGTCTAGTCTAACCTCTTCCACAGAGCCGCGGTGAGGGTTAAGCGGGGACACGTGAGTACCGGGCATTGGAAGTATTGGGTTGTCCGCGGTTCCCGTTCGCGTCGCACCTGCCTCTGACTTCTGCTTCCTTCCCTGCAAAGCGGGGTTGGGGGGAGGAGCGGTTGCGGAGTCTGCCATCTTCCAGCAGAGGACGCGACAACCACGGTTTTCTTCCGGTCTGCAGAATTCGGGGTCCTCGCAAGATCCTAAGAGCTGCTGCAGGAAGGGGAAACATCACACCCATTTGACCGATGCAGAAACTGAGGCTCTGCATCAGTAATGGCCCAAGATCACAGAACCTATAAATAGCAGAGCCAGGGTTCAAACCAGGCCCCACGTCCCTCTCTTCTTGAGCGCCTGCTACGTGCAGGACGCTGAGGTATGAGGTGTCTGATGAACACGGGTTTTCAGTGTGATGGCACTTGGTCCTGTCTTCTGGGGCACAATATGGTAAAGGCTCTGGGATATGCCTGAGGTCCAGCAGGTGCACAAAGCAGACAGAGGGAGAGACTGGGGTGGAGGGGGAGGAACGAAGGGATAGATTCACAAGAGGGATTCTTGAGAAGCCAGCTGGAGTCCTGTCAGGGCAGGAAAAGCAGTTCAAGGCAAAGAGACCAGTGTGTGCAAAGGCCCAGAGGCAAGTAAGCACTGACACATAGCTGGAGGTAAAACACTAAATGCTATGCGCACGTTCACCCCTACACTGCATACTCCTCCCCTTCCTGTTCCTCCATGTCAGATCCATCCTACCACCACCGGGATACCCTAGCCGACATCCTCACCTCCTCTCTCACACCCACATCCTATCGGCCCTAATTCCGAGACAGAAGAATCCAATCACTTCTCACCCCCCACCACTGCTCGTCACCTTGGTCTTGAGCTCAGAGAGGCGGCAGTGAGTGGTGGCGTGAAGCGAGATCTTAATTCCCTGCCCAGGAATTGAACCTGGGTAGCCTGGATGACAACCAGGAATCCTAGCCACCACACCCCCTGGCTCTTGCCCCCAGTGAAAAATGCATTTCTCACGGAGGCAAAACTGTAAAAACCGGTCAAAGTTTATTATCAGAGACATAGCACAACAACAAGTGGGAGAGCACACAGAGAAAGAGTTTGTTCAGTTAAGACAGAAGCAAGGCAGAGATGCACACCTGGAGAGAAAGGGTGTGGGCATCCTCTCTAATGAGGAGGAGCGTAGTAAAGAGGCGGTTAAGTCATTCATACAGGGCAGTTCTTCCGGGTCTTTGTTTACATTTGGTCAATCATCTTGTTTCTTTTTCCACACCTGCCCTGCCCTACGGTCCTCCCCAACACGCATGTGCAACTTTTTTCCAAAATGGATTCCAGCCCAGAGGCCTATGGGACAGCCTTAGCATCACATATTATGGGGTGGTGCCCCCTCCTTTTTGACCCCCAAGGAGCTTTTCTGTGCATGTGCAATGTTTGCATTGCCCCAAGTATGGGAAATGTATGACCTCTTGACCTTTTAACAGGGTTTAGCCCCTCTCTGTCCCTGCCATAAAAATGTCCAAAATCTGGTTATTTACCCTATTTCTGTTGCTGTTTTTATTTCAAGGTGCAGATCTCAAACTATAGATGGGAGTCCACTCATAAATATGTAGTCCTGGAGCCCATTTGTCTCTTGCTTCAGGAAATGTAAGCAGGGGGCTGGGAATGAATGTCCGGGCTGGAGCCCATCTTCTTCTCACCCCAGGAAGTGTGAACAGGAGGCCAGTTGTAAATGTCTAGCCTGGAGCCCATCCATCTCCTGCCTCAGTCTGAGGCTCATCATGTCTGTCCTTCTAAGAAGTCTCTGCTTCTACCCTTGCTGGCTGAAATCTCTTTCCCACCCAAATGCCAGGTCAGACCATGTCACTCCTCTGCTCAGAACCCTGGAATGGTTCCCTGCCCTATCAGAGTAAAAGCTAAGACTTAAAATGGCCTACAAAGCCCTAGATAATTTGCCCATGCTGCCCACCCTCTCACCCCTCTGAGATAATCTCCTGCCACATCTCCCCTCACCCCCTCCACCCCCGCCACCCTGGCTCTATGCTCTCCTGGGAATACACAGCCACCCCCGGGCCTTTGCCTCTGCTCTTCCTTCCGCCTGGAAAACTCTTCCTCCAGGTATCTGCGTGGCTCCCTCCTTTACCTCCTTCAATTCTTTGTCCAAATGTCAACTTCACAACGAGGCCATCTCTGGTGTGACATCTGAAACTGCAGAACCTCCCTCCCCCAGGTGTTCCCTGTCCTCCTTTCCCAGTTTACTTTTCTCCGTAGTACTCGTCACCATCTATCATACTGTACACATCATTTATTTATCTTGTCTCTTGTCTGTCTTCCTCCCCTAGAACTCGAGCTCCACAGGCTGGGGGCTTTGTTTTGTTCATTGTTGTATCTCCAGGGACTAGAACTGGTTGGCTCTCAATTCATGTTTGGGAATGGAGGGATGGCTATTGGCTCCAGAGGAGAGGGAGGCTGGAGAGGAGGCATAGGTAGGAAAGATCCTGGGGGCAGGCTAAGGTTGCCAACATCTTTCAGAGGCCAACAGGGAGTTGTGCAGGGGGTGACACAGGTCGGATTTTAATTTTACACTGATTCTCTTGTTCTGAGATCAGGTTGGAAGAAACAAGAGGAGATGGTGGAAGTGAGGGGCAGTTGCCAGACTCTAGCAGAAACCTAGGGAGGGAAAGATTAAAATGAACCCTTTTTTTTTTTTTTTTTTTTTTTTGCGGCACGCGGGCCTCTCACTGTTGTGGCCTCTCCCGTTGCGGAGCACAGGCTCCGGACGCGCAGGCTCAGCGGCCATGGCTCACGGGCCCAGCCACTCCGCGGCACGTGGGATCTTCCCGGATTGGAGCACGAACCCGCATCCCCGTCCCCTGCATCGGCAGGTCGACTCTCAACCACTGCACCACCAGGGAAGCCCTAAAATGAACCCTTTTTAAAGAGTAATTAGTTGCTGAGGGGATGGAGGGCAAGGGAATTTCTGACTGGGAATTTTCCAACTGATTTGAGGTGGCGAGCTCCAGGGTGCGGGGTCACCGGTCAACGCAGAGGGAAACAGGGCAAAGGAGGGGCCCAGGGAAAGCGTGGGAGAGGCCTGAGCTCAGAGGGTCCCTGATGTCCCAGGCCTGGTGGCGGGCACCAGATGTGAGCTCTGAATGATGGATGAAGAAACCAGTCAGCCAGGCCCAGGAGGAAAGAGACCAGGCAGCAAACCAGTGCCTACTGGGGGCTGGAGTGACAGACCCAGCCTCAGGGTGCTGCCCGGCCTGAGGCCTTCCCAGTTCACATCAAGGCCACTGCGTCTCATAAGGACCCTTGGCTTGGCAGCATTAGGGTTAGGGTTAGGGAGACTGGCTCCGTGGCCTCCAAGGAGCTGGTGACCTTGAGCAAATCACTGCCCCTCCTTGGTGGCTTTCAGTTGGGATGCAGATGAGCTGACTTAGAGAGGAAACCAGAAAAGGCTTTTCCGGTCTCCCAGCCTTCCCCACCCCCTGCCCCTTCCAGATCCCACTTGGCAAAGGTGGTGGTACCTCCAAATCACACCTGCAACTCATTAACTCACCTGCCTGGGGGAAATTCCTCAGTTTGGGGGTAGGAGGGAAGCTGAGCTCTGCTTCCCAGCCTGGAACCCCATTAACCCCTTCAGAATTGCAGAGAGCCTGATAAATCCCCCGCACCTCACCCAACCAAATCCCCATGGTTCACACAGGAAGCTGGTGTGTGTGTGTGTGCGTGTGTGCGTGC
Organism: Mesoplodon densirostris; assembly: GCF_025265405.1. NCBI lineage: Eukaryota > Metazoa > Chordata > Mammalia > Artiodactyla > Ziphiidae > Mesoplodon > Mesoplodon densirostris. The sequence continues at coordinate 47,536,401 of NC_082662.1, read as the reverse complement.
GTGCACGCGCGCGCACACACACACATTTCAGGGTCACACAGAAAGGTCAGGGCTAAGGCAGCATTCAAACCTGCATCTCCAGTAGCAGTAAGTATAAGGCACACACAGGGGAGACGGGGAGGAAGGGAAGGGATACAGGATGGGGATCCAGGATTTGGTGAAGGGGGAGGGAGAGGATCCACAAGATCCACAGGAAGATCCACAAGATCTGGCTCAGATGGCTGAGAGAGGGCCCAGAAACAATCATGATAGCTGACATTTATGATTCATTCTCTCAGTCCACAAATATCTACTGAGCATCTTCCACGGGCCAGGCACCGTTTCTAGGCTTTAGGGATATAAATGTAAAGGAAAGAAACAAAAAAAATCCCTGCTCTCAGAGAGCTTACTGGTGGGGAGAAACATACAACAAACAAACAAACAAACAAATTTTTTAAAGGTACAATGTTAAATGATGACAGGTGTTATTTAAAAAGTAAAGCAGGAAGGAGGCTGGGAGTGCAGGGGGCTGGGTGAGATAACAGTTTTTTTTTTTTTTTTTTTTTTTTTTGCTGTACGCGGGCCTCTCACTGCTGTGGCCTCTCCCGTTGCGGAGCACAGGCTCCGGACACACAGGCTCCGCGGCCATGGCTCGCGGGCCCAGCCGCTCCGCGGCATGTGGGATCCTCCGGGATCGGGGCACGAACCCGTGTCCCCTGCATCGGCAGGCGGACCCTCAACCACTGCGCCACCAGGGAAGCCCGAGATAACAGTTTCAACAGAGTGGTCCAGGACGGTGTCTTGAAGAGAGGCACAAAGATGCAAGGGGCATGAGGAGTGAGCCTGGGGAAGAGCTTCCGGAGAGAAAACACAGGAGCAAAGGCCCACGGGGGGACCAACAGCAGCAGAGAGCAAGGGGAGGGACCCAGACCCACCCATACCATCCGCTTTAGGGCTTTCATTACTCAAAGTGAGCTGGGAACCACTCAGGGTTTTGAGCCCAGGAGGGATGCTATGGATCTGGGTTTGATCAGGCTCATTCCATCTGCTGAGCTTTGAAGAGACTTCAGGGGACCCTGGCAGAGGCAGGGCGTTGGGATAGGCAGCTACCGAGCTGGTCCAGGCCTAAGTGGGAGGACCCGAGGCCTGGAGCCCAACCAGGCCTGAATGAAAACACCTTTATTTACATGAAAAACTTTTATTCTCTGTGATTTTTACTTCTCTGAGGCTCAGTTTCCACACCTGTTAAGTGGGGCCACCACCTGTAGCAGAGAGGCCTTGAGGATGTGAAACAACAGCAGAGAGCCTGGCCCAGTAAATGGTAGGCCCTCGGGGAATAGTGTCCCTACACAGCTGACTGAGCCCCAGGACTCTGAACTCCTGCTGGCTGAGTGCCCCTGGGAAGGTTACTTAGCCTCCCTGGGCTGGTTTTCTCATCTGTGAATGGGATATGACATTGTGAAAGCAGACCCTTCTGCCTATCTGGAATATAAGAAGAGGTATCGAGCTCCCTGTCACAGGAGGTATAGAAGCAGAGGCACCTGGTGGAGGGGGTTACCTTTACTAACAAAATCTAACAATCACTGCATACTTAAGAGACACCAGCCTCTGCGCTAAGAAGTCTGCATTTATTGTTTGATGCATTAGCACTGAGCCTGCAGGGTCAGTGTGATCTCATAATGTCAGCTGTTACCTCATTTAATCCTCAAAACTCAGCTCTCTAAGGTAGGGGCTGGTGCCTATGTAATTCCCAATTCCCATTTTACAGATGAGGAAACTGAGGCAGAGAGGTAAAGTCGCTTGTCCAAGGTCACTCACCAGCTGGTACCTGGTGGAACCCAGGCACAGGTGGTCTGAATTCAGAGTCCATGTTTTTTTGGTTATAAACTCAATGTGTTCCCTTGGGCCAGTCCTGGCTCTGCCTCTGGGCCCCAATTTTCTCATCAGCACAAGAACATTTCCCAGCTGACAGCCAGCACTAACTGCCAGCTACGTGAGTGTGCTATCTTGGGCGTGCCGGCCCAGCTGGGCCCCGAAGATTACAGCCCCACCAATGTCACGTGGGGCAGAAGAACCACCCAGCTGGGCCCAGGTGACCCACAGAATCATGAGAGATAATGAACTGGATTTATTTCAAGCCATTTGTTACATGGCAATAGAAAAATAAAACAGCATTCAGCAACAAACATCTGTTGAGTGCCTGCTGTGTACCAGGCACTGTACTAGACGCTAGAAGAAGCCCATCATTTGTTTCTGGCTTCCAGGACTGCTAGAAGCCTTTAACTTCCTCCCCTGCAGTCTGAACTGGGCCTGGGCAGGAGCATGCAGCCCCAGGTGTTGTCTCTCCAGAGGTGCCACCGTCAGCGAGGATGAGGCTCTCGTAGCTGGGTGGAGGCAAGAGGGGCTGGGTCCCAAGCAGGGCATCCCCCGAGGCACTGCGCTCCGGGTCTTCCTCCACGGGGTATGCAGGTGGTGTCAGGGGCCCCTCAGCCAGTCGGCAGTGCACGGCCTCCTCGTAAGTGGGGATGGCTACCACCTCTGGGATCCTACAGGGACAGAAGAGAGGCTGTGAGCAGGGGGTGGGGCAAAACCCTACTGCACGCCAGGAAGAGAGCGAGGAAGGCTGTAGGCTCCCCAGGGTCCCATAGACACAGCTGAAGCTTGACATCAGCCGGCCCCTGCCAACCTCAGCTCCCCCAGCTGCACCCTCCCTGTGCTATAGTTAGTTCTCCATACAGTTGGTTCCCCACATGGGCTCACCACACCCTCTGTCTCCTCAGTTCTCTCTGCAGGGAAAGTCCTTCCCACCTCCCTCACCCCTTCCCTGCTGGTCAATCCCCACTTGTCCTTTGAGTCTCCTCCGGGGAGCTCTCCTGACCTCCCCGAGCGAATCTCCCACTCCCTCCTCTGGGTCCCCACAGTGCTCTCCCTTCTGTCACTCTTGACCCCAGCTGGTTGTCCCCTAGGGCAGGGACTGACTTTGGGTGTCCAGGGATTGATGCTTGGGGATGTTTGTTGAAAGACTGAGTGATGATCAATGGGGAGAAAGACTTCCAGCTTACTGTAATCATCTCCCTTACAAAATCTGGAGTTGTGGATGCTCAGGGCAGGATGTGAGACCTGAATTCCCCTGCCCATCTGGATGCTTGAGACCCTGATATGGTAAGTCCACCAAGTGATTACCTCTACTTGCATACCTCCAGAGACGGAGAGCTCACTATCTACCCAGTCAACCGTATCTATCTCTAAAGAGCTTGGTTTTCCTGTGACTTTCCCCCACCTCCCCCAAATGAACCACCCTGGAGGGACTTGAGGTAGAGACCAGATCCTCTGAGGCTCCTCTGACCAGGCTCTGCCCACTAGATTCCAAGAACAGGTCACTTGCATCCTAGCCACACCAATGCTGATGGGAATGAGGCTGGGCCTCGGTCCTCCCAGGGCCCTGGGGGGTCACCTCTGGGGAGTCAGGGCTCCTTCCCCTCCTGGGACCTTGGGGGTGGGAGGGTCACTGATCCTCTGTCTGGACTGCTTCTGCTTTGGGAAGATACTGCCAGATACTGGAGGTTGACTAGGTGACCTTGGAAGTCCCCTCCCACCCCAGGTGGCTCGAGGGCTGGCTATGAGTCAGCACTGGCTGGTTCACCTCCCTGCTCAGCCACATTCTCAGTGGGAGATCATGGGTCAGTAACTCTATTAACCTAGGCCCCAGTTTCGCCATCTGTAAATGGGGACAATAAGGGCATCAACCTCACAGGACCGTGTGAAGATTAAATGAGGTAATACAGGGACACTTAGCACATGCTCCATAAATGGGAGCTGGTAACAAAATCTCAAAAGTCTCCATGAGGCAGGGGTGTAGGTAACAAAAGTTATCTTCTGCTAGCAGGAGCCACACAGGCTCAGAGAGGCTGTCACTTGCCCAAGGCCATCAGTTTGGAGCCAGCAGCAAATTAGTTCAATCTATACCAGCCTGTCTAGACAGGGGAAGACCGATGGCAGGAGGGGTCTTCACTCCAGTGGTGATGGGGCAGCTGTACCAGGAATTTGCTGCCCCTCAGGTGAGCACCCATCACCCCTGTGGACATGGCCCTTCTATGGGCAATGTATCTTCGCAGCCCACGCCCACCACAGCCCTAAGAGCAGCCCACTGGGACCATGTGACCAAGGTCATGGAGCAGGCTGTGTGCCAGTATGATGGAGGGCACCAGCCAAGAGCCCAAGCTGGGCTCCCCTTCCAGGGCTTTTGCAAACTTCTCTCACAGACCCTCCTCCTCCGGAGCCCAGGAGCCCTGCAGCTGAGAAATCAGATAAGGGGTCTCACCCGCCTCTGTCTCCCAGCGTCCTTTGAGGTGAGGGCAGGCAAAGAATATTGCTCCCGGAGGCAGGCAAACTAGGTTCAATTGCTGTGTGACCTAGGCTATGTTCACAGCCTCTCTGAGCCTCTTTCTCCTCATCTATAAAATGAGGATAACAATTCCCATTTTGTAGATTCAGGGAGAGGGCAAAATGGAAAATGCTTTGACAACGCTCAGGAAAATATGGGTGATTAGACTTCCAGAACCCCACATCTCCTGCCCTGCTCACCTCCCAGCCACGGCCCTGCTGCTCTCTACTTCTCCAAGCCCCAGACACATGAGTCAGGTTTTGGGTATGCCTGGGGCCGCTCCAGCAGGCAACAGCCGGCAGGTGAGATCAGACCACAGCAGGAAGTTTGCTTCGAGGGCAGAGGTGCAGTATCCCTCATGCCACTCCATCTAGCCAGCTGGGCCCACCCAGCCCCAGGTTGCCAGAGTCATGGTCCAGAAGGCTGGAAACTTGGGGAACATGGAGTTCAGGGTGACCATATTGCACACTTCAGGGGCAGGCCCATTTGTGGTATCTTCTGGATGCGGCCCCCTGCAGCTGTGTGGGGCGGGCTGGCCACTGTGGTCCCCATGCACAGAAAGCTCCACCGAGGCTGGGGCTCACCCCGCTCTCTGGAGCCTGGTGGGGACGTGAGATCTGAGCCTGGCACCAGCTCCTCCACTATTCAGCCGAGTCAAGCAAACACAGTAGGGAAAGGGGACAGGGACCAGGGATGAAACACTGTATGCCCAACACTCAAGCTCTCTAATCTTATTTCACATTCATGACAAGCCTGGGGGTAGCAGCCCTCAGCCATTGCACAGGTGAGTGGAGGCCGCACTCCAACGAAGCAGCAAAGCCCCAGCTCTGCCTGCTTGCAAAACCCAAGCCAACTCCATCCATCACACCTCCCCCAACCCTGACCCCTAATCTCTCCACACCTCAGCTTTCTCATCTGCAAAATGGATCTAATCCTTACACTGCCTCATAAGCAGTGAGGCTCAGATCAGGAGGCATGAGAGCACATCATAAAATGAAAGTGCGGGAAGAACAGCAAACTTTGCAGTGAATACACCTCCCCATCTATCGTCTCATCTGAGCCTAACAGCAATCCTAGGGAAAATTCCAGGATTGACAGGGGAAGAACTAGACATGGCTCAGAGAGTCTAAGTAACAGGCTCAAGCCTACAGAGCTTCGAAAAGAAAAAGCAGACACTGAAAGCCTCGTGTCTGACTAGACCCACGTTTTTTCTGCTGTACTCACTGAGGCGTCGGGGGGGCGGGGTGTCCCAGGAGGCCTCCCATCCAGGCACCTCATTTAGGGCTCACACTTAAGATGGGAGCCCCTGAGAGGAGAGGTTTTGTTTGTTTCATCCACTGCTGCTGCATTGTCAGTGCCCTGCGTAGTTAGGTACTCAGTAAATGTTGGTGAAATGCAGGAAAGAATAAGTAGGTGAATAAATGAGGAAACTGAGGCCCCAAGAGAGAAATGGACCTGCCCAAGGCATCAGCCTAGAAGGCCTTTCTCTCTAACCTAGAGTTACCTGCAGAGAGCAAGGCCCCTGGGGGCAGGGACAGCTGAGTGGCCTCCCCATGGGGCCCAGATGCTGGGCTCTCAGCAGGAAGGCCAGGGTGGCTCAGCCCCAGGGACAAGAAAGAGCCATTAGCAGAAGCAGCCTCTCCAACATCCAGCCACCCCAGCTCTGAATCTAAGACCTGGTCTCTGAACCTGATGGGCCATGAGCACCCCACAGCCTCCTGGGTAGGTTCCTCCCTGGCCCGGCTGGGAATGAAGGCCAAGTGGCCCCACCTGACAGATGCAGCTATGTCCCGGACCCTGTTGGGTCAACACGGCTGTGTCTACAGACAACACCTACCTTCTGTGCTCAGGCCAGGCTGGGCGGGGAGGGCCAGGCTCCAGTCCAGATCACCCCGAGGCCTAGTCTGGTTCCAACTGACCATTAACTGACTGTGTGACCAGGTAGGTCACTGGTCTCTCTGAGACCCAGGTTTCTCAACTGAGAAGAGTCCCCAGGGCCTTGCCCTTCCCTCTAATAGTCAAATTAAGGCCTGACCATTGGACTAAGGGGCTTCGGTTGAATACTTTATTGTCTGTGACCTCAAGGAGTCACAGGCCAGTAGCAGGGACTAATCTGTTACTTACTTTAACTCAGAATGCATTTTTCCCACTAACCAAGGGAAGAAGGGTGCCCAGGTCCGAGGCCAGTTGCCAAATATATGGCTTAGCCCTTAGTACATGCAAATCCAGTGCTTACAGAGTGGTGTGGGGGAATGCACACTTCACAGCCAGCAGGCTCTGCTACTTTCTAGCTGTATAACCCTCACCCTCTTTTTCTGTAAAAGACAACAGTAATTCTTGCCTTGTAGGTAGGTTAGACTGGGGAAGATGTATGCAGGCCCCTGATATGCCTGCCCAGCTGATACTTGGTGAATGAGTAAGTACATAAGAGCATGTAAGATACATGCATTCTCAATAGGGCAAAAATTGGTTCTTGGACCCTTGCTGATACTGTGTTTACATATAAAGCACAAATATACATACAGACCAACTATGTAGTATATCTGTGGTATTAACATTTCATGGGGGAGGATGAAGAAAAAAATGCCTAAAAAGTCTCCTTAGAGGGAATGATAATGAAAAAAAAGATGAGAAATATTGTCCAGATGCAAGGTTTTGTCTCCATTCCCCACCTCACCCCTGGGCCTTTGCACATGCTCTTCTCCTTGCCTAAAACGCTTCTCTCCACCTTATCTACTTGAGGAAAAGTTGACATTTGTTGTGCACCTACTGTGTGCCAGGCTCTGGGCTGAGTTCTTCATATACATCATCTCATTTAAGTACTATACAGGCATTTGCTACTATTGTATGCTGAGCTCTGCTGCCACCTCCTCCAAGAAGCCTTCCTGGACTTCTCCATGTCCCCACAGAACCATGTCTGTCCTCTTTCACAGCTTTAACTACGCTGATTTGTCAAAGTCTGCCTCTGTCGAGGGACTTTAAACTCTTCCAGGAGCGCTGATCAGCCTCCAAGACCCCAGGGCATAGGCAAGGCCTGGTCCAGAGGAGAAACCCCATGAAAGTTTGCTGAGCAAATGCATGATGATGTGACAATGCCCCACCTGTGGCCTCCACCCAGCCCTACTGACCTGTAGCTCTCCTTCTCCAAGGGCTCCACAGTGAGGTAGTACAGGTCTCTGGAGAGGTGATATGAGTCCCATCGACGTGGCCCCTTGGTGCTGGCCTTGACAGACCACAGCAGGCTGAAGAGCAGCAGCAGGCCACCTGCACCGCAGCAGAAGAAGCTGACCGACCTGAACAGTGGACCGGCGGCCTCAGGCTCAGGGCGTCCTGTGGGCAGAGCCGCCTGGCTGGGCTGGGCACCTGCATCTTCTTCACTCCACCAGGCGAAGCAGAGTGTCCCGGCCACCAGTACCACCATGCCGCTGACCGTCATGCAGTAGCACAGGGTGGAGGCCACACGGCCCCTGTCACACGTCTGGACACCGAGAAGGAGAGAGAAGAGGAAACGGGCCCCGTGAGAGGCCTGCTGGGTACCAGAGACTGGGTTTTAGTCCTCCGCTGCCTGAGGTCACTGTGTAAACTCAGAGGGGTCATTTGACTTCTCTGGGCCTTAGTTTCCTCATCTGTGAAATGGAGATGATGCTCCCAACTTTGCAGGTGTTGTTTTGAAGGCCACAAATAATGTGTCTCAAGTTCCTAGCACCACACCTGGGACCTGGTAGGAGTTCAGTAAGTGTGGCTGGGTTCACTCCAGGACTCCCCCCGGACTCAGAGGCCTCATCAGCCTGGTGTGTATGAGACTCCCCACTGCAGGCTGGGAGGGAGAAGAGTGAACGCTGTGGGGTCCACCAGGCCTGCCAGGAGAGAGGCTTGCTGGTTACGCCTTGCCTCACTTCACCCTGGTCACAGTCTCGTAAGGTCAGTGCTCTTATCTCCATTTGACAGAGGAAGACATTGAAACTGGGGGTGGGTAAAGGAGCTAGTGGGAAAGGGGCATTGAGAAGCCTGAAGTTGAAATTCATGACACAAAGCAAAACTTTGTGCAAAAAGATGTTCACCATGGCCTTAATTTTAATGGTTGTAATTTGGAAAGAGCCTAAATGTTCAACTATAGGGAAAGGGTGATAAACCATGGCATAAACTCTAGATGGAATATTCATGACTCATTTTTTAAAAAGCTCAGCACAAATGTTTAACAACGGGGTAAATGCTTATGATATCTGACCTTTTTCAACTTAGTTTGCCAAATTATGTACACAGTGTTATCTCAGTGAGGCAAAGACAAAATGCCCAGGGGAAAAAAAATAACTGGGAGGAACCCTGGCTCCAGATTATACAGACAGGAAGGGGCTGTCCCCAAAGCCAACCTCTAGGCTGCTGTACATACTGTTCCCTCTGCCTGGTAACTTGCTCGTATCTCCCCTCCCAGCTCAGCTTGGCCCTCACCTGAGAAGCCTTCGCTGGGGACACTTTAAACTTGGAGTCCCCTGGGCCTTCTTGGACCAAGCTTTTATCCTTCCTGTTTGGTTTCTCCTTTGCTTATTGTCCTCACCAGACAGGAAGCTTCCTGGGGGCAGGGTCTGTATAGGTCCTGTTCACTGCTATATCCCCCAGTGCCTAGCATATAGTAGCTGCTCTATAAACATTTGTTGAAGAAATTCTCCTAAATGAGAAACAGTGTTGCTGAATAAACCTGGTTGTGTGAAAAGCCCCTCTCGCAGTTGGGAGGGGCTGGGAGAGGGGAGGGAACACAAGATTCCAGCTGCTACAGCACCCAGCGTTGGAGCCTGGTTTTAGTCCCCACATTACAGCTCACCAGCCATGTCCTGGGGTAAGCCTCTCAACTGCTCCGGGCCTGTCTCCTCACCTGTACAAAGGGCAGGCTCTCTAACAGGCTGCTAGCAGAACTTACGGAGGGCCCCTCTCCTCTTCCAAAAGTTGAGCCAGTGGAGGAGGGGGCTGGGGAACTCACAGACCTTAGGAAGACTTCAATCGTCAGCCTTACAAATGGGGACTTGCCCAGCCTAATGTGGTGCATCAAATGATGCCCTGCTGTGCAGCCATTCAAAGGCACACTCCTCGGGGAGCTGGGGAGTGTGGTAGTTCAAGATCTAGTAGGTGAGGCTTTAGATTGCAAAAGGGCATGTTCCCAGATGTGTTTAAAAATGTGTGTGTGTGTGTGTGTGTGTGTGTGTATGCATGTGGGAGAGAAAGAGAGAATGTAAACATGTAATGCTCAAGGAGTGGACCCCAATCTTTCTGAGCCTCCAGGCCACCAGAAGCATTTAGAAAAATGCCACTTGTAAATTATCTTCAATTCTCTTCCTGTGAATTTGTCTATGGGGCAAGGCCTCCTGTCTCCAGCTCAAGGCATTTTCTGGGGAAGAGAAAAAGAACCTGACTACACTCTTTCCAAAGTCAGACAGCGAGGAGAGGCTGTCAGAAGGAAAAGCTGGAGAAATCAGCTTGGCGGGAAAAAGAACCCACAGCAAATCTATAACGGTAAACCTTTGCCTGTATATTAGAGCACTTGACAGTTCCACTTCATACCTGGAACCTCATCTGACTCACCAGAACTGAGGTGGATGGTCAGGGCAGGGAAAGAAATTCCTGTTTTGCAAATGAGGAGACTGAGCCCAGAAAGGTGAGGGACTTTGCCCAAAGCCGTATACAGCTGTGTGTCTCAACCCTTGCAGAACTCACTCCTGAGTAAGGTAACTTATGATGCTTTTAAATTTCTATAAAAGCAATAGTTCCTCATTATGGAGAAAAGGAGAAAACCACAGAAGGGGATAAAAATGCAAAATACAAATCACCATTAATGCTGCCCCACAGAGATGAGCATCATGTGCAAGTGAATGCTTCCTTTCCAGTCCTCCCTTGGCCTGCATAGCTGATGATGGCGGCAGCAGATGTGTACTGGGCATTTACAGGCGCTGGGAACCACATCAAGCACTTTACAGGTACCCGCCATCTTAATCCTACAAGAGTATTATGTCCTGAGGACACTGGAGCTTCGAGGGTGACAGCTTGTCCAAGGTCAGTGCCAAATTTGAGCCAGGTCTAGTCTGAATCAAATCCCTGTGTGTGCATAGCTAGATCCATCTGTATTTTTCAGTATATAAAGTTGAGATCATGCCGTGAATAGATGCATTCGTAAATCTTCAGCTCAGGCAGATCCCACCTTCTAAAATGCTCCTGATTCAAATGCTCCCAGACCTCAGACAAGCCCTTGGAATTCCCCTTAGCATGTTCTCACTGGATGCTGTGTCATCTCCTTCTGCATGAGTCTCCCTCCCTCCACGTGGATACACCATGGGCAGGCAGAGCACACAATGACCTACCACCCCCGGGAGATGGAAGGTGTCAACGTCCACTGGATGATTCTGTTGTGAGGTGGTCTTCATTATTTTTACAGATCGGGGTTCTGATGGCTTATGGGAAGGGTGTCCTGCCCTAGATTCCCCTGGCCCGTTTCAGAGACGTGGTCTTCAGGCAGTTTACTCACCCTTCACAGTAGTGTACCCTGGACCCTGATGGGGGAGGAAGAAAGGGCTCCCTGCCCTGGAGGGCATAACCCCAGCCCTGGGCAGGGAGGAAACGTCTCTAATCCCAGAGAAGTCCCACCCCCAATCTGGCACTCAGTCAGGCTGCCAGGCTGGCCCCTCCTTCCAGCTCCCTTCCCCCACTCATGCACCCAAACTCCTGGGGTCCCCTACACCTGCTGCTCCTGGGGAGCCCTCATTTCACACACCCCTTCAAGACCCATGCCAAATACACCTCCTCCCAGAAGCCTTCTGCTGCTGCCACCAGCCAGAGTTATCACAGCCTCTGACTATAGCCACTCTGTTAGCTCTGTGACCTTGATCAGGCGGCCCAACATCTCTGAGCTCAAATTCCTGCCTCCCAGGGGGGAGCAAGCTGTGAAGATGAGATGGCAAGATGGCAAACAGTGACACGGCTTGACAGAGAGGATGGACCCTGGCTCTGACACTGGGTAAGTTACCTAGAGTCTCCATGCCTCAGTTCCCTCCTTTGTAAAATGGGCACAAATAATATCGTACTATCCCTGCTCCCAACAGGGGAACTTTAGGTGCCAGTTTTCTGTAAAGAACTAAACCATCTGAACAAGAAGTGTTCCCAACCATCTTCGTGTAACCCCGGGTAAACTGAGGCTCTGAGCGCCATAGTCCAAGGCCACTCAACAAGTTAGAACACAGTTAGGAGGAGACTTGGGTGTCCAGACTCTGCTCACCAAGTCACTGAGGTCAAGGTGAAGGGAAGGGGTCCAGGGGGGGCTGGATTAGGAGGAGCCGAGATGCTCCCAAGGGCGGGGAGAGAAGGAAGCTTATACCCACCTTGCGCGTAGCCATCGCGCTGCAGGGTCAGGCGTGGTCCCGGAGCGGGGAGCCTGGCGAGCCGAGCGGAGGTGAAGGCATGATGGCTGTCGCGCCCGTGGGCAGAGAGAACCTGGGAAGGGCGGTCTCTCAGGTCTGCAGGGGGCGCCCGGCGTTAGGGGCGACCCGGCGACCGTCCCCCAGCCCAGCTCTCCGAGCCCGCAGAAGCGCTACGGTCCGGCTCCGGGTCTGGTCCCGGGCGTCTCGTCCGCCGCCGTCCGTCCCGTCCGATCGCCGCCCCGACCCGGTGGGAGCGATGCAGAGCCCGCCTCACCGCGCAGGGGCTCAGCCACCGGGCTGGGGCGCCGAGGGGCGCGTGGAGTCCGGCTTTGCCTTCGACTCCGGTGATGATCACCCCCTGGCTCCCGCCCACGCTTCGGGCTTGGCGGCCGGGATCCTGGGCTCGGGCTCAGGGCGCGGCCGGCCCCACCTTTCCTCGGATCTGCGTCCTCGCGGCCGCCGGGCCTGCGGAGACTCCAGGGTGGCGCGGCTCCGGGCGGTTCCAGGTGCCGCGCCCGACCTTAAAGCGACAGCGCGACCTGGGCTGGCGGAGGTCGGGGTTTCCCAGCGCGGGGGGAGCTCTTAACCGGAACCTCCCTGGAATTGTCGGGAACCCGCAGTCCTTGGGGCCATCCCGCCCCCACTACTCCACGGGGGCGGGCTTGGGAACCGGACACGAACTCTTCTGAGAGCCATCGGCGCTCCGTCTGAGAGGGCTGTGAAGCCCAGGCCTCCTCACTCCCATTTTACAGGAAGGGAAACTGAGGCCCAAGGAGGGAAGGTTACTTGACTGTTTACCGCAGAGTCCTTGACAACTGGCTTTTTCTTCTCACAGCAGTCAATCGGACAGCAAGCCCTCCCGGGCCCTCCAGGCTCTCACATCCCCAGGAGGAAGGCATTCTCCGAAGTAACAGAAGGCATTTAAGTGCTTCCCCAGCCTCTAAACGAGTGAAGTCACTGACCCAGGCAGTGAGAGGCCAGGAGAGGAGGGCTTGAGAGCAGGGCCTCCCTGTGTGACATTAACCTCTCTGAAACTACTCCCTCCTGTGTCAAAGGAGGGCTGAGGACCCCAACTCATAGGTCTTCAGTGATTAAATGAGTTAAGCTGAGCAGGTTAATAGAGCCCTTTCACAAGTGCAGGCAGGAGGCAGATTTTATGGACACGTGATTTAGGAGCCTGGAGAAGGGTCAGCGTGTGTGCTTGTGTGAAGTCTTCTCTGGGACGACACCTGTTGTAGAAGGTAGGAATGGGGTGGCATCAACCAGGCTGAAGGAGCAGCATGTGCAAAGGCTGGGCACAGTCACAGGCAGGTAAAACCTTGACAATTCCATGTGGGTCAAAGGGAGGTGGTTCCGGACCAGCTGGGGTCTGGGTTTTGTTTATGTTTCTTCCTGCTGCTCCAACAAGCCAGGGGACTGGGCGGATTCCCCTCAGCCATGGCCAAGGATTCCCCGAGCCAGTGGTGACCAACTCCCCTCCCAGCCCAGGGACACGGGAGGTCAGAGCAGCCTGTCCAGTGGATATCTGAAGCTCAGTGAGGGGAAACCACTGTCTCAGAGTCACAGAGCAGGTCAGCGTCAGGGCCCAGGTCCCCAATTTTTAAACTCCTTGTCTCTGAGGAAATATGCCACCTGAGAGTTTTAGCATTCTCTAAGCGCCGACTCCTCTGACCGGTGAGGTCCTTTTACATGTTATCTCATTTCATCTTCACTGTGTGTGGGGTCTATGTAAGCGTTCCCATTTTACAGACAGAAAACTGAGGCTCAGAGAGGGGCAAAGGCCTGTGCAAATCCAAAGAACTCACAAGTGGCTGAGCTGAGATAGGGATCAGGTAGACCTCAAACCAGGACCTCCTTCAGCTTTGCTCTGCTTAATCTGGAGGTGGAGACAAGCAGCCTTCTCGGTGCCCCTGTGGGCCTGCTCAGGGGGGATATGAGTGAGCATCTGGAGGCCGTGAAGCTGTCAGCTCCACCCATTTCTCCAGGGGCAGGCATCCATGCCGGTGTGGGCCCCTCACTGATCCAGACTCTCCTTCCCCAGGGTCACAGGTCACAGGCTGATAAGGTTGAGATCAGGGCCTGGGCACACACCTGAACCTGCTGGAACCCGAGTCCCCTGGCCCAGGCTGGACACTCACGCCCTGGAGGTGGTGGCCTGGTTGTAACTTCTGTCCTGACTCAGCCACTTCCAGGCCGGAAGATTCTGGTCACGTCCTTCTCTTTAAGCTGCTGTTTCCTTAGCTATAAAATGGAGACAATGGTACCTCCTTCCCAGGGTAGCTGTGAGGGCCTCATAATTTAGTAAGACCTTATCCATGAGGGGCTGGCCTGGGTACGCTCTTGCATTACACGATGGTTCAGTTTGTGAATCTCCCCTAGTTGATGGGGGCCACTCTGAGGGCAGGGACCAGATGTGACTTGGTGCAGGGCCCAGCCAGACCCAGCAGGGCCAGGACCAGAGGAGACTGGGACCGGGTGTTGATTCGAACCTGAGGATCTGGTCCAGTTCTTCTGGCTCCATCTTCCTCTTCCCCACTTTTGGGGGCTCTGGTCCCAGCCCCCGAAGTCTGCCATGATGCCCAGGCACTGTGGGGACCATGCAGGCTTGGGAATACTTGCAGGTCCTTTCTGAACAATCAGCCTCAGGCTTTCCCCGGCAACACTGGGCAACTCAGAGCAGAAAATCGGTCACCAGCCTTTGCCTCCAGGTGTGGGGGAGGGGACTACCACTTGCACCCACTTACTGGACATCACCAGTCAGTGCTTTTCCCATTTAACTGTCACTTCAGTCAATTCATCAAGGCTGAGAGAGAAATACTGATACCTTCTCAGGGTCACACAGCTGATAAGTAGGGGGCCGGGAGTGGGGAGTGGCAGAGTAAGTGCTGAAATCCACATCCGTCTGAATCTTCCACACCCACATGTACTTTTCCTTTTTTGCCACACTGGCCCTTCCTCAGTTACAACATGGGCTGCTGCTACCCACCTCTTGCTGGCCTCTCTGACTTCAGGCTCTCTGCCCATCATCAGGCACCAGCTTGAGCTTCCAAAGCAGCATCCCAGTAAGTCCCTCACCTGCCTAAACTTTTCAGTGCTTCCAGCTGCCCTCAGAATAATGACACCAGCTTCATTTCCTGCCCTCCTCCCATGCCACTCCTGAACTACTGTCCACTGTGTCCTAAGTACAATACCACACCTTTGCTACAAAGGCCCTCCCTTTTACCAGCTTCACCTGGTGAGCCCATACACGTGCCTTAAGACAGATCACCCGTCACCTTCTCTGGGTGATGTCTCCTCAGTGTTCCAAAGAAGAATTATCTGGTCCCTCTCCCAAGCTCCCACAGGACTTTACAGATTCATCCATCAGAGCCCTGGGCACGCTAACAAAAGTAAAATCACTGCCTTCCCTACCTCTTTTCCAATAAAAAGAAATAGCTGGACATTGCAGAAACTATCAATAAGTTAAAAGAAATCAGAATGTCCCCCTTCACAGATAAACACCAGTCTCCAACCCTTAAAGGGAGAAAAACATTTCCGTAAGTGCAGAAGCCATATGACCCCTAAAGCCTAAAGTATTAATTGTCTGGACCTTTACAGATAATATTCGCCAGCCCCTACTGTAGCCTCTGGCTCAGCCCTACCACTAGTGTGCTGTGCAATCCTGGGAAAGTGATGGCACCTCTCTGGGCCTCCTCACTTAGAAAATGGGGATAAAATGTCCCTCCACAGACAGATGCTATATTTGTTTTCTATTGCTGCATAACAAATTACCACAAACATAGCAATTTAAAATAACACCTGTTTATTATCTGTAGGTCAGAAGTCAAGGTAGGTTCAACTGAATTCTCAGCTTAGGGCTTCACAAGGCCAAACTCAAGTCAAGGTGTGAGCTGGGCTGGTCTCTTATCTGGCAGCTCTGAGCAAGATTCCTGCTCCCATGCAGAATCCTGGTCCTTGTGATTGTAGGACTAAGGCCCATTTTCCCCCTGGAGGGGACTGCTCTCAGCTCTCAGAGGCCGCTTTGAATTTCTCTGCCTTTTCTGCTACCAGTGGAAGAAAACTCTGCTTTTAAAGGGTTCCTGTGATTAGGTTAGGCCCACCCATCTCTCTATCTTAAGGTCAGCTGATTAGTAACCTTAATTACATCTATGAAATTCTCCTTGCAATGTAACCAGAGGGCAAAGCTTATGAGGGCCATGGGAGAATTCTGCCCATGACAGGTTCTATGCCAGGGAGACAGAGCACGTGGGCTACAAACCTTCTCGTTACAGGATCACGTCCTCCGTGCCAGGTGCTGGACACAGAGGGCAGGACACATGGAGAGGCAGTGTTCACAAAGAATTAGGAAACAAGCCAGACTGTGGCAAAAGCTTGCCTTTGAATGCCCCAGGATTTCTAGGTGGACCGACACAGAGGTGTGTCAGAGGTGGCATTTAAGCTGAGCTGGGATACAGGTAGGATTTCAACAGACAAAGAAGGGACTGGGACTGGGGGTAGGGAAGGACCACCTGCTCAAGGCACAACACTGGTTACCAAAGGTTACGGCATTCTTGTGTTGACAAAGGACATATTTTTAAGCTTTTGTATAAACAAGCCTATTAAGGATTATCAACAGACTAAAAGCTGGCATCCATTAACTATCTACCAAATACAAGATGCTGTGTTAGGTACATTGTATACTTAGGTCATTTAGTCCTCCAAGAGCCCTACATGGAAGGAATTTTTTAGTAGCTTTATTGAGATACAATTCATGTACCATAACACTCACCCATTTAAAGTGTACAATTCAGTGGCTTTTAGTATATTCACAGAGTTGTGCATCCATCACCATAATCAATTTTAGAACATTTTCATTCCCCCAAAAGAAACCCTGTACCAGGACTTCCCTGGTGGCACAGTGGTTAAGAATCCGCCTGCCGGGGCTTCCCTGGTGGCGCAGTGGTTGAGAGTCCGCCTGCCAATGCAGGGGACGCGGGTTCGTGCCCCGGTCCGGGAGGATCCCGCATGCCGTGGAGCGGCTGGGCCCGGGAGCCATGGCCGCTGAGCCTGCGCGTCCGGAGCCTGTGCTCCGCAACGGGAGAGGCCGCAAGAGTGAGAGGCCCATGTACCGCAAAAAAAAAAAAAAAAGAATCCGCCTGCCAATGCAGTGGACATGGGTTCGAGCCCTGGTCCAGGAAGATCCCACATGCCGCAGAGCAACTGAGCTCGTGCATCACAACTACTGAACCTGCACACCACAACTACTGAAGCCTGTGCACCTAGAGCCCGTGCTCCGCAACAAGAGAAGCCACAGCAATGAGAAGCCTGTGCACCACAAAAAAAGAGTAGCCCCTGCTCACCACAACTAGAGGAAACCCATGCACAGCAACGAAGACCCAATGCAGCCAAAAATAAAATTAATTAATTAAAAAAATTCTCTCTCCCTCTCTCTCTTTAAAAAAAAAATAGAAAGAAACCCTGCACCCCTTAACCATTATACTCTTAATTCCTCCATTTCCCCCAGTCTTAGGCAACGACTGATCTATTTGCCCATTCTGGATATTTCATATGAATGGAAACATATAACATGTGGTCTTTTGTGTCTGGCTTCTTTCACTTGCATACTGTTTTCAAGGTTCATCCATGTTGTAGCACGTAGCAGTACTTCATCCCTGTTTATTGCCAAATAATGTTCCATTGTATGGATATAGCACATTTTGTTTACCTATTCATCAGCTGATGGGCATTTGAGTTGTTTCTCCTTTTTAGATATTATGAATACTGCTGCTGTGAACATTTGTGTACAAGTTTTTGTGTGGACATATGTTTTCATTTCCCTCAGGTGTACAACCTAGGAGCCAACTTGCTGGATCATATGGTAACTCAATATTTAGCCAACTGAGGATAAAGTAGGAATTTTTATCTCCACTTCAGCATTGAGGAAACTGAGGCTCAGAGAAGTTAAAACAGCCAACCAAGATCAGAGAAGAGAGCAGGTTTAAACTCAGGTCCATCCAACACCAAAGCTCTCTATCTCCTGCCTCTGGATAAATATATAAAATAGTACAGAGGTCTCTTTTAACCATTCCCCTCTTAAGATAAGGATTTCTTGGATAGGGTGGATAGGGATCTTTGTCGGTTTTATCTGATATGTCCAAAAAGTTCCAGTGCCTCAAAGAGGCTAGACACATAGCAGGTGCTCAATACACACTTGTTAAATGAAGGGCAGAATGAATAAGTGTAGATGATTTGAAGGCGGGTGAGTGGGGTTGTGGGAGATTTTCAAGATTCTAGACTTGGTGCCAGGATGAAGTTGTCAGACTCTGGGAGCCGGCTCAAGCCACCCTACAAGGGACGTGCTCTCTCCCTGCAGTCAACTTTGAAAGGCCGTTGTCGCTGGTGGCCCCCTGGGTTCTTGGAATTCTGTGCCTGGGAGATAGTCCATTCATGGAGAGGCAAGGAGCTGCGTCGTCTGAGTTCTTGTTCTAAAAAAGGAAACTGCTGTCTGTGGGTAAGAAAAGGATTAGAACCTCAAGGCCTCAGCTTCCTTGGAGGGTATTTTCTGCCCAAGTGAGACGGCCCGGGCTCTTCTGGGGCCTCTGTTCTGGGCGGGCTGAGACTGGGCCAGCAGCCCTGGAGCATGGGGAAGATGCTCGCCAGTCAGGGGAGGAAATCTTGTCTGGGAACTGAAACAGAGTTCTGTGGATGCAGGGCTGGCAGCAGCCTTGACTCCAGGGGTGACCTCTGGGAACAGGCACATAAAAGGATGCAGATTCTGGGAAAGAGCCAGCTGTTCCCAGAGATCCCGAGAAGGACACAGCAAGCCCTCCTGTCAGTGGGGAGAATGATTCTCAATGGGCTGAGGTGGGGCGTGAGAGAAGAGAGCTGCCCTCACAGACAGGAGGGGCTGGTTTGGGTCCTGACTGTGACTTGTGGCCTTGGCCAAGTCTCTGTCCCCTCTCAGCCTCCGTTGCCCTACCTATAAAAAGTCGGGAGTCCTTTCTGGCTCTGGGACTCTATTCCAAGGCTTAATTCTCTTTCTTCTTCTCCTCCTTCCTCCTCTGAATTGGACTCACTAATTCCATGCCAAGTCTAATACAAATCCTAGACTCTGTTCATAGAGTCAGCACTTTCTTTGCAGGTATATAGAGGCTCTTCTGGAATCATCTCCCTCTAGCCCAGGATTTCTTTTTCTTCTTTTTTTCTCTTTTAATAAAGATCATACTGTTTTATTTATTTATTTTTATAAATTTTATTTATTTATTTATTGGCTGCGTTGGGTCTTTGTTGCTGCACATGGGCTTTCTCTAGTTGCGGCGAGCAGGGGCTACTCTTCGTTGCAGTGCACAGGCTTTTCATTGTGGTGGCTTCTCTTATTGCAGAGCACAGGCTCTAAGCGCGGGCTCAGTAGTTGTGGCATGTGGGCTCAGTAGTTGTGTCACACGGGCTCAGTAGTTGTGGCTCATGGGCTCTAGAGCGCAGGCTCAGTAGTTGTGGTGCGTGGGCTCAGTAATTGTGGCTCGTGGGCTTTTAGAGCGCAGGCTCAGTAATTGTGGCACATGGGCTTCTCATTGCAGTGTCTTCACTTGCTGCAGAGCACGGGCTATAGGCGCGCAGGCTTCAGTAGTTGTGGCACGTGGGCTCAGTAGTTGCATCATGCGGGCTCATTGGTTGTGGCTAGTGGGCTCTAGAGCGCAGGTTCAGTAGTTGTAGTGCACGGGCTTAGCTGCTCCACAGCATGTGGGATCTTCCCAGACCAGGGCTTGAACCCGTGTCCCCTGCATTGGCAGGTAGATTCTTAACCCTTGCGCCACCAGGGAAGCCCTAGCCCAGGATTTCTGAAGTGCCCCATTTCCTGCCTCAACTCCTACCTCCTGTGCCAACCCAGCCCCACGCAACCAATGCCTGATGTCCCATAAGAACCTCCCCCTCAGCCCGTTCCAACCAAATCACCACTTCCCTCCTAAGATGCTCTGTCTCCCGTGATCAGTGCTCAGTGAATTCACCCAAACAAGGACACCAGCTGCAGCAAAGCAATCACTCACTACCCTTTCTGGGTCTGGTTTATCAACAGTTCAATGAGCGGTTGCCCTTGACAGTAGCTAAGGCTGCTGACGGGCCTGAATGCTCTGATTTTACTCCAAATCTGTTATTAGCCTGCAGAGTGACCCTGGCCAAGTCATTCCTCTCTTTGAGGAATTTCCACATCAGTAACTGAAGAGATTGGACCAGATACGTTTTGGACTAGGGGAGGCGGAAAAAGCACTGACAGTGGAGGCAGGAGATCTGGCTTCACTTAGTCATCAGTTCATCTTGCCACCCTGGACTGGTCCCTTCCCAGGCTGGGTCACTGTTTCCCCTTAGGTCAGATGGAGAGGGTGGCTTACCTGCTCTCCCAGGGCCCCTCCCTCCCTGCCCTTGACATTCTGGAACTCTGGGACCAGGTCCCTTAAATCATTTAGCTAACAACTCCTGGATGTGTTCGTCTCCTCTCATCACTCTGGAAGCTTCCAGATTGTTCTTTGAAACAATTGAAGGCCCCTTAATCACTGTGGGTCCCCTGACAGCTGGAGAAAACTTGGCAAGCAGTAGCTTATATTCCATTATTTTAAATAGGAAAATTAATATTGTGTTCAGAGCCCACCTAAAAAGCCCAAATAATTTTCTGAATATCACTAAAACACTCTCAGACGTCTATTTAACAAATCACTAAGGATTTCTACATAACATGAAGTATATAATCTCTGTTTAACATGAAGTATTGGATGTGCTTAACGCACAATGATACTGTAAAGTATTGGGTACACATTTTTGTTTCTTTCAATGAACATGTACTGTAATGTAAATTATAAGGAAATGATATATTAAAATGATTCCAATACAAGAACCATTTAGCATAATAGAATAAATAAGTAAGCCAATTTGAATAATCACACTAATTGATAGGAGAGTTACCTGAGTGAGGTGCAGGGTGAGAGGGGGAGTTGATGGCTGTAAGTGGTGGGTGAGGTTGCCTGAGGTCAGTGTGTGTTCACAGCCAAGGAACAGTGGACGCTGTTCTTTTCTTGACACTTCAGGCTCAGGAAGTGAATGGCTGTGACCCAATATCTGAAGCCATAGATGAATCGTTGAGATAAAATAAATCAAAGTGGACATCTGCTTGCTTTTCCTTGGCTTGCAGTTATATAGCTCTGGGGACCGTGCTCTCTTTGCTGAATTTTTAAATGTGATACATCTGCTCGTGTCATGACCACACACCTGTAATCCCAATCACTTTGCCCGCCTGACACAGGCATGGCTGAGGAGCACAGGGTCATGGCCAAGCTCGTCCCATTTATGTGCCCCTGTTCTC
This sequence comes from Mesoplodon densirostris, assembly GCF_025265405.1. NCBI lineage: Eukaryota > Metazoa > Chordata > Mammalia > Artiodactyla > Ziphiidae > Mesoplodon > Mesoplodon densirostris. The sequence continues at coordinate 47,515,307 of NC_082662.1, read as the reverse complement.
AACACCCATCGTCCCTGTGCTCTTTCTGCTAATGAAGGCAGCCACTTAGGCTCACCCACTTTCGTCCCAGGCTTTTCCATTTTCTAGAAGGTATTTTCACTGAAAATGTGAGGAAGATGCTAGCAATAATGCCTAGCACATTTGTACAAGGCACTAAAGGGGTGTGCTCCATGGAGAAAAGACTGAAGCAGGACGTCGGTGCAACCACATAATCTCACTGGGGCTCGCCCATGACTTAAATGCTCTCTCCGGTGCAGAGGCCAAGTCATTAGGCAGATATTCATTTAGGACTGTAAACGTTGGGTAATGGTTTTGCGAGTCATCATCATGATTATCTCATTCAGATAATGAGAGTTCAGATGGCAAGAGATACCTGAACTTTACTGGTTATTTGTAATTCCCACAACTGTTCTGCAAAGAAAGTAATCATTATTCCTGCTTCATAGATGGAGAAATTCAGAGGGCCGAATTAACCAGAATGGAATCACAACCTGTCCTACACTCAGTCCCTGTTCGTTCCACCCACACATGGCCCTGCACACCGGGCCCTGCTCCTACTCTTCACCATCCCCTTTGGGGAATGTTACCTTTGATCTCTCCTTTGGCCCTCTTTTTCCACCCCCACTAATCCCATGTCCCCTGTAGCTCCCTTCTCTTCCCAGCAAGCACCGATCACTACCTGCCTAGTCCTGTGCTTCTTCGCCCAGTGTGCCCTGGCTTCCTCTTCTCCACTACCTGCACAGGAGGGCACCGCCACCCTGGAGAAGGACTATATGGCCCGGCGCCACCCCCAACAAGCCCTGGGCATGGGTCTGTGACCCTCACCCCCTTTGGTGACCAGATGTCCTCTGACCACACTGGATTGAGCACAGCATGCTTTGGCCCTTTCTGCGTTGTCCTAGACAACCTGGTTCACTGCCATGGCTTCAGTTACTACTGGGTGAGCCAAAAGGTGCATTAGGTTTTTTTCAGTAAGAAGGCTCTAGTAGCACTTAGTTGTCTTTAACTTCATTCGAAACAGTTTTGTTAGATTGTATGTGACAGCTGTCATATCAGTGTACATTAAAAAAAAAAGACTTATCAAAATTGGTGAATTTTTGTGTAGCCATTTTCATATTGAAGATGGAAGAAAAAAAGCAACATTTTCAGCATGCTATGCTTTATTATTTCAAGAAACGTAAAAATGCAACTGAAATGCAAAAAATGATTTGTGCAGTGTATGGAGAAGGGGCTGTGACTGATCGAGCGTTGTCAAAAGTGGTTTGCGAAGTTTCATGCTGGAGATTTCTTGCTGGATGGTACTCCACGGTTGGGTAAACCAGTTGAAGTTGATAACAATCAAATTGAGACATTAATTGAGAAAAATCAATGTTATACCACGCGGGAGATAGCCGACATACTCAAAATATCCAAATCAAGCGTTGAAAATCATTTGCACCAGCTTGGTTATGTTAATCGCTTTGATGTTTGGGTTCCACGTAAGTTAAGCGAAAAAACCCTTCTTGACCATATTTTCGCATGCGATTCTCTACTTAAACGTAATGAAAATGTTCCATTTTTAAAACAAATTGTGACGGGCTGTGAAAAGTGGATACTGTACAATAATGTGGAACGGAAGAGACCGTGGGGCAAACGAAATGAACCAGCACCAACCACACCAAAGGCCGGTCTTCAGCCAAAGAAGGTGATGTTGTGTATATGGTGGGATTGGAAGGGAGTCCTCTATTATGAGCTCCTTCAGGAAAACCAAACGATTCATTCCAGCAAGTTCTGCTCCCAGTTAGACCAACTGAAAGCAGCACTCGACGAAAAGCATCCAGAATTAGTCAACATAAAACGCATAATCTTCCATCAGGATAACGCAAGACCGCATATTTCTTTGATGACTAGACAAAAACTGTTACAGCTTGGCTGGGAAGTTTTGATTCATCCACCATATTCACCAGACAATGCACCTTCGGATTTCTATTTATTTCGGTCTTTACAAAATTCTCTTAATGGAAAAACTTTCAATTTCCTGGAAGACTGTAAAAGTCACCTGGAACAGTTCTTTGCTCAAAAAGATAAAAAGTTTTGGGAAGATGGAATTATGAAGTTGCCTGGAAAATGGCAGAAGGTAGTGGAACAAAAGGGTGAATATGTTGTTCAATAAAGTTCTTGGTGAAAATGAAAAATGTGTCTTTTATTTTTACTTAAAGAACTGAAGGCACCTTTTGGCCTACCCAATACTTCTAAGCAGATAAATCTCCATATGCAGCCTAGGACCTCCCCTCTAAGCCCCAGATCCCCTGCCCTGGATTTCCAACACCACGTGGTCATAACCTGAGCATCCTCTTGAGGTCCCAGTGCCCATCCTCATTCCCTCTCCTCCTTCACCCTTCGCATCTCATCAGTAACCATGTCTGCTGATTCTGCCTTGGAAATATATATGTTTCATCCTCATCCCTCTCCTCCCCACACTGAGACTGCCAGCTCTACCCCAGGCCTCCACATCTCTCCCTGAGACCCTGCATCAGCCTCCCCGCTGGCCCTGCCTCCTCTGTACAGTTCATGCCCCTCGTGGCAGCTAGAGTTTCCACTCTGAACTCTATTCTGATCATGCCATCCCCCTCTGCTTGAGATTCTTTAGTTTGTCAGAAACTCAATGTGATTAAAGTTAGGCAAGAATCAACTTAGGGGTTTCCTGGTGGTCCAACGGTTAGGACTCTACACTACCAATGCAGGGGGCCTGGGTTCAATCCCTGGTTAGGGAACTAGATCCCGCATGCCCCAACTAAAAAGAATCCGCATGCTGCAACTAAAGATCCTGCCTACCGCAACTAAGACCCTGCACAGCCAAATAAATGAATAAATAGATTTTTTTAAAAGAATCAAAAAAAAAAAAGAATCAATTTAATGTTAGGGCAGTGGGCCATCTCAAGTAACCGTGAAAAGGGCAGGAATGGAGGTCAAGGTGCCTTGACTCACATACCAGTGAAATTCTCACTTGAGGTTTTGTATTTCTGCTTTTCCTGGTATGTTGGTTTCATTCTCTGATCATGCTAATTTCCTCCACGGGACGGGCCACATGGTCACCTGCCACTCCCGAGCCTTATCCTCTATTACCACCAACACCAGCTACCACCTTTGGGTCTAGGTTTAAAATATCCCAGGGGACGTCCCTGGTGGTACAGTTGTTAAGAATCCACCTGCCAATGTAGGGGACACGGGATCGATCCCTGGTCCGGGAAGATCCCACATGCCGCAGAGCAAACAAGCCTGTGCGCCAAAACTGCTGAGCCTGAGCTCTAGAGCCTGCGAGCCACAACTACTGAAGCCTGCGCACCTAGAGCACGTGCTCCGCAGCAAGAGAACCCACTGCGATAAGCCCACGCACCACAATGAAGAGTAGCCCCTGCTTGCTGCAGCTAGAAAAAGCCGGCGCACAGGGCCTCCCTGGTGGCGCAGTGGTTAAGAGTCCGCCTGCCGATGCAGGGGATACGGGTTCGTGCCCCGGTCTGGGAGGATCCCATATGCCGCGGAGCGGCTGGGCCCGTGAGCCATGGCCGCTGGGCCTGCGCATCCGGAGCCTGTGCTCCGCAACGGGGGAGGCCACAACAGTGAGAGGCCCGCATACCGCAAAAAGAAAAAAAAAAAAAAGCCGGCGCACAACAGCAAAGACCCAGTGCAGCAAAAAATAAATAAATAAATAATAAAAGAATAAAAAATCTCAGGGACTATCAGTTGAGTGAGGTGCCCACCCCTGGATCAGTCAACTGTGGCTAGGCAGTGGGGCCATGTAGCAAAGAAATGCCCACGAAGGGGCCATCCCCGTGTATACCTAGAGGTGGGAAAACAGCCAGGCAGGTAGTCTCCTGACTGACAGTGTCTACTGCAAAGGGCTCATCATTCATTTTAGTGTTCATCTTATTTTTAAGTTGGGCTCACACGCACCTTTGAGAATTTGATCAAAGGCACAGACATCCCTAGAAAAATAAACATCCTTGCAAAGTTTTGCATGCAATTTCAAGAGAATCGCAGACCTTCTGAAGCACAATTTATGAGCCTCGAATTAAGAACTTCTGCATTGGAATAAAGCCCTTTGCCTGGTGTCCAAGGCCTGGCGTGTTCTAGTCTCACCTCTCTGCATTGCCTGCTTGCCCCAGAACCTATTGTTAGCCATGCCTGGCTCCTCACATGTACAGGGTGCTTCACATTTTAGTTGGTAGCCCCCATCCCCACACCACACTTTCAACTCACCCTGCAAAACCCAGCTCATGGGTCATCTCCTCCAGGAAAACATTCCTGAATCCAGTCTACCCAAGCTGAGTTTCCAGATTGCCTCTAGATAGCCCCAAGCATCTTACAAATAATTTCTAGTAAGGGTTGAAAAAATCTGGAAACTTTCCAGATAGTAACAGAAGCATAAAGCACAGACATTGATAAAAAGCAATTCTTGACCATCTATTAATGGTTTGGGTGCCATGGGGGCAATCCAGCCCACCTCTTGTGTTTGTACAGCCTGGGAACTAAGAATAGTTTTTACATTTGTAAATGGTTTGATTTACATTTGTAAATCAAAAGGGGGTAATATTTTGTGACAGATGAAAATTATATGAAATTCAAAAGCCAGTGTCCATAAATAATGCGTTATTGGACACAACCATCATCATTCATTAACATATTGTCCATAACACTATGATGGCAGAGTTGAGTAGCTGTGATAGAGACCATATGGCCCACAAAGCCTAAAACCTTTACTCTCTGGACCTTTACAGAAAAAGTTTACCAACCTCCATTCTGGACAGCCCGAACAATTACCATATTTTATTGACAGTAAGAAGTCATCAATCATATGACACCAAGAAAGAGATGCTGTCAATTACACCATTACAATGACTCCCCATATCAGAGATGTGAACATCTGGAGGGAAAATGCCTCTTGGAATTGATTAAATAAATTGTTCTTTAATGCTTATTACGTGCCAGACAATATGCTAGTTATTTTGTATTCATTTTTTTGATTAATAATTCTTAGTTATTCATTATCCCTAATGAAACTTTTCCCAAGAACAAAGAACTATTATCTCTGTGTTATGGAAGAGAAAAATAGCTCAGAGAGGTGAAGTAACCCACCTAAGACCACACAGAGGATTCAGAGCCGTCTGACTCAGAGCCTGACCTTTTCCACTCCACCAGGTGGCACTCTAAACCAATGCCTGTACAGACCCTCCATCCCTTCCCCCTGAACTCTGTGCTTCAGCCATAGTCAGAGGGAACGGAATGCTCTCCTGCCGCTAAGCCTTTGCAAATGCTGTTCCTTCCACTGGCACACCCCTTGCCCTTCTCACTCTTTCCGTTCCAGCCAATGCATCACTTTCCAGAGGAAGCCTTTCCAGATTAGATGAGTGCCCTCTTTGGGGCTCCCAATAAAGTACCAGCTAATCTCTCTATTTTTCCATGACCAGACCACGTTCCTCAGAGACAGGAACTTTCCAACCCTACAACCCATACCTGGCACAGTGCTTCATGCAGAGTTGAGATCTGGTACGTGTGAACTGCATGACTGGAGGAGGAATGGATGGACACCTACACCAAGCACAAGAGGATAAACATTTTAAATTACACAACGGTCCACTTGGTCCTGGTTCTTAAAGCCAGCCTCACCCCCTATACCTCCCACATTTTGCAGACCCTAAAGGTGAGCACTGAGCACAGCTGGTGCTCCAGGCAATTGCTCAGGGCCCTTGTGTCTCCCTGAGCCACCTCAGTTGAATGTCATCTCCCCAACACTGCCCCCTTGGTCCCTGGGACTCACTCTGTTCTCCACTTCTGTCCCTTGTCTGCCGGTCCAGCAGCACCTCACTTCCTGTCACTCAGACATTGCTGCCAAGATCCCAGGGGCCAATCACAGTGATGTTGTTAAACATTTCCTCCTATTCTCAGTCGTGCACTCAGAGATCCCTATTCTCCAGGATTATCTGCCCTCCGGTGGCCTGGGATCTTCTCCACTGCCCCTTGATTGGGCTCTGAGGATTTGGGGTCACAGGAATCTCCTGCTCATACCACCAGCCTTTCCCCTCAGGCTCCTGGAAATGTCCCCTCCCACCTCCAGCAAAAGGCAGCACCTGAGGGTTTTTTAATATTATATCACCACCAAGTTGGATTTATTTCCAAATTGCAAGGTTTATTTAACGTTCAAAAATTAATCAGTGTAATATCCAAAAAAATATTTGATTAAAAAAAAGTGAATAAATAAATGCTGCCATCTCACAAGTTAAAAAAAATATATCACCTTGTCTAAAAAAAAAATTAATCAGTGTAAATCAGGGTTTCTTAATCTTGGCACTATTGACCTTTTTGGTTGGATAATCCTTTGTTGTAAAGGGCAGTCCTGTGCATTGTAGCTTCTACTCACTACATGCCAGTAACACACACACACACACACCAGTTGAGTCAATCAAAAATGTCTCTAGACATTGTCAAACGTCCCCTAGGGAGCAAAATTGCCCTCAGTTGAGAACCAATAATAAAATCATCTTATTAATAGAATAAACTAGAAAGTTTATAAAATTATCTTGGTAGGTATAGAAAAACCATTTGATAAAATTCAATGCCAATTCATGTTTTTTAAAAAGTACTTGGCAAACTAGAATGGAAGGAAATAATTTGATAAGTGGTATCTACTAAAATAATCTACAGTAAACATTATACTTGCTATGGTTGGAATTGTGTTCCCCAGAAGTTCATATGTTAAAACCCTAACCCTCAATATGGCTGTATATGGAGATAGAGCCCTTAGAAGGAAATTAAGGTTAAATGAGATCATAAAGGTGGGACCCTAATCCAATAGAACTGGTGACTTTTTATGAAGAGACCTCTCTCTCTCTGGTCATGTGAAAACAGAGCAAGACAGCAGTGCCTACAAGCCAAGAAAAGAGGTCTCAGAATAAAACCTATTTTGCCAGCACCTTGATCTTGGATTTCCCAGCTTCCAGAACTGTGAGAAATAAATTTCTGTTGTTTAAAACCACCCAGTCTATAGTATTTTGTTATGGCAGCCCAAGCTAATATAATTCTTAATGGTGAAAATTTGAAAGTTTTCCCCATGAGCTCAAGAAAGAGACAAGGCTGCTTGCCATCATTGATTCAGTTCCATTTTATTGGAGATCCTAGCCAGTGCAACAAGGTAAGGAAAAGAAATAAAATGTATAAGGATTATAGAGGAAGAAATAAAACTCATTATATGCACATGATATGATTGTGTTGCAAATCCAAAAGAATCTACAAGTGAATTGAGCAATTTCACTATACACAAGTTCAATAAACAAAATTCAAAAATTTTAAAGTAAACTGGCAATAAACAGTTAGACAATATAAGAAATGGGATCATAATTCCTCCTTCACTGGGCTGCTGTCAGGGTCAGGCTGAGTCATTCCAGGCTAAAATGGCCTGAACATCAGTGCTTCCAAGGAGAGAGGGAGGCTCCCTATGTCCTAGAGTCCTGGGGAGGAGGCCTGGGGCTGGTACTTGAAGGATAGGAAACAATGAGGAATAAGAACCTTCAACTCCAGCCCTGGTTACCTCTCTAGCCCCATCTCCCCTCCCCCCACCTCCCACTCTGTGACCCTGCCAGGTTGGCCCTTTACTTTTCCTATCCATGTGTCTTTGCACATGCTGTTCCACCCTGCCAGAATACTCTTCCCCTCCACCTTATCCAGAGACCTCCTGTTCATCCTTCAACACCCAACTCAGATGTGTCCTTTTTGGTGAACACTTCCCCACCTTTCCTGGGCAGAGTTAGGTGTCATCTAAGCTCCCCCACGATGAGCCCCTCAGTTCAGCAAACATGTATTTCATGTGTCCTGGTTGGGGTGAGATTCAGATGAAGCAGACGTGGTCTCTACCTATAAAGCCCCTTTACACAATCGCTCTTCCTCTGTTGACTGACAAAATGGAGAGGATCCAGGGGGGACTCTGAGCCCCTGGAGGGTGGCAAGGTCACTAGATGAAAGGTCCCTGGGTTCTTGAGTGGCTGTATGGAGCAGACCCCCTCACCATGCCTGCCCTTCATTAAACTGTGATGTGAATAAAGAAATCTCCAGTGTGGTAAGTGTTGAGATTTGAGGGCTATTTGTTAGGCAGTCAGTGTTATTTACCCTAATGGACCCCAGTGTCTTTCCTGACTCCTGGGTCAGACAGATTAGAGTGAGGGGGCACTGAGAGGCACCTGAAGGCTGAGGGGGCTGGGCAAGAACATAAGGACAGAGAAGATGCCCCAGCTTAGGGGATGAAGATGTGGGTAGTTCTTGGCAGCACAGGTGACCTAGTATTAGTCACTTCCCCACATGAACCTCTGTTTCCTCCTTGATCAAATGAGGATGAGAGTTCCTACCTCTCATGGCTACTCAGAGCATCAAAAATTACATACATAGAGTGCTTCAGCTATAATGCTGCTTTATAAATGTTTGTGTCCCTTACATGGGTGGACCTAGAGACTGTCATAGAGAGTGAAATAAGCCAGAAAGAGAAAAACAAATATTGTATATGAATGCATATATGTGGAACCTAAAAACATGGTATAGATGATCTAATTTGCAAAGCAGAAATGGAGGCACAGACATAGAGAACAAACATATGGATACCAAGGGGGGGGCGGTGGGATGAACTGGGAGATGGGGATTGACATATATACACTATTGATACTATGTATAAAATAGATAACTAATGAGAACCTACTGTATAGCACAGGGAACTCTACTCAATGCTCTGCGGTGACCTAAATGGGAAGGAAATCCAAAAAAGAGGGGATAGTGTATACGTATAGCTGATTCACTTTGCTGTACAGTAGAAACTAACACAACATTGTAAAGCAACTACACTCCAATAAAAAAATTACATAGAGCTACACACATACACACATATGCACACACATACATTCATGAATGCATATGTAACTGATGAAATCTGAATAAACTCTGTGAATTGTACCATCAAAAAAATTAAAAATAAAAAAACAAATGTTTGTGTCCCCTGCTCTCTATTGCATCCCCATCCACAGAGGGTGAAGCAAGGCAGGTAAAGAAGATACAAAATAGCTCACAGTTACATACAACTTATTTTGTGACCAAGCACTTTACAGAAAGGGCTCATTTAATTCTCACAGCAGCCCATTTCACAGATGGGGAAACTGAGCCACACTAAAGTTAAGTCACATGACCAAGCTAGTAATTGCAGAGCTGGGATTTGAACCCACACCATCTGGCTGCAGGGTCTGTGCTCCTAACCATAATGCTATACTTCTAAGTGAGCAGAGCCTACCAAAAAGGGACAGAAAGAGCCACTGATACCAGGCACCTACAAAGAGCTGGTGACAGCCAAATCCAACTCCCAGTCATTCCCTGGCTGAGCAGACATCAAAGAAAAGTCAGACTTACTTGGTGTTTCTTTCCTCAGAAAAGAAAGCAGACCAAACTGTCTGCACAGAGGGGAGCCCTTCCTGGGAACTTCATTCAGTGAGAAGCACATCCCGTGCTCCACTGTCCGGGAGGCCCTGAGTCACTGAGTGGACAATGGCTCCTATTATGGTTTTGCAAAGGTCCAGACCTGCAGGAAACCACGTCATTTCTGGAAGCAATCTGACTCTGCTTCCTTGTAAATCCCTTCACTGGAGTGCGAACTGGAACTTCACTCACCAGGACCTGCCAACCTAATGCCAATGTGTTAACAGGCATGGGGCAGGTATCAGAGGAATCTAGTTCCACCTGGGAGAGCTGAGGTCGCTGTTCTGAACACCTGTCACCTTGGACAGGCAGTTAGGACACTCAGTCCAGCTCCGGATGGGCCTCAGTTAGTCTGTGAGACCACAGGGGCATCATTCACAATCCTGGGCCCAGGGAGGGCCCATCCTCATGGGAGACTCCCCCAGGCTGGGGGCCCCTGAGGGCAGCCACTGCCTCACATTCATCTCTGCTTCCCCAGCAGCCGGCACAGGGCCAGGGACCAAGTGGGGACTTTGTAAATGTTGGCTGGAAGAATCCAACTAAGGTAGTAGCATGGGGCGGGGTTTGGCTAAAAAAAATAATATAGTACTGCTTCCATGTGTGCTCACTTCCCGCAACAGCTGTGTGTGAAAAGAATGGTCATCGTCCCCATTCTTCATTCTAGGAAAGCTGGGGTTCCGAGAAGTTAAATGATGTGCCCAAGGTCACACAGCCAGTGGGAGTGTTGCATTATTGTGCCATTGGAGGCTGCCATCCAAACTGAGTGGTTGAATGAGGACCTTTATCTTGGTCTTGGAACCCTAGCCTGTATTCCCCAGGCTGGGGGTAGTTGCAACATGGTAGAATAGGAAACACCACAGCACTTGGGGTCAGCCTTGTAACTTGTGAAGGCTAAGTCGGGCTTCTCTTTGTTCAGCAGCACAAGAAATCCCAAATTTGTCATGGGAGTTTGAAATTAAAACTAAAGAAAGCCTATGAGCGCCCCCTTGTGGCGAGCTCCACCATCATGCATGTAATCCGTGCTTCTTGGTTCCCAAGTCACATGGGCCACAGGAAAAGAAAGGGCTCCAGTGACCACCACACGGCCACATCCCCAGGGCCAGGAGCCCAGTCTGCCAGCCCCAGAGGGTTCACAAATAGTCTTTAATGGCTCAGGGCCTCTCAGGCACAATGGGGTCAATTGCCCATCCACTGGTCCCTGCTGTGCCATGTGTGGGGGCCCACAGCCTCAGTTTTACTCATTCCATGCACATCCACTGAGGCACTGTGCCAGGCGCTATGCTAGGTGCCTGCTGCCTGGTCATCTCCAAAGCCTGACCCCAGGGTGTCCCATGTCCTGTGCTTCTGCCAGAGACACTTCTCCCCTCCCTGCCCCAGTCCCCCTCCTCCCAGCCCCACATGCCCATCAGTGGCACCCACCTCCACTCTAGGAATCCTTCCCAGGTCTCCCCTCATTCCAGTCATACCCCCAGTCTCCACACCTCAATACTGTGGCATCTCTCGCTTCTCTCCCCTCCCATCACTATCCTAATCCAAGCCACCACCATCTCGGCCCTGGACAACCTCTAAGGCCCGCTCACTGGCCTCCCCACCTCCATTCTTGACCCCTACACTTACTCTCTGCACTATGACCTGAGTCAACCTTCTAGAATGGAAATGTAGGCAATGGAAATTTCTCTGTAGAAACCCCCATGGCAAGCTCTCAGCTCTATAATGACTGAAATGGGAGGGGGAAGGACAAAAGTAGGGGAAATGTACAAAATGGATATATAAAGGAGATGTAAAAATCAACATGTAAAGAGGTTATTTTTTAAAGGGCCCGGTGTTCAACATATATCCACTAAAACCTTGCTCCTCAAAGTTTGTCCACAACCAGCAGCTTTGTATCCCTGGGAACTTGTTAGAAATGCAGCATCTGAGCCCCACCCAGATCCCTGAGTCAGGATCCGCATTTTAACCCACTCCCAGGGCTTCATGCACTGGGGGACACCTGCTGCAGAGGGGGAGCCCCTGAGGGGAGGCCGTGCCTCAGCTATCCTGCAGCTCTCACTGCCAGCACTTGGCCTCCTGGCAGGACCCTGTCCCAACAATGCCACCACCAGGCTGATCCCTGCCACCCTCGAATGTGGAACAACCCTGCCTGGAGACATGGCCAGACTCAGAAGGGTCAGTTGTACAGACCTGATCACATTGACGGCCACCATGTGCAGGGCTAAAGGGCTGATGGTGACAGCTGCAGACACACTGAGAAGTCGCCAGTTTGTTTTGAAAGCTTTCTCATTAAAAAGACAAGAATAGGGCTTCTCTGGTGGCGCAGTGGTTGAGAGTCCGCCTGCCGATGCAGGGGACACGGGTTCGTGCCCCGGTCCGGGAGGATCCCACATGCCGCGGAGCGGCTGGGCTCATGAGCCATGGCCACTGAGCCTGCGCGTCCGGAGCCTGTGCTCCGCAACGGGAGAGGCCACAACAGTGAGAGGTCCACGTACCGCAAAAAAAAAAAAAAAAAAAAAAAAAAAAGACAAGAATAAAAAGCCCATCATTTGTTCTTTCCAGAAACCAGGGTAATGCTCGAACCCCTCTTGCATCACTCCTACCAAGAACCCTTTTCACCCTCCAGGGTCTTTTCTCTGCTTTGTTCTGGTGTTGGGCAAGGGCTCTTTTCACAGTTAAATGTATACAAAGTTCTTAATGACAATTGTCTAAAATCAGGAAATTGTGGTAGTTGAATGGGGCGTGTGGAGATCAGGGTGGGAGAGCGGAGTTAGCTAGCTGTGTGACCCCACAGGCCACTGGCCCTCTCTGGGCCTTGGTTAACTTTACAATAAAATGTGGGCAGGCAACGAGGGTGGGTGGACTTCTCTTCCTCTGGGAGGTCCCTGATGCTGAGCAGCCAGGCCCTGTGTTTTTTCTGTGGCTCTAGGCCAGGGGGGAGTGATGGAAGAAGCAAAGGCATTGGGGTCAGACAGACAGATGTGCGTTTCCATGTGATTCAACCACCTTCCAGCTGGGCCACCCTGCCAGCCGTGTACCTTAACCTCTCTGTACCTCAAATTCCTCTTCTAAATTGGGCTTTAATAGAAACTACTTCTTAGGGTTGTGGGAGCTCTTTGTGTGTCCTTTTCTGCAGTGCTTACTCATAGGAGCCTGGAGTTTGCTTCTTTTCCCCTTCGTTTCCCTGAAATGAGCACTAAAGTGGCTTTGAAAACAAATCACCAAAGGCTCTGGGGGCGGGGGGGTGTGAGGTGTGCGTGCAGAGTCCAGCCCCAGACGCCTGGAGGGCCAGAGCTCCAAATCTCCCCAGCCCAGTGAGGGAGGGCGGGGTGGTCTATGGATCGATTTGTGCATAAAGGAGTGGTGGCTGCAGGTACTTTAGCTGAGTCACCACCCAGCCAGCTGCCATCATTGCTGGTGTGGGTGGGGATGGGAGAGAATGAAGGCGCGGAAGGGGTCGGAACTAGCCATATTTAGGTATCCAAGGTGGGCTGGATGCTTCACAGACCAAATTTATGATCACAACAATCACATGACAGATATCATTTCCTTGCTGTACAGGAGAGGAAACTGAGGCCCAGAGAGGTGAAAGGACTTGCCCAAGGTCTCATAGCTCTGCTTCTTTTCCAACACAGTAAGTACATTTGTCCATCCTCCTGGGTTCCAGGAACGTAGACCTCATTCACCCCATTTTTCAAGCCTGGGACGGGTCTCATGAGCAAGAGGGAAAGAGCTTTGCTCTGTTCTGCCCTTCCCTGGAAAGTACTGGCTCAGGGCAAGGGCTACCAGAGGGAAGAACAGGGTCCATCCGCCCAGAATTCATGCATGCATACAGACAGGCATCACTACTTAATGTTGCCCAGGTACCTCCGTGTTGCAGGAAACCCCAGGAGGGTTCTAGTTCCTCCCTAGAATTTTTTTTTTTTTTTTTTTTTTTTTTTTTTTTTTTTTTGCGGTACGTGGGCCTCTCACTGTTGTGGCCTCTCCCGTCGCGGAGCACAGGCTCCGGACGTGCAGGCTCAGCGGCCATGGCTCACGGGTCCAGCCGCTCTGCGGCATGTGGGATCTTCCCCGACTGGGGCACGAACCCGTGTCCCCTGCATCGGCAGACAGACTCTCAACCACTGTGCCACCTAGGAAGCCCTCCCTAGAACTTTTGATTCCAGCCCCAGTTCCTCAGCCTGGGACTGACAATGTGTAATCTCATTGTTTTCTTGCTGGTCTCCCTACCTGATGCTAGGGGCCTGTCACTGTCCCTCCTCCTTATCTCTCAGAAGCCTCCCACAGGAAACAGTCCAGGTACCTCACCCGAAGTGTTCCCAGGACCTGACCCCTCCATCGCCCCCTCACACTGCACAGCAGCCCTCCTGAACCCCTGGCTTCTCTCCCTCATCCCTGTTTGCACAGGCAGTTTCTTTTGCCCAGACCACCTCCACTCACCCACTCTCTACGATGTCCCCCTGACCACCGCTCACCCCCTGCTACTCCCAATGACTCCTGTCCTACTTTGTGCCTCTTGCCCCTTGCAGATGGTCAGTCAGAGCTTCTCACACTGTGTGGAGAGGGCAGGCTGGTCTGATTCCCCTGGGGCCCAGCCAGGCCTGGGAGTCTCCCGATGTTGGCTCAGAGATGAATGAATGAACAAATGGATGAATGAATGAATGAATGGTGAGGTAGGCTTCTTGGAAAGCGGCCGTCTGCAAGCCAGGAAGAGAGTCCTCACCAGAACCCGACCATGCCGGCACCTTGATCTCAGACTTCCAGCCTCCAGAAATGTGAGAAATAAATTTCTGTTTTTTGGGGAATTCCCTGGTAGTCCAGTGGTTAGGGCTCTGCACTCTCACTGCTTAGGGCCCAGGTTCAATTTCTGGTTGGGGAACTAAGATCCTCACAAGCCGCACAGCATGGCCAATAAATAAATAAATAAATAAATAAATTTCTGTTGTTTCATCTCACCCAGTCTATGGGATTTTGTTATGGCAGCTCAATCAGACTAGGATTCACTGCATCTTAAACAGCCCTGGAGTTGGAGGAGTAGGGCAAGTAATTTAGTTGCTGGATTATTTCCATCTCCTGCTCTCTCTGGTCAAAGTCCACCCCGTGGGCACTAGCCCCCTGCACGGCCAGCTTGGCCCCCCAGGAAGCTGCTGGGAAAGCCAGGGCCTCTGAAGTTTTGGTCCAGACCAGCTAGTGGGCAGGAGCAGCAGTCTCTCTTTGTCAGCTGGCGCTGACATGGGGGCTTCTCGGTCTGTGATGAGTGTCCAGGCTTTAAGGCCAATGTAAGGTGGGACTTGTCACTAAGGCCACTCCGGACAGGAAGCAAGTCACGTGAGCTGAGCAGATGTAGGGGTGGGGACGCTTGAACTGGGTCTGGGGCCGTGCCTCTTCTCCCTTCGGAGCTGAGTGTTCCGTGAAGGCAGGGGCCATGGCTTGCTCCTTGCCCGCCCCTAGTGCCATCACAGAGCCTGGCACAACGTGGCTGTTAGTGAATGTTCATGGATGTGGCAAACATCTGTCACTTTGGTTGCTACAGAGCATATGAAAAATATCTGTGTGTTTCTGCACAATTAGGGCTTTCTGAACAAATTTTCCTGAAACCTGGGCCAGACCTAAGAGCAAAACTTAAAGTTATTTACAAAAGTTTAGATGAGAGAATTCCAGAGAGATGTACCTAATCGTGGAGGAATGTGTTTACATTTCCAGGGAGAATGGAGTTTCTCAGGTACTCAGTCTCTGCCGGGCTGACTTACATACCACAGGGCTGCAGTGAGGACTCAGGCCCATCCAGTTTCCAAGGAGACCCTTCCAGGAGGGGCAGGGGACAGCTGCCTCCTTCCCCTCTGTAAGCAGAGAAACTTCATTTTTCATTCCTTCCTCATTATGAAACAGATTTTGTATACACAGGAGCTTTTTCTGACTTTCATTATATTACCCCAAGGGTGAGAATTGGGATGTGGGGAGTCAAGTGATTATTATTTGTCTTTTAAGTGAATAATGATAATCTGATGTAGTCACCTTGTGTGCACATTCAGTATAAAATTAATAAGCATGAATACTAAAAATCCAACAGCTGTTCAGCATCTGAACATCCTTCCTATATTTTAGGGACTCCCAAACAGGGAGAAACAGACAGAAAACCTAAGGAGGAGAGAGTCCCATCCAGCCCCGTGGCACTGGAGTGTGGGCACACATTCTAGGTGTAGCTGATTAGCTGCTCCTTCCTGGCTTTGACCTTTGAAAGACATCTGGTCATTAGGGATTCTTGAAGATGGGGGTGAGGTCTTCAGTGGCCCTGCAGCAAGTGTCCAGACAGCAATACAAGAAGGCTTTATCCCTCAGCAGACACTTCGTGGGCAGCGTCTTCAGTGTGCTTGGCCTCCCTTACTTCCTGTCAAAGTCTGGCTCTCAAGCCATCCCATCATGTCTTACAGCTTCCTGATACCCTCCACAGATTCCTTTTCCTCTTGGATTAGCCAGGACCCATTTCTGAGCTTGAGAAAGAGAGAGAGAAGGAAGGAAGGGAGGGAGGGAGGGAGGAAGGAAGGAAGAGCCTTACTGACAGAGCTGAATTGCACTTGATGTTGAATGTGTATGATTAAGTCTCAAGCCAGCTGTAAGGTTGAAAGGTTGAGGTCTCTGTTTCTCTTTCTCTCTCTCTCTCTCACTCCAGTGGAGATAAATAGCAGCACCAGCCTTGGGCATGTCCTGACCTCTGGCCATCAGCCTTCTGGAATGCTGGAATGCTGGAATGCCCAGCTGTGTTATCTGATAGTTGGTAACATTCTCTCTACCTTCAGGAGCAAACTATTATTTATGCCTGCAGGACCTCAGGAAATCAACTGGCTGAGATTAACACCATCATAGGGGGCTAACCTTGGAGAAGAGCTAAAATCTATTATTTGGGGCGATCAAGATTTGGCCCCTCCCACCTGACCCCTGTCTTCATCAGTCTGGAGAGTTCACCACCCTCCCAGCCCCTCACACCTCTGCACCTTTGCTCAGGCAGGGCTCCTGGAAGCCGACCCTCTCCTCTGCCTAATGGGATTATGCCCTCCTACATGGCCCAGGTCACCTCTGCAAAACACCACCCATTCCCACTCCAGAATGAACACTTATCATTCACTCTTCTGTGTTCTATTTCAGTGCTTTTCGTACTGATTATACACACAATTGGTTCTGTGCCCTCTGATAACTTTATTGAACTACAAGTCTGTTGAATCCTTAGCAACTATACACTACTGGTCACCTACTAATGCTCAATAAATGTTTGATGATAGAATAAATGAATGGATTCAGTTTAGTCCTCTCATCTGACAGATGAAGAAAGTGGGACTCAAAGAAAGAAGTATTAAGTTGCTCCAAGTAATAGAGCAAGTAAATAGTGGAGCTGGGATTTAAAATCGGGTCAGTCTGAATCCTCAGTCCTGTGCTCTTTCCATTTCTATGCCTTCACCATGATCATCATCATCACTGTGATCACCATCGACATCACCACCTCCATCACCATCACACCACAATCATACAACCATCATAACTACTATCACAACATCACTACCACCAGTACCACCATCACCACCACCACCACAATTACCACCATCATCACAACCACCATCACCAGCATCACCGTAATCACACCACAATTACTAACATCATCACCACAACCATCACCAGCATCACCGTAATCACCACCACAATTACTACCATCATCACCACAACCACCATCAACAGCATCACCGTAATCACCACCACAATTACCACCATCATCACAACCACCATCACCAGCATCACCGTAATCACCACCACAATTACCACCATCATCACAACCACCATCACCAGCATCACCGTAATCACCACCACAATTACCACCATCATCACCACAACCACCATCACCAGCATCACTAATCACCACCACCTCCTCTACCATCACCACCATCATCACAATCACAACCATTACCATTGCCACTACTGCCATCAACACAAACATCACTGCCACCATCATCAGCACTGTCACCACCACCATCACCACCACTGCCGCCACTACCAACACTATCAGCATCACCATGAGCTTCACGACCACCACCAATATCACTACTACCAACACCTCCATTAACCTCTCAATTACCCCCATCATGACCATGACCACCACCGCCATCATTACCACTGCCATCACTTCTACCACCAGTTCCACCACCATCATCATCATGGTCATTGTATCCAAAGCTCATTCAAAGAGTTTTAGAGTGCTAAGTCCTCCTCACTTTCTCAACTCCTGTTCAGTTGTTAACAAAATCAGCTTTCCCAATGCAGTTTGTCCCCAGATGTGTCAATGCCAATCTTTCTCTGGTGGGTTTCCTACAGGACTTTCTGTGGCTGTATCAGCCAGATGGTTGGTACACATAGAGTGTTGTGTGGATACTAAACAGGGCTCCCTGTCCACGAGGAGCACATTGAACAGCCAGGAAAGCGTGCTCAGAGCACATAGTTAGGCAGCATGGCTCCTCGCTTCACCTGAACTACCTGACGTAGTGGGTCCTAAAGTCAAAGTGGCCTGGTTTCAAATCCTGGCTCTGCCTTTAAATGGCTCCGTAACTCTGAGCCAGGCCTCTCCACACTTCATCCATAAAATTAGATGAGTGGCACCTATTCCTAGACTTGTTGGGAGAAGAAACGAGATAACGCCTGTAATGTGGTAGCTCAGAGCTGCCAGGTGTCAAGTGTCTACTATTAGTTCTGTCTGCCCCGAGTCTAGCACAGAGCTTGGCCTGTTGGTCCTATTGATTGATCTCCCCTGAACTCCTCTCCCCAGGCGGTGTGATCAATCTCTTACAAAGGTAGAAAGAGCCACAAGTGTTGAAAGGAAGGAGTGACAGAACTCAGCTGGAAGCTGAAGGTGGGGCAGGGGGCACTGATCAAAGGGGACTTCATTGGTGATGGAGCTCACTTTGAGGAGTAGGCAGGGTTTCCCTTGGCCCAGATGGATGGGAAGGAAAAGCAGATTTATTGTCCCTTCTCTGCCTTATTTTTGAGCCTTGACCATTGTACAGTTCATGCTGCAGGATGCCCACCACAGAGCTGACTTGCAAACAAGCTGTTGAATGAATAAAATATAAAGTGACTTTATTTACACATTACGCTATGACCACCACTAAACTGGGCACCCCTGAGAGCAAGAACCGCACCTTCTGCCTCTCTGTACCCCAGCACCCAACAGGGTCCAACACATTGGCAGTGAGCTGTGTTTGCAAGCAACGTAACACAACTCCAGATAATTAAGCAGAAAAGGAACACATTAAAGGATCTTGGGTATCTCACTGCATCTCTGGGAGGCCCGGAGAACCTGGCTTGGAGACTACACAGCCTTGAGCAAAGCCACAGAAGGTGCACGGGCTTCAGCAGTTGTGGCACATGGGCTCAGTCGTTGTGGCTCACGGGCTCTAGAGCGCGGGCTCAGTAGTTGTGGTGCACAGGCTTAGTTGCTCCGTGGCATGTGGGATCTTTCCGGACCAGGGCTTGAACCTGTGTCCCCTGCGTTGGCAGGTGGATTCCTAACCACTGCGCCACCAGGGAAGTCCCTGTGCTGAGCATTTTCCACACTTTCTCTCCCTTAACCACCAGCACATCCCTGTTAGGTTGTGTACTGTCCCATTTTACAGATGAAATCCGCCTTAGACTTGCTCAAAGCCACACAGGTAACAAGAGGAGGAGCCAGAATTTGAACCCAGATGTGCCTGTGCCCTGAACTAGAGTTCTCGCCTGCTAAGCTCTTTTTCAGAGCAGAGCTTAGCCTTAGGGATATGGCTGCAACAGCCATGAGTTGGCAGGATGGGCTGCAGAGGGAGACAGGGGCTGCAAGACCATTTAAGTAGCAGAGCATCCTCCAAGCTTTACGTGCCTCCTATCCTTTTGGTCTCACTTGCCCCTTACTCAATTCTGAATTCCTCAGGTCGGAGACTACTTTAATTTACCTTTGCCGCCCAGCCACTGGCTCAGGGCCCAGCCCCCAGTAGACCCTCCGCGATGTGAGTTGAGTGAATTGATTGGATGCCCTGTGTGTTTCCAAGACAACAGGCCTGTCCCATTCACCTCGGCAGCCCTAGAGCCTGGCACTGGGTCTGGCACGTGGAGGGCCCTGAATGGCCACTTGGTGCTCACCAGGCTCCTCATAAACCCAAAACCTTCTCCAAGGAGACTTTAGGCCTCGACTCCCTCCCTGTCTTAACCTCGTCAGAAAATTACCTCCCATTTATCTCATCCTCGTGGACAATTTAACCTTCCTAGGTCACCATGTGCTTCTTGTTCTTCTCCGCTGGAACCTGATTAGAACATCGACTTGATCCCCTTTTAACAGCTTGTGTCCTGGCAGCTCTCCAAAGCATGGTGTCAGCTCTTTGCCTGCATCATTTCTAATTATAACAACCCAAAGGGGGGTATTACCTCCATTTTCCAGAGGAGGAAATGGAGAGGAAGTGCAAGCAATTTGCCTAATAATCGAAAAAGTCTGATTAGAAACCCAAATCCTGTTAATGCTAAAACCTGGACTTTAAGGCCTGTCTACGGGTCTCGCATTAAAAGAAAAGTGTGTAACAGCTTCATCCATTCTGTGTGTGTGTGTGCGCGTGTGTGCGTGTGTATATTTGCTGCTATGCCCAGGCACTCACTCCGATAGACGCCAGACTCATCATAATGACCCAGTGGCCGCCTTCCAGGAATTCAGAATCTAGAGGGGATGTTTTGTTTATTTTGAAATTAATATATCATAGAGTATCTTGGCCAAGGTCCAGTTATTTTAACAGAGAGAGTTTAGTATAAAGAAATATAAGGTCAGTTAATGATGTTGACTCGGTAGCTGAAGAGTCAAGAAGGAAACACTTAGGAGAGAGTAAGTGCAAGAAGCTGCTGACTCCGAGGGCTGGGGGACTAAGGGAAGAGGTTGGAATTATTCAGAGTAAACACTTGGGGGAGGGCCCTGTGGGCCTGGGACCCAACCCCTGGGGAAGGGGGGCTGGTTGCTGCTGCTGGTACCTGTGAGGATGTTCTGCAAGGACTGGGAAAACTGCGGACTGGATCCAGCTGCTGCTACAGGGAGGAACTGCTACTGCAATAGAAGCACTGCTGGGTTCTGCTCACAGGGAGAGGATGGCAGACACAAGTCCTCTGGAAGCAAATAGGAGGGAGCAAGTCCCTTCTTCCCCCTTCCCCTCCCCCACTCCAACTGATGGCTGAGCAGCCTTTCTCCCTCTCTCCCCCCCTCTGTCTCTCTCTTTCTCTCTCTGTCTCTGTCTCTCATCTCTTGAGCACATGCACAGATCCTAATGTAGGGCCAGTGGGCAAAGCGGAACAGGGTAGTTTGCAGAATCCCATCTCCAGTATCCAAAGCCAAGCGTAGAAAGACAGGGTTGGAGCCGAGAGGCGATAACTTACTAACTGACACACAGGATAGGAAAGGGTCTGGACTGGAAATCAGCGTTCCTGAATCTTCTCCCGCCCCTTCCACTACCTTGCCATGTGGCTTGAAGTATGTTGCTTTACTTCAAGCTTTGGTTTCTTCTGCTGCAGAATGAGAGGGGTGCTCTGAACTCCTGCTTTTCAAACTGTGGTCCTCAGACTAGAAGCTTTGGAATCCCTTGGGAGCTTGTTAGAAATGCAGACGTTCTGATCCCACCCCGACGTCCTGAATCAGAATCTGCATCTTGGTGAGATTCCCAGTGCACGGTCAAGTTTGACAAGCAGTGATCAGAGTGCCCCTCCTAGCCAGGCCCAAGGCTGGCAAGCATAGCAAGGCCAGGGACAGGACCGAGGCTCGTGGTCAGACAGGTCTGACTCAAATTCTGCCATGGGAGCTGGCAAGTTGCTTAGCTTCTCTCAACTTCAATTTCCTCATCTTAAAAAAAAAAAAAAAAAAGAAGAGGGATTTCATGAAACTCATGGGATCACAGTAAGGATGAGATAAGGTGAAATATGCAAAGTCTCCAGACACCAGCAGGAGGGCCTTAAGAAGACTTTTATAGAATCTGTTACAGAAGCAGTGTACCAGTGTGAGTCAGGACATCAGGACAGTCAGTCTTCCTGGGAGCAACACTGAAACCGGACCTCAATGAATTCACAGGACATCAACAGATTAACCACACTCCAAGGAGACTGGCATCTGAAGAGACTTCTTAAAAAGCCAGAAATGTCAAACATTTGTTCTCGTCTCTAGAATAAACAGTGTGCACCTAGGAATGCCTCGTATTGGTTGTGTGCTCTTGAAGTCATGATGACTCTTCTCCTGGCTCAGTTCCCACATCTGTAAAATGGGATCATTTTGTAATTTTCCCATGGTGGACATTACTTATATAATGAAAAGACATTTGCAGAGTCGTTTATTTTTTAAAGAGTGACTCCAATGCTTCCGGCTTGGGGACTGTACTGGTTGTGCCACATTCCGGGATAGGGCCTTTGGGAGGTTAAACAGCAAGAACTCCAGGCATGCTGAGCTTGGCGTTCCCGCAGGACTCCAAGAGGAGATGTCCAGTAGCATTGTCTATACAGGATGAGAATGGGGTATGTTTGTATATGTGTGCCCGATATGTCTCACTCACTTCCTCAGTGTACAAATGTGGTCACATCTTTGTTTTTCAAATTAACTGCTCAAGCCCCCACCTGCCCTTCTTAACAGAGAGTCCAGTATCTCTCTGTTAAGAGACCTGTTTCCTTCCCAAGGAGGATTGAAGTCCTTATGTCACTGTTGTAATGACTCACCACTGTCAGATGGTGTCACTGTTCAACACCACTCCAGCTGCAGCCCATAGAGGCCAACAGCCCTCTCCTTCATCTCCCCAAACAGAAGAGCAGAGCTAAGCACTGCCCCGAACCAGCCCTCCCCGTCCCTTGGTGGATGCTCGTCCATTGGATCCCTGTGGCAAGCTGTCGGTTGAGACTTTTGCCCTTTTCACCAGTTCCAGGACCAGGGACAAGCTCGTTGGGTCCACCTGCTGGGTGTCTCTACCCTCAGATCTCAAGGAGAAGGGGCTGAGGAGGGGGCCCTCTTCTCCCCAGCGGTGCTGGATTCTTATGTAAATTGGCCCACGTTCCCCTCCGATCCCCTGCTTATCCGAGCCTGAGTCCAGAGACCCTGCACAGAGCCAAGGTCAGTGCCAAGGCGTCTTGCTTGGGAACGGCATTTCTGTCTTGCCAGACACCTGATGTCCAGAAAGGTTTGGGAGCCTCTGCGTATAGGTGAAGAGTGAGGTCACAGCAGGACTGGGGACTGAGCACTAGGAGAGCCATGGGCCAAGGAGGGGGCCCTGAGCCCCACCAAGGCTGGGAAGAGGGAGGGAGGGGGCAGTGCCAGGTGGGAGGCTGAGCAGACTGGTGGAAGGAGGGCATGGGTCACAGGCCAGGGGGGACAGGGTTTCAAGGAGAGAGGACCAAGAGGGCAGGGAGGAGGCCTGAAAGGACCCTCTGGGTCAGGCAATTCTAAAGTCATGGGTGGTCTTGATGCAAGCATTCGGAGGGGGTCACAGCAGCCTAAGTGAGGTTGCAGTGGGATTAGGAATGAGGAAATGGGCAGAAGTATGTGTAACTTACCCAAGGAGCGTGTCTGTAAAGAGAAGCCAGAGTTGGGGTAGGGAGAGGGGCAGGTCCGAGAAGGCTTTGCTATCACAGGGGGGGTGCCTGTGAAGATAGCACACAGAAGGGGTAATTGACTTGACTGAGGGAGGAGAGAGAGGGATTGAGGGCAAATGTTGGGAGGAGACGGAGAGGAACAGGAAGGGTAGGTTGGCCCCATCTTGAGTCATCATGTGATACCAGCTTAAGGAACCTGCTTGTAGCCAGCAGGGAGCCATGGAGCTGGTAGAGCAGGGGCTGTGCTTGGAGAAGATCATGTGACTGGATGTTTACTTCACATTTAACCAAGCTGGAGATCTCTGGGGTTGATGTTATGTTTTAAGCCAACTTACCGAATGAATACCAGTGATCTAATTAAGACATATATTTCTACACTCTGACTTCTCAACCCTATCATCTCCACAACAATCTGCGCCACATTTCTGTGCTGGTGAAGAAAGGCGGGACTTGACTTGGGCTAAGGTATTCATTCACTTGACCTTTATTACAAAGATAAAGTTGTCAGTTTCTTCTGGGGAATCAAAATGTTCTAATTCGATTAGATATGATGATGGTTGCACAACTCTGTAAATATACTAAAAAACCATTGAAGTGTACACTTTAAACAGGCAAATTTTATCATATGTAAATTCTATCTCAGTAAAGCCATTAAAATTTTTTTCATACCCAGCTAACGGGCAGCCGCCTATGAAGCACCAAGCCAAGGGGAACAATAGGTTTTCCAACCTATGATGAAAGAGTACTGTCTTCCTGGAGGCTCCAGCTCTCCCAAGCTGCCTACACACATTGCTCTCTGCTACTGACATCTGCGGCCCAGCACTGCTGGCCCACGCTCCACCGGTCCACAGCCAGCGCTAGGCTGAGTTTTCATTGCTGTGGACCAGAGTTCTAATTATAGAACCTCTGACCTTCCCCATGGCATCCCCACAACCTAGCAGATTGTCTAACACATTGTAAGTTGCTCAGTAGGTATTTATTGAATGAATGAAAGAATGGCCTAGCTGGAAGGAACATAAAGATTTCTTTTTAATATCCCTAACTTTAGGGACAAGAGTACTGATGCTCAGAGAGCTTAAGTGAACTGACCCCTTAGCGAATAAGAGGCAGTGGGTTCAGTTCAGCATGTCCTTAGTGAGCATCTGTCTATAAAGAGTTATTCTGAGGACTGTGAGTGACACCAACACAATGAAGGTCAAGTCCTCGCTCTCCACAAATAGGGGACTTAAACTGCGTCATGCCTGTACAGGAGAAGGGAAGAGACGCTGAAAAAGTCCTTGAATCAGGCTCTGAGCCGGAACCGTATATTCGCCAGTCTCCTTCAGTCTCCTTCAGTCTCCATAATTTTATTTTCCCCAATTTACAGATGAGGACATTTAATCTCCGGGACATGAGACACTAGAGGAAGATTCAAAATTGGAACGCAGGTCTATCTGGTGGCAAAATCTAAGCTCTTTTCCTAACACTATTATAATTCAAGAAATAAAGGCCAAATGAGTTCAAACGAAGAAGTTGCCTGCATCTCTTGGAGATGAGAGAGTACTTGATTGAAAACTTTGACAGAAAGCCATGAGGTGGAGGGAAGGTAAGGAGATGGGTGGCTGTCTTGGATGGAGAAAATGCAGAAGGAACTTCATGTATGAAGAAAGGCCCATAAATCAGTTTAGCTGGAACTAGAGTCCATGTCAGGCAATAGTGGGGACAAGAGGGGAGTGGGAACTTAGGGCCATATCATAGGCAGACCCTTGAAAGCCAGGAAGAGAAACTTGGACTTACTTTGAAGATAGTGTTTCAACAGGGAGATGGCACACATAATCAGAGCCGGGCTTTGGGAAGAGTAACCTATCAGTGTATGCAGGTCAGCTTACAAAAGTGAGAAACTGGAGGGAGGGAATCAGGAAGTTGCTGAAATCATGCAGGGCCAGAAATAAATGGGTGTTCGGTGGAGTTGGAAAGGAGACAATGGTTTATATTGCTATAATGTACACGTGTGTGGATGTGATCCATCTGTGCTATAATTATATAATTGCTGAGTACATCTACTCAGTAACAATAAGAGATATTTACTGAGTACTTACAGTGTACTGGGCACTTTGCTAAGTGCTTTACAAGCACAAATTCATTTACTACTCATAGCAGACTTAAATGGATGCTGTTATTATCCCCATTGTACAGATGAAGAAACTGAGGCTTACACAGAATAGGAAACACATGCCAGGTCATATAATTAGCAACTGCAGAAAATGGAACTCAACCCAGATTTGTGTGACTCCAGAGTCCATACTGTTACCCACCTGTTACATACTCAGTCCTCATGGCTACCTCTTCCTGGCTCAGCTCCCCCTAAAATAAGAAGATTTTGATGGAAATTTAAGGGCAACCCCATACAGTGGAAAGAACATGAGACCAGGAGTGCCACAGGCCTAAGTGTGGTGGAATCCTGGCTCAGCTACTCACCAGCTGAGGGATATTGGGCAGTTACTTGACCTCTCTGAACTTACTCTTTCTGTAAAATGGAGATAAGAGACCAACTTCCCAGGGCTGTTGAGAACTTTAAAAATGAGGAGATATGGAATATCCCTAGGCAGTGTGTGGCACATAGTATCAAGTGTTCAATAAATGGTGGTTGTTAATAATGAGAATAAAGGGGCCTTCACATGAGGGCAACCAGGCTGATGAGAGGACTAGAGATCGAGGCATGTGAGGACCACTGATGAGCAGTGGCTGTGCTCACCTGGAGAAGAAAGCTATAATCATCACCTTCAAATGTAGACAGTGTGTTGTCAAGTGCCAGGAGACAGGGAAGAATCATTATGGGTGGCTCAAGAGGGTAGAACTGGGACCAGCGAGACCCATCCAGGAGTTTCGAACCACCTGAGCTGACTCACATTGAAACAGGCTTCTTTGCGAGGTGGTTGGGATCCTGTCATTGGAGGGTTTCCAGAGAGCATCTGTGCCATCCATCTAGAAGGGATGCTTTGGGGGACATCCCTGGCTGTCCAGTGGTTAAGGCTCCATGATCCCAATGCAGGGGGCACAGGTTCAATCCCTGGTCAGGGAACTAAGATCCTGCATGCCACAAGGCACAGCCAAAGGAAAAAAAAAATAGAAGGGATGCTTTGCAACCGTGGTTCTTCTCAAACTTGGGTGTGTCAGCATCCCATGGAGGGCTTGTGAAAGTACAGGTTGCTGGGCCTGCTTCCAGAATTTTTGCTTCACTAGGCCTGGGGTGGGGCCTGAGAATATGCCTCTGTAACCAGTTCCCAGGGGTGCTACTGCTGGTCCGGGCCCAGGCTTGGAGAACCTCCACTCGAGAAAGCAGTAGTTTCTAAATCCCAGGCCCATTTGGTCGGTACATAGCAACACTTCCAGAAGGTGCAGCAAAGTCAGAAAAGTCATGAAATGCAGCAAGTGTTTTGCAATGCCAAATGTGTTCAGTTTGAAGGACTGTCCTTTATTCTGAGACTGTGACTTTCCTACTTTCTCCAACGTTAAGATTTCCTTCCTTTCGTGGAAAGATGATAACAGATGGCGGTTCTCTCGTTAGTTTCTTGGTTTCTTTACATGGCAAAATAACAAGCTGGCAGCCCTGTCATGGTCTTCAATTTTTTAAAACATCTTTTTGGTCCATGTACTTCTAAAATTGAGGACACGCTGCTCCTGGGCATGTAAGAGTTTAGACTGAGTTTCTCTAAGAGATGCCATCCAAAGTTAAGCTAGGGGTCTTTTAAAAAGGCATTACACACCTCTTTGCCTGGCTGAGCTGCTTACTCGGAATATATGTGACCTTTTATTGATGCTTCAATATATTATTATACACATCTATTGCTATAAAGCCCTGTCAAACCCACAAACATGCCCTCAGGGAGGCTACTTAGCAAAGGACTGTTTGTCCCTCATTAAACCACACAGACTGCTTTCCAGTTGTGAGTAGCAATCCTGCTGCCTCTGCAATTCACTCTCACCCCATCCGCTGTTGTCTATTCTTCCACCCATCACCCACAGAATGTCAGGCCGCCAAGCTTATTAAATCAGTGGTTTCATTTTGCACATTTTTAAGTCAGTAGTCTGTGACTTTGGGACTGTTTATCTCTGCCAAGGAATGAGGCCATAGGCCCAGTACATGATCAAAGAGATTTGCCCCTTTCTTCTGGGAAATGATGACAGATAATATTCACTGGGAATTTACCACCTGCCAGGACTTCTCTAGGGTGGATAAGTAACTTGCCCAAGGTTCATATATGGAGGAGTCAGGATTCAAATCAGAGCTACGGGAATGAGATTGGTACAGCTAACCTGTACTCCACCTGCCTTCAGGGGTGTTTGCAATGCTGAGCAGCTGGAGGTCTGAGCACTGAATAAATGAAGGTTCATAGATGTTATTGTTTGTATGTGATGCTTAGTCAGTGATAATTTTTTAAGGGATGTACTGATTTTGTTGGGAGAAATTGAAATTATTCTGATTTCAAGAATCAAGATGGAGAACAGCTAACTTCCGGACACTGGCCCTGTGCTGGGCACTGGGCAACTAGGAGACAGCTCTTTTGTCCCCAGGAGCTCACAGCGCAGCTGCAAGAGAGGAGCAGGACTGGGTATGGGAAGGGAGGAGCAGGAGACTGCTATTTTTGTGAAAAAACCTCTTATTGTGCTTTGGCCTGTTGAACTATATATATGCTTGTGGCCTTCGCTGAAGTTGAACAAAGCCCGGACCCATACCACTTGTGTGTGCCTGGTACATGATAGCTTTCTTAGGAGGTCAATGCCCAACATCTTATTCTCTTTGTCCAGCTCCCTAACCTCTCCAAACACTGACATATCAAGGGCACATCAATGCCTACATTACAGTGTTGTTTTGAAGGTTATATTAAGATGATGGATGAGTCATGCCTGGTACAACAGGTGCTCAATTCTTCTCCTTATGATGATATGCCAGAAAAATTTCCCTCCCTGTTAAGTATTCTGCATAATTGGACCACTCATGAGGTATTTAGCATATTCTACTTTGTACTGTTATATTGTATTTAATTGTATTATGATATTGTATTTAAATGTAGAGCATTGAGAATTGTGCCTGACAAAGAATCATGTTCCATAAATATTAGCTGCTATGATTATTATGATTGGCATTGCTCTTTCTGCATATATATCTTACCTACCACACTATGACCCATGGGACAGAGGTCCTGTTGGATGTATCCATCTTTGCTCTCCCAACCTGTTCCCGGCAGTGATAGGCACATAGTAGGCATTTGACCAATATTTTTGGAATGGACTATGGCCTATCTTATATAGTTATGAATATGTATATAACATTCCCAGAATTTCACTAACAGTTGTGTTTGTCTCTCAGTTGTATAGTACTCACATTCTGCCTTACTTTATAGTTAGCTTTTGTCATGTCTCCCCATTAATCCATGATCTTCCCATGGACAAGGACTGTGTCTCTATAACCTAAGAACCAGTTCAGTTTGCTGTATGGCGTTAAAGGTGGATACACAGAAAAGTGTTTATATGAAATAAATGAAACTTAAGCTTCAGGGACCCTCACTTACAGGAGCACCTCCTGAATCCCTGGTTAATGAGTGTCCTCAATTCAAAAAGTAGAGATTATTCACTGCATGAGAAAATTCGAAATGTTTTGAAAACTTACAGCTCATAATTGAAAGAAACTTAATAGAAATTTTTCCGAATTTGATAATGATCCGAAAAAATTTGCCATGACATTGACAATAGCTACTTATATACCAAAACGTTTCCAAACTATCAATAATAAAAAGCAAATGTTGGGCTTCCCTGGTGGCGCAGTGGTTGAGAGTCCGCCTGCTGATGCAGGGGACACGGGTTCGTGCCCCGGTCCGGGAAGATCCCACATGCCGTGGAGCAGCTGGACCCGTGAGCCATGGCCTCTGAGCCTGAGCGTCCATAGCCTGTGCTCCGCAACGGGAGAGGCCACAATAGTGAGAGGCCCGCGTACCACAAAAAAAAAAAAAAAAAAAGCAAATGTTGATCAGCCATGTTGGAAGAAGTACTGAACTATCATTTTATTCTCTCTGCTTATAAAATGATACTATAAAATTGTTTTCACATGAAGAAATGATAAAAGAGAATTGAGCCCCAAAAATATAAGAAAAAAGTATTAGAGAGGTGTATCCAGCAGTTTAATAAAAATTTTGTTATTTTTCTAGATTTTTTTGTTTGTTTGTTTTTGCGGTATGCGGGCCTCTCACTGTTGTGGCCTCTCCCGTTGCGGAGCACAGGCTCTGGACGCGCAGGCTCAGTGGCCGTGGCTCACGGGCCTAGCTGCTCCGCAGCATGTGGGGTCTTCCCAGACCGGGGCACGAACCCGTGTCCCCTGCATCGGCAGGCGGACTCTCAACCACTGCGCCACCAGGGAAGCCCATTTTTCTAGATTTCGTGATATTTGTGGTAACTGTCAGCTTCTTAAAATGTATAATTCGTGCTTTTTTTCTCATTCTAAATAAGTAACCACATTGATGCTTCATAATTTTGTGGTCTTTTCCTTAAAAAGAGCATCCTGAATTGTATAAAACTTAGACTCTGGGAATTCCTTGGTGGTCCAGTGGTTAGGACTCCACGCATTCACAGCAGAGGGTGTGGGTTCGGCCCTGGTCAGGGAGTTAAGATCTTGAGAGCTGCATGGCGCAGCCAAAACAAACAAACAAACAAACAAGCTTAGACGCCATAAAACCTGGAAATATCCTTATTGATACAGGTTGCTTGTTAAAATAATAATCTGACTATATTACTCTGAAATTTTTAATGTTTTTTCTGGCCCCCAAATGAAGTCCAGAATCATTACTGTGGCCTAGCTCCTGCCTGTCTCCTCCACTCTTCTCCTTGTTCCTTAAGCTCCAGCCACACAGGACTTCTTCCTGTGGGTCCTCCCAGGCCCAGAGCCTTCCTTCCAGGAGGCTATTTCCTCCATCTTGACCAAGTCTCACCCCCAGTCGTTGCCTGGATGATGCCTGTTCACTTTTCAGGTTTCTCAGGCAAACTGTCCCTTCTCCCCCAGACAAGATCTTGTTAAAATGAAGATTCTGATTCTGTAGGTCTGGGGTGGAGCCTAAGATTCTGCATTTCTACCAAGTTCCCGGGTGAATCAGGTGCTGCCAGTCCAAGGACCACGTTTTGAGTAAGAGGCTCTGGACCTCATGAAGTCCCTTGCTTTACTACCCTATGTTCCTCTGCTGTGCAACTTGTGTACTGTGTTCAAAAACATGTATGATAACGAAAATTCACTGGAACTTTGCCCATCATAACAAAACTTTGAAAATAAATGTCCTTCAATAGAGGACTGATTGAATAAATTAAGCCACACACACAAATACCCCCGTACTCATACATACAAACACACACTGGAATACAAGGAAACCATTAAAAATGTCTATAGCCTATGGTTCAGTTTTTATAAAGCAAACTGCAAAGTTCATGTTGAGTTGATCTTGTTTGGGAAATTATGTACATATATGTACGTGGGCCCAGAGGTATGTCTAGGAGGATGTTCATGAATATGGGAACTTTAGTTGTCTCTGGATGATGAACCATTTGAGATGATTTTTTACTTTCTTTTCTGGCTTTTTTTGTATAGTTTGAATTGTTTAGAAGAATATACCCCACATTTCAAAAGCAATAAAGCTACTTTTACACAAAATATAATAAGTTATAGTATTATTAATCTGCTTTTTAAAAATATTGCTCCTTCTAAAACAGCCATGCCTTTAAAATAGCCACGACAAATTAGTAAGGGCTAATTTGCTAGATTGATTCATTAACATCTTGGAAAGAAGACAACAGTGCCCTAAAGGCAAAGGATCAGAAAATGGACTCTGATGGCTTGTCCACTACTCACCCCAATGATGTCCATTTACCATTTCTTTGCCCCAGACCCAACGACCATAGACTCACTCTCTCAGTCAGTGTAACAGAATACTGTAGAGTGAGGAGCTTAAACAACAGACATTTATTTCTCACAGTTCTGGAGGCTGGAAGTCTGAGATCAGGGTGCCAACACGGTAGGGTTCTTGGTGATGGCCTTCTTCTTGGTCCACAGGTGGCTGCCTTCTCACTGCACCCTCACATGGCAGAGAGAAAGAGCTCTGGTCCTATCACCTCCTTATAGGGGCACTAATCGCACCATGATTAGCTCTTCCCTCATGACCTCATCTAACCCCAATTACCTCCCAAAGCCCTCATCTCCTAATACCATCACATTGGGGATTAGGGTTTCAACTTATGAATCTGAGGGGACACAAACATGCAGTCCATAGCACTCATCTTTTCTCGTACTCTGCCCCCAACCTATCACTTTACAGTTGGCCCTCCATGTGTGCAGTTCTGTATCCACAGATTCAACCCCCTGGGAATCAGGTGATACTGTAGTATGTATCTAGTGAAAGAAATCCACACATAAGTGGACTCGTACAGTTCAAACCCATGTTGTTCAAGGGTCAACTGTTTAGACATATATATATATATATAAAATGTATACAACTCTTCATGTGCTTCCATAGTACCCTATAATTCCTTACCATAATACTTAGCACATTGATTCATAATTGCCTATTCATTTGTCCAGATCCCTCACAATGATCTGTCAGGACAATGACTGTGTCTAGTTCACTACTGTATCCCCAGTACCTTGCACGATTCCTGCACATCAATAATCACTGAAGACTGTAGACACGGTTAACTTCCATCTAAAATTGATTCCCCTTCTCCTCCAGGATGTTGCTGTATCTGATGGAGCCCCTGGAACCGTGGCCACTCTGGTCATTATCAGGGAAGCTAACCCAGGAAAGACAGAATAAGCAGAAGACAGGAAGAACCGGGTCTTTCAAGAAGTCATTGAGGGGCTTCCCTGGTGGCTCAGTGGTCAGGAATCTGCCTGCCAATGCAGGGGACACGGGTTCGAGCCCTGGTCCGGGAAGATCCCACATGCCGCAGAGCAACTAGGCCCATGCGCCACAACTACTGAGCCCGTTCCCGTGAGCCACAACTACTGAGCCCGTGAGCCACAACTACTGAAGCCCACGTGCCTAGAGCCTGTGATCTGCAATAAGAGAAGCCACCACAATGAGAAGCCTACGCACTGCAACGAAGAGTAGCCCCCGCTGGCCACAACTAGAGAAAAGCCCTCGCGCAGCAATGAAGACCCAATGCAGCCAAAAATAAATTAAAAAAAAAAAAAAGTCATTGAGCTAATGACTTAACCAACTCTGGGTCAAACTACACTCAGGCTTCTGGCTATATGAGAGAATAAACACCCTTATTGTTGCTGCTGTTTGAGTTATAAAGCATCACCAGTGAGAGGTTGAGGGAACAAATGAATTACTCTGACCACGAGCATAAGAAAGCCAGCTCCCCTAGAATGGAGTTAAAGTCTTGTCCTGGAGACTTCAAAAACTGCTTACTGTTCTTAAGATACACAAGGTGATAAGACAACAAAGCCTTTATTATCTTTGTTAGCTTATTATGGTTTTCCAGATAAACTGGGCTTTTAGGCAAAAGCTTTTGCAAGGGAAAAGAATCTCTTATTAGGGCTTCATTTAAAAACAAAGATAATATTCTTAGAGATGTTTCAGAGTCCATACACATTCAGTCCAATCTCCTAAATGTTAGCACGTGTAATCATAACTTGGAGACCTGTTAAAAAGCTGACTCCTGGGCCTCACCTAGGGAGATTCTGATTCAGTGGGATGTGGTGGGGTCCTAGAATCTGCATTTTAGCCGGCAATCTGATGTGGATGGTCTCAGACCACACTTCAAGAAACCCTATTCTTTTTTTTTTTAAATAAATTTATTTATTTTATTTATTTATTTTTGGCTGCGCTGGGTCTCTGTTGCTGCACGCGGGCTTTCTCTAGTTGTGGCGAGTGGGGGTTACTTTTCATCGTGGCGCGTGGGCTTCTCATTGCGGCGGCTTCTCTTGTTGCAGAGCACAGACTCTGGGCACGTGGGCTTCAGTAGTTGTGGCACACGGGTTCAGTAGTTGTGGCTCACGGCCTAGTTGCTCCACGGCATGTGGGATCTTCCCAGACCAGGGCTCGTATCTGTATCCCCTGCATTGGCAGGTGGATTCTTAACCACTGCGCCACCAGGGAAGCCCAAGAAGCCCTATTCTAAAGTTTGCACTTCGTATCTCTAGAACCTAACCACAAGATATGTTGTTTCACACAATAATCAAGGGAGCAGATTCAAGTGATGGAAAGATCCAGAAAATGGGAGCCATATCTGGGCTTCTCTATTCACCAGAATAAGGCACTGATCAGGCAAGTCTCTCAAGCTCTGTCTGAATGACCCCATTTATTAAAAACAACTCAGATTAATAGTTCTCTGTATTGCCACCCCTCAGACTGGTTGTGAAGACCAGATGATATCAGTAGCTGTACTGTACAAATATAATAAAATGCTCTTTGTTAGGACTCTGGTGTTTACTGAGCTCCTTAATAAGTAAAATTATTTGTGTTCCTTAGGCTCTATTCATTAAGCAAGAAATGGGGACTCACATTTTAGAAAGATTGTTTCATGGTCAAACTGTAAAAGGGATTTTGCTTAATTTCCAGTTAACCTGAGTACTTGTTAACCAGAACATCCTATTCCTAAGCATTCTAACTAGGTTTTTATGTAAATAATATACATTTATTAACAGTAATTAATGAGTAGACTCCCTATCAAAGGGAGCTTCCTTGACTTGTGCAAAAATTAATGGGCCCAACAGCCCACAGAATTGGAGAAAATATTTGCAAATCATGTGTCTGATAAGGGATAATATCCAGAGTACACAGAGAACACCTAAAACTCAACAACAATAACAAAAAACCCCAATTCAAAAATAGGCAAAGGATTTCAACAGACATTTCTCCAAAGAAGATATAGGTATGGCCAAAAAGCACATGAAAAGACGTTCAACATCATTAATCAACAGGTAAATGCAAATCAAAACTACAATGAGATACCACCTTACAACCATTAGGACGACTACTGTCAAAAAATCAAAATAGAAAGCAACAAGCACTGGCACAGCCACTGTGGAGCAATATGGCAACTTAAAAATTAAACACAGAATTACCATACAATCCAGCAATTCCACTTCTGGGTATATGCCAAAAGAATTAAAAGGGTCTCAGAAAGATATTGGTACACACATGTTTATAGCAGAATTATTCACAATAGCTAAAACATAGAAGCCACTCAAGGGTCCATGGATGGATAAATGGATAAGCAAAATGTGGTACATAAAATGGAATATTATTCAGACATACAAAGGAAAAGTAATCAATATCAAAATTATTAATGAGGTATTCTGCATTCTCTTTTTTGTACTGTCTTTGAAAGCCAGTGTGTGTTTTACACTAAAAGTATGTCTCAGTTTGGACTAGCCATGTACCAGTAGCTAGAAGCTATTGTGTAAGAGAGTACAAGTCTAGACAATTCATTTTTGAAGCCTAATGCAAACAGCCTCTATTCTGACTTTTACATTTACTTGAATGTTTGAGCCTCTGCCTACATTCTTCCTTCATTCATGGTCAGCAAACACTGGCGTGCCCACTATGCACCAAGCATTATGCTAGAAACTAGAAATACAAAAGTGGACATTCTATCCTAAAGCTCAGTCTGTGAGGGTGAGACACCCAGAGATGATTATGAAATAATGCAAAAGAATCATGACATAGACACCCTCTATTTTATGAGCACCTGAAAGGAGAAGGAAGGAGAAGGAAGTGCCATAAATGTAGTTTTAGAGGTGTCCCTGAGTTGACTTCAAGGACCTGTAATGTCAGCTCTATGAAGAGGATGGGAAATGGCATTCTAGAGGTGTCAGCTTGAGCAAAGGCCTGAAATGAGAGATAGTGGGGCCCTGGGAACGTCCAAAGAGTGCGTGTTAGGGCAGAGACGAAAGAGAGGAAAGTGCGGAGGCAAGCAAGGCCACTGAAGGGCCTGGTAAGTCATGTTTGGCTTCTAAAATAAAAAATCTACACTTCCTAAAATTTCATAAGAAGTAACTGTAGGGGCTTCCCTGGTGGTGCAGTGGTTGAGAGTCCGCCTGCCGGTGCAGGGGACACGGGTTTGGGACACGGGTTCGTGCCCCGGTCCGGGAGGATCCCACATGCCGCGGAGCGGCTGGGCCCGTGAGCCGTGGCCGCTGAGCCTGCGCGTCCGGAGCACAGGCTCCGCAACGGGAGAGGTCACAGCAGTGAGAGGCCCGCCTACCGCAAAAAAAAAATAAAAAAAAGTAACTGTCTCTCTACAGGATTGCGGTGGAATGCAAATAACACTGGATTTAAGCTTTTGCTGGTAACAGTCACGCTCCTCTGGACTGACTGCTCCTTGAGGGCTGGGCCGTCTGCTTTGCTCACTACCCTGTCCCAGGGCCTGCAACGCTGCCTGGCAGAGTGGGAACTATAAGTTTACAGAGCCGGTACCTTCCTTCAGTCCTTTCCCCCAGTCCTCCCCTCCCCCTCAGTACAGAGGGAGAGGGGGAAGAGCGCCAACCCTAGCCTACGCTTCTTAAGTCCTCGGGAGTTCAGAGGCAGGCCTTCACCCTTCTAGGATGTTTCCTCATCTATAAAACGGGCTCACAGACCCGCCGCGCTGGACTGTTGCGTAACTCAAATGAATTTACAGAAAGCGCCTCGAAAAACGAAAAGGTGCATCTCGTGGCCATGAGGGCATAGAGTGACACGACCTGTGGAGGTCGAGGCCAGGTTTCCACCCTCCCTGGCCGGTACGGGCATCCTCGGCCAAGCTGCAGGGTGACTGACCCAAGTCGTGGGGCGCCCCGACCCGACCCCCCAGGAGGTAACCGAACGCGTGACCGCTTAACGAGCCTCACGAGAAGGCGCCACCTAAGGAGGAGGGGAGGAGGTTGCAGCCGCGCCCCTCAGCGGCGGGGCGACTCCTCAGTCCCCAGGGCCGGGAAACCTGAATCCCGGAGCTGCAGAGTGCCGTAGACCCCACCAGCGCCAGGGTCCCCGGCCACCCCCTCCCAGTGTGTCTGAGAGGAGAAGAGGGTGGAGCGGCCTGACTCCCGCAGCCAATAAAAGCAGCAGGTTCCTGGTCCGATCTCCGGCGCGGCTCGCCATTGGTCACCACCCGGGTCTCGGCCCACCGAACCTTTGCGACCCGAGCCAATCGCGAGGCGGCGAGGGTGTCCTCGGGCTCGCGGGGAGCGGGCCGCGGGTAGCGGCGAGCGCAGGCCGGCGAAGAGCGGGTGGCGGTGACCAGCGGCGCGAGCCGGCATCCCCTCCCCCGCGCGGTGAGCCGCCGGCTCCACCATGGAGCCCGCCGTGTCGCTGGCAGTGTGCGCTCTGCTCTTCCTGCTCTGGGTCCGCGTGAAGGGGCTGGAGTTCGTGCTCATCCACCAGCGCTGGGTGTTCGTGTGCCTCTTCCTCCTGCCGCTCTCGCTCATCTTCGACATCTACTACTACGTGCGCGCCTGGGTGGTGTTCAAGCTCAGCAGCGCGCCGCGGCTGCACGAGCAGCGCGTGCGGGACATCCAGAAGCAGGTGAGCGGAGCCGGGTGGGGCGGGAGACTGGCGCGAAGTGGTGCGCGGCGCAGGGGAGCCAGGGCTTCGCGGAGGAGGTGGCGTCTGAGCGGGATTTGAACTAAACAAAAATGTAACTGGGGGGAGGGGTGCTCCCGGAGAGGGAACGGAGTAAGCAAAAGAGTAGAACAGAGCATTGCTCCGACATTTATGGAGTGCCTACTATGTGCAGAGTACGTGCGGGGATCTGTAGGGATGTAAAGAATCATAAGAGAGGGTAGGTGAGCCATGCTCAAGTAGCTCTCACCGGGCCCAATCGATTTCAGAGGAGGAGGGGGTCTTCAGGAAGGTTCACCTGGCGCTGGAGACAGGGAAGCAGGGGGAGTGATTGGGGGAAAGTGTGAGCATAGGAGAAGAGAGGCAGAAGGTTGGAAAGTCAGTTTGGAACTAGGTTGGGGAGGGCCCTTCAGTTTGGAGTTTACTCCTTAGCAAGAAGGAGCTTTCCACCTTCTTATAATAGAGGACTAAAGAGAGAAGGTAGCCCCACACCAGGGTGGGGAGCCTCACAGACCCCGCGCCAGGCGCTCACTCTTGACAAGGCAGTGCCCACCTCCCAGTAACTCTGTACGCCCTCCTCTGTGTCAGCACCCACAGAACCCCTGCCCCTGCTGCCGCTCACAGCCGCGCCTCGTTCTTCATGGCCACAGCTGGCATGGGCATCAGGCCTGGGCATCAGGCCTGAGCAGTTTCTTGGCTCCCTCTGCCCCTCCTTATGTTCCTCTCTTACTGGCGTCAGGTTGCAAAGAGCTTCTGTTTCCTGCTGCCACCCTCGCCGCAGGTGTAGCAGCCTCCATGTTCTCTTTGCTGCTGGCTGGGTTCTGCCTCCAAGAGCGTGAAGATGGATGCGGAGAGCCATCCCTGTGAGGGATAGACCTTGGGCCAGGTGGGAGCAGGCAACATCTGGAAGCGCTTTACTCGGGCTGCCATGGGTTGCGCTGGTCACAGTCACAGCTCCAGAGCCCAGCCTACCCTCCCTCCCAAATGCACCCTGTTGCCTAGTTCTTTCTATGTGTTCAGATTCTTGATTTACCTGCTTGTCTGCCCCATCAGAGTGTGAGCTACTTGAAGGCAGAGACTGCTGTCTGACTCCCCTCTATCCCATGGGCCCTGGCCCAAAGCAGCGCAGTGAGTGCTTAGGAACCTAAGCTAAACCAAAGGGCTCACTAGGGACAGAAAGACAACTGGCCTTGCCAGTCCGGCCCACCGCTGAGGACCTGCCCTGTGCCACCCCCCCATGCCATTGATGACCATTATTTCTCATCCTCACAGCAACACTGATAAGTCTTTTTTTTTTTTAACTCTTATTTGCTTTTTTCTTTCTTTTTTTTTTTTTTTGCAGTACGCGGGCCTCTCACTGTTGTGGCCTCTCCCGTTGCGGAGCACAGGCTCCGGACGCGCAGGCTCAGCGGCCATGGCTCACGGGCCCAGCCGCTCCGCGGCATGTGGGATCTTCCCGGACCGGGGCACGAACCCGTGTCCCGAACCCATGTCCCCTGCATCGGCAGGCGGACTCTCAACCACTGCGCCACCAGGGAAGCCCTGCATTTTTTTGTGTGTGGCATTTATTCCCAGGCCATAAGTTTTTTTGTTGTTGTTTTGTTTAATTAATTAATTAATTAATTTTTGGCTGCATTGGGTCTTCGTTGCTGCACGCAGGCTTTTCTCTAGTTGTGGCGTGCAGGGGCTACTCTTTGTTGCTGTGCGGGGACTTCTCATTGTGGTGGCTTCTCTTATTGTGGAGCATGGGCTCTAGGCGCACAGGCTTCAGTTGTTGTGGCACATGGGTTCAGTAGTTGTGGTGCATGGGCTCAGTAGTTGTGGCTCATGGGCTCTAAAGCGCAGGCTCAGTAGTTGTGGTGCATGGGCTTAGTTGCTCCGCGGCATGTGGGATCTTCCCAGACCAGGGCTCGAACCCATGTCCCCTGCATTGGCAGGTGGATTCTTAACCACTGTGCCACCAGGGAAGTCCCATAGGGCATAAGTTTTTATTTCTTCAGTTTCTTCTGGAATATCTTTTTCTTCCGTGCAACCTCTTCTTCTGGTTTAGTAACAATCTGCTCTTTTTCAGTAAAGATCATCTCAGTGTGGCAGGGAGAGCTCATGTATGGGTTGATCTGACCACGAGCTCTGTTAAGTCCTGTGCCGCATCTTGGGGGCTTTATTCACTTGGATGTGCTCAATGACCAGAGAATCTGCATTTAAGCCCTTAAGTTCAGCATTACTCTCTGCATTTTTGAGCATGTGCTGTCAAAATTCAGCACTCTTTTTGGGCCACTGACCCCGCGTCCAGCCCCACTGTTTGGCCTGGGCACACCTACTAACTCCACCATTGTAACAACGGAATGGCACACATTGCTTCTGTAAAGTGATATCCTTCAGATACTTGGTGGCTTTTTGGATATGCATACCCTTAACGGCCTGGACAGTTTCACCCGTGTTCTTAAAGTGAACACGAAGATTCGAACCTCTTGATTTGCATGGTTTTGTGGGGTTTTCTGGGTCAAGTGAATACCGAATCGTTTTTAGAGGTCACCTCAGGCAGCTTACCGGAAAAGGACCACCCTGGTAGGTCTTGTACCTGTTCTACAGGTGGGAGATATTGAGGTTCAAACTGTAAGTCATGTTCCCAAGATGGTATAGCTAGTAATTGGGTCTGGAACTCAGGTCAGCTTGATGTCAGAGCCTGAACTGTGACATTTCTTCTTTCCCAGCCCATTTCATTCCACCCTGGGGGTCTGGTTCTGTTGCCTCACACCTGGAACGTGATAATAGCTACCTGACCAGTTGCCTGTTCCCTGGGCCCTCCCCACCTCTCCTTGGCCTGCCCTTAATCATAAGGGCAACACTCCACAGGATTGCCTCCCTGCCCAAAATCTTGGTTGGCTCTGGTCAGGATCCAACCCAACCAATGTTTCAGGCGTGATGGCCTCCGCATTCAGTGTTTCAGGCTTGATGGTCTCCACGTTCACTTCTTGCCCCACTGCCCCCCTTCCCATTCCAGGCTGCATGCAGCTCTCCCAATCCATCCTCCACACCTCTGATCTTGTATTAAGTCCTGCGACTGCGGAGTTAGGCAGGGGCAAGGTCTGCCTGGTCATCCCTTTACCCGCTACTCACAGGAATCCCTTCCTCAGTAACACCCCTCTGCGCGAATGCCTCTGCTTCACGTGGCACCCTGGCCTCTCCGATCGCAGAACAGTTCTTCCCCACGTTGAACTGTTTGCCTGACCAGCTTCAGTCCAGCTTCTTCCAAGGACTCTTGGTTGCAAGTGATAGAAAATCAACTCCAACTGGCTTGAGCAAAAAGGGACTTCGTTGACCCAGGTCTTGAAAAGTCCAGGAGTAAAAGTGGCTCAGACATCACTGGATCCAGGATTCATCTCCAGCTGCCATCCCTTGGCTCTGCTTTCCTCTGAGTTGACTTTACTCTCAGGGAGGCCGTCTCCCTGCGGAGGCCCCAGCAGTTTCTGGCTTACATCCAACCAGCCTAGCAACCCAAGTGAAGTGAGAGGGCCTCTCCCAGGCTCGGTCTTAACTGGCTTCACTTGGATCATAGGCCCATCCCTGAACCAGTCACTGTGGCCAGGAGGATAGAATCAGACCTCAGTCATGTGCCCACCTCCTGGGGCAGGCGGGGAATCAGCTTCACCTGGACCAAAGGAAGATGGGAGTGTTACAGGCAGATGAAGAGGACATGGATGGTCACAGGTCTCAGCAACAGATATGCACCTCCCTGCCCTTGTCCATCAGCAGGAAGGGAATGCTTCCTCCCATGTTCCTGATGGGCTTGTCATTTCCTGGGCCATTTCTTCTCTGTATTTTGTGCTCTGGTCACTTACAGAAGGGTTTTGCAAAAGTCCTTCCTTCCATTGGCTTGGTGGGCCTCCCCTGCCTGTTCTCTCCCCCTGCTAGTGATGCGTGAGTTAACATGCGCAAATGCTTGGAACAGGGCTTGGCACCTAATAAGCCTCAGTCAATGTTAGCTGTTACTCTGTTGACTATTAATTCAAGCCCATTTATCCTTCCAGGCCTAAAGTTCGTTAGCTCTGATGGTGAATCTGGGCTCTGCCCTTCAGTGGTTGTGTGACCTTGTTATTTTGACTCTCATTTTCTTCGTCTGCAAAAGGAGGCAGGTCATCCCAACCCCCTGGGGTGGTTGTGAGAATTAAGTGAGACGAGATACAGCAGTGCTTGGTACAATGGTGGCAGCTAGTAAATAGTTATAATTTGTGCGGTTGTTATTACTACCATTACGAAACCTGTCCTGAACTTTGCAGTGAGAATTAATGTTTTCAAAGTGCTTTGATCCTGTTCTCTTGCTTTTTTTTTTTTTTTTTTTTTGCGGTACGCGGGCCTCTCACTGCTGTGGCCTCTCCCGTTGCGGAGCACAGGCTCCGGACGCGCAGGTTCAGCAGCCATGGCTCACGGACCCAGCCGCTCCGCGGCATGTGGGATCTTCCCGGACCGGGGCACGAACCCGTGTCCCCTGCATCGGCAGGCTGACTCTCAACCACTGCGCCACCAGGGAAGCCCTCTTGCTCTTTTTTCATTCTGCTTTGTGATGTGGCAGCGCTTTGGCTTTTCTGTCGGCCTCACTAGCCAGGGAGAGTCCAGAGGACAGGGCCAGTGGGTGTTTCATCATCCCGCTCCTCCTGGTACCTGGAAGGATTCAGGGTCTCGGTAAATTCCCAGCTCCCTCTCCTGAAAGCAAGGCTGTGAGCTGCCCAGGGGATCTCTGGCAGGCCCAGCTCAGCCTCTTCTCATGTCTGCAGGTGCGGGACTGGAAGGAGCAGGGCAGCAAGACCTTCATGTGTACAGGGCGCCCTGGCTGGCTCACCGTCTCACTGCGGGTTGGGAAGTACAAGAAGACACACAAAAACATCATGATCAACCTGATGGACATTCTGGAGGTGGACACCAAGAAACAGGTGAGAGTGCCATGGTTCCCTGGCTCTGGCAGTGGGTGGGGCACTGCCTCTGGTGCAGATGACTCACGGGGAGATGATTTTAGCCAAAGCCGTCCCAGAGTGGACAGGACCAAGGCCCTTGGTCATCACAGAAGGCTCTGCCCACCATTGCCATCCTCTAGAGCCTCACAGCTTTGGAAAAGAATGGTCATAGCCCCATCTCACAGGTGGGCAAAGTGAGAGCTCAGGGGGATTCTTTGATTATCTGCAATTCTACAGGAAGACAGGGATGGGGAAATCATGGGCAAAAATGAGAGATAAAAAGGAACCTATTTACCTCTTCCCAGTAAGGAAGCGTGCTAGTAAAAATTGGGCTGTGGAGGTGGCTCAGA
Source organism: Mesoplodon densirostris (assembly GCF_025265405.1). Classification (NCBI taxonomy): domain Eukaryota; kingdom Metazoa; phylum Chordata; class Mammalia; order Artiodactyla; family Ziphiidae; genus Mesoplodon; species Mesoplodon densirostris. The sequence continues at coordinate 47,473,361 of NC_082662.1, read as the reverse complement.
GGGTGGGCCTCGTTCCAAGCTTTCTGGGGACCCACTTGTTAATAGCCTTAGATGTGTGTATACTCTTTGGCCTATCTAGCATTTCTACTTCTTGAAACCGGGCTCAAGGAAAAGGGAAATAAACTTAAATCAAAAACAACTCAGAGAGAGAGATTGTATTATGGCTTTGTTTTTAATCAAAGACAACACAATATCGAATAGTAGTGAGTTGTTAAATATGGTATATCCACGTGATGGCATTTTGTTGTGACACCTTGGCCAAGTTGCTTAATTTCCCTGTGCCTTTTTTTTCCTTAACAGCTTTCTTGACATATACCTGACATACAATAAACTGCATGTAAAATGTACAATTGATAATAAAATTTGACATTTGTATGCACCTGTGAAACCATTACCACAATCAAGACAATGAACCATCACCCCAAAGTTTCTTCATGCCACTTTGTAATCCCTTCCTCAGATTCCTCCCTGCCTCTTTTCCCCACATCCCTAAGCAAATAATGACCTGCTTTTCATCACTATAGATTGGTTTGTATTTAGAGTTTTATATAAATAGAATCATGCATTATGTACTCTCTTTTATTTTGTCTGGCTTCTTTCACTCAGCGTAATTATTCTGAGATTCATCCATGTTGAAGCATGTATCAGAAGCACATTCTGTTTTTATATATATTGTATATATATATATATATATATATATCTCACAGTTTGTTTATTCTTTCACTTATTGATGGATATTTGGGTTGTTTCCAGTTTGGGGCTGTTACAAGTAAAGTGGCAAGGAGCATTTGTATATAGTCATTGGGTGGACATATGCTCTTTTTTCTTTTGGGTAAATACCTGGCAGTGGAATAGCTGGGTCATATGGTAGGTGTATGGTTAACTTTTTAAGAAACTGCCAAATTATTTTCCGAGGTAGTTGTATCATTTACATTCCCGCAAGTATTCCAGTTGTTCCATATCATTGTAAACTTGCTATGGTTAGTCTTAATTTTAGCCATTCAGTTGGTGTATAGTAGGTATCTCAGTGTGGTTTTAACTTGCATTTTCCTAATGACTAATGAACGATATTGGGCATCTTTTCATGTGCATATTTGCCCTTTGTATATCTTTGATGAAGTGCTTGTTCAAGTCTTTTGCTAAAAATTTTTAATTGGGTTGTTTGTTTTCTTACTAGAAACAAGACCTTCATCATATATACAATTTGTCAATATTTTCTCCCAGGCTTTGGCTTGTCTTTTAAAACCCAGAAATTTTTAATTTTGAGGAAGTCGGATTTAGTAATTTCTTTTATAGCTTGTGCTTTTGACATTTTATTTAAGAAATCTTGCCCTACTCCATGTCACAAAGGTTTTCTCTTCTGTTTTCTTCTAGCAGTATTATATTTTTTAGGGTTTACATTTAGAACTATGATCCATTTTGAGTTAATTTTTGCATATGATGTGAGATATGGGTCCAAAAAACTTTTTTTTGCACGTGGATTTCCAATTGTCCCAGCCTCTTTTGTTGAAAAGACAACCCTTTCTCCACTGAATTGCCTTTGCACCTTTGTTGAAATCAGTTGTCCATATACACAGGTCTGTTTCTGGACTCTGCTGTTCTATTGATCTATTTGCCCATCTGTATGCCAAGAACACACTGTCTTGATTACTGTAGCTTTATAATAAAAAGTCCAAAAGAATGAGTTGGGAAGTATTCCTTCCTTTTCACTTTTCTGAAGGAGTTTGTATAGAATTTGTATTACTTCTTTAATAATTAGTGGAATTAACCAGTGAAGCCATCTGGGCCTGGAGTTCTGTTTGTGAGCAAGTTTTTAACAACAAGTTAATTTTTTTAAATAGATATAGGGCTCCTCAATTTATTTGTTTCTTCTCAGTGAGCTTTGGCAGTTTGTGTCTCTAAAGGTATTTGTCCATTTCACTAAGTTGTATAATTGATTGACATAAGGTTATTCATAATATTCCCTTACTGTCCTGTGAACATCTGTAGAATCTGTAGTGATGTCATGTCTTTCATTCCTGATACTGGTCATTTTGTGTCTGCTTTCTTTTCTTCCTGAGCAGTCTGGCTAGAGGTTAATTAGTTTTACTGATCTCAGAGAACTAGCTTTTGGTTTCATTGATTGATCTTTCTTTTTGTTTGTTTGTTTTCTATTTCACTTACTTCTACTTTGATTTTTGTTAATTTCTTTCTTTGGCTGACTTTGGGTTTAATTTTACTCTTCCTTGTCTAGTTTTTTTTTTTTTTTTTTTTTTTTTTTGGTATGCGGGCCTCTCACTCTTGTGGCCTCTCCCGTTGCGGAGCACAGGCTTTGGATGCACAGGCTCAGCGGCCATGGCTCATGGGGCCAGCCGCTCCGTGGCATGTGGGGTCTTCCCGGACCGGGGCACGAACCCGTGTCCCCTGCATCAGCAGGCGGACTCTCAACCACTGCGCCACCAGGGAGGCCCCTTTGTCTAGTTTTTTAAGGTGACAGCTGAGGCCATTGAATTAGACCTTTCTTTTTTTTTTTTAATATAGATGTTTAGTGCTATAAATTTCCACCTAAGCACGGTTTTAGAGCCATCCCCAAATCTGATATCTTACCTTTTCATTTTCATTCAGTTCAGACTACTTTCTTGTTTCCTTTTTTTTTTTTTTGCGGTACGCGGGCCTCTCACTGCTGTGGCCCCTCCCGTTGCGGAGCACAGGCTCCAGACGCACAGGCTCAGCGGCCATGGCTCACGGGCCCAGCCGCTCCGCGGCACGTGGGACCCTCCCGGACTGGGGCATGAACACGTGTCCCCTGCATCGGCAGACGGACTCTCAACCACTGCGCCACCAGGGAAGCCCTCTGGTTTCCTGTTTGATACCTGCTTTGACCCAGAGGTTTTTTAGAAGTATGTTATTTAGTTTCCAAATATTTGGGATTTTCCAGAGATCTTTCTGTTACTGATTTCTAATTTAATTTAGTTGTTGTCAGAAAACATACTTTATATGATTAGAATGCTTTTCAACTTATTGAGACATACTTTATGGCCCAGAATATGGTCTACTTGGTAAGTGTTCCTTGTGCCTTTTAAAAAAAAATGTGTATTCTGCTGTTTTGGGGTGATGTGTACTGTGTCAATTAGGTCAAATTGGTTGATAGTGTTGTTCAAGTCTTCTATATCCTTATGAATTTTCTCTTTACTTATTCCATCAATTCTTGAAAGGGGGATATTGAAATCTGCCTGTGATTGTAGATTTGTTTATATCTCTTGAACTTCTTTCAGTTTTTGCTTCATGTAATTTGAAGCTCTGTTATTAGGTATATAAATGTTTGGGATTTTTATGTCCTCTTGATTAATTGATCTCTTTTTTTAAATAAATTTATTTATTTTTGGCTGCATTGGGTCTTCATCGCTGCACGTGGGTTTTCTCTAGTTGCAGCGAGCAGGGGCTATTCTTTGTTGCGGTGCGTGGGCTTCTCATTGTGGTGGCTTCTCTTGTTGCGGAGCACAGGCTCTAGGCATGCAGGCTTCAATAGTTGCGGCATGCATGCTCTAGAGGGCAGGCTCAGTAGTTGTGGCGTACAGGCTTAGTTGCTCCGCAGCATGTGGGATCTTCCCGGACTAGGGCTCGAACCCATGTCCCCTGCATTGGCAGGCAGATTCTTAACCACTGCGCCACCAGGTAAGCCCAATTGATCTCTTTATCATTGTGAAATGACCTTTTTTAACAATTTGTTTTATTGAAGTATAGTTGATTTACAATGTTGTGTTAATTTCTGCTGTACAGCAAAGTGATTCAGTTATACATGTATATATTCTTTTTCATATTCTTTTCCATTATGGTTTATCACAGGATATTGACTATAGTTCCCTGTGCTATACAGTAGGACTTGTTGTTTATCCATCCTATGTATAATAGTTTGCATCTGCTAATCCCAAACTCCCAATCTTTCCCTCCCCCACCCCACCTCCCCCTTGGCAACCAGAAGTCTGTTCTTTATGTTTGTGAATCTGTTGTTTCGTAGACATGTTCATTTGTGTCGTAGTTTAGATTCCACATATAAGTGATATTATATGGTATTTGTCTTTCTCTCCCTGACTTACTTCACTTAGTATGATAATCTCTAGGTCCATCCATGTTTCTGCAAATGGCATTATTTCATTCTTTTTTATGGCTGAGTAATATTCCAATGTATATATATACCACATCTTCTTTATCCATTCATTGTCAGTGGACATTTAGGTTGTTTCTATGTCTTGACTATTGTAAATAGTGCTGCTATGAACATAGGGGTGCATGTATCTGTGAAATGACCTTTTCTATTACTAGTTATATTCTTTGCCTGGAAATCTACTTTGTCTGATATTAATGAAGCCACTCCAGCGTTTTTTGACTAAGTGGTGACATGGTGTATCTTTTTCCATCATTTTCCTTTTTTTTTTTTTTTTTGGTGGTACGCGAGCCTCTCACTGTTGTGGCCTCTCCCGTTGCGGAGCACAGGCTCCGGACGCGCAGGCTCAGTGGCCATGGCTCACGGGCCCAACCGCTCCGCAGCATGTGGGATCTTCCCGGACCGGGGCACGAACCCATATCCCCTGCATTGGCAGGCGGACTCTCAACCACTGCGCCACCAGGGAAGCCCCATCATTTTCCTTTTAATCTATTTGTATCTTTATAGTTAAAGTGTTTCTTGTAGGCAGCATATAATTAAGTCTTGCTTTTTTATCCAATCTGACCATTTCTGCCTTTTAATTCAGATTTAAGACCATTTACATTTAATGTTATTATTGACACGGTTTGGTTTAAACTTGTTGCCTTGCTCTTTGTTTTCTATTTGTCTCATTTGTTCTTTGTTCCTTTTTTCTTTTTTTCTGTCTGCTTTTGGATTACTGAATAATTTTTATGATTCTGCCGTAGCTCTTTTGTTGACTTACTAGCTATAAGCCTTTGTTTTGTTATTTTAGCCGTTGTTTTAGGATTTATGGTATACACTTTCCTTGTCACCCTCTACCTTCAAGTGATGGTATCCCATTTCATGTACAGTATAAGACTCTTAGAATAATATGCTTCCATTTCTCTTCTTTCCACCTTTGTGCTATTGCTGTCATCCTTGTACTTTTATACATGTTACAGACCCCACACTACATTATGGTTGTTATTAAGTTATCTTTTAAAGAAATTTAAATAATAAGAAAAATCTTATATACTTACCCATATAGTTACCATTTCTTCATTCCGTTTTGTAGATATGTATTTCCATCTGTTTCATGTTCCTTCTGCCTGAAGAACCTCCTCTGACATTTCTTATAGTGATTTTGCTGGTGATGAATCTTTCAGCTGTTGTATGTCTGAAATAATTTATTTTGTCTTCATTTCTTTTCCAACTTGTGTTGTGGTAAGATACACATAACAATGACCATCTTAACCACTTTTAAGTGTGCAGTTCAGTGGTATTAAATATATGCACCTTGTCATTCAGCCATCACCACCACCCATCCCCATGACTCTTTTCTTCTTGTAAAATGGAAACTATATCCATTCAACAATAACTCCCCATTCTTCCCTCCCCCCAGACCCTGGCAACCATATTCTACTATCTTTCTATGATTTTAACCACTCTAAGTAACTCATGTAAATGGAATCATACAATATTTGTCTTTTTGTGACTGGCTTATTTGACTTAGCATAATGTCTTCAAGGTTCATCCATGTTGTAGCATATTGCAGAATTTTCTTACTTTTTAAGGCTGAATAATATTCCATTGTATGTACATAGCACATTTTGCTTATCCACTCATTCATCCATGGACACTTGGGCTGCTTCTATGTTTTAGCTATTGTGAATAATGCTGCTATGAACATGGGTGTACACATAGCATTTCAAGACGCTGCTTTCAATTATTTTGGGTATATACCCAGAAGTGGAATTGCTGGATCACATGGTAGTTCTATTTTTAATTTTTTGAGGAACAGCCATACTGTTTTGCATAGTGGCTGCACCATTTTAACATCCCCACCAACAGTGCACAAGGGTTTTAATTTTTCCAAATCCTCACCAACACCTGTTATTTTCTGTTTTTGTTTTGTTTTTAATAATAGCCATCTTAATGGGTATGAGGTTGCCTTCATTTTTGAAAGATATTGTCAGAGGGCATGGAACTCCAGGTTGACAGTTTTTTTCCTTCAGTACTTTAAAGATGCTCCAGTGTCTTTTTTTTTTTTTAATAAATTTATTTATTTATTTTATTTTTGGCTGCATTGAGTCTTTGTTGCTTCATGCGGGCTTTCTCTAGTTGCGAGCAGGGGCTACTCTTCATTGCAGTATGAGGACTTCTCATTGTGGTGGCTTCTCTTGTTGCGGAGCACAGGCTCTAGGTGCGTTAGCTTCAGTAGTTGTGGTACACAGGCTCAGTAGTTGTGGCTCCTGGGCTCTAGAGCACAGGCTCAGTAGTTGTGGTGCACGAGCTTAGTTGCTCTGTGGCACGTGGGATCTTCCTGGACTAGGGCGTGAACCCGTGTCCCCTGTGTTGCCAGGCAGATTCTCAACCACTGTGCCACCAGGGAAGCCCTCCAGTGTCTTCTTGCTTGCGTTATTTCTAACAAGAAATCTCTCATCCTTATCTTTGTCCCTCTGTATGTAACTTATCTTTTTCCTCTGGCTACTTTTAAGATTTTATCTTTATAACTAGTTCTGAGCAATTATTACAGTGTGCTGTGGTATAGTTTTCTTCATAATTCTTGTGCTCGGGAGTCATAATCTTTCATCAAATTTGAAATTTTGGGGGTCATTATTTCTTCAAATATTTTTCTTTCCCTTCCTCTCTCTCCTTTGAGGACTGCTGTTACACATATGTTGGGCCACTTGAAGTAGTTCTACAGCTCAGCTCACTGAGCTGAATGAACAGCAGTTCATTAAAGGTTTTTTTCCTCTGTGTGTTTCATCTTGGATAGTTTCTATTGCTGTGTATTTAAATTCATCACTCTTCTTCTGCAGTGTCTAATTTGCTGTCAGTTCCAACCAGTGTATTTTTCATCTCTAACATTGTGGTTTTCATTTCTAGAAGTTTGATTTGGATCCTTTTACTGCCTTTTAAATGTCTGTACTTAACTTTCTGAACATAGGGAATACAGTATCAATAATTATTTTAATGTCCTTGTTTGCTGATTTTAATATCTGTGTCAATTCTGGGTCTGTTTTATCAAAACAGATTGATTGATTATTCTCATTATGGGTTGAATTTTCCTGCCTCTTTGCATGCCTGGTGAACTTTGATTGGATTCTAGGCATCATGAATTTTACCTTGTGTGGGGTGCTGGATATTTTTATACCCCTGTAAACCTTAGTGAGCTTTGTTCTAAGATAGAGCCGAGTTACTGAGAAACAGTTTGATCCTGTTTGGTGTTGATTTTTCAGGTGGGCCTGGAGCAGCATGTAATCTAGGGGCAATTATTCCCCGCTGCTCAGGCAAGAATATTCTGAGTACTCTACCCAGTGCCCTGGGAGTCATGAAGTTTTCCAGTCTGGCTTGTGGGAACAGATACTATTTCCTGCCCTGTGTGAGCCCCTGGCACTGTTACCTGCCAGGCTCTTCCCCTGGCCTCAGCCTCTGATAATTTCGTCCTGTGTATGCACCAATCAGTACTCAGTTGAATACTCAACGGGCACTCTTCGCAGTACTTCAGAGTTTTCTCTCTGCAGTTCTCTCCTCTCCAGTACTCTGTCCTGCAGACTCTATTCACCTTGGTCTTCTAGGGCCCTTGACTCAGAGTCCACTGGGCTCTCCCTTCCTGCACTGCCTAACTCCAGGGAGTTAGCTGGGGCATTCATAGAGCTCACCCTGTTTGTTTCCTGTCAGCAATCATTAACTTCGCTGCCTGATGTTTACTGTGTTGAAAACTCCTGTTTCATATATTTTGTCCTTTTTTTCTCCAGGCAGCAGGTTAAACTGGTTCTTTTCGCTCCATCTTGACTGAAAGCAGAAGTCCTCTTGATGGCGTATTCGTGTGTCCATTAAAAATCATGTTTTGGGCTTCCCTGGTGGCGCAGTGGTTGAGAGTCCACCTGCCGATGCAGGGGACACGGGTTCGTGCCCCGGTCCGGGAAGATCCCACATGCCGTGGAGCAGCTGGGCCTGTGAGCCATGGCCGCTGAGCCTGCGCCTCCGGAGCCTGTGCTCCGCAATGAGAGAGGCCACAACAGGGAGAGGCCCGCGTACCACAAAAAAAAAAAAAAAAAAAAAAAAAAAAAATCATGTTTTTTTTTAAGCATAAACTTTTTTTTTAATTATTATGTGTAACATAGGCAAAATTACTTAAGTCAATAAATTTTTAAGGATTTCCTTTTACTGCTGGTCACCTCAGTTCCTCCAGTGTTTGGGTCATAATCTTCAAGATAGCCCTTTCAAAAAGAATTTTTGCTCAATACACAGTTGTCTTGTCAGTCAGTCCACAATTCTTTTAGCTGGGCTTCTTTGATCTACAGTGGAATATGGACACACTACAAAATTCCCCACCTGTAATCTTTGGGATCCAATTTCCCCAAGCAGTTTACTTTAGGACCGTGTTTAGGGTCAGAGGGGATGAATCTTCCTGGTTCTGAATTTTACACACCCTAGAAAAAGAGAAGCATTAGTTCCTATTGAAGATTATGTCAAATTGAATAGTATGAGAAACTACAGGAATACTGTATCGGTAGAAATACCAGGTCTAACATGCACAAAGCCAAGAAAACCAATGATGCCAGATACTGAATTAATATTGCCCTGTCCTTTGAACAAAAATCATGTTTTCCAGGAGGATTTAATGACAAGGGATCATGTCACGGTATAGCATTAAATTTTTTTAAAAAAGTCTGTGTTATGTGTGTTTGCATTTGTGGGCGTGTGTGTGTGTGTGTTGTATTAAAACATAAAAGTAGTAATATAGATATGCATGGGAAAAGACTGAAAGGAGATATACTCCAGTATTAACATTGATAACTTGGAAGAACTAGGATTAATGATTTTTGTCTTCTTCGTATATGCTGTTTCTTCCAAATAAATGAGTATTTCTTCTTCTAGAAGAAGAATAAACTAAGTATTAAATATAAAGGTATTTGAAAGAACAAGATTAAACACTATCTAACCCAGCACGAGAAACCCCATTCACTGTAACTAAAGGTGGTGGAATGCTCTGGAAAGAGGCTGTAAAGCCCATATAGGAATCCCCATGTTGATTGTTTGGGAAGGTCTGGGATAACACCTTCTGCAGACAGAAGCCCCCATTAGGCCTGGCAGCCTCCTTGTGACCCAGGGTCTCTCTTCTGTGTCAGCAGATTGTCCGCGTGGAGCCCTTGGTGACCATGGGTCAGGTGACTGCCCTGCTGACCTCCATTGGCTGGACTCTGCCTGTGTTGCCCGAGTTGGATGACCTCACAGTGGGTGAGAAATCAGACAGATTTCATCAGAGCTGAGGAACCTCGGCCCACCTTCCTTCAGGTCCAGGAGTCACCACTGTCCCATCTGTGACGGATGTCACCCTGTCTCGTCCAGCACCAAAGACAGGGCACTCACTGCCTGTCAGTCCATGTCTGAACAGCTTACGTTATCAGCATGCACTTTTCGATCGGTGGTTGGAACCTGCTTCCCTGTGACTTGCATCCATCGCTCCAGTTCTGCCCCGTGAAACACACAGAATAAGTCTAGTCTCTCCTTCCGTAGGATTCGAGGTCCCAGAGCCTTTTCTTCTCCAGGGGAAACACCTTCAGGTCCTTTAACTGTTCCCAAGGGACACGGCTTCCCCCACCCAACCAACCCTCTTTTCATCAATGTCCCTGCTGAAATGAATGTGCACAGACAGGTTTCTAGGTTGGGTCTGGCCAGAGGTGATGGCGTGAGCGCCCTTGACGGGGTCTCCCACCCATCTTCCACCTCTAAGCAAGCCCTCATGCCCACATCTTAGGCCCTCCTTCTCTCTCCTGCTCTCTACATCCATAGAGATGGGAAATCTCCCCTAAGATCTGCCAGCCCTGTCATGCCTCCTTCATGCTCTGAGTTTCCCCAGCTCCAGCGAGGTGTCCTTTTCCCAGCTCTCCCCAACCCCCTTCCAGCTCTGCCTGGCTAATGCACATGTCTCTGCAGGGGGATTGATCATGGGCACAGGCATCGAGTCTTCATCCCACAAGTATGGCCTGTTCCAGCACATCTGCACTGCCTACGAGCTGGTCCTGGCCGATGGCAGCTTTGTGCGATGCACACCGGTGAGTTCAGAGTTGGGGGATGCCCCCACCAGCCTGCTCTGGGCATTAAAGACCCCTGGGAGGTGGCTCCCCTGGGGGTGCTTCATTTCAAATACACCTGTCCAGTCTGGGTCTGTATCCATAATAATAACAGATTTATGTAGCCCCTGATATGTGCTCAGATACTGTTGTAAATGCCTCATGTATATTAAGGCATTTAATTGTTAAACAACTTTATGAGGTGGGTACTATTATTAGACACATTTTACAGATAGGAAACTAAAGCACAGAGAGGTTAATGAACTTGCCCAAGATCACACAGCTAGTAAATCCCACACGGCTGGGATTCAAACCCAGCTTATCGGGCTCCCAAGTCAATGCCCTTAGCAGTTCATGTCACCATACTGTCTTGAAGTCAGGCCCAAGCATCAACATTCTATGCCAGTGGTGAGGTGTAACCAACAGTAATCAGAGGGGCGGTTTTGGAGAAATAAAAGGCAATTCCACGGCCCAAAGTAGGATGCAAACAGTTACGGAGCAGGACAGATGGAAACTTTAAATAAACTCAGATCTCACTGAGCATATCTAAGGAGCCCCTGGGATGGGAGGAACAGTGTGATCCTTTAGAAGTGAATGTTTCCGGGCTTCCCTGGTGGCGCAGTGGTTGAGAGTCCACCTGCCGATGCAGGGGACGCGGGTTCGTGCCCCGGTCTGGGAGGATCCCGCGTGCCACGGAGCAGCTGGGCCCGTGGGCCATGGCTGCTGGGCCTGCACATCCAGAGCCTGTGCTCCACGGCGGGAGAGGCCGCAGCGGTGGGAGGCCCACGTACCGCAAAAAAAAAAAAAAAAAAAAGTGAATGTTTCTGAGAGCCACCAGAGTTGTTGGCCTCACAGAGTCCAGGGCAGGACTGCAGGCTTGAGAGCTCTGGTCTGGACAAGATAGACCTCTTTCAGGATTCACACCAGTTCAGCACCTTTCCCGAAACGCTCGCTGGTCCCTGCCTTCTAACCTGTTTATTATGAGCAGAGAAAGGAGACAGGCATTCATGAATTACTTCCCTGCTCTGAGGTCCAGTTTCCTCATCTGGCAAATGCGTTGTCAGGAGGAGAACGTAGATGCCGTATATTAAGCTCCTAGCACAGAGCCGGGCGTGCAGCGGACACCTGGTTATTACTGCTGTGAGCTGACGGTGTGATCAGGCGGTGGCCCAGATGGGCATCGGGTGGCCCATGTCCGCTGTTGCAGAGACTTCTGCCAACCTGCTGCAGAGCTCCCCTGCTCCATCATGGCCCTCACCCCACCACCTCGCTGCACCCACCACACCAGCACCAAGGGCGTTCAGCGTGAGCAGAGACCATGCAGGACTGTCCTCTCCGTAAAGCCTGGACAAGGCTAGACTTCTTCACAAGGAGCTTTATTAGAATCAAAGAAGCTGCCTTAGAACGGCCAGATGAAAAGTTGTTTGTCTCCAAGACAAATACCAAAACAAGAAAATCATGAGGTTAGAAGGAGGGTCGCTGGATCAGGTGTCAGGCGGCCTTGCCTGAGCCCGACATCGCTGCACTGAATTGGGGGGAAGCCTTGGGTGAGCCATTGTCCCCTCTTGGAGCCTCACTCTCCTTAGCCATTCAAGCAGGAATGTTAATGCTCTCCCTGGACTGTGGTTGGGGAGCGGGGAATGCACAGCTAACGGAATGGGAAAGGCTTTGTAAGTTTCAGTAATGGCCCATTTTAATGTCCCCTGGCTACCTTGACCCTCATTAAGGGTTCATCTCTCTCTAGCCTGGCCTGGGACCCCTGGCCCTTGGTCCCTCATTTTAGGACTCTGGGCAGAGCTGGTCCTGGCCTCTTCCTGGGTAGCCTGTGGTCCAGGGGCTGTGCCCAGGTGGAGGAGAGAGGATGTACTCTCCCTGAGCATCCCTGATACAGAGGGCAGTGTAAGGTCAAATGTCATGCTGAAGCTGCAGGGGGAGGACTGAGGCCCAGAAAGTGCAGTTGCGAGGTCCTTGTTCAAGTTGACACAGATAGTGCCAGGACAGGGATTTAGCCCAGGCCCTGCGTCCTCTGCGCCCCGCTGATGACTCACTGCAGCGCGGGGTTTGGGGGTCAAACATTCAGCATGTGTCCACTCCGCCTCACAGTCGGAAAACTCAGACCTGTTCTACGCTGTGCCCTGGTCCTGTGGGACCCTGGGCTTCCTGGTGGCCGCCGAAATCCGCATCATCCCCGCCAAGAAGTACGTCAAGCTGCGGTTTGAGCCGGTGTGCGGCCTGGAGGCCATCTGTGACAGGTTCACCCGTGAGTCCCAGCGGCAGGAGAACCACTTCGTGGAAGGGCTGCTGTACTCCCTGGAGGAGGCCGTAATCATGACGGGGGTCATGACGGATGAGGCAGAGCCTGGCAAGGTAGGCCTGGAGGAGGAGGGCCTGGACGGGCTGGGATGGAGCCTCATTCCCCACCCTGACCCTGGCAGCCACGCTCTTTGAGGCTGCGACCTGGGTCAGCCCACCTGGGCAGCAGGAGCTATGGTCAGCCGTCTTAGGCTGTGACCAAAGTATCCATTTACTCTGCCCCTACCATCTGCCTGGTGACGTGTGTGTCTCTTGATAGGCGTACTCTTTGATCCTCACAGTAACCCCATTTTATAGATGAAGAAACCAAGGCTCCAAGAGGCCATGTAAACTTCCACAAGATGACAAAGCCAAGATTTGAGTAATGGATTTGATGCCTCAGAATCCAGATTCACACCCCTTCAGCGTACACTGTGTAATTTTTAATAGCCGTTCTTTCTCCATTGAGAAAGGATTTGTGCTTATTATGAGAGGCTTGGAAAGTGTACAGAAGTAAAAGGAAAGAAAAGACTCCACCTATAAATATGACCCAATCCAGTTCTTGCTAATGTGTTTGATAGATTTGTTTCCTCTCTTTTCGATGCACAGATTTTTTTAAAGCTTTTACAAAAGTAGTATAACAATGTTGAAATATATAAAGAAAAAGTTAAAGTGCATCTCTTCACCCAAGCATGCTCCCAGGGTAACCACTTGTAACACTGCACTCTTCAAGGCCTGTGCCTGTGCGTGCGCATGTACGCGTGTGTACATGCCCACGCCCTCGTTTTATCCCATGCTTTCTGTTGTTGCCTGTAATTAGCCTAACTCATTGCTTCCCGATGAGCATTTATTTTGCTTAAAATGTTTTGCTCTTACAAGTAACATTGCATTGAAGATTCTCTTGCATCTATCCTTGGCCTCTTGTGCATGCATTTCTGTAGGATTGAGTCCAAAAAAAGGAATTCCTGACCCAAGGGGTTTGAATATATTAAATATTGATAGATATGACCAGTGACCTGCCAGAAATGTGTGCTTTTGTCCACTTCCAGCGACGCAGTCGTGTGTGAGAATACCTTTCCCCCACCTCCTTGCCAGTGCTGGATAGCATCATTCTTTCATTTTTGCCAATCTGATAGGGTTAAAAATAGTAGCTCGTTTTATTTTTCAGTTCTCAGGTACTTTCAAGGTTACCATCTCTTTGCACAGCGTTTCGGTTTGTTTGTCTTCAGCTGTGATCACCTGTTCAAATTTGTAGTTTCTGGTTTAATGTGATAAGCATTTCTACATATCGTTACATTACCTTCATGTTTAATGACTGCAGAAACATTGCAGTGAGCAAATGCCCTATCATCTACTAAACCACTGCCCCATAGTTGGAAATTAAAGTTGCATCCAGTTTTTCATCATTTTAATTAATGTAGCAGTAGACATCTTTTGTCTATAATTTGAATAACACCTTCAAGTAGAATTCGTACAACAAAGCATAGGCACTTTTAAGGCTCTTGATCTATCCCTATATACTTAAAGCATTTTAAAATCAAAAAGGACTCAAAAATCATCTGATACAATTCCCTCTCCAAATAAGGAACGGAGGCCCAGAAGGGGAAAGAGGCTCCTCTGAGGACCCACAGCAAGCATGAGGCAGATTGAAGTTTGGGTCTCTGACTCCTGGTTGGGTGTTTGTTCCCCGCCATACCAGCTTCTAGAATTTGGCATCATCTGCAAACTTTGATCGAGCACCATTCTTTATGGGTCATTAGTGGGCACTGGAGGATGGGGATCCTGGAGCAGGAGTGGGACTTCAGACACTGAGCCCAAATGTTCTGGTGTCCCCAGGCCCTGGCTCTGCCTGAGCTCAGGTCGGGCCAAAGCCCAGGCAGTGTGTCACTCTGAACCTAGTCACCTGGCAAGGAGGTCTCGTCCAGGGGTTTTCCACCTTGTCTGAGATGTTCCTCTGGAGGCTGCCAGTGGTGATAAGCTAAGGGCCGGGACCAAGGGGTATCACCACCCGCTTTGTACTGAAAGTCATCTCTTTGATGTATTAGATGCCACCTAAGGTTGCAGTTGGGCAAAAGGGATTGTACAGCTTTTAAATTGTTTGAACACTCTGACCAGTTCCCTTATTTCCCAGGAAGACCAAGGTTTTCCCCAGAGGCTTGCCTGGTATCAGTGGCAGAGGGGCCAGGCCTCGAGCCACAGACTTTTGCAAAGTGTTCCCATGATGCCGGATGAGAACGGGGCCTGGGGCCGCGGGAGAGTGATGGGTGCCAGAGGCCTGTGCATGTTTCATCGGAAGAGCATTTCTCCCAAACATGCCTGTTTGGCAGGCTGCTCAGGCATTTGTCCCTGCGTGCCCAGGCACTGTCCACCCTGGGAGAAGGCAGCCACCCCGTTTTACAGGGGAGCCCGGAGATAGGAAGTGGCTTGTTATCTAAGTGCTTGGATTGGAACTGGAACTCCTGCCGCCTCTTGGCTGCCACGGCTGCTATATGCCCCAGGAGAGACGTGCCATCCAGGTTCTTTATCATGTCCCAGGCTTCTCTGGCACAAAGAGTTACCGATGAGTCCATGAACACCAGGAGTGCCTGTATCCAGGTTCCCCCGAGTCTCGGGTTCATCAGGCAGCTGGTGCCACTGCCGGTGTGTGACCAGGTCCACCTAGGGTTACATCAAGTTGCTCTGTTCCTGTTAGATCTGACTCCCCTTTGCATTCGCAGGTGGAGGCCAGCCTGTGGTGACTTCTTCCCCGCCCTGCACTATCCACACTCTAACTGACTTGGACAAGCAGGCTCTTTAGCCCGTTTCCTGGTACTTTGTGGCCTGGTTTCCCCACTGCAGAGTGGCCTAGCAGCAGAGTGGCCTGCACACAGCGGTGACCCCCAGATGGGCTGCAAGTGTTGGCTGCCAGAGGTGGAGGGCAGAGGTTGCCTGGCTCCAGGGTGGAGGGAGCTGCCGAGGGCTGGGTGCAGTGAGAGGGCCGGGAACTGAATACCGTGCCCCTGTTGTGGGCAGGCCCTGTGCTTGGCACTTCCTGCATTATCTCTTGTAGTCTCTCTAACCATTTTGCCTGTACTGAAAATGAGGCTCAGAGAGGCTAAGTAACCTGCCAGGATCAGCCTAGTGCATTAAAAGTGGAGACAGCAAATCAGCAAACAGTAGGCACACAGCAGTCCCATTTATATAAATCTGTGTGTGTGTGAAAATAAAACCTAATGAATACACATCAGTTTTTAGCAGTTCCCCCTGAAGGATGAGGCTACAGGGGCATCTCTCAGGTTATACATTACTGCAGTGTCTGAAGTTTTCACAAGGCGCGTACGTTGCTTTTAGAATCGGGAAAAAAGTTAATAGTTTTTTTTTTATATATATAATGCCCACATTCTAGAACCCACCATTCAAGGTTCTCTGCCATCCGCCTTGGCCTTCTTTTGCAACATGGAATGTGCTTGAGTCCTTGCCTTGCCTTTTGCCAGCCTTGTGACCTCGGGTAGTCCCTTCAACCTTGATGATTCTTTCTCCTGGTTAGTGAAGCAGGGACAGCCCTTCTGTGCAAGGTCATGGAGGAGAGAAAGAAGGGATGTGTGCAAGGTCATGGAGGAGATAATGAATGTATGCAAAGTCAGGGAGGGGACAAAGAGTGAATACGCCGGGTACTGGTGCTGCCTGCCTGGAGTGTGGGCACTTAGCCTGTGCTGTGATTATTCTCCAGCCACTCTGGGCTTGCTTACTTCTTGCCTCTGCTCCTGTCTTTCCCTCCCTGATGGTCCCCTGGCAACATTCTACCTCTCCTACGTGGCCTCCACTCTCCGCTTCCTCCTGTCCCTTTGCTGGGTGTGATCTCACCTGCCCCACAAAAGTCGGGCGCCTCTCCCACCCCAAGAGAAGCTGGTATGACATGGGCCCGAGCGTCTGAAGTGTGTGTGTATGTAATTTCTAATAGGCCCAAAGATCTCCCACAAAGTATTTATCTTTATTGCCATTTTACATGTGAAGAAACAAGCTCAAAGTGTCCTGCGCCAGGTCACACAGCTAGTGGGTGACGGCCAGGGTCTGGCCTCGGCCGCCCAACCTGAAGCCCATGACCCTTCCGGGTTGCTGCCCTGCCTGTCTCCAAAAGCATCGGCCCACAGTTCCTTTCATGGGTGAGGAAGCTGAGGCTCAGAGAAGCTAAGTCATCCCAGGGCACACAGTAGATAGAGTCCTGAACCATTTAGGGCTGAAGAAAACACCAGCTAAATATATGATTTAGGCTTGGAGACCATGGGGCCCAGTGCCAGGGAAGACTGTAGCTTTACTGTGAGCTTCCTCCGTTGATGGTGGCTGCGTGGGGGGAGCGCTGTGGCCAGAGGATGTGGAGCTTGGTCCAGGGCAGCAGGGAAAGCACCGTGGTCAGTTAGTGCTGTCGGCTGTGGGACCCAGTGGGGAGGATGACCCACGCTCAGTGTTCGTGCCGACGCTGGCCTCGTGGGAGGGAGGTGGGGAGGAACACGCCTGTATGGAGCGCTGCACTGTGGCCTACGGCGACAGACACCAGCACTTCAGTTCTCTCACCGAGGAGGAGTAGCAGGCTGAGCTCTCGAGCCTGTCAGGAGTTCGCTGTCGGGCCCTGGGCTCACCACTTAACCTCTGTGAGCTTCTCTCTCTGCTAGAGAATGCTGGCTCTGCGCATTAACCTCGCCCGGCTTTCAAGAGCCTCCGAGGCAATAATAGACATGAAAGAGCTCTGGAGAGGCCAGGAGTGCGGAACAGAAGCCAGGTATCACTGTTACAGCCCAATGGCATTGGGACTTGCCTGTGGCCTGACACAGTGCCCTCTGTCATTGCAGCTGAATAGCATTGGCAACTACTACAAGCCGTGGTTCTTCAAGCACGTGGAGAACTACCTGAAGACAAACCGCGAGGGCCTGGAGTACATCCCCTTGAGACACTACTACCATCGCCACACGCGCAGCATCTTCTGGGAGCTCCAGGTGAGGCTAGGATTTCCTGGTAGTCCTGGCTCCCGGCCAGGCTGGCAACCAGGATGGTTTCCCCTCCCTTGGGGGAAAAGAGTGGCTTTGTCCTAGGGACCAGAACAGCCTCTTAACCCAGCAGCACAGTGCTTCCTTCTTCAGGAGCAGCCACCTTGCCTTAAAGCAGCAGGCTCTCCCCACACACCTGCCTGTGCCAGAAGGTGGGGCGCGGGGCCCAGTGCTTTGGGGAACACTGACCTGTCCTTGAGGAGCTGTAGCCTAGCCAAGCAGACAGACTGCGGCCTGAGAAGAGGAAGTGGCTGGTCCTGCCCAGGGCTGGAGGTAGCTGTCAAGCGTGGCCTTGACGTGTGAGCAAGAATTTGCTGTTGTGTGATGAGCGACGGGGAGCAGTGACATTTTAAATAAGCGGTCAGGGAAGGCCTCTCAGGAGATGCCTTGTGAGCGGGACCTGAACATAGGGAGGACACGCCAGGCAGAGGAAGAGCCAGAGCACAGGTCCTCAGATGGGCTGAGTGGGTAGCTTTTTATTTATTTTTTTTAATTGAAGTGAAAACATAAAATGAAACATTTTAACGTGTACAGTTCAGTGGTATTTGGTACATTCATGATGTTGTGTGTCTACTATATCTAGTTTCAAAATATTTTCATCACCCTAAAAGGAAATCCTGTACCCATTAAGCAGTTACTCCCCGTTCCCTTTCCCCAGACTCTGGCAACCATCAGTCTGCATTCTGTCTCTATGGATTTACCTATTCTAGACATTTTATATAAATGGAATCATACAACATGTGGCCTTTTGTGCCTGGCTTCTTTC
Organism: Mesoplodon densirostris; assembly: GCF_025265405.1. NCBI lineage: Eukaryota > Metazoa > Chordata > Mammalia > Artiodactyla > Ziphiidae > Mesoplodon > Mesoplodon densirostris. The sequence goes on along the minus strand of NC_082662.1, from coordinate 47,455,055 downwards.
ACTAAGCCTGTTTTCAAGGTTCATCCACGCTGTAGCATGTATCAGTACATCATTCCTTTTTGTGGCTGAATAATTCTCCATTGTATGGTTGGACCACAGTTTGTTTTTCCGCTCATCTGCTGGTGGACATTTGAGTTGTTTCCACCTATTGGCACTGTGAACAATGCTGCTGCAAACATTCATGTACAAGAATTTGTTTGAGTACTAGTTTTCAGTTTTGGAGGATACATGCCTAGGAGTGGAACTGCTGGGTCGCGTGATGATTCTGTGTATAACCTATTGAGGAACTGCCAAACGTTTTCCGTGGTGGCTGAGCCATTTTACATTCTCAACAGCAGCATGTGTAGGTTCCAATTTCTCTACATTCTCACCAGCACTTGTTGTTTTCTGGTTTTTTGCTATAGCTATCCTAGTGGGTAAGAAGTGGAATCTCACTGTGATTTTGACTTGCATTTTCCTAATGACTAGCAGTGTTCAGTATCCTTCCATGTGCCTATTGGCCATTTGTATATTTCTTGGAGAAGTATCTGTTCAGATCCTATGCCCAATTTTAATTGAGTTATTGATCTTTGTTGTTGAGTTGTAAGAGTTCTATATATATTCTGGATATTAGGCCCTTATCAAATACATGATTTACAAATATTTCCTCTCGTTCTGTAGGTTGTCTTTCACTTCCTTGATAATGTCTTTTTTTTTTTTTTAGATTTTTTTTGACGTGGACCATTTTTAAAGTCTTTATTGAATTTGTTACAGTATTGCTTCTGTTTTGGTTTTTTGGCCATGAGGCATGTGGGATCTTACTCCCCGACCAGGGCTGGAACCCACACCCCCTGTATTGTAAGGTGAAGTCTTAACCACTAGACCGCCAGGGAAGTCCCAATAATGTCTTTTTTTTTTTTTAACTTTATTGAAATATAGTTGATTTACAATGTTGTGATAGTTTCGGATGTACAGCAAAGTGATTCATATTCATATATATACACATATATATTCTTTTTGTACATTCTCTTCCATTATAGGTTATTACAAGATATTGAATATAGTTCCCTGTCCGATAATGTCTTTTGATTCACAAAAGTTTTTGGTTTTGATGAAGTCCAGTTGATCTATTTTTCCTTTTGTTACTCGTGCTTTTAGTGTCGTATCTAAGAATCCATTGCTAAATCCAAAGTCATGAAGATTTCTTCCTGTGTTATCTTCTAAAAGCTTTATGGTTTTAGCTCTTGTATTTAGCTTCTTGATCCATTTTAAGTTAAGTTTTGTATATGGTGTGAGGTGGGGGTCCAACTCCACTCTTTTGCATCACAGCAAGTGCAAGTTGTCACAGCAAGGCTGCGTGTTTCTGAAAACAGCAAGAAGGCCCTTGAGCTAGACCCATGGTGGAGAATGCTGTCAAACAGCAGCCATAGCCTAGATCATGTGGGCCCTTGTAGGTCAGGGGAAGACTTTGTATTTTACCTTGTGTGATAAGGAAGCCAGTGGAGGACTTGGTGCAGAAAAGTGACATGACCTGATGTTTGTTTTAAAAGGATAATTTTGACAGCTAGGTGGAGAGTGGACGGGGTGGGGGTGGCAAGATTGGGAGAGCGGAAGAAAGAAGATTCTGTCGTCCATGGTGGTAGCGGTGGAGGAGGAAAGGGGTCTCAGACCTGGGAGGTGCTGTGAAGGTTGGACCAACCAACAGGATTCCCCACAGATTGCCCTTGGGTGTGATTCCGAGGTTAGGGACCCAAGCAACTGGGTGACCTGAGGTGCCATTGACTGCTAGGGACAGCATGGGGGAGGGGTCTGGGAAGGAAAATCAGAAGTTTGGTTTGGGACATTGTCAGCGTGAGATGCTTTTCACACATCCAGGTGAGACGTTGAGTGGGCGGCTGGCACATACGTCAGGTCTTCAGGGCAGAGGTCGAAGAAATCCATATCACTGTGGGTATCATCAGCAGAGAAATGTTAATTAACACCGGGGGACTAGATGAGTGAGGGAGGTTAGAGAAGAGAAGTCCCAGAGCCAAGCCCTGCAAGTTGAGGGAGGAGGAACCAGCCAGGAGAGGAGAAGACGCCATCAGCCCGAGGGGAGGAGAAACCCAGGAGGACTGGCATCCCGGAAGCTACTTGAGGACAGCATGTCAAGAAGGAAGATGAACAGCTGTGTCAAATGCCCCTGAGCGAGATGACGACAAAGCATCGACCCCTGGTCTTAGTCGTGAGAAGGTCACTGATGACCTGGAGCCATGGGGCTGAAAGCCTGACGTGGGTTCAAGAGAAAACAGAGATAGGCAAGTGGAGACAGTGAAAATGGAAATCTGAGAAGGCTCAGTATAAGGGAAAGCAGAAAAGTAGGGTGGGAGCCAGAGGGGGATGTAGGATCTAGGGGAAATATTTTGTGTGACTGTTTTATTTTTTATTTTGATTTTTTTATTTTTGGCTGTGCCGCACGGCACATGGGATCTTAGTTCCCCAACCAGGGATCAAACCCGTGCCCCCTGCAATGGAAGTGCAGAGTGTTAACCACTGGACCGCCAGGGAAGTCCATGTGTGACTTTCAAGAAGGGAGAGGTTACCGCATGTTGACGTGCTGGCAGTGCAGGGGAGAGGGTGTGCTCGCAGGGTGAACCTTGAGGATGGATGGATCCTGTGCTCAGGTGGAGAGGTTGCCTTTAGGTGAGAGCATGGAGATTCACCCACTGGACAGGAGGGAGTAAGTGTTAATGGAACAGTTGCTACAAACAGGAGGACCATTTGGTGGGGGGAGGGTGTGGGAGTTCTTCTATTTTCTCAACGAAATAGGAAGCAAGGATTTTAGCCAAGACGGGGGGGTGAGGGGTTGTTGAAGGACTGAGGAGAGAGGAGATGGGAAATTGTCCCTTGGAGAGTGGGAATGAATTAACTGGGAAAATGTCATAGGATTGCTGGGCAACACTGGGCCTGCCAAAGATTCATGACCATGAGTTTACAGTGAGACCAGCCCTGGTGGTTGTGGATTTTCACACGTTCAGCTCTGTGGACGGGGTACAGCCTAGGGAGAAAGTTAGATTTAACCACGGTTGAGGTTTTGCAAATGAGTAGTACAAGTGGGGTGGGGTTGGAAAAGCCAGGACATGATCAGGATGAAATCCAAGCCAGCTGAGGGGGGCCAGTGAGGATGTGCGGGGCTGAAGGGACTGATATGGTGGCCTGGGTGCCCCGTGGGGTGAAGAATTGACGTCAGAGCACTGGAGGGCATGAGCAGCAGGAAGGAGAGTTAGTGGTGGTCAGAGGGCACACGCTCGGAATTGAAACTATGGAGATGCCAAATGAAGAATATTGCCTACCATCCAGTTCTGCAAGAATGAAGTCATTAGGCCTTGCGGTCACCGTCAACCCCCTCTGAAAGAAATTCAGGGCAAAGGTCATTAATGAGGCACTCTGTGCTATGGGAAAACTGGCAGATAAAGACAGCCTTCAGATAGGTAGATATTTTGGGGAGAAAATTTTATGAACCCAAATTCTTGGATCTTCCCATACTTAGAAAAGTACCAAAACCATTAATAAGATGGCTGTGCCTCATAACTAGCAACAACCTTCGACCGAGACCTGTGCTTGATTACACGTACGCTTTGCCAGAATCACATACATACTGATCTGGCCTTTACCTCTTCGGAACGGTTTCTCAGAGCCGTTTGAGAGCGGGTCTCCCAGGCTATAGTCAGTGAGACACTGAATAAACTCAACTCACAGCTCTGATGTGCTTTGTTTTTTTCCAAGTCAGCAGAGGCAATGAATACAGACAATAGGACAACATCGAGAGGTCAGCAAACTTTCTTAAAGGGCCAAATAGCAAAAGCTTTAGGCTCTGCGGGTCCTACGCCCTGTCGCAGCCGCTCAGCCCTGCCCTTGTAGCACAAAAGCAGCCACAGGCAGTGCACAAACAGACGTGCATGGCTGTGCTCCAGTGATACTATGTATAAACACAGGCAGGGGGCCAGATTTGGCCAGCAGACTGGATCCTCTTGCAGACCGATTCCCACGGGCTATAGTTCCTCATCCCCTGCTCTGGAGTGTGACAAGAGAGTCAGGGCAGAGGCCAGGTGGAAGGTAAGATCGCTGGAAGACAGGAGGCTGGGGCGTGGGAAAGATCATAGAGGTGGATATTAAATCACATCAGTGATAAGATGGGTGTTGAAGAAGGTGGCAGTGACCTGGGAACGAGGGAGATGACGGGGGTGGAGATGATGGGCAGGTGGCTGCAAAGCCGCTGAGGGTTTTCAGGGAATGGGAGGGGCAGAGACCTAGAAGCAGTAATGAGGAACCCACCTCACCTCCGTCTACCCCAGAGGGTCATGGAGAGAAAATGATACCACCTCGGAGGGCTGCAGGGGCCAGCCAGGTTCCAGCTAAGAGCAAGGAGAGGACACGACGGTCGAGAGAAGAGCTTGAGGATGGAGGGGGTTTGCTGCTGTCTAGACCACGAGAGAGCACAGGGGAGGGGTTTGGCAGATGGGGGGACAGTGGCCAGTGGGGTCAGGTTAAAAGACATTGCATCGCTGTAGCACATCAAGGGTGCTAGTGGGAGGCACCCAAAAGTCCACCGTGACTGAGATAAATAGGGATGTCAGGCATGAAGGAATTACACCTGGTGGTCTCCTAGGAGGAGGTGTCGGATCCCTTCTAATCGTAGGCTAGGTCTCTCAGGCAGGATGTGATGGGGCAGTGGTACGGGGTGGAGGAGTGGCCAGCAGAGGCTTCATCAAGGCCTGGGGAGCTCTGGGCTTCCCCCATCCCTGTTAATCCTCTGAGCAGTGTCCAGGCCCAGAGCGTTTGGTGGAAAGTTTTGCCAAAGGCAGAAGACCCCCGAGTCCCTCTTTATCCCTGCCAAGAGCAGTGTTAAGGATGTGGGAGGTGTGGTTTTGTCAAGAGCAGGGATATTTAAGAGACAGGAAAGGAAAGAGGGGCCAGCAAAGTACGTGAGGGCACATCCGAATGATAACAGCAGCAATGAACATGAATCACTCCTTACATGTTAGTTCTTAGGCCAGACACTTCACATGCATTCTCTCCATCTTCCTAACAGCCCTGTGAGGGTAGGTGCTAGTGCTATTTCCCCTTTACAGATGAAGAAACTGGTTTAGGTTATCTAAAGTAACACAACTCAGTAAGAGATAAGAGTGTATTGGTTACCTATTGCTGCATAATGAATTAACCCCAAATTGTGAGGATTACAACAACTGCCCTCTGTTATCTCAGTTTCGAGGCTCAGGGATTGGAGAGCGATGACGTGGGTGTTTCTGGCTCAGGGCTGCAGTCAAGGTGTCGGCAGGGCTGGTGTGCTGGAGGCTCTAGTAGGGCTGGAGAGTCTGCTTCCTGGAAGGGTCCCTCACGTGGCTGTTGACAAGAGGCCTCCGTCCCTTGCCACCTGGGCTGCTCAAGTGTCTTCACAACAGGGCAGCTGGCTTCCCCCAGAGCAGGTGATCCAAGAGAGAGACCAAGGAGGGGTCCTCAGTGCCTTCCATGACCCAGTCTTGGCACCTCGCCACTCCCGCCGTACTCTCTTATTAGAACGGAGTCACCAAGTCAGGCCCACACCCAAGGAGGGGGGAATTAAGCTCCACCTCTTGAAGAAAGGAGCAGCAGAGAACTCCTGGATGGGTTTTAAAACCACAGAGCTAGACCGCCTGGAGGGGTGGGATAGGGAGGGTGGGAGGGAGGGAGACGCAAGAGGGAAGGGATATGGGAACAAATGTATATGTATAACTGATTCACTTTGTTATAAAGCAGAAACTAAAAAACAAAACAAAACAAAACAAACCACAGAGTTAGGTTTCAAAATGAGGTTTGTCTTATATTTTTGTGCTGTTAAACACTAGCCTGTACTGCCTGAAGTTAAAGGAAGAATCTGGAAGGATGGGTATTTTACTACCAAGATGTGCGCACAGGAAGTTTGTTCAGGAGAACTCTGGTGATCCTCAGCTGCGAGGGGAAAGGGAAGCAGGGCCGGGCAGAGGGAAAAGGGGAGGTGTGAGGCAGTCACAACAAAGACCTCAGCCAACCCACAGGGAGCTCTGGGGCTGGATGGCCCTCCAGAGCTGTCCCACCTTGAGGCCAGGGGGCTAGAACTTCGCAGCCCCACCCCGTGAAGGGTGACCTTGGAGGTATTGCATGTTGGGTTCCAGACCACTGCAATAAAGCAAATATCACAATAAAGTGAGTTACACAAATTTTTTGGTTTCCCAGTGCATATATATATATTTTTTAATTTAATATTTTTATTAGGCTATAATTGCTTTACAGTGTTGTCCCAGCGCACATAAAAGTTATGTTTACACTATACTGTAGTCTATTAAGTGGGCACTAGCATTATGTCTAAAAAAAGGGGGGAGGCATACCTTAATTTAAAAATACTTTATTGCTAAAAAATGCTAACCATTATCTGAGCTGTCAGCAAGTCAGAGTAGTGACATCAAAGATCACTGATCACAAATCAGAAGTGCAATAAAACAAGGTCTGTCTGTACAGGGTCAGGCATCCAGGACAAAGAATGCAGTAGCGTTGTGTGCCGACACCCAGGATACAGTGATAAGCAGGAGGACGCTGCCATTTGTGACATGTATTTTTTTTTTAAGCCCATGGACTTGTCTGTGCATCGAATGTCTCTAGAAGGGTCCACAAATAATTCCTCAGAATGGTTGCCTTTGTGGAGGGGAAAGAGATTGGGATGGAGGAGGAATGATGAGTGGTCAGGGCTGTGAGGGAAATGGGATCAGGGCTTAGCCTTTGAGGGGGATTTCTGCTATGGGCCTGTGTGGCTTTTCCAAGGACAACCAAGGGAACAATAAAAGCCATGCTATTTCCTGAGCTTCTGTTGTGAGCCAGGAACTGGTGTAGGAGCTGGAATCTAACAGAGCAGAGAGCAGACAGGCCCCTCCCTCCCTCATGGGAGTGGGCTGGTGATCAGAGGAGATGATTCCAGGGGAGGGGAAGGGAGGGGAGAGGAAGAGTCATGCAGCCTCTGAAGCTTAGCCTGGGGGCTTCTTTGGGCAGCCACCGCTGACCCTAGTCTGACGTGGACCCTTTTATGAGCTGCCTCTGCATCTCTCTGTTGCAGCTCTTCACACCTGAGGTCAGGGACCACGGCTCGATGATCTGGGTATCCCCAGCACCCAGCACAGAACCTGGCACCTGAGCGCATAGGCGCCTCGTAATTGTCTAACGAATGAAGGAATGTCCTTGGCTTCTAGGGCCCAGGAGCTATGGGGATGGGGTATCAGGTGCACGCTGGCAGCCCTCAGGAAGACGGCAGACTGGGGGCAGGGAGGACGATCGTGAATGGGGGGCTCCTCCCTTGTGGAGGTTTGAGGCGTGGGAGAGGAAGGACAGCCCTGCTCAGGGGGGTTTCCCAAGAGGCCAGCTTGGGGGAGGCAGGGTGGGTAGCACTGTGCAGGGCCACAGGAGCAAGAGAAAGTGGCTATAGCTCTGCCTAGGACTGAAGGTAGCTGTCAAGCTTGGCTTTACAGGTGAGCAAAAATTTGCTGTTGTGTGTATGGAGGGATGGGAAGCAGTGACATTTTAATAGGGGCGTCAGAGAAGGCCTCTAAGGAGATGCTATAAACCAAAGGGCTCATCGTTGAACCTGAGCGAGACCTTCCCCACCTCGGTGGGAGCCGTCTCTGGCGGTGTGACCTTAGGGAAATGGCTTAAGCTCTCTGAGTATCCATCCCTCTTGCCATTCAACAGCATTCTCAAACATTTATGGAGTGTCTGCTCTGTGCCAGCCACACTGACCTCAGCCACTAGAACAGCAATGATAGCTTCGTTGTTATTTTGCTTCAGGCAATGGGCTGAGTGCCTTCCATTTGGTATCTTACCATTCATTCTCACGAGCCCCATTTTGCAGATCAGGAAACTGAGCTCAGGGAGGTTAAGTCCCCAGCCCAAGATCATCATCAGAGCTGGTAAATGCCGGAGCTGGGAATCAAACCCAGATCCAGCTGGGTAAATCCTGGGTACCACCACTCCCCGCCAGATAGGAGTGGACCTGTCGCATTTCTGTCCAGCACCAGAGGAGGACCCGGCCCCTGGCACCTGGGGACACTGGGCCCTGCTGAGTTCCTTCTCTCCATCCCCAACCCTTGTCTTTCAGGACATCATCCCCTTTGGCAACAACCCCGTCTTCCGCTACCTCTTTGGTTGGATGGTGCCTCCCAAGATCTCCCTCCTGAAGCTGACCCAGGGCGAGACGCTGCGCAAGCTGTACGAGCAGCACCACGTGGTGCAGGACATGCTGGTGCCCATGAAGTGCCTGCCGCGGGCCCTGCACACCTTCCACAGCGACATCCACGTGAGCCGGGCCGGGAGCTCAGTGGGGACGCGGGGTGAGGGTGGCCTGTGAGCAGTAGAGAGAGGGGAGTGCTGCAGAGCCTGCCTCCTGGGGGAGGAAAAGCACCAACACGCCTTCCCTGGCCCCCCAGGTCTACCCCATCTGGCTGTGCCCATTCATCCTGCCCAGCCAGCCGGGCCTGGTACACCCCAAGGGAGACGAGGCCGAGCTCTATGTCGACATTGGTGCCTACGGGGAGCCGCGTGTGAAGCACTTTGAAGCCCGGTCCTGCATGAGGCAGTTGGAGAAGTTCGTCCGAAGTGTGCACGGGTGAGCGAGTGCCCAGAGTGTGGCCGTCAGCCGCAGAGCGCTGATGGGGGTGCTTTAGACGTGTCCAGGGGCTCCCACTCCAGGTTGGAGGCCAAAGCTGAGGTTGGGGGGGTACTCAGGACCATGAAAACCACACAGAGGCCTGGACAGAGCATTGCTCAGAAACATCCTGGAACAAACCATGGATGTGCAAAATCCACGTGGACGAATCTCAAAATAATTATGCTGATGGAAAGAAGCCAGGAAAAAAGAGTACTGTATGATTCTATTTATATATATATATTTTATTTATATAAAATTCTGGAAAATGCAGATGAACCCATGGTGACAGAAGGCAGTTCTGCCTGGGATGGTGGAGGGTGATGGACAGACAACACGGGAATTTGGGGCATGAAGAAAGTTTGGGGGTGATGGATATGGCCGTTATCTGGACTGAGGTGACAGTTTCAAGGTTACAGACATACATCAAACTTATCAAGCAGTATGTTTCTTTTTTTTAATTCATTAAAAAAAATTTTTGTGCTTATTTTATTTATTTATGTTACTGAAGTGTAGTTGCTGTACAATATTATGTTACAGGTGTACAATTTAGTGATTCACAATTTTTAAAGGTCATAGTCTATTTATAGTTATTATAAAATATTGGCTATATTCCCTGTGTTGCGACATACGTCCTTGTAGCTTCAAGTTGTACACTTTCCTTATGTGCAGTTTACTGAACATCAAAAAAGAGAGAGAAAGCAGCCTGGCGACCGTATCGGGGAGACGGGCATTCGGTGCACTGCATTCTGCTCCTGACTCTGCCTCCACTGCCACTTAAAGCCCTGAGCCCAGATTCCACCCCCCGCCCGCCGTCTGTAAAATGGGGATAAAATTTCCTGCACCAGCCTCAAGCACTAGCTCATTAGGGGGATTAAACAAGAGAAATCCTCCAAAAGCGCGTCCTGCCCTGCAGAGCAGGCGGTGCATTAGGGGCGCATTAGGGATGGTTGGGGTTCTTTGCGCCCCTTTCCCCTCCCCGCCCCTCTTACCCCCGTCCCCACGTCCTCACCCTTGTGTCTGCGCTGCAGGTTCCAGATGCTGTATGCCGACTGCTACATGGACCGGGAGGAGTTCTGGGAGATGTTTGACGGCTCCCTGTACCATAGGCTGCGGAAACAGCTCGGCTGCCAGGACGCCTTCCCGGAGGTCTATGACAAGATCTGCAAGGCTGCCAGGCACTGAGCCGGAGCCCACTCGGAAGAAGGCGGACGCGAGGGCGGACCCTGTCCCCAGGGCCAGAAGGCATCTATCTTCCCTTCACTCAAGCTTGGCTGCTCTGCCAGATCCACACTTTCAGAAAGAAACCCCTCCAGAAACCCCACCCAGATGGCCCCGACAGCTTGCTCCCAGCTTTCAGGGGCAGCCAAGTAGAGTGGACAGGACATGAGATTTGGAGTCAGACAAACCCGAATCTAGTTCCCAGTTCTGCCGCTCATTAGCTGTGTGACTCTGAGTGAGTCACTCAGCCACTCTGAGCCCTGCTCCTCATCTGTTAAAAGGGGGTAATGCTGTCTGCCTGCTGTTGTCATCTAAGTCAAGCACCTGTCGCAGCAGAGATGCCGGAGAAGTGGCAGCTTCTGTTAGCACGGCTTCCCACTCAGCGTCACGTCGGACTAAAGTGCTTTGGATTCAGTGGTTGAGTCCGGGAAGGCTCCATGTTAGGTCACCTGGGCTCGGGTTTGGCTGAAGTGGGTGCCCTCGAGTTGCGCTGCCATCACTTGTCAGCTGCAAGACCTCCTCGCGGAGGGAAGGAAGGAAGGTTCCTCTCCATCCCTGGGGTCTTGGGAGGACAACAGATGGGGCGGGCCCAAGATGTGCTGTGCCAAAGCCAGGTCTGATTCCGAAGTTCTCCCTGCCATGCTCGGTGGCGCCTTGCCCCTTCCTCCTCCATGCTCAGGCTTGCAGGCCCACTGCAGCCATTGCCCAAATCCACTCAGAGGGGACTGTGTCCTTGGAGAAGACACTTCAGGGTTGAATCCTGGCCGGGCCCAGGCCTGGGACACCTGCCCAGGTTGGGTGAGTGGTCTCTGCTCTGAATTGAATCCAGAGGACCTGGGCTCATTCTTGGCTGTCCACCCTCCATGGCTCTTGTTCCCAGGACCCGCTTTGCCATGGTGGGGCTGTGTCCTCTGCTCTGCAGTAGGAGTGGGAGTTGGGGGGGTGGGACCGTGCCAAGCAGGAAAATGGAGCCCACCGTCACCCGGTTTCGTGGGGTTCCTCACTGCAGGGCTGAAAGAAAACAGCATCAACTTGATTTCTCCAACCACTCATCTCCCCCTTTTTTTCTTTCTCCCCTGGCCCCCAACTGTAGTTAATTTTAGTGCCTTACAAATCCTAAGCTCAGAGAAAATTTAGCTCCATTTCCATTCCAGAAGGAAGGAAACCTTCCCAGGTCCCTGCCCACCTAGTAAAGCTTGGTTGTTTATGCAGCTCCGTCTTAAGAACTGCCCAGCCTCAGCTGAAAACCCAGAATCTGAGAGGGAATTGTGTAAGGGAAGCTGGAATCAAGTGAACTGTGCCAGGCGGTGACGTTTTTGGGGAGAGAGAGAGAGAGCACTGCACCGGGAGCCAGGAGGCCTGGGTTTCAGTCCTTGCTGTATTCTTCACGAGCTCTGCACCCGTGGGCAAGTCATTTGTCCCTCTGAGCTGTAGTTTCCTCATCTGTCACATCAGCACACACAAGACCACCGGGGGCCCTTCTGCTTTAGAAGTGCAGAGCTGTCTTAAACACGACTGCAAACCCCGTGAAAAGCCTCTTGTGTGCGGATAGTCAGAGGAAAAACAAATGATCTAAGTGGACGCTTGGGGGTTGTCTGCCACTTAAGGTCCTTCCTTCAGCCCAGAGCCAGCTCTCATCTTTTCAGAAAGGCGCATCCATGGCCTCAAAGGAAGTGTCAGTCTTGGCACCACAGGTTGCCAGAATCCTCCCAGAGCCACGATTTGGCTGCCGAGGCTCAGTCATCCTTCCCTGGGCTTGGCACGCTGTAGTGTCTTGGCATGGTCCTGGGAGTTCTGGGCGCATTCAGGGCACTCAGAAGGCAGAGGAACCACTCTTCCCCATTTGGCCTCTGGAGGGGGCATAAGAAAAAAATAAGAAACCTCATTTTCTCGCTTGTATGCAAAGCACGTGAATACTTGGCATTAGCTCTCCTAGTGGGCCCGTGGGCTTCCCGCTCGGTGCTAAACTGATGATCCTACTTGCTGTAGAGGAATGGTGAGCCCGAGCTAGATTAGCCCAACAGATAAGGCCCCATCCTTTCACCAGTGGGGCCTCCGTCCCTGGGCCCCTGGGAGTGTGGGCAGAGATGCCAGCAGCTTCTGTTATCCTCAGTCCTACAAACCAAAATCCTGCCCTTCACAGACCTCACTCGGAACCCGGGGCTTGGAAGGGAGGGTCTGGGGATCACACCAGCCTCAGGTTAGTGTTTTGCTTCAGTGATATCTTGCCTAGAAAGGGGCAGTCTTCCAAGCATGTTGAGCTGAGTGACCAGCTCTTTCTTGTAGCCAGTCTTGTCACTACCCATCCAGGTGGTGGTTTCAGGTGGAATTAAACTTGGCACATGGCGGGAGTGGGGCAGCGTGTGTGGAAAGTATAAGAAGAGGCCTCCCTTCCGGAACGCTGAGTTTCTCTGCATGAAGGTTTTCTGTAAAATCCGGATTCTAGCCAGTTTCTTTGGCTGGAAGGATGCATAATCTAATTAGCTGTTACTGAAAGGGAAGGGGTGGGGATGGCAGTGAATGCTGTGTGATTTTTAGTTTTTTCCTTAATCGTGGGGACCACGGAAAAAGGCATGGGTCCCCCCCACCCCCCAGCAGGCTCTTGCAGCTGCAGGCGCTGTGCCTACTGTCTGAACACTTCATGTCCCTATGGCTGTGTGACCCCCGCTTCTGTAAGAATAAAAGTGTGATCTGGAAAGTAGCCTTTGTCGTTTCTTGATCAGGGGACCACGACGTGGAGGCACTCCGGGCTCAAGTGCAGGCTCCAGTTTCCCTCTGAACCCGCGAGGGCTGGAAGATGGCGGGGAAGGGACAGGTGTGTTAGGGCAGAGGGACCAGGGTGATTTTCTTAACTGTTTTTGAATTTCCGTCACCGTCACAATGATCTGGCATGGATGTTGATAATGTTCCCCTATCTGCAGTGTGGAGAACAGAGTACAAGGAGGAACTTGGAAGCTAGGAGACCAGTGAGAAGAGTTCAGGTGAGGTGGGGCTCAGATCGAGGTGGGGCTGTGCTTTTTAAGGCACCAGACCTGACCGAAGCTCTGGGCTGCAGTCCTGGCTTTGTCACTTGGATGACCTGACTAATTTTGGCAAATCAGTTAATCCTATTGAGACTCTTTCCTCATTTACACACTGGTAGAGACCACTAACTGTCCACCAAAACCCCTTCCTCCCTTTGAGCACACCACTGGACTACATTTCCCAGCCTCCCTCGCCCTCAGATGTGCCCTTGTGTTAGAGTCGCTCCAGGAGAATGTGAGCAGAAGTGGTAAGGCCCTGTGTGAGGTTCTCCTGGCTCTTCTGTTATTTGGACGCAGATGACAACCAGGCCATAGGTGGTAGCAGAGTCATAAGGGGAAGGAGCTAGATCTCGGAATCACTGTATGGAGAACTGCCCACCAACCTGAACTTTGGCCTGGTCTGGGAACAAGAAATAAACTCACTGTAGTTGAGTCACTGCATATTCAGGACTATTTATTAGAGCAATTTAGTTCACCCTAATTGTTACAGGTCGTCAGGTTTAAATGAACAGAGACACAAGGGTTGAGTTTAGTGCAATAAAGTTTTATGCAAATGCATAGATATACATGATGGACGTTTTCCTAAAATATATGTGATGTCAGGGTCCCATCCTAAAGTTGTTTGAGAGGAACCCCTTAGGAAATTCTTTTTTCAATTGTTCAGTTTCACAAATCAGGATTTGTAAATTCTCCTTAAAGGAGAAATCTTTAATGTCCTTAAAACAGATTTTGTAGTTGAAACCTGAAATATCACCTTATATTTGAATAGCATGCAACATACAATATCTTCTTTAATCCTCACAGTCCTGTAACAAAAGCAGGTCAGTTTTTATCCCCATTTTACAGATGAGGAAAGTGAAGCTCAGGAAAGGTCAAGTGATTTGCTTGGAGGCCACATTGAGGCCGTTAACGAGTTAAACAAGGATGCAGACTCATGTCTTAAAACATCAAAATGCTTCAAGAGCCTCACCCCGAGCTAGTTGAGACCTTAGCTCCAGGTCTAGAAACAGTGAAATGAGACCCTTGGCTGAGCCCCACACGTAGTGGGGAGTCAGGAATCTCTTCATGAACTCAGCTCAGAAAGGAAGCCACTAGGGATCAGCAGAGGGTTCTGCTTTGACCCAAAGCATTTCCTTCTGCAAGGGAACCGTCTTGCCCTACCAGACCCTGTGGGCACTGTGGGCAGTGTCCAGACACCAACATTCAGGCCAGAGTTGCAACAGTTGGTTCTCCAAACTTGGCTTATATAAGAAAAATCACACACACACGCACATACACACACACGTACACACACTACACAAGTTAAATGTAGATGTGTTTCAAAAATATGTTTTCTAGCTATGTCCTGGTGTTAAGATGGCCTACAGGTTTCATCCTGTAGGATCGCTGTAGTCATTGCAGGTTGTGAAAGATTGGGAGGATTTGTTGAGTTCTAGGAGGTGGTATTTTGATTCTATGGACTGTTTGTGACCTGAAATTCATATGTTGACAGTGTTATGGAATTGGGAGGTGGGCCTTTTGGGAGGTAATTAGGCCATGAGGGTGGAACCCTCATGATAGGAGTGGTGTCCTAAGAAGAGAAATGAAACAGCTAGCCCTCTTTGTGAGGATACAAGATGCCCATCTGCAGACCAGGAAGAGGGCTCTCATCAGATCTTCCAGCACCTTGATCTTGGACTTCCCAGCCTCCAGAACCATGCAAAATAAATTGTTGTATAAGCCACACAATCTGTGATAATTTATTATAGCAGCCTGAACTGCTGATGACAGATGGTTTGAAGATAGTTGAGCCAAGGAACACAGAAATAGCCGAATCCTGCTCTGCCCATCATACTCCTCCCCATGGGTTTCCCTAGGGGGTAGATCCAAAGGAATGATTTAAAAAAAAATGGGGCACTGTAAGATAATAAAAATAAATAAATATAGATATAAATGTATATCTATAGATAGAGATGATAGATAGATAGATGATAGATAGATAGATATAGCTGATAGATAGATACTTCTGGTTCCTGACACTGAACTCCTAAATTTCTTGGAATTTCCTGGGTAATGGGGTGTCTTTTGTTCTAATGAGGTGACTCTGGGTGGGCACCTGGATTGCTCTTGGATGGGGGCTGGTCACCAGAAAGGCCAAGCCATGATTTCAGCCCCTGCCACCACCACCCCCATCCTCCAGGGTGGGGAGAGGGGCTGGAAATGGAGTTAATAATTGATCATGCCTGATTAGGCATGTTCCTGATTTTGTAAGACCATTCGTTCTTCTACATACGAAGAAACCATGAACAGAGCTCACAACCATCTCCTGCATATAATCTGTAACAGAATTGCAGGGATTGGCAGTGAAAGCAAATAAAGTCAGCAATCTAGGGATCAATGGCCACAGCCTGAATCACTCTTGGCTGACCAATTAAACAACAGATAGTTGTGCATTCGTTGTATGCTTGGCACTATGCTAGGCATCCCAGCATGACAACAACAGGTAATCTCTGCCTGAAATTGCCAACTCTCTGTTTTGCCACCTTGACTCATATGAAGGACTTGAGGTATATCAAGCATATTTGCAGCTTAACTGATGAGTAAACAGAGTGGGTAATACCCCCAAATCCTTAAAATAAGCAGAATAAGCAACACTTTATAGGAATTGCTTATAGGGGTCTTCTCCAACTTTCTGATGGATGCCTACAATTCCTCCACTAGAGTCCTATCTTGTTAATATAAGGGTTAAAATGCAAATAACTTCAGAAAGGAAAACATTAAGTTGTTTTTAATCAATTATGCCTCCTTGTTAATAAAATACTTAGGAGTAAGTTTTTAGGAAGACGGGATGAGAGCAAGAAAGAGTGCAGGAAAGAGACATTGGCAAGTAGGTAAAAAGTTGAACTGAATGTTGAGAAAATGAGTGACCCACAGGACTGAGTCAAATAAGTTATGAATTATTGTTTTGGATGAGCAAAATCAAGGTAGATTGTTACATAAGAATAGAAAAATACTAAAATATGGCTATTTCTAAAATTTTTCAGAAATTTCTCTACTAAGATAAAAAGCAAATGTGTACGACAGTGAACAAATCAAACGGTTATTGATAATAAAGCCACAATGTCAAGGGCCTGAACCAAGATGGTGGAGTAGCAGGACGTGCTCTCACTCCCTCTTGTGAAAACACCAGAATCGCAGCTAGCTGCTGGACAGTCATCGACAGGAAGACACTGGAACTCACCAAAAAAGATACCCCACTTTCAAAGACAAACGAGAAGCCACAATGAGATGGTAGGAGGGGCGCAATCACAGTAAAATCAAATCCCATAACTGCTGGGTGGGTGACTCACGGACTGGAAAACACTTATACCACAGAAGTTCACCCACTGGAGTGAAGGTTCTGAGCCCCACATCAGGCCTCTGAACCTGGGGGTCCGGCAACAGGAAGAGGAATTCCTAGAGAATCAGACTTTGAAGGCTAGTGGGATTTGATTGCAGGACTTCGACAGGACTGGGGGAAACAGAGACTGCACTCTTGGAGGTCACACACGAAGTAGTGTGTGCATCGGGACCCAGGGGAAGGAGCAGTGACACCAGGGGAGACTGAACCAGACCTACTTGCTAGTGTTGGAGGGTCTCCTGCAACGGCAGGGGGTGGCTGTGGCTCACCGTGGGGACAAGGACACTGGCAGCAGAAGTTCTGGGAAGAATTCCTTGGTGTAAGCCCTCCCAGAGTCTGCCATTAGCCCCACCAAAGAGCCCGGGTAGGCTCCAGTATTGGGTTGCCTCAGGCCAAACAACCAACAGGGAGGGGACCCAGCTCCACCCATCAACAGTCAAGCGGATTAAAGTTTTACTGAGCTCTGCCCACAAGAGCAACAGTCAGCTCTACCAACCACCAGTCCCTCCCATCAGGAAACTTCCACAAGCCTCTTAGATAGCCTCATCCGCCAGAGGGCAGACAGCAGAAGCAAGAAGAACTACAATCCTGCAGCCTGTGGAACAAAAACCACATTCACAGAAAGATAGACAAGATGAAAAGGCAGAGGGCTATGTACCAGATGAAGGAACAAGATAAAACCCCAGAAAAACAACTAAATGAAGTGGAGATAGGCAACCTTCCAGAAAAAGAATTCAGAATAATGATAGTGAAGATGATCCAGGACCTTAGAAAAAGAATGGAGGCAAAGTTCGAGAAGATGCAAGAAATGTTTAACAAAGACCTAGAAGAATTAAAGAACAAACAAACAGGGATGAGCAATACAATAACTGAAATGAAAACTACACTAGAAGAAATCAATAGCATAATAACTGAGGCAGAAGAACGGATAAGTGACCTGGAAGACAGAATGGTGGAATTCACTGCTGTGGAACAGAATAAAGATAAAAGAATGAAAAGAATTGAAGACAGCCTAAGAGACCTCTGGGACAACATTAAACACAACAACAGTCGCATTATGGGGGTCCCAGAAGGAGAAGAGAGAGAGAAAGGACCCATGAAAATACTTGAGGTTATAGTCAAAAACTTCCCTAACATGGGAAAGGAAATAGCCACCCAAGTCCAGGAAGCGCAGTGAGTCCCATACAGGATAAACCCAAGGAGAAACCCACCGAGACACATAGTAATCAAATTGGCAAAAATTAAAGACAAAGAAAAATTATTGAAAGCAGCAAGGGAAAAACGACAAATAACATACAAGGGAAATCCCATAAGGTTAACAGCTGATTTCTCAGCAGAAGCTCTACAAACCAGAAGGGAGTGGCATGATATACTTAAAGTGATGAAAGGGAAGAACCTACAACCAAGATTACTCTACCCGGCAAGGATTTCATTCAGATTCAATGGAGAAATCAAAAGCTTTACAGACAAGCAAAAGCTAAGAGAATTCAGCACCACCAAACCAGCTCTACAACAAATGCTAAAGGAACTTCTCTAAGTGCAAAATACAAGAGAAGAAAAGGACCTACAAAAACAAACCCAAAACAATTAAGAAAATGGTCATAGGAACATACATATTGATAATTACCTTAAACGTGAATGGATGAAATGCTCCAACCAAAAGACACAGGCTTGCTGAACGGATACAAAAACAAGACCCATATATATGCTGTCCACAAGAGACGCACTTCAGACCTAGAGACACATACAGACTGAAAGTGAGGGGATGTAAAAAGACATTCCATGCAAATGGAAATCAAAAGAAAGCTGGAGTATCTATACTCATATCAGATAAAATAGACTTTAAAATAAAAAATGTTACAAGAGACAAGGAAGGACACTACATAATGATCAAGGGATCAATCCAAGAAGAAGATATAACAATTATAAATGTATATGCACCCAACATAGGAGCACCTCAATACATAAGGCAACTGCTAATAGCTATAAAAGAGGAAATTGGCAGTAACACAATAATAGTGGGGAACTTTAACACCTCACTTACACCAAAGGACAGATCATCCAAAATGAAAATAAATAAGGAAACACCAGCTTTAAATGACACAATAGACCAGATAGATTTAATTGATATTTATAGGACATTCCATCCAAAAACAGCAGATTACACTTTCTTCTCAAGTGCGCACAGAACATTCTCCAGGATAGATCACACCTTGGGTCACAAATCAAGCCTCAGTAAATTTAAGAAAATTGAAATCATATCAAGCATCTTTTCTGACCACAATGCTATGACATTAGAAGAAGAACGAAAGCATACGTCTACATGAAGACCTATATGGGACTGCTTATAGCAGCTTTATTCAAAATTGCCCAGATTGGAAACAACCCAAATGGCCCTCTCCTTGAAAGTGGGTAAACTGTGGTATATCCATTCAAGAGAACACAAGTCAGCATTAGAAAGGAACAAACTGCTAATATAAGCAACAGTATGGATGAATCTCAAGAACACCATGCAAAATGAAAGAAACAAGATTCTACATACAGCATGATTCCATTTATATGACATTCTGGAAAAGGCAAAACTATAGGGCTGGTAATCACATCAGTAGTTGCCAGGGGCTGGGGCCTACAAATGGCACAAGGAAACTTTTAGGGGTGATGGTAATATCCTTTATCTTGCTTGTTTGGGTGATTAATTACATGACTATATACATTTGTCAAAACTCACAGAACTGGAAAAAAAAATCCCATAGAGCTCTATACCTAAAAAGGGTGAATTTTACTGGCTATAAGCTTTACTATTATAAATCTAACTTTTACAAAAATCCTTCTGTGTCTTCTCACAGGTCAGATAAAGTCTGAGCAGCTTAGCTTCACAATCAAGCCCTCTAAGGACTGACCTAACCAATCCCACCTGCCTTATTCTCTACGATTCCCCTTTACACACTCCATGCATCATCCAAATCGAACCATCTAGGATTTTCCGGACAGGCCCTGAGCTTTTTGGCTTCCTTTCCTTTGTTCATGCGCTTTCCTTTGTCCTAATTTTTCTCCTCCCTGAAAGAAGTGAACACTTGTGGAAAGAACACAGCTTGGAACCCTGGGGAAGGGGCACTCTGTGCTGAATTTCCTAAGGGTCCCCCTTTCCTGTTCAAACTTCCAAATCTCCCACCAAAGCAGCATGCACAGAGGCCCAGGTGGTACAAGGGGAGTGACCGGGTGTGAGCAGATGGGGCGAGGACAGGAAGACTGGTCATGGTGAAGGCTATCTGTGCCTTAGCCTTCCTGGGTTCAAAGGGCCTTCTCTCCTGGTCTCACCCTCCAGAACGCTGTGGGTAAAAGAGTGGGGAGAGCATTCTGGACATAGAAAAGTCCCAGGCCCCTCCTGCCCTCATCCTTCTTACACTGCTCTGTAACTGTAGAACGGGGGTTGAGTGCCTTCCCCAGAAAGGTGGGAGCCACTCTGGGACAGAACTGCTGTCTGTCTGGTTCTCTTCTGCAATGTCCCAAGATGTGCCTGCCACATAGCAAGTTCTCAATTAATTTTTGAAGGTTACATGCATGAATGCTGTTGCCTAGCAGCAGCTTTAGGAAATCCCTTTCTCTCCCCAAATTTCAGTTGTCTCAACTGAAAAACATTGAGAGTAATTCCTACCTTTTAAAGTTATTGTATACAGTAAATACATATAAAATCACTTTGAAGATTATGAACTCTAGTGATATAAGAATTTATTATTATTGTTATTATAAAAATGGATACTTATGATTTCAATTTCAGATTTCTGGACAAGGAACGTGACTTTAGTTAAAAATACCAAAAAGTGAGTATGCCTACTGAAGTATTTAGGAGGAAGTATTGATGTCTGCCATTTACTTTGAAATTTATCAGATTGTAAGGTAATTAATAGATGGGTAGAAGGATGATAATAGATAGGTGATTAATAGATTAACAGACAGGAAGATATGTCATAAACCAAGAAGAATAAAACATTAATGGTAGAATTTTAGTGATGCATATACAAGGGTACACTGTAAAATCCTTTCTATTTTGGTGTATGTTTAAATTTTTCGTAAAAAAATGTCAAGTGAGGGGCTTCCCTGGTGGCGCAGTGGTTGAGAGTCCAACTGCAGATGCAGGGGACACGGGTTCGAGCCCTGGTCTGGGAAGATCCCACATGTCGCGGAGCGGCTGGGCCTGTGAGCCACAACTACTGAGCCTGCACGTCTGGAGCCTGTGCTCCGCAACAAGAGAGGCCCCAATAGTGAGAGGCCCGCACACCGCGATGAAGTGTGGCCCCCGCTCGCCACAAGTAGAGAAAGCCCTCGCACAGAAACGAAGACCCGACACAGCCCAAAACAAATAATTAATTAATTTTTAAAAAATGTCAAGTGAAAAAACTTAGGAAAAATAAGCTTCTGCCAAATCGAACTGGAAGTTTCCTTGCCTGGAGCACTGACTCATCCTTTAACAAATATGCATTGAGCTCCTTCTACACATGCCAGCTAGACACTGGAGTTTGAGAATAGAGAAGTTCTCTTTAGTAGGGACCACAGGCATGTGAATAAATAATTACAATATAAAGGGAAAGTGCTCCAAACTGGGAATGCACAAGAGGCTGAGAATAAAGAGGCATTGTCTGGAAAAATCAGGGAAACCTTCATATTTAAGCAGAGTTGTGGAGGATAAATAGGAATTTTCCAGACAGAAACTAGGAGAAGAGTGTTTCAAGAACAGATCACAGTGTGGCCAAAGCATGGCCTGGCTGGAGTGCAAAGTGAGCATGTCCACACGGCCAGAGGGTGGCCAGCTGGAGTAAAGAGACCAGGCTGTAAGAACCAGAAAGGTGACCAGATGGAAAACTTGCTCCGTTGGTCCATCAGCCACATTTATGAAGCACCTCCTATGTGTATAGCTCTAAATAATGGAAAGCAAAAGGCCGCCTTTCCACACAGGAGTCAAATCCCAGGCTGCCTAGCTGGAAGCCCAGAACCAGCGGTTTGGCAGAAAGAAGCAGGTGAGGCTTGGCAGTGACAGGTGAGAAAGATTAGCTGCCACTACACATTCCAGAAGGAGACTTTACAACACTCCCACACACGCCCTCTCTCGCCTGGACTGAAGACAGCAAATTGTTCAAGGCCAAGTTGTGTTCCACACCCATGGCCTCTGCAAACCTGGCCAAGGAGGAGAGGCTGAAGTACAGGATCTGAGTCAGAGCCCTGGTCCCCGCCCTGCCTGTTTGGCTGCGGGCCTCTGAGCCATTTCCATCACCCCCACCTCTGCAGGCACTCACGTATAAGATGGGAAGACAGCCCTGACAATCGCTCTTTGC
This sequence comes from Mesoplodon densirostris, assembly GCF_025265405.1. Taxonomy (NCBI): domain Eukaryota; kingdom Metazoa; phylum Chordata; class Mammalia; order Artiodactyla; family Ziphiidae; genus Mesoplodon; species Mesoplodon densirostris. The sequence goes on along the minus strand of NC_082662.1, from coordinate 47,433,440 downwards.
CTTTCTACAGCAGCCTCACAGTCTGTGGACCCTACACTCTTCCATCCACACCCACACTGGGTCGTGGCCCGCACCCTACAGCCGTAGCAGGGATTGACAATAGCACACCAACATGGAGGGTTTGTGAGGCCCCAGTGAGAGCACCTCCATCCTTCCAGACTCGATTTGTTCTTATTAATTCTTTACTCCTGCCTTAGTTTTAAATTTATTTTGACTTTTTTAAACTTCTAGAATCGAATGATGGCTTCTGTTGGTTTCAATCTTTCCTATTTAATATTAAAAGCTATTAAAGCTATGAATTTTCCTCTAATGGGTGCTTTGACAATATTACATAGGTTTTGATATAGAGTTTTTATTGTAATTAATTTCTAAATGGACTGTAATTTCAAACTAGATTTTCTCTTAGACCCAAGAGCTTTTAAGAAGACTACTTACTAGTTTCCAAGTACTTGGTTTTGAGGGTTATCCTTTTATTGTTAATGTCTTGTTTTATTGTACTCTGTTTAGAAAAAGTAACCTAAAATTTTCTATGTAGGGTGTTTTAAATTTAGATATTTTAAATGAAATTTTCTTAGAAGATTAACTTTTATAAATGTTCCATGGGGCCTCCCTGGTGGCGCAAGTGGTTGAGAGTCCGCCTGCCGATGCAGGGGATACGGGTTCGTGCCCCGGTCTGGGAGGATCCCATATGCCGCGGAGCGGCTGGGCCCGTGAGCCATGGCCGCTGAGCCTGCGCGTCCGGAGCCTGTGCTCCGCAACGGGGGAGGCCACAACAGTGAGAGGCCCGCATACCGCAAAAAAAAATAATAATAAAAATAAATAAATAAATAAATGTTCCATGAATATCTGAAAATAATGTGGAGTAAAACACACCTATTCAAATCCTCCAAATAATTATTTACATGTCCTTATCTGTCAAATTCTCAGGTCTATTAAGAATTCCCGGACTTCCCTGGTGGCGCAGTGGTTGAGAGTCTGCCTGCCGATGCAGGGGACACGGGTTCGTGCCCCGGTCCGGGAAGATCCCACATGCCGTGGAGTGGCTGGACCCATGAGCCATGGCCACTGAGCCATGGCCGCTGAGCCTGCGCATCCAGAGCCTGTGCTCCGCAACGGGAGAGGCCACAACAGTGAGAGGCCCGCGTACCACAAAACAAAAAACAAAAAAACACAGCTGTTCAGGAGGCCTGCTGCAGCAGGGAGTGGCAGGGTGGGGAGTGGGCAGCGCAGGCTGGCACGTCCAGCAGCAGCAGTAGTGTCAGTGTTTGGGCAGCTGTTCGGGGCTGGAGGGGGTAAAGCCGGCAAGGGCGGCCCGACCCCCACCCCCCACCGGGAGGCCATCCAGAGGCTTTGGAACACAGAGGAGATGCTAAGTAAGAAGCAAGAATTCCTGGAGAAGAAGATAGAGCAGGAGCTGATGGCTGCCAAGAAGCACGACACCAAAATCAAGTGTGCTGCCCTCCAGGCACTGAAGCGCAAAAAGAGGTATGGAAAGCAGTTGGTACAGATCAACGGCATGCTGTCAACCATCGAGTTCCAACGAGAGGCCCTGGAGAATGCCAACACCAACACCGAGGTGCTCAAGAATGTGGGCTATGCCACCAAGACCATGAAGGCTGCCCACGACAACATGGACGTCGATAAAGCTGATGAGTTATTGCAGGACATTGCTGACCAGCAGGAACTTGCAGAAGAAACTTCAACAGCTATTTCAAAATCTATAGGGTTTGGAGAAGAGTTTGACGAGGATGAGCTCATGACAGAATTAGAACTAGAACAGGAGGAACTAGACAAGAATTTGCTGGAAATCAGTGGACCGGAAACAGTCCCTCTACCAAATGTTCCCTCTGTATCCCTACCAACAAAACCCACCAAGAAGAAGGAAGAGGAAGACGACGACATGAAGGAATCGGAGACCGGGGCTGGATCCACTTAACCGGTCCAGTGCGGGCTGGGCCCAGTCTGATGGCCTGCGCGGCGGGCAGGCGCGTGTGTGTGCAGGGCAGGCAGGTTCCATCACTCTCGAATCTTCCTCCAAAGCAGTAGGGCAGCATCACTGCTCACTCTGCATAGCATGGTCTGCACCCAGCGGGACAGGCAAGGGGCGGGGGAGGTGCCTGCTGTTTATAATGTTGACTTTCTGTAAAATAAACTGTATTTGCAAATCCAACACTGAGCTTCTGGACTACACTAACTCCACTGCTGAACTTCAGTGGATAGGGTCGACCGTTTGCAGTTGAAATGATCTGAAAATGTAGCCTCTGTCCTTTTAAGTCAGCTGACTTGTTACACATCTCTTTGTAAGACTTGTATGGTACTGGCAGGAGTTGTTTGTTTATTTTTTTATAAATTTATTTATTTTGTTTAATTATTTTTGGCTGTGTTGGGTCTTCGTTGCTGCGCCCAGGCTTTCTCTAGTTGCGGCGAGCGGGGGCTACTCTTCGTTGCAGTGTGCAGGCTTCTCATTGCGGTGGTTTCTCTTGTTGCAGAGCATGGGCTCTAGGCACGTGGGCTTCAGTACTTGCGGCATGTGGCCTCAGTAGTTGCGGCTCACGGGCTCTAGAGCACAGGCTCAGTAGTTGTGACGCACGGGCTTAGTTGCTCCGCGGCATGTGGGATCTTCCCGGACCAGGAATCGAACCCGTGTCCCCTGACTTGTCAGGCGGATTCTCAATCACTGCGCCACCAGGGAAGCCCAGGAGTTGTTTTTTAAAAGCCATAAGCTTTTCCTTGTCCTTAGCTGTAATAAAGCATCTGATTTTGGTTTCCTTGAGAGCTGTATTTCAGTCCATCGCCTGTGTACTGGCCCCTGTGTTTCCCACTCTGGCCCACTCCTCACTCCCACTCCCCTGGTCTTTTTGGAGTTTGTGACACTTATTTGAAACAGATGGTGTTCTCTTGAGAGCGCGTGAGATTGTTAGGGTTAAATCCCAGCTATACATTTTTCTAACGTAGCTCTAAGGTCCTTGTTGCTGTTTGTGATAACTGATAGATAACTCATACATTTATAATCAGATGAAACTATGGTTTGCACTGTCTATTAAATATCTCAATTAATTTAAAAAAAACAGCTGTTCAAAACCAGGCAAAACTAACCTGCACTACTGGAAGTCAGGAGAGGAACCACCTGATGGGGAGGGAGGTTGGGGGGTGGCCCTGCGGTGCTGGAAACGTGCCCTTCAACCCTCTGGGGGGTGGTTACATGGTGAGTCCATTTTGTGACAATTCATGGAGCTCTTCACTTAGGACTCATGCTCCCTTCTGTATGGTTATTAGACACCAGTAAAAGGTGGGCTTAAAAAATGAAGGACAGGGCTTCCCTGGTGGCGCAGTGGTTGAGAGTCCGCCTGCCGATGCAGGGGACATGGGTTCGTGCCCCGGTCCAGGAAGATCCCACATGCCGCGGAGCGGCTGGGCCCGTGAGCCATGGCTGCTGAGCCTGCGCGTCCGGAGCCTGTGCTCCGCAACGGGAGAGGCCACAACAGTGAGAGGCCCGCGTACTGGAAAAAAAAAAAAAAAAATGAAGGACAGGAATGAGAAACGGAATGAGGCTGATGCCCAATGCCATCTGGTGAATGAAGAAGGCAGGCACACGAAGGCAAGAGCTTAGCTGTCTTACAAGAACACCAACAAACCGAAGATTACATCATATATGGGGGATGGCTGCCTCTGGGGAGGGGGAGGAGGGGGGGAGGAGAGGGGAGGGGGAGGAGAGGAGAGGGGGAGAGGGGGAGGAGGGGGAGGGGGAGGAGAGGAGAGGGGGAGGAGTGGGAGGGGGAGGAGAGGGTCCTTGCTCAACCAGAGATGAGAAATAGGCCAAGTCCCCGAGCTGCCCCTGAGGCCTCAAGACAAATATGAAGAGAATGGAGGGAGCATTTCCCTAGAAAATAAGAGAGTGGGATGGCTCTGGGTGATGTCCATTAGCACAGTGGTTCTCAAATTTGTCCCTAGAACAGCAATATCAGCATCACCTGAGAACTCATTAGAAATGCAAGTTCCCAGGCCCCACTCCAGGCTTACTGAATCAGAAGCTCTGGCGTGGGGCAAGCCCTCCAGGTGAGGCTAATGCCCGCTCAAGTTTGAAAAACCACTGCCTGAGAGAAATGAGACAGTGGGAGTGGGTGCTAGTCCCTGGTAGAAAAAAAAAGAGGTGGGATTGGCTCCCTCAGAGAATCAGTTCCCGGGGGGAAGGAGAACTTGGGGCTGCCTGCAGAGTTAGGAGAGGGTTCCCTGCTTCTCACTGTGTATCCCCTACGCAGACCCACTCACCCAGGTTCCCAGAATCATCTGGGAGGCCTTTATGCCTATCCGCTTGGGAGATGGCAGGAACGGTGGTTGGTTGATGCGTTTGCGTTCCTTCTCTGGAGGAAGCCACGTACTGGGACCAGATGTGGCCTAGAGGTGAGGAACAAAAGCTGAAAGCTTGGCGAGGTCTGGCGGTGGTCAGCCTGGGGCCGGGCCTGATGAGGGCTCCGGGCAGCTGACCTCACCCCCCTGGCAGCCCAGAGACTTGAGCCAAGGATGGTGGAAGGTACCTGGCCATCTCCCAACTTACCAGGAGCCCATCCTCTGGGGGTGAAGGGGCCCAGCGGGACTCTCATGACCCCTGCCACCCACTCTATGCCCACCCATCAGCCTGAAACCTCTTTCCAGGTTCCCATGGGCCCTCCCGGTCTGGCAGGGTCCAGAGAGTTGCTCCAGACCCCAGTCTGGGGAGCAGAAGCCACACGGACTTTGCAGCTAAATGATCTGGGCTCCAATCTTGGCTCCTTCTCCCCCTTGCTGGGAGCCTGGGCAAATCCCTTCCTATCTCTGGACCTCAGTTTCCTTTCATGAAATGCAAAAGACAATCCCTCCCTCCAGGGGGCTGAAAGGTGCCCGCCCCAGAGCAGGTATTCAGGAAATGTGGGTACCCTTTTTCATTCCCCTGGACACGCCCACCTTCCCAAGCCCTTAGCAGTTCCCTCCCTGGGGGGCAGAACCTGCTTGGGGGTCGACTAATGTCCAGAGCCTACTCAGATGACTGGCTGCCGAGCCCCCAGAAAGGAGCCCACCACTCCCCTAAATAGAACAGGTGTGCGGCTTTCTGTCGGACAGACCCCTTATTCACACTTGGTCCCGCTCCAGTTTTCCCCTCATCCTCTCTGCAGGGGAGGGAGGGGCTGAGATCAATGCCCACTGGGCACTTCCCGGGTGCCAGACTCCATGCTATAGGCTCTAGTACTAACCTCATTGAATTCTCACAGCCACCTGGTCACGCTCACGGGACAAGCATGTAAACCAAGGCTCAGAGAGTGACAGACACTGATCCAATGTGACTAGTAAGTACAATGCCAGGATTGGGAACCAGGTGAGTCTGGTACCCAAGGGTGAGCTTTCGGCTGAAATAGTCACTTCCACCCCACCCTGCCCCCGCAGGAAAGCCCCCTTCCAAGAGAAGAAGGAAGGAAGGCCATAGGGGGACAGTGACTAGTTTGGGGGGACACTGGCTAACTGTGGCCCAATAAATTCTTTCTGGAGGGGCTTCTGGGTTGTGGGGAACTTTTGAAAAAACTCCACGCTTCTTATTGTGACATGAGTTAAGTTCTTCCACGAAGCTCTTGAAATTCATCAGTTCCCTGGGCCGTTTTTTTCTGAGAAACAGAGGAGGAAAAAGAATATGTTATGTCAGGAAAAGCGAGAGCTGCGATTCTGGACCCTTACCACAATCAGAGACAAGCAGTTGTCCAATGAGGCATCTCTCTCCCCAGTGCCTGCCACTGTCCCATGGCCAGGCCAGTCCACCCTGACCTGGGCGACAGAGATGAAGCCCCCCAGCCAGGGGTGGGGTGAGTCTGATGGGGTGTCTAACAGCCCCTCCTCCGTGCAGTGCCCTGCAGCCCAGCTTGCCTTCATCCATTTCTTCTTTCTTTCACTTGTTTCGTGGACATTTACTGAGTCAGGCACTGTTCTGAGCAGGAGCGATAGTTCAAATATTTAAAAACCGGTGTGACGGGGGAACACTCAGGATTCTTAGGGCAGCAAAACTACTCTGTATGATACTATAATGGTGGATACATGCTATTATATATTTGTCCAAACCCACTGAATGTACAACACCAAGAGTGAACCCTAATGTAAACCATGGACTTTCGATGATAATAATGTGTCAATGTAGATTCACTGATTGTAAGAAATGTTCCCCTCTGGTGCTGATTTTTTTTTCATTTTTTTTTTTTTTTTTTTTGCGGTACGCGGGCCTCTCACCATTGTAGCCTCTCCCGTTGCGGAGCACAGGCTCTGGACATGCAGGCTCAGCAGCCATGGCTCACAGGCCCAGCCACCCCGCGGCATGTGGGATCTTCCCGGACTGGGGCGCGAACCCATGTCCCCTGCATCGGCAGGTGGACTCTCAACCACTACGCCACCAGGGAAGCCCTGGTGCTGATTATTGATAGTGGGGGCCTGGACATGTAGGGGGGACAGAGGGAACATGAGAACCCTGTACTTTCTGCTCAGTTTTGCTGTGAACCTAAAACTGCTCTTTAAAATGTCTATTTTTTTAGATAACGCAAAATAATATCCTGTGGCCTGGGCATTGGCTCTAGGGCCTACGGAGCGTCTGAGGCCCCTGCTATGCTGGCAGGACACCTTAGTAGCTGGTCATGGGGAGGCCTGGGAAGCCCCAGGGAGGAGCCAGGTTGCAGGGCTCATTCAGTGGCTATTTACCAGCTGGTCCCAAAGAATTTCAACATTTCACCACCCCCGCTTCCTAGCGCTCCTGATGCCTTTACCACGGCACCCACTCCCTGCTAACATTCTATATTGTTTTCACTTGCGATTGTGTTTCTTTTTGCACTAGAAAGTAAGCACTTACTAGAAAGTAAGCACCACTGGGGCAGGTTCCCCTGCATCTAGACGATTACCTGGCCCAAGGCACACAAGAGTGAAGGCAGAGTAGAGACAAAATAAACAGTTAGACAAATACTTAAGTCCAATTACTATGAAAGCAAAGCCCACGGTGCTAGGGATCCCACAACAGGAATTTGACTGGTACAGGAAAGGGGGGCATCAAGCTAAAATTCTACCTCAGCTTCCCCTCCCAACCCTCCAGTTCTCTGCCACTAACCCAGTCAGCTTAGCTGGGTCCGAGATGGCTGGGAAGTGTCTCCAAAACAGCAGGACACCCAGGCCTCACCATTCAGGTCCCTGCAGGCCTGGCAGCCTGTCTCCCATCCAGGCCTGGCCCTGGGGCCCCCTGCACCTCCCCTGCAATTCGTGCTGGTACAGAGGAGAGGGGACTGGAGGTGAAGCCAGACAGATGCCGTGGGGTTCAATCCCGGCTCTGCCCCTACCAGCTGCGTGGCTAGCCTCAGTCTCCTCCTCTAACACAGGGCGCCTTACCCTGCCCTAGCTGGGAGTGGGGAGTGAGCAGGCTATGGGAAGAGTCCTGTGCAGAGCCTAGCACACAGGCTGCTGTGGATAGGTGAGGCCTGTTTTCCTGCCAGGGAAGGCATAGCCCACCTGGGTACACACCTGCACAGAGTAATGTCCATAAGGCTGGAGCTTGCTTCGGTCACCAGAGAAAGTGTCATAGAGGATGTGGGTACCCATGGATCGCACCAGGTACGCCTCGATGCCACTTTTGAAGGTGTAGGTGCCCAGTGTCAGACTGCTCCCCTGGAACAGAGCACAGAGGACAATCCCTGCAGGTCCATCACCCCCTCGGGGCCTCGGTTTCCCCATCTGCCCTGGAGTCCCCCCACCCAGGTCTGCTCAGGAAGGTGGGCGAGGCCTAGCCAGGGTAGGGGGATACCTGATGAGCCAAGGGGGGCGGTTTGTTGGTCATCCTGCACATGAGGCCCTTGGAATGAGACCAGTTCCAGGCACTCTCCTCCAGCTTCGTGTATGGGTTGCCCTTCTCCCCATAATTTCCAGGGCCTGGATAGTAGTTCTGGGGGCAAGAGGGAGGGACATAAAAGCCGTTAGTCCGAGGCCTTGTGCTTCTGAGTGCACCTGAGGAAGAGATGTCCCCCCGAGGGTAACGGGATTTTCAGAGCCCCTGTGTGTTAACTGCCCCCCCCCAAACACACAGCACTGTGGGCCTGTGAGCCTCTGCCCTGCTCAGACCTTCAGTTTCAAGTTCAGACTTCACTGGGGCCCCACTGGTCAGTCCAACTTACCCCTCACTCTTCCCTTCCTACATCTGACGCTTCAGCCAAAGTGAGGTCCTTGCTGGTCCCCAAACCTATGCCATCCTGTGGCCACCTCCTTGCCTTTGCTTGCTTGTACCATTACTGCCACCCAAAATGCCCTTCCTGCCTTCTTGGCCTTGGCAAATTCTTCTAATCCTGCAAAGCCAGCTCGAGTGTCATCTCTCCTGGGAATGAAGCCTTCCTTCCCTGATCACCCCAGACAGCTGCTTGCTTTGGTGGTCTCGGAAATCCCAACCATTACACCCCTGTGATATAGCCCTACGTTTAGATGAATGGGTTTCCCACTGGGCTGTGAACAGTGCTGCGACCTGGAGGGATCTGGAGTCCTGGGTTCGAATCCTGACTCCACTGCTTCCTAGCTGAGTGACCTTGGGCATGCCACTTAATCCTTCTTAGCCTCATGGCCCACATTTCAAGCATAGGGACAGTAGAACTTTCTTCCAAGGTAATGAGGATGATATGAAATAACGTCTATAAAGCCTCCTGCACGTGCCCAGCCCATAGTGGGTGCCAACACCTAATACGTCAGGGTGGGGTGGCTGTCTTGGTGGGGCGGGGTAGGAGAGAAAGATGTAGGAGAGGTTGAGAACTGTGGCTGGAATGAGCATCTGGAGCCTCGACTGCCAGGGTCGGAAATATGGCCTTTGTAGGTGGAATGAGAAGAGCCACCCTGCAGTACAGGTGGGTGAGTGGGTAGCCATCTTTGGGTCAAGACCAGGCAGGATGTTTTCTGCTGCTTTGCACCTTTTAGCCACACGGGATCGCTGCTACTCCACAGATGGCTCAGCCCTGCCTACCTCCAGTCCCTGGAACCTCCCAGGATGCAGCCCAGAACCAGACCTGGCAGAGAGGGTGGGTAGTCAGGCTGTGGCAGGCATCAGATTCGTTCACCCTCAGAGGAACCAGAATGCACATTGCCTCCTTCCAGGGCCCAGGGTTTCCAGGTATGTTCAGGAGGAAAGCCCCAAAGTAGGAAAGTGGGTCTCAACATCATGTGCTGGCTGCTTTACTCGCCTTAATATCTTGGTCCTAGAGACATCCTGATGAGATCAAATCCGTGCCGCTTGCAATCAATAGATGGGGAAACTGAGTCTCAGAGAGGCAAACCTTGTGTCCAAGGTCCCACCTCCAGAAAGGGGCAGCACAAGGGTTCTAACTTCAAAATCCATGCATGATCCTTCTGAGCTTCTACTGTTTCCCAGGCACTGTGCAGGCACCAGAGGTGGGAGAGAAATAAGCCCCACGGTGTCTAGGGAGACCTCAGAAGTGAGGGTTATAACAAAGGGGCGGAGCTGCTGATCCCGGAGCTCCACAGACCAGGAGGAGCCCAGTGCCAGCACTCTGTCAGCAAAGCCTCATCTCTCCCTTCAAACCTTCAGGTTCAGAGGTGCAGTAACACACCTGGGCTGATGTGAACACCCCTGACTTTAGCTAGAATGTTATGTTTCAGGGCTTCTGGGACCCAGGCAGGAGTGCTTAATTCTGGGGGAAGTGGGAATTGTCACTTACAAGATTTTTTTTTAGGTGGATCTTGAAGAAAGAGTCATCCTCTCAGAAGACGAAGTGGAGGGACAGGTGTCCCAGATAGAGGGAGCCAGAAGAGCACCTTTGAGCCAGTTGGGAAAGGTATACTGGGAAGAGAATGGGAAGGCCCTGAAGGCCAAGCGGGGCATCCAGACTTGATTCTGAGGCATGAGGACTCTTAGGAAGGCGACTGGGGCAATAGTAGGTGACCAGGAAATCAGTCCTGGGGGCGCCCCTGGGCAGGGAGCGTGTGGCTAGGGCTTGGGCGGAGGTCAAGGGGATGGAAGGAGGAGGATGGGAGACAGAAGCACAGACCCCCGTGACTACAGGGGAACAAGGTGCCCATGGGTTTCTGGCTCTGGCCTTTGGGCGGTGCCATTGCCCAGGAAGAGCAGGCCTGTGGGAGATGCTGACATGGCAGGAGGGGGGCATGCAGAGTTTGAGAAGCCTGGAGGACCCCGGGGTGGGGATCTGAAGCCATGTGCATGGAGCCTGGCTGCACAAGAGAGAACACCCCACAGAGGGTGGTGGGGAGGGCAGGTCCTGGGAAAGAGAAGCCGTGGAGGGAGGCTGGCGGAGGAGCTCCAAGGACACAGAGCCCAGTGTCCCCAAAGCCAAGGGAGGGCAGAGCTTACTAGGAGGAGGATGGAGGCAGAGCCCAGTGCCAGCAGAGAAGGCACTGGCTTTGCAGGGGTGTGCTTCAACAGCCCATCCGCTCTGGGGAAGGATTCACAGGACCCAAAGCAGGCACCCACAGCTTTGGCACTGGCACTGGGGAGGCCCCCATGGAGAAGTCAACACCCTGCACAGGTGGCATTTGTAGGCCTGTCCCACCCACACTGGGGGGACAACCGGAGGGACCAGAGGCCAGAGGAGGCCATCAGTCCCAGCCCAGAGCACGATGACAGCTGAGAAAGTCAGGCCTTGGATGTGAGCTCTCCTGGGGCTGCCTTCTGCCCACTGGGGCAGTGCCACCTCCTTGAACTTTCTGTCCAGCCCTGAACCCAGGAGAGTGGCTCGGGGAAATCCCTCAGGGCCCAGTGAGGTTACTGCAGGTGCAGCTGTGGGGACCAGAGAGGAGAACAGACAGTTGGAATGGAGGGACAGGCCGTGGGACCTTCACCCTGCTCAGCCAACCCTCACAGATGCTGCAGCACTGGGGACCAGGCACAGGAGGAAACAGACAGCATCTGATTTGCTCCCCCAACTCCTCTGCCTTCAGTGGGGCTGGGCTCTGCCATTAGATCCTGTCCTCCACAGATGGTCAAGGAACAATCCAAGTGATCCCAGCCTACGGGTCAAGTGCAGCTGTTATGTGTGGACACCTTGGACTCAATCCTGCCTCTGCCGCTTAGGAGCTCTGTGACCTTGGGCAGTCACTTAACCTCTCTGTGCTCGTTTCTGTCTGTAAAGTGGCGATGATAGTGTCTGCTTCAAAGGGTTGTGGTGAGGATTACATTAATTAGTACACTCAAGTGCTTAGAACAGTGCCTGGCACATGGCAAGTGCTGCATTAAGTGTCAGCTATTATTACTTTAGACTTGAAGGTAAGCACTCATCTTTCAGTGCCTCCAGGCAGCCCCTCTCCCCACAGTGCAGTTACAGCTTCTGCACCTGAGGATGCATGTGCACGTCCCCTGAACGTGGCAAGGAGTAATTCCCAGGCTCCATAGAAGGTTTCACAGTGGTGAGGTGTGGAGGAGAGGCCCTGGCTTGGGGTTTGCCCATTTGGCCCACTGGGGCAAGATGTTTATCCTCTCTGAGTCTCCAGGGCCTCGTCTGGAGTGATTATAAAAAATTAGAGTGAGGTGCTTCCCTGGTGGTGCAGTGGTTGAGGGTCCGCCTGCCGATGCAGGGGACACGGGTTCGTGCCCCAGTCCGGGAGGAGCCCACATGCCGCGGAGCAGCTGGGCCCGTGAGCTGTGGCCGCTGAGCCTGCGCGTCCGGAGCCTGTTCTCCGCAAAGGGAGAGGCCACAACAGTGAGAGGCCTGCCTGCAGAAAAAAAAAAAAAAAAAAAAAAAAAATTAGAGTGTTTTGGAGAACCAGTACTTAGTAGGCAGGCATGGGCTTAGTCCACAAAGGCTTATCATGTGCCTACTATGTGCCAGGCACGGCTAGGACCTGGGGATTCTGCAGCGAACCAACCGGGCAGATGTGGTCCACCCTCGGGGGCTGCTGTGCGCTGGGGGAGAGACACTGAACCCACAGCCACATCGGGGCTCCTGGGAAAAGGAGATGGCACCTCATGGGGTGAGGTCAGACCTCGGAGCTGAGAGCTGAGGGATGAGCAGGGGGTCCTTAGGTGACGGGGCTGCTGGGGGCGGAATGGTACTTCTGGTAGAGGGGAGAGCAGGGGCAAAGCACGGGGCGAGTGCTTTGCCTCACTTTGAGGAGTGAGGAGGGCAAGGGTGTCCAGCCCAGAGAGCATGAGGGGCAGGGGAGGAGGACCCCACTCATCCCGACCCACACCGATGCCACGGCAGCCCTCCCGCCACCCCCACCTCTCACTACAGTCACCTCCCATCTGGATGCCTCCGACCCCTTCCCCCACAAGCATGTCACTCAGTACCCATCACCCCCATCAAAACCCTCCTCCGCTGTCCTCCCACAGCACCTGGAATCAAACCCAAGGCCCTCACCTTGCCAGAAGGGCCTCATGTCCTGGTCCTCACCCCTCTGCTCTTGCCTCCTCCCCCCTCACTCACAGATTCCGTGAGTCTCCATTGCTCACCTACCGTTCGTTTTGCTCAAACGCCACCTCCTCCCAGAGGTCTTCCCTGACTACCCTATAAATGGCACCTCATCATTCGCCATCTCTCCCTGTCTCGTTTTTCCTCATGGCCCTCGTTACATGTGATTTGCTTCTCTGTACCGTTGTTTCTACCACGAGGACCACAGCTCCATGAGGGCAGGGACCTTGTCTTCATCACTGCTAGATCCCCAGGGCCTGGAACAGTACGTGGAACTAGAGGGCGCTCAAACCATTATTGGCTGGATGGCTGGATGGCTATAGATATGGAGGAGTTTGCTGAGCTCCTAATGTATGCCTGGCTCTGTGCCAGGGACTCAAAGATGAACCAGACCCATCCCTGCCTGCAGGGAGCTCCTGGTCTGGTGGGGGAGATGCAGAAACCTACGACAGCCAGTGGGCTGAAAGCTGTGGCACTGGAAAGCAGAGGGGCTGTGGGGTCCCAGAGGGGAGGCTGGCCAAGCCTGGGAAGAAGAACGGTAGGAGAAAGGGTGCTTCCAGCCACACCCAGGCTGCATGCTCTTCAGACAGAGCAGAGGGTAGGAGGGATCCCACTCCATGTATGAGAACACCTACCCCAATGAGTCCTCGGAAGCAAACCTCCCCGGAGCTGAGCAGCCCCCAGATGCTGCCCGGTTTCTCCTGCAACTCTTCTAAGAAGTCTTTGGAGCTGTAGGAGCCAGGCCCCAGCTCTTCCTTCTGCCCCCAGAGAAGAGAGCAGAGGTGAAAACTTTACACTTGGGAGTGTCCACGCGGGCAGGAGCCCAGGCGAGGATGTGTTCCTTAAAGGATGAGCTCTACCTGGGCCTGGGAGGACACTGCAGGCCACCCTGGGGGCAGGCAGGACCGGGCAGGAGGACCTGGCACCAGCGATAGGGCAGGGTGGGGCCCCAGGGGCCTCACCTGCTGCCGCTTCTCTTTCAGGATGGCCCGTACTGGAAGCGGGGCAGCTGCGTCAGCCGGCTGGCTTCCTGGGCCTTGGCGCAGCCTGTGCCCACCTCCTTCTTCAACTTCTTGATGCTGAAGCAGGTCTCCTTGCAGCCATAGGTCCCAGGTCCTATGTGGGACTGAGTCAGAGCACGGTCTGAGCGAGGCCAGCCGCGCCCACCAGTCCACCCACGGAGCAAGTCCTCGCCAAGCTGTCACCCTGACCTGGGAGTGGACAGGCAATACCCCTCGGGGGGCCCCTCCCCCAGCCCCGAGCCTGGCCCTCAAGGTGCAGCCATGGCGTCCTCTGTCACTGGCCCCCTTACACTTCATAGAGGGCCCGCAGCCAGTCTGTGCAAGACCTGCAAGTGGAACCCAGGTCTCTGTGGATCCGACCCATGCTGTTTTCACTACAGTCCTGCGTTTATCAAACACATCGAGGCCGCAGCTCTGAGTCAAGCTCTGAGCTGTGGGCTGAGGTCACGGAGGGGTGTGAGGCATGCCCCTTACACCGATCAGCTCATCTGTCACGGGGAGGGACTCGGAGGGGCAGTGGCCAGACCACGTGGGAGACTCGGGAAGCTATGCAAACTCACCACGTCCACAGAGTAAACCCTGCAGTACGGGGCCTCCCTGAAGGTGCTGAACTTCTGGTTGGGATAGACAGCAGAGACGTCAAACCTGGGAGGGACACATGCCCAGAGAGAGGCACCCAGCCCTGATGAGGGCAGTTCTGGGTGGTGGGGGAGTTGGCATCCCACGGGAGGTGACTTGGGAGCTGGCCCATGAAGGCTGAGGCCAGGGCTGCCGCCTCCTCAGGGTCTTCGTCCTTCCAGGTTCCCTCTCCCTAGATTCCACCCTTGTCTGGTCCCCTAACCCACTGCTGGGAACATTTACTCAAAATCTCCTTCTCAGTGCAACCACCGGCCGCCCCACCCCCTGCACTCGCAGGCTCCTCCTCCCCACTTCCTTTTTCTCCATAGCCCTTATCACTAGCCAACATTTTATATCTTTTTCTTTTTTTGTTTATTATCCACTCCCACCACCCCTCCCATATGAAGGCAAGCTCATGAGCAAGGGCTTTGCTGTTTTGTTCACTATTTTATCCCCAGATGGTAGAACTGTGCCTGGCACATAGTAGGTGATATATATATATGTCACCTATCACATATATATATATATATATATATATATATATATATACCACCTATGATATGATACATATATCATAGGTGGTATATATATATATATATATGATATATGTCATACATATGAATGAAGAAAGACACCTGGGCTGAAATCCCATGACTTTTGGGCTGAGTGACCTACTATGGGCCAGGCCACTCGGCCTCCCTGAGCAGCACATAGTAGGTGCTTCTGAAATGATTTTAAATAACTTAATAACGGTAGTAAAAGACTCTGGGCCGGGAAGTGCGGCAGGCAGGAGAGGTATAGAAAGTCCCGCCCCCACCCCTCACTGCCAGCCCTACGCCCCCCCGAAGGGAGCGCCCGTGAACCAGTTGGTGGCCATGGCGCTGGCCCGCTGCAGGCCAGATCGGCTTCTGCCACCGCCGCCACGGCAACCCAGGCCTTGCGATTTGTGATCGCCACAGACCTGTGCGTTGCGTGTTTGCCCACGCTGCGCCCCTGCAGGCGCACCCGCAGGGTCCCCGACTTTTCCATTCGGCTATGCACATTTTCATTGCTGCCTTGCCAGACATCCTTCCCTGAGCCCAGCAGATTTAATGGCCCCTCGCGGTGGTTAATACGGATGCCATTTGGTCGGGTTTTAGAGTCATTTGTTGAGGAACCGTTTCCGATTTCTTGCTTTAGGGCAGAGCCCTGCACAGGGCCTGGTGGAGCGCAAAGGCCTCTTGATGTTCACCTTATGCTGGTGGGACCAGTGAGACACACAGAAAGGGCTCGACTTAGGCAAAGGGCAATCCATTCCTTCTCCACTCTGGGGAGGGGAGGAGGAGAAAGAGGGAACGGGCAAGGGGGGCCAGAGCGTGGAGGGCAGGAATAAGGTGGTCAGGAGAGAGGTAGGATTGCAGGGATGGTGTCAGGACTCATTCCCGCCCCAGTTACCTGGACACCCACTCAGGGCAGACATTGTGCAGGGTGCCTGGGACCCAGATATGGTCCCTTCCCGGAGAGTCCAGTGGGGGAAACAATGACTACACAGTGTGACCAGGTCAGTGTGATAGGGAGGCCTCTGACCCAGACTGTGGGTGTGTAAGTCCGGGAAGGCTCCCTGGAGGAGGAGAATTCCAAACTCAACATTGAAGAGTGTGTGTGGTTTGCTAGGTAAAGAAAGGGGTTGAGGGTATGTGCCCCCAGCAAGTCATGGTCAGCTCTCTCCTCTCATCCTGCCTTATCTCCCACCAATGCCCCACAGTTGTGCTACAGACTGTCTAATATCATCTCCCATGATTGCCTTTGATCCCCCCAAGGGTTTTAGGCTAAGGTAGGGCAAAGGGCCATACGCCATTTGACGATGACAAGACTGAAACCAGAGAGAAACAGGACCTTCCCGGGGGGTCCTGCATCCAGCCTGTGGTGGAGATGGATTACCAGGACAGTGGGTCTCCTTCCAGGCCCCACCCAGTATCCTTCTGACATCCCAATATAGCATTTAAGCCATGAGCTGGACTCACGGGCCCCAGGCTGGCAGGCACATCGTCACGGTTGGCAGAGCATCCACCCTGCACTGCTGAGCTGAAGGTCAGAGGCATCAGGCCTTGGGAACACACACAGAATAGCCACGCCAGGCCAGCCAAGCATGGACTTTGCCCCTTCCCAACCATGCGACCTTGGGCAAGTCACTTCCTTCTCTGATTCTCAACTTTCTTACCTATAAAATAAAGCCAGTAATCTCTGTATCTCCAGACTGCTGTGAAGATTAAATGAGCTAATTTAGGTATGCTCCTGGAACATAGCAGAAGCACAACAAGAGGTCATTCCCAGCCCTTGGAAAGGGAACTTACAGAAGGTCCAGGGGCAGAGAGTGTGTGTCATTCACTCCTGGTGCAGTACGTGGCACATAGTATATGCTCAGCAAATATTTGTTGAGTGACAAGTGAACGAATAAATGAATCTAACCCAACTTCCCAGTAATGCATAAATCTTCAAAGAGAATCATGTTCGAGTCCTAGCCCTGCTGCTTCCTAGCTGGTGGCCTTGGGCAAGTTACCCTCGCTAAGCTTCAATTTCCTTGTCTGTGACATGTGACTGCAGTCTCCTGGAGGAGCTGTTTTGAGGAGTGAGTGACATGTGACTGTGTCCACTACCACATCCTATGTGCTAGGGAGGCCCTGCAACCAGCCCCAGGGCTGCTCAGGTGTTCTCAGGCCCAGCCCTGCCTGGGGCTGCTTTGCTTCTCTCCCATCATGAAAGCCTTGGCTCTGGGACTTACGGAGGAATAACCACAGGATATAGGCCAAGGTTCATTGGGCTGGGAGTTCTGGCTGCCAGGCAGCTCAGAGCAGGCCAGAGTGAGTCAGCTCTGCAGCAAGGCAGCCTGCTCTAATCAGCCCAAAGCCTTCCCATCACAGCAACTTACTGATCACAGCAATTAACTCTCTCTTGTAGGTACTATTGCAATCCTCTCCAACCCCTATTATACAGAAGAGGAAACTAAGGATCAGACAGGGAGAGTAACTTGCCCTGGTCACATCTAATGAGCATCACACAGCAGATACAAAGCTCATAACTAAGTTTGCAAGAGTTTCTAACCCATCTTCTAGAGCCATCTATTATGTCAATAAAGTCAAGTCAAGTTTCTTAGCCAGGATTCAGGCCTCTGTGATGGGGCTATGGCTGTTACCTTATGTCCTCATCTGCTGCCATCTCTTTCCCATGCTCTGTAAGTTTCAGCCACATGGGGCTACTCTGTCCCTAGGCATACCCTGCCCTGGCAAAGCTCTAGCCTTTTCATGTGCCTTTCCTGCCGCTGAAATGCACCGGCAACCTAACGTCCCCATCCAACTCCTACTCATCTCCTCAGAGTCAGATCAAAAGCCAAAGCCACCCATTAGGATGGCCATTATAAAAACAAACAGAAACAAAAACAGAAACAAATTACAAGTGTTGGTAAGGATATAGAGAAATTGGAACACTTGTGTATTGTTGGTGGGAATATAAAATGGTGCAGCTCCTGTGGAAAAAAAAGTATAGCGGTTTTTCAAAAAACTAAACAGAATTACCATATGACCCAGCAATTCCACTTCTGGGCATATAGCTAAAAGAAGTGAAAGCAGGGACTCAAACAGATATTTGTACACCCATGTTCATAGCAGCATTGTTCCCAACAGCTAAAATGTGGAAACAACCCAAATGTCCACTGATGAATGAATGGATAAACAAAATGTGGTATATACATACAATGGAATATTATTTAACCTTAAAAAGGAAGGAAATTTTGACACAAGTTTACTACATGGATGAACCTTGACATTATGCTCAGTGAAATAAGCCATACAAAAAAGAACAAATGTTGTATTATTATTCCACTCATATGAGGTACATAAAGTAGTCAAATTCACAGAGACAGAAACCAGAACGACGGTTGCCAGGGCTAGGGGAAGGAGGGCATGGAGAGTTGTTTAATGGGTACAAAGTTTCAGTTTGGGAAGATGAAAAAGTTCTGGAGATGGATGGTAGTGATGGTTGCACAATGTGAATATACTTAATACTACTGAACTGTACAGTTAAAATGGTAAATTTTATGTAAAGTATATGTTATGACAATAAAAAGGGGGGAAAAAAGCCAAACTCCCTGGGAATCTGTCTCTGTTCCCCCCAAGCAGGTCAAGAGCCCAAGTTTCATCTCATGATCACCAGCAATTTATAGTAACAATTTTAAATTAAAAGTTATTAAATTTTACATTTAAAATTACAGGTGAGGGGGCTTCCCTGGTGGCGCAGTGGTTGAGAGTCCGCCTGCCGATGCAGGGGACACAGGTTCGTGCCCCGGTCTGGGAGGACCCCATGTGCTGCGGAGCGGCTGGGCCCATGAGCCATGGCCACTGAGCCTGCGCGTCTGGAGCCTGTGCTCCGCAACGGGAGAGGCCACAACAGTGAGAGGCCCGCGTACCGCAAAAAAAAAAAAAAAAAAAAAAAAAATTACAGGTGACGGATTTCCCTGGTGGCACAGTGGTTAAGAATCCACCTGCCAATGTAGGGGACACGGGTTCGAGCCCTGGTCCAGGAAGATCCCACATGCCATGGAGCAACAAAGCCCGTGCGCCCCAACTACTGAGCCTGCGCTCTAGAGCCCACAAGCCACAACTACTGAAGCCCGTGCACCTAGAGCCCATGCTCCACAACAAGAGAAGCCACAGCAATGAGAAGCCCGCGCACCGCTATGAAGAGTAGCCCCCGCTCGCCACAACTAGAGAAAGCCCGTGTGCAGCAACGAAGACCCAGTGCAGCCATAAATAAATAAATAAATAATAAATAAATAAATTACAAGTGAAAAATATCTACAGAATGTTGTTTTAATTTACCTTTTTATTGCTCAAGTCAAATATTTTTTCCAAGTTTACAAATTGGCTCTATTTCCTCTTCTGAAAATGCTGGTCTGTTTTTCAAGAAGATAAAGCAACAGGGTCTCAGGAGCACAGCTCCAGATGGAATGAGGGGTGGGAGGGACTCAGAAGTTCAGACCTGGGACTTGGTGGTCCAATGGGTAAGACTCTGTGCTCCCAATGCAGGGGGCCAGGGTTCCATCCCTGGTGGGGGAAGTAGATCCCATACGCATGCTGCAACTAAGAAGTCCACATGCCACAACTAAAAAAAAAAAAAAAAAAATCCCACATGCTGCAACTAACACCGGCGCAGCCTAAATAAATAAATAAATAAATATTTTAAAAACGAAGACGTTCAGACCTGCTACAAAATCCAAGTCCTGGAGGACTAGCAGCTTTGCGTCAGGGAGCACAGCCCAATCTTCTGGAGGATGGGGAACTGATGTCAGGCCTGGGGGAAGACTGGCAAGAGCAAGACAACTGGGCCACAGGTGGAACGCAGACTGGGTGGGAGCTGCTAGTTATCCAGAATGACGTTTACCAGGTTTACCCACCACACCTACGCTAGCCCTGGGGAGGGAATGTCACCCTCATGTCACAGATGAGGAAAGAATAAAGTGTGAAATGATGCAGCGACTCATTCAAGGTCACACATTATTAGGGATTAGAACCAGCACCTGGAGCCCTGTCTTTCCACTGGGGCCGACTGCAGGGCAGAGAGGAGGCAGAGAAATCCCAAGTGGGGAAGCCTGATAACTACTAGCCAAAGGGCTTCCCTGGTGGCGCAGTGGTTGAGAGTCTGCCTGTCGATGCAGGGCACACGGGTTCGTACCCCGGTCCCGGAA
This sequence comes from Mesoplodon densirostris, assembly GCF_025265405.1. Taxonomy (NCBI): domain Eukaryota; kingdom Metazoa; phylum Chordata; class Mammalia; order Artiodactyla; family Ziphiidae; genus Mesoplodon; species Mesoplodon densirostris. The sequence continues at coordinate 47,413,671 of NC_082662.1, read as the reverse complement.
GATCCCACATGCCGCGGAGCAGCTAGGCCCGTGAGCCATGGCCGCTGAGCCTGCGCGTCCGGAGCCTGTGCTCCGCAACGGGAGAGGCCACAGCAGTGAGAAGCCCACATACCGCAAAAAAAAAGAAAGAATAATAATAATAATAATAATAATAATGGCTAAAGGAAGAGCTGCAGGAGGGGGCAGGCTCCATTCAGAGGAAGGAGAACACTGAGGGACTGTGGGGGGGATGGGAAAGCAGCAGGAGTGAGGGTGGCTTGGGGGCCGGGTTGGAAGGGCCAGGCCTGACTCTCCTGTTCAGTGAGCTCGCACAGGGTGGAGCAGTGCTCAAGGAGGAAGGGCCTGGCTTTTTGGGGTTCAGCAAACTGGGTTCCAGGACTGCTTGGGCACACCCAGTTCTGTGACCTGGGCAAGTCCTTTTCCTCGTCTGAGCTTCAGTTTCCTCATCTCCTGAGCAGAGAGAGTAAAAGCACGCCTTTTGCCATGCACTGGGGGTTACACGCCCCGCGTCTGGCACTGCACCTAACAGGCACACCTGGTTGTGCAATGCGGGCGTCTAAAAGCCGCTGAGCATCGAAAGCGTAAACACCCACAGGGCGCTCCCGAGCCGACGCTCTGACCCACCCACCGGCGGGCGGCGCCCCGGGATGGGAGGTGGCTGCGCCCCGGGCCTCTGCGCGCTGACCCTTGCCTTCCGCGCCGGGCTCGCTTGAGGGGCGCCCCCCATCCACGGCAGCCTCCGGAGCAAGGCTCGGGGGAGCCGTGGGGCAGCCATGGCGGAGCCCGAGGCCGCGGCCGAGGAGCTGGACGCCCTCATCGACGACCTGGACTACCTCCCCGGCCACTTCCACCTGGAGATGCAGCTGAACTTCGAGCCGCGCTCGCCGGCCTCGCTCCACGCCCGGGATCTGAAGCTGCAGCGGGACGGCCTGCGGCAGGAGCTGGTGCTGGCGGCTGCCACGCAGCGCCCCGCCGTGCGCCACCTCCTGGGCGCCTTCGCCTTCTACCTGGAGGAGCTGGACGAGGCCCGAGAGAGCTTCCTCGAGGTGGCCCGCAAGGACCCGGGCAACCTCAACGCCTGGGCCAATCTGGCGCACGTGTACGGGCGGCTGGGGCAGAAGGAAGAGGAGGAGGCGTGCGCCGCGCGGCTGGCCGGCCTCATGGGCCTGGCGGGGGACCGCGGGGCCACCGGGGATCCCCCGCTCCGCGCCGCGCGCTGCCTGGCCGAGCAGGGCTACGCGCACGGCTTCGACGTGGGCTGCGCCAGCCTAGAGGAGCGGGCGCGGGTGCTGGAGGCCGGCATCGAGCTCTATGACAAGGCGCTGGGCTACGCGCAGCAGGTGGGTGACCCCTCCCCAGGCTGGGAGGGCTGGGGTCGCGGCCCCTAAAGTCTGCAGGGATGCCCCTGGTCTCCAAATTCTCAACGAACCCTGGCCCTTTGGCTTCCGGAATACCGTTCCAGCGTGCCCCTCCCACCTTGGGTCCTAGACCAGGCTTGTAGCTTTACTCTGCCGGACTAGGGCGTGGCCCCACTTCCCAGCGGGTTATCCTGCGTAAGTTTCTTTGCTGGCAGTACTGCAAACTCCACACACCAACTCATCCCTCTCACCTTGCTCCTCCCAGCAAGTACCTGTCCCTGCACCTGTCCACACCCACCTAAGTATAAGGCACAGCTCCACATCCCGCCAGAAACAGGCGGCATTCTTGCCTTCTCTCTCCCCCTCACGCACCATAGCCATCAACTCAGACCCCAGATCCTGTCCGCTCCGCCTCCTCATATCTCCAGGGTCTATCCACTCCTCTCCTGCCTCCCCCTGACAGCCCAGCCTCCATCATTCCCTGCCTGGGTTCCTGCCCTCTGGCCTGACCCTTCGGCCTCCTCCTCCACCCTTGCTGCCAGTGTCATGTTGTTCAATCCTTCTGGCCATATCCGTCAGCTGCTTACAACCCCCAGTGACTCCCCACTGCCTGGCACGTGAGTCCCAGGCTCTCCGGTGGGCACTGGAGACCCTCCGTGACCTTGCTCTCTGCCTTCCCTCTGCCGTGTTCCCCCTTCCAGCCAGGCTTTTGCCACCGTCTACTTCCCTTTGTTCCCTGTGGGCCAGGTCTCCTTACAACCCACCTTGCCACTCTTTCGGCCTCTTTCGGAGGTGCCCTTTGCTCTACCCTTGCCTGGAAGGTTGTCCTCGCTCTCAGGCATCCACTCCGCTGACTTTTCCAGGCTGGGTCAGGCATCTCCCCTGGGCTCCCACAGCACTGCTCACACTGTCCATTTACAAGTCTGTCTCCCCACCTCAATCTTGAGATCTTCAAGAGTGGGGACAACATCTGTCTGGTTTCCCACTGTAAAGCCAACACCTGGCCAGTGCCTGGACACAGTGGCACTCAGTAAATGCATCTTGAGTGAATGTATGTGTAGCATAGGGCCCAGAGCTAAATAGACAAATGCTAGGTATATTAGATACCCATTGTTTTATGACAAATATCCTCTGAGACTTAGCAGCTTGAAACAATAAGCACTGATTGTCTCGGAGTTTGCGTGCTCAAGAACCCAGGCATGGTTTAGCTGGGTGCCTCTAGGCTGTGGTCTCATCTGAAGGCTTGCTCAGCTGGGGGCGGTGGGGTGGGGGTCTGCTTCCAAGCTCACACTCATGGCTATTGGGAGAATCAATTCCTCACTGGCTGTTGGCCAGAGGCCTCCCTCAGGTCCTTGCCACAAGGACATCCCATCACTTTTGCTATATTCTCTTCATTAGAAGCAAGTCACTAGGTCTAGCCTCCAGGCAGAGAGAGGGGGTTACACAAGAGCACGAATACCAGGCAGTGGGGATCACTGGGGGCCATTCCAAAGGCTGCCTGCATTGGATGGCAGACAAATGATGTAGAGGCATTATCCTCTTGTTACAGAAGAGGAAATCACAGTTCAGAGAGGTACCATGACTTTTCCTTGAAGGCACAGCGTAGGCAGGGTTGAGCTAATAATGATGACTATTTTTTTTCTTTTTTTTTTTTTTGCGGTATGCGGGCCTCTCACTGTTGTGGCCTCTCCCGTTGCAGAGCACAGGCTCCGGACGCGCAGGCTCAGCGGCCATGGCTCACGGGCCCAGCCGCTCCGCGGCATGCGGGATCCTCCCGGGCCGGGGCACGAACCCGTGTCCCCTGCATCGGCAGGCGGACTCTCAACCACTGTGCCACCAGGGAAGCCCAATGATGACTATTTGTGATAGTTAAAAGACAACAAGGCTTCACACATGGGTAGGATGGCTCCATTCACAAAGCCTCTACACACCCCCTTGGAGCCTTTTCCACCAAAGCTTATGGCTCCCCCATAAGAGGAAATGTGGAGTCAAGACCTCAGGGAATGCTGGGTGGGAGGCACGGACTTGACTTAAGGGGAGCAGGGCAGGGTGGAGGTTAACACGGTAGACTCTGGGTCAGACAGTCCAGGTCCAAATCCCAATTCCCCACGCTCTCACCTCCAACTAGTCCGTAGCATGACTGAGCTTCCCTTTCTGTGAAATGGGGATAACAATAGTACTTGTATCCTAGGATTCCTTATCCGTAAAATGAGGAACAGAGCCTGCACAGAAATAGCAGGATCACAGGTGACCTCTGCCTCTCCTGACCTGGGAGAGGCTCCTCCCCCCTAACCTGTGTGCAGCTGTGGCTATCCCCTGGGGCCAAAAGGAACCCAGGTCTCCTGTTCTAGAGCCTAAGCACAAGGCCCTGAATGCCAGCCGCCCTCAGTGGAAGGCGTGGCCAGCTTGGTGTATGTTGAGTATGATCACAGTCTCAGAGCAGGGCCTGAAAAGCCCTGGACTGGGAGCCAGGAGTCCTGGGTTCTCATCTCAGCTGCAACCACTCACGGTGGGGCCTTCACCTGTCTGGGTGGTGGTTTTCCCATCTGTGAAAGTGAGGGAGGGGGGACTGGATGGTCTCTGAGGTCCCTTCCTGCTCTCAGGAGAAGGCTTCCTGGAGGAGGTGAGCAGGGAGGCAAAGTTTGGGGCATAGGGAAGGAATGGGGGCCGATTCCTCCCTCCCAGCCACAGTGGGGGCCGCACCGTCCCCTTCAGTGACTGCCCAGAGGAGAGAGTGTCAAGCAGGGCACTGCCCTGTGCTCCAGGGAGGGAGCTGACTATCTCAGGTGGGAGGTGGCCTGTGCTGTGTCCTTGGGCCTGGCCCAGCGGCTGCTCCCCAGGTCTGCACAGAGTGTCTGTGGTCAGAACCTCCCCCCGAGTCCCAGGAGAAAGTGGGGATTTGGAGTTCCCCCATTTCATCATCTGAGGATTAGGAGAGATCATGCTTATAAAGTACCTGGCACAGAGTAGATGCTCAAGAAATAGTCGCAATCAGGATGACAATGATGATTTTGTAGTTAGAGCAGGAGGCTTGGGTTCAAGCACCCAGGTCGCTTATTATTTTGCTGTGTGACTTTGTACAAGTCACTTTTCATCTCTGGCCTCAGTGTCTGCTTTATAAACATTAAACAGTGGTGATTTCTGCCTCAGTTTACTATGATTATCCAATCAAATCATGGGGTAAAAGTGCCCATAAACTGGTAAATTCTGGGCATGTCTGAGACACACATGCTCAGCATCTTAACATTTATTGAGCACCTACTGTGTGCCAGACCTTATCATTAAGAACTCCTGCCTTTTAGAAGCTCATGGACAAAGGGAAGAGCAAACATTAGTTCCTTCAGTAACTAGCCTTCCCTGAGCCCCCTCTCTGGGAGTGGGGGCCAAAGGGGCGTGTCAGAGGTGTGCCTATGACTGGCTGAGGTCACCGGCGTTCATTACATGGCCTGTACCAGGTGACAGTCATCTCTGAGTGCTGTACACCAGAGACCATAGTTTCTGAACCAAAAACAGGACCCCCCCCACCGCCAGAGGCTGACAAGGGAAGTGCACTTCGAGGACATCAGGACCCGTGTTGGAGTCCGCAGGGACCTGGCACGTCCAGGTCCTGGGGATAGAGTGACAGTAACTGAACTTCAGAGGGGACACACTTCCTTTCAGCACAAGTGACTGAGGGAGGCTTCTGGAAGAGGCAGTAGTGTACTGGCAGGAATGAGAGGAGGGCAATCCCGGCAGGGGCATGGTGTGTGCAGAGGTCCTGCGGTGGGGGCTTTAGTGACAACTGAACTGGAGCAGGGGATGAGACCTGGAAAGAGGGCAGCCAGAAGATTCATGGGGAAGAGCACGTGGTGGCCCTGAGGAACTGCTGATGTGGTCTCTGAGGTCTGGTTCCTGCCCTCCTCTCAGCTGCATTTCCTCTTACTTCCCTTGAACCTTACTTCCCAGGGACTCTAAACTTCTCATACTTCTCCAGACATGCTGTGCTGTTTCACAGCTGCCTGTGCAGGAACTTTTCCCTCTGCCTAGAAAGCAAACTCCATCCATCAAAACCCAGCTCAAATGTCACCTCCCCCTTGAAAACCTTCCTTCACACAATGCCCACCTTCACACAGTAATATTCATGAACGCTCTTCTCCGGGTGCCTTGCGGACTTCATCTTAGTCCTCACAAGAACCCTCCTGATCCCATTTTACAGATGTGGGAACTGAGGCAGAACAAGGCTAAGTAACCTGCCCAAGACCACAGAGCTAGTAAGTGGCAGTTGAGTTTATGCCACTCTGACTCCAAAGCCTTTGCTCTTTCTGGAGAGGTGGGAGAATTGGGGTGCAATAAGTGTGAAGCAGATGGCCAGCAGGATGGGGAGGGGAGCCCCCCACACCGGCCACCTGCTGGAAATCTAGAGTGGAAGTGTGGAGAAGTAGAGGGAGGGTTGCCGGGTATAGGGAGTGGTGGGGGGATAGGAAGGATGAGGGCAGAGGTGAAGTCAGCTTGGGGTCAGGGAAGGAGGAGTGAGGAGAGCGGAGCAGCCGCTGAGGGGCCTCCAGTTGAGAGGGTCGCCACCCACAGGAGCACAGCTGGGGGTGGGCGGCCAGGAGTCTGACCCACCCGGTGCTGCAGCTCCAGGAGATTTTCCATCCTGAGGGGGCTGGGACTGTCCCAGGCAAGGAGGAGCCCCCGGAGCTCAAAGAGTAAAGAGCAGCCAAAGAACCAATGACGGCTGCTCATCTGCTAATGAAAATTACAAGAGAAAACATTACAAAAGTTAGTAATTCAGCCCATAATCCAAAAATAAGCAGCACGTCTGTGTACGAGTGGATGAGGTCTGTGCCTTCCCTCTCAGCCCTTCGTTCCCTCCCTTTCCTCGTCCTCAAGTTACAAAAATATGATGGGGCAGATTGCTTTATCCATCATTCCTCCCCACCCCCGTCACCTCTCCACACACACTCACAGATGGATTCTTGGTGGAGTCTCCAGGCTGAGTGGGTATTAGGAGCAAACACTTTGCAGTTAGACACACCCGGTTAAAATTCTGCCTCCATCACCAGGTGGCTACGGACAAGTCACTTCACATCTCTGAGCCTCAGTTTCCTCATCTGCAAGGTGGGATTCTAACATCACCTCACAGGGTTGCTGTGAGGATTAAGCAAGAGACCGTGAAGGGCTCCAGGCAGAGTGTAGATCATGTTGGGGCCCAGCCCCTCACCTTGCCCACCCTCTGGCCGCCACAGCCCTCAGCTTTGCTCTATAACAGTGGTTTCTGTCTTGCCCCCTAGAGGGTGAGCCCTCTGTCTTGGGCGACCCTCTATCTCTACCTACCACCCCGTGTCTGGAACGGGGTTGTACACCCAAGAGGGGTTTGTGACTGTTGCTAAATTTAATTTGTTTTTTTAGTCTTTTTTTTTTTAAGTAAGGACTTTATCGACTCTATTCATTTCTTTTTTTTTTCTTTTTTTTTTTTAGAAGATGTTGGGGGTAGGAGTTTATTAATTAATTTATTTATTTTTGCTGTGTTGAGTCTTCGTTTCTGTGTGAGGGCTTTCTCTAGTTGTGGCAAGCGGGGGCCACTCTTCATCGCGGTGCACGGGCCTCTCACTATTGCGGCCTCTCTTGCTGTGGAGCACAAGCTCCAGACGCGCAGGCTCAGTAGTTGTGGCTCACAGGTCTAGTTGCTCCGCGGCATGTGGGATCCTCCCAGACCAGGGCTCGAACCCGTGTCCCGTGCATTAGCAGGCAGATTCTCAACCACTGCGCCACCAGGGAAGCCCAGTTTTTTAGTCTTAAAATCCCCATTATTTTTCTAAAATAAAGTAACTCAAACTTATATTTCTCTAAAAAAGTAATATCTCTGTCCCAAGCTAACTCAATCATTTGAGTTTCTTCCCCTTTTCCCGGAATATTGTGTGGCTTCACTCACACACACACGTACCTGCACACACGCACAGATACACACACATGCAGATCCTTCACCCCTGCTGCTGGCCCAGAGCAGGCTCAGGGTGGTAATAGGCAACACCACCACAGTGGGTACCATTGATCCAGCCTGTACGCCAGGCACAGAGCTCAGAATGTTTCATTCATTAGCACATCTGATTTTTATTCAAACCTCACAGACACACTGCCACTGGTATTGTGATTCCCTGTTGCACAGAGAACAGAACAGACTCAGGGAGGGGACTCGCTCCAGGTGACCGGGTGCACACAGGCCATCCAGGTTTCACCTGGCCTGCTAGGGCGGGCGGGGATGGACCCAGTGCTGGTAGGCCCAGCAGCCGGCCTCACAAACAAACAAAGGTGCAGGCATCCACACAGTCGCCTGGCAGGAAGGACCGACACACACAGACACACACAGCTGTGCCACCAGCGGGGAGGCCAGCCCCAGGACCTGGGAATTCCTCAAGGAGCTGCCCTCCCAACAGCTCTCCGCCTCCCACATGCCCCCCTCTCTCCCCCAGCCTCCCTTTCTCCCTCTCCCCTTCGTCCCCCAGCTCCAAACTCTGACAACTCGGGCACATGGTGCAGGCAGATGCGCTGCTGGGACTGAGGTCAGAGTGTTGGTGTGGGAATCTGCAGGCTGCAGGGATGCCCTGGGTGACCTGGGCTGGCTGTGTAACCTCTCTGAGGGTCCATGTCTCCCTCTGTGAAATGTGGACAGTGGTACCAGCCTGGCAGGGGTGTGGGAGGAGGAACTGGGGTCATGGAGGGAAAGCCCAGCCCCAGCGAGCTTTGATGGACACATCCTTCTCATCCTCATCCCCTGATGGGGCTGCCAGAACTCCTTCTAAGTGAGCCCCCGCCCTCTTTCTGCTTCCTCCCACTTCCTCCTGCCCCTTCCTGAGCTCGCCCTCAGCCCAGCCCAGCCCAGCACCAACTTTGGGAAAAGAACAATGACATCGGGGAAGACCCCACTCAAAGCCAGGGGGCAGGATTTGGGTTCCTGCCTCAGCCCTGCCACGACTGGCTGTGGGACAGTGGGCAAGTCCTCTGTGGATGGTGGACATTTCCTCCTCTGTCACTGGACTAAGGTGGTGGCCAGAGTGATTTCAGGGACAGGAAGGACTTTGATAATAGAGAAGTGGGGGAAGGAATGAACCTCCTGGCAGAAGAAAACACATAAACACACAGAGGGAGGTAGGAAACCACAGGTTGGGGAATGTCAGGCACGGTGTTTTGAGGACTTTAGAGTTGATCTCCAACTTTTGAGATCATGGGCAGGGTTTCTCCTCCCATGGTGATTGCAAACACACACACACACAGCTCCACAAATCTGAGTGGTTTGATTTGGATGACACTGGACGATGAGCTAGGGACTGTGCACTTGTGTGCTTTTCACAGATTATCTCACTTGCTCCTCCTAGAAATGCTGGGGAATCAGAACTGTTATTGACCTCATTCTATAGATGAGCAAACTGAGGCTCAGAGAGCTGTAGCAACTTGCTCAAGGGCACACAGCCATGAGTGGCTGGCTGGAACTGAACTCAGTTCTCTCTGACATAAAGCCCAGGCTGAGGGACAGGTTTCCTGATACTCTAGCCCCAGCCTTCTGATGGCCTCGGTGCTGCTCACATTTGCATAGCAGCACCTTCTGAATTTGCTGCTGGCTTCTTTCCCTCCACACCTGGCAATTTTGGGAACTGGGTCTCCCCTCCTTATTGATACAGGACACCAGAGCCAAAGTTGCCTGTAGCATCATCTGACCCAACTGCCTTCTTCACAGGAGGAAAGATAGAGTGTGTTAAGGGTGCACACAGCCCAGACCCATGGGAGGGGCTGAGAAAATGCAGGACTTCTTCAGACCTACCCGGGGCCAGAGCTGGATTTGTACCCAGGACTGGACAGGGTCCCTTTTCTCTAGGGACCATGGAATAGAGAAGTGGCTCTACTCAGTCCTGCGAGTCTGTGGAACCAGTGCAAAGCAAAGCTGGCTCACAGAGTCTGCGTCTGTGTGACAGACCTAGGACCAGAAAGGGGGTGACAATGGGGAGCTGCAGTCGATCTGCTCCACTCTTAAAATCCACAAAGACCATGCAGGGAACCCAGCCAGGGCTGAATAGGTGACTCACCACCATGGCACAGCACCCACCCCCCCAATCCCCCCTGCCCAGTCGCACTGATCACTCCCACCCATGTGCCTGTGACACAGGCAAACCCAGTCGATCATCCCTGCTTATAGATGCAGAAGCTGAGGCCCAGGCTGGGCCAGCGGACTTTCAAGGAGCCCTGGGGGAGGTAGAGGTAGGGGTGGGACTCCAATCTCAACCCTCTGTTTACTCCCCACCCCCACCGAGGCAGGAGCTGGATGAGGAGAAACTCCTGCCCAGCCTTTCTGGGGCAGACCCCCAAGGGTGCCAGGCCAGCCAGGTGGACTGGGGCTGGAGCTCCGCATGCAGAGCCCGAGGCTGCTCTGTGTCATCACAGAGGACATTCCAGTTGAGCAGGAAGAGCATGGTCCTGAGACCTGTCACCTGGTGACTTTTATTTCTGCAGCATCAGCCTTCACAGACAGGGTCAGCCTGACGAGGTGGAAAGAACAGGGGCACTGGAGGGAGGCAGGTCTGAACTTGAATCATGGCACTTCCCCCTGGGCTGTGGGGCTGGCCGGGCGGCTTTTCTCTTAGCCTCTGTTTCCTGTAAAAGGTGGAGGATACATTACACCTTCTCGGGCTGCTGTGTGGGTGGATTCAGTGCCATGATGCACGAAAGTGCCCAGTGGACAGTTGATGGTTGAGAAGTGTTCATTTTCTTTCCTCCTTCTCATCCCCCCTCCCCTGAAAGAGAATCAGTCATCTTTCAGGAACTGATTCTGACACACAGAATACAACGTCCACAGGGGCAGAGTTCAAATTGCAAGGCAAGCATTTTCCTTAAGAACCAATAAGGTCTCTGTATAGCCTATGCAGACACATATAGATTCATAAACCATTAGCATATTGAGATCTTCTATTGAAATCCTCTAAAATAGCTAAGCCCTGCAACATTTCCTTCTGTGGGGACCACCTTTTGAAGTAAATGGAGTAGCCAGCTGAGACCCATCCTTATATCTGCCAAGTTAACACAAACCTGCTCTGTAATGTCTAATCCTAATCCTGATATTCTCTGCAGATACTGCCAGATCACCCACCTTTGTCAGTTACCCACCCAGCTGTAGCAGCGTGGATCTTCAGGCTTCCAGAGGATCACAACGGCTGATCCTTTTGCTCATTTAAAAAGAGATGCACTGGCCTGCCATTTTCACCTGGCTCTCTGCAGTGCTAGACTCTAGTGCAGTGGTTCTATTAGATTCCCAAGTGCTGCTGATGCGGCTGGTCGGGGGACCCCACTTCAAGGACCACTCGTCTGGGGTAGTCAGGTGCAGGAACTCTGAGGCTAAGCTGCTGGGTCCCCAGCTCTGCTACCTTCTCGCTCTGCCAGTCTGGGCCACAGGTGCCTCTTCTGTAAAACTGGGATAATCATAGTCCCTACCTCCTAGGTAACCCCGGAGTTAACACATGTAAATTATGTGCCTGGTACATAGTAAGTGCTCAATAAAACGCACTATTATTAGTATAGCTAAAAAAGCAGCATTTCCAGGTCTCAGTCCAGGCTTTCACACTGGCTGTGTGTCATCTTTGAGGATGTCTTCTCACCTCAGTGTTCCCATCTGTACTAGAGGGGTGATGATAACCCACTCTACATTCCACAAAGGGCTTTCTGAGGATCATGTGGCATTGGTGTGAGTGCACTTTGTAAATGGTAAGCACTGTACAAACACTTGCAGTGAGGTGTTGTGGGAGTAACATGCACTTGAAGTCAGAGACCTGGCCTGAAATATCAGGTGAAGTAGGCATGTCTCTGCCTCTTTGAGCCTCTGTTTCCCCATCTCTATAATGAGGGAAATACCGGTGAGGGCCTCAGAGGAGCTGGGAGATGTCCTGAGAACCCCTTGCCTGAAGTCGGTGCCTCATCTCACCCTCAGCTAGTACCAGGATCTAACCAGCTACTTAAGGGCAGTGCTGGTGCCTGGGCCTTGCCAGCTTGAAGCCTCGTCAGGCTCACGCTCTGGCCAGTGCCCCCTCATAGACCCCAGTACCCCCAGCTCACGGGGTCCTGATGAGGATGAACAGAAAAGGTAGGGTGTCCTGCCAAAGCCCACACGGGGAGGCCCTCAGTCAATATTCCTCTCCTGGCAGAGGTCCTGTCAGCCCCTCCTAGGCTGCCTCCAAATATATTGCCTCTGGGAGCGATCAACTCTGGAAGTGAATTCCTTGCAGCCATAAGAGGTTTCACAGCAACTTCATTCTCCAGGAGAGAGGAGGGGAGAGGGTAGTCAGAGGCCTGTTTAATTTAATTTAGCATACCGTGGCTTGCCAGGTTGCCCCTGGTAACAGCTTCAGCTGCTGCTTCAGTTACAACTAGAAGAATTTTTAAAGAGACAGCCCATTTTAGTACCAGAATTGCACAGCAAAATGTATGGTCTCTCTCTACTAGCTCCATCACAGGGATGGAGGATTGGAACCCAAGCACAGTGAGGCTTCAAACTAGGTCTGTTTATACCATTAACTCCATTCCTGATTCGCAACCCCATTAGCCCTCCTGCAAATGTTACTCTTAAGTGGGATCTGAGGAGGGGCTACATTTGCGATTTGTCATAGAGATGTCACTCAGCTAACTACTTCTCTGAAAATCAGTTTTAGTCTTCAAGTAGAAGGGAAGGAGGAGACTTAACCTTTAGGAGTTGCCCCTGCAATTTAGGCACTCTGCCACCAGGTGGTAGTATTGCTTACTTAGTGCAAACCATAACCAGGCTTGACTTACTCAAGACTATCAGAATGGTGGTGAAACCACTGGGTTTTAAGTCCTGATACTAACCAGTGTGACCCTGAGCAAGCTGCTTTACCTCTGTGGTCTCAGTGTTCTCAGAGACATAATAAGGGGATTGATTGATCAAGATAACTGAGTGCTGTGGACAGGCTTCGGGCTAGGACTAGGAAGGCATGAGTTTATGTCCCAACTCTGTCATGTACTAACTGTGTGATTTGGACACATAACTTAATTTCTTGCATCTTGAATACCAAACAAGAAAGTGGCTACGAACCAGGGAGAGCCCTGAGGACAACACACTGCTCTTCAACACTGGGGACTTGTGGACCCCACGGGGCATGTGAGGCCCTAGGAGCACAGTGGGGTGGGTGGAGAGGTGGAGAGTGGGGTGAGGCAGGATAGCCCCGGACTCCAGAGCCTGAGACCTCGATGCCCCACCTAGAGCTGAAATAAGGCAAAGCAGCCTCCTAGACACGCCTAACCCTGCACGTTTCTAACCCAAACCAGGAGAAAGCGGGCAAACGTTTATGGAGATTTATGGGCACGGTCTCCAGGCTGGTCACTGCCTCACAATGCCCCTTTGCAGGTAAGGACACAGCCTCTGAGGGGTAACACATCCACCCAGGGTCACCCCCCTCTTGTGGCCAGACCTGTTGGCCACCCGAGCCTCTGCTCTCTGCACTGCAGCCCTCCCCTAGTCTAGGATACCTGCTGTCACTTGTGGTCACATCTCCTCGTCAGGAGCCTGAAAGGGGGAGCAAGTTCTGTGTCTCCCCACCATGACTCAGTCTGGCCAACCTCAAAGCAGGCATGGGGACAGAGGTCACGAGATCACAGCCACAGGAAACCAGGGAGACTGAGGCACACGTGCCTTTGGTCCTTCACACAGACAGGTGCTGACATTATGTCAAGGTCCTTGGCCAGCTTGGCCCACAGTAGGTGCCCCATGAATCTGAGTCCCCTTCCCACGTCCCAGGTCCCGTGCAGATGCAGCAGGTAAGGTCATCTGGCAGCCCATCCAGCTTTTTGCTTTGGCCAGTGTTCTCCATTGCGCTCTCAAGGATGCCCTTTAATCCTTGGGTCCCACCGCTCTCCCCTCCAGACAGCCCTGTTCCCAGCCAAGCCCCCATACACGTATTCCAACCTAAGTAACAGGATAACACTTCAAGGTGACATGGATGCAAAAACACACCGGATCCTGGCACTCCCCACCTCTAACCCCTTCTATGCCTCCCTATTGCCTTGCAGATGACTTCCAGGTCCTGAGCCTGACACTCAGGGGCCCCTCCTGATGTTCCCCTGCTGGCTCATCCCCTCGCCCCTTACAACTGGGGTTCTAGCCGCTCTGGGCTGCATGCAGCCCCCAACACACCTGCTCGCTCATCTCTGAGGTTTTGCACATGATGTGCCCTCCATCTGATGCCCTCTCTCACTGTATCCACCTGGTTGGTTCCTACTTGTCCCTGAGAACCCTGCTCCAGCACGTCCTCCTCTAGAAGTCTTGGGGGTCCCCCTGGATCATGTAGGAAACCTCCTCCCATAGCCCCTGGTGTTCCTTCTGCTCTAATTTTGTCTTTGGATTTCCTGCCAGACCTGGCTTGGGTCGGCGTTCAAGACACTCCCCTACGGGCAATCACACTGCTCACTGAGATCTACTCACAGGTCCCCCTTCCTCTCTTCCTCCGAACCATCCAAGGCCACCCCAGAGCAGTCGCAGCCTAACTTGGCAACGTTAGGTCCCACCACACCCCAGTCATACTCACCGTGCCCCATGCTCCCCAGCTGCCCACTCGTGTCCGTGCTGAGCCCCCCGTCTGGAATGCCCTTGTCCCCCACCTCACCCTCTCAAATACCACTGCTATTCAAGGCCCACCTTACAGCCCATCCTCTATGAGACCTTCTCAGAATCTTCTGGCTGGAAGTGGCCTCTTCATCCTGCGGCATTTGTCTGCATCCCCCTCTCAGCCTTGATCAAACCCTGCTTCATATTATAGTTATGGGTAAGCCAGTGTAATGAGGGGAGCAAGGGCTTTGGAGACTAACAAATGGGGTTCAAATCCCAGTTCTGACACTTGCATGCTGTGTGACCTTGGGCAAGTCATTTTGCCTCTCTGAACTTCAATATGTGCCTCTGTAAAATGGGATGACACCTACCTCATAGGTTGTTGTGAGACTGAGATGATGAGGGTCAGGATCCTGGCACATGGCAGGCGCTCCTTCAAACCCCATTATTTATGGTCTCCCCAACCGAGTTGTGAGCCCATGTGGGCCAGGGTGCAGGTCCCATTCAGTGCCACAGCTCCATAGCACCCAACACATCATAGTTGGGCCTCACGCCGTAGACGCCTCACACCATAGAAATGCTGGCTGGACTGAATGCTTCATCCTAGCTGCTGAGGGTGGGGTGGAGGGATAATAGGGGCCCTGAGCTGAGAAGGCCTCTGCGGGTGGCGGGTGGTGAGTGCAGAATGGAGCCTGGAGATCAACCACAGGAGCTGAATGTGGAGGGAGGGGCTGGAGCCTGAGGCAGAGCCGCCGATACGCACTGGGGGTTTTATTGGTTTTCATTAAAATTCTTTCCCAAGGCAGGAGCAGCTACTCCCATAAATAACGGCATAAATATTTTATCTGGTGCCCAAGTCAGTCTAAATGCACAGCAAAGTTGGCAAGAAAAACAATGGGAAAACAGTTCAGGGTGGGGTCCTGGGCTTCAGCTGAACTCACTAACATGCCCAAAGGGGCTTTCTCAGGAAGGTGCAAGCTGAGGAATGGCACCAAAGGGGAGAAGCGGGGGAGAGAGAAGGTGACTGGTGGAGTGTGGGCCCTGCAGTAGGGGTGGATCCAGGGCACAGGTCGGGGTGCCAAGGGGAGAGGAGCTTAGCCTGGAAGGCAAGACGGGAGGGAAGGAAATGGACGCCACGCCTGCTCTGTGATGGACACCTTGCTCGGGGCATTCACACAGGTCATCTTGTCAAATCCTCTGTGGTCACAGAAGTGAAGTGACTCGCCCAAGGTCACCCAGCCAGCCAGTGGCAGAGCCAGGACTATGACCAAGAGTGTACTTGCTGCTTCTCAGGGTTCAGGGAAAGCATGGGAGTCTATGAACCATGTCCCAAATGCTTCAAGAGCAGCAGCACAAGCCATTCTCTGCTTCCCTAGATCCCGAAGGAGGAAAAAAGGGGCTGGTACTTCACCATGGCAACGCTCTTCATCAGGTCAGGCTACGGGTTGGGGATGGGATGGTGGGGATGGTGGGGAGGGACGGGGAGAGATGGGGCCTGGAAGCCAGGGGAGAAATGGCTGAGCCCATCTGCGTGGCAAGGGCTCCCCGAGTTCCCCTCCCTGCCCACTGGCCTGGGGAGGACTCGCGGCACCCTGGGGACGGCTGGGAGGGTGCTGACCAGCCGTGTCCCCTTCTCTGCCACAGGTTAGATGGCATCTTCCTGGAGCTGGGCAGCGAGGAGCAGAAGAGGTTGCCGGCCTTCAACCGCACGCTGGCCCTGCTCCGGCAAGTCCTCAAGTCCTCGGATCCCCACCACCAAGGCAGGACCCGTGGGGACGGGTGGGAGAGGAGCCTCTGCCCCGCCCTCCCTGCACCCGCCACCAGCCCTGCCAGTCTTGTCACTGTCCCCACCTCTAGCACTGGTTCGCTGTCCCTCACCCTCTGTCTCATCCACTCCCTTGTTCACCTCAGGGAGCTCGCACACCTCGCACAGGTGAACGGGCGCCTGCAGATCACTCCAGGTGCACGTGTCCAGGCCTGTCTGTGACCCAAAGTGTAAGAGACAGAGTTCTCGCCATTGCAGCCTCTTATCCCCATTTTGTGGTGGGAGGAGGGAAGGCTGTTCTGGAGGGGAGTCGAGTCCTTTTTCCACAGGGACCAGAGCTCCAGAGCTGGGGAGAGCTGGAGTCAGAGAGCGGGGTGTCCCGCGTGACACAGTAAACACAACAAGCACTGAAGCTGTTCATCCCTCCGCTCACACGTCCCTCTCCCCACCCTTGTTTCTCTCGGTCCCTGGCTGGCCCACAGTGATTTCGTGCCACTTCCCCTCCCTTTGTCTTCCTGGGG
This sequence comes from Mesoplodon densirostris, assembly GCF_025265405.1. Classification (NCBI taxonomy): domain Eukaryota; kingdom Metazoa; phylum Chordata; class Mammalia; order Artiodactyla; family Ziphiidae; genus Mesoplodon; species Mesoplodon densirostris. The sequence continues at coordinate 47,397,447 of NC_082662.1, read as the reverse complement.
GCTGACACCTGGGGTGGCACTGGCCCCCTGCCCCCTCGTGGCTCCCCTCCCTCTATCCACCCCGCTGCTGCCTGAGACCCCTCCCCCGGCCTCACCCCCAGCTCTGGCCTGGTGCTACCTCGGGATGCTGCTGGAGAGGAAGGACACCTTCTCCATCACCCCCATGGGCATCCATGACTGCGGGTTTTCAGGGACCGACCCCCTGGACTGCTTTGGCAAGGTATGTGCCCCCGGCCACAGAAGCTCTCCGAACCCGGATTGAGGCTGACACCTCAGCCTCCTCTCCTGGAGCCCGCTGCTTCTCTGGGTGTCGTCCCCACCTCCCTGCCTTACTCAGGAAGTGTGCTTACTCCAGACCTTTCTCTCCATCCCAAACAAAGCCAAAGTGCTCCCTTGTCCTCTTGGCCTATGAGTCAGACCCTCTCCACTTCCCTAGGCCTGTCTTCTAAGCTAGTCACGATTTCCCAGATACACCCTCAGGCCTTTCCCCTTCACACCCCTGGGGGCAAAGTGGAAAGAAGACGAGGTTAGCTGGGGTCTGGATGCCAGCTCTGCCCATAGGCCCTGTGACCCTAAAACAAGTCACTTCCATCTCAGAACCTCTTTATCTGTTAATTATGTGATCTGTCCACCATCTAGGCTATTGAGAGACTGAAAGGAGGTAGTGGATGAAACTGTTCACTGTAAGCTGTAAAGTGCTGTTCAAGCCTTATTCTTGGCACCTCGTTTCTGTGGCAGTTTCCACACTTAGCTCAGTTTTTGAAGACTTTCCTGGAGGCCAGGGACCCTGTGATTTTCGTTCCCCTTGCGGCCAGCACGACGCTCTGCCCGGGGCACGTTCCTAGCATTTGCTGGTCAGTAATGAGCAATTTCTTGGTGAGAGATCTTAGTGAGAGCAGAGCATAAACACTGGTTCACGTGTGTTCCGAGAGTTGTGTCCAATTTAACGCACTGCCTTTGCCCCTCCTTGGGAACCTATTCTGTGCCGGGCACAGAGGTGGACGGATGGGGCCCCTGCCCTGTAGGAGTTCACCGTCTCAGGGGCAGCAACAAACACAAGGCAGGCAGCTGTCAGTAACAATATAGGGGTGGCGGCAGGGGAAGTGCTGTGCCCAGCTAGAAACATTGTGTGAGTCTGGGGGAGGTAGAGGCTGATTCTGGCCCCTCCCCCTACCTGCCCCAGGAAAATGGGGGCACACACAGCGACATGTCTGAGGAAGAGGGGTTTACCTGGGGTCTGGAGGGATTCACTGGACATGTCCCGTGAACATGGCAGAGAGCATGGCAGTGAGTCAGGCTCTCAGGAGTTGAGTGCCAGTGAGCTGTGCCCAAAGTGTTGGGTCCCAAGATGTGGTGGATATGAGGAATAAGATCTTTGGGGTAATATGGCTTTACTGAGAGAAGGGGTTCCAGTTCTGGCAAACAGCCAGACAAATGGTTTGCTCTTACCTCTTCCCTTACCCAGGCCATTGAGATTGCCAAGGACCAACCCCCCATCCTGAATCACCTGGCCAAAATCTTCCACTTCCTCGGAAAGCAGGATATGGCCATTGGTACCTGCAACATGGCCCTGGACATCCTACGAGATCCGGAGCTCAACTGGCCGGCGTACTGCACAAGGGCTAAGGTGAGTCTACCCGCAGCTCCACCACATCCTGCCATCCAGAATCAGAGAACAAGGGCCAAGACCCTGTGGCCAGAGCCCAGAGGTCAGGGAGCCTTCATGGTGGAAGGGAGCTTAGGTGTCATCAAGGCTCACAGTTTGTGTTCTCTAAGATTGTTGAGTGAGAGAATGAAGGAGCTTCCCACCCACTGCTCATCCCTTCTGCAATGACCTGGCCTACAACCTGCCAGCCTCCTCTTTGATTAGAACCTTAGGCAGCCATACTGACCTGGGTGGGATTCTGGCCTCTCCACTCATCACTGTGGGACTTGGGGCAAGCCACTTATCCCTCCAAACCTCCATTCCCAAATCTGGAAGATACGGATAATAACATCTATCTTAAAAGGTTGTCAGGGGGCTTCCCTGGTGGCGCAGCGGTTGAGAGTCCGCCTGCCGATGCAGGGGACACGGGTTCGTGCCCCGGTCCGGGAAGATCCCACATGCCGCGGAGTGGCTGGGCCCGTGAGCCATGGCCGCTGAGCCTGCGTGTCCGGAGCCTGTGCTCCACAACGGGAGAGGCCACAACAATGAGAGGCCCGCATACCGCAAAAAAAAAAAAAAAAAAAAGGTTGTCAGATGACTAAGTGAAGTAATATCTAAAGCAGGTGCCTGGAGCATGGGAGGTGCTTGCGAAAGGCAGAGGGTATGTTGGAGGAAGTCTGATGTCGTAGATCAGAGCTCTGGCTCTCAACGCCGCTGGCCTCGGTTCAAATCCCACAGCACCGCTTACACGCTACGGGACTGTAGACAGAATACTGTTGCCCAAAGTCCGAGCCCCAGTTTCTTCTTCTATAGACTGGAGGTGATTGTACCTGCCTCACAAAGTTGTTATGAGAATTAAATTAGACTCCTGTGTAAAACTCAGTACTGACCACATAGTAAGAGTTCATATGTGGTTGAGCAGTATTATTAGGTATATTTTTAACTGGCTCACTGTCGCTTGAGGCAGTCCACTATTGTCACTGAGCTCAGCAGATTATTCATTTAACTGAGAGCTGCCTGCCTCTGGCTTCCCCCTCCTGGTCCCAGATCTGCCCTCTGGAGCCCCTACAGAACCCATCTGCTTGGGGACAAAGAGCTGGAGCTCTGAGTTCACTTTGCTCCAGGCTGGACAGCCTTCTCCACTACTTCATGGGACATGATGGTGAATCTGCTCCCTTGGTCTTGGTCTGTATGGCATAATCATTTTGCCAGCAGGTACTAGACAGTCAGTTCCTTCATGGCAGTTGATGTGGTCATTATCAATAGTAGTGATATTACTCATGATTGATAGTAAATAATAACACCTTTCTATAACACTCTGCATTTCACCCAGCACTTTCAACTTTTTTTTTTTTTTTTTTTTTTTTTTTGCGGTACACGGGCCTCTCACTGTTGTGGCCTCTCCCGTTGAGGAGCACAGGCTCCGGATGCGCAGGCACAGCGGCCATGGCTCACGGGCCCAGCCACTCTGCGCCATGTGGGATCCTCCCGGACCGGGGCACGAGCCCATGTACCCTGCATCGGTAGGCGGACTCTCAACCACTGCGCCACCAGGGAAGCCCTTCCACCCAGCACTTTCATATTCATGGCCTGATTGAATTCTCGCAAGATCCTGTGAGAGGCCAAACGTGTGTCATTTTACTAATGAGGCAACAGAGAGGCAGTGACCTTCCCGGGGTCCTGATTCCGTTAGGGGGAATCCAAACCTCACTCTCCTCACGCCATCACAGGTTGGCCTGTAGCGTATGCTCGCTGTCTCCCTGTAGCTCCAAAGATCACACTTACTACTCAGATGACCAGACTGGCACCAGGATGGGGGCAGGGCGTAGTGAGGAGGAAGGAACAGAAGGGACGGGAACTCATCTGTGTAAAAGCCTCAGTCCCTGCTGTGACCCTAAGGCCCTACCTGGCCCATGACCTTGACCCACCCCGGCTCAGCTCCCTCCCTCCCAGCCACACTGGGGTCCTTGGAGCTCCTGAGGCATGATCTTGCCTCGGGGCCTCTGCCTAGAATGCTCTTCTCCCAAATATCCAGTTGGCTTCATCCCTCACTTCCTGGAGGGCTTGAAGAAAAGGCGGAGCTGCTAGCAGCCATCTTCTTGAAAATGTCAGCTTCTCACCAACACTGTGTGTCCTCCTGCCTTTGTTTGTTTTTCCTTTTTAGCACTTATCACTCCCTAACACACTATTTGCTGATTTATCATGTTTATTGTCTCTCCCCCCAGTTGAAACACACGCTCCACGAGGGCAGGGAATTTTGTCATTTTGCTCTCTACTATATATCCTCAGTTCCTGGAACGTAGCAGGCTCTTGATGAATATTTGTTGAAAGGATGAATGAATGAACTGAGCACCTACCATGTGCTAGGTCCTGGCTAGAACATATTCTCTCCATTGTCATGGTAACTCTCCAAGGAAGATCTTCGTGTACTGGTTTTTCAGATGTTTTTCAGATAATAAAGAGGGGGAGGGGCTGGAATTCAGCCAAGTTCAATTGGCTCCAAAGCCAGAGCTTCCCACTCCCACCCCACCCCCACCTCACTCACGAAGCTGTCTTAGAACCAGAGCCCACCAATGGCTATAAAGCATTAATACCTTCAACGACAATGACCCCCTTTTTCTTACTTCCTCCTTCTCCACCCCTTCCCTACCCCTCCTGAGCCTCTAGATTTTCTAAATGCTCCAAATAGATGTGGGGAAAAAGGGAGGAAGTGGTGATGAAAGCAAGGGTCTGGAATCATTTGTAATTTGATGCTTGTAAGCTGGGGCCACCTGCCATTCTTCCCACACTACTTGCTTACACAGACTCTCACAAAATCGCTGCTGCCATCCCATCTCAAATAACCCCCTCCCCTAGTCACCTCTATTTCATCACCCTGTTTATTTTTTCATAGCACTTGTCACCACTTGAAGTGGTACCACGTACTTGTTTATGATCATCTCCCCTACTAGAATTTCTGCCAGGGCAGGGACCTCCTCTGTCTTATCACCACTGTACCCCAGTACCTAGCACAGGGCCTGGCATATGATGGGCACTCAATACATATTTGTTGAATGAATGAGTGAATGAATGAATGGCTCTTACTTCATCCAACGCCCTTCATTGTACAGAGAGGGGTCAGTGTACTAAGGCCCAGAAAGCGGAGTGGCTAGCCCAAACTGGCACAGGACTAGGACCTCAGACTCCCGAGTTCCAGTCACAGGGGCTTTCCACTGCACCACAGAACCTCCCTGAGTTGCTGTTAAGAAAAAAAACTTTATTTAGGATAGAAAAGAGGGCAAGGGTCCTTGCTTGGAGCATCTTCCCTGAGCTGACTCTCTGTGGGCAGATCCACGTCAGAGCCTACCTGCATGACCTGGAGCGAAGCAAGATGGGGCTCGGGGGCATGCCTGACAGGAACCACCTGGCCTGCGCCAAGGCCGACCTCGAGGAGGTGGTCAAGGTGTGCCCAGGCCTCAAGACCTACCTGAACATCGGCCAGGTAAGGTAGCCTCTTGGCTAGGGGAGCCAATAGCTGACTAAAAACCTACTAACTCTCTGCCAGGCCAGGCCCGGGCACTGAGGACACAGGGAGGAACGCGGGGCATCCCCAGGCCTGATAACAGTACCTGCCTCCTACTGCATTGGTGAGGATTATAGGAGATGATGCACCTACAGCGTCCAGAACAGGGCCCAGTTCTTTCTAAGCACTCAGAAAGTGTGGGCCATTATTCTGTATCCTTCTGTGCCTTCCGTGTGCACGGAATGACTACCAGAGTCATATCTTATGTATGAGAACACTGAGGCCCAGAGATTGCCCCGCTCAAGGTTATATGGCTGAGAGCGCTGGGGCTGGAACTGGAATCAGAGTACCGTCTCCTTTGCCAGGAGAGGGGCACCAAATTTTGCGATGAATAATTGTCGAGGGAGGGAGGGTGGGAATGAATGCGTGGAATTTTTAAAACAGCAAGTGTGGGAAAGGAATGAACGGGGAGCAGCGACGGCAGGGGAGAAAGGCTCACCCCGAAGCCCCCACCCCAGGTCTACTACTACATGGGCGTGGACGCTGTGCAGGAGCAGCTGGCGGTGGACGAGGCGGCGCTGAACCAGGCACTGGTCTTCCTGGCCAAGGCCGGCGAGTCAGAGCTGGGCGCCACGCTGCCCGAGCTGCAGCTGTTGCGCGGCAAGTGCCTGCGCATCAAAGGCGAGGAGGCCAACGCGGCGGCCTGCTTCAAGCGCGCCGTGGAGCTGGACGACGCGGGCTCCAGCCACACCGAGGGCTTCGGCTGCCTGCTCGAGGCGCTGCTGGCGCAGTGGAGCCAGGCACAGCTCAGCGACGGCGAGCTGGGCAGCGAGGTGGACGCGTGGCTGCGCTGCGCCCAGGACAAGTACCCGGCGGCGCGCCTGCGCCAGGAGCTGCAGCGCGTGTGGCGCGGCCACACGGGCGAGATGCTGGGGCTGGCCCGGGCGTTAGTGGCACAGGGACGGCCGGCGCTGGTGCGGCTGCTCTTCGAGACCATGGAGCGCGAGGGCGCGGGCCCACGGCGGGGCCGCCGCGCGTTCTCCTACGGAGGTCCCTGAGGCCCCGCCCTGTTGAGGCCCCGCCCACAAGTGATGGGACCTGGTCGGGGAGCTGCACAGCGGCTTTCACTGCCGTAAACTGGTGGGTACGGGGAGCCCATCAGATTCTCTTTGGGGAGTTGGAATGGAAACGTTAGGACCCTAGGACGGTTTGACGTGCCCACGGAGGCAAAAGGGCCTGATTCAGCTGGGGCAGACGCGAGGGGCCACTGGGAAACTGTGAATTGAAGGACCAAATTGTACAAATATGCAGAAAAAATAATATGGAGCCTCCCAAGAGATACAGAAGATAATTGCCTCCATTTTGGTGGCTTTCTAAGACCCAAGAGCCTGTCTTTGGATTCTGTGAGCCACGCTCTATCCTTATAATAAGGCCCCCTTTACTTAGGTTGACTGGAGTAGGTCTCAGGTCCTGCCTCCAGAGAGGCCGTGGCTAGAGAAGAGGGCACAGCTACCAAGGAGCAAGTAAGGGAAGGGTGGTAGTCTACACCTGGCAGCTCAGGGCTCTCTCTTGCCTCTCTAACAGCCTTCCAGCAGGCCTCATCCTTGGCCAGCTTGGTCTGAAAGGCCCTCAAACTCCCTGAAATAAAGCCCATCAGTAGTACCTTTGCTTGAGTTCTCTGTTCTTGGGGGAAAGTAGGGGCACCACCCAAGGAAGTGCCAACTGCCCCCAATCTCAAACCTTCTACAAAAGAGTGAAGAAAATCTTGGAATTTTACACTCTTGGAATCATAGTCATAGAATCTTAGATGTGGAATTTTATTGTCAGAGACTTAGGCTCTGATTGCCAGCAGAACAGCCAAGCTGGATTCTTGTGGTCCTACTTACTTACAAGAGCTAATTTAACCTAAAATTCCAAATCAAGTGCTTTCCAGACTGCAAGAATGCTGGTTGTACGTAACTGCAATGCCAAGACCCCCTTAACAGTTTGTGATTCATTTTTCACTTTCCCCCTTTTTAAAAAAAAAGTTATACTCACTGCTTTGTTCATTTTCCTGATGCTCAGACTGTACCAAGGATAGGCCAGCACCCCTGCATCGCCTCTCATGTCCCCAGTGACAGATGGAGAACAGACCGAAAAGTGCAATCCCTAGAGATCATGCACCCGGATCTCTCATTGTGCACATGGGAAGACTGAGAACCCTGGAAGGGAAGTAGCTTGCTCAAAGTCACACTTCCTAGCCTCCCCACCCCTGTCCCTCCAACTTACTCTCAGCATTTTTCAGGTTTGGAAAAATACTAATAAACTGGTAACACTGAAGCATTAAGTGTTTACGTGTTAAGGGTTTACGTGTCACCTGTCACCTGGGGCACTCTGATATCCATTGGGATAATGCTGTCGTTCCAGGCACCTGTGAAATCCAGACAGTGAGGTCACCCTAAGGCCCCTGAATTCCACCTCAGGGCTCATCATGGCTCACTACTTCAGGTGGTGACTTTCTTTCCCTCCTTCCTTCCTCTCAGCTCCATTGCAGGAGAGTCCAGGAGGTGACTGGACAGCAGGTAGCATACACAGCCCTGTCCACTTCTCCCCCATCCCTTCTCCACCCATGGCTGTGACCTGTGACCTTCCCTATGACAGGAACCCATCTCTTTCGTCTCCTGCTTCCCCAGACAGACAAACTGAATTCAAGGTGGTTTACTGGCGAAGTTGGGAAGTTGGTGAGGTTCGTCCCTTCCCCAGGCTTCCTAGTTTGTTTCCTTCCTTGCTTTTCCTGTCCTCAAGGTCATGCATTTCTCCCCCCATTCCTGCCAGACCTTTTCAATAAAGCTTCTTTCTGATAATCTCATTCACAGAATCATATAAATGACTAACAAACACCCATTAGGGCTTCTGTCAGGGGTACTGACAGAAGCCAACAAGAGAAAGGAAACCCCATTTCTGGGACTGCTTCTTGTGTGCAATACACTTCATACATGTAAACTCATGCAGTTTTCTCACCAGCCTTGAAGAGTAGGCATCATGATCCTCATTACAGATGAGGACATTGAGACACTGAACAAGGTCACATGTAAGCATGGGAAGAACCAGACTTTGAACTAGACCCGCCCTGTGTGTGCTGTCTCCTGGGACACAGCCCTTCCTGGGAGATACGTCATGGGTAGTCTAGAGCTGGACCTGTGATCCCCAATGCAATCTGTCACTACCCTCCTCCGTCCCCACGGTGTACTAGTCTCCCTGCTCGAAAACTGCCTTACCTCTGTGTCTCTGTACATCCCGTTCCTCCACTGGCTTTTTTCCTGTGATTTCTATCCCAAGTGCTAGGCTCAAAGGTGCCTCCTCCAGGAAGTCTTGCCAAATCCTCCAGCTCTCATTAATCACTCCGTTTTGTGCACACTCTCAAGGTATTGTGTCCCTCTGCACTGCTTATATTCCCTTGTCCTTGCACCATAATGATGTCACCATGTCTGTTGTCCCCATCCAACTCTGGCTCTTTACAGCAAGGACCACGTCTGATTCAGCCCCATGGCCCAGCACTGAGCTTGGCACATAAGACAGGCTCAGTTTTGGTTGTTGAACTGAGTAAACTCACAGCAGGGACGTGGCTACGTCAGTCCCAAACAGGTGACTCCATCACCAGGTCCACAAGGGCTGAGGCTGGGGCCAGGTCTGCCACCTAGGGAACTTTGCAGGCTCAACCGGAGAGCATGGGCTTTCTTTCCACCTCCTCTCCAGCTTTAGACCAAATCCCCAAATCTGCGGCTAGGAAACTGAGGCCCAGGTAGGGAAACTGAGGCAAGAGAGCAGGAACTTGCCCAAGGTCAAGCAATGAATCAATGACAGATAGAAACTCGAACCCCACCTCCAGCCCCTTGGGCCAGTGTTCTCTGCCCTTGGGGCTGCCTCCTTTGCCAAGTTCACTTCTGTTAAGTCCAGGAAGACCACAGGCCTATCAGTCATTCACTCAGCATTTATTGAGCACCGGCCAAGTGCCAAGCATAGTGCCAAGCTCTGGGACTACTGTGCAGAACAGAATAGACCCTGCCTGGGCCTTCAGGGAGCTCACAGTCTAGAGCATGCAGAGCAGGTCATGCAGGACCTCGTGGGCCACAGTGGGGACTTTGGAAGACCAATGGGAAGCTCTCGGAGGTTTAAGCTGGCAGAGCTGGCTACTCCACCCTCCACACTGTTCACACTCATTCTGTGTTAGTGGCCTTTCCCCAGCCCAGTGGGGAGGAGAGGATGGCTGTCCCTGGGGCTCAGGACGTGTCCTTGGCCATGCCTCTTCAGCAAGCCACTGCTGAGGCCAGGCCTGGCAGTCCCCCAGGATCGTGGCTCTGGCTGGTTTGATCTTTATTCAATTACAGCTTTGAGTCCTGTGGAACACCCCTGCCTACCGGGCAGCTGGGAGGACAACTCTCTGCCACACAGCTGAAGCAGCAGGAGCTCCTTAGGGGAGCACTGCAGAGTAAAAGCCTTAATGACCCCATAATCAGAGTAATGAAGATGAATCGCACCTTGTGCTGCCTGCCGAGCCAACATCAGGTGCTAGAAACTCCTGTTTAGCCAGCATGAGCTAGGCATGTTAAAGATCATGAAAACAGGTAAGATTTTTCAGTTATAGGTTTTTAGAATCTCAGTATTGAAAAGAACCTTAATCATCACCTCTTCCAGCCTCTCCATCTAAATCAGAGCTCCTCTCAACAGTGAGTGTTCTGAAAGGAGTATGTAAACCACTTGCATGCCTCTGGCAGACAGGCAGCTCACTATCTATTGATGGAATCAATACATTCTTAACAGTCTAAGTTTTCTGAGTTTGTCCTTTTATTGAGCTGAAACCTTCTTTTATGTAATTTCTATGTCTTGATTCAAGTTCACCTTTGCCACATAGAACACAGACCCTAACAAGCAAGGTGACCTTGATCAAGTCACTTTGCTCTGGCTCCCATTCTCACTTTACGTTGTGGCACCTATTACAGTGTTTGAATTGTTCAGAAGGTGGCTGGCTACTCTGCCCGCAGCCTGGCTGAGCTCTGGCCTGGCCTCTAGCTGCCAGTGCCCACCCTGGAGCCTGCACAGAGCGGGTGCCAGCAGCTCAAAGCAGAACGGAACAGGTCTTCTCCCGTCTCTAATCAGGCCCCGAGGGAGCACCCTGTGTAGATGGTGGTGGCTGGATGCCAAATGAAGTGAAATATCTCCTTTTCTCAGGCTGTTAACGTTTTTTCTTGTTTAAGGAAGGGGAGGATAATGACATTTAACACTTTACAACTCAGCAGTAAAATGAGCAGATGGAAACAGATCCCCAGCATCATGGGCATGCTTCCAGCAAGAAACCCTCCCCGGCTCTGGCTCTGGCGCCACGGGGCTGAAGTTACTGGCAAGGTTTGCTGAGGGGGTGAGGGACACCACCTGCTCGCTCCTGCCCCGGCTCCTCCCCCAGGCTGCCTCTCCAGGCTGCACATCGGTAGTACCGCCCCCCCCCCCACCAACGTCTTGCTTCCCGCCTCTGCTCACCCTGTTCCACTTACCTGAAGTACCTTTCCTATCCCCCCGCCCCGGGTCTGTTTGGACTATGACCTCTCTAGTTTGGAGATGAGGAGGAGAAGCAGAGGGGGTTGTTCTTGGAGAGAGTGGTGAGCAAAAACTCCTGTGGAGCTGTGGAAAAGCCCCAGCTGGCCTCTAGATGGCCACAGAAGAACAATTTGAGCAGTGAATATTTCCACAGGGAGGTTAAAAAAAAAATCGTCATCATTATCATCATCAAAACTATTTACTGAGAACTTGTCATGGACCAGTCCCTGTGGCCCATGCTTCACACGCCTCACCTCATTTAACCTTCACAAGCCCAGGAGCTATGTATCAGCATTGTCTCCATTTTACAGATGAGGAAACTGAGGCTTAGAGAGGTTCAATAACTTTCCTGAGTTCCTCCCACACTGCCTTGATTTTTTTTTTCTTTTGCGGTACGTGGGCCTCTCACCGCTGCAGCCTCTCCCGCTGCGGAGCACAGGATCTGGACATGCAGGCCCTGAGGCCATGGCTCACGGGCCTAGCTGCTCCGCAACATGTGCGATCCTCCCGGACCAGGGCAAGAACCCGTGTCCCCTGCATCGGCAGGTGGACTCTCAACCACTGTGCCACCAGGGAAGCCCTGATTTTTAAAAAATATTTATTTTATTTATTTTTGGCTACGTCGGGTCTTAGTTGCGCAGGCTCTTCATTGTGGCGTGCGGGCTTCTCTCTAGTTGTGGCTCGCATGCTCAGTAGTTGCGGCACACAGTCTTAGTTGCCCCGCGGCACGTGGGATCTTAGTTCCCTGACCAGGGATCGAACCCACGTCCCCTACATTGGAAAGTGGATTCTTAACCACTGGGCCACCAGGGAAGTCCTCCCCCACCTAACACACTGCCTTGAATGGCAGACAGGCTAAAGAGTACTAACGAATGGCTTTTTAACTATTTGGGGTTTAGATTAGTTTCTCTTCTACCACATATGTTGCTCTATAAACTGCACACTTAAAAAATCTGAATGCACTTTTCATATTTATGTTCCCAAACCAGTCTATAGCTCTATGCTGGGGCTTGTTCTATTTTGGCATGTAAATTTTTTCATTAAATTGCAGCTCCTCTGTGAGTTTTATTTGTCATCCACAAAGTAAAAGAAACAAACCTAAGAACCCCTACCGTGGTAGAGAGCTACTGCTTCCATCTGCCCAGTGCCCCTCCCTGCTGGGAATAGAACCTCTCCTTCCTGGGCTACTAAGCACTCCTTCCCCACTCTGAGTGGTGGCAGAGGGCTGTCAATCATAATACCCCACCCCCTGACTGCAAATGCAGACATGTGATCCAGGTTGGGCCAATCAGAGTCCTTCCCAGAAAGTTTTCCAACTGGGTGCAAGGGACAGAAGATGCTCTCTGGGGACTTCCCTGGTGGCGCAGGTTAAGAATCCGCCTGCCAAAGCCGGGGACATGGGTTTGAGCTCTGGTCCGGGAAGATCCCACATGCTGCGGAGCAACTAAGCCTGTGCACCACAACTACTGAGTCTGAGCTCTAGAGCCTGCGAGCCACAACTACTGAGCCTGAGCGCCACAACTACTGAAGCCCGTGCACCTAGAGCACGTGCTCCGCAACCAGAGAAGCCACTGCAATGAGAAGCCCACGCACCTCAACCAAGAGTAGCCCCCGCTCGCTGCAACTAGAGAAAGCCCGCATGCAGCAGCAAAGACCCAACGCAGCCAAAGAAAGAAAGAAAGAAGGGAAGGCAGAAAGAAGATGCTCTCTGTCTGTCTGTCTACTGGAATAGCTATTAGCGACTGTCCCTGTTAGGATTAGGCTTAGCTGTGGGCATCAAAGACCTGAAAACAGTATCTTAAACAAGATGGTGTGTGTTTATCTTGCAAGGCCAGCTCAAGTATCACCTCAGTGCCCGCCATGCCCCCTCTCTGCTCACCTACCCGGTACCCACTAATGTCATCCTACTGCAAGTTCCTGACACTCTCCACCTGGCTGGAAGCACTGGGTAGCTGACACCCCTGGGAGCAGCCTTCAACCAGTGGGGAATGGAGACTGGATAAATACCTGAACCTCATAAACAGGGGTGGATGGGGGGATAAGATAATTTGGAGGAATGTGGGATTGAGACCCAGTGGCCCATAGCTGTAAGCTGCCCATTCATTATCACACGCTGTATTCATTTCTGGCCCTTCTTTCTCTCATTTCCCTGCTGTCCTACCAGTGTTTCCTGAGATCACCTCCCAAAGAAACTGCTTGCCCTCGAATCCTTGACTCGGGGACTGCTTCTAGGGGAGCCCAGCTTTAGACACCCTGAAGTCCTCGCTCATCCCAAGAGAAGGACTCTGCCACCTCCCAGTACTTGCATGGCACCTTGTTTGTACCTCTAATACAGTACATCATGGCCTACCTTGTTGTATTTATTAAGTATAAAATAAGAAGGAATAAGCATTTATTGAGTACCAGTCCCTGTCCCAGGTGTCTTGTGCTCATTCATTCATTTATTCACTAATTAATTCATTCACCAAATCTTTATTGAGCATTTATAATGTGCCAGACAATGATTTAGGCCAGGCGTTGGCAAACTGTGGCCCACAAGCCAAATTAGGCCCACTGCCTGTTTTTGTAAATAAAGTTTTCTTGAAACACAGCTGCGCTCATTGTTTACATATTTTTATGGCTGCTTTCATGTTATAACAACAGAGTTGAGTAGTTGTGACAGAGGTGACATGGCCTGCAAAGCATAAAATATTTCCTGTCTGGCCCTTTGCAGAAAAAGTTTGGTGCCCCTTGGAATAGGCACTGGGGCTCCTGCAGTGAACAAAACAAGCAAAAATCCTGCCTTCCTGGATGGAGCTTACATTCTAATGGGGTCGACTTGACCTGGGGTCGAGTCAGGTGGTAGAGGGGGAATGTAACACAATAAACCAAAACCTAGATATTTAATATGTTAAATGATGATAAATGCTACGGAGAAAAAAAGTCAGGAGAGAGAGAGTATCAGGAGTGCTGGGGAGCAGGGATGGGGATTGTGGTGAAAATTAGGGTGTCAGGAAGTCCTGGCTGTGAACGTGACACTGGAGCAAAGACCTGAAGGAGGTGAAGGAGTGAGCCATGTGGACATGGTGGGGAAGAGCCGTCAGGTAGTGGAGCAGCAGACAGGAGGGCCGTACTGGAGTATTAACAATAGTTCATCCAATATCGAGCGCTATGTACCAGGTGCCCTTCAAGTGCTTTACATACATAATCTCATTTAATTACTTAAAAGTCATCATCTCATTACACATTTAATCTTACAAAAGAATGATCTGAATATATTTCTATTCTTTTTTTTTCTTATTTATTTATTTATTTATTTATTTATTTATTTTTTATATATTTCTATTCTTAATATTAATACAGAGCTTTCCATTTACAAAGTTCTGTAATGTTTTTCATTTGCTCTTCATAGTATTTCAAGGAGGTTACTGACCCCATTGTAGTGCAGCCAAAGACCAAAAAGGTCAAGTCCTTTGACCCAGGTCACACAGCTAGTAAATGCTGGCTCTGGAAAGCAAACCCCTCTCTGTTTTGATCCAGATGCTGCCTTCTTCTCTCTAAGCCACCAGCCTTGGAAGGCGTCAACTCTACCTGGTCCACTCACACTTAACTGAACTCTGCACCACAGAGAAAAGGCAAAGGCTTGTTGGAAAGAACTCAATTCCCATCATCCTTCCAGATGAGGGTGACCAGGTGAACTGCTGGCGTCACACTCAGACCTCACAGACGTGATTCTTCCCTCTGTCCTGGGGCATCTGCATTGAGCCCCAGACTGCTGGCTATGCCAGTGCTCTGCGGCACTAACCCAAAGTAGGGGCTCAAAAGGGAGTTGTTGGTCGACAGAGTAACTGTTGCTGAGAGTTTTGTTTCATTGCATGTTTAGCAAGCCTTTCTTATGAATTGAGGGAATTATTTAGAAAGACATTGATTCAGCAAATATGTACTGAGATTTACTATGTACAAAACTTTTCTACATAGTAAACAGATTTACTAGGGCAGGGCTAGAGATGAACAGGACATGGGCCCTCCCCTCTGGAAGCTCGCAGTCTATGGGGGTGAGGAGATAAATGTCTTGCCTGTGCTACATGTGCTACATGACCAACTCTGTGCCTGGCATTGTGCCAGCCAGGGCCCTTTCACCATTAAAAATAATTGTAATAAGGACTTCCCTAGTGGCACAGTGGTTAAAAATCCTCCTGCCAATGCAGGGGACATGGGTTCAAGCCTGGGTCCAGGAAGATCCCACATGGCGCGGAGGAGCTAAGCCCGTGCGCCACAACTACTGAGCCCGTGTGCCACAACTACTGAAGCCCGTGTGCCTAGAGCCCGTGCTCCACAACAAAAGAAGCCACCACAATGAGAAGCCCGCACACTGCAACTAAAGAGTAGCCCCCGCTCGCCGCAACTAGAGAAAGCCCGCGCACAGCAACGACGACCCAACACAGCCAAAAATAAAATAAATAAATTTATTTTTAAAATAATAGTAATAATTGTAACAATAGCAAACATTATTGAACCCTGGCTATGTGCCAGGCACTGTGCTAAGCCCTGTACCTGGGCTAACTCCTTGTATCTCACCTCAACTCCATGGGGGAGCTGTCACTACTATCCTCAGGATGAGGCATCTGAGCCTCAGGGAGGCTGAGTATCTCACCCACAGGCACATGGTAAGTGGGTGACAAAGTGAGGATTTGCACTCAGGTCTGTTGGCCCCACCGCGTGTACACACTCATGTGACACACCTGAAAGACAGAATGGGCCAGAGGAGAGTCACAGAAAAAATGTCGAGGGGTCTCAAGAGAGGGGGAGGCCCTGCCAGAGGGGACTTGAAGGGAGGGTTCCTCAAGAGGATGCCATTGTGGTGGTCGCCAAACAGTGGGCCTCCAGCAGAGGGGATCCAGTCAGACAGGAAGAGTCTGTTTGGGTGACTGCTCCCACAACTTTGGATATATGTTTGATACAAATAACATTGGAGGCTCTGAGTGGGGAGATCAGGCTGTGCATCAAACAGACCTGGAGATGAATCCTTTCTCTCCCTGTTACTAGTTGTCTTGACCACGCACAAGCTAACCAACCTTTCCAAGCCTTGGTTGCCTTATCTGTAAAATGGACATAACAGTGATATTTGTACTGCATGGGGTTTTATTGTAAGAACTTAATCAGACATGGGTGTAAGGTGTTTAATACAGCCCATGGCACATAGCAAGGGCTCTACAAATGTGAAAAATGATGATGATGGTGACGTCTGGTGCCACACTCTTCAATTCTGAGGAATCTTGATTTAAAAAAAGAGGCCCCTTGGGCTTCCCTGCTGGCGCAGTGGTTGAGAGTCTGCCTGCTGATGCAGGGGACACGGGTTCGTGCCCTGGTCCGGGAAGATCCCACATGCCGCAGAGCAGCTGGGCCCGTGAGCCATGGCCACCGAGCCTGCACGTCTGGAGCCTGTGCTCCGCAACGGGAGAGGCCACAACAGTGAGAGGCCCGCATACCGCAAAAAAAAAAAAAAAGAGCCCCCCGCCCTCCACTCTGGCCTCTAATCATCCTAGACTTGGACAGTGAATAAATGAACGAGGGGAATTCTGGGCCCAGGGGGAAGAGGCCCCCTGGAGAGAGAAGGGCATTGGCATCCCGCACTGTAGCCAGAGAGGGGAGTCTGAAGGAAACAGAGGCGGCAGCAGAAGGATGGCTGTCTCCTTATGGTGGCCGAGGGCAGCCCTAGGGTCCCCGGAGTTGGAATGGGCTGGAAGAATGAGCCAGTTGCTCTCAGTTACATCTCTCATGAACCCTTCACAACAGCCTTACGTGGTGTTCTGTGTTACTGATGAAGAAACAAGGAAGCAAGAGGCCCAAGGTTGCACAGCTGGGAACTGGCTGGGCAGGATTCCCAGGCAAGGCCACCCTCCCACCTCCAGTCCAGTCTGTCGGGGCCAGGCTGGGCTAACAGGATAGGGAGTGGGCTCAGGAGTCCAACAGGTGGACTGTCCCAGTGGTTCGCTGGAGTCTGTCCCCTCCTCTCCCCCACTGCCCCGGTCTGGGCCATTACGGGAGTCTCCCATCCAGCCTCTCTCCCCATCCTCTTCCTCCAGTCTCAGTTCACACCTCACTCAGGCAAAGAAACACAACTGACCACGCCCTTCCCTGGTGTAAAATCCTTCCATTGCCCACAGAACTGCCTCTCACACTGGCCAGCGCCCTCGGCAGAGGAGGCAACCATCTTCCTGGAGTGACAATTACACTTGTTTTCCAAATATAACAAATATATGTTGTAGAGTGGAATGCAAAATGCCCAGGGATTTTTCTCAGAAGAGGAGCTGTTTTGGGTTAAGCCTCAAAACAGATGTGTGTATGTTGGCGGGGGTGGAGCAGGAGAAGTATCATTCTTCACAGAAAAAGTTTCACTGGCCTCAAAGATGAGAAACTGGCAGGCTGGTCCAGCAGGCCCTGGCACAGTGGCGCCCACTGCTTTTCCAGTTGTGCTTCCCTGATGCCTGGGTGTACTCTGTGCTCCAGCCAGAACTATCTTGAAGCCTTTTTCCTTACTTACTGTCCCTCTGACTAGAATGTCTTCCTATTCTTTTTAGCCTGGAAAGTTCCTAGTTACCATTTAAGGTCCGATTTCACGCACCTTCCTCCGAGAAGCCCTCCCTGATCCCACCCCCTCCTTGCAACGCTGCTCCCTCAGCATCTTGCTCTCCCCTCTTCATAACGTCTTACCACAGGCTGCCGTGACCACCACTTTGAGAGACAGCCTCTTCAGGAGGTTATGCGCAAGTTGAGGTCAGGGAGTTCACCGTGAACTCAGCCTTTTGTTCATTCAGCACACACTTGGAGCCTCTCTGTGCCAGGCCATGGGTCTGGTATGCATGGATGACTCAACCTGTCCTCGGAGGAGCTCCGATCTGAGAGGGAGACAAACCATCCATTCATTTATTGATTGATATATTAAAACAAGCAAAAAGCAAAACATTTTGCTGAGCCCTGACTGGGCCAGGCCCTGTGCTCAGGGCTGTGCCTGCCCCCAAGAGACGCCCAGTCTGGCCAGCAGCCGGTGGAAACCACTAACAGCATGGTGGGTCCCCAGGGCTGTGGGGCACCAAGGCAAGTGTGTGATCCTTTGCTTTTGCTTTGTTGTAGATGACAACAAGTGAATGAATGGATTTTTCTTTTTCAGGGAACTTGTGAGGTTTTAACCATGAATGGACTCTCTAAATCAAAGCACCCAATTAATGACTGATCAATTAATTGATTGAAACGTCACCCAGGAAGTTGCTAGCAGAGAAAGGGCTATATTCTGGTCTTCACTGCCGTGGACTTTCTCAATGGGGAGCAAATCTACTCTGACCAGGGCTTGCTGGAGTGGACCCTGCAGCTCCCGGCTGCAGAGCCTCCTGTAAACTCCCGGTAAAAGGCAGCAGTTCTGGCCTGCCTCCCAAGAGGGTCATGAGCATTAATTAGTTACCATTGGTAAAGTGCTCTGAAGATGTGGGGATGTTTAAACACGGCGAGTCATTAGGCCTCTCCACACCACTATGCTCTACAGCTGGCAACTGCTAATTGAGAAATAATTAACACCTCAGGGCACAGAGGATGGATGCTTGGCTTTTCCAGGATTGGAAAGGATGTAATAAAGTACACGAGCAGCAGGAAGAAATATAAGGCTACTTTGGATCCCGAAATATACTGGAGATTATTCAACTTCTGCCCCCAGAGAAGCATGGGGACTGTTGCCCCAGTAAAACCTTTGGGACTGCATTCCTTGGGAAAGCCCCGAGCACAGTGCTGGGCTGCAGAGGCTGTGATGCTCTTAGAGCAAAAGAGCTCAGGTCCAGCCCAGGTCTGCCTGACCTTCTAGCTGGTGAGCAGATGCCAGCTGTGGAACTCACCAAGCTGTATTTTCCTCAGCTGTTAAGACTGGGATGATGACATATGTCTACCATCCCCCCACCTGGCACTGAGTTGTCTGACGCCCTTCCTCTAGGTCAGCAGATCTAGCTCAGGCTTCACGTTAGGATCACTGGGGACTATAAAGTACCAGCATTGTGGGGCTGGGACTGGGGGCACAGGGTGATTCCCAGTTCAGTCAAAGTTGTGAACCACTGGTTTGGTTTGTGTATCAGGCACTGTGTTGGGAGCTGTGGGAAATAAAGCTGTAAATCCTACCACACCCCGTTTTTCCCTCACACCAGCTCCTTATTTCCTGATTCTGTGCCTGTGAGTTGTCCTGGACATTTCACTCCACTCCCACTGCCATTCTTGTGTTAGCTAAACCCCACTCATCTTTCAGGCTCAGCTTGAAGCTCACCTCCTCAGGGAAGCCCTCCTTCCCTGTGCTCCCACAGAACTGTTCTCAGCCCCCATTACACCACTGATTGCACAGTGTTTTTTCCTGGCAGATTCTGGCAGGCTGAGAGCTTCTTGGGGCCAATAGCAGAATCACCAGTGTCTTGCACTGGGTCTGGTAGATTTTAGGTGCTGAATAAACTATAGCTGTTATCAGTTAGGTAGAGTTATATGATATGCAGCTCTCGCTCAGGACATTTGCACTTCTTCCCTGTGTCTGAAACATACTTCCCCCAGATATCTGCAAGGTTCTCTCAACTCCTTCAGGTCTTTGCTAAAATGTCACCTTCTCCACCAGGCTTTCCCTGATCCTTCTATTTTAAATGGCAACCAGTCGACCTCCAACCCTTTCCCTTCCCTAATTGATTTTTCTCCATAGCATTTAACAACATCTGACTAACGGATCCTGTCATTATATAAAATTTTGATAACTTGTTCACGATGTCAGTTTTTGTATTTTTTAAAAATTTTAATTGCATTAAAATACCACTTATCTTGAGTTCTTTGGCCTTCCCTTAATTTTATTGTATTGGATTATTGACTAGAATGTAAGCTATACTGAATGCCGGGAACTTTGTCTATTTTGTTCACTATTCCCAGCTTCTACAAGCGGTTGGTACGTGGTAGCTGCTCAAAAAATATTTTGTGAAAGTTTGATTTAGTGTCTTAAAGATTAAATAAAGGTGTCTTATTCCAATTGTTTAAAAAATTTTAATTTATTTAAATTGATAGCCTGTAAAATCATAGGGTAGATTCGAAACCGCATGGCTTACTGTTGTCATGGTTACACTATAGCCAGTGGTTCTCCTATTCAGAGAGTGGGGCGGGCCCTGGCAGTGGGCGGGAACACCAGACTCAAAACCTAGGCCCGAGGCCTTGATCATAGAGTTACACCTCCCTCAATCCTAGAGGGCACTTCCGGGACGGTGATTTACTTATTGCTGCCAACCTATGAGCCCATTCTCTCTCCTTGCCTGAGTTTCCGGCAAGCAATTCACGGGCGTCTAGAGTTGGGTGGGGGCCAGTCCCCGTGAGCGCGGCATTGTGATTGGCGGGAAGGACAGGAGGAGGGGCTTGGTGCAGGCACGCCCCTGGCGCAGGCGCGGTGGCCCGGCGTGGCGGTGCTTGCGGGGTCGGCGTTCGCCGGGACTACGGTTGGTGATCGTGGGTGACAGTGAGGGCTGGGGGCTGAGGGACGGGCTGAGGGACGGGCTGAGGGAGGGGCTGCGGAATGAAGAGAGGGCTCGGTTCTGGGCGCGGAGACCGAGGACCGTGGTGTCCGTTTTCCCACGTGCATCTCGTCCTTGGATTGGGGCGGGGTCACCATCACAAACTCTTAAATAATTCTCGACTCCTAGTCTGTTTCCTCCGTTGTGAAATTGCAGGACTTCCTTCCTTGTCTGCCTTGGGTCCTTGTGACTAGGAACTTGTTAGAAATACAGGTTCTCTGCCCACACCCCAGACTTATTGAATCAGAAAATAAGGGGATGAGGCCCCACCATCAGTGTTTTAACAAGCCCTCCAGATGATTCTGATGCTTGCTTAAATTTCAGAACCACTGGGCTACCGTAATGTAGCAAGCTGTACTGAGGGCCTTCTCAACCCAAGCTGAGAAAGTAAGGGAAAGAAAGGAGGGGGTGGACTTGAGAGAAATCTTGGAGACAGACTCAGTTGCTTGAGGAGGAGTCAGGGGTGAAGGAGTTTCTGGCTTGGGCCACGGGCCTGAGGTGGGACTTTAAGTGATGGCTCCAGGTGTCAACCACGTGTGCCTTGCTTCCAGGCCTGCACTTTTCCACGCAGTCACACTAGGGCTCTGTGGCCGTGCCTCCCAGCCGTTTTCAGGTCATAGGCCACATAGGAAATGATAATATTTGTACAGTGCCCAGGGGAAATGGATGAAGCTGCTTGAGGTTGGAGGAGACCAGCTGGAGGACTGAGGCTGCTGAAAGCTGGAGGGAACCACCTGGGGGGATTTGAGCTTCCCAGAGCTGAGGGGAATTAGTAACCTGTTCTCAGCATACTGCAGAAGAGCTTTGTCTCATGGGATTTGCTGAAGATTAGGGGTGCTCACTGAATTTGGCAACATAAATCAAGAACCTTGAAAGAGATTATACCCTTTGACTCAGTAATTCCATTCCTGAAGATCTCTCCCAAATATATAAGAAAAGAAAGCCTTCTGTTGTAGATTACATACAACAGAGAAAATTAACAACTGTCTAGAGAATCGTTTTTGATCTAGTCAGTCAATGAAATGCTGTACTGCCCTTAGGAATGTGTGAATATTTTGTAAAATCATAAAGAAACCTACATGCTCATTCATTAGACAATTGTCTAGTAAGCCCCTGCTCTGTGCTGAGTGGTGAGCGAGTTAGCTCCACAGAGCTGACTGCCTGGGGGAAGACCCAGCCAAAGGAGCAGTAACTCCAAAGAGTGATTGGTGTTTGATAGGGGATCAGGGGCTGCTACAGGAGAAGCTGGTCTTTGGGGTATGGGGAGTGGGTCAAGAAAGGCATCCTAGAAGACAGGGTGGCACTCCTAAGGCCTGGAGGATGAGTAGATGTTGGTACGCAAAGGGAACTGTGTTTTAATAATGAGTGTGCTGAAGCTGGAGCACAGAGAGGGCACTGGTGAGAGGAGGCCAGAGGGGACCAGCAGCTAGCTCACATGGGGCCATGTGCACTGTGAAGGTCAGAAGCTTAGACCTGATTCTAAGGGTAGCAGGAAGCTGTTGGAGGATTTTAAGCAAGAAAAGCTGTTGCTGTATGTGTTTTGGAAGTATCCCCTGTGGCTACAGCGTGGAGAATGGATTGGAGGAAGGTGGGCCTGGAAGCTGGGAGCCCAAGTGAAGAGGCTGTTGCAGTAGCCCAGGTGAGAGATGATGGTGGCCTGGACCTGGGTGGAGGCTGTGGAGGTGGAGAGAAGGAACAGAATCAAGAGCAAGTGAAGCAGTAGGAATCACAGGGCCAGAGGGGTTGGTGAAGGTGGGGCACAGAGAGAGCTCAGAGTGGATGAACCTGCCTTTCTGTTTTGGACAAAGGGTGGCTTGCACTACCATTCAGAGTGACAGGCAGCGCTGGACGGGGGGCAGGCTTAGGGGGAAGATGCCGAGCTCCCTGTGGGGTGCTGAGTGTGAAGTACTCATGCAGTGTGTTCTCTAGGAGGCAGTGGAATGGGTAGATGTGAAGCTTAAGAGGCACAACGTACAGAATGGAGATATTGACTCGGAGCCATGAGCATGTGGCCTGACCAGGGACTGTGTGCTGTGAGGGGGGAAGAGACATTAAGGACATTGAAGGCATGGGTGGGGTGGGGGCTCGTGGGCAAAGACAGGGCTCGCAAAAGAGACAAGGGATCGTCAGTAGCGGTTGTCTCTGGGCTGAGAGATTATAGTTGATTTCCTTTTTTGTTTCTGTTTTTCCTAGCAAACTTAGATTCAGTTCATAGAATATACCAGATACTGTTCTAATAACTTCTTATAACTCTTCTCTAAATTCCCACAATAAACCTATACGGTGGGTCCCTTCATTTTACAGGTGAAGAAACTGAGCACAGAGGAGTTGAGTCACATGTCCCAAGCCACACAGGGTGCAGTTATTGGGAAGCCGGACTGGGATCCAAGCTGCCTGATTCCAGAGCCAATGCTGTCACCACTCACTGGTGTCTCCACAGTATGCTGTTGTATTTTTATAAACGGGAAAAAAAAATGTGTGTGTGTATATATATATATATATATATATATATATTTTTTTTTTTTTTTTTTTTTTTTTTTTTTTTTTTGCGGTACGCAGGCCTCTCACTGCTGTGACCTCTCACGTTGCGGAGCACAGGCTCCGGACGCGCAGGCTCAGCAGCCATGGCTCACGGGCCCAGCCGCTCCGCGGCATGTGGGATCTTCCCAGACCGGGTCACGAACCCGTGTCCCCTGCATTGGCAGGCGGACTCTCAACCACTGCGCCACCAGGGAAGCCCCAATATATATATATTTTTTAAATTTAATTTTTTTTTTAATTTTTGGCTGCGTTGGGTCTTTGTTGCTGCACGCGGGCTTTCTCTAGTTGCAGCGAGCGGGGGCTAGTATTCGTTGTGGTGCACTGGCTTCTCATTGCGGTGACTTCTCTTGTTGTGGAGCACGGGCTCTAGGCGCACGGGCTTCAGTAGTTGCAACACGTGGGCTCAGTAGTTGTGGCACACAGGCTCTATAGCACATGGGCTTCAGCAGTTGTGGCTCACAGGCTCTAGAGCGCAGGCTCAGTAGTTGTGGCACACGGGCTTAGTTGCTCTGCGGCATGTGGGGTCTTCCCAGACCTGGGCTCGAACCTGTGTCCCCTGTATTGGCAGGCGGATTCTTAACCACTACGCCACGAGGGAAGTCCCGTAAACGGGAAAATATTGATTTTTTTTTTAAACGTCAGTAAATGGTGAGAGAAGTACAACCGTACTTTGATCTGCTAGGATGTTAGAAAAGAAAGGATTTGCATCCGCAAGATCGGTGGTGGTTGTAGAAGTTTGTTGGAGACCAGCCTGTGTTGACTACTGCAGGGTGTTGGATCACAGTTAACACCTATTTCTGCTCGGCTCGTTTTTCTTCAGGCGCAAGTGCCTCCTTACGCTGGGTTGAGATGGAAGGGCTGCTGACAAAATGCAGAGCGCTGCCTGCCTTGGCCACCTGCAGTCACCAGCTCTCGGGGTACGTTCCTCACAGGTTTCACCACCGTGCCCCAGGGAGAGGGAAGCGCTTGGTGCTGTCCCGCATGTTCCAGCCCCAGAACCTTCGGGAAGACCAGGTGCTCTCTCTAGAGGGCAGATCTGGCGAGCTGACTTGTAAGAGCCAGCGGCTGATGCTGCAGGTGGGCCTGATTCAACCGGCAAGCTCCGGCTGTTACCACCTCCTGCCTTATACTGTCCGTGCCATGGAGAAGCTTGTGCGGGTGATAGACCAGGAGATGCAGGCCATCGGGGGACAGAAGGTCAACATGCCCAGCCTCAGCCCAGCAGAGCTCTGGCGAGCCACCAGCCGGTGGGACTCGATGGGCAAGGAGCTGCTAAAACTTAGAGACAGACACGGCAAGGAGTACTGCTTAGGACCAACTCACGAGGAAGCCATTACAGCCCTGATTGCCTCCCAGCAGACACTGTCCTACAGGCAGCTCCCACTCCTGCTGTACCAGGTGACGAGGAAGTTTCGGGATGAGCCCAGGCCCCGCTTTGGTCTTCTCCGAGGCCGAGAGTTCTACATGAAGGACATGTACACCTTCGACTGCTCCCCTGAGGCTGCCCAGCAGACCTACAGCCTGGTGTGTGATGCCTACAGCAGCCTGTTTGACAGGCTGGGGCTGCAGTGCGTCAAGGTCCAGGCAGACGTGGGCAGCATCGGGGGCACGATGTCTCACGAGTTCCAGCTGCTGGTGGATGTCGGAGAGGACCGGCTTGCAGTCTGTCCCAGCTGCGGCTTTTCGGCCAACATGGAGACTCTGGACTGGTCACAGGCAAATTGCCCTGCTTGCCAGGGGCCACTGACCAAAACCAAAGGCATCGAGGTTGGGCACACGTTTTACCTGGGCACGAAGTACTCCTCCATTTTTAGTGCCCAGTTCACCAATGTCCACGGCAAGCCATCCCTGGCTGAAATGGGGTGCTATGGCTTGGGTGTGACGCGGATCTTGGCCGCTGTCATTGAAGCTCTCGCTACAGAAGACTGCATCCGCTGGCCCGGCCTCCTGGCCCCTTACCAAGTCTGCCTCATTTCCCCCAAGAAGGGCAGTAAGGAGGAGGCGGCCGCAGAGCTCACGGGGCACCTGTATGACCACATCACAGAGGCGGTGCCGCAGCTCCGAGGGGAGGTCCTGCTGGATGACAGGACCCATCTGACCATTGGAAACAGACTGAAAGACGCCAACAAGTTCGGCTACCCCTTTGTGATCATCGCGGGCAAGAGGGCCCTGGACGACCCTGCACAGTTTGAGGTTTGGTGCCAGAACACCGGAGAGGTGGTCTTCCTCACCAGAGAGGGAGTCCTGGAATTACTGAGCCAAGTGCAGGTTGTCTAAACGCCCCCTGGACCCCTCCCACTGCATCTCACAGTCTCGGTGTTCATTCTAACGCTGCCTTTCTTATACTGCTTTCCAGAGCTGGTCTCCCCAGAAAGAGGGCAGCTCGTGGAAGGTGAGACCATGTTAGGAAAACCAGTTGTTATCCAGTCATCTGTTCGGACTATTTGTATTTAAAGTCATTATCTTGATCCCTTTGTCTGGCTGGCCTCGCTGCCACACATCATTCCTTTTATATTCTATTCGGGGGCAGTGGCTAGAAGGAGCCAGGTTGTCATCTTGACCCTCAGGAGAGTCACTTCCCTTCTCTCAGAGGAGTTTCCCATGTGTAGGATGGGGCCTCCCCAGTGGCCGAGGCCCTTCCAGCTCCAGCAGTCCAACCACGGGCCTCTTGCTGCATTCGGTCCAGAGAGGCAGCCCGTCTGTCTTCCTCCATTGAGAAGTTGGCCTGATTGGGGAGAAGAATCAGGACACCTTACTGCCACTGACTCACTGGAGACTTGGACACGACCCCTCCCCTGCTGGTGCCTCAGTTTCCCCATCTGTGATGTGAGAAAATGGAACTAGATCTGTAAGGTCCTTACAGCTGTGACTGGCTGGTTCCCCGAGAGGTTCATCACAGGCAGATCAGATCTGATCTGTTCCTCTGATCCTCCATCATCTAAGCTACCCAGAAAGTAAATACAATTAGCTAATGGCCCCCAAGCCACCTCCAGAGACCTGGCCCTTCCTCTTGAGGTGGCTTAGCACTGAGATCATGTTATATTGATTGAATAAAGTCAAACTGTTGGGATGAGCCTTGCATGTTAATTGGAAACAGTGCTAACACCTGCCATGTTAACAGTGCAGTGGCTTCCTGCCTGGAGACTTTCATTTTTCTACTCTTTCTCCACTCAAAAAAGAAAATTGGGTGGCTGGGAAAATGTGTGTTAAACCATTTCTTCCCACAAGTGTGAGGAGCAGCAGGCTTCAAGTGCCATGCTGACTTCGTCCTGCGTGCAGAGTTGCATCCTAGCGCCACGCACGACAGCGGTGAATATTAAGAGAAGGTCTCTGCCTGAGCCCTGGGGAGAACTGGCAGCGGGCTTGAGCTTTCATTGCTCCTGCTTCCAGGAGCAGAATCAGGTTCTCCACCCTCGGCCCTCAGGGTCATGGCTTGTCCAAACCTAACAAGAATCTCTCGGGGCCAAGGTCAAAGCCACCACCTCCTGAAACATGCTCGGCAGCTCCTGGCAGTGGTTCTGTCTTTGGCTCCCGCTATGCTCGCCTGCTCAGCACCGACGCCCTTCTTTGTCACTTGGCGGGCACAGCTCACTGTATGGCGGCCAGCCTCTCGTGGATGGTCAGCTCCCTGAAGCTGGGGTCCTAGGCTGATTCCTAGTGCACTGAAGTTCTTGTCTCGGCCTGTTGTTCTACCTGCCAAACAGCTTCCCTGCAGCTTGTGACCACTGTTCCTGCCACAGTAAGCTCACCCCCAGCACACACCATCAGCTTTCCTAATGACTCCCAGGCCTACCGCTGGGCTCTGGGCCAGCATTCAGGCCAGAAGACAGGGATTCTGAGAGCAAACCCAGAAAGGCTGGATTGTAAGGCAGGAATCCTACCCTTGGCTGCACAGTGGAATCCCCTGCGTCCCACCCTGATGTTCTGTTCTGGGGTGTGGCCTGGGCATTGGCAGTTTTAGAACTCCCCAGATGATTCTGATTCGTAAAGTCGGTGGAGTGTCTTCTGAGGCTACATTGCAAGGTTGAGTATTTGAGTCATTTCAGTTGTGCGTTGTAAGATTGATGTGTGCTCTCTGCTTTCAGTGGTCTGGTCATTCATTTGTTGAGGGCCTGCATGTGCCACTGTGCTATGAGGCCCTTTTATATGCCGTGTTCAGAACTTAAAACTGTGCAAGGTAGGTCCTGTGAAATCCTCATTTTACAGATGAGGAAACCTGAAACTCCATTTAAACAACTCAATCAAGGATGCACAGCTATTACGTATCAGAGCTAGAATCTGAGTACTGACCAAAACCTGTTCCTGTCCCACTATACTGCATGGCCTCTGCCTGGGCAAAATGATTCCAATAAGTAAAAGATTATTTATGTCTGTCTGATCAGTTAGCCTGAAGTAGAGAAATTAGAATTCGTGCAAATGGGTGCTTTAAATATATATTTTTATTTTTTAATTTGTGCTCCATAAGCCTACTTATTTATGGAAGGCTAGCCTAATGTAAGAATAAGCACTGTTTTTTTTCTTTTTTTGCGGCACGCGGGCCTCTCACTGTTGTGGCCTCTTCCGTTGCGGAGCACAGGCTCTGGACGCGCAGGCTCAGCGGCCATGGCTCACGGGTCCAGCCGCTCCACAGCATGTGGGATCTTCCCGGACCGGGGCACGAACCCGTGTCCCCTGCATCGGCAGGCGGACTCTCAACCACTGTGCCACCAGGGAAGCCCAAGAATAAGCACTTTTAAAAATCAGATTCAGACTTCCCTGGTGGTCCAATGGTTAAGACTCCACCCTTCCACTGCAGGGGGCACGGGTTCAGTCCCTCGGGGAACTAAGATCCCACATGCTGCGGGGTGCGACCAAAAATAAATAAATAAATATGCATTTGCCTCCTTATTAAAAAAAAAAAAATCAGACTCAGGGAATAGAGAACCAATTAATTTAAAACGCTCATAAATGTGTATGACACAGAACGATTTGAGGGTGATGTACAATCATGGACCTTTAGAATGGGAGAACTTGGAGCGTGCCTGTCCAGCCCTTGTTTCACAGATGGGAGACAGGCCTGCAGTGGGAATTAACTTGCCACAACCCATCTTACTGGCAAACCGCCTGATTGCAGACCAGGTGCTATGTCCCCTAAGTTAGGCTACCTTGGGTCCATCTTGTTGCAGGGAATGATGTCTGGCTGAGTCAGCCTTTGAGCTACAGAAGTGCTGTAGGTTTGAAACAGGTACCCATGCTCTATTTTCCAAGGGAGACACATACAAGGAGCACAGTGATTTGCTCACGGTGAAGCTGAACTGAAACCCAGGTCTCCTGATTACTTAGCCAGTGTCCTGTAGCCAGGGGCAGTATAATTTGGTGGAAAGACCAGAACCTTGAATAGACAGTCCTAAATCCACCACTTAGCAGGGATGTGATCTTAGACAAATAACTTGTGCTTTGTGCATCTGTGTATCTCAGATTCTTCATCTGTAAGATGCGCTCATGATAATGGTACCTACCTCCCTGGGTTGTCTAAGGGTTGGCTGAGCTGACATATGAAAAGCTTAACCCTTGGTGTGCTCTCAGGAAATGCTTCCCTTACATGGGATGACTTAGGAAATACCCCCATTGGGAGCTCAGGTTCTGTTGTTAACATTATCTCAAGACCTGGGTTTTGTTTTTTTGATATGTTGCTTCACAACCTTCCTGGGGAGTGCCACGAGCAAGAATTAAGTAACGCCTGCAGAATGGTTCCATCTCCTTAAAGGAAAGACAGACATTTTCAAACCGTGTACCTTCCTCTCTCCTTTCTGAACTTGCCAATGTTACCTCTTGCCATAAATTGATGAAATGGGGTTGCTGGCAAAATAACAGGTACAGGCTGTATTATCATTGCTCATTCCTTGGGGAGATGGAGAAGCAACTGGCTGAGAAGTGTTTAGCAGAAATAATACTTGAGGACAAAGGCTGGTGCATAACAAAACCGTCGTGTAAATCAAGTTTAGAATGTAAATCAAGCGCTCCATTAATATTCGATGTTTTAATGGAAGAAACACCTGCTGGGCTATCAATAAAGGAGCTTTGCAGAAATCTCGAAATTGTCATTTCCTTAACTACTTGAGCGCCAGGCCTCTTCACAGAGTTCCCACTGTCCATTTCTACACCTAGACGCCAGAATGCATTTTAGAATTGTTATGCATCAAGGGCACACACGGCCTTGTTTTAGGGTTAGGAAGAGGATTTTTTAAAAATTTTCTATAATGTGGAAAATAAAGATTTTTATGATGTTACTGTGAACTTTGGGGAAAAAAAGTCAAGGTACTTCACTTAATTTAAAATAATGACTTACATCATAGTGACCCAGACTAGAGACTCTGGTGTCAGACTGCCTGAGCCATTTAGTAGCTATGGTGACCTCGTGCAAGATACTTCTCATACCCCTGTGCTTCCTCATCGGTAGAACGGGGACAGCAGTGCCTGCCCACAGCAGGTGCTTGGGAAGTGGCAGTTGCCCTTATGGAAGGTCAGTTAGTCCTCTGTGCTCAGTAGGTGGGTGGGCAGTGCACGTGGGCCACCACAATGGGGTGGCAACTTTAGGCTCCCACGTTCAGGCCCCTCCTCTGTGCGGGGATGGTGTCCACTCCTATTAAGCCAGCAGCTCTCAAGGCTGCTCATAAGCTTGTGGTTAAAACCGTGTAGGGCCGGGAGAGAGAGGTGGAGGCACTTACCGGTGAGGACACCCCATGTACAAGGAGAGAACCTGTTGCCCGGCTCACCCAGAAAGCGCGTGGTCTGACGGAAATGCCATGGGCAGGATGTTGGGTGCTGGCAGGGGTTTCTGCAGGCTGGATTCTTCCACCCAGGTAGACACGTCGGGGACATTGCAGGTCACAGTGAGCGCCAAGACTTTACCACGACCTTGGAGTGAGCAGGCAAGGGCCTCTGGGTTTGTTGCCAACTCCTGGTGGCAGAGGCCCAGTCTTGCTACTGTTAGTATCTCCTGTGGGGCTTAGGGGAGTCCTGAATTCAAGTTCTGGCCCACTCTTCACTAGCTGGCTCTGTAAGCTGCTTATCCTCTCTGTGCTACTCTTCTTCTCAGTAAAATGTTGCTGAGCTCCTGGCCTCCCAGAGGTGTTGCAAGGATTGAGCCCATCCACATGAAGCACTCTAGGACGCTGTCTGGCATATCCTAAGTGCCCAATAGATGGCAGCCGTTACTACCAAGCCCAGCCAGCCCGCACGCTACCCGTGGAATATGTCCTTTCAAGGCTCCTTGCCTTTGCTTGAAGACCCTCCCACCTCTCCCAGCCCCACCAATCCCTTCTTCAACTGAACGGCCCACATCCGTCATGTGTGGTGGCTCCCCGCACTCCATCTGTTCAGAACTCATCACTCCTGCCTGTGTCATCAGTCAGTAATTATTTGTTGTGCACCCGCTGTGTGCTGAGCAGGTGCTGTGCTAGGTCCTGGGAGTACACGATGCACAGTTCAGGGTCCTTGACTCAGTTTCCAGAGAAGCGGGAGCAACCATCCAGTAATCAGACAATTACTGTGTAGTGTAAGTGTAGGGATGGTGCAGGTATCATGGGACGTGTGATAAGAAGCCAGGAGGGCTTCCTGGAAGAGGCACCTGGGCCTAATGGAAGACTAGGTGTTAAATAGTAAAGGGGGGAACAGTGGGAATGGAGGGAGGGGAAGAAGTGGAAGAAAGTCTTCCAGACAGAGGAAACAATGTGCAAAAGTCCAAAGCTAAGAGCATGGCAAGATTGGAGAATAAAAAGTTAAGTTCCATAGATTAAACAAATACTTGGTATGAGGCAAGCTGTGTTCCATGTGCTACACATAGATTAATTCATTTAATTCTCACAGCATCTGCATGAGGCAGATGCTGTTATCCTCATTTTGCAGATGAGGCAACTGAGGACCGGTGCCTGAGGCCACTCAGCTAGTGGGTCATGGGGCTGGAATTAGAAGGCAGGCAGCGTGGTTCCAGAGCTGATACTCTAGCCAGTGCACCCTCCTGCCCTATAGCTGAACCGAGGCCAGGATGGCTGGGCTAAGGAGGCTGGAGACAGAGGGAGCTGCAGAGGTAAAGGGCCAGACCCTGAAGGGCCTTGAATGCCACACCAAGAGTGTTGATGGGGGAACAGGGAGCAGGGGCATGGCCAGACTTGCTTGGAGTGGCTGCATTTCTCTTCACGGGAGCAGTTCTCAGCCCAGGGTTAGGTTTATGACACCCACTCAACAGCATGGCCCTGAAGGCAGAGGCTGGCTGATGCCCTGCCCTTGGTTGGTGCCCATTAAATGTCTGTAAAGCAAATGGAATGAAAGGAACATGGGAAAGGAGGCAGGTGGGCTCTGGAGTGAGATGCTGGGGTTCAGATCCTGGCTCTGACACTCACTGGTGAGACTGCGTGCCCCCATCTCCTTATTCATAAAATTGGGATCACAGACCTGAGAGCATGGCTGTTAGGATGAGAGAATTCAGGTACCTGGTTTGCACAGTGCTTGCACTCCGTATTGATGGCCATCATCTCTGCCTGCCCTTGTGCAACTGCCAGCAGTGTGTTTCATCAGGGGTTGGCTTAAGAGGGCTGTGTTCTTCCACCCAGTTCTCCAGCTACCACCCTAAATCCACAGAGGTAACCAGACAGGGTGTGTGTGGGGGGTCTCACCTCCATCCCTGACCCCTGGCCCTAGGAAGGGCCACACTCTAGTCTCGTGGGAAGGAGGGGCCCTGGGATGGTGGGAAAGGCTCTGCCTCAAGTCGGGGATGCCAAGGATGCTGGTTCCTTGTCCCTCCTCCGGGCCTAAGTTTCCTCATCTGTAAAATGAGGTGGCGAGGGGTTAAGAACTTGTGGGGAGCTCTGACTAGGCTCTGCTGGAATCCCAGGCACAGGCAGGTGGCTGGGGAGGCAGCAGGTGAAGGCCAGGCCCACAGGTCCCACTGCATGCATCCGCTTCACATGAGGGCCACCTGTCCCCCAACCCCACAGGCTCCGCCCCTGAGGAAGGGGAGTGCCTAGGGCCCTTCCCCCACACTCCTGGCTGTGCTCAGCTGGGCTGCGCCGCCCACCATCATAGCCACTGCAGTGGGGCAAGGCTGGGTGAGGCCTTGTGCTCTGGAAGGGGGTGTGGGCACACATGCCAGGCAGGTGGGGCTCACGGGGCCCCCTGCTCCTCACCCCGGCCAGGTTCTCATCCTAACTTCTGTAGGTCACTCCTAAGTCCGAACTGGGTTCACTCACCTGGCGACCCTTAGAGGATGGCAGACGTCAGAGGAGGCAGAGCCATGGACTGGGAGGCCAGGAGCCTTCCCGGAAGAGGTGTGAGGTGGCCACACTGGGTGTGAGCTCGGGAATGCCTTTACTAGTGCTTGTGTGTATGCAAGTGGGGCCTTGGGACAGGACTCTGGCTCATTTCTTTTCATTCATTAGTTCCTTCATTCTTCCATCCACTCATCGGCACACACTCACTGAGTTCCCACTGTGTGTCAGGCCTGGGCAGTCAGACCAGCCCCTCACCTGGCCCCTGCCCACTGAGAGCTTACCTTCTGGAAGGTTTAGTGCAGCCTTTCTCTAATTCAGCACTAGTGACAATTTGGGCCAGATCTCTTTGCTGTGAGGGCTGTCCTGTGCACTGTAGGATGTTTAGCAGCATCCCTGGCCTCCACCCGCTAGCATTCCACCAAGTTGTGACAACCAAAAATGTCTCTAGATATTGGCAAACGTCCCCCCAGGATGCAAAGCTGCCTCTGGTTGAGAATCACTGGTCTAAGTGCTACGGGTGTGCACGGATGTGCCCTTGCGTATAGTTCACTGAGTTAAGAGTTGGTTATTAGGAATTATGTGCCAGGCACTGCACTGAGCACTTTGCAAACGGTGTCTGCACAGCAGGGCCTCAGACATGCCTGTGAGGGGGGAACAAGGACCATTCTCCACGTGGCCGTCCCTCACTCACAGTCACAGCAAGTCAGCAGCACCAGGATCCTACCTCTGGTCTCACAGCTCGCCATCCTAAGTCCCTTTTCTCCCCTTTCTGCCTGTGTCCCACCCCAGCTGGAGCTGGGGCAGGGACTGAAGAGAAGGTGGAGCAGAAACGACTGAGGACTTGACTGCCGAGAGTCTTACAAAAGGGCTGGGTGACGGGGATGATGGTCACATAAGGATCGTTCTCAAGGTGCGTATACTTTTGACCGTACAATTTGCTCTCATCTGGCATCTCACCCCAGCCTCAGTGTCCAGAAGGCGGCACGGTAACCAGTGTGTGTCACAGGTGAGTAAGGCAGCACCCTGGAACCTGCTCTGCCCCATGAGAGTGTGGTGGCTCCTGCAGGGAACCCTGCAATGCCTACTGGGGTGGCTGCTAGCTGAATGTTAGCCTCTTACACAAAATATGGAGTCCAGCTGGAAAGTGAGAGAGGATGGCCTCAGTGTGGCCTAAGCCAGGCTTAGGCTGGACTTCGGCTCTCTGGCCACAAGCCACAGGCAAGGACCTGCACCTGGAAGAACGCTGCCTGGTCCTTTGTAAATATTCCACAGCAAAATGCACTTTAAAGACAAAGGCAGGCACAGCACAAAACCCCAAATTAGTCGATCTTAAGTACAGCAGCTGGTTTCAGTTTAATGATGTATTAGTTAGCTTTGCTATAGTAACAAACAACCCCCAAATCTCAGTGCTTATTACTACAACAAACATTTATTTCTCATTCATGTTACAGTCAATGGCTGCAGGCCAGCTGCTTCAGCTCTGCTCCATGTGCCTTAGCATCCGACACTCAGGCTAAAGGAACAGCCCCTCTCTGGGAAATACGTTCCCACGGCAGAGGGAAAAGAGCAAAAGCCTACCACACGATGCTCTGTAAGCTCGGTCTGGACATGTCCACTCACATCCCTTTGCATCAGGAGCAGGGAAGTACACTCTTCCCTGGGGGACAGGGTGGGCAACGCAAGGTAAGGGTATATAAAATCCTCTAGGAAGGAGGAAGCAAAAAGCTGCAGGCAAAAATACAACGTATGACAGTGACTCAACATACAAAAAGGTTTCCCAGTTTAAAAGGCATAAAATTCTGAAATGTGAAAACTGTGACATACTGTCCAAGTATGTCACAGTTCTCCACACTGCAAAGATCAGGAAAAGTGACGAACATTTTAGGGGGTCTGGAGGACCCCAGTTTGTAGGTCTTCATAGATACAGAAACAGGACCTGGCTTTCCTGGCCCCATCTCACCCCAAGGGATCTACAGCATCCCTAGAGAGCAGCCGTCTGTGCTTGTGAAGTCACGGGAGGCCCGAGTCTCTCAGCTCTGATACAATTACACGCATGGTTTGTGTATGTCTGCAGTGTGAGCCGTAGCTTCTCTAAGGCCTCTGACTCCACAAAGGTTCAGAACCATGTCACTGGATTGTGAGTCAGCGTCCACAGACCAGTGGTTCCTCAGGTCAGAGATGGAGGCTGGTGGGTAACACAGCTCACAGTGAGTCCAAGGATGTCGTGACCAAGGCACGGAGTTTTGTACGGAGAGAGATGAGTGAAGACCAGCTGGAGCTCAGCACTCTGACCAGAGAGGCTGCAGTTCAGGAAGTCGGCAGCTCCTCCCCAACCACAATGCAGGGAAGGCCTGTCCCCCGGGTGACAGAAATAAACCGCTGGATTCTAGGAGTAGGTCCTGCTGATTCAAGTGTGCTAGACCCCAGGCTGAGGAGGAGGAGGGGGGAGGAGGTCCAGGGGGCCTGGCTCTCACAGCATGGCGCCAGTCACTTTACCTGGCACACCTTTCTCCCCCGGAGATAATTCCTGCAAAAAGCAGAGGATCCTACACAGACCAAAAATGTTGGTGTCAGGGCTTTTACAAAGTACCTGCAGTGAACACAATAAAAGAGAGGGGTTAATTGAATTGCAATCTTAATCATCCATGG
This sequence comes from Mesoplodon densirostris, assembly GCF_025265405.1. NCBI lineage: Eukaryota > Metazoa > Chordata > Mammalia > Artiodactyla > Ziphiidae > Mesoplodon > Mesoplodon densirostris. Next base: position 47,362,743 of record NC_082662.1, on the reverse strand, counting down.
ACCTTCCCAACAAGTCAAGGTGAACCGTTAGATATGAGTCAACATTAAAATGCGAGTTCAGCATATTTATTTGTTTGGTTGTTTATAAGTCTGCAAATTAGCATGACCCTCTCTCCCTTAGAACCTAGCGAGAACCTTTGGGCCAGTTCTATAGCATCATGTATGTCTATGGCTAAACGTGAAATAAAACAAGAACACGCTTTCATTCCTTCATTCAACAGTGAGTGCCCAGGGTAAGCCAGGCCCCTTGCTGAAAACACACATTAAACAACAAACAAAATTCACCATCCCTCTCTGGGGGGAGGGAAATAAATAATGACAGCAAGGCACAACTATAGAAACATCTGTGAGGTACGGTGTTAGCCCAAGGGACGTGATTCCCTCTATGGGAAAGGGGAATCAGGAAAGGCTTCCAGGAAGCTGCCATGTCTCAGCTTGTGTTAACTGAAAAAGGGGTAGAGAGGGGGCATGGGGGAGCAAAAGCCAGGAGGTGCGGGTCACTAGAGCATTTGCAGCTGTTGGGTATAAAGCAATGGAGTGGGCAGGCTAGGCAAGGCCTTGGCCTCCCGGGTCCAAGGGTGTTAGCAGCACCCCATGGGCTTGGGTACGGACAGAGGAGCCTGTAGCTTGGCCCAGCACCCAGTTCAGGGTCTGAAGTTGCCAGTCACCTGCTAAGCCGCCTGCCTATGTTACTCATTTAAAAAATAATCATTTCCAATGCATTTACACTTTCTGAGAAGCATGAAACTGGTTTTCCTCCACAAATCAGTCTGCTTTCTGTTTAGATTTCTCCCCCATTTTCTGGAAGACAGGGTAGAGTAGACCTTGGGCCTTTAAAGAATTCTGGGTAATCTGCTAACAACTGAGAAAATGAACAGCTAAAAATGTGTCTCTAAACTAGAAGGGAGACTTAGGGCCAGAAAAAAAGTGCTGCCAAGAGAAGTCATGGATCATATCTGAAGAAACCTTCACCTCCTGCCTGCCAGGCCAAAGCAGAAGCACCAAGGCCAGCTGGACACCCGCACCAAGTCAGTCAGCACATCACCAACTCCCATCCCAACGTGCCTCCTACACTTCTCTCCAATCCACCCTCTACTTCAGGCTTCACCACTGAAGAGTACACAAGCTCTGTACATTCCTTGGTAAATTTTACCTGAACACCCCCCTGGGGCTCCATACACCACCATCAGGATAGAGTTCGTGCTCCTTAGGGCATTCAAGGCTGTAGCGCACGGCCCTACCTGGTCCTCCAGCCTCATTTCCCACCACGCCTAACCACCCTCGTTGCCCTAGCTCTTTTAGCGTAGATGCAAGACGTTTGCTTAGCTCAAAGCTTAGGGAAAAGTAGCCCAAGAGTCACCTTACAAAGCTACTGAGGGCATTCCCTATAGTCCAGGAACACCCCAAAGCTGAAGAAAGAGACAACTGCCAAATCCAACTGGCTGCCACTGCAACTAACAAAGGTGCCCTCTCACAGCAAGACTGCCCCTTAGTTCATCAGAGCTCTGTGACTCCTACTCTCTCAAATACCTGAGAAATATGTAGGCAACAGTTATTATCCCCATTTTAGAGATGAGGAAACAGCCCCAGGGAGGCAGTATGTGCTCAGAGCCAAAGAGCCACTAAATGACGGTGTCTGACTTCAAGAGCCAATGCTCTTTCCATGTGACAATATCAGGAGACACAGGCACAATTAGGAATATGAGGGCCATCCCAGCTGTTTTTGGTACAAAAGCCAGGCAGCTGCTTCTTTCTCAACCAGCCCCACTGACCTCTCCCTGAGGATGTCATGGCTGCAGTGCAATGGGCTGAGTCATCACACTGCAACCTGTTTGGCCGATGGCCCAGGACAGTCTCTGTGGTCGCTGTCTCACACAGTTTTGTATCCAGGGCAGAAGGGAGGGGAGTACAAGGCAAACACTCAGTGGTGGAACGAGAACATGGCTGTATCCCTGGGATGGTGCCTGAGCATCCTCCTTGGTCTACTCAGCCCCATGAAGGTGACTCACCTGGGGTGCTGCAGCACCTGCAGCAGGGTGCTCTTGGGAGGCACCCGGTACAGTTCTGACCCGTCGTCATCCTCAAAGTAGACCTGCAGGATGAAGAGAGGAGCAGGAGTCAGATACAAATAAAGGGCTTCAGCAGCACTAGGCATGTTGAGGCCAAGTCTGGGGAAACGTTAAAGACATGCAACTGTTACTAGCTGAATGCCTCCCTTACAGAGTCGTGGATTATAAAGCACTCAGTCCTCTCCCACGACACTAAGAAAGGTATTACTGGCTCCATTTTCCAAAGACAGAACCAAGGCTCACAGAGGGGAAATAACTTACCGACTAAACCCAGCTAGTAAACAGAGGAGCCAAGACTGAAAGCCCAGGCCTATGAGCCTTCCCTTCCCTAACAATTCTGTGCAACAGCCATTAGGTGTGGGAAAAGAAAGCACTAGTGGCCCAGAGCAGGGGAAGAGAGATGTCCACACAGGGGACAGCCCTGTGCAGGTGTCAAAGCCCAAGTAGGCTGAGGAAGACATCTGCATAGGAGGGATGCTGGGGGGTGAGGGGTATCAGAGACCGGCCAGTGGAGACAGGCATCCTCATTGCGGACTGGGCAGCTAAGCAGGGTGAGAAGGGCAGGCTCTCATGGCAGGAGGGGGCCTGCTGAGGGGAGTGAGGACCCAGGCAGGATGAGGAAGAGATTCGTGCAGGGTGGTTAAGCAGCGTGGGGTGACAGAGTGCATGTAGGATGAGGAGGGCACTGTGCTGGGGCAGCAGCCTGATGGGGGGAGTCAGGAATCCAAGTGAGGTGAGGAAGGCTCCCCGAGGGAGAGGGGACACTGGTGGTGACAGGAGGGGGATTAAGTACAGGGGGATTGATCAAACAAATAAATATATTAAGAATAATAGAAGCTACTGTTAAAAATATAGAAAGAGATGGTGTTGGATTAGAACTGGAGATACCAGTGACAGCTCATACACACACATACACAGCATGGGAGCAGTGGGCACCCTCCTCCCCTCACCCCTGTACTTATGAATATACCTACTACTTCTAAATATCATTTTCGGGCCTCCCTGGTGGCGCAGTGTTTGAGAGTCCTCCTGCTGATGCAGGGGATACGGGTTCGTGCCCCGGTCTGGGAGGATCCCATATGCCGCGGAGCGGCTGGGCCCGTGAGCCATGGCCGCTGAGCCTGCGCATCCGGAGCCTGTGCTCCGCAACGGGAGAGGCCACAACAGTGAGAGGCCCGCGTACGGCAAAAAAAAAAAAAAAAAAAATATCATTTTCCACCAAAAAGAGCCAGGCCCTCCTTGGGAAAAATGGCTGATTCTAGAGCTAAGGCAAGGAAAGCACAATTTGAGCCTTAAACATCTTGTGACAGAAAGCAAGAAGTGCTCTAAAAATGGAGACAAGTCAAAAGGACACAGAAGCAAATTTGAAGGCATTCCCACTGACCAAATCTGAGAAAATCTGACCATAACATAACCACAGTAATAGATTATAACTCAATGAATAAAGTAAGAAACCATGGGCTTCCCTGGTGGCGCAGTGGTTGAGAGTCCGCCTGCCGATGCAGGGGACACAGGTTCGTGCCCTGGTCTGGGAAGATCCCACATGCCGCGGAGCGACTGGGCCCGTGAGCCATGGCCGCTGAGCCTGCGCGTCCGAGCCTGTGCTCCGCAAAGGGAGAGGCCACAACAGTGAGAGGCCCGTGTACCGCAAAAAAAAAAAAAAAAACAAAAAAACAAAAAAAAAAACACTATACTTCAATTAAAAGAAAAATTTTTTTAATTAGTAGTGTGTGCCAAAAAAAAAACCAAACCATTACTGGGGGAAAATTTGTGAAAACTGATGGGAGTCTGAGGATTAGCTGGTAAGAGTGTATTAAAGATAATTTCCTGATTTTGATGACTGACTGGAATCATGAAAGAAAATGTCCTTTTTGCAGGAAATAGACACTTAAGAATTCAGGAGTGATGGGGCATCAGTTGGCATCTTACTCTCAAATAGTTAGAAGATAAATTCTTTGTCCTGTAAAGTTGTGATTATTTTTTTTTAAGTTGCAACAATGGAATGTTATTCAGCCTTAAAAAAGAATAAGATTCTGACCCATGCTACAACATGATGAATCTTAAAGACATTACACCAAGTGAAATAAGCCAGATACAAAAGGACAAATACTGTATGATTCCACTTATATGAGAGATAAATTCAGAGACAGAAAGTAGCAGGGTAGATGCTATGGGCTGAGGGGAAGGGAAAATAGGGAGTTATCGATTAATGGGCATGGAGTTTCAGTTTAGCATGATGAAAATGGAGACAGATGGTGGTGATGGTTGTACAACAATGTGAATGTACTTAACACTACTGAGCTGTGCACTTAAAATGGTTAAAATGGTAAATTTTATGTTTTTTATATTTTACCACAATTTTTTTTAAAAAGGCAGTGAAACCTCACTGCACTCCCTGTTCCTCCCCACCCCAATTCCCATAGAGGAACAAAATAAAACTTCTCTTACCTCTAAATTATCAGGGCAGTATTTTTGCTCTAAATCCCAAGAGGGCGTTTCACCAAACATCACCATTAGATGATCAATAAACCTAAGGAGATATAACATGTACTTTCTGGGTATCAATAACTCATAATCTGTTTTCCTATATCCCATGCCCTGGACACCAATTCACAGAGATATCAAGAATGTATAAATCATGAAATGCAGGCTTAATCCATTTTGACAGCAGTGCCCAAAATGTGTGTATCACTTGTCCTATTATGACATAGTAATTCTCTTTAAACTCACTCAGGATTAACAACATTCTTATATTCAGCCACATTCTAAGCATTAACCCTATGAAATCACATGTTAAAACGCCAGATATATGTTTTCTTATAAATATACCCTTCAGTTCTATGCAGGTACTACCTCCAATGATTTAATCTCTCACGAGACAAGTACCAGCGCTTGACAAACACTGTACTGTGGTCTGTCACTGCAAAGCTACTTAGTAAAAGGAGAAATCAGCTATGGAATAGAGAGGTTATACCAACCAGACTGTGTAAAATCCTCTAAAACTATTCTCTTTCCTCCTCAACCAAAAATCCACCTGTCCATCCTGCGGAGACAGCAGGGAAGAGCATGCAAGCATAGCAGAGGGCTCCTGGGGAAGGAAGTACCTGGAGTCCTCGTGAAAGGCAGAGATGAAGTCTGACTGGGCATACTCTGGGTACAGAAGGAGCACAGGCCAGCTCAGGCTTCCCCCATCATCTACACTCAGCCTGGCTCCGTAGAGGTTCTCAGAAGTGAGCCTGTTCAGGATGAGCTCACCGAGACCTTCTGAGGCTGAATCTTCTTCATCCTCTCCAACAGCTTCAGACACTAGCTTGATGTTCCTAGCCTGGGTTAAAAAAAGAAAACACACACCTTATGTGTGGAAGGATGCAAACTCATTTCACTAAAACAAGGAAACCATAACACTACGAGCTCCCTGAGAGCCAGCTCTACACATGATTCGTCTTCATTATCCCTGAGACTTGTTTAACTCACCTTTACTGGGCATCTACCACATGCTAGACTCTGTCACAGACATGAGCTAGACATGGTAATAAGTACAACACAAGCTAAGAAGTAAAGCTGTGGAACTGTAGACCGTAAATAATTAATTCAGCCTGGGGGCTGGAGGGGACTGGGGGATGCTAGGCCTTGAACAATGACTTTGAAAAGCAGAAAAGTTGGGGGGCAGGGGAGTGGGAAGGGCATTCTACCCCAAGTAACAGCCAAGGAACAGCATGTGCAAAGGTACAGAAAAGATGCAGAGAGAGGCATGTACGAACATGGCAAACGTTTCCATTTAGCTAGGACATGGGATAATAAAAATAATGCACACACTGACTTAATCTTGATTGTCTCATAGAAATAAGGATAAATCAAAGGTCTGAATAGTAGAGTCACCTCTTACGTATGTTGTGTGGAAGCTCCTAAGGCTAGCACACAAGGGGAAAATGACATGTAATCAAAATTACCTTGATGGTATCTCCTAAATCAGGGGTTGGCAAACTTTCCCTTAAAGGATCGGATAAGAAATATTTTAGGTTTTGCGGGCCAAATGGTCTCTGTTGATATTACTCAACCCTGCCACTGTAGTGTGAAAACAGCCATTGGTAAGACATACACAAACAGGCAGGGCTGTAAGCCACTGGCTGCAGCTTGCTGACCCCTGCTTTAAACCACTAAAATGTAGTATATACAGCTTTGTGTATATTACTCTTGAGATTAATTCTTAAGTACACTGAAGTTTGAGATGCACAGTTAAAGGAGAGAACCAAAATAAGGTCTGTATGCAAATGTCTGGGCATTCCAATATTCTACATTTTAGAAAATGACCAAATCCCTCTGGAGTATTCCCTTCTGTTTAATCTGTTAACGTGTTAACAGATTCCTTGTTGTGCGGAGGGACTAGTGGAGTGCATCTTAGAACCGCGACGTTCTCAAAGTCAACAAGTAATTTAAATAGGCACATAATTTAACTCGGCAAAGAATGAAACCAAGAACCTACCCCACAATCTCATAGCCCGTATTACCTCTCCTGAGTAGCCAAGGCTCAAAGTGACTTGTGAAAGCAAGATTTGGCTCAGGCTACATTCATTTAAAATGCAGTAAGGAGAGATAGAATTTTGTGTTGTTATAGTTAGAAGAGCTACATCCTAAAAATTCACTTTCTCAGGATGCAGTATAACACAGGGGCTGAGAGCAAGGACCTGGCTCTGACACATATTAGCTGTGTGAGGTTTCTTCATCTCCCTGAGACTATGTGCTCATCTAGCAAAAACAGGAGCAAGAAGACCTACCCCAGAAGGCTACTGTGAAGATTAGATAATGCTTAACCGAAAGCTACTAAATTCAGTGTATGTTACCTGAAACCAACACATGCATGCAAGTGAGAGAGCTGACGGAACTCAGAAGGTCTGATTTGTCACACTGCTTCACCAAAAGCAGAAAGAAAATGTACAACTCATTCAGGTAAAGCATTCCCAGAAAGGTTCCCAATAGGCTTCAGGATTAGTGGATTTCACAAGACCAGAAGGGCCTAAAGTTTGAGAACTCACCATGATAGCCTGGAGTAAAGCCTCATTCTGATCCTGCTCCTTCTTTTCTTTCAACTTTGCTTTCCTTATATCCCTCTGTTCAGTTCGCTGAAAATGAAATTCAGATGCATCAGCTCCAGAGAACTTGCCTCCGCTTGTTACCCCAGCCTGATCCTAAAGAGCTATCTCTGGTCTCTATTCAACCCAGGCTCCTGTATATGAAGGGATACCAGTGGCTGGATTCAGTTCAATAAACATTTAAGCAGCACATATCTGGGTGCCAGGACCAGTGGCAGCAAAAATGTTAAAATCTACCCAAGGAGCTCATAGTCCACTGAGGGGGACAGACATGTAAAAAGGTCTACGTGTTAGCCTGGTAGTATGAACTGAGTGCTATGAAACACAGAGAAGGGAGTGACTGATTCTGCCCCATCGAGAAGGTGGGTTTAGACAGAAACCAGATGAAAGAGAGAGGGCATTCTTGGTAGAGGGACTGACATCAGGGCCAATGGGGCATTTAAACTTCTCTGTTATGGCTGGGGTTTAGGAAAACACACTGGAAAAATGCAGGCCAAGAACTTATCAGAGCCTCTGCCTTTTGCACAATTACAGTCCATGAGAGAAAAATACCACCAGTCTACTTCATCTGGCAGAAATATAATTTAGATTTCCTTCTCCTGCTAATCTACCCAAAGCCAGGTGATCGTACTCCTACCTACCCTCAGGATTGTGATTAGTAGGGGCCAACTTTTTCTGTAAACAGCCAGACCGTAAATATTTTAGGCTTTGCAGACCATGTATGGTCTCTGTGAAATATTATCTGGCTTTGTCTGTTGCTTTGTTTGTTGTTTATAACCCTCTAAAAATATGAAAAACATTCTTGGTTCATAGAACGTACAAAAACAGAACAAAGGCTGGATTTGGCCTGTGGGTCAGTTTGCTGAGCCCTGCTCTAAAATATAGCACCAGCCATCCCTTATCCTCCCCACAAGAGCCCCACAAGGGCTAACACAGATCTTCTTTTTCTTATGAACAAAGTCTACCCTTTCAGGAGACAACGGCTGATAATTCTTGGCCATCCTTCTCCAATCCCGTCTGCCAAGAGCTGCAGAAACCCTTTCTGCTGTTAGTAAGTTTGATTATTCTACCAAGAGTAATCAAACCCATGGATACCACTAGAACTATGTCCCTGCCTTCACAGTTGAGCTACACCGGACCACAGTGTCTGGTCCACATTAGAGAATGATTAAGGTGGATGATTAAGGATGACTTGTATTCTGTCCCATGTTGTTTTTCCTCTGACTTACAGATGCAAGTGGGAGGATGTGATTTCCCTGCTGTCTCACCTGAAGTTTGGGGTCTTGCAGCCCGCCTGAAGCCCACATAACCCCTAGGTCAGAGGAGTCCTGAACTATGAAGTTTGCTGCCCCTTTATATATGTAAAAACAGTCAACTCTGTTGAGAATTTAAGTGTATAGTTAGATGAGTTTTGACAAATGTATACCCTGAGTACCCAACACTCCAATCAAGATAGAGAACATTCTAGAAAGTTCCCTCATACCTCTTTGCAGTCCATCACCCTCCCATCCCATCACTGATAGGTTTGTTTCTTTTCATTACCAAGTCATATTCCATTGTTTGAATACACCACACTTTGCTTATCTATTCTGTTGATGGACACAAGGGCTGTTTCTGGATTATTAGGAATAAAATTGGCTACCAACATTCTTATACAAGTCTTGTTATGAACATGTTTTCATTTCTCTTGGCTAAATACCTAGGAGTAAAATTGCTGAGTCATAGGATAGGTATATAAAACTGACAAACTGATTTCCAAAGTGGTTTATATCCCACTGACAATTTATGAGAGTTCCAACTCCTTCACATCTCTGCCAATACTGTCAGTCTTGTGAACTGGGATTGCACTTTTTAAAAAAAAAATATTTATTTATTTATTTATTTATTTATTTTTGGCTGCGTTAGGTCTTCGTTTCTGTGCGAGGGCTTTCTCTAGTTGCAGTGAGCAGGGGCCACTCTTCATTGCGGTGCGCAGGCCTCTCACTGTCACGGCCTCTCTTGTTGCAGAGCACAAACTCCAGACGCACAGGCTCAGTAGTTGTGGCTCATGGGCCTAGTTGTTCCGCGGCATGTGGGATCTTCCCAGACCAGGGCTCGAACCCGTGTTCCCTGCATTGGCAGGCAGATTCTCAACCACTGCACCACCAGGGAAGCCCAGCACTGATGTTTAAGTTGCATTCTCCCCCCACGTGACTAATGATACTATGTATATTTTTATGTGCTACTGTAAATCTTTTGAGAAGTGTCTGTTTCTTTTGCAAAATTAAAAAAAATTTCATATTGAATAAATTTCTTTATGTATTCTGGATACAAATCCTTTGTTAGATATACAGTTGACCCTTGAACAACACCAGGGTTAATCCATGTATAACTCATAGTCGGCCCTCTGTATCCTCTATTTTTCCACATCCTCAGGTTCAACCAACCATGAACCACCCACGTAGTTCTGTGGTATTTACTACTGAAAAATATCCGCATATAAGTGGACGTGTGCAATTCAAACTCCTGTGGTTCAAGGATCAACTGTATGTAATACAAATATTTTCTCGCATTCCATGGCTTGCCTTTTAATCTTCTTATTGATGTCTTTTATAGAATAGAAAATTTTCAGTTTTGACCAAGTCCAATTTATCAATAATTTTTTGTTTCATGGTTAGTATATATTTAAAAAAATTTTTTTAAATTGAGGTGAAATTCACATGACATAGAATTAACCATTCTGAAGTTTACAATTCAGTGGCATTTAGTACATTCACTTTATTGTGCAACCACCACCTCTATCTAGTTCCAAGACTTTTCAACACCCTAAAAAGAAATCTCAAGCCCATTAAGCAGTCACTCAACATTTCCCCCTTCCCCCAAACCCTGGCAACCACTAATGTGCTTTCTCTCTCTACAGATTTATGTATTTTGGATGTTTCATATACATGGAATCATACAACATGTGTTCTTTTGTATCTGCCTTCTTTCCCTCAGCATGGTATTTTTAAGGTTCGTCTACACTGTAGCATGTATCAGTACTTCATTCCTTTTTACAGTACTTTATTCCTTTTTTTCTACCATCTATCTACCATGATGGACATTTAGATTGTTTCCATGTTTTGGCCATTATGAATATTGTTGCTATGTACATTCATGTACAAGTATTTGTTTGAATATTTGGTTTCAATCCTTTTGGGTATATACCTAGGAGTGGAAGTGCTGGGTCATATGGCAATTTTATGGTTAATTTTTTTAGGAACTGTCAAACTGTTTTCCATAGTAGCTGTACCATTTTACATTCCCACCAGCAACTTATGAGGGTTTCAATTTCTCCACATCTTCATCATTTGTTATCTTCCTTTAAAAAAAAATTAGAGCTATCCTAGTGGGTATGAAATAGTATCTCACTGTGGTTTTGATTTACATTTCCTTAATGACTAATGATGTTGAGCATCTTTCATGTGTTTGTCAGTCATTTTTGTATTATATTGGAGTGACATCTATTCAGATCCTTTGCCCACTTAAATAATTGGGTTGTCTTTTTAATTATTGACATGTTAAAGGGTCCGTTATATATTCTAGATAAAAGTCTCTTATAGATATATGATATAAATATTATCTCCCATTCTGTGGGTTGCCTTTTCACTTTCTCAATGGTGTCTTTTGAAGAACAAAAGTTTTTAACCTTTGATGAAGTCCAGTTTACCTATTTGTCCTTTTGTTGCTTATGCGTTTTGTGTCATATCTAAGAAACCATTGCCTAACCCAAAGTCATGAAGATTTATGCTGATGTTTTCCTCTAAGAGTTTTACAGTTTTAGTTCTTTGAACCATTTCGAGGTTGTGTGTGTGTGGGGGGGGGGGGGGTAGGGTCCAAGTTCATTCTTTTGCACGTGGATATCCAGTTGTCCCAGAATCATTTGTTGAAAAGACTATTCCTTCCCCATTAAACGGTCTAGGTACCCTTGTCGCAAATCATCTATACATAAATGTGAGGGGTTATTTCTGAGCTCTCAATTCTATTATATTGATCTATATGTCTATATTTACACCAGTACCACAATGTCTTTATTACTATAGCTTTATAGTAAGATTTGAAATTGGGAATTTTGAGTTCTCTAACTTTATTTTTGTTTTTCAGGATTGTTTTAGCTATTCTGGGTCCCTTGAATTTCCATGTGAATATTACAATCAGCTTGTCAATATTCTTCAAATAAACTAATTGAAATTTTGAGGAAGATTACATTGAATTTGTACACCAATTTAGGGAGTACTGTCATCTTAACAATATTAAGATCTGATCCATAAGGGACTTCCCTGGTGGTCCAGTGGTTAAGAATCCGCCTTCCAATGCAGAGGATGTGGGTTTGATCCCTGGTCGGAGAACTAAGTTCCCACATGCCATGGGGCAACTAACCCCGTGTGCTGCAACTACTGAGCACACGGGCCACAACTAGAGAGAAGCCCATGCGCCACAAGGAGCCCGTGCACCGCAGCAGAGGATCCCGCATGCTACAGTGATGATCCCAACAAAGATCCTGCGTGCTGCAACTAAGACCTAATGCAGCCAATAATAAAATAAGTAAATAAAAATTTTTTTAAAAAGATCTGATCCATGAATATGGGATGTCTTCCCATTTATTTAGGTTTAATTTCTTTCAACAATGTTTTGTATTTTCAAAGTATAAGTTTTATGCTACTTTTGTTAAATTTATTCCTAAATATTTTATTCTTTTTGATGCTAGTAAATGGAATTTTCTTAATTCCACATTTGGAATGTTCATTAAAAGTGTAGAGAATACAGCTGATCGGTGTATTCTGACATATCCTACCAGCTTGGTGGACTAATTTACTAGTTCCAATAGTTTAGTGGATTCTTTAGAATTTTCTATATATAAGCTCATATCATTTACAAATAGAGTTTTACTTCTTCCTCTCCATCATTTTTGAAGGGTAAGTTTGCTGGATATAGAATTCTTGGTTGACAGTCTTTTTCTTTCAGCACTTTTCATGTCATCCCACTGCCCTTTGGCTAACATGGTTTCTGATGAGAAATCAGCTATTAATTTTATTGAGGATCTCATATATGAAGAGTCACTTCTCTTTTGATGCTTTTAAGATTCTCTTCTTTGTCTTTGACTTTTAACAGTTTGATTATGATGTGTCTGGATATAGATTTCTTTAAGTATATCCTACTTGGTGTTTGTTAAGCTTCTTGGGAGAGTAGCTTACTATTTCCCATCAAATCTGGGAAGTTTTCGGCTGTTACTTCTTCAAATATTCTTTTACCCCTTTCTCTATCCTGGGACTCTCATTATGCCTATGATATGCTTGATGGCATCCCATAAGTCTCTCAGTCTCTCTTCATCTTTCTTTGTTCTTTTTTCTTTCTATTCCTCAGACTGAGTAATCACAATTGACCTATCTTCAAAGTTCTATTCTTGAACCCCTTAGTGAATTTCTCATTTCAGTTGTTAATTTTTCTTTAATGATATTCCCTATTTGGTGAGTGAGTGTTCCCATGTTTTTTGTTTTTTTTTTTTTTTTTTTTTTTGCGGTACCTGGGCCTCTCACTGTTGTGGCCTCTCCCATTGCGGAGCACAGGCTCCGGACACGCAGGCTCAGCGGCCATGGCTCACGGGCCTAGCCGCTCCGCGGCATGTGGGATCTTCCCGGACTGGGGCACGAACCCGTGTCCCCTGCATTGGCAGGCAGACTCTCAACCACTGCGCCACCAGGGAAGCCCCCCCATGTATTTTTTTGAAGTTCTTTAGACATTGTTTCCTTTCGTTTTGTGGACAAAGAATGTCAACTGCCATTTCAGTAAACAAAAGATGTTGTAGTCATAAAGCCATCAGCCACTGTAGCCACCCGAGAGCACACCCTGAGGGAATTCAGGATGGAAAAAAGAGAATACTGGCCCTAGATATTTATGGTGCATATCAAAGGAATAATTTCAATGAGCCCGGACTCTTACATCTTCCCATACATAGAAAAGTGCTAAATTCTTTAACTTGAAATGTGTTTCTTTAATTAGCAGTAATCTTTTGATGTTCCACTACATGTGGAACAGTCCCTCAGAGCTATATGAGAGTCTGTATCCCAGGCTTAAGCCCTCAGTAACTCTGCTGAATAAAACATAATTCTCAACTTCTAGATTGTGCATTTTTTTTTCAGTTGACAGTTTTGGTGACCACAAAGGGACTCAGGGCAGACTTCTCTGCTTCACCTGACCTCTACAAGGAGCTGGAGTCTTGGTACCAGCAGAGGCCTCTTGTGCCCGTCTGCCTCAGAGTCCAAACAAATTTGGGTGAGTCTCTCTTGGTTCTCAGATCTCCCGATTATTGGTTGCTTGAGTTTTATCCAGTTGTATATAACCAGTATCTGGCTCCCTAGCTGAAAAGATACTGGGGGAGCCCAGCTGAAAGATAACAGGAAAAAGTACATCCTGGTTGGAAGACACTGCGAGTTGCTCAGTCAAGAGATACTGAGTGATCTGGACTGTGTGATTGGGTGAGAGGCTGGCCTAATATCTTTTCTAAATGAGGGGCATCAGAAAGCCAGCCTCCAACTAACACCCCAGCCAGGTTTATGTACGTACAAAACTTGTACTTACTTAATTGGTAATTAAAGGAAATCTCACCCTGAAAATGGCCAAGGGGAGGTTCTTTTATTGTGTTCGCAGTTAAGTTAGAGAAAGACAGCTTGATAAAACATCTCTGCAGAATTCTGACCTTAAAGAAGCAAAAGCCCTTCTAGAGGGAACTTGCATTTCTCTCCCTGTGCCTTTGAGATGAAAACGTTCTACCTGATCTTCTTCAATGTGGAGAGAGAGAGAGAGAGAGAGAGAGAGAGAGAGAGAGAGAGAGAGAGAGAGAGAGAGTGAGTGTGTGTGTGTGTGTGTGTGTGTGTGTGTGTGTGTGTGTGTGTGTGTGTTTTAAGAGCCTGTTCTCTGCCATCTGGAAGGTACACATATGGTGTACATTTCACAACCAATCGAACAGACTGGGATTCTGAGCAGTCTCTTGTCTGACTGTGTCAATTCTCAGGGGCTTTTGTCATCTGAACCTTAGTTGCGTCAGCCTGTACAACAAAGGCCTTTACTTTCTTACACTATTTTTGGGAGTACACTTTCTAGATCTTGTATAGGCAGCATCCTTCGCACTCTCCTGTGGGGACGCCTCTTGCACCTTATTGGTTTGAGTCACTATTAGGATATATCTAGTTAATGGCCAGACAATGGATCTTTTAAATTGGAGAAAATTCTAAATTGGTATATTTTTTAGAGAGCTCTCATTATAAACAGCTATTTTACTGGTACCTATGATAAAGCCAAATTAGAAGGTGGAAAAAATATATATGTAAAATGGTTAACCTAAGAACTCCTTAGTTTGTTTGTTTATTTAATTAATTAATTTAATTTTGGCCACACGGCTTGCAGGATCTTACTTCGCACCCGAGCCCTAGGCAGTGAAAGCGTGGAGTCCTAACCATTGGATAGCCAGGGAATTCCTAGAACTCCTTAATTTAAAACAAACAAATAAAAAAAACAGTTTGGGAAGCCTTATTTGTGATCTCTGCTTCCCCTCAATGGGTCTTACAGATGCTAACAAAAACATTAGGATAATTAATGTTAATTAGGTTGATTAACAGGGAAGTAAGAAAAAAACTGAAAGAAAGTCTAGAGATTTCTTCCCAACAAGGTGGAAATTTTAAAGGGTCTCATCCCAAATGGATAAAGAAATCTTTAGACGGTTATTAAGAAATGGGATAAATAAAATGAACATTAATAGGATTAAAAAGGTTCTGATACAACACTACCTAAGGTTGGATGGGCCAAAGGGACCCTCTATTGGTCCCCAACATTAAAGGGCCCCAAACAAGTCCATTCTATTTACCCCAGTTTAAAAACTATGTGTTATGTGTATGTGTGTGTGTGTGTATTTAAAAGGCTAGAAAAAAACTACACTGAGATACCCGACTAACAATTACTTGGGGCAACAGTTAGGCCAATTAATCAAGTTAAAAGATTGACAAAAAGACCTGAGTGCCTTGGCTCAATCTCTCACTGGGGACCCCAGAGCCTTTTATACAAAAATAGATAAAATAGTTGAGGGATAAAAAGAAAAGAAAGCTTCTAGGACTGTTGTTAAGACCAAGGCTTGTTGATCGGATCCTGATGGAAACTAGTTAAAGGTATAAAAGATGACAGAATAGGGCTTCCCTGGTGGCGCAGTGCTTAAGAATCTGCCTGCCAATGCAGGGGACAAAGGTTCGAGCCCTGGTCCAGGAAGATCCCACATGCCGTGGAGCAATGGAGCAACTAAGCCTGTGTGCCACAACTACTGAGCCTGTGCCCGAGAGCCACAACTACTGAAGCCTGCATGCCTAGAGCCCGTGCTCTGCAACAGAAGACACCGCAATGAGAAGCCAGCACACCACAACGAAGAGTAGTCCCCGCTCGCCACAACTAGAGAAAACCCGTGCACAGCAACGAAGACCCAACGCAGCCAAAAATAATTAAATTAATAATTTTTTTTAAAAGTTGACAGAATAGAAAGTTTATATAAATTGGTGTATTTAAAAGGGCTATATGTAAGATGGTTATATCCCTTTTGCCTAATTATATTGTAGGATAGACATTATGTCTCACTGGGGAATGCTTCCCCTGCCTGCTATTATAAGACAGCGCATATAAATCTGCCCCCCAGACAATATTAATTAAACATACTAAAAGAAACCAACAAGGTTACCTGAGCCCACACTATATGAAATAAAAGCTGGGAGTTAACATGCAGCGGCCAATAAAAATAATAATAGAGACTTTTGCTCTGGGTTTACCCTATACACTCAGAAAGAGAGCCTTGGTTGAATGCCTTGTGCAAACTTTTGAAGGCATGATAAATTGAACCCTAAAGTTCTAGAACATAGAACTCTTAATTTTCAGATAGTTGGAAATTTTCTCACTGATATAAAAATGCAAATTAAAGAAAATATAGTTGGGCAAATCAATCTTTTAATACCATTTAGGCAGCAGACCAGTTCTTTAGAGAATTTAAAGCAACTGCCTGTATGTTGCAAACCTCTACAAATCAGAAATGTAAATACAGCCCACAAACAGCTGAGACTGAGCCTAGTTAGCTCAATCAGGTAAAACCTGAAACCAAAGGAGACAAAAGGGCTCTTTTAAACTCAAACTGCTGGAAAGGCTCCCTCACTCAAAATCTAACTTATAGCCTCCTTAAGGGATTTATCAAGGACAAATATAAACCTTAAGTCTTTTCCACAAACAGCATAAGCCTTAGTCATCTGAGCAAATAAATTTAACTTATTCCAATTGCTACTTATAAACTAGTAAGTTTATATTATAATACCTGATTTGTAACTACATGTTAAAGCTATGAGATCTCTAGTTTTGTCTGCTTATATGTCTGTGTGTACATTATATATATAAGATGTCTCTACCTCTGGAAAATATTATCAAAATTAAGTTTATAAAACAGCTCCATTTAATTGACTTAAAAGTAAGCACTTACAAATTAAATTTTTCTAAATATAATGGAAACTGGCCAGAATGAGTTGCAGGTTCACATGACCTAGGAAATATTCAATATTAAATTGTATCTGGTAATAGAGCTAGCTTGTTGGTTTAATCAATATAGACATACCTTACTTTTATTGTACCTAGGTTAACTAAGTTCATGTTATTTCTGTTGCAGAGTTTATCAGCAAGAAAAATTAACTTGGTATTGTTGACTGAAAAAAATGCACAACCTGAAAGTTGAGAATTATGTTTTATTTGGAGGACTTGCTGAGGACTTACGCCTGGGAGGCAGCCTCTTAAGCCCTTGCTGAGGACTTAAGCCTGGGAGGCAGACAGCTCTAGGAACTGTTCTGAAGAGGTAAGGGAGGAGCCAGGATATATAGTTTCTACATAAAACCAGGTAGTCGGAACATCGAAAGATTACTGTTAAATAAAAACAGACATCTCAGTTAATGAATTTAACACTTTTCTATGTATGGGAAGATGCAAGAGTCTGGGCTCACTGAAATCATTCCTTTGATATATATGTTATATCTAACTATCTAGGGCCAGTATCCTGTTTTTTCCTCCATCCTGAATCCCCTCAGGGTGCACAGTCAGGGGCAGCTGCAGTGGCTGATGGCTTGATGGCTGCAACATCCTCTGCTTACTGATAATGGCAGGTGACATTCTTCATCCGCAGTATGATGATATCTTCGTAAGTTATAAAATAAAGGTAAATGAGACAAGAGTTTACAGGTGAACTCTTAGGAATAATTATGTTTTGGGTATGTCTATCTAAAATAGTTTCTCCTGATTTTTGGTAACTTGAGTTTTGCTAAGTTAAATTAAATGATGAGAATTCACTGAATACCCAAGTCATTTCAAATAAAATACTGGAACATTAATTGCTAAATAGGTCTAAATTTACCTACTTTTGTCTCCTTACAAGAGGGAAAGTAAAGATGTTTGGGTTTATTAGACATGTCTTGTACCACATTGAGGAAAGAAATTACGCTATGAGAAGATATATGTTTCTAGAGGTTCTAGAATATTCCTAAATTTGCCAATCAGGAAATGCTAGTATGACAAACAGTTCACAATTACTTGCTGCTTGTCAGTTTTTGCTAGAGATTAAGATTTTTAAAGGTTAAAACTGTAATATGTAATTAAAGCCACTAAAAACAATAAGGGAAATGTTTCAGTATGCAAGTAAAGTATGATGTGTGTTTTCAGCAAAAGAAGGTATGAGGAATGGAAATACATTTTAAGGGGAACAAGTGATTTTGTCCTAGAGCTGGTTGTTTGTAGATGGAAAAATAAGGAACAAACTAATATGGATACAGAAAGTTGTGGAAGGTTTGTAGAAAGGAAGCCTTGAAAAAGTTTTGCACATGGTCAGTCTGGGACTAAAGTAACGAGGTAAATGGATTTTGTTACTAGAAGTAGGTTAGTGCAGGACTAGATTTGGTTCCTCTCTCTATTAAGAGAAAAAAATTTTCTTGGAATACTGTTTTTGATAACAGATTATATGGGTTTCTTTGCCTTTAGGTGATGTGTATTTGCTTTTGAAATCTTTTTTTTTTGTCTGCATTGGGTCTTCGTTGCTGCATGCAGGCTTTCTCTAGTTGCGGCGAGCGGGGCTACTCTTGGTTGCGGTGCATGGGCTTCTCACTGTGGTGGCTTCTCTTGTTGTGGAGCACGGGCTCTAGGTGCACGGGCTTCATTAGTTTCAGCACATGGGCTCAGGAGTTGTGGCACGTGGGCCCTACAGCACGCGGGCTTCAGTAGTTGTGGCACTCAGGCTCAGTAGTTGTGGCTTGCAGGCTGAGTAGTCGTGGCACATGGGCTCCATGGTATGTGGGATCTTCCCGGACCAGGGATCGAACCCATGTCCCGTACATTGGCAGGCAGATTCTTAACCACTGCACCACCAGGAGCGTCCCTGTTTTTGAAATCTTTTGTCACTTTGGTGAAGTGAATAAGTATTGTTTCACAATGACCTATGAACCTATTTGACCAAGTCAAACCTTTTGAAACCTTTTTGATATTCTTGACACACTTCCCAAATATCAAATTCTAACTGAAGTTCTTTTGACCTCCAGCTAACTCTGGGAAGCTTCAAAGGAACCCTGAGGCATCTCAGAGGAATATTAAACTAATTAGGTTTATTTGGTATGTTAAATTACTTGAAAAACACTGTCAAGTGATTGGAGATAAACCTTCTTAGATTATGCTGTGTGGGTAAATGTTAATATAGATATTCCAAATTTTATATGGAATTCCTAAAAATCTGATTGTCCTGGTATGTTATCAGTCATAATTCTAATTATTATCTTAAAATGTTGTATGTCACAGAAATAACCAAGTTTCTTGTCAATTACATTGTAATCAGATCTTTAACCATGCCATTTTAAGTCTTTTGTCATTTACAGACAATCAGTTTTACTTTGATGCTTTTATAAAATGAAAATCTTCAAGAAGATTCACAAGAAGGACTTTGAAAAATATTAATTTCTGATAACTTTTAGATCATACCACTGAAATGGGTAAGAAATTACAGAAGGGGCTTCCCTAGTGGCGCAGTGGTTAAGAATCTGCCTGCCAACGCAGGGGACACAGTTTCAAGCCCTGGTCTGGGAAGATCCCACATGCTGCGGAACAACTAAGCCCGTGCTCCACAGCTACTGAGCCTGCGCTCTAGAGCCCATGAGCCACAACTACTGAAGCCTGCGCACCTAAAGCCCGTGCTCCACAACAAGAGAAGCCACCGCAATGACAAGCCCGCGCACCACAGCAAAGAGCAGCCCGTGCACCACAGCGAAGAACAGCCCCCG
Organism: Mesoplodon densirostris; assembly: GCF_025265405.1. Lineage (NCBI taxonomy): Eukaryota > Metazoa > Chordata > Mammalia > Artiodactyla > Ziphiidae > Mesoplodon > Mesoplodon densirostris. The sequence goes on along the minus strand of NC_082662.1, from coordinate 47,343,243 downwards.
CTCACCGCAGCTAGAGAAAGCCCGTGCACAGCAACGAAGACCCAATGCAGCCAAAAATAAATAAAATGAAATAAATACATTTATTTTAAAAAAAAAGAAATTACAAAACTCTAATGGAAGACCCAATGCCTCCATCTAGATCAACAGGACTTAATTACGTGGGACTGAATGAACTGATAAATATGATTTATAATTTTATGACTTTTTCTGAACTATACTAGCTTTTAATTTTGGCTTTCCAAAAAGCTTTCCTCTTATGGCAACCATGACCTACAACCAATTGAGAAAGTATACCTTTGTAAACAAAGATGAAATATTAATTTTTTTCTCTCTACCTGATCCCTCCTGCATTTGGCTTCTCCAGCTGGCTCCCCTGTGGACCTGATGGTTTACTGTGACAATATTACAACTAGCTATACTAACCATTATTTTAACTTGCTCTCTCTTGTTGTTTTCAAATTATTTATACCTGTGCCTCTCTTTGCTACACTACAACTTTATTAATTTACTAGCTATATTACTTATATCCTGTCTGTTTTATAAGATTGCTGTCTCTTGCACTACCCAATGTGTAACCAGGCCTCCAACAAAATTAATGATGGTTAAACATCTTGAGGCAGTTGATCATATATACAACTCTACACAGAATAACTGTAATAGTGCAACTCTAGATATAGGAAGAAGCAACAAGGGAAAACATTTCCTGGATAACAGACTAGTAAGAGAGGCGATCCAGAGAATTTAAGATTATCAACAGGACCTGATCCAAAATTAGCACACTGAGTAGCCTACCAACAGACTCTTTGCCTGATCTAGGAATGAGCCTTCCTAGCGCAGTGGGAAAAAATTGGTCATCAAATGCCTCCCAAACATTGGTTGAATTTATGATCAAGAGGAGGCACTGTGGATAAAGAATGTAACCTGCCATTTCAATAAACAAAGAATTTTGTGGCCATCAAGCCATCAGCCACTGCAGCCACCCTGATGGTGCATCCTAAGGGATGCTCAGCATGGAAAAAACAGAATACTGGTCCTATAGTAAACGTGCATATCCAAGGAGTAATTTCAATAAGCCCATCTTCCCATATAGAAAAGCGTTAAATTCATTAACTTGAAATGTCTGTTTTTAATTAGCAGTAGTCTTTTGATGTTTGACCACATGGGGTTTTTTTTCCCTATATCTTTGCTTCTCCCCTACCTGTTCAGAACGGTCCTTCAGAGCTATCTGAGAGGCTGTATCCCAGGCTTAAGTCCTCAGTAAGTCTGCTGAATAAAACTTAATTCGCAACTTCTAGGTTGTGCATTTTTTTCAGGCAGCAGTTCTTAGAACATATTTTAAATAGCTGGTTGAAAGTCTTTTACCTTTTAAGTCTCATGTCTGGGCTTCCTCAGGGACAATTTCTGTTGATTTCTTTTCCTGGATATGGACCACACTTTGATCCTTTGCATGTCTTGTAATTTTTTGTTGAAAACTGGACATTTAAAATAACATAATGTGGCAACTCTGGCAATCATATTCTCTCTCTCCCCTCCCCAGTGTTTGTTGCTGCTGTTGCTATTGTTTGTTTAGTGACTTTTCTGAACCAATTCTGTAAAGCCTGTATTCTCTGTTATATGTGACTAATAAAGTCTCCAGTTAGCTTATTGGTGAGATAATGACTGGACAGATTTCCCTAAACACCTGAAGCCAAAAAGTCTCCCAGTCTTTGCCAAGGGGCTCTGCAGGCTCGTTTGAACAACGCTTCAACAATCACCCCAGCAGTTAACAATTCAGCCTTAGCCTTCACTTCCTGCTGCCACAAAGCTTCCAAATCAGCCAGAGGTTAGAGCTTAGGACATTCTCAGATCTTTCCTGAGCACATGCATAGGGCAAGAGCACATATGTGACCCTCTAGATTCCCAGGAATATGTTGGAGCTTTTCAAAGCCCCTACAGAATCTCATTCCCCAGCTTTTCCTGTTAAGTTTTCTGGTAAGCCTATTATTTGCCTCAGGGGTTTTCCACTGCCTCAGGCAGATGAAATCTTAAATAACTGCCTCAAATTGTTTTTAACAAATGCCTCCTACACCAACACTCTGTGAAAAAGCTTTTCCTACTGGGATAGCTTCAAGGTGTGTCAAATAAAAACAACTTGTAAGTGGGATCTTCTAGATAGTCAAATAATGACAATCCTCTGGGAATGGGGCTTTGAAGGAGCTCTAATCCTGTTCTGCCTCCTCTGGTGGCTGCCAGGCTGCTTCATTTTCACCATGATTGTGGGCTGTTGGCTTTCAAGGCTACTATGGAACTAGGGCGGGAGGAGATGGGGATAGGGCAAGTTAAAAATGCCACAAAGCTTGCTGTTCTTACGGAGGTTCAGCCATTTTTCTTGAACAAACACTACCCAGATTGCTGCAAGTTCATTTCAGAGTTATGAAAAAGTTGATTGAGCATTTTTGTCCATTTTCCACGGACTTTATGGAGAAAAATTTTCCAGGTCTTTAGTTGGCTATTTTTGCTGACATCACTTCTCTTTACTGATTTCTTTATCTACTTAAGTCTATCAGTTACTCTGAGGGAGGGATGTTGACCTTTCTACCTATTTATACATTTGTCTCTTCCTTCTTTGAGTTGTCAATTTTTGCTTCATACATTTTGAAGTTCTATTATTAGGTACATACACATTTAGAATTGTTAAATATGCTTGATAAACTGACTCTTTCATCATTAAAAAAAAAATGCCTTGCTTTATCTCTGGTAACAGTCATTGCCTTGAAGTCTATTTTGTCTGATCTTAACATAACCATATGGGTCTATTGCTCACATATACCAAGCACATGGGAATCCAGAATCAATTTATACTCAGATAAAAGGGTATAATCCTGATACTCTGCAAGCAATGTCACCTATACCTAATGTCAGGCTTTTGGGCCCTGAAATCTCCCTTTAATTATGCTGCAGGACCTAAAAGCTTTCGTTTAGGTCAAACAAGGGTTTTTCTGCAGACAAGCTTGGCAATGGCCTTCCAGAGTAGCCCTCTAGATCTTCTCTCCTGTGTATACCACTTTTAGAAATTCTGGCCCACACCTAGTTGCCTAGGCTGAGAATTCTGTTATTGAGCCATGTGGGTCCACACATATCTACTTTTGTAGATATGACCAAAATGACCTCTGACTAAAACTTATTCCTGTTCAGGGCCGGCTCTAGGCTCCCTTGGCACTGAAAATTCCCATTCCATAGTATAAGCAGTGAACCTAGACCAGGAATCAAGAGAACTCAAGTCTGGATTTGTACTGAACAGACTTGTGAGGCAATAATGCACAGGACTAAGGATGTGGACTCTGGAGCCGAACAGCCTGACTTTGAAGTCCAGCTTCACCAGTTGTGTGACTTGGGCAGTTGCTCTCTCTGCTTTAGCTACCTCACTAGTGGAAGGTGAATTAGAATAGTGCCTCTCTTATAGAACTGTGTGTGGTTCAGATGGATTCATATAAGTAAAAATTTTTAAATAGCACTTGGAACATACATACAGTAAGTGCTATCTAAATGTTAGATTTTTTTTTGGTAGTGTTGGCAGTCTGTTACTACAGACTACAGAGTTAATTTTATCATCACTGTTGCTGTTATGTGCCAGAAATGTAGCATTTCATGAGCAAGTTATAGGTGTCTTAATGCTGGGAGTTACACAGTATTATAGAAGCTTAAGATTTTGCTTAAATGTTTAACTGTCCTTTCCCCTCCTCTCTTTCAATAGCTATACTCAGTGTGCAGACTAGACTATGGCACTAATCTATTTATTCAAATCATAATAGTCATAAATTTATCAAGTACTGTGTATTTTTCCTTGCCTCTATCATGTTATAATTATTTATTTACTTGCTTGTTTACTTATCTGTATCCTCCAGAGTGCCAAGGGTAGGGACTGATTTTGTGTTTTGTTTGTTATTGTTGTTGTTTGGCTGGCTGTTGTTGTTTTGGCTGATCCCACACATGGCTTGTGGGATCTTAGTTCCTGACCAGGGATTGAACCGGGGCCCTCAGCGCCAAGTCCTAACCACTGGACCGCCAGGGAATTCCCTGGGTTTTGTTTTAAAGAAGAAAAAGTTTACAGTGACCCAAGATACAATCTGGGAAATGCTAATTAATTAATTAATGCTAATTAACAAATGCCAATTGGCTGATTTTGCCACCAACCTTCAACTTGTCTGCTTTAGCCCTCATTTCCAGAAGCTTCTTCTCTGTGGCATCTATCTGCAGCCCCTCATCGCACCAGTTCACAGCCTCGACATAGTTTTTCAGTTCCAGATGGCATAAGGCACCTGTAGAACCCAGAACCCTTAGTATCTGTGGACAACAGGCATGGGAAGAGCCATCCTTGAACGGGACCCCCAACCTTAACCAGCTACCAGCCAGTACCCTGAAGGGGAAATGGATGATAAAGACCCTTGTAGTACATTCCCCAGACAAGGAAGACTATTTCTTGTATCTTAGATCAGAAAGATTTCTAGGGCCCATTCAGCTCAAAACTCCTGTAAGCCTTTCTGGTATCAAGGACTCTTAAAGTAGGGAAGGCTACAGCTTAGTGGCAAAGAACACAGTCTTTGGAATCACACAGATCTGGACTGGAAATCTGGCTGTCATTTACCAACTAAACATTAGACAAAGGACTGAGCATCCCTGAGCTTCAGGTTCCTCATCTATAAATGAGAAGAATAAAGTTCATCTCAGATGACTTTCTTTAAATGGAGAGAGAAAGCAGAATTTGTCTCAGTCATTCACAAAAGCAATGGCAAGACCAAAGACATTAGGTCTCTCCTAAAATGGTTCTTGATGGCTACCAGTTTAAGCTGCCTCTCCTTTAATCATGCTTTTTCTCCAGTTAGCCTCTTTGGGCTTTCCACAGAATTTAAAAATATCAGAACTGTAAGGGCTTAAATGTCAATAGAATCCAACCTTATCTTCCAGAGATGGGCATACTGATACTCAGAGTGGGTGTCTCGCCAAGGTCACATGGTAAGGTAAAGGTGACAATTCAATTAAAGTACAGACTTCCAGCCTGTGGCAAATTCCACAGGACTATACTCAATTTACTTGCCCATCTTCGTTTAGTACCTCCTTTCCCTACAGCTGAAGGACCTAGATCTACTTAAACCCCCTAACTATGATTACTTAAGCAATAACTTTGATAAAGCATTTTAAGTTGGTCATGAGGATACAGAGATTAATATGTAATGAATAAATTAAAGTTTACAAATCACCTTTGAGCTTCTCAAAGAAAAGGTGAAGTATAAAAGTAATAAAAGCACTATTATTACATACAAAGGTCAGACTACAAGAGAAAAAATAATCTGGGAACATCTCAGCATTAGAGCTAGCAGCAAAAGTCCCATAACTTATCTTTTAATTAACATGAACATGGCATTTGAAGATCTTGCCTTTCAATCAGCTAATTTGGAAAAAAAAATAGAATGTGGCTTTTAGACCTGCTTTATTTTAATTAATTTTATCTTTATTAATTTAAAATGAGGAGTTTCAATTTCTCTACAAATTCTTAAAACAGAGGGTTGGATTATTCTCTGGGGAATTCTTTTAAAAAATGGCACGTTGCGGGCTTCCCTGGTGGCGCAGTGGTTGAGAGTCCGCCTGCCGATGCAGGGGACGCGGGTTCATGCCCCCGTCCGGGAAGATCCCACATGCCACGGAGCGGCTGGGCCTGTGAGCCATGGCCGCTGGGCCTGCGCGTCCGGAGCCTGTGCTCCACAACAGGAGAGGCCACGGCAGTGAGAGGCCCACGTACTGCAAAAAAAAAAAAAAAAAAAAAAAAAAAAAGGCATGTTGCTGTTGACAAGGACTTAATATCAAGATAGCAAAAATAAGGTGACTTCATTAGTATCTTAGCACCTTCATATCAAAACTTAAAATACTTCTGGTGCAGTGCATGCCAGCTTTTCCGTGATGACAATCATACTGCAGCTCTACAAGACTTACCTCTTACTATTGCTTTCAGGTGGCAGGGTTTTAGCTCTCTGGCAGCTGTCACATCATGGAGAGCAGAACGAAAATTGCCTAACAAAACACCATTTAGTAAAAGAGAAAACACGTTTTGAGATCAGATTACTTCCAAAATTTTGTGTGTAGAAACAAAAACACTCTTGGACAATCTTGGAGAGATAAAAATCAGAGCAACTGTTTATATTGGGTTGGCCAAAAGGTTCGTTCGGGTTTTTCCATAACATCTTACAGAAAAACCTGAACGAACTTTTTGGCCAAGCCAATAGAAAAAAATATAGTTGTGCTCATCAAGCACCTTAGAAATGTTTACAGCATCAGGCAACCCACCGAACAAATATAAATGGCTAGTAAGCATATGGAGAGATACTCAACATCACTAATGATTAGCGAAATTAAAATTAACATGAAATTGGTAAAAACTAAAAACAGATAATATCCAATGTTGGTGAAGATATGGAAAAAGGACACTCTAAGAGTAAATTAGAGAGCAAATTGGCATGCACTTTCTACATACACTTTGACCCAACAATACTCTTCTAAGAACTGATCCTTAAAAATGCTTGCAAAACAATAAAGATGTTAAAAAAAAAATGCTCGCAAAAAAACAAAAAAAAAATGCTTGCAAAAATGTATAAGGATAAATGTAAAAGCATGTTAACCACTGCATTACTTTTAATTATGAAAAGCTGGAGATAACCTAAATATCCTCAATTTAGTAATGATGAAATAAATTATGGTAAATCCATACTACTAAATACTATACAGCTATTAAAGTAAGACAGTTCTGCATGTAAAAGCATGATAGGATGTCTGTGCTATGTTATTTTAAGTGGGTCAATGTGTATAGAAGCCCATCTTTATAAAACAAACCAATCTAAATATACAGACACAGGTACACACAAATATACATTTGTAAGTGCATTTAAAAAAGGTGTGCAATCATACACACTGGTTATCCAAACTAGGAGGCATGAGATAGACTTTCACTTTCTAGTTTATACTGTAAGTATTACTTAACAGCTTGGTATTTACCTATTAATTTCACTTCTAAAACTCTAGCCCGGGGGTTAGCAAAATTTTTCTCTAAAGGGCCATATAGTAAATATTTCAGACGTTACAGGCTACATTCTTCTTTGTTTTACAATCCTTTAAAAATGTAAAAAACACTTTTAGCTCACAAGAGGTCAGGGATCCAGATGTGGCCTGTGAGTCATAGTTTGCCAAATCCTAAATAACCAGAATTATTGGAAAAACTTTATCACTAAGTTTGTTCATTTTTGCATTACTTAAAAAAACCTAGGGCTTCCCTGGTGGCACAGTGGTTGAGAATCTGCCTGCCGATGCAGGGGACACGGGTTTGTGCCCCGGTCCAGGAAGATGCTACATGCCGCAGAGCGGGTAGGCCCGTAAGCCATGGCCACTGAGCCTGCGCGTCCGGAGCCTGTGCTCCGCAACGGGAGAGGCCACAACAGTGAGAGGCCCGCGTACGGCAAAAAAAAAAACTAAAAGCAGCTATATGCTCAACAACAGCAGAATAGTAAAGCAAATAGTGTAAACCCTGGTATGTCCATATGATGCAACTTTATGTAGCTATTAAAACAGTATTCACAAATAATTTAATGACAGGTGAAATTGTTTGTTATAAAATTAAGTGAAAAGAACTGAATACAAAATTGGAAGAACAGCATGATCCTAACTATGGAAAAAATACATATAAGAGAAGTCCAAAAACTTCTGTTTAAAGGCAGTAGACTGAACACATGCAGTTCAACCCCTACCACTTCCCCTCTGCCACAAAAAAGCCATAAATCCACAGAGACAACAAGAATGAGAACAACAGAGAACACATTTTAAAGCTGGAGAACAGAGACACAGGCTAAATGCCTAATTAGGCTTGAGAAAACTGACTTCTAAGCCAGCAGAGGGAAAACTCAAAGCTACCAAGCTATACTGTAGAACCTACAAAGTACTCAGGACTAAAGAATCAACAGCACCAGGTACCTCCAGAAGCATGGGTCAAGGGGTCTTCCATTTAGTGTATTCTGAATCAAACTTGATTCCACATCCTAACGCTAGCACTGTGTACCCTTCAACAATTCATTTTACTACATTTATTACTACATTTTACTACAGTTTCTTGCTCTGCTAACTAGGGATAAAGCTGTTAACCTCATCTATCTTACATAGCTGCTATGAGGTCAAGAGGGATTAAAAAAAATGTGAAAGTGCTCTGTAGGCCATACCAGTGACACCATTTAAGGAATGTCTCTGAGTATTACACATTTGCTTCTCTGGTTATCACATTACATGTGGTTTTTTTCTTTCAAGGTGTTTTTGGTCTTATTAGCCCTATACATGACATTCTTTAGTTCCCCAAGAAAAGGAACTATGTAGCTCTTATTCACAGTGCAGTGCCTAGCACACAGTAAATGCTTTCTATTTACTGTCTGAATAGGTAAATGAATTAAACTCCTTTAGGGAAAGGTCAGGTCTTAACTCACTTCTATGATGCCAGTGCCTAGCACGGAACAAGAACTCAGTTTGCTGAATGAAGAAAATGTATTCCTCCAGAAGTTAGAAGAGTGGGTTTCTAGTCAAGGTTCTGGCACTAACCAAAGGGGTCGCTCTCTGGGCCTATGTAAAATGAGGGAGCTGGTTGGCTCAAATAATCTCTAAAGTTCTAAAGGAGAAAACAGCTGGAGCGGCCTATGATTAGAAAGAAACTCTGCTCCAATGGTGACGAGTCCCAACAGACTTATCCCAGCTAGACTGCAAGGCTTATTATCTACCAGCTCCTCAGAAAAGGCTGAGGTCATTTCCAGGTCCTCTCTAAAACTCTGTGATAAGAAACATGGGTCTAATACGACCAAGACTATAGTCACCAACAATAATGCCACCCAAATAATTAATCAGTGTTTCCCAAAGTCATGTCTGCAGAACAGTCCTGCATGTTAAGAAGTGTTACTTGAAAAGGGGGCTTACAGAACCTGAGAATCACAGGGTAAGGTTCTTTGCTGTAGGTTTTCTCAGCATTAACATACTAATGTGCACTGCGAATCTCCCATGAAGAAGCAGCACTGTCCAAATTTACTTGTTCAAAGAATGTTTTACTTCAATACTCTTTGAGTATTGAATACTCTTTGAGAAATTCTCCCTTGTATTAATACAGTTTCTCTCACATAAAGAACTCTATTGCCTTAACCCTTCTAGCATCCTTGAGAAGAGGCCAGAAAAAAACTTTTTTTTTTTTGAGAGAGAGAGAGTAGAAGCATTTGGGCTCAAAAATTCCAGATCATACCAACTCATGTATTAAGGTATTTGATGTTACTCATTTGGTTCAGACAGTAAGAATTATACAACCTACCTGGTTTCCCTTTTCACCAAGTCTATCTAGAAAAGCAGAGTTCAGGTAGAGTAAGCTATCCTAGGCTTCTGGGAGAAGCAGCTCCTCTTCCACCGACACTCTCAAACCCTCCACTAGCCATCATACAGTTGTTTTTATCATAAGTTAATTTTTTAGAAAGTACTAAATAATGGAATAAATTACCCAGATAGTACTGTGCTGCTGCCCGGTTGGAATAAAGAACAGCATTCAAATCAGGGTCTGCACATTTCTTCTTTAATCCTTCAGTGTACGAAATCACAGCTTTCTTATAGTCTTTTTCTTTAAAGTAATCATTGCCCTCGTCTTTAAAGGTCCTGGCCTGTTCTGCAAAAAAGAGGAAAAATGATCACTGTTTCCTAATTTTTAAAGGGCTCATTAAAAATAATTCTAAATCATGCAATAATGTAATATATGACAAACAAAACCAAGAAACCAATACGGAAAACTCAAAAATGAATGCTATAGGGCTTCCCTGATGGCACAGTGGTTGAGAGTCCACCTGCCGATGCAGGGGACATGGGCTCGTGCCCCGGTCCGGGAAGATCCCACATGCCGCGGAGCGGCTGGGCCCGTGAGCCATGGCTGCTGAGCCTGCGCATCCGGAGCCTGTGCTCCGCAACGGGAGAGGCCACAACAGTGAGAGGCCCGCGTACCGCAAAAAAAAAAAAAAAAAAAAAAAAAAAAAATATATATATATATATATATACTTATCCTAGCTCTTGAAGAGAGGACTCTTTTTCTCAAATATTATTTTGCTTTTTTCTTATTTATTTGTTTATTTATTTATTTATTTTTGGCTGCGTTGGGTGTTCGTTGCTGCATGCGGGCTTTCTCTAGTTGCAGTGAGCGGAGGCTAATCTTCATTACGGTGCGCGGGCTTCTCATTGCGGTGGCTTCTCTTGTTGCGGAGCACGGGCTCTAGGCGCGCAGGCTTCAGTACTTGTGGCACATGGGCTCAGTAGTTGTGGCTCACGTGCTCTAGAGCACAGGCTCAGTAGTTGTGGCACACGGGCTTAGCTGCTCTGCGGCATGTGGGATCTTCCTCGATCAGGGCTCAAACCCATGTCCCCTGCATTGGCAGGCAGATTCTTAACCACTATGCCACCAGGGAAGTCTGAAAGGACTTTTTTTTTAAGTACAGAAGAAACTGGGGGAAATTACACTTCTGTTTTTGTGCGTGTTGTTTGAGTCCCTGGAATGCAAATTACCCTCCTCAACTTAGCAAAAGCCTACAAAATTGTGACAATTCAGTTCAAATTTCCCACCCAGTGAAAGCCCACTCCTACCTCCCCCACCTTTAGTATTCCAACAGCACCTATAGTTACACGTTGGCACTTATCACACAGGTTTGTCCTGATTCTTTAGGGCAGTTTGGCTATCCACTGGAATGTAACCTTTGAGGGCAGTCTCATTCATTCCTGTATCCCCAGTGCCTAGCATTTAGTAGGTATCCAAAGGAGTATATTTGGAATAAATAGTGACAAGTTAGCTCGGGCTAACTACTTCTTGTTATCCATCAGAAGCTTTCTGACTCACACTTTATCTCAATTCAATGGAGGAGCAAAACAAATGTTAGAGTCATTGAAGATACCTTCTGGAGATCGCTCTTCATCAAAAATAATTGACTGGAGGCAAGCCAAGTCAGGATTCTCCCGGGGATCAATTTCTGATGGCGCTTTCTTCATAAATAGGGGGATCTTTTCAAATTCCTGGAGGTTGTTAAGAGAAGAATGAACTACATAAGTAGGATTTTCCACTGAGTACATCCAATTCCATGTCTCTACATCAAAGTTTTCTTACTCATCATAATTTGCAAATCTTCATGATTGCCTTTCTCTCTCCCTATCCAGGCTCCAGTTTCCCATCTGTAAAACAGAGTGTAGAACAATCCCTAAAGATCTTTCAGTTCTCACATTCTTATAAGAGTGGTAGTAATCACCATCAGTTGAGCGCTCGTATGTTCCTGGCACTTTACCCACCCTCTCACTTCAGCTTCGCCACAATCCCACGACGTTGGTGTTACAGTTAGAGGAATTTTACAAATGAGGGGACGGGCTCAGATAGGTGAAATAACTGACCCAGTATTACAGCCAGTAAGTGGTGGAGTCACAAGTTTCTGACGCCCAAACCTGGACACCTAAACGTACTGGCAGCTTAAGAAGACCCTCAAAACTTCGCGGCCGATTTTTAACACTCAAGTAGAAACCACCTTTCCGCTGGCAGCGGCAGGGCTCGGAGGTGAGGGAGGCGTCTCGGCGCCCTGGAGGCCCCAGGAGTTCGGGCGACGCGCGCGCAAACTCACACACACACACACACACTTGCGGAGACCCCGGGTCCGCTCACCTCCTCCCACTGGTCCTCGTGGAACCCGCCACGGTAAGGCTGGCTCTGGAACTTTTCCAGGAACGAGTCCATGGCGTCGTCAGAAGCCGCAAACGGCTCCGGCACCTCCATGTCAGCTCCCTGACTCTCCTGCCACGGTCCAGACGCCGAGAATCGTTCGACAACTTCCGGCGGCGTCGGTGCCCTTCCCTCAATCTTCCGGGCTGCGCCGGCCCTTGTGCCTCTGGTTCCGCCTTTCTGGGGGCGTGGCCGACCCGACTCCACCCCTCCCCCGGGAAGCACCGGCCCCGCCGCGCCCTTCCGAGTACTTATGGGGTCGTGGGTAAGCCCAGGGCCCCACAATACCCCACTATCACTTCATTCATTCATTTATTCAACCATTCAGTCAACCTATAGTTCCTAAGCTCCTTCCGTGTTCCAGGCCTGTTCTAGTCTCTGGGTATACAGCGCTAGGCAAAGCAGGTAAAATCCTTGCCCTCTAGGAGTTGATTAGGTAGAGGAGAGAGACAGACAATAAACAAATAAGATGTAAGAGTTTGTCAGGTGGTAGCAAGGACTATGGAAGAAAAGTTTTAAACAGGGTGGGCAGGCATTCAAGCAAAGGAAGAGGCCGGGGGTTGTCTGCACAAGAGCATTACCCATGGAGGGAACAGAGAGGGCCGGGCTCAGGGGTGCAGCAAGGAGTGTGAGTAGAAGGTAGGTGGGAGGGATAATGGGCTGTGAGTCTGAGCGTTTGGGTTTTCCTCAGCGTACAGTGGGACCTTCTGGAGAGTTCTGAGGAAAGGAGTGATGTGCTCACACTCTGTTTCTGAGGTTAACCACCTCTACCCTCCGTCCCCACAGCTGAGATGGGAACAAGACCTCCAGGCCAGGTAAGCCTTCCTGCAACCCCTGGGTTACCCAGCAACTGGCTGCTGGGCCCGGCATCAGGTGCTACAGTCTTGGCAGCTCACAGCCTAGTCTAGAAAGAAAGACAGGCAGCTGGCAGACCAATCTAAACCCCCACTGGTCACAAGCCTGTGCAGTGGAGGCGCAGAGGAGTGGGTGTTCCCTGGGGGGTTCAGGGAGGTTTCACAGAGGAGGTGACACAGACCTGGGAGCAGAGATGAGGACTATCTCTACAGATGGATGGGGGCTGAAGGGAAGTTGGGCATTTTAGGCAGTGGGAGCCCATGTGCAGAGACACGCGGATGGGCAACAGCCTGCACGCGGGCTACCGCAAGAGTTAAGAGGAAGACCAGCAAGGTGGGTGGGGACCAGAGGGCCTGACTGCCCTGTAGCCCTTTATCCTGCAGAGGACAGTGAGCCACTGACAGACCTATGGGCAAATTTGTCTTAGGAAGGCCTGGGTTGCCAGGTGAAGGATTGATGGGGGAGTCTGGATTAAGAGATTGACAAGGAGAATGCTGGTGAGAGGCCAGGGGAGAAAAGAGATCTGAAGCTCAGAAGCAGAGCTGGTAGGCTTGCTCATTATTTGACACGGGGATGAGACAGACGGCAGGGCTAAGGATAACACTTGGAGCCTTCCAGGGCCAGGACCGTGTGTGTTTTCCTTTCTACCTCACCCACACCCAGCAGAACACCTGGTCCAAATGCTCCCTTTCCTCTAAATCCAAACCTCCTTTTCCACACTTCCTCCTCTAGCCTGCTCCCTAAGGATTCCCTTTTATTCTCTTCATTTATTTTCCCTTCCTGAATACAGAGCCTACAAAGTCTTTTTGCTTCCTTTTTAAAATTTGATTCCTATAAAATCCTGTAAGAACTCATTTTACAGGTGATGGTAGGGAAGGTTCAGAGAAGGGAAGTGCTCTTTGACCCTTCCAACTCGAGACTACTTGGGGGACTTGGCCAATAATTGAGCCTATCAGACTCCTTTGTGCTTCAAGACCACCCAGACCCAGAATAGGTGGCTGTTATTTATTAAGGCCACCAAGACCAGGATGCTGGCCAATGAAAACAGCAGTGTCTCTAGGTGGAAAGGGCTCAAGCATGGAAGTTGGGAGGCCTTTGGGATCCACACTTCTATTGCTTCCTGGCATGACATTGGACAACACCCATCGTCTTTGAGCCCTGTCCTCATCTGGAGAACGTAGGCAATGAAGCCAACCTGCCTTCCCCTTAATTCCATATGGCTACTGTGAGATTCAAATGAGGCAATGCTTGTGAACATTCTTGGCAATGGACAAGGTTGTGCAAAATGACCACCCCATTTCCTACTCTCTCAGGCCCAGAATCCTGATGGCCTTGGCCTACATTTGTTGGAAGATGACTGTGTGGTCAACTTCATGGGTTCCTCATCCCCAGCAGGAGTTTAAATGTAGGTGCCCCTCAGGCTTACGTCTCTTCCTGCTCTGCACACTCACCCAGGGAATCTCAGCTCACACCTGAGCACAGATGAATCCCAAATCTGTTTCCATCTCAGATCCCTCCCACGTGCAGCCAGCACCCGGGGGCGGTCTCCACTAGCATGGCTGACAAGCCCCTCAAGTTCACCATGTCCAGACTGAACTCACCCCTCCCCCAACCTGCTCCTGGTCCTGAGGGACACTCAGTGGGGGACACCATTGGCCTAGTCATCCACCCAGAAACCTGGGCACCATCCTGACGTCTCGTTCTCCCTCCTGTCAACCACCAGATTCTGAAAATTCTCCTTCCTCAATCTCGCACAGGTCCAGTCACCCTCTCCATCCTGCACTGCAGCCCAGGCCCCTGCCAGGCCCCGAAAGCCTCTAGCCGGGTCTTCCTGTCTGTGCTCTTGTCCAACCCCCCAACCCAGCACTTTCCCTCCATTCCTGCATGAGCCTTCTTCCTCTCTGTTTTCTGATTTATTCCCTTTTATGCTCGAGAGCCCTCCTCCTTTCCCACTCCTATCAACTCTAATGTGTTTTAATGGACATTTTCAGTTTGTAAGTGTCCTTGCAAGATGCAACTTCTTTTGTGCATATGTTTTATAAAGTTTTTTCCCTCAGCACTAGGTTTTAGGTCCCATCCATGGTGCTACATGTACCCCTATTGCCCCTAACTGCTGCGCGGGACTCCAAAGTGCCCATTCACTTCCCGAAGATGGGTCCTCAGGCTGCCTCCTCTCCCTTGCACCACAGATAACACTAAGACTTCCTCATACATCTCTCCTTATGGACCTATGGGAATATTTCCCTGACATGTGTGCCCACAAGTGGAATTGCTGAGTTACGGGCATGCATAAACCAGAGAGTGACAGATTCCTGTCCAGAATGGCTACCATCTGCCCTCCTATCAGCAGTGCCTGTATGCACACGAGGAGGGAGCTTTCTAAAGCAGACATCTGCTCACATCTCCCCACTGCTTTCCTCTCCCCTTCCCCCCATGCCTTCCCAGACTCTGAAGTCTTCCTCCTTAACACATGCTCCAAGGCCATACTGACCCAGCCCTTGTCCTCCTCTTCCTTCCCACTCTGGGCTCCAGGGCACCTACATATCTGTAGTTGGTTCTTGGTCCCATGTGCCCTTCTCTTCTCCATACATGCCTGTCATATGGTCATCTTTCCAAACCCCCTGGAGGGGACGTCTCTTCTCTGGGAAGCCTTCCCTGACACTCCGACCCCCAGCTGCCTGATGTACCTCCTCTGGACTTCACAGCCCCTATGCTGCCGTTCAGCACAGCATTGACCTGCTGGGCTGTTCGTGTCTTTATATGTCTCTGATACTTCCATTAGGCCAAAGTTTCTCAACCTTAGCACCTCTGACAATTTGAGATGGACAAGTCTTTGCTGTGGGGCTGCCCTGTGCACTGTAGGATGTTTAGCAGCATCCCTGGCCTCTACCCACTAATGACAATAATATTACCACCCCAAGTTGTAACAACCAAACATGTCTTCAGACCTGGCCAAAATCACCCCCAGTTGAGAACCACTGCATCAGACTATGAACTGCCCAGGGCCTGGGGCTGGGACTCATTCACATCTGTATCTCTGGCACCCAGAGCAGGCCTGGCCCAGGTTAGGTGCTCAGTAAATACTGCCCGAATGAGTGGTGGCCAATTGCTGGGCAAAGACTGGAGGGTGGGACTCAGAGATCAGGATTCTGGGATATGCATGATATCATGGGGTGGAGGGGGTTCTCTTTTCCTCCTCCAAAGTCTACCCAAATCATCATCTCCTTTTGTTCTTATTCTCTCCCTGTGAGGGAGGGGAACCTGAGACATCTAGCAGACTTACTGTGTGGCCTTGAGCAAGCCATACCACCTCTCTGAGCCTCAGCCTCCCCACTTATAAGATGTGGACAAGACAGCCTATGTGCATCTGTAAATGTTGACTGACTCAAGGATGAAGGCCATGCTCATCTCATAGGAAACACTCCGTGAGGAGAGGCAAAACATGTGGCATTTATAGTGAGCACAGCTGGGACCATGGCCACCTCCGAGGAGGGCTGGGGGCTCAGGGACATCACTGCTTCAAGGACATCTTCAAGGAACCCAGCGCCTGCATGATACAGGAGCGCTGCTGGTGGGAAGAGGGCAGGTTCTCACAGCTAGGGCTCCAGCGGTGCGTGGTAGCCGGGTCACACACCCAAGAGTCCCCATGTGGCAGTGGCCAAGAGTTCCGCCAGCAGCTGGCCAGGATGCTGTCCTGGGCCTGGGCCACGTAGATGCACACTGATGCTTCTGGGTCGTGTCTCAAGTTTTCCAGAGCTGAGTTATGGGGAGGAGAGAAGTCGCTTGTTAAGACCAGGTCCACCCATGAGTCTCACACCTCATCCTTCTCCCTTCATGCCTTGGCTTTAGCAATCTGCTTTAGCACTCTGCTCAGCATCCCCTCATCTCCCAGCTCTTCAAATTGTTCATGCCTTTTGAAGCCTGAATCAAAACCTGCGTTCTCCAGGAAGCCTTCTTTGACTAACCCAGCCTATCTTCATGCTCCCATCAGCTTCCCCAGTTACAAAGTTTACACGCTCCCTTAAGAGTCTGAACTACTTGCTCTACACTAAATGGTTTTTGGTCTTATTTTCTGAGCCTCGTTTCCTGGATCATAGGCTCCCCTAGGGTGGGGTTGTGTGTCTGTGACTTGGTGACTCCACAGTACTTAACATGTACTTGCCTGGGTTAATACCAGCACAATTGGACTGAGCTGAAACCCCTGGCCTTGGGACATAACCCTTCCCTTTCCCATTACCCACTGTGAGCCTACTCGTTCCCTCACTGGCCCCTGAAATCTCACCAACGCAGGGCAAGACTTACCGGCTTTAACTTCATTCAGATGATCTTCCATCATCATGTTCTCCATGCAGGGGACCAGGGACACTTGAGCATAATCCGAGAGGTGAGTGCCTCCACCTCCCAACTCTGACCCCCACCTTTGGACCAGACCCCCTCAGAAACGCTCTCCCTACCCTCTTCTAGCCCCACAAGTGAGGACACAAAAAGAGAACTTTGTCTTGACCTGGGACAGATTCCCTACGACACAGATTCCTAGGAGAGGTGGCAGGTCCAGCAGGCAGGGGTGGCACCAGGACAGGGGCAGGAGCTGGGCTGCAGCTGACTCTGAGATGGGGCCCTAGGTGGTCTCTTCCCCAGGCTGGTCCTTAGTGTCTTTAGACTCAGGGAGGTGCTTCCTCGGCACACCTTCCTCCAGGGAGTTTGAGCCACAGTAACAGGAAGGGTACCAAGTGCCTCGCATACCTTCCGGGCAGGTGGTTGGTGGGGCCCCGGGAGGGGCTGAGACTCAGCTCCTCGGCCACACTGCTCAGCCCTACCCTGCTCCCAGCCTGCAGGCCCAGCTCTTAAAGTACCTGCTGATCCTTGAATGAGCCGTACCTCTCAAAAGGCCCTTCCCACACTTCTGTGCCTGGCTAATTCCTATTTGTCCTTGAATATTCAGTTTAACACAGTTGCTCCTCCAGGAAATTTTTCCTGACCCTGCCCCCAAGCTAGTTAAATGCCTCTCTGGGTTCCCAGACTCTCTGAGTTTCTCTCTACTTGTATATACTGTGTTGTATTTTACTTGTGATTCGTGAACATCTCCCACCAGACCAGGGGTTTCTTCAGCTTAGATGCACTGGGGATGGGGGAGTAGGAAGGATAGTCTCTGAGTGTATGCTTATATGCATTTTTCTAGGGAAAGTACTCATAACTTTCTTCAGGGTCTCACAAAAGATCCATAACCCACAAGAGGTTAAGAATCAAAACACCACACTAGGAGCTGTCTGCAGGTAGATGCAGGTGCTACCCAGCTTTCTTTTCCCAGCACAGGCCCTGACACAGAGAAGACTCCCAGGGTGTTAAACACCAACATTTTTAGAAGTGATTAATTTGGAGCAAGATTTAGAGAAGCCAAAATTTAAGAAATAATGTCACTCTGTGTGAGAAGGTGTCCCTGAGCCGGTCCCCACAGCCTGAGGGACTGCCCGCCCACCCCACCCCCGCCCCGCTCCCTCTCCTGGGCATCACTCATATGTCCCAGAACTGATCACATTAAAAGCCACCCCTACACCTCCCCACCCCCAAACATCAGCATCACCTCCTGAAAAGTTCTATGTTTCTCTAGGCTAAACGCAGTGCCTGACACAGAGAAGAGGATCAATCAATGTTTGCGGCATAAGCCAATGAATGCATGCATGGATGACAGGATGGATGAAAAACTGCAAGTGAATTGGGCGAAGGTACTAAAAGAAACATCGCTTTACAAGGTGGAGGGCTGGGAACGTCATCCTCTCCAAGCCTCTCTGCAGTAGGGTCTCCTGATCCTTGAAGGGTGTGTGGTTATTTCAGGGAGCGGAGGGGAGTGGGGTAGCTGAGAGGAGAAAGCGTGCCATCAGAAGGGTCCTATGAGGGGACCCTGAGCGACGGGAATCTATGGTTTCTCCCCCAGAAAGGCAGAGGTCGGGACTGTGGAAAGAAGGATGCAGGTGACTAACACTGAGGGAGCACCTTTATCTGCAGTGTTCACGCACGCAAAAAATATTCTCATCCGGTCCGTGAAGTAGGAGTTGATCCCCGTCTTACCGATGATCCTACAGATCTTACAGAGGAGGCTCAGTGGGAGTAAATGACTCAGTTGGGGTCACACAGAAAGGGGATCATGGAGCTGAGATCCTAGTTCACTTTTCCACTGTGCAGCTTGGCGCCTCCTGCCAAGGTCAACGGCAAGCTCCTGCTGGGCCTGGACCCCACCGTACTCGGGGGGAAGCAGCACTTCTGCGTACAGATGCCAAGGTTGTGACCTTGGCTCACTTCCCAAGCAGTGATCTCAGAGGAGGGGAGACCTTTCTAATCTATACCAAGGCCGTCTGCTGGCCAAGCCTCGCACCCAAGGGGGGGCATCCACCCAGTGCCAGAAGGGCCGCCGCTTCCTTCCCAGGGGAGGAAGCAGTAGGACTAGTTCTGCTGGGGCAGGTTACCTATGAACATGACCGAGGACTTCCAGAGGGAGGCCCTGGGACTCTTGGTGTACTCCAGGCTCTGGCTGAGGAACGTGAAGGCACTGTCTCGATGGGTGTCCACCTGGGACAAAGAGAAACCTGAGAGTGCTGGGCCCTCAGAGGGACTACCCATCCAGCCCTCCCAAAGTTAGGAACGGGGACCATGTCAGGCAGTCGGGTCCTGGCTCCTTGCCTCCTAAACATCTCTGCTACCCATTCTGGACTCTCCCAGAGGCCAGGCCTCAAGTTCTCTTAGCTGATTGCAACAGTCATTTCAACGGTCCTCCTGCCTTGGTTGTCTCTTCTTCCAATCCACCCACCTGCTACAGCCGGAAGGTAAGTTCTAAAATGCAAGTCCAGGGACTTCCCTGGTGGCACAGTGGTTAAGAATCCACCTGCCGATGCAGGGGACATGGGTTCAAGCCCTGGTCTGGGAAGATCCCACATGCCGCAGAGCAACTAAGCCCATGCACCACAACTACTGAGCCTGTGCTCTAGGGCCCTCGAGCCACAACTACTAAAGCCCGTGCGCCTAGAGCCCATGCTCTGCAGCAAGAGAAGCCACCACAAGAAGAAGAGAAGCCCGCGCACCACAATGAAGGGTAGCCCCCGCTCGCCGCAACTAGAGAAAGCCCGTACGCAGCAATGAAGACCCAACACGGCCAAAAATAAATTTAAAATAAATAGATAAATATATTTTAAAAAATAAAATAAATGCAAGTTCAGCCAGAGCTGAGAATGGACATGGCATGCGAGGGACATGACTAAGGAGACAAGTTTGACCAAGGTAAAAGATTCAAGTTACAGAGCAGTGGGGGATAAACTAGAGACTTAGGAGGGTCTTAAAAGTCCTTAAAGTCCAGATAGGAATAGGGCTTCCTTATGCATTAGAAAATACAAAGCCAGCACTCATTCTTAATAGGGCAATGACAAAGCAATGTTTTGGGCAAAATAGTCTGACAGTGGTGTTCAGGTTGGGTGTGATCAAGTAGAAACTAGGGGGCAGGCAATCTGCTAAGAGACTGTTTAGGGAGATGAAGAGAAGTCTGATCTGATCACTCCTGTTGACAATGTGCATGTCAGGGAATAAACTCCTGGGCCTGGTGGGCAAATCAGTCTCAACTTCCATCACCACCTCCATGCACACCGTGCTCCGGTCCCAGTCGTGGCCCAGCTCTCCCCAGATCTGTACCTGGTACAAGCCATTGCTCCTGACTGGAGTGCCTTTCCCTCTTTCCTTCCTGATGAGTTCCCTCTCATTCTTTGGCACTCAGCTCAGAAACCAGCTCCTCCCCAAAGCTTTCCACAAGCCTCAGGCAAAGCCGATACCACCACTCTTGACGTTTCCATAGCATGTTGCACAGCCTTTGTCGTGGCACCTATGACATTGGCCTAATTATTTATACCTATCTCCCCCGCTGAATCTGGTGTTCCCCCCAAAGAAGGGGCCAGCTCACTCAGCTCAGAGTCCTCAGTACCCTGGACAGAGCTTGGCATGGCACAGGTGCCCAGAAAGTGTTGGGTGAATGAATGACTAGGTTACGGACCCCTTCTTAAAGCTAAGGCTAGAGGTTGACCTTCATATGAGCAGAGCTGTTGATGCCTGGAGAGCAAAGAAGAGACTGAGAATCCGGAAGGGTTTAATGCAGAGGTCACAAGCTGGCAGCCCACAGGCCACAAGTGGCTGGCAGGGCAGCGGCCAGCATAGTGTTTTAAGTAAGCTAAATTGATTGTTAATTAATGTCTTAAAAAAATCTAGATTTTCTTGTGAAACTGGAGGCCCTGGTGAGAGTGGGCTGCATGGTGAGCTGGAGCTCTCCACTCGTGCTTTCAACAGAGCCTGGGGGGACTTCCCCGGGGGACTTCCTCGGTGGTCCAGTGGGTAAGACTCTGCACTCCCAATGCAGGGGGCCTGGGTTCGATCCCTGGTTGGGGAACTAGATTCCGCATGCATGCCGCAACTAAGAGTTTGCATGCCGCAACTAAGAAGCCCACATACCACAGCTATGAGCCTCCATGCCACAACTAAAAGATCCTGCATACCACAATGACGATTTCGCATGCCGCAACTAAGACCTGGCACAGTCTAAATAAATAAATATTTTTTAAAAAAAGGAAAAAAAAATAAAATGAATGCTTAAAAAAAAAAAAAAAAAAAAAAACAGAGCCTGGGCGCTCCAGGTTGTCACAGCCCTACCACCTCCACGTCACTTATAATCATAATCTGCGCAGTCACAGATCATGGTAAGTATTTGAATTAGCGACCCTGGTCAAACACTTCCTCCAGGCCTTTTTCCCTCCGTAAAATGAGGTAAAATATTAGGCACCGGATTGCAGAGGTTTTGAGCATTGTTGATAACAGTTAATGTTGCAAAGTAACAATCTGTTACTCTGTATATTTTTGTTAGGTTGGTGGGAGAATGGGGATGCTGTAGGCCCCAGCCAGATCTCCCTTAGGGTGTAAAGGATTTATTCCCCCAGGTACAGATTGCTTTGGTGGAAGAGAACTGCTGGCCCAAAGTCACGTCCCTTCCCAGGCTGGCTGGCATCCAATGACAAGGCAATCCACAACCTCAAGACCTTCTTCAAGGGACAGAACCAGAAACTGACAGACGGCTCGGTCTATGTGGAAACCTGACCCCTAGTTCCAATGTGAGGAATCTCAGCATAGTGTTGGCTATGACTTCTCCTGAAACTACACTGCAGCTTGACTCCTCCCTCAGCCACTCCTGCTCGCTGCCCTTTCCTTCCACAGGGACTGATCCCAAGGGTGCACCCTAATAAACCTCCTGCATGCCAGTCTCTGCCTCAGAGTCTGCATCCTGGGGGACACGGCCCATAACAACAGGGAAGGTAGATGGGACTAGATGGCAGAGCTTCCCAAATTGTATGTGGAGGAACCAGGCTGCATCCTGCAGTGCAGCATTTCACTGTATATGTGGCTCTCTCCTACTGCAGGATGTTCTCAGGTGTTATGTCGAAAGGGAGTTCTGTGGTTAAATAACTTTGGGAAACCATGGATTAACCATGAAACATTTCCTCAGCACAGAACATCTCAGAGCTTTAATGTACCGATGGCACTGCAAATCTCCAAGAGGAAATGAGGATGCAGTATTTCCCAAATTTATTTGTCTTGGAACTTCTTTTCTCCCCTGTGGGGCATATCTCGTAGGACTGGTGTTGCAAAGAATACACACTGGGAATTACTGTTGTAGAAAAGGAAGCCAATGGAGCCCTTCAAGCAGGGATATAATATAGACAGACTGTGTTTTAAGCAGACCATTTTGGTGGCCTGAATGGGGAGTGGACTGGAGGGAATGAGATTCAAGGCTTGGGGACCCACTGGATGGCTGGACCAATGGCCCTGCTGAGAGACATCCATGACCTGAACTAAGGGTAATGATAGTGGGGAGGGGGAGGGAAAGACAGATTCAGAGGTATTAAGGATATTTAAGATTGATCAAAGGTGAAGGTGAGGGAGAGGAATAAGCCTCAATTAGTTTTAGGTTTCAGCTTTTGGGGATCTAGAGGGACAGAGCAGAACTGACGTGGGATGGGCATAAGTTCAGAAGAGATGCTGAGCTTAAGGTGTGTGTGGTTCATTGGGGGAGATGTCGGTAAGCCATGGAGAGGGAACACCAGAAGTGGAGAGAGGAGTGAGAGACAAAGATGAACTTCCAGGAGCCAACGACTTGTAGGTGGTAATGGAATTGTCAGTAAGGATGCTCATGTAAAAAGAAAAAAGAGGCAAGGAAAGAACCTGCCACCTCCAACATACTCATAAGGACCCACTGTAGTCTTGGAAGCACTCACAAGGTACTTGCAAATTTTGGCCACCATCTGCTGCTGGTTGTCCCAGGGCTTCCGACTGTAAGCTCTTTTTGGCAATTCCCAAGCCATGAAGCAAGAACAGTGGAACAGGGTCTTCACACATTTCTGGGGGCCAACAGGAAGAGAACACCAGAGCAGTGGAATTCCAGGATAGCCGGAACGTGTTCCAAAAAACCAAACTGTATGAAACTGGATTTTGGAAAAGCAATTCCTATTTGAAACATACAAGTGAAGTTGGCTGTTCTGAAGAGAAATACTGACATGGGTACCTTTGGTAAACAGACTCGGCCAGACATAAATAAACTGTCCAGTGATGGATCATCTGTGATTCTAGGTTGGGTTCTGTAAAGAGGGGTGCAACCTCAGGGCTCAGGGCCGTGCACACTCACCTGGCTCACCTTGGCATTGCCCTCTTGCACGGTCAGCAGCAGGGGCACCAAGGTGCTGATCAGCTGCTCCTCCATGGCCGGGGTGCGGGGCGACCGCAGCTTCTGGACCACCTTGCCGTACAGGTTGATGTAGGAGGAGCGCACGTCCTCTCGTGACTGGGGCAGATCCAGAGGCTCAGGCATGCTCCATCTTCCAGGAGGCTGCCTGGGCCTCTGTGCCCCACATGGAGGAACATGGCTTTCCTTCCACTCATTCTGAGGGCCCCTCCAGGCGCAAGTCACACAGAGACGGAACACAGTGAAGGCCACCTGGTGGGCCGATCTGGGGCTGGCGTCTCCCTCAGCAAAGCCTAGGTCTGGAGCTCTGCCCACTCTTCCCAGCCAAGGTCCCCACTAGCCTAAAATGTGCCTTCCTGCCAAGTGGGAAAATGCCCCCCTCTTCTGCGACCAATCAAAAAACAGTGACCCCTCTAGGTGGACCAATGACAGTGAGGCAAGTCTCTGGGGAAACTTGATGACGCAAAAAGACCTCCCTCTGTGAGAACTAATTAGAAAAGGAACATTCTCTGTGCAAACCAGTTACAAAGAGACGAGGACCAGTCGGGACTAGTGCCCCTTCCCCTGGGCTGACTCGGCCTCGCCCAGGTCCCAACAGGCTGTGGGAGCTACTGCAACTCCCAGAGCAGTAAAGAACTGCCCTCCGGGTGCCACCACACCCCATCCTCCCACCCCCATGGGATTCCTTACATCAGTGAAGTGTGGAAGCAGGATCTGCAGCATCTCCACATAGACCGAGCTGTCCATCAGCTGCCGGTCCTGCCCCTTGAAAATGATCTTGATGCCGTGGACCGACTCCACCACCAGCAGCCCATCCACACTCTTCAGACCCTTCACCATGGAGGGCAGGAGGGCCTGCACCTTGGTGGTCTGTGGAGAAGGAGCATTTGGGATGGGGGCTCCTATCTGTGCTAACAGGTGGAAGACCCATCCTCTGATTCACTGAGATGAACTTGGTCAAGCAAGTCCCACCTCTAGCCCTTTGCTTATGTTGTCTCACCTGCCTGGCATGCCCTCACTCAAGCTCCTGCTGTCCCCAAAGCCCTCTTTGGCCTCACTGACTCCTTCCTAGCCTGGATACCTGAGGCCCTTTGTTGTCTCCCCACTTCTTGGCACTATATAGATGATACCATGAGTTGTTAGTTAGCTTTCTGAGTCTATATCCCATCCCTTTGTCCCTCTAAATCCTAAGCTGCAACAACAGTGCCTGGTAGAGAAAAACACAGCACTTTTAAAAATGCTAATGATATATCAACAATCTGGGACTCAGTTTCCTAATCTGTAAAATAGGAACAATTCCTGCCATCCCCAGCCCCTCCTATACACACTGCCTTTAGGGTCATTGTGAAAAATCTGAATTTAGAAACTATTTTCTAAAGAATAAAGTATAGAGGGAATTATTAAGTGATACCCATTTTACAGATGGGATAACTGAGGCAGAGACAGAAATGAGCTCTGATTCCAGCCACCAGCATTGGAGAGTCAAGGATGGCCAAGCTCCATCCTTCCTCCTGTCAGGGGCCTGGCTGGGTGGGCTCTCCCCTACCCTCCACTTACCTTCTCAGTCCTTCAGGCCAGGATGACCAGGCCTCGGATGGACAGCACCTTCATGATGGGGTCCTGGTGGTTCAGGCCTTCTGCCATCTGCCCCAGAGAGTATTCCTCAGGGATGCGTCACCCTTCCTCCATCTGGAGGAGCTGAGGAAGTAAGGGTAATTACTCCCTGGCCCAAGGGGTACCTCAGGCCCTGTTTGCCTCTGGGGCCTCATTCACACCTGCCTACCCTCTAGCCCACATTCTTACCACCGGCCAGCTTCTAACCAAGCTGCCCATCATTCACAGAATGACCCAGGCTGTTTTGTCCCCTCTGTGCAGGCAGGATGCCCTTCTGCCAGGGCTCTCACCTCCACTCTAGCCCCAGCTCACTGTGCACAGCTCCATCCAAAACTCAGCCCCCCTGAAGGCATGTTTGACAGTGTCCCCAGGCCTCACCAAGGCTGACTGCTCCCTTCTCTGGGGCCCTGGGAGCCCTGAACATGGAAACATTAGTTCCCCCATGTGCTTATGCATCTGCCTCCCGTATCCTATCCCACTGGCGGCTTCCTTGAGGACACAAACTGAGCCTTTCTCCTTGGGCGCCTGTTACCTGATACAAGCTCTGGGGTGAAGTGTGTGCTCACAGAACACTTGTTGCCTGAGTTCACATCCAACAAGAAATGGTTCCTTTCCTCCTTAGAGTTGCCCTCCAGGACTTCCCTGGTGGTCCAGCGGTAAAGAATCCGCCTTACAATGCAGGGGACGTGGGTTCAATCCCTGGTCAGGGAACTACGATCCCACATGCCATGGGGCAACTAAGCCCGTGCGCCACAACTACTGAGCTTGTACACCTCAACTAGAGAGCCCGTGTGCCACAAACTACAGAGCCCACACACCCTGGAGCCTACTCACCACAAAAGAACTGCCCTCCTCCAGTGCCCCCCATTGTCCCAGCCCCAAACCAGGCATCACTCTCATCTCCTTCCTCTCCCTTGCCCCCCACCTCCAGCACCCAACCGGTCTTCAGTTCCTGCCTAGTCATCCTCATAAGCACTTCTCCCATCTGTTCCCTTGTCCTCCATCCACTGTGACTATTGAGACCCTGTGTCTGTGATGAGAAGAGAGAGCTGGAGAGAGTGGGCAAGACAGTTGATGGAGTGGGGAGTGGGGGAGGCAGGAAAAGTGGGGCTCCACCTACCACCCGCCCTCCACCCATCATAAAACACTGCTGTTCTGCACCAGTGTGCTGGCACTGTTCTAAGTGCTTTATGTGAACTCACCTAATCCTCATCAAAACCCTAGGAGAGGTCAGAATGGCCATCATCACAAAATCTACAAACAATAAATGCTGGAGAGGGTGTGGAGAAAAGGGACCCCTCTTGCACTGTTGGTGGGAATGTAAATTGATACAGCCACTATGGAGAAGCTGGGATGAAGTGAGAGAGTGGCATGGACATATATACACTACCAAATGTAAAATAGCTAGCTAGTGGGAAGCAGCCGCATGGCACAGGGAGATCAGCTCGGTGCTTTGTGACCACCTAGAGGGGTGGGATAGGGAGGGTGGGAGGGAGGCGCAAAAGGGAGGGGATATGGGGATATACATGTATGTATAGCTGATTCACTTGGTTATGCAGCAGAAACTAACACACCATTGTAAAGCAATTATACTCCAATAAAGATGTTAAAAAAATAAGGATAGTATTGGATTATAACTCAAAGAATCAAGTAAATATCCACGAGTCTGCTATAAAAAAATGACCAAATAAATATGTGAAAGTAGAAGGAACAACTCTTACAGAAGAATTCCAACTAATAATTGTAGGCTGAATGAAGGAAATAGAAAAATCACCATTTGAAAACCACAGGAATAATGGCTCCAGGCAGGATCCATTGATGAATGCTAAAATTAGGGGGTAAAAGTTTAAGTTGCCTAGTTTCAAATTATCTCTCCACATCTATTTCTTAACTACAAAAGGATATGTGTTACCCTCACAGTCCGAACCACCTTCACCAACTGATGAAAGTTAACATCATCAATAATAAGAAGTTAAAACAGAGGTCATGGGGCCCCTGACATGATGCCCTGAGAGGTCACATCACCTATACAGGTTCTTCTCCTAAATGCATAGCCTCAGTCTAATCATGGGAACACATGAGACAAAGCCAAATGGAAGGATGTTCTACAAAATACCTAGAGTTAGTCTTTCAATGTGCCAAGGCCATGACAGACGAGATTAGAGGAGATGAAGGAGGTCCCATTAAGTCAAGTAATGTGCAAGGTGGGATCCGGAATGGATCCTGGAACAGAGAAAGGACATCAGTGGAAAACCGTGAAATCTGAGCAGTCTGCAGTTTATAGTATTGTACCCATGTCTTAGTTTCAATTATTGTACTATTTTTATGTAAGTTATCATTGGGGGTAGCTGGGTGTGGGATATACAGGAACTTTCTTATCATTTTTACAGCTCCTCTGTTACATCTAAAATTATTTCAGAATAAGAGTGAAACAATAAAAGATTTAAAATTTTTGCTTAAAAAAATAAAACCTATGAGATGGGCAATTCATTATCCCTGTATTATAAGAAAGCAAGGCACAGACAGGTTCAGCAACTTGCCGAAGGTCACAGCTCCCTTGAGGACTTCACCCGCCATTGGAAGAAGTAAGCACATACACAGTCACAGCATGGGGGGCTGGGGGAGCCGGGGAGGGACATCTGAGCGACATCAAAGCACCACTGTGAACATGGTGGGCCTGGCTCTGGCCAGGAGTGGGCCACCTCTTCTGGGGAGCAGGAGAAGGACTGAAGCTGGGTGAGGACCCCTGCCCCAGGGAGGGAGGGCCAATGCTCAGGGCTCCAGGAATGGAAGGATGTTGGGAATGCTGGGAAAGGTTAAGCCTACTGTCCCTGACCTTGTGGACACGGGAGGTCCAACCTCCACCCCCTCCCCCAAGAGCCCCTGTGGCAGCCACTAACAGACAGAGAGAGGACCGCCTCTCCCACGAGGCTGACCAAGATAGAGGAGCCAGGCGGGCAGACCTGGTCTAAATCTCTCTGGACAACTTGAGCTCTGTGACCTTGAAAACTGCCTCTTACCTCGCCGACACATGAGCTTCACAATTCCTGGTTTTCAGGGCTGCTGTGCTGATGAGTGGGGTAGCAGATAAAAGAGGTCAGCGTGGTGTTTGGCATGTGGCAGCCCCTCAAGAAATGGCACTTTCCCTTTCCTCACCAGGGTCATGGGGGAAATTAGAAGTAGACCCCATCAGAGCTGAGGCTGTAACCCCGACTGCTGGCTCCAAGACACACGCTTGTCCTCTTGGAGGTGACATATTCTGCTGGTGCCTGCAGAGCCAGGCAAAGTGTTCACTTGGGTGCTCACTCATCCATCCTATCCCCACTTCTTGGGGGCCCTCTTGGGGCTGGGTTTAGGGATGCAACATAAACACAATGTAGTTCCTACTCCCAAAACTCACATTCCACTGGAGAGGTAGAAAGGTGCAAGAACTGCTGGGATTGCCATGCTGCCCTCTGTCCACCTGGCAATCTTTACTCAGGGCCCAGCTCAAATGGCACCTCTTCCAGGAAGCCTTCCTTAACCTTCCACTCTCTGAGCAGACAGTGAGCCTCTGAGCCCCACTGTACAGACCCTGGTGATAGCCCAGACCCACTGTGTGGCAGCCAGCAGGTCACAAGAGGAAGATGGGATGGCGGTTAAGAGAGTGGGTTTTCCAAATGTCCATTGACCAGTGAATGGAGAAACAACATGTGGTATGTACATACAACGTAATATTATTCAGACTTAAAAAAGAATGAAATTCTGACCTGCGTTACAACATGGATGAGCCTTGAAGACATTATATTAAGTGAAATAAGCAAGACATGAAAGGACAAATATTGATGAATCCACTTATATGAAACCTAGAATAGGCAAATTCATAGAGACAGAAAGTCGAATGGTGTTTACAGGGGCTGAGGAAACGAGGGAGGGAGAGTTAGTGTTTAATGGGTACAGAGTTTCAGTTTGGGAAGGAAAATGAAAAACTTCTGAAGATGGATGGTGGTGATGGTTGCACAAAAGTGTGAATGCACTTAATGCCACTGAGCTGTACACTTAAAAATGGTTAAAATGGTAACTTTCATGAAATATATATTTTTTACCACATACACAACTACAAGCACACACACAAAATGAAAGAGAGTGTACTTTAGAGTCCAGGTGTCTGGTTTGAATCTTGGATCAGCCACTTAATGAGCTGTGTGGCCTTGGGAAAGTTACTTAAATCTGTGCCTTGGTTTCCTCCTCTAAACTAGGGGATGGAATAGTATATGCATCATAGGATTATTGTGAGGATTAAATGGATCGATATTTGTAAAGCTCTTAGAATATGCCTAGAAGGTAGTAAGTGCTCAATAAACATTGGCTATTGTTATTGGCAAGTCTTCCCTTCTGGGGTCAACCCTACTAACCTTCTCCTGACTCATCTCTCCCCAGTACCCACTCCAGTACCCCCATACACTCACTCAGCTTAGTTGTCACTTCCTCCAGGAAGGCCTTCCTGATGTTCCCCCACCCAACACATCAAGACTTTTGTTCTCCCACCACAGCCTGAATTGCCCCCATCATAGCACACGTCACTCTATAGTACCCCGTGTTATAACTGGGATGTGCTCTATCTCCCCTCCCAAACCAAGAGCTCCTTGAGAGCAAGGCAGAGTCAAATTCATATCTGTGGCTCCAATCTGGTACCTGGCACACAGAGGTGCCCAGCAAAGGTTGGTGGTTGCCTGGGGCAAGGGGGAGGCTGGGAAGAATGGAATGGGGTGGAGGGGGTAGAAAGAAGAGGAGAGATGGGAGGGAGGAGGGAGAGAGAGCTATGAAGCCTTTGTACTCAAGAGAAATCATGTTCAGGAAAGACTCTAAAGTGTTAAGTACTTATTGCACAGGAGAAATGACCAGCAATGGGAACTGAGGCCTATGCTCAGGGGAAGGCCCGGGAGGACCCCTGCCCCACGCCCAGTGCCCAGTCTCTACCTCCACGAAGAAGGCAGTGGTGGTGATCTTGTGCTTCTCGTCGCCTCGCTCCAGGAGCGGGATGAGCAGATAGAGGATGCGGCACAGCTCCTGGTAGGAGTAGTGCACCATGGCTCTGGGGGTGGGGGTGGGGGAACAGTGCCCTTAGGCTCTCCAGCTCCAGGGGCATGTGCTGGGTGGGGGCCTAGCCCCAACACTCAAAACTCTGGGCAAGCCCAAGTCACCTGGGTTCCTGCATCCCCAGGGTTTCCCACCTGGACAGGATCTCCGAGACCATTTGGTCTAACTGCTTCATTTTACAGATGGGAAAACTGAGGCCCAGAGTGGGAAAGTGACTTGCCTGAGAGCACAGAGCAAATCAGTAAGAAAGACAGGCTTAAGACCCCTGAGTGCACAGGACCACTCCAGCAGGAAAAGACAGGAAGGAAAGGGTGTGAGGACCCACTCAATAGGCACCAGGCAGCAGCCAGACACTTTCAAGTAGTTATTGCATTTGATCCTCACCATTACCCTTTGAGGGAGGTTACTGTTGTTAACCTACTTCATAGATGAGGAAACACAGGCTTTGAGTGTGAAGTGCTCAAGGTCATAGAGCTGGAAAATAGAAGAGCTGGAGCCCCAACCCAGGGCTCCCCACTCCAGCTGCCTCGTTCATTCTACTAAGCCAGTGGTTTTCAAAGCGTGGCCCCTGGGCTTCCCTGGTGGCGCAGTGGTTGAGAGTCCGCCTGCCGATACAGGGGACACGGGTTCGTGCCCCAGTCTGGGAGGATCCCACATGCTGCGGAGCGGCAGCTGGGCCCGTGAGCCATGGCCGCTGAGCCTGCGCGTCCAGAGCCTGCTGTGCTCCGCAACGGGAGAGGCCACAACAGATACCGCAAAGTGCGGCCCCTGGACTAGCAGTATCAGCATCACCTGGGAATTTGTTAGAAATGCACATCCTCAGGCTCCCATCCCAGGCTAACTGAATCAGAAACTTTAGAGGTGGGGCCCAGCAATCAGTGTTTTAACGAGTCCCATAGATGATTCTGATGCACCCTCAAGTCTGCACTATGCTTCATTTATCAATGAGTCCAGGAAAGTGTGTCAGCCAAGAGTAGAGTCTGGAGTAAGACAGCCTGGGTTCAAATTCTGGCCCTACCACTAGCTGTGTGACTTTGGGCAAGTCACTTAACTTCTCTGGGTCTCAGGTTCCTCATGGGTAACACTGGGAAAATAATAGTGCTATTTCATCGGTCATGGTGAGGGTTAAATGGAATAGTCCATGAACGTACGGCTGTTTGCATGGTGCCTAGAGCATAGTAAGTGCTCAATAAATGCAGTTGTATCTTGAGACCCCTGGGGAGAGCACCATCCTGGACACTCAGAGTGCAGGGCTAAGAAGCAGACTCTTCCTGCAGGAGCCACATTAGTGAAACCAAGGTGCCGCCCCACCCTTCTCCTGACCCAATGGGAAGCTGTGTGTGGTTGGGGGGAAAAGCCAGGATCTGGGTCAGCAGGTCATTTCCAAGCCTTGCCACTTCCTGGTTGTGTAACCTTTGGTATATAACTGTCCCTCTCTGAACCTTGGCACCCTCCCCTGCAAAATGTGCATTAATAATCCCTGCCCCCCAAAAAAAGAAAATCCCTGCCTCACCGGTCAGCAATCACAATAATAAAAGCTAACCTGTGTTGGATTCTTACTATATGCCAGGGGCTGTTCAAAGTTCTTTAATCCTCACCTTAAATCTTGGAGGTGGGCCCTGTTATTATTTCCATACTACTGATGGGAAAACTGAGACACAGAGAAGGAAACGAACTTGCCCTGGGTCACACAGCTGGGAAGTGGTAAGCTGAGATTCAGACGCAGGTAGACCTGCTCCAAGGCCACACTATAAACTTCTCAGCTAGACCATAATTTCTGTATTAGCGTGGGAACTAAATTCATAATGTGGTGAGAAATGTGCTTTATAAATAACCTAAGTGTTCTGCAATGCCAGGTACTGCTGTAATGACAGTTTGTAGAGTGTATGCTATCTTTCACATCTGAATTGTCTACCCACTGAGGTAGATGATACTCTGCCAGTCTCAGAGGAGAGACGATGGAGTGAGGGAAGGGTCTTGCCCAGAGAGAGATGCAAACCCAGGTCTTTCCAAAGACCCTGAGGTCTCTCCCCTCCCTCCAACCCCTGCCCTGGGGGTTGCTGGCCTCACCTGGCCAGCAGGAACACTCCACGGTGGTGGTTCTCCGCCTGCCCCATGAGCTCCCAGCCGCCCTGGCCCTCCAGAAAGGTAGCCTCGTATGAGCAGCCCATCTTCAGCAGAAGGATTTTCACCACTTTGACCACCCAGCTGCCAAGACAAGGGGGCTAAGACCTCATGTCACCCTGCCCCCAACAGGCCAGACCTCCCTCCACCCAAGTCTCTCCCACCATCAGTTCCATCTGCCAGACAAATTTCTCTCCGCAGCCTCAGCTCATGGTATCATCCTGTGACGAGATCCTATCTTGTCCTTACAACACACCTGTCAGGGTAGGAACTGCTTACCCCATTTCATTGGCAAGGAACCAAGTTGCCAGGAGGTTAAATTGGTTTAACCCAAAGTGCAAAGCACTGTTATAGGCCAGGACTCAAACCCAAGGTGTCCTGACTTCAAGCCCAGCTACACAACTGCTTGCCCTCTATCCCTTAAAGTGTACTTTTCTGAGCATAACACGCAATAGAAACCAAAAAGGAAAAGACTGAGGAACTGGACTACATAAAAATTTTAAAGTTCTGAATAGCAAAAGACCATCAAATTGTTGCAGGCTAAGTGATAAACTGGAATACAAATGACAAAGAGTCAATGTCCTTAATATATAAAGAGCTCTTACAAACTAATAAGAAAAATTCCCAACAGTCCTATATAAAATTAGGCAAAGAACAAGAACAGGTTGCTGACAGAAAAGGAAACAGAAATGGCATCTAAACCTCAACCACATTCATAATAAGAGAAATACAAACTAAAATTACAGCAAAATACCATTTTTTTCAACTTTCAGACTGGCAAAGATGAGAATGTGCTGGCAAAGCTGTGGGGAAATAAATAGTGTCATATACTACTGGTGGTGGTGTCCTCTATGGGAGGCAATCTGGCAAATTGGGTGCTTTAGGAGGGCCTTCATTTTCCCTTCACTCACTGGTCAAGGACTTTTCCTACCACATATTCCTATTCCACCATAATATTTAAATACAGAAACCTTCTGATGCACCCATTCTACTTTCAGGAATTCATCCTACATATACAATCACATGTAAGTATAAAGACATATAAACAGCCTCACTTATGGCAGCATTGTTTCTAATTGCAAAATGCTGTGAAGCACCTAAATCAAGAGGATCCTGGTTAAGTAAATGATGGTATATTGGAATCTACACAGAGGGATATTATGCGGCTGTTAAAAATAATGAGGCAGCTCTATATGTAATGATCTCAGAGATATGGTATACAATAAAAGCAAAAATATATAACTGTGTAAGGTCCACTACCATTGGTATAAAAGTAGAGAATGAAAACACGTGGGCTTAGCCCTACATCAACCCCCTCTGAAGGGCAAGAAAGAACCTGGTTCTTAGGGCAGATGACTGGGGTAAAGAGAGGAACAGAGACTCCCTTTTAATGCCTTTTGAGATTTTTACCCATGTGCCTATATTACCTGTTCCAATTAATAAATAAAAATCAAATGGTTCGGCCTTGGGTACAAATCTAATACAAATAACTAGGAAGGGAGGAGGAGAACCGAAATGGCAAGCTCCTTGGGTGAAGCTGATTCTTCCCTGCGGTCCAGCACTAAGCAGAGGACATAC
The DNA here is from genome assembly GCF_025265405.1 of Mesoplodon densirostris. Lineage (NCBI taxonomy): Eukaryota > Metazoa > Chordata > Mammalia > Artiodactyla > Ziphiidae > Mesoplodon > Mesoplodon densirostris. The sequence goes on along the minus strand of NC_082662.1, from coordinate 47,309,458 downwards.
CCTGCAGATGTTCACAAACAGTTAATGCAGGGGACACGGGATCGAGCCCTGGTCCGGGAAGATCCCACATGCCGCGGAGCAACTAAGCCCGTGGGCCACAACTACTGAGCCTGCACTCTAGAGCCCGCAAGCCACGACTACGGAAGCCCATGCACCTACAGCCTGTGCACCACAGCAAGAGAAGCCACCGCAATGAGAAGCCCGCGCACCACAACAAAGAGCAGCCCCCAGTCACCACAACTAGAGAAAGCCCGCACACAGCAACAAAGACCCAATGCAGCCAAAAATAAATAATAAATTAAAAAAGAAAAAAAAGTGCACGTCTGTTTTCTCTTCTAGTCCCAAAGCTAATTTCTACTGATCAATTGCCCTAAAGACTTTCGGAAGGGCCCTTGCTGGTGGCCCTCCCCCTGCCAGGGACAGTAGGAACATACCATACGGGCACGAAACCAGAGGGCTGTCCGTCTTTCTTGGCGTCCTTGCGGAAAACCACACGGCCAGGCAGGTTGAGGCCGACGTGGTAATGGACCTGAATGAGCAGGGCCAGGAGCAGCTGGGGGTAGATGCGCCTCACTCGGCCCATGCAGCTGTTGACGGACAGGAGCTCACAGAGGCTGCTGGCTGCCTGGTGGGGCGGGGGGCGGGATCTGTTAGATGTCCCAGCACTCCTGGCAGGGCCTGGACTGCTTCTCTAGGAGGCTGGCCCTGGATCTTTGCTCTTCTCTGGCCCAACTTGGGCAAGCCTAGATTCCCCCGCAACTACCACACCCTGACTCCTGGTTCTCTGGGTGAGCCCTGCCCCAGAACAATCACAGCGACCCTTTGCCTTTGACACAACCCTGGAAGAATCATGGTGGAAGGATCTCTTCCCACATTTGTGAGGTAGAGTCTTCATCCCACTGTGCAGGGGAGGAGACAAGCTCAGAGGGGTGAAGAGACTTGCCCAAGGTCACCCAGCCTCCCAGGGGCAGAGCTGGGACTTGAAGCCAGGTTTTCAGATTATGTGCTGTAGTGAACCCTGCCTCTCTCTGGTTCATAACACAGGCACACAGACGGTGAGGGGGACACCAGTTGCCTCCTCGTTGAGGACCGTTAAACTAGGCTGCCCTCACTTCCTCCTCTGAATGACATGAGAATACACCAGCGCACAGTGATCAGAGGAGGGGTGCATGAAAGCCCAAACCAGGGAAGGAATGGGTGCTGGTGCCCTAGTCATAGACTCAGTGCTGGGGGAGAGAGGCAGAGAGATACAGTGGTAAAGCACGGGATTCCGGGGCAGGAGATCTGAGTCCTGGCACCACCACTCACTAGCTGTGTGACCTTACATGAGACATGGAATGTCTCTGAGCATCAGTATCTTCCTCTGTAAAGGGATAATACTAATCGCTCCTCTTTATTTGCTTCCCTCCACCATCTTGTCTTGCTCTCTGCTGAATCCCCAGAACTTATGAGTATGCCTGGCACATAGTAGGTGCTCAATATCTGTTGAATAATTTGATCAATCCAACAAAAAAATTTTGAGTCTACTGTGTGCCAGGTGTATGTTGGACTTTGGGGATATCAGGCTCAGGCACTGAATTCGTGCATCTCACTGATTACCCAAATGACACCCCCCCACACACACACACACAGTATTGTTAAATCACAGCTGGGGTAAACTCTCCCAAGATAAAGTATGGGAAGCAAAGTATAATATGCACCAATTTGATCTGGTCAGAGATATCAGGGAGGGCTTCCCTGAGGAGGTGATAAGAGCTAAGGGTTGAGCAGAAGTTAACTTGGTGGATAGCAGTCTAGGCAGAGGAGACAGCATGTGCAAAGGCCCTGTGACAGAAGATAGCAGTGTTTAAGAAGATCTGACAGGGAGCTTCCCTTGTGGCACAGTGAATAAGACTTCATGCTCCCAATGCAGGGGGCCCAGCTTCCATCCCTGGTCAGGGAACTAGATCCCACATGTATACCACACTAAGATGCCCGCCTGCTGCAACTAAGACCTGGCACAACCAAATAAATAAATATTTTTTAAGAAGAAGAAGAAGATCTGACAAAGAACAACGAGGTTGGACCCATGCAAGCAAGAGGATCATGGTGAGGGGTGAGGGCACGAGGCCGGTGAGGGGTGCAGGGCCTTGTAGCACACAGGTAGGAGCCCTGTGTTACTCTCAAGGGCAATGGGAAGCCATTGAGAGGGTTGAGAAGAGCAGATGTGCATTTCTCAAAGATTTTTTAAGCTGTGGTACAGACTGGAGGGGCTGGAGTGGAAGCAAGGAGATGAGTGGGGGTATTATCCAGCTGGCTAGGACCAGGGGCTTGGTGACCGAGGCAGAGAGAAATCTGTCTCTCCACCCATCCCCGTTCCTGCAGTCAGAGCCCTTTCCCTCCGTGTTCCCAGGGCCGACCTCTGAGACTGGTAGCAGAAGCACTTAAACATTTTCTGTTGCTAAATGAGTGAACGAGTTACCTGGTTTAATTTTCCCAACTGCCATATGAGGTGGATATTATAATTTCCATTTACAGATGCAGAGAGTGAGCCCCAGGGAGGTGAAGTGACTTGCTCAGGTTACAAAACCTGAGCAAAGCCAGCCCTCAGACTAAGGTCTGCGAGTCTCAGGTCATTCTGTGTCCACTATTCCAGGCTGCTGCTGCCGTCACTGTAAGTAACAGTACTATTGTCGTCCAGTGGATCACAAACAAGAGCCCAGAGACAGACTTGCTCAAGGCCACACAGTTAGTTCCTGGAAGAGCAGGGAACTAGAAGATGGGTGTGCAGAACTCAGGGGGAGGGGAGGAGGGAGGATGGGATGGGGCAGTGATGGAGTGGGGTGGGGTGTCCTCACCGCTAGGGGCACGATGGAGGCCCGGCCCTTCTTGGTGACAGGCTTTTCCTTCAGGCTGGTCGGGAGCAGATCCAGGAGATCTCGGACGTCACAGCTGGGCTTGCGCAGTATCAGCTGCCTCCATATCTCTGCTCCATTGCTGGGGGGTCAAGGGTGAGGATGGTTAGTGGGGACCAGGGCAGTGGGGCACACCCTGCCACCCAATTGTTTGGGGAGGGTGAAGGGAAGGTGCCTTTGAAATGGCATCCATGGACGTACCAGAGCATTTCTGGAATGGACAAGAAAACACTCCCTAAGAGGCAGGGGGCTAACAATTACCGAAAACCCTATGACTCAGGTACTTACTTTACCAGGTGCGTTGCATACAATTTATTACTTCAGCAAATATTGAGCATTTGCTGTCTGCCAGCAGAGGTGAGCAAGATATTCAAGATACTCAAGGTCACTGAATTCTTACACTGACCCTCAAGGTGGGTTCTTATTCTAATTTTACAGATGTGGAGTTAAGGCTCAGAGAGGTGAAATCACCAGTCCAAGACTACACGGCTAATGAGCTACAGAGACCAGAAGTGACCAGGCCTGATGATTCCAAAGCCTGTGCCTATTCTTCTATGCCAAGGAGCCCTTCGGGGCCTGGATCTTGCATTTGTCACATAATGTCAAGGAGGGCCCACTCCTGTCCCTTAGAAGGCAGTATACCAGGCAGGGGAAAGCATCTGGGCCAGCAGGCACCAGCCTGTAGGCACTCCTATCGTGGGGAGGTGAAAATGCTGACAGGACCAGTGCACTAAAGGGTTAACAAAACCCTTTCCCCCTTCTGCTTAAGATTTGAACCTTCCATTAACTTTCCAGCTCCGTTCCCCTGGAAACCTGATAAAGATAGTATGTCAACTATGTTGCTAGGCAACATTGCTTATGGTAAAAATGACCCAATTGGTAAATTGCGTCTGGGCTGGAGGAACTATAAATTAACTAGAAGGACCATTGGGGACGCTGTGGCATTGGGCTTCTCAGGGTGCAGTGACTCTTGTGACTGGGCTTGTCCCTGTGGGGATCCTGGAAGCAAAGTCTAGACAGTTATTGTAAGAGACACTAGTTCCTTTGAAGCCTGAGCCACTTAAGCCGGGGCAGCACCTACACCTTTCACCTGGGAGGACCAGGGCCAATACTAGGTTGAGGAAAGTGAGGCATCCAGGGCACAGCATTTAAGGAGGTCCTCCAATCAGGCAAGCACAGGAGTGGCACTTGAGAGCGAGACCTCCTTAAATTTTGTCCCAGCTCTGTCTGGCCTGCTACACAGGCTGCTGTAAGGACTCTGCCCTGTCCTATATCCTGAGTAACTGAGGTCAGGTATGGCCCTGGCAGTCTTGAGTCTGAATGTTTAGTGGCTCCAAGAAGAAAACTCCCTGGTTTCCAGTAAAGCCAGAAAGGGTTAAATTCTTCCAGGTGGGAGATGGGAGTGTCACCCCTGCACTGATCTTGGTTTCTATGAATGACACCAGCTCTCCTGGTTAGAAGTGCACCTCACTTGCACAGTTCTGCATAATTCTTTTCCATTCACTCTCAACCAACTACCTTAAGATGTGGATCACACGCTTCTGCCTTGTTTTCATTCAAAGGTGTGGGAGTGTTTCCTGAGCTGGGAGACTGGAGCAACCAGATTTGTTCCCCCTGCCCACGAGCTCATCACCATCTGGCCACAGTCCCCTCTGCCCATCAGACCAGAGGTCCCTGAAGGCTGACAGCATGGAGCACAGGGCAGGCACTCAGCACGAGTGGCTGCATTACTTGTCATGACCACCCATTTGGGGTGAGAATGGGGGGATTATTTCTTCCTTTTGCATAGGGGGGAAAACTCAAGCCCAGAGAGGGCAAGCAGGCTACCCAAGACCACAGAGCGTCTGGAGGCAGAATCAGGACCAACACTCAGTTCTACTTTTATGGCATCATTGAAGCGCTCTGGGCTTGGAGTTGGTCAGATACGAGTTTAGGTCCTCATTCTGTTGCTTGCTCAGTAGGTGCCTAGGGCTAGAAACTTCCCATGAGCCTCAGTTTCCTTATCTATAGAATGGGGTTGTTACACTTGTGAGAAAACATATAAATGTGCAGCACAGACACCTGGCATTGCTCAGGAAGCACTTAACGGTTGTCATAAGCATCATAGATCATAGAAGAGGGACCACCTGGGAGGGCGAGGGGCTCCTCTGGTAGAAGAAGAGATTCCCAGCCTGGGAACAGGGCTATATCAACCCTCTGAAGTGTAGTGGCTGGAAGCCCCCCTCACTTGGTACCTGTCCAGTGGGAGGGGACACATGAGCAGGGCCATGACGACCTCAGTCATGAAGGAGCTGGCCAGGAGAGAGACGGGCAGCAGGGCCGCCTCTCGGGCCCGTGGCTTCTGAATGTGGCTCAGGTGCACATAGATGCCCTGCATGATTTCTGGAATCTGGGGTACAGCCAGGGTGGCCAGGAGCAGGCAGAGGGCCAAGTGGAGAAGCCAAGGGGGTGGTGGGGGAGCAGGGAGACAGGAGGGGGAAGGAAGGGGGTGACAGGGTGGGGGGAGAGAGAGGGAAGAGGAGGGCACAGAGGGAAGAAATGGGGAGACGGGCAGACAGAGCAGCCGCCCCTTCCCTGGGAGACAGCTTGTCTTTGTTGCCCTCCCCCACCCCACACATGATAGTTGAGCTGTCTTGGGGGCCGATAAGCGAGTTCTTTCTCACCTGCAAGTTGGGAGCATCTAGAACTCAGCCACCACCTGCCCTGCCCTGCCTGAGGGATGAGTGGGCCCTGTGGGGTTTCCTAGCCCAGGCCCTGCCCCCAGGGGGTCTTACCACCTCCAGTGCCCTGTGTCGGTACGGCTCCAGCACCGAGCTGAGTGTGACTTCCAAGGCCAGATGCATCATTTCCCCCGAGCCCTTGCCCCAAGCCTCTGAGCCACCTTTCAGCCCTTCCAAGGCTGCTAGCAGCAGGTCCTTTACCTGTTGGGGCCCCAGAAAGTCTCCAAATTCCTGAAACAAAGGCATAGAGATCTTGACACACATAGGCAGACCCAGAGCGAGCTGTACATGGACGCCCTAACACCACCAGACATAGGCAGAGGTCAGCAGGGGGGCATATACTCAGTTAATCCATGAGTGTCAAACACTTTGAGGAGGAGCTACAAAAGAAGGGGTGACATGGTCCCTGCCCCCAGAGCTGGTGACACGGCCCACGCACTGTGGCACAGACCAGAGGGGTTGGGAGCCCACAGGATGGGCCTGTGTGGTCAAGGAAAGCAGGTAAAGGAATGTAAAGGGAATTGAGGCTGGACGGATGGAAGGGGAGGAGGAAGCGCTGGGGCGGCTGCTGCTGCCCCTCCTCCCTTGTCCCCATCGCCCCAGGAAGGCCCAGAGCTGATGGGGAGCAGGTGGTCACCGCGATAACACGCAGAATGTTCTGGCACGGGCTGACAGGGTTGTAGGGGCCCAGGAAACGCTTGTTGCTCTCATACAGATCCTTCTTATTGGTCTCTTCCTTATCTCTGGCTCCTGCAAGAAAAGAACCTTTTCCGGTGAGGCCTGACCACCTTTTTTTTTTTTTTTTTTTTTTTTGCGGTACGCCGGCCTCTCACTGCTGTGGCCTCTCCCGTTGCAGAGCACAGGCTCCGGACGCGCAGGCTCAGCGGCCATGGCTCACGGGCCCAGCCGCTCCGCGGCATGTGGGATCCTCCTGGACAGGGGCACGAACCCGCGTCCCCTGCCTCAGCAGGCGGACTCTCAACCACTGCGCCACCAGGGAAGCCCCTGACCACCTATTTTGTTTCTTAACTTTTTGTTAAACGTAGATGTAGGATGTGCCTAAACCATAGGTGACCAGTGGGATCAGTTTTCACGGTGAGCATGTCCTTGTAGCGGGCACCCAGGTCAAGAAACAGGACACGGTCAGCACCCCAGAAGACCCTCTGATGCCCCCATGTCAGTCCACTCTCCTCCTCCCCCACTCAGGGTAACCACTGTTCTGACTTCTAAACCCGCAGATTTGATCTCCTTGCTGTTGGACTTTATATAAATGGACTCATACTGTATGTTATCCTTCGTGTCTGGCTTTCACTCAACCTTATGTGGGTGAGATTCATCCACACTGTTGCAAGTTGCATGGGTTCACTCACTCCCAGTGCTGTATAGTTTTCCATGGTATGAATATACTACAATTTCTTGATCTGTTCTACTTCTGATGGACATTTGGGTTGTTTCCAGCTCTTATGCATAATGCTGATCTGAATGCTCTAACACGTCTAGTCCATGCCTTTTGGTGACTATAGGCACACATTTGTAGGCACATAGCTGGGATTGGAATTGTGTCCTAAGGTGGGTATGGGTTCAGCTTCAGGGGATATTGCCAAACAGTTTTCCACAGTGGGGACCAATTATGCCCCCACCCGCAGTGTGTGAGAGTTCCAGTGGCTTCACATCTCACCAGTGAATTTTTCTGTTCCATTTTTGCCATTCTGGTGTGTGCGTGGCAACACCTCTATTAAATTGCAATTCCCTTACCCCTGGTGTTCCCAGTCCCCCTTTTCTGTTTTCTTCTTTTTTCTGTAATACTAATCATCACTTGACTTACTATAGGTGTTACTGGTTTTTTTGTGCATTGTCTCCTGACAACAAGGAGATAAGCTCAACAGGAGGATTATTGAATTAACCTTTTTTCTTCTGTGTCCTGAGTGCCTACAATAGTACCTGCATGTGTGGGCTCCTTATTTTCTGCTGAAGGAAACACATTTCAGGAACATTTCCTGAGCCTAACTGTGGCCTGGAGTGGGTCCTACCTGGATCCCCCAGGGTGTGCAAGACACAGGCATAAGAAAGGGCTATTGAGGCAGAATAACATGGACTAAGCATGAAGGTTGCTTGTAAAGGGAAGGAGAGATTGAGACCTGGAATCAGGCAGACCCAGATTCAAATCCTAGCTTTGCTGCTTCCTACAGCCAGGGGCCCTGGATAAACCATTTCACTCCTTGAGAATCTAACAGGGTGGGTTTGTCTTAGGGTCACCAGATAAAATACAAGATACCCAGTAAATCTGAATTTCAGATAAACAATTTTTAGTGGAAGTATGTCTCAAATATACCAAAAGGTATTTACCTTTTATCTGAAATTCAGATTTAACTGGGTATCCTATATTTTTATTTGCTAAATCTGGCAATACTACTTTGGTGTATACTATTCCTGTCCCTAAGACTGATCGTTAACATGGCTTATATCACCTTCATCTATCACTCAGGGGGTCTGAGTGGTTCCTGGGCAGCAGGGGGAATCTCCTAGGGGCTAAATCTTTGCCCCAAATGCTAAAGAACAGGAAGAGCAGGGACACCAGCCATATCCCAAAAGGTTGAAACTAGTAAGATGGTCCTTGTAGGGATGGGGAAAAAGAAAACTCTATTTTGCAAGTACCTATAATGTGTGGAATGAGCTGGTCTTTTTACATATATGATCTCATTTAATTTTCCAAAAAGCTTGTGAGTTATATCCTATTGTGTCCTTTCTTACAAATGAGGAAATCTAGGTCTTGACAAGAAAAATACTTGCCTAAGCTCACACAGCTGGGAAGGGCCAGAGCTAGGTCTTGTACCCAGGTCACTCTGCCTCCAGAGCCAGGGAAGTTTGAACAATGTGACAAGGTTCCTTGGAGCAGAGTTGGGACTCTGGAGAAAGGAAGGAGGCAAGTAACAGTTGATACTGCACACCTCTAGGTGCAGTGCCAGCTGGGCTTCTGTGGCAGCCCATACCACATCGCTAGCTCCCTGAAGCTGAATCCAGAGATGTACTCTCACCTACAGGCTTTAGCCACTCCAGATTCCAAGATAGGACCTGCTCTTTGTTCATTCATCCAATAAATATTCACTGAGCAGCCACCATGTGCCAGGCCCTGGGCTAGATCTTGGGAATACAGTGGTGAACAAGACACAGACTCAAATGAACTTATAGTCTAGTGGGGGAAGACAGACCCAAAACCAGGACACTGGGGCTATTATGCCTGGGTGTACATGGTGGCATGGGAATGTGAAAACAAGTCACAAATTAAACTTGGAAGATTGAGGAGAAGCTTACACAGAAGCATTGCTTAAGTCAAAACGGGTTTGTTTGTCACCTCTGTCTCCTAGTTCTGTGGGGACTAAGTCTTCACACTCATTTCCAGACCCCATTGGACTCTGTGTTGGTCTCTTCCATATCCCACCAGTGCCTTGTTGCCATGGCTCCATTCAATTCCTAGGCTGAGTACCTGCTCAAAAGCCTTGTATTAGAGGCACTCCAAAGGGCTTACGTTTTTGAAGCTCCAAGATGGTGTAGAGGATGGTGATGCAGTCCAGAGCCTCCCAGCCAATCTCCTCATCAGGATCCCCGACGCGAATGATGAGCCTCCCCAGCAGAAGCCCCAGTGCCGGGAGCCCCGAGGACATCTGTTTGTGTCATAATCTTAGGGGTTGAGACTTATAGGTTTAATAAGGCTATACAGCAAATGGTTAACAGAGCTAGATGGTCTGGCCCTGAGAACTGAGCCCTCTGAGGATACTGGGGACCACCTGGGAATCTCTGGATGGATGCACAGGCTCCCTCAGAGCTGGGAAGATTCTCCCTAGGGGTGCCCCTCCCCCCTCCCAGGGCCACTCACAAAGAAAGGCAGGGTCAGAAGCGTGTGGTTCAACACAGAGACATTGCTTTTCACAGCCCGTGCTCTCTCATGGGCCTTCCCAGAGTTCATCCAGGGCCCCAGAGGCTGTGGGGAAAAGGGCAAGACTCAGAGCTACAAGCTGGATGCCAGCATCTACTGCGTGGATGGGCAGGCCAGCCTTCACCAATCATCAGGAAGCTTCTAGGGAGAGCATAAAGACAACCCGCCATAGCCCTCCTCCTCTTCTTAGAGCATAGGGAGACATGGGGTCCAGAAGCTGAGGTCAGGGCTGGAAGACCAGAGGGAGGACAATGGTCAGTGAGGAGAGAGATGAAAGATGGAGAGTCCTGAGGATAGAAGAGAGACAGGAACAAGAATTTAGAAAGCAAGGATATGGGGACAGCTGTAGCAGGAATATGGGGGATAGGGAGAGAAGGGGCAGGAGTCTGGGACGTGGCCTGTGAGAGGGGCAGGGAAGCAGAAACCTGGCACAAGATGACATCCTGAAGTAAAATCACTCTTTCTGGGTCCAGCCCCCCACCCCCAGATCTCCCGAGTCAATTCTCCATTCTCCTCCGCCTTTGCCCTCCTCCCGGCCTCTGTACCTCCAAGATGCTCTTCAGCCCAGCAGGAGTGGGGTCCTCAACAAAGAGGGCATTGAGAAGTGTCTGCAGGGCACCCAAGGTCTGACGCTAAAGTGTCTGTGGACAGGAGGAGGACCAAGCCACTTGGGAGCCTCTGGAGCAGACCCCAGCCCTAGGCAACCCCTGGTGTGGGTCAGGGGAAGAAGCGGGTACTCGGTCCCAGGAGAGCTGCTTTCTTGTCCCACCTCTGAGACTAACCTTGGTGTGTGATATTGGACAAATTACTTTCCCTCCATGGGTTACAGTTTCCTTATCGACAAATTGGTAATTATTATCTCTGCCCTTCTTAGCTTACAAGGGGAGGAATCAGAGGCCTCACATTTACTGAAAATCTACCACGGGCCAGGTGCGTGCCTCGTGATTTGCACAACCATATTTTTTTGTCCTCAAAGTGTTTTTCTCATTCTGCCAATAAGGAGACACTTGTCCAAGGTCACAGAACAAGGAAGTTTCGGTTTGTGAGGATCATGAGAAGATGGGTGGGAAAAAGCTCTGGAACTGTGAGCACTAGATCAATGGACGACCAGCGTGACTTATATTATTGTCTCTGGGGAAGTGTTCGGATTCTTTTTTAAATTACTACTCCTAGATCCAAATAGATTTTCTAAGTTGCCCCTTCCAGGAGCCCTCTCTCTTCGGCCCGGTTGTTTCTTCCTGCCTCAGCCACACCACAGTCCTGAAATTATCTTAGGAGGGTGCAAGCATTACACACACACAAGGCTGAGCAGTGTTTTGAGACCCTCTCTCCCCTGCCTCCCCTCTTCCCACTGCTCTCCACATCTACCTTCCAGGTTACCTTTGTCCAGGCTTCCTGAGTCTGTGCACACCAGGCTTACACCACCACCACCAAGCAAGCCTCATTCACCGACCACCTCTCCTTCCCTCCCATCTGTGGCCCATCACTGTGCAGTACTGCTCTCTTCACACCCAGCAGTGGGTCCCCCCCCTCTCCTTTGGCTCTTCTCTCAAGTGCACCACCTCCGGGACTCAGAACCTTCACGCTGGGGCTGGTCTGGCCCCCAGGGCTCTCTCACCTCACCCTCTGGGCTCCAGCCACACTACCTCCTTATCGTCCTTGGTCACCATGTTCTCTCTGTCCTCAGGCTGCTGCACAGGCTGCTCCCTCTGCCTGGCACACTCTTCCTTCTGTCATCCCCTTCAACTAGTTAGCTCTTCTGTAACCTCTCATCTCCAGCACCATGAGCCCTGACCCCCAACACACTCAGGCTCCGCCAATTCCAGGCTCTTCATGGTCTTCATAGCATCAAGTATTTCTTGCTTGCAACACGTACCACTGTTGTAATGTTGCATTTATTTGTCTGATACTTTGATCATCTGCCCTCAGCCCTACTGTATCCTTCCCTTGTACTTCTGGATTAGGCATCAGTTAATATTTGCTGAATGAAAGGATGCATACATGTGCCTCACCCAGAGCTGAAATCCCTCTCCTTAACCTCCCCCACTGACCCCATCCTACATGAAGGGTCGCCTCTGATCACTCCTCCTGGGATTATCCTGCAGGGGTTTGAAGGTGCTCATGGGAGCCCCTTGAGGTTCCACTTCCAGGCCTCCGTCCCAACTCACCCAGTCCTCAGGCCTTTTCCTCTCACTTCTGGCCACCTCCTGAGGCCATGCCAACATCTGCCCACATCCTTCTCATGGGGCAGAGCCCAACGTGGACAGTGCTTCAGATGAGGGATTCTTTATTCTGCAGATTCATACATTCACCAAATGTTTATTGAATGCCTACTCAGGACAGGAGAAGGGAGGTGAACTGCCCAAGCTACTTGAGTAGCAGTGTGAACATCAAATCTACCTCCCAGGGGACTTCCCTGGTGGCGCAGTGGTTAAGAATCCGCCTGCCAATGCAGGGGCCACGAGTTCGAGCACTGGTCTGGGAAGATCCTACATGCCGCGGAGCAACTCAGTCGGTGCACCACAACTACTGAGCCTGAGCTCTAGAGCCCGCGAACCACAACTACTGAGTCCACGTGCCACAACTACTGAAGCCCGCACACCTAGAGCCCGTGCTCCGCAACAAGAGAAGCCACCGCAATGAGAAGCCCACATACCGCAACGAAGAGTAGCCCCCGCTCGCTGCTTCTAGAGAAAGCCCGCGCACAGCAACGAAGACTCAGCGCAACCAAAAATAAATAAGTAAAATAAATTAAAAAAAAAAATCTACCTCCCAGAACATCTTCCTCTCCCTGCTGGGAGTCCAGGAATGTGCCTCGCTCTGAGGACGCCAGGCAGCCCCGAGGCCCCACTGGGGAGGGCCCTGCCTCAACTGTATGGCCTCAGCCTTGTCCTCGTCTCTCTCCTGCATGGCCTGCATGGAGGGCAGGGAGAATACACTCTTCATGCACATGTTCACCAGCTCCGACCGTTCCCGCACACCCAGGACAAGCTAGGAATGACTGAGGAAGAGACAGAAAGCAAGGGCATGGAGCGAGGGGGGGGTTCCCTGGGGCTGGAGGCAGAAAGTGAAGGATGCAGGGCTGGCATGAGGGCTGAGATTCAGATCCACAAAAACGCGAGATGAGGAGGGGAGGAGGAGGGAAGTGGGGTGCAGGGCAGACAGCCCCGGCAGGGGCTGGGCAAAGGGAAAAGAAAAGGCCTGGGACTGGACTGGGGCCATGCACAGCAGAGTGGCCCCAGAAGATACAGGCGGAGCCCGTGGGTAGAGGGAATGGGGAGGGGGTTCGGGGAAGGGGCCGTGGTCACCTCAGCTGGGTCAGGGTCTCCATGACTTGCTGGCGGACGGAGCTCAAGAGAGAATCCAGTGGCTCCTCCTGGATCTGCTTCTGGACAGGGGACCATGGAGGTGTCGATGAGGGCACAGGCCACTGCAGACCACCAGGGCCGAGGCCTCTCCTCCTCACAGGGAGCAGGCCGTGGCAGCCCCTCGGTGTGGGCAGCCTCCACAGCCTGCCTGGCCTCCAGTGGGGTAGCCAGCTGACTGCTCAAGCCCTGTCCAGAGCCCTCAGTTCAAGGCCACCAAAAACATGACAAGCCCTAGCCTGCTGCACACCCTCCATGTAGTCCCCATGCAGCCCCAAGGTGGGGAAGTATATCTAAACCGTGGACTGGCCCAATGCAGAAAACACCATGCATGGCCCTTGAAAGTGGTCCGGTTGAATTCCTTTAAAATGTCCTTCTAATTCCTCACTTTTGATCTAGCACCAACGACCCACAGGTGCTCAATTAACATTAATTAAATGGAAGTATCAAAGGCAAGGATTTTTTCTCTCTTTATAGCTAAATATAATTCTGGAAACTTCAGTGGTTATCCCAGCACAAACATTCTGGTGGTTAACTGAGAAGTGACTGTATTTAGCAAAGAGAAAAGGAAAGTTCCTTCAGAGGTTCCCCATCGGAAGGAATTTTGGGGGAAATAATGTATAAAATAATAACGACTGCTCCCAGGTGCCTAAGGCTTTACAATGAGCTAACCTTTGGGTTCTGTCCTCCCAACAAGCCAAGGACACAGGTTTTATCACAGTCATTTGTGAGGTATTAAGAGCGAGGCTCCGAGAGGGGAAGTGACTGGGCTGAGCTCCCCCAGGGTAGGTAGGGGACGATTAGTGGTGGAGCCAAGACTCAAGCCCAAGTGTCTGTGCCTCCACTGTCCTCTGCCCATCCCACCCCACTCCAGCCTCATCAGTGGGTGGACTCAGGACTTCCGCCCCCTCCCCACCCGGATGTCACAGACCGCAAGTTGCTCACGCACCATCATCTTCTTCATCGTGGTCTTCTTCTCTTCTTCCACGTCCAGCACATCCTGGCTCTTCTGGAGGCTGAGGGCATTCTCGACCTCGGGGGCAGCAGAGGGCAAAGCCGCAAGGTGAGAGCCACACTGAACCCAACCCTCAGGGGCTGTCCCTACACCCCCCTTAACCACTTGTCACCTGCAGGCAAGCTGGCCTGTTCCTCCCCAGCTGCTAGCCCCCAGCGTCAGCTCAAGACAAGTGAGAAACCACAGGGGAACTTGATGGGGGTGAAGACTTGAGAAGATCGTGGTGGCAGCAGGGAGGTTGGGGATAATCCCTGTAGGCCAGCATTTGGGGGAGGACCAGATATCAGGGACTGCCAAGCATTCTCTCCTCTCCAAGCAAGGGAGAAGAGGCAGGAGCCAATGGGACAGAAAGGGTCCCAACACCTCAAGCTGAAATGCCATCGTAAGTGATAAGAGCCTTCTAATATCTACCCTTCTTAAGGGCACACACTAGTCGGATTAAGACATTCTGCAACCTGAGAGAGGGAAAACATTAACCAATGTCTAATTAATCTATTAGCTCTCATTATCGTTAAGGCAGAAGAAGAAAGAAACATGGAACAGATAAAATATATAGTAAAGAAAGCAAAACAAGAAAATCTAATGGACAGTGTGGTGGATCAAAGATGCCACAAGCTCTTTCCCACCCCTCCTGTCAAGAGAACAGGTTGCACGGCCTGGCCTGGGTGGACCTCCTGCCTCCAGACTCTGTTCACCAACCAGGCTCACCCACACTCCATGTGTCACACTCTTGTCCACCAGCCTGTCCAGTCTGCCCCCACTGGCCCTCACCAAGGCCTGTAGATACTGGCTTTCTCTGGCCTCCCGAGGCCTGCTGCATGGCCAAGACCTGGGTTGGGCTTGTGTCCTGAAAAAGGTCATTTCTAGCTTTTCTCCCCACCCCCCCTTTTTTTAAATTTGGCCATGCCACGCAGCTTGCAGGATCTTATTCCTCCGACCAGGGATCGAACCCAGGCCTTACCAATGAAAGTGCCTAGTCTTAACCACTGGACCACCAGGGAATTCCCTTTTTTTCTGCTTTTAGAGACCCTCTCACAATTCATTCCATGGTTTAAAAAACTGTTATCGAGCACCTAGGATATGCCAGGCACTGCTGTAGATGCTAGGAATACAGCTGGGAATAAGACAAACAAAAATCCCTGATTTATGGAGGATGCATCCCAGTGCGAGAGAATAACAAGAAACAAGATAAACCTATAAAGCCGATTGTGCTTCAGATGATGATGAGTACCAAGGAGGAGAGAAGAGCCAGGAAGAGAAACAAGGAATGTTGGGGGGGGGGGTGGGCGCGGGGGGAGAGGGCATTCCAGAAAAGTCAGGTGGGTGTTAGCAGGAAGCATACCAGAGCTATTTTGTTGCCATCCTCTCTCTGCCCTGGCACCTTCACCAGACATGAGGCTACTTCATCGAAGGCTCCTGCAGGTCATAGTTCCATTGAGCAGAGAAGAGGGAGGGTAAAGATATGGTGTAGCAGAGTCCCTTCCCACCTCCCCCACTGGGCCCCTCCAATCCTTACTCCGCCAGCAGCCAGACTGAGCTCCCATCCCTAAAACACTTCAGGGGCCCCATTTCACCGAGCATAAAGCAAGCATCCTTGTTAGTGCCTTCAAGGCCCTGCCAGGTCAGTCTCCCCTGCCCACCTCCCCAGCCTCACCTCCCCCTGCTCTCCCCTCGCTCACCATGCGCCCACCACACTGGCCTCCTTCCAGGACCAACAAGATTCCCCCTCAGGGCCTTTGCACAGGTAGTTTCCTCTACCTGGGCCGCTCCACTGTCACACCCCCTTGCCCAGGTAGAGAGCCCCATCCTTCAGGTCTTTGCTTGCCTGCCACTCCTCAAAGAGGCCTCCCCTGACCTTCAGGCTAATGAAAGGCCCACTGTGATCCTCTTGTGCATCATCCTATTCTCTTCTTTCAGTTGTTATCACAAGTTATAGTTAAACTCTTATTTGTTATAGTAGATACATGCTATTTTGTCACCCCCAAAGTTCCTCATCTTTCTTCTGGTGAAAAAGCCTCTGTCTTCCATGTAGGCTACTCATTCCATATAGCTAGGTGAAGCTGCAAATCACACCCATCATCCCTCTTTAAATAAGGGTGGGCTTTACACCTGAAACTAATATAATATTGTCAATAAACAAACAAATGAATAAAGGTGGACTTGGAACCCACGCTTGGCCAGTAAGAGATTTCCGTGCCCCCAGACACAGTGATTGGTCCAGCTATGGGCTCTATTGGCTGAGCAGGGCCAATGGAGCCCTTGACTTAAGGGGGCTGAGGGGAAGCCCAAGGAGAGAGACCCTGGAACTTCAGGGGCAACTTGGCCACCAGAGGCTACCAGAGGATGGAGTCAATAGTGAGAAGCAGAGACACCTCAATAGTAGTGAATACAGCTAGCACCAAATCTTGGCTTCTAAGTACTAAAGGAACAAGTCTCCTTGGAGAAATGGCTGATTCTAGGACTTGGGCAGAGAGAGTGCAGGATGAGCCTGAGACATCTTGTACCAGAAAACAAGGAAGAGAGCCCAAGGAATTATGGATACACGTCAAAGAGATACAAAGCTTGCTCAAAAGGGATTCCTTGGTTAAACTCGGTAAAGTTTGAGTATCACAATAAATGATGGTAGCAACAGATTATGGTCCATCGAGTAAACTAGGAAAACATAAGTCCATACTAATATACATCAGTAAATAACTAAATTGAAAGTTTGATGAGGAATGGTATACTTACATAGTTTCAAAGTACCTCCTTAATATTTTTACATAATATTTAATACATAATATTTACTAAAAAGGGGTAAATAATGACTTTACAGTGGAAAACCTTGGCAGCAACCATTGTACTCAAGTGATCAAAGTGAACATCGCCAGTAATGGAGCAAATCAAAATCATACACCACCAGATAGGATGCAGTGAGGAAAACCAAGCATCACGTCTGTGCTATTCCTGCCAAAGATGTATGACATGAATCTGATCATGAGGAAACATCAGATAAACCCAAAATGAGGCACATCTTATAAAATAGCTGGCCTGTAATCTTCCACTGTATCAGGGACATGACAGTCAAGGAAAGTCTGAGGGCTGGGGGAAACAAAACAGATGAGACAAAAAAGAGCAATGAATGATTCTGACCTGGATCCTTTTTTAATAAAGAACATTACTGGGACAATTGGTGACATTTGAATGGGGCGTGATGATTAGATGGTAGCAGTGTATCAGTATTAATTTCCTGATTCTGATGGTTAACTTTTATCCTTTATTGTAAGAAACACATATTAAAATTCAAGATGAGTAGGATATCATGTGGCAATTTTTTATCAAATTATTCAGAAAAAAATTTTATACTGTACTTTCAACTTTTCTGCCAGTTTTTATTGTTTTAAATTTTTTTAAAGAATGAGGGATAAATAGAGGCATTTTCAGACAAAAATGGAAAGAGTCGGCCATCAGCAGAATTCACTAAAGCAAATTCTAAAGGATGCACTTTAGGCAAAAGGAAATTAATTCCAGATGGAAGGTCTGAGATGCAACGAGCAAATAAGAAAAAGAGGTTAATATTTTGGTAAATATAAGAACATTAACTACATAAAATAATAATAATGTTTACAGGGTTAAGAAAAAGACAGAATTAATATACATTACCAGGAGAGCATATAAATTGGTGGTGAGGGGGAGATTAAGTGGGGTTAACATGTTTCTAAGTCTTAAACTGTCTGGGAGGAAGATAAATGCATTGATTAGTTGGACTTTGTGATAAATTAAATACGCACATTGTAACTTCTAGAGAATCACTAAAAGACTTAAAACAGTATGTAACTTCCATACAAGTAACAGAGAAAAGGGGGAGGAAAAAACAACCCCAAAACCAAAAAAGGAGTAAAAAAGAAATATAGAGCAAGCAGAACAAAGAATACAAACATAAGATGATAGATATCAAGCTACCCATAATTGTAAATCAACTACACTTCAATTTAAAATTAAAAAAAAATTTTAAACTATCCATAATTACATTAAATATAAATGGACTATGGGTTGGAAAACACAGTTTATAAAGAAGACAATGCTACATAAATTGATTTATAAATTCAATGAAATTCCAATGAAAGTCTAACAGATTTTTATTATATTTTATGGAAATTGACAAGCTGTTTCTAGAATCTATATGGAAAAGTAAATCACGCAGAATAGACAATCTTGAGAAAGGACAAAGTTGGAGGACTTACAGTAATAAATATCAAGAATTACTCTAAAACACAGTAACTACGGCAATCGTTAAGGATAGACAAACAAAGGAACAGAAAGAGTCCAGAAATAAACCTACGCATATACAGTCACTTGACTTTCCTCAAAGGTGACACTGCAATTCAGTGGAGAAAGCAGGTCTTTTCAATAAATGGTCTGGAGCAATTAGATATCCACATGGGGGGAAAATGAGCCTTAAGTCCCTCTCTCACACTGTTTTCCAAAATTAATACATGATGCATTATAAATTTAATGTGAACGAAAAAACAATAAAACTTCTGGGGGAAAATATGAGACTATTTTCACAACCTTTGGGTACACATATCTCAATTATATCAATATAAATAACTTCCACAAATCAATAAGAAAAAGACAACCTAAATTTTTTAAATGAGCAAAAGACTTGAACAGGCACTTCATAAAAAAAGATATACAGAGACTTCCCTGGTGGTCCAGGGGTTAAGAATCTGCCTTCCAATGCAGCAGACGCAGGTTTGATCCCTGGTCAGGGAACAAAGATCCCACATGCTGCAGGGCAACTAAGCCTGCACACCATAACTACTGAGGCTGCAGGCCACAGCTAGAGAGCTTGTGCACCACAACTAGAGAGCCCATACGCCACAACTAGAGAGCCTGTGCACTCAGGAGCCCACGTGCTACAGCTAGAGAGAAGCCCGCACGCTGCAACAAACAGCCTGTGTGCAGCAACTAAGACCCAACACAGCCAAAAATAAATAAATATATTCTAAAAAAGGATATACAAATTGACAATAATCATATTAAAAGGTGCTTAGGGCTTCCCTGGTGGCGCAATGGTTGAGTGTCCGTCTGCTGATGCAAGGGACATGGGTTCATGCCCCAGTCCAGGAAGATCCTGCATGCCGCGGAGCTGCTGGGCCCGTGAGCCATGGCTGCTGAGCCTGTGCATCCGGAGCCTGTGCTCCACGACGGGATAGGCCACAGCAGTGAGAAGCCCGCATACCGCAAAAAAAAAAAGGTGCTTAATATCAGTAGTCATCAAAAAATGCAAATTAAAATCACACCGAAATATCATTAGACACCAAACAGAATGGCTAAAATTTTGAAAACTAACAATACCAAATGTTTGTGAGGATGTGGAGCAGTTGGAACTCTCACAGGTGAGACGGTAAATTAATTCAACCACTTTTGAAAAATTGGCAATATCTACTAAAACTAAACATATGCTTATGCTATGACCCAGAAATTCCTCTTCTAGATAAATAAATGTATCTGTGTACCAAAAGACATGTACGAAAATGTTCAAAGTAACTTTATTCATAATATCCAAAAAGTAGAAAAAATCCTAATGTCCATCAGCAAAAAATGGATAAACAATTGTGGTATGTTCATAAGATGGAATACTGCAAAACAATAAAAAGAATCGACTATGATACATGCAACAATGTGGATGAATCTAAATGGCATCATGGTGGGCTAAAGAAGCCAGAGTCAAAACAGTATATACTGTAGTATCCTATTGATAAGAAGTTCAAAAACAGACAAAACTAGTCTATGGTGATACAAATCAGAATTGTTCCCTCTATGGCTGTTGATAACAGGGCAACTTGTGAGGGGGGATGTTACTACTAGCATCTACTGGGCAGAGACCAGGGATGCATCTTACAATGCACAGAACAGCTCCCCACGCACCCACACTCACACAACAAAGATCTATCTAACACAAAATGTCAATAGTGTCAAGACTGAGAAACCCTGCCCCAGAAGAAGGGGTATTGATTGGAAAGGATCACAAGGGAAGGTTCTGGGATGCTGGAAAAGATCTGTGTCTTGATCTGGGTGGTAGTTACCAGTGTGTATAGGTATGTAAATATTCATCAAGCTGTACACTTAAGGTTAGTAGTGCACTTTACATATTTTACTGATATATGTTATATACCTTGAAAAAGTTTTTAAAAGACAAATACAGTTTTAAAATACATTGTTTTTTAAAATCCAAATGGACAAAATGCTCCTATTAAAAAACAAAAATTGACCTTAAATAGCCAAAACAATCTTGAAAAAGAACAAAGTTGGTAGACTCATATTTTCTGATTTCAAACTTACTACAAAGCTATAGAAATCAAAACAGTGTGGTACTGGCATAGGACAGACATAAAGACCAATGGAATAAAATAGACATAAGCCCTCATATATATGGTCAATTGATTTTTTTTTTTTTTTTTTTTTTTGCGGTACGCGGGCCTCTCACTGTTTTGGCCTCTCCCGTTGCGGAGCACAGGCTCCGGATGAGCAGGCTCAGCAGCCATGGCTCACGGGCCCAGCAGCTCCACGGCATGTGGGATCTTCCCGGACCAGGGCACAAACCCGTGTCCCCTGCATCGGCAGGCGGACTCTCAACCACTGAGCCACCAGGGAAGCTCGGGTCAACTGATTTTTGACAAAGGTCTCAAGACCATTCAGTGGAAAAAGGATGCTCTTTTCAACACATGATGCTAGAAAAACTGGATATCCACATGCAAAAGAATGAAGTTGGGGCTTCCCTGGTGGCACAGTGGTTGAGAGTCCACCTGCCAATGCAGGGGACATGGGTTTGTGACCCAGTCTGGGAAGATCCCATATGCCGTGGAGCGGCTGAGCCCGTGAGCCATGGCTGCTGAGCCTGCTCATCCGGAGCCTGTGCTCTGCAACGGGAGAGGCCACAACAGTGAGAGGCCCGTGTACCACAAAAAAAAAAAAAAAAAAAAAGAATGAAGTTGGGCCCCTACCTCATACTACATACAAAAATTAACTTAAAGACTAAACTTAAAAGCTAAAACTATGAAACTCTTAGAAGAGAACATAGGGGGAAATCTTCATGACATTGGATATGGCAACAATTTCTTGAACATAACACCAAAATAACAGATAATTAACGAGTAGACAAATTGGTTCTCATCAAAATTAAACACTTTTATACATCAAAGGACAATGTTAAAAGAATGAAAAGACAACTCACAGAATGGGTGCCAATATTTACAAATTGTATATCTGATAAATAATTAATATCCAGAATGTGTAAAGAACTCCTAAAACTCAACAACAAAAAACAACCAAATTTGAAAATGGGTAAAGGATTGAATAATTATTTCTCCATAAAAAGATATACAAATGACAAATAAGCATGTTAAAATGCTCAACATCATTAGTCATTAGGGAAATGCAAATTAAAATCACAATAAAATACTACTTCACACTCTTTAGGATGGCTATTATAAAAATGTTTTCTAAAAAATGGAAAATAACAAGTGTTGGCAAGGAGAGATTAGTAGTGCAGAAATTGGAACCCTTGTACTTTAGAAGCCTTGTACATTTCTGGAGGGAGTGAAAAATTGTACAGCTGCTATGGGAAATAATTTGGCTGTTCCTCAAAAAGCTAAACATAGAATTACCATTTGATCCAGCAATTCCACTCCTAGTTATATACCTAAAGGAATTGAAAGTAAGCATTCAAACAGATACTTGTGTGCTGATGTGTATAGCGGCATTATTCATAATAGCCAAAAAGTGGAAACAACCCAAATATTTGTCCATGGACAAATAAAATGTGGTACATACATTGGAATATTATCCAACCATAAAAAGGAATGAAGTATTGATACATGTTACAACATGGATGAACATTATGCTAAGTGAAATAAACCAGGTACAAAAGGACAAATGTATGATTCCATTTCATCACTTACCTAGAGTAGGCAAATTCATAGAGACAGAAAGTAGATTAGAGCTTATGAGGGACTGGGGAGAGAGGAATGGGGAGTTATTGCCTGTGGTGAGACCTTCTATTTGGGATGATGAAAAAGTTTTGGAAATAGATAGTGGTAATGGTTACACAATATTGTGAGTGTGACTAATGCCACTGAATGTTTAAGGGCTTCCCTGGTGGTGCCGTGGTTAAGAATCTGCCTGCCAATGCAGGGGACACAGGTTCAAGCCCTGGTCCAGGAAGATCCCACATGCTGCGGAGCAACAAAGCCCATGTGCCACAACTACTGAGCCTGCGCTCTAGAGCCCGCGAGCCACAACTACTGAGCCTGCATTCCACAACTACTGAAGCCCACACGCCTAGAGCCCGTGCTCCACAACAACAGAAGCCACCACAATGAGAAGCCCACACACCGCAACGAAGAGTAGCCCCCACTCGCCACAACTAGAGAAAACCCCACACACAGCAAAAAAGACCCAGCACAGTAAAAAATAAAATAAATAAATTTATTTTAAAAAATGTTCAAAATGGCAAATGTATGTTTTATGTATTTTACTACAATTTTTAAGAGATTAATAATATACCAAAAGCCATTGACTTGTTCACTTTAAATGGGTAAATTGTATAATATGTGAATTATATCACAATAATAACTGGACTCCACATGCAAAGGAATAAAGTTGGACCCCAATTTCACACCATATACAAAAGTTAACTCAAAATGGATCAAAGACCTAAATTTCAGAACTAAAATTATAAAACTCTTAGAAGAAAACATAGGCATAAATTTTCATGATCTTGGATTAGGTAATAATTTCTTAAATATGACACCAAAAGCACAAACAATGAAAGAAAAAATAAACTGGACATAATTGAAATTTAAAACTTTTGTGTTTCAAAGGACACCATGAAAAAAGCAAAAAGACAACCCATAGGTTAAAAAATATTGGCAAATTATATATCTGATAAGGTATATATCTTGTCTGGGGATAAGAGATATAACTTATATCTAGAATATATAAAGATCACTTACAACTCAACAATAAAAAGACACGCCCAATTTTTTAAGTGGGCAAAGGATTTGAATTGACATTTATCCAAATAAGATATAGAAGTGGCTGATAGCATATGAAAAGTTGTTCAATATTACTACCCTTCAGGGAAATGCAAATCAAAACCACAATGAGATACTTCATACCCACTAAGATGGTTATAATCAAAAAGACAGACAATAAGTGGGAGGTACAAACTATTGGGTGTAAGATAGGCTACAAGGATGTATCGTGCAACATAGGGAATATAGCCAATAGTTTGTAGTAACTGTAAATGGAGCGTAACATTTAAAATTGTATAAGAATAAAAGATAAAAATAATTTTAAGAAATTCAAAAGGATTCCTAGCTTTTTGTTAAAAAAAAAAAAGACAGACAAACAATAACAAGTGTCATATACTGCTGGTGAGAATGTAAAATAGTTCAGCCACTTTGGAAAATGTTCTAAAATTGATTGTGGTGGTGATGGTTGCATAATTCTATGTATATTTTAAAACCATTAAATTGTACACTTTGAGTGACTTTTATGATATGTAAGTTTTATCTCAATAAAGCTGTTTAAACAAAAAGACCAACTTGTGTAAACAAAGTTCCTCTACATCATCAGCATCATCAGTACAAAATAAGAATTGTATTAGAAAATAAGGTATGATTCATGGTAGCAATAAGAACTGTAAAGTACCTAAGAATTAACCTATCCAAAAATGCACTAGTCTTTTATGGAGAAATTTTTAAATTCTAGTAAAGGATATATCTCATGTAAAGTAAAACTTGGGACTTCCCTGGTAGCGCAGTGGTTAAGAATCCACCTGCCAATGCAGGGGACATGGGTTCGAGCCCTGGTCCGGGAAGATCCCACATGCCACGGAGCAACTAAGCCCATGCGCCACAACTACTGAGCCTGTGCTCTAGAGCCCGCAAGCCACAACTACTGAGCCTGTGCACCTAGAGCCCGTGCTCCGCAACAAGAGAAGCCACCGAAATGAGAAGCCTGCACACCGCAACGAAGAGTAGCCCCCACTCGCCACAACTAGAGAAAGCCCACGTGCAGCAATGGAGACCCAGTGCAGTCAAAAATTAATTAATTAATTAATTTTAAAAAGTTTGTTTAAAAAATAAAAAAATAAAGTAAAACTCCAATAGATGGATAGATTAATAACATTCCAATTAAAATGTCAGAAAGATTTTTTGAGGACCTAGACAAATGCATTTTAAAATGTATATGGAAGAATGAGGGTGTTCAAATAGCCTCCAGGGCATGGTGTGGATGCTGTTGTCCTCAGAATAGTTTTGAGAACTTTAAAGAGGGGTTTTCACCCTATCAGATATAAATGCATACTTGCAAAGCCATGGTAAATTTTTTTTTTTTTTTTTTTTTGCAGTATGCGGGCCTCTCACTGCTGTGGCCTCTCCCACAGGCTCCAGATGTGCAGGCTCAGCGGCCATGGCTCATGGGCCCAGCCACTCCGCGGCATGCGGGATCTTCCCAGACTGGGGCACGAACCTGCATCCCCTGGCACCGGCAGATGGACTCTCAACCACTGCGCCACCAGGGAAGCCCATGGTAAATATTTTTTAATTGCAATATGGTATTGGTGCCTGAACAAACAAAAACTATTTGGAGATATAAATAATAGGGAGATCTTCACAACATCAAAAACTGGTGGGGGATTCCTTTACAGAACTCTTGCACATCAGAAGTGAGCCACAGGGCTTCCCTGGTGGCGCAGTGGTTGAGAGTCCGCCTGCCGATGCAGGGGATACGGGTTCGTGCCCCGGTCTGGGAAGATCCCACATGCCGCGGAGAGGCTGGGCCCGTGAGCCATGGCCGCTGGGCCTGTGCGTCCGGAGCCTGTGCTCCGCAATGGGGGAGGCCACAACAGTGAGAGGCCCGCGTACAGCAAAAAAAAAAAAAAAAAAAAAAAAAAAAAAAGAAGTGAGCCACAGGTTCCAGATTGGACCCCAAGGCTTCACTTAGGTGGGGACCTCAAAAACTCAAGCCTGCCTGCTCCACTGTTCAAACTTTGACTTGAGAAGACAGACCTGAAATTTATCAATAAAGAAAGGAAGGTATAGTTAGTTAGTTGACTTGTAATTTGGACAGAATGGAAGTATGATTATATGGAGATATTATATTACAGTTAAGAAAACTGAAACTCAGAGAGATTAAGTAACTTGTCCCAAGTCACACAGCAAGCACTAGTTCTCTCATGTATAATTAATATATTGCATGTTATTCATTGCATGCTGTTCCCTTCTCACGTATAGTTAATATATTGCATGTTATCCATTGCATGCTCTTCCCTTCCTTACCCGTCTCCTCTCCCCTCCCCGCCCTACAAGTCTGAATAGAGTTCTTCCAGGTCAGTGTCCTCTCTGGGGCTGACGCTCTGGCCTTACTCACCCTGAGGGATGCTCTGGAAGGCTGTGGAGTCCTTGTTCATGGTGTCACTGGTGGGGAACCCCAGTGGGAACTGGCCCACCTTGACACTAGTCATCTTGCTCCAGCTCCCCAGATTCCCCTCCAGGGGCACGGTGTGGATGCTGTTGTCCTCACAACAGTCCTGCTGGCTGCTCAGTGTCAGGGTGGAGGTGTCACCGAAGATGAGGCTGGAGACCAGGCTCAGAGTCTCATTGGAGCCCAGGATCGGGGTCATGCACGACGGTGGAGAAGGGGTGGAGTCGGGTCCCTGGGTGCTGGAGTGAAGGCTGATAGCCTCGCTGGGACCAGGAGCCAGGGTCAAGCATGAGGCCTGAGTGATGGTCATGTTCAAATCAGACTTGGGATTGTCATTTGAAGCCACATTAATGGTTCCCTTGGAACTCGTGTTCCAGGCTGCACCAAAGGTTCTTTTTGAAACAGATCCAGATGTTATGTGAAACCAGATTGATGGTCTCATTCATGGCTGGCATTAGGGACCCAGGAGAACTTGGAGCTGCATTCAGGTCCAGCTTAGAGATGTTTCCTGAGCCCACACTGAGCAGCTTATTGGAATCAGGATCCAGAGAAGAGTTTGGGGCTGTAATAAGGAGAGCTTTTGAGCCTGGCCTGGAGATGCTTTGGCCCAGAACAAGGGTTTCTTTTGAATAAGGCCTTTTAAATGGGTTTGATTCAGGCCTGGAAGGATTGGAGTTACTCTGACCCAAATCAAAAATCTTGCTTGGGAGGGAGCTGAAGGCCTCCTCAGAATTTGGCCCAGAGTGGTTCCCCAAACTCAGACCCTGGGCTTCCGTAGAGCCAGGGCTCAGAACTAGGTTTGAGGCTGGACTTAAGGACCCCTGTGAGTCAGCTGTCGAGATGTGATTGGAATCCAAACCCAGGGCTTCACCAGAGTGGGCAGTGGTGATCTGGAGGGAGGCTGGAGCTGCGGCCCTGCTGTCATCAGGTCTGGGGGTGTTACCAGATGCCAGGCCAGGGGCCTCCTCTGAGACAGGACTCCGAGTTGGATTAAGGTCTGGAAGGAGAACCAAGCCAGGACCCAGGGGTGGATTCAAGACAGGAACAAGGTCCGTATCTAGGTTGGGCCCAGAGATGGTGCCAGAGCCTAAACCAGGGGCCTCAGTGGAGTTGAGAGTGGGTATCATCTTTGTGTCTTCACGGAGGACCAGACTAGCCCCTGGATTCATGGCCATGCCTGGTCTGGAGGTCTCTCACTGCCACTGCCCGCTTCTGTCCAATAGCCTACTGTTGAGCTCCTGAGAGGGAGCAAGGCAAATTGAGCCTCACCTGTTGAAACCCTTCCATGGCTCCCCACCATCCTTAGCATGAAGTGCCTGGGGTGACTTACGGGGTCCTTCATGACCACGTCCAGCCCACCTGTCCAGTCCCGTCCTGCACGGCTCTCCCCTGGCTCTCTCAGTCCCAGCCCCATCCCCGTGCTCCCTTCTTTGACCACACCCTGCTCCCTTGCAGCTCGCGGCCCTTAAATGCAGTTGCCTTGTCCTGCAACCTCCTCTTCCTATCCTTGCCGATCCCACTCTTCTGAGCAAATGATTCATGGCACTTTATTCCAATGACTTGTTTAGGGGTCCAGCCCCTGCTAGAGATGAGCTCCCCACTGGAGAGAACTACGCACACCTTAGTGCCAGGGGCATCCCCAGCACCTAACACAATGCCAGGTCCGCAGTAAGAAGTCCACAAATACTAGACAAATGAGGATCCCCCTTAAGGCAGAAAAAGGGAAGGGGGAGCCTCCTTAATTACCCTACTTCCAGCCAACCCCTAAGTTTCTAGAACTATTCTGTGAATGACTGTGGTTCTATATTCCCAAAGCAGCCTTGACAGAGCTACCCACTGCCCTTAGCAGTTTGCTCTGGGTACGGCAGGCTCCATGGAGGAGAACCTGGGGCAATCATCCAAAACAGAGCCTGTCTCAGCCCAGCAATCTGCTGGGTGAACTCCGCAATCCTCCCACTCTATCCTACCCCCATACCTGGGCCACCCTTCCTACGGGAATTGTAGGGACAGCTCACCTGTGTGCATGGTGTTCTTAAGCAGGAGTTGGTCTCTGGGAGGAGATGCAAAAGGAGAGCAAGTGAGGCAAGAGTGGCTTTTTCAACACTTACTGAGCAAAGTCTAAATGCCAGGCATGCACATCTGCTAACAAAATCTCCCTGCACACACACAGAGTCCCAGAAGTTAGATATGATTACTGCATTATATACTTAAGGAAGTGGAGGTCAAGGGGAGGAAGATGACCCACCCCACTGGCCCTCAGGACAGCCAAGATCACCTCTTTATGCCACCTGACTTCCTACCCTCAATGGCTTCCTATTGTCTTCAGGACAGCATCCCCAATCCTCAGCAGGACCTAAAAGGCCCTTCTGTGTCTGGCCTCAACTCCCTTTTCTCCTTTCTTGCCCCTCCATACTCCCTCTATACTCCACCTCTTCATTCCAACATCCCTCAACTCCTTTGAGTTTCTCCAAAGAGCCAAGCTCCCAGGTTAATTCTGGCCCTCCATAGGTTGGGCACCCCCTTCTCCAGCCACATTCCCTGACTAACACCCACAGCTTCACCCCTTCAGGTTTCAGCTTATATGTTATGAGGCTTCCAGGTCCCCCAGACAGGTGAGGTCCACTTATAAGTTCCCAGGGCATCTTATCCACTTCCCCTTTCTTGGCACACAATATCTGGTTTCTCCACTAGACAAGAAGATCCATAAGAATCTAGCACAGCACCTGGCACACAGTAAATTTTCAATACATGAGCTTGTTATTTCATCTTTTTATCTCTTCATTCATTCATCCATTCTGTCACTAGTTCATTTCAACACGTATTCATTTATTATTCATTTATGCACTAACTCATTCACTAAGTCATTTACTCAACCCATAAATTTTGCTGTGCATGTTTATGGCTTGGCTTTGGAAAAACATAGATTTGGAGTCATGTTGTCCTGGGTTCAAATCTCAGCTCATCCTCTTAGTAGTGTTAGTAAACCTGGGGAAGAGACACTCCCGCTCTGGCTCTCATCCTCCTCATCTCTAATATGGGGAACATAAAGCCTGCCAGCCAAGAGTAGTTCAAGTCTCAGTGTCTGGCATGCGGCCCACGTGGTCCACTGAAGGTCTTCTGTAAATGTTAGTACTTGCTCTGTTACTCTCTGCGAGGCACTGTGGGCAGAGAGCAGTAAGGTGCTCAGAACCCAGCGGGACCTGCCTTCACCCCCAAGCAAGCAGTTCATGCAGAGTTTTGCAATCTGCCTCAGAGGAAGGAAGCTTTCACCTACCATTAGCACCAGAGGTGATTTTAACCTGAAGCTAATGAACTTTAAAATATCAAGTCTCCTTGCTCATATAGTTCTTTTCCAAAGGGACTGTCCTTAATTTTGTGTTCATATTTTGTCTTCTTCTACTTAAAGAGGAGCCTCCAAATTATAAAAAGCCTCAGGCTCCAAAAAACCCTGGATCACCCCACCTGAATTCTCCTCTCGTGAAACACACACACACACACACACACACACACACACACACACACACACACAGGCTATAGTTAACAAAGGGAGGCATTTTCAACCTGGAAAAAAATATGAGTCAGGTATAGCCTATGAGGCAGTCAGCAGGATTTTGTAAGGCCTCACCAGTTTAGCCTCTGAAAGAGAATAATTTCTACCCCTCTGATACAGCAGATGCACAATACTGGTCACTGGGCGGGAAGGCACATGTCCCAGCTCTGGCTGACCCTCCTTCATCCATGAGAAAAGAGCGATCTCCCCCACTTTCTCCTGTTCCCTCAGTCTTCCTCCTCCATGCTGCAGCAGACAGGCAAGGCTTCAGAGCTGCCTGACAGTGGGGGGCAGCCCACATCTTACCCTCCTCCAAAGGGAAGTTGTACACTGGGAAGAGTTATGGTTGCTGAGGGGCTTGGGTGGGACCCAAGAGAGCTAAAGGAGGTCACTGCACAGCTGCCTATTGGCCTTTGCCCCCAAGCTCTGGGGCCCCAAATAAGGAGAGTAGAGGGAGGCCATAAAACACCTAGTCCAGTCAGAGACCGAGAGAACCATGGACCAATTCCCATCCTCTCTCCTCCACTTCTGTGAACCTTTCCAGGCCCTTACCAAGGGTTTCTGGAGCTCTCCGGAGGAGGAACTATCAGTGGGTCTTCCAGTTCCTCTTTGAGAACTTGTTTATCAGTCGTATAGGCCTGGAATGTGTTAGGCACCCATGTGAGTATGTGTGCACACACACCTGACACTGAGGTACCTCAGACCTAGAGAATCCGAAACAGAACATGCCAGCTTTCCTCCAAATCAGACCCTCTTATTCTCCTACGTTGCAAGAAACTGGCACCATTACCCAAGACAGAAAAAATATGATCCTTGACTACTCTCTTCTTCACTTGCTGAATCCAAATTTGGCCAAGTTCTGCTAATTCTGGCTCCAGAAAAGCTCCCAAATATCTCCCCATATCTCTATCACCACTGCTAAACCCAAGTACAGCTCCCATTGCTTTGGGGCTCTGTCTTCGAATTGCCCTCTCAACAAGGGTCTCTGTGTGTAAAGACAGCTCCCAATAAACCATTTTCCAAATTGAGCCACAAAGATCTTCCTTTAAAATTACATTCAATAGGGCTTCCCTGGTGGTGCTGTGGTTGAGAGTCTGCCTGCCGATGCAGGAGACACAGGTTCATGCCCCTGTCTGGGAAGATCCCACATGCCGTGGAGCGGCTGGGCCCGTGAGCCATGGCCGCTGAGCCTGCGCGTCCGGAGCCTGTGCTCCGAAATGGGAGAGGCCACAACAGTGAGAGGCCCGCGTACCGCAAAAAAAAAATTACATTCAGTAGTGTGGTACTGGCAAAAGGAAAGACATATAGACCAATGGAATAGAACTGAGAGTCCAGAAATAAATCCATGCATCTATGGTCAATTGATTTTTGACAAGAATGCCAACTCCTTTCAGTGGGGAAAGAATAGTCTCTTCAACAAATGGTGGTGGGACAACTGGAAATCAATATCTAAAAGAATAAATTGGACCCTTTTCACACTAGAGACAAAAGTTAACTCAAAATGGATTAAAGACCTAAATATAGGGCTTCCCTGGTGGCTCAGTGGTTGAGAGTCTGCCTGCCAATGCAGGGGACACGGGTTCCTGCCCCGGTCCGGGAAGATCCCACATGCCATGGAGCAGCTGGGCCCGTGAGCCATGGCCGCTGAGCCTGCGCGTCCAGAGCCTGTGCTTCACAAAGGGAGAGGCCACAACAGTGAGAGGCCCGCATACCGCAAAAAAAAAAAAAAAAAAAAAAAAGATCTAAATATAAGAGACATAAATACATAGGCAAAAACATAGGCATAAATCTTTATGACCTTGAATTTGACAATGATTTCTTAGATATGACACCAGTAGCATAAGCAACAGAAGAAAAAATAGGTAAACTGAACATCAGCAAAATTAAAAACTTGTGCATCAAAAGGTACTGTTAGGAAGTGAAAACACAACCTACAGCTTGTGAGAAAATATTTGTAAATCATGTATCTGTTAAGAGTCAAATATCTAGAACACATAAAGAACTCTTACAACTTAACAACAAAAAGACAAACAACCCAATTTAAAAATGGGCAAACAGGCCTTCACTGGTGGTGCAGCGGTTAAGAATCCGCCTGCCAATGCAGGGGACACGGGTGCGAGCCCTGGTGCAGGAAGATCCCACATGCCACGGAGCAACTAAGCCCGCGAGCCACAACTACTGAGCCCACGTGCCACAACTACTGAAACCCGCACACCTAGAGCTCGTGCTCCGCAACAAAAGAAGCCACTGCAATGAGAAGCCCACGCACCGCAACGAAGAGTAGCCCCCGCTCGCTGCAACTAGAAAAAGCCCGCGCGCAACAACGAAGACCCAATGCAGCCAAAAATAAATAAAATAAAATAAAATAATTTAAAAAAAAAATGAAATGACCTAGCTCAAACGAAGACTGACTTCCTTGCCTGGCATTCAAGCCTCCCCATAAAAGCCCCTCACCCTGCGACCTTATATCTACATTTATTTCCGGTGACAGACTGGTTCCAAGGAACAGGGCAGGTTTGGGGCACAACAGACCTGAGATGGAATCTCGTGGGTAGTGCTGTGTGTGCAAAGAGCTTGTAATCAGACAACCTGTAACGAGGAAACCCGAGACCCACAGAGGGAAAAGATTAGCCGAAGGTCATGATAGGACGCTGCATGTGTCCTTTGTCTCTCTCTGGCTCCACCCTGCTTCCGCAGGCACAGATAACAGTGTGGAGGTGGGGCAGGCCAGGAGATCCAGAATGTGAAACCTGGATTCTGTGATAAGGAAATGAAGGCAATGCTATTATCTTCCTAAAGACGAGCTGCTTAACGATGAGCAATAACTAAGCTAATTAAGACAACCAGTGACTTCAAACTTCAAAACAGTAGTGGAACTGTCCACTAAGCTGTATTCCCACTTACCCAGGTCATTAGACCCTAGGAGAGTCTGTGTACGTCATGTGATGTTCTGAGTTCTACGCGCCCCGGAAACCTGCTTCCTCACACGTAGTCCCCACCCCCAGGTGTGTCAGCTCTGGAGAGTGGGTTCCCTTCTGTCTACCTGGGATCTCGCCTTTTCGGCTCCCTCCCCCAACCCCTGCCTTCCCCACTCCTGGCCCCACACCTCCCACTCCCCCTGCTGCTCGGCTGCTCCTCCACCTGTTTGTTTCCCTGGCCTCCCAACATGGCCTCTCAGAAAAAATCCTCCAGCAAACTTGCTTCTTTCCCCGCAGCCCCTCACTCGCTCTTTACCTGCAGTGACAAGAACCCTTTCTAACTCCTCCGTCTCCTCCCCTGGCCTCAAGCACCCAATTAATCACCAAGTCCTTCTGCTTCCAAATCTGTCCTGTCCCTCCAACTCCATACCCTCCGTCCTGGCTGAGGTCTTCATCATCATCGGAAACCCACATTCTGGCCAGTCTTCCCAATAAAATCCAGCTCCATCCTGCAGCTAGGGAGCATCCCTGACAACTCATTTCCCCTTAAGCCCCCCCCCACTTCCCACAAGGTCACATCCACACTCCTTGGTCTGGAATTGAGGCCCCTTCACAGTCTGCCTTTGCCTACCTACCTGCCTTGTTTCTGCTCTCTTTTTGATTTTTTAAGTGTGTACTGAAGCACCATATACATACAGAAAATTGCACATACCATGTCAATTTTGATGAATCTTCACCGAGTGGGCGCACCCACGTAACCGGCACCCAGATCCAGAAATGGAACCCACCAGGATCCCAGAAACCCTCCAGTCACTATCCCCCCCTACGGAGGGTAAGTGCTATTCTGACTTCTAACAGTACTGTTCAGATTTGCCTGTTTCTGTACTTTATACAAATGGAATTCTACAGCCCAGACTCTTTTGCTTCTGGCTTCTTTGGTTCAATATTAAATTTGTGAGATTTAACATATTTTTGCATGTGTTGGCTGTGCCTTCTTCTAAATTTTGGCTCCCCTCTAGTCTCTTCCTACTTTTGATCTCTTTCCAGAGCCTTCAGGAAGTTGTTGTTCTTCATATTTGGTCCAGAGCTCATAATTGCTATCTCTAGGAGGGTTGGTCTGATAGGAGCTACCATGCCATTACCAGAAGTAGAATCTCTCCTTTTTAATTTTTATCTTATTTTTCTTCCTTTTTCCTTTCTTTAGGATTACTGAATTTGCCTTTCTTCTCTCACTCCCTTTTTCCCCTTTTCTATCCGTATGGAATTTACATATTTTGTATCTATTCTTTAGGGTTACTCTAGCCATTTTAATGTGCATGCTTTCTATAGAAAAATCTAAAATTAAGTAATACTGTTAAACTCCTCCAGAAAAATCAAAAAACAAAAGACATAAGGACCTGAGAAGAGTTTAACACTAATCAGCCAACTTATATACCATTGTTATCCTTTATTTTAGTCCTGTTCTGATTTTTAAATCTTACCAATTAGACATCATTGTTTTATGCAATCAGTGTTTGCATAATAGTCCAATATCTCACCAATATTTTGTCTGATCATGTAACCGAGCAGGACTCTATGGGGACTTCCTGGACAGAACACCCCTCCTTTTCCTCCACCTGTCTCTTGTTTGTAGAAAAACTTTAGCCTCCTAGGCCTTCCCCAAGTTCTAAAGAATAAATTTAACCAGAGAAGTGAGAAAATGCAGAAGCAAAGGAAAAAGAGTCAGAGTTAAGCAAGACAAAATAATAAGTGTAACCATTAAACAAAGTCAAGAACCTTTGGTTCCTCCTCAAGGGCTCTAGATAATATCCTGAGTCATGTTCTTTGAGCTATTTTTCAGATACTGAAAGCCCCACCAGGTAGAAGATGTTAACTGTATGCCACCCACAGCACATAGACCACAGACCTCTTGGAACCAGAAGGTTGATGATGTTGACTCCCTATTACCTCACTACCAACCAGTCAGAAGAATGTCCACCAGCTGATCACACACCCCACAACCTCCCTCCCTCACGCTGTCCTTAAAAACCTTTCCCTAAAGCCATCAGGGAGTGCAGGTCTTTTAAGCACTAGCTGCCTAAACTCCTTGCTTGGCGCCCGGCAATAAACACTGCACCACAGAGGTGTCGGTAGATTGGCTTTACTTCACACGGATGAGCAAGTGGACCCACATTTGGTTCGGTAGCAATCATTTTTTTAATTCAATCTCAGACCTTCCATCTGGGATCCATTTCCTTCTGCCTAATGAATAGCCTTAAAAAAAAATAGAATAACCTTGATAAATTCCTTAATAAGGGTTTACTAGTGATAAGCTCTTTTAGTTTTTGTTTACAAAAAAATTTTGGGGGCTTCCCTGGTGGCGCAGTGGTTGAGAGTCCGCCTGCCGATGCAGGGGACACGGGTTCATGCCCCGGTCCGGGAAGATCCCACATGCCGCGGAGCAGCTGCGCCCGTGAGCCATGGCCGCTGAGCCTGCGTGTCCGGAGCCTGTGCTCCACAATGGGAGAGGCCACAACAGTGAGAGGCCTGCGTACCACAAAAAAAAAAAAAAAAATTTTTTTCCTCATTCTTGAAAATATTGTCACTGCATGTAGAATTCCAGGGTGTCTGTTATTCTATTTTAGCACATCAAAGTGAATATCCCACTGCCTTCTGGCCCCCATTGACGTTTCTAGTTCATTATTCCACTGGAATCATTCCCCAGTCTCATCTCCTACCATTTCCTCCTACACAATTTCTGCTTTAGCAACACAGTGGTTTCCCAGAACTCACAGTGATGTTTCTTGCCTCTGTGCCCTTTCTCATGCTGTTCCTCCCATCCAGAATGCTGTTTCCCTCCCATTCCTGCCCCATTTCATCTGCGTAACTCCTACTCATCTGTCAAAACCCAGTGGTATCTTCTCTAGGAAGTCCGTCATGAGCCCCTCCCCACAGCTGTTTTAGGACTTTCTCCTCTGCTCTTGCAGCATTATTACACCTTATTACAGTGTGCTATAAATTTCTGGTAACTTGATTATTTCCTCCATTAAACTGAGAATGCTTTAAGAACAGAGATGATGTCTTATTCATCTTTGCATGCCTGGTACCCAAGGCCTGACCCATACCTGGTACCAAGTGTACTTGGGTCAGTATTTCAATACTTCAGTAAGTATTTCCTGAAGAAATGTCTTATTCTCACTTTGGCCTCCTCCACCTCACTCCCTGCCCTGTTCTTAAACATTTAATCTCTGCCACCTCCTCTCCACTGTGGTTCTGCCTCTGAGGCCATGGCTGACTTGAAAGGCTTGTCCTTCATCTTCATTCTCTGCCTTCTCTGGAACATCTACTTTACGATGCTCCAAACTTAAGACTTTCTCCTTCCTTGGCCCCTGGGGCACTTCACTCTGCTGGTTCTCTCCCTGCCCCAGATTCTTTTTCTCCTGTGTCCTTTTCAGAGTCCCCACCCACCCCCCACTCCCTACATCTGTGTCCCCCAGGATTCTGGCTTTGGGTCTCCTCTCTCTCACTTGGGACCTCTTCCACACTCCTTGCTTTCATTATGGCATCCATGCAGTTGGCTCCTGGATCAGTCAGGGTCCAACCAGGAAAGCAAGAAACCATATTGAGTATTTAAAACAGAGGGAATTTATTCCAGGGACATGGTTCCACAGTGATAGCTGAGAAGACAAATGGGCAGTAGGAAGGGACACAGGAGCCCAGGTTCCTGGGTCACCTGGCGGGAGTGGGCGCCATAGGGAGACAGAGCAATTCATTGCTGGACACGTTCTCTGAAGCAGAGGGAGAGAGACGACAAAATACACTGCCTCTCCCCTTCCACCCACCATGCTCCTGCCGGCGCCTCCCATTGGCTGAAGCAGCTGGAAGGCAGTGAGAAGGGAGGCAGGGGTTAACTCAGTACAGGGCAAGGGAAGAGCCAGGAGTGGACCTGAGATTAACACAGCCCCATACCTATACTTCCTGCCCCAGCTTGGTCACGATCTGCATGCCCCACCACTTACGGGACACCTGTAATTCAGCACGTCTCAGCTGAATCTCCTTCCCACAAAACATGTTCCTCCACCCAGCGTCCTTGCTTCTATCAGTCATCCCTGATTCTCCTAGAGGCAGGCTGAAAGCTTTCAGCAAGGCCTCTGACTCCTTCCTCTTTCTCGCCCCTTCTCCATGTGGTGTCAGTTTCCAAGTCCTAAAGGTTCTTTGAAGAAAGTACCCATACCCCCCCCTTTCCATTCTTACCACCCCCACTTAATTCAGATCTCCTCTTCTCTTGCTTGGCTTCTAACAAGAGCCTCTTCATTGGGTTCCCCACTTCCATTAACATTTCCATGAATCATCCTACACCACGACCTGCCCATCAATGGTGAATCAAACATGACTCTTCCCGCCCTGCAGCCTTATGCCCCACCACTGCTCACTCAGACCTCATGACCAGTCAGTCTTTTTTCCGGTTCCCCTAGGGCATCCTGTGCTCTCTCACTCTGAGCCTTGGGTCATCATGCATCCTGGAATGGCACTTTCTCTTTGCATCTCCTCCAGTGGAAACCCCACCCAGCCCTGCAGCTCCATGTTGATGTAAACCTTTTGGAATGAAATTTTCTTTTTTTTTTTTTTTTTTGGCTGCACCATTTGGTGTGTGGGATCTTAGTTCCCTGACCAGGGATCGAACATGTGCCCCATGCAGTGGAAGAGTGGAGTCTTGACCACTGGACCACCAGGGAAGTCCCTGGAATGAAATTTTAACAGCAGATTCCAAAAGCCTTCAAAATGTGCTTATTCTCTGACCAAGCAATTCTACTTCTGAGGATCTGGCCTAAGAACATAATCAGGAATGTGGCCAGAGATCCTCACTGGAGCATTTGCCTGTTAGTAAAAGATTGTAAACAATCCAGGTATCCAACATGGAAGGCAATAGTTCCATAAACTATGGAAACAGCCATTGAATGAGATTTTATGCATCTATTAAAAAATGAAATTTACAGGGACTTTCCTGGCAGTCCAGCGGTTAAGACTCTGCACTTCCAGTGCATGGGTTGCTGGTTCGACCCCTGGTCGGGGAAATAAGACCCCGCATGCCGCATAGCTCAGCCTAAATAAATAAAATAAAATTTAAAAATAAAATAAAATAAAAATGGAGAAGGCTGATTGACACTCAGGTTCAGCTCCTGAGCCCAAAATACAACACTGGGCTGCATATTAGACAACACTTGTAATTAAAAAAAATAAAGTCTGGCCAACAGACCAAAGGGGGGACAAAATGAAA
This sequence comes from Mesoplodon densirostris, assembly GCF_025265405.1. NCBI lineage: Eukaryota > Metazoa > Chordata > Mammalia > Artiodactyla > Ziphiidae > Mesoplodon > Mesoplodon densirostris. Next base: position 47,272,330 of record NC_082662.1, on the reverse strand, counting down.
ATGAAAATTACAATCATATAGGGAAAGGCTCATATTATATATGTGAAAAATAGCAGAATACAAACTCATATTTTTTAAATTGTATATACATGTGCAATAGCACATCATCTTTATCAAGCACTTGCTTTGTACTGGGTACTGTCCCGAGTGATTTACACGGATTTACTCATTTACGCCTCACAACAATCCTACAAGCTAATAAATGAAGAAACTGAGGCACGGAAAGCCCTAGATCACATGGCTGGTGGGTGTCAGGGCTGGAAGGGAGTGCAGGCAGCCCAGGGCCTGTGAATTTAGCCATGCTGCCTCCCACAAGGGGTGGAACCCCAAAGACTGAAAAGGTAATAACAGTCAAACCTTACCATGGTAGGTAGAATAATGGCCCCCCAAAGACCATCACATCCTAAGCTCCAGACCTGTGACTGTGTTACTTTATATGCGAAAGGAATTACGATTGCAGATGGAATTAAGGTTAATAACTAGCCGACCTTAAAATGGGGAGATTATTCTGGATTATCTGGGTAGGCCCAATGTAATCACAGGGTTCCTTATAAGTGGAAGAGGGAGGCAGAAGAAAGTGAGACCGAGAGATGATAATATGCCCAACCTTGCTGGCTATGGAGATGGGGGAATGAGGCCAGGAGCCAAAGGATGCAGGCCAACTCTAGAAGCTGGAAAAGGCCAGGGAACAGATTCTCCCCTAGAGCCTCCAGCCTCCAGCCATACCAACATGTTGATTTTGGCCCAGAGAAACCTATCTCAGACTTCTGACCTCCAGAACTGTAAGATTAAAGATGTGTTGTTTAAGCCGCTAAATTTGTGGTAATTTGTTACAGCAGCAATAAAAAACACACCCACCAAAAAAGCAAAACAAAGCAAAAGTTCCAGTAATAAATGTGCGTTGAAAAAGATTGGACAGGTCTTCAGTAGAATGAAAATCAGTTATATCTGGTTGGTGAATCTCTTTGTTTATTTTTAAAGAATGATAATTTCTTTTTCCATATTTCCAAATTTTCCAATATCTTTTTTGTACCATTTTTATAAGGGGAAAACTCTCCCTAAGCAATCATACCCATCCTTCAAGGTCCAGGTCAAATGCCGCCTCCCCCAGGAAGCCTCCCAGACGCTTCACCCATGGTTAGGGGTGGCATCTCTTCTCCCATGGCCTTAACACTACATCTGGATTCTAAATGCCTCAGGTGGGATTCTTCCCCGAGCTCAGGGGCCCTGACTAGTGCTAGGGGGGCCCTGGATTCAGGAACAATCAATCATTTTTCCTGACTGAGGTACTTCAAGGCTGTATTTCCCGACACTCTGATGGGATTCTGGGTGGGGAGGGTGGGGTTGTGCGGGGCGACACGGCCTCACAAAAGCTTTTAGGGCGCAGTGGGCAGAACTTCCTGCAGCACCAGCTCTAAAGATTCTAAAGACCGCTGCTCCATATCTGAAATGTGGGTGCTTCCTGATAACCTCTATTTTTTCTCCCTATCATATAGGTGGAGGGTATAAGCAGATAGGTGAGGGGAGCCCCAGAGAAAGAGAACCAGGCACGGCTTTCCTGACATAAGAGAAGCCATTTTGGCCTAAGCCGTTTTGTGATCTAAGCCTGGCCACAATGCTTGCCCTTGAACAGGTCTCAGTAATCAACAATCTTAAGGGAAGTAAGGGAATGCAGGAACAAAGGAAAAGCAGTAAAGAAACAGGCTGGGTCACTTTGCTGTGTACCTGAAACTATCACAGCATTGTTAATCGGCTATACTCCGATGTAAAATTAAAAAGTTAAAAAAAAAAAAAAAGAAACAGTAGTTCAGATAAAACAGAGTCCTAGTTCCTCCTCAAGGGATACATGTAACAATCTTTGAGTTCTGCAGGAACTAAGGCCCCCACCCAGGTGGAGGATGGGATGATGTTGACCTTTCCTGACCTTCATGACTTCAAACAGCTTAAGCTTGGACTCTGTTGACCTTTGCCCCAGTTCAATGCTGAATTCTCCTCTGCTCAAGCCCCTCATGAATATGCATGTACCCTTAGCTTAACACACCTTTGGGAAAGCAAATGTTCTCCTTGCTGCAGGTAATAAATCCTTCCTTCTCCGGATGTTTGGCTTGGTTGTGTCTTTTGACTTGACACCGACAAGAGGTGAACCCAAACCCAGTTTTCAGGTAAGGGCAGGGGGATTGAAGTCATCCAGGTAACAGAGGCTGGGCCTCTGTGGGCCTGTGGTTGTTCTGAGGAGAATGGCATGGGAAGTCTTGTGGCTCCATGCAGGGAATGGAGGGATGGGGAGTTATAGGGGTTGCTAAAACTGGATGTCCCTGGTGCTAGGGACAGTCAGGCCTTCTTCAGCCATATCTCAATACCAACTTCCAGAATCATTCTCCGAAATCAAAGCTGAGCGTGTCTCTCTCATGCTTGTCCCACAGGTGAAGGCTCCCCATGCCCTCCAGGTTGGAGCCAAGCTCTTCATCAGAGTGACCCATCCCTGCTCGCCTCCCCAGCCTCCCCTCCCGAGCACCCCTGTCTCCTACCTGGCGGGATCCAGTCCCACTGCACTACTGCCCTCCCAAGCAAGTCCTTCTCCACATGGCTTACTCGCTCCGCACACTCTACCCCCTTGTCTAGAACATCCTTCCCTGTCCCCGGTCCCGCATGGCTCTCCAAGTTCTCCACGCCTGCCCTGAAAACTGCCTGGCCCACCCAGGAGGTCGGGGCTCCTCTGCTGTGCTCCCAATCCGCTTGTGTCTCCTGATCCATCATGCCCCGCCTTGGAGGCCCTGCTATTAGCACATCTTTATAGGCTGTGAGCCCGCTCCTGCAGCGCCAGCTGTAGAACAGCGGCTCCACCTCTCAGATGCTGGAGTCCCTGACAACCTGCGGATTGTCCTCTCTTACTATATGTCATGGGGGGCCAGGGGGTCCCCAGAGCTAGCACAGTGCTGGACACAGAGTGGGGCATCCTTTATCTGTCTTATGAGAAGTGTCATGGGCAGTAGAGTCCTTTGCAGCCTGGAGTCCATCCCAGAGCTCTTCCTCCTGCCAAAAGCCAGGGCTGGATAAAGTCCCTCTTCTTCCAAGGCAGCCTGCAGAGGCCTCAGAGCCGAGAGAGGCAGCAAAGCTCAGTGCCTCAGAACTCACCAGCATCCTTTCCAGGGGCAGGCAACACACAGCCTGCTGGGCGGAAAGACCCAGGCTCATATCCCCCAGCTCTACTGCTGACCCACTCCCACTCCCTTATCTGAGAAGTGGGGGTGATGCTTCCCCCATAAGAGTCTCACAAAGACTAAATAAGCACACAATTCTAAAACGAGGGCTGTTTGTATGTGGAGAGCCCTGGTCAATTGTAAGAGCTAAGTTCTGGATTTTTCTTTCAAAAAAGAGATTTGTCCAGCATTGGCATTAGACACTGTAATCAAAAAGAGTGACGATCCCATTGTAAATGGAGTCCATGGACGCTGCCCTCTCCAACATCACCGTTACTCTTCTTATTGTTGAATCTGGCTGCACCTTGCTGTCCTTATGGGCCTCCATCTCCAGGCACAGATGACCACCCCTTTCTTCTCAAAGTGACCTTTCCATTGGCTCCCGGGACCCCTCCCCAACCTCTCGCTGTTCTGTCCCACTATGCTTGACTGATTTCTCTTCCCCCATCATCCCTAAAGTCAGTGGTCTCCAAAGGTCTACCTCCACCCCCTTCTCTCCTTGCCTTGGGCAGGAAATGGTGCTCACACCTTCATGTTTGGTCCAGAGCCCCAGACCTCTATATCTAGTTCCTTCCTGGACAGCTCTTCAGGGATGACACAGAGCCCCCAGGACTCCAGGAGGCCTGAACCAAATTCCCTCCTGACCTGCTGCTTGCTTCCCAGGTTCCCTCCATCTGCCCACCTGGGCATCTTTCTAGTCACTCCTACACACATACACTCGAATCAGGGACCCTGCTGGATTTCTCTGTGCACCTCTCTAAGCCCAAGTCCCTGTGCACATTACAGGTGATTCTTGGACTCATTTAAACTCCAGGGTCCCTGAAATAGGGAGAGTCTCTAACTGCCTTCCCACACTGGGGCCCATAGGACACCCTCTGTGCCAGGTGGTGACTCAGTCCCTTCCCTGTGGACTCAGGAGTGACCTGCAGCAACCCAGGCTAGCATGCCAGGCCTATCCCTTTCTTTTCTTTTTATTTTCCTACCAACTTCCCCCGCCCTTTTTTTTTTTGAATTTTATTTATTTTTTTATACAGAAGGTTCTAATTAGTTATCTATTTTATACATATTAGTGTATACATGTCAATACCAATCTCCCAATTCATCACACCAACCCCCTTACCACCACTTTCCCCCCTTGGTGTCCATAAGTTTGTTCTCTACATCTGTGTCTCTATTTCTGCCCTGCAAACCTGTTCATCTGTACCATTTTTCTAGGTTCCACATACATGCATTAATATACAATATTTGTTTTTCTCTTTCTGACTTACTTCACTCTGTATGACAGACTCTAGCTCCATCCATACATCTACAAATCACCCAATTTCATTCCTTTTTATGGCTGAGTAATATCCCATTGTATATATGTACCACATCTTCTTTATCCATTCATCTGTCAATGCACATTCAGGTTGCTTCCATGACCTGGCTATTGTAAATAGTGCTGCACTGAACACTGGGATGCATGTGTCTTTTTTTTTTTTTTTTTTTTTTTTTTTTGCGGTACGCGGGCCTCTCACTGTTGTGGCCTCTCCCGTTGCAGAGCACAGGCTCTGGACGCGCAGGCTCAGCGGCCATGGCTCACGGGCCTAGCCGCTCCGCGGCATGTGAGATCTTCCCGGACTGGGGCACGAACCCGTGTCCCCTGCATCGGCAGGTGGACTCTCAACCACTGCGCCACCAGGGAAGCCCCATGTGTCTTTTTGAATTATGGTTTTCTCTGGGTATATGCCCAGAAGTGGGGTTGCTGTGTCATATGGTAATTCTATTTTTAGTTTTTTAAGGAACCTCCATACTGTTCTCCATAGTGGCTGTATCAATTTGCATTCCCACCAGCAGTGCAAGAGGGTACCCTTTTCTCCACACTCTCTCCATCATTTGTTGTTTGTAGATTTTCTGATGATGCCCATTTTAACTGGTGTGAGGTGATACCTCGTTGTAGTTTTGATTTGCATTTCTCTAATGATTAGTGATGTTGAGCAACTTTTCATGTGCTTCGTGGCCATGTGTATGTCTTCTTAGGAGAAACGTCTATTTAGGTCTTCTGCCCATTTGTGGATTGGGTTGTTTGTTTATTTCATATTGAGCTGCATGAGCTGTTTATATATTTTGGAGATTAATCCTTTGTCCGTTGATTCATTTTCAAATATTTTCTCCCATTCTGAGGGCTGTCTTTTCGTCTTGTTTGTAGTTTCCTTTACTGTGCAAAAGCTTTGAAGTTTCATTAGGTCCCATTTGTTTATTTTTGTTTTTATTTCCATTACTCTAGGAGGTGGATCAAAAAAGATCTTGCTGTGATTTATGTCAGAGTGTTCTTGCTATGTTTTCCTTTAACAGTTTTATAGTGTCTGGTCTTACATTTAGGTCTCAAATCCATTTTGAGTTTATTTTTGTGTATGGTGTTAGGGAGTGTTCTAATTTCATTCTTTTGCATGTAGCTGTCCAGTTTTCCCAGCACCACTTATTGAAGAGACTGTCTTTTCTCCATTGTATATCCTTGCCTACTTTGTCATAGATTAGTTGACCATAGGTGCATGGGTTTATCTCTGGGCTTTCTATCCTGTTCCATTGATCTGTATTTCTGTTTTTGTGCCAGTACCATATTATCTTGATTACTGTAGCTTTGTAGTATAGTCTGAAGTCAGGGAGCCTGATTCCTCCAGCTCTGTTTTTTTCCCTCAAGACTGCTTTGGCTATTGGGGGTCTTTTGTGTCTCCATACAAATTTTAAGACTTTTTGTTCTAGTTCTGTAAAAAATGCCATTGGTAATTTGATAGGGAGTGCGTTGATTCTGTAGATTGCTTTGGGTAGTATAGTCATTTTCACAATGTTGACTCTTCCAATCCAAGAACATGGTATATCTCTCCATCTGTTTGGATCATCTTTAATTTCTTTCATCAGTGTCTTATAGCTTTCTGCATACAAGTCTCTTGTCTCCCTAGGTAGGTTTATTCCTAGGTATTTTATTCTTTTTGTTGCAATGGTAAATGGGAGTGTTTCCTTAATTTCTCTTTCAGATTTTTCATCATTAGTGTATAGGAATGAAAGAGATCTCTGTGCATTTATTTTGTATCCTGCAAATTTGCCAAATTCATGGATTAGCTGTAGTAGTTTACTGGTGGCATCTTTAGGATTCTCTATGTATAGTATCATGTCATCTGCAAACACTGACAGTTTTACTTCTTTTCCAATTTGTATTCCTTTTATTTCTTTTTCTTCTCTGATTGCCATGGCTAGGACTTCTTATGTCAGGAAAGCCGTGCCTGGTTCTCTTTCTCTGGGGCTCCCCTCACCTATGTTGAATAATAGTAGTAAGAGTGGACATCCTTGTCTTGTTCCTGATCTTAGAGGAAATGCTTTCAGTTTTTCACCATTGAGAATGATGTTTGCTGTGGGTTTGTCATATATGGCCTTTATTATGTTGAGGTAGATCCCCTCTATGCCCACTTTCTGGAGAGTTTTTATCATAAACGGGTGTTGAATTTTGTCAAAAGCTTTTTCTGCATCTGAGATGATCATATGGTTTTTATTCTTCAATTTGTTAATATGGTGTATCACATAGATTGATTTGCATATATTGAAGAATCCTTGCATTCCTTGGATAAATCCCACTTGATCACGGTGTATGGTCCTTTCAGTGCGTTGTTGGATTCTGTTTGCTAGTATTTTGTTGAGGATTTTTGCATCTATGTTCATCAGTGATATTGCTCTGTAATTTTCTTTTTTTGTAGTGTCTTTGTCTGGTTTTGGAATCAGGGTAATGGTGGCCTCATAGAATGAGTTTCAGAGTGTTCCTTCCTCTGCAATTTTTTGGAAGAGTTTGAGAAGGACGGGTGTTGCTCTTCTCTAAATGTTTTATAGAATTGACCTGTGAAGTCATCTGGTCCTGGACTTTTGTTTGTTGAAAGATTTTTAATCACAGTTTCAATTTCATTACTTGTGAGTGGTCTGTTCATAGTTTCTATTTCTTCCTGGTTCAATTTTGGAAGGTTATACCTTTCTAAGAATTTGTCCATTTCTTCCAGGTTGTCTATTTTATTGGCATAGAGTTGCTTGTAGTAGTCTCTTAGGATGCTTTGTATTTCTGTGGTGTCTGTCATAACTTCTCCTTTTACATTTCTAGGTTTATTGATTTGAGTCCTCTCCCTCTTTTTCTTGATGAATCTGGCTAATGGTTTATCAATTTTGTTTATCTTCTCAAAGAACCAGCTTTTAGTTTTATTGATCCTTGCTATTGTTTTCTTTGTCTCTATTTCATTTATTTCTGCTCTGATCTTTATGATTTCTTTCCTTCTACTAACTTTGGGTTTTGTTTGTTCTTCTTTCTCTAGTTCCTTTAGGTGTAAAGTTAGATTGTTTGAGATTTTTCTTGTTTCTCGAGGTAGGCTTGTATTGCTATAAACTCCCCTCGTAGAACTGCTTTTGCTGCATCCCATAGGTTTTGGATTGTCGTGTTTTCATTGTAATTTGTCTCTAGGTATTTTTTTGATTTCCCTTTGTTTTCTTCAGTGGTCTCTTGGTTATTTAGTAACATATTGTTTAGCCTCCATGTGTTTGTGATTTTACTTTTTTTTTCCCTGTAATTGATTTCTAATGTCATACCACTGTGGTCAGAAAAGATGCTTGGTATGATTTCAATTTTCTTAAATTTACTGAGGCTTGATTTTGTAACCCAAGATGTGATCTATCCCGGAGAATGTTCCATGTGCACTTGAGAAGAAAGTGTAATCTGCTGTTTTTCGATGGCATGTCCTAGAAATATCAATTAAATCTATCAGGTCTATTGTGTCATTTAAAGCTTGTGTTTCCTTAGTAATTTTCTGTTTGGATGATCTGTCCATTGGTGTAAGTGAGGTGTTAAAAGTCCCCCACTATTACTTTGTTGCCAATGATTTCCTCTTTTATAGCTGTTAGCAGTTGCCTTATGCACTGAGGTGCTCCTATGTTGGGTGCATATATATTTGTAATTGTTATATCTTCTTCTTGGATTGATCCCTTGATCATTACGTAGTGTCCTTCTTTGTCTCTTGTAACATTCTTTATTTTAAAGTCTATTTTATCTGATATGAGTATTGCTACTCCAGCTTTCTTTTGATTTCCATTTGCATGGAATATCTTTTTCTGTCTCCTCACTTTCAGTCTGTATGTGTCCCAGGGTCTGAAGTGGGTCTCTTGTAGACAGCATATAGATGGGTCTTGTTTTTATATCCATTCAGCAAGCCTGGGTCCTTTGGTTGAAGCATTTAATCCATTCACATTTAAGGTAATTATCTATATGTATGTTCCTATTACCATTTTCTTAATTGTTATGGGTTTGTTTTTGTAGGTCCTTTTCTTCTCTTGTGTTTCCCACTTAGAGAAGTTCCTTTAGCATTTGTTGTAGAGCTGGTTTGGTGGTGCTGAATTCCCTTAGCTTTTGCTTGTCTGTAAAGCTTTTGATTTCTCCGTAGTAGCTGAATCCTTGCCAGGTAGAGTAATCTTGGTTGTAGTTTCTTCCCTTTCATCACTTTAAATATATCATGCCACTCCCTTCTGGCTTGTAGAGTTTCTGCTGAGAAATCAGCTGTTAACCTTATGGGAGTTCCCTTGTATGTTATTTGTCATTTTTCCCTGGCTGCTTTCAGGAATTTTCCTTTGTCTTTAATTTTTGTCAGTTTGATTACTATGTGTCTCAGTTTGTTTCTCCTTGGTTTATCCTGCCTGAGACTCTCTGCACTTCCTGGACTTGGGTGGCTATTTCCTTTCCCATGTTAAGGAAGTTTTCAACTATAATCTCTTCAAATATTTTCTCGGGTCCTTTCTCTCTCTCTTCTCCTTCTGGGACCCCTATAATGTGAATGTTGGTGCATTAAATGTTGTCCCAGAGGTCTCTTATGCTGTCTTCATTTCTTTACACTCTTTTTTCTTTATTCTGTTCTGTGGCAGTGAATTCCACCATTCTGTCTTCCAGGTCACTTATCCATTCTACTGCCTCAGTTATTCTGCTATTGATTCCTTCTAGTGTATTTTTCATTTCAGTTATTGTATTGTTCCCCACTGTTTTTTTGTTCTTTAATTCTTCTAGGTGTTTATTCTTTAATTCTTCTAGATCTTTGTTAAACATTTCTTGCATCTTCTCGATCTTTGCCTCCATTCTTTTTCTGAGGTCCTGGATCATCTTCGCTAACATTATTCTGAATTCTCTTTCTGGGAGGTTGCCTATCTCCACTTCATTTAGTTGTTTTTCTGGGGTTTTATCTTGTTCCTTCATCTGGTACAAAGTCCTCTGCCTTTTCATTTTGTCTATCTTTCTGTGAGTGTGGTTTTCCTTCCACAGGCTGCAGAATTGTAGTTCTTCTTGCTTCTGCTATCTGCCCTCTGGTGGATGACACTACCTAAGAGGCTTGTGCAAGTTTCCTGGTGGGAGGGGCTGGTGGTGGGTAGAGCTGGGTGTTGCTCTGGTGGGCAGAGCTCAGTAAAACTTTAATCCGCTTGACTGTTGATGGGTGGGGCTGGGTTCCCTCCCTGTTGGTTGTTTGGCCTGAGGCAACCCAACACTGGAGCCTACCCGGCTCTTTGGTGGGGCTAATGGTGGACTCCGGGAGGGCTCACGCCAAGGAGTACTTCCCAGAACTTCTGCTGCCAGTGTCCTTGTCCCCACTGTGAGCCACAGCCACACCTGCCTCGGCAGGAGACCCTCCAACACTAGCAGGTAGGTCTGGTTCAGTCTCCTATGGAGTCACTGTTTCTTCCGCGGGTCCCTGTGTGCACATTACTTTGTGTGTGCCCTCCAAGAGTGGAGTCTCTGTTTCCCCCCGTCCTGTTGATTTGCAATCAAATCCTGCTAGCCTTCAAAGTCTGATTCTCTAGGATTTCCTCCTCCCGTTGCTGGACCCCCAGGTTAGGAAGCCTGACGTGGGGCTCAGAACTTTCACTCCAGTGGGTGGACTTCTGTGGTATCAGTGTTTTCCAGTTTGTGAGTCAACGACCCAGCAGTTATGGGATTTGATTTTATTGTGATTGCGCCCCTCCTACCATCTCATTGTGGCTTCTCCTTTGTCTTTGGATGTGGGGTATCTGTTTTGGTGAGTTCCAGTGTCTTCCTATTGATGATTGTTCAGCAGTTAGTTGTGATTCCGGTGCTCTCTCGCAAGAGGGAGTGAGCGCCCGTCCTTCTACTCTGCCATCTTCCCCCCTGCCCTCCAAGCCTATCACTTTCAATCTCAGGTAGAGAGTCTATCTGGGATAGAAGGAAAATTCATATTCCTCCGGCCGATCTAATCTGTCCTTGTCACCCACCCTTGCCTGACCTTCGTGACTCCCTGGGGCAGGGCAGAAAAAGGGAAGAACCACCTAGGTGTCTCCTTTTATGCAGGGGCAGAAAACCTCCAGGTCTTCAGGAAAGCAAAGTCAAGCTGGATCTAGATCCCTGGTCCCCCAGCTCCCATGCAGGGGCAGACAGGCAGCAGGTGGGGCTCAGTCTAACATCCTCTGCTGACTCTTAATGTGCTCAAAGGTCATTTTGAAGGTAGCAGGATTTTCTGCTTGACCCGTTAAGATCCTGGGAGAGAGAGAGGAGGAGGAGGAGGAGGGCGGGAAGGTAGGAAGGACTTTGGGAGCTGTCTTCTGGGACATTTTCCTGGCCTGCCAGGGGACAATTAGGTGCTGCTAAGGCTCCTGCCTCCCATCAGATCCTAGCTCTGAGAGCCTCAGGAGACTCTGCACTGCGAGCAGTGTGGGGCATTTCCCAGAGAGGGTCATCATGGCCTGCAAGAAGGGGTGCTCGAAGTGGGCCCTTGTCAGCAGTGCCTGTGTGACTCTGGTGTTCGCCATCGGGTTGATCCTGTACTTCTCGCTGCAGCAGAGCAACCTGCCAGGTAGGAGCTTCCCGGTCATGCCATCTGGTCGGCTTCCCCCATCCCTCACTCCTTGCCCCCAGAAGGTTCTGTCCCCATTGACAGCCCTGATGGCCTCCTCTCCCCTCCCTACCAAGACTCTCCTCCATCCACAGCTCTACCTGCCCCTCCCATCACCAACCCCACCAAGACTCGATTCCCAATCGACAGTCCCATTAACTTTCCCTTCCTTCTTTACCAGGCTTCAGTTACCTGAGGACCAACAAACCTTGGTCTTTAGCCCAGACCTCCTTCTGTGCCCCCAGATGAATATTCCTTCTTGGAGGGTCACGCAGGCATCTCATATTCAGCTGACTGAGCTGAACTTTCCCTCTCCCGTCTGCTCCCTCTCCCGGTGAAGGGACCTCCATCCACACAGGGTCCTGGGAGCAGCCTCCTCTCTTCCTCCTGCCTCATGCCTGTATCTTCAGTCCTGTGCCTCGAGGCTCTTCCTTCCCATCCTCTACCCTCCATTCCTGCCCACCATGACCTCTCAAGCCTCTGTCTCCTGCTGGACCCCTACAGCAGCCCTCCCACTTCCACACAGTCTCTGCTGCCAGCCTGCTCACACCAGCCCATGCTTGCTCTGCCACCAAGGAGATATTTCCTTTTTTTTTTTTTAATTTTTGTTTATTTATTTATTTTTGGCTGTGTTGGGTCTTCATTGCTATGTGTGGGCTGTCTCTAGTTGTGGCGAACAGGGGTTACTCTTCGTTGCAGTGTATGGGCTTTTCATTGCAGTGTATGGGCTTCTCATTACAGTGGCTTCTCTTGCTGCGGAGCACAGGCTCTAGGCACACAGGCTTCAGTAGTTGCAGCACGTGGGCTCAGCAGTTGCGGCACATGGGCTTTGTTGCTCCACGGCATGTGGGATCTTCCCAGACCAGGGCTCAAACCCGTGTCCCCTGCATTGGCAGGCAGATTCTTAACCACTGTGTAAGGAGATCTTTCTAAACATAAACCTAGTTTGCTGTCTCCAGCACACACCCAACTCCTTTGCTGGCGCCCAAAGCAATTTACAACTGGATCATAGCCCTCTTCCAATCTTGCCCTATTCCATTTCTCTGCATTCTGTACCAGGCCAATGACCATTCCTTTAGGCAACCATATATTTCCTATGGTCAAACCTTTGCTTATACTGTTCTCTCTGTCTGAAATAACGTAGTCCCCTTTTTTGGTCAAATTTACACACCCATCCTTCTAAGTCTCCCTTAAATGTTCCCTTATCAGTGAACTTCCCAACACCTGCAGGCTGGTTCAGAGCATCATTGTCCCCAGGACCCCACGTATTTCTCTCTCTCCCAGCACTGATGAATCTGGGGTCCACTGTCTCTGCTAGATGGTGTGCTAGACACTCCCCAGGGCCCAAGGAGGGTTAGTAGGATGTACGGATGAGAGTCTTGATCTGGGGCAAGAACTGATGCTGACAGTTCCCTTCGCCTTGATTCCAGGCTGTGAGCAGGATGTGGCCTGCCGCTCCGATGCAGACATGCTGGACTACCTGCTGAGCCTGGGTCAGATCAGCCAACACGACGGCCTGCTGGTCACCTGGTACCATGCTGCCAATAGCCAGAAGGAGATGAGGGCTGCCCTCAGCAGTAAGTCCAGTTGCCAGGACTGGGGCAGGCCGGGGCAGAGGTGGAGGCAATGGAGGGAGAGCAGAGGTGGGGCTAAGACAGCACTACCTATGAGGTGGCATTAGGATGGGTATCACCGCGTTCTTGCCATCCTCCACTTGAGAAAGTGGGGGCTCAGGGGTTAAGTGACTGGCTCAGGTTGTGCAGAGATATCTGGTTCCAAGGTCACATCCTGCCCCTCGTCCCAGGCCTTGTCAGGAGACAGCTTCCCTGCCAAGGAGGCCTTTGTCCTCAAAGTCTAAAGAGCCAGAAGATGTTTGAGTGCCAGCGCTACCAAAAACGAGCTGTGGAAGCCTGAGCAAGTTGTGTAACTCCTGAGCCTCTGATTCAGAATGATTACGGCAACCAGTCGGCAATCACTCCCTGTGGGGACACACACTCACATTCCACGTGGGTCTCCTGGGACTACCAGCAGCCTGTTTTGTGGGTGCCATGCGACAGAAGAAAAATGGAGGCTCAGAAAAGTTAGGTGACTTACCTAACTTCACTAAGGTCACACTGTTTGAAAATGGCTAAGCCAGCACTGGAGCACCCAGTGGTCAGCTCCCATGCTCTAAACCGCTGCATTATGCCTGGCCCAGTTCAAAAGGGAAGATCACTCTTCCAGGACTATGGGGAAGCTCATTAGATCATGTTCATGTATGTGCTTGTAAACTCTAAAGCAGTGATTATTCAAGATGAAAGGAAGGGTCCCCAAATTTGAGCATGCTTCAGAAAACACATTGCTAGCCCCGCCCCTGGAGTTTCAGATTCAATGGTTCTGGGGTGGGGCCTGAGAATTTGCATTTCTAATAAGTTCCCAGGTGACATTGATGTTGCTGGCCCCAGGATCACACTTTGAGAACCACTGCTCAACCAAAATCCCTCAATTTTAGGAAAGTGAGATCCAGAGGGTCTTGTCCAAGGTCACACAGTAGGTCTGAAGCAGAGCAAGACCTAGGTGCCAGGCCTCTGGCTCTTACTCCTGCAGAGTCACCAGCAGAGAGCCTGGGAATGAGCATCTGGGAAAGGTTTGCTGAATGAATGAATGAGTCCTTAGGGAGACTTCCTGGAGGAGGCAGGCTTGGCAGTCAGCAGAGGAGAGGCCACCACAGGCTGGGTGGAGCCAGTTTGCTGCTGCTTCAGGATCGGGAGGCTAATGGCCAGACTTGGGTGATAAGAGGCCAGAAAACTCCCTGGCAAGAGGGAGGGCTCTTATCTGGCAGATAAGGCCTGAGGGAAAGCAAAGAGGATCTGCCAGCCCCAGGCTCATCCCAGGTCAGCCCTGGGGCAATAGGTAAGGGATCAGGCCCCACCAAGTTGGGACCTTGGCCAAGAAGAAAGCTAAGGACCCCAACCAGGCAGTGCCCAAACAGCATGGAGCGTGCAGAGGCACCCCTTAGCATAGCTGCAGGGGTGTGGAGGACCCCAGGCCCAGTTTTCTCCCTGAGGGTCCTGCTAGGTCCCTGGGGTAGGCCTCTGGAAGGAGGGTGGCTCCACAACTGAGGTGGGGACCCTCGGGGGGAGCCAATAGTAGGCCAGGGTTAGGCCAGTGAAATCACCTTGAACGTGACTGGACACCATGTGGAGGGGAGGGGCAACAGCAAAGGCCTAGGAGGCAGACAGACTAGGTTCAAATTCTACCTTTTATCATTTACCAAAGGAGTGATTTGGGACAGGTGACTTCACCCATCTGCAGCTCAGTTTTTCCCTCTGCAAAATGTGGGCTAGTAGGGTGACCATATCATTTATCATCCAAACCAGGGCACTTTTGATAGTGAAAGAGGTCATTGTTAATAATTATGCTGAAACAACAGGAATACACCAGACTATCCCAGGCAAACGGGGACATGTGCTCACCCTAGTTAAGTGAGCTGCTCCACGTAAATGATAATTAATACTTAGTGAATGCCTAACAAAGGGTATTTTATTATTTACTTCTAGTAAACGAGGGGACAGGAAGCACAGAGAGGTCCAGTAACCTGCCCAAGGTCACACAGCTTGCAAGTGTTAGAGCTGGGACTGGAAGCTAGCAGCCTTGGGTTCAGGATCTGCACACTCAACCACAGCGCTCTCCTGCCAGACGTGATGCATAGAGCTCCTGGCGGGTGGGGGAGGGGAAGGAGGGTCTGGTAACTTCCTGTGGGCTCCCTCTGGAGAGCATCACTCCTTCCCACGTGACTGCGCCCCTGAGGACCAGGACTCTTACTGTGGCTGCGGAAACCTGATCCTTTCCTCATCTCCTGTTCCTTCACACCCCCAACCAAGGAAGTTGGCCCCCCAGATTCAGCATCTGGAAGGCACACAACAGGTGTAAACGACAAGGGAGAAGACTTCAGGAGGAAGCTGGATCCAGGTGGCGATCGCAAGGAGGCAGGTTAGGTCCATCAGCCTTTAGTCCGCTTCACTGAGTGTTGGCTGGGCCCCTACTCTGCACCCAGCTCAGGAGGAGGTTTAGAAATGAGTGAGATGTGGCCCTGTGTTCAAGGGGCTCACAGTGTCTCAAGGAAGGCAGCTGGTGAACGTCAAGCAAGGCAGCAGCATCGGAGGTTCTCCGGGCCTCAGAGACCTGGGTTCCAGCCCTGGCTCCCTCCCAGCGTGCCCCCACCCTCCCCAGACCGGAACGGGCTCCCGTTAGATGGGGAAGGAGACCCCTCAGTATCCATTCTCTTGAACTACCCTCTTATCTGCCCAGCTGCCCCCCTCGGGCCTGGCTTCTCTGGGCCTTGATGGGCCCCAAACCCTTTGGACCCCTCCCTTTGCATTCCCAGGTAACCAAAAGTTAAGGAAAGAAAGGGCTTTGTGTTCAAGCCATAAAAATAAAGGCTACACCGGGCTTCCCTAGTGGCGCAGTGGTTGAGAGTCTGCCTGCCAATGCAGGGGACACGGGTTCATGCCCCAGTCCGGGAAGATCCCATGTGCCGCAGAGCAGCTGGGCCCGTGAGCCATGGCCACTGAGCCTGCACGTCAGGAGCCTGTGCTCCGCAGCGGGAGAGGCTCGCATATCGCAAAAAAAAATAATACATACATACATACATACATACATACATAAATAAAGGCTACCTTCATATAGCCCTTCACAGTTTACAACGTGCCTTTATGTCCATGTCCTGTAGTCACGGCCCAGGGAGGCTCATCCCCATCTTGCCAGTGAGGACTCCAGGGAGTCCAGAGCACTGGGCAGGAGGTATAATATGAGGATGAAATGGGACAATGCAAAGCGCCTGGCTCAGTGCTGGGGACAGCCTGGCACTCAGCTTCCTCCCCCTCCTGGAAATCCAGACAGCTACATTTTAAAGAAATCTGCAAAAATTCTCTGCGACTTTGGGCAAGCTCTATCACCTTTCTGAACCTGCGCTGGTTGATCTAAACTTTTCTATCACCCATTCATTCGGTCTTTTATCCTCCAACAAACATTTTTGAAGCTCCTTTTTTAGGCCTAGTATTGTCTTGGCACTGGGAATCCAAGTGATGGGCAACACAGACCCGGACCCTGCTCCCTGACACTTACACTCAGGAAAGCTGGTGCTAAATGAGTGGTTACGTGGGGGCTGAGCACCCAGAGGAGAAGCTGGCAACCTAACTTAGACTGGATGTGTGGCTTAGGGGGGGCCTCCTTGATATTTTAAGCCAACACCCACGGATGAGCTGGAGGTGGCCTAGTAAAGCTGCGGAGGGAAGTGTTGCCAAGACAACAGCCATGTGTAAGAGCCCAGAGAAGGGAAGACAAGATATTTGAGCATCCATACTCAAAGTGTGGGCCACGGACCAGCAGCATGGGCATCACGGGGGAGATCGTTAGACATCTTGGGCCCCACCCCAGACCTACTGAGCAGAACTTGCATTTTAACAGTTCCTGGGTGATTTGTGCACACAGTAATGCTGGAGAAACAGGAGTGGCTGGAAGCTAGAGATTGAGGGAGAGAGGGACTCGAGATGAGATGGGAAAGTTTGCCAGGCCTGGTCATGCAGGACCTCACAGACTATGGTAAGGCATTTAGCTTGGACTCTTAGGACAACGGGCAGGGACGTTTTGATTTTTTAACAGAAGTGACACGATCAGGTACGTGTTTGGAATACTCACTCTAGTGGCTGTGTGCAGAATGGACTTGGAGGGGAGCAGGGCTCGAGTCACGAGGCTGCGAGTGTCAAACACAAGAGGCCCTCTGATGCCAACTGTCTGTGGTGGGGCAGGAGCTGAGAGCAACCCCGCCTGCCCTCCACTCCATTCCTTAGACAGAGACCCTGGCCGGCTCTTCTGGCCTGCTTCTCACTGAAAGGCCTCAGCTTCCTCCTGGACTGATCTCTCGGAGCAGGCGTCACACAGCCACCTGATGGAGTTAACTGTGTGCATTTAAAAGATAAAAATAACGATGCTCAGTGCTGTAAGTGTGCCGGAGATGGGCCAGCTTACGTGTTTCTGGCAGGAACATGAGTCAGAAGAATTTTTCTAGACAGTAATTTGTTAGTATGGGCCTTAAAAACACCCTGCATGGCCCTGACTCAAATTCCTTGTCAGGATAAAAAATAATCAGAAAATCAGAATAAAACATGCATCATTATTTGTTAGTAGCAAAAATTTAGAAACTACTAGGATGTCTCAGGAAAGGGAGAGTGGCTAACTAAAGCAGGGTGAGTGCCCTCAATCAGGGTTTTTGCAGTTTTTTTTTTTTAATGAAACATAGAAAAGATTGTAAAAAAATGTGTCACTATTGAAAGAAAAAGATTAAAATTATAAATGCAGAGTATTCCCAACTGTGTAAAAACTACACATAGATAAAAGTGGAAGAAAATACATCAAAAAATGAACTATGATGGAAATGCTTTCCTCAAGTCAGGATAAAAAATAATCAGAAAATCAGAATAAAATATGCATCATTATTTGTTAGTGGCAAAAATTTAGAAATGTGGGTGAATATTCCTCTTTCTGCTTTTCTGTATTTTCCAAATGTTCTATAATAAATGTGTAATACTTTGATGATGAGAAAAATTGCTTTAAAAAAGGAAATGATCTGGGAATTCCCTGGCGATCCAGTGGTTAGGACACGGCCCTCTCACTGCCGGGGCCCAGGTTCAATCCCTGGTCGGGGAACTAGGATCCCACAAGTTGTGCAGCAAAAAAAAAAAAAAAAAAAAAAGGAACCAATCAAGATGGAGTTTGTCCTCTTGCACAGGTGACGCTATGGCCCTGGAGGCAGACGTCACGGTAGAAGGGCTTGGCACAGTCAACGAGACAGGGGTCCCCATCATGGCACACCCCCCAGCCATCTACAGTGACAACACCCTACAGCAGTGGCTGGAGGCCGTGCTGGCCTCTTCCCAGAAGGGTAAGGACCTCTCTCAGCCCCTCCCCAGCTGCCCAGCCCTCTGGTCCTCAGGCCGCATTTGCAGGGGTCCTTCCACTAGGAAGCTAGTCCAGTGCTCGTCAGGAGTTGCTCGTTGCCTTGGCTTTCCAGCCCACCGCTCTAGAGGCCTGGGCTCGGGGAAGATCAGTGAGATGAGGGATGAAAAAGTGCAGGGTAAGCTGCAAAGGGCCAAACATGTTTGGGCCCGAATCCGTGGAACTGGATACAACATGCTCAAAAGCCAAATTCCACCTTCCCCTCCCATGTCTCTTTGCCAGTTATAGTCAGAATCCAGGCATCACCCTAATGTCTCTCCCTCATCCCCCACATCCGCTCAGCTGCTGCACCTGCCAATTCTAACCCTGAACCCTACCCCCTGATCCAGTCCCAGTCACATCATCTTTCTCCTGGACCTCCTTCCTCACTGGCTTCCTGCTTCCAAACTCAGCCCCGACCTGAGTGAGCTTTCCAAAATGCCAATTGTCACGTCACTCCCCTGCTTTAACCCTCCATGGCTCCCCATTGTCCTCAGGACAAAGTGTGATCTCCTTGGCCTGTCTTTCAACATCCTGCTCTAACTTCTCAGCCTCATCTCCTGCTGTTCAGGCTCAGGTGGCTTAGGACCCCCTGAGCCTGCCTGTCCAAGAATCACAGTCCCTTTTCATCCGACGCTTGACAACCCCTGAACCTGCCCCAAGTCCCAAGCCCTTACCCATCATCTGCTTCCTCCCCTTGGTGATGGGGGATGGGAGCTCATTCCTACAGAGGCAAGTCCTTTCTCTCCAGGTTAGCTCTGCCTGTTTGAAAGCCCTTCTTCACACTCAGCGAGAATCTGGTCCGTCTTCCCTCCCTGCCCCCAACACACATACCATACCTGCTGTTTCTGTCCCAGGAAGTCATGTCTTCTGTTTCCTTCTTCCTTGAGCATGAGGGACCAGTTCCCCAAGCCCTTGGCCCTCTCCCCACAGGCATCAAACTAGACTTCAAGAGCATCAAGGCCGTGGGCCCCTCCCTGGACCTCCTGCGGCGGCTGACCGAGGAGGGGAGAGTTCAGAGGCCTGTGTGGATCAATGCCGACATCCTGAGGGGCCCCAACATGGCCATCCCGATAGAAGTCAATGCTACACAGTGAGTGTTCGCCTCTCTGCCCCAGCTGTGTCCAATCCTCTTCCATCAACATCTGGCACAGTAGGTGCTCAGGGGACCTTTGCTGAGTTTGCTTCCAGCCACACCATGCAGTCT
Source organism: Mesoplodon densirostris (assembly GCF_025265405.1). NCBI lineage: Eukaryota > Metazoa > Chordata > Mammalia > Artiodactyla > Ziphiidae > Mesoplodon > Mesoplodon densirostris. The sequence goes on along the minus strand of NC_082662.1, from coordinate 47,253,056 downwards.
GACCTCTGAGCCTTCACACGTGCTATTCCCTCTGCCTCGAATGCCCTTCCCCCATTTCCTGATGAACCTTTGCCCAGTCATTACCTATCCCAGAAACTTCCCTGACATCCAAGGCCCCTGAGGGCCTTCACTCACACTTTCTCCTGACAGTCCTGATTTCGTTGGACTATCACCGTCAGATTACAGGTTTGTCACCCTTACTACAGTGTTTATTCCTGGAGGGCAAACAGGGCCTAGTCCAGTGACAAGGGCAGCACTTGGCCTGCTAGAAAAGTCTAAAGCACTGACTCCTTCCCTAACCCCCCATGAAATCCCAGCACTGCCACCAACCGGCCTCACGTAACACCAGCTGCATGGTGTGCTCCAGTTTACAAAGGGCCACTTAAAAGGAGAGCATATATCTGAGTTGATCTTCACGTAGCAATGCCAGGTTAGGAGCATCTTTTCTCACTATTTTGCAGATGAGAAAGCTGACGATAATTGAGGCACAATCTGTTGAATGTTTATTTTGTGTTACAGGCACTGTTTTAAGTACTCTAGTTGTAGAATACCACTTAACTCTTACTTGAGAATGAGGTAGGTAATATTATTTTCATTTTATTAATACAGGAAATATCTCACTGAAGCTAAATGACTTGCCTAAATCTAGTAATTGGCAGAGGAATGATTCAAAACCAGGCCTATCTGACTCTAACCTCCATGCTCTTTACCGTGCATCCATCCATCCGTCCATCTTTCCAGCCAGTCAGCCAACAAGCCATCCATCCAATATTTATCACGATTCTCAAACTGAGGTGCATTTGGAAAGCAGCAGTTTGAAAATGTAGTCACTGGCCCAAGATAAATAATGGTTCACCTTCTTGGAGTGAAGAAAATTACTCAATAATTTGGGGAGAGAGAGAGAGGGTAACATTATTTGCCTATTAAAATTTGCATCAAGGCAAAATTTGAATGAAATTTTAAAATAAAATATGAAAGGTCAGAGACTCTCACAGCTGGGAGAACCCACATTCCACACCTGGGGCTTTAGATTGCATCCCCCCCGTCCATGTGGGTATGTTTACGAAGGCCTGTCCTGCCTGAAAGGATACCATCTTTGAGAATCAAAGGGGCTGGGTGAGCTGCCCAAGGTCACAGAATCAGGACCCAAACCCAGACCTCCCCAACACCAAAGTCCATGCCCTACTGGGGGACTTTGAGCAAGCCATTTCTGGTCTTTAGGACTGTGCCCTTATATCATAGATGCAAGAGATCCTGGGCTTTCCTGGTGGCGCAGTGGTTGAGAGTCCGCCTGCCGATGCAACGGACACGGGTTCGTGCCCTGGTCCGGGAAGATCCCACATGCCGCGGAGCGGCTGGGCCCGTGAGCCATGGCCGCTGAGCCTGCGCGTCCAGAGCCTGTGCTCTGCAACGGGAGAGGCCACAACAGTGAGAGGCCCGCGTACCGCAAAAAAAAAAAAAAAAAAAAAAAAAAAAAACAACCAGCGTCTCTGATTCTCTGCAGGTTCCTGGCCTTGGTCCAGGAGAAGTATTCTAAGGCAACCCTGTCTCCAGGCTGGACCACCCTCTACCTGCCCCGGTTCCGAAACAGGACGTATACCCGAGCCATGGTAGAGAAGATGCAGGGGCTGGTGGAAGGACTGCCACAGAAAGTCACCTTCCCTGTGCGGGCTGTCATGGTGCGGGCTGCCTGGCCCCACTTCAGCTGGCTGCTGGACCAATCTGAGAGGTGAGGACTCCCAGGCCCCTGCCACAGCTCCCACACCCTCCAAACCCGCTCCCAGGCACCGATGCCCCCGGAAGATCCCAGAGGCTCATGGCTAGAAGCGTCTTATTGATCATCTGGCCCAACCTCTGCTGGTGCTCACATGCTCTACAATGTCCCTGCTTTCTGCTTGTATGCCTCTGGTAATGGGGAGCTCACTATCATCTGAGGCAGCCCGTCCATTGGCAGACAACTCTCTGCCCGTTGGAAAGTGTCTACACTGAGACACAATTTGCCTCCCACAGCTTTCTCCCACGGAAGCCAGCTGTTCCCTGGGGCTGCACAGATTGCACCTACAGCCTCTGCCCCAAGATAACTCTGTAGGGACTGAGGAAGCCCCATCCCCACCCCTGCACTCTGTCCCCAGCTGCCCAGCACCACCTTCCTCAGCCTCTCCCCACTGGAGGCCGCCCCCTTCCCCTCTTCATACCTGACCTCTAGCCCCACCCCCTGTGCCCATCTCTTCTGTCCTTGTCTCCTTCCTAAGACAGGACCCAGAAATAGACACTCCAAGTGAGCAGGCAGGGCAGTCCATCTCCCCTCCTCAGCCTCTACTCTCAGTCATCGTTCCCGAGGCCTCTGTGGCTTCTTCTGCCCCCAGGAAGCAGGGTAGTGTTCCCCCCCTGCCCAGCTCGGGTCCAGCTCTGAGTACAGGAGTGGGGCTGAGGGCTGCTGGGCCCAGGCAGGCACTGAGCTGGCTCTCTGGACCCCAGGTACAGCCTGACGCTGTGGCAGGCCACCTCGGACCCCGTGTCGGTGGACGATCTCCTCTATGTCCGGGACAACACTGCCACCCACCAAGTCTACTATGACCTCTTCGAGCCTCTCCTGTCACAGTTCAAGCAGCTCGCCAGTAGGGAGGGGTCTGGGCAGCGTGGGAAAGGGCGGTGGGGCCGGATTCTGCACAGGGCAGCACTTGGTAGACACGGCAGCAGAGTTAGGTGGGATGGGGCACTGGAAGGGGAAAATCCTAGGAGGGATAGGAGGAAGGAATTGTTTTAAGCATCAGTTGTATGCCAGACCCCAGTACGGTATGCTAAGCTTTATAGATCTGTGAAGCAGGGATTCCATTTTACAGATAGGGCAACTGAGATTCAGAACAGTTAGGTAATTTATACAAAGTCATTCAGCTTGAACATGGCACAGCTCCTACTGGAACCAGCAAATTCCAGACCCCAAATGCTTCCCCTTGCAATACAGTTCCTCTAAGGTTTACTCTAGCATTTCAGAGAATGGCCCCTCCACTGTACCTGCTAATCAGTGATGCAGACACTACCTTGTCCAAACACCTCACTCCCCTGACTCCAAACCTAGGAGAGCCTGCAGTTAGCATCTCAAAGGGGACCCATCAGACCCAACATTCCTGCCTTGGGAGCCATCTTGGTGAGGGGGAGGAATACCAGCTTTGGGGCCAGACGGACCTGGCTCCATCAGGTTCCAATCCCAGCAACCCTGCTTACTGGCTGCAGGACCTTGGGCAAATCACCTGTAATCTATAAAACAGGGAATTACAGCTCCCAGGAAGCTTGCTGTGAGGCTTAGAGAGGATGTGCGGTGCACAGAAGGGCTCTGTGACCAGCGGCCTCTTCATCCTGGCCATTTGCCCCACAGTGAACGCCTCACGGAAGCAAAACTACTACACGGGAGGCAGCCTGATCCCCCTTCTCCAACTCCCTGGGGGTGAGGGTCTGAGCGTGGAGTGGCTGGTTCCTGACATCCAGGGCAACAGGAGCACAGGGACAGTGCGACTCCCAGGTAAGGTCCACCTGCAGCCCCTGTGCTCCTAGCTCAACCACAAGAGTTTCCTACACTTGGGGAAGCTGCCTCAGATCTCCGTTACCATAGCAACACAGCTGCAAGGTAGGGAGTACAGTGCTGTCAAAAGTGCAGGGCTCCGGGCCTTCAGCACCTGTGAGCCCTCAGTCACATCACGCTGCAAGAGAGGCGGGCATGGGCCCCAGGGCTGAGCCACAGGCAAGGGCCCAGAGCCGAGCTAGCAACTCATTGTATCATTCTGACGAGCCCCGGGCACATTCATAAAGCAACCCTTCCACCTGGAACCCAGATCTGATCGACAGATCCCGTTACCCCGCTGCGGCCTCCATTGCCTCTTCCAGACAGAGAAGGCATGATTCTGCTGAAAGTTGGCCTCCAGGAGCCTGCAGCTGGGGACCCCGTGCCCGTCGTACGTGACCCGGATGGCCGTGCCCTGACACTGGAGTTCTGCCTGCTGCAGCTGGCCACGCGCCCCGGACGCTGGGGCATCCATGTGCACATAGCAGAGCCCACAGCCCTCCGGCCATCCCTGGCCACACTGGCCACCCTCTCCACACTTGGCCACCTGCCTAGGCCTGTGTGGGTCGGGGCCACAATCTCCCATGGGAGTTTTGTGGTCCCTGGCTACGTGACTGGCAGGGAGTTGCTTACAGCTGTGGCCGAGGTTTTCCCCCATGTGACGGTGGCACCAGGCTGGCCCGAGGAAGTGCTGAGCGGTGGCTACAGGGAACAGCTGCTCACAGATATGCTGGAGCTGTGCCAGGGCCTCTGGCAACCCGTGTCCTTCCAGCTTCAGGCTGGGCCGCTGGGCCAGAGCACGGCTGGAGTCGTGGCCAGGCTGTTGGCAGCCTCCCCCCGGGCCACTGTCACAGTGGAACACAGCCCTGGCTGGGGCAGCTATGCATCTGTGCGAGCAGTGCTGCTGGCAGCCAGGGCCGTGGAGAGGACCCGAGTCTACTACAGGCTACCCCAGAGTTCCTACCAAGACTTGCTGGCGGATGTTGGCAGAAAGTGACCACCCAGGGGTGCTGGGCTGGTGGAGCCCTGGGTCCAGGCTTCCCACGGGGGTGGCAGGAAGGAATAAATGCCTCTGCCTTCCTCAGTGCACTGCGTGTGTGTCCTCAGGGCAGGATGGAGTGGGAGTTGGGCGTGAGGTGGCCACTGAAGATGCCTAGAGAGTCTGGAGGCTGGGGGCCAGATCCTTCCGGTTGTCCAAGAGGAACTGCTCACAAGCCTTGAAGGTGGTGTAGAACTCAGAGGAGAGGCCAGTCACATTGGTGGTCACGTACCTGAGAAAGCCTGGGGTGGCCTGGTTATAGTAGGACACCTGCAGGATGGGAAGCCACACTCAGGAAGGCTGGGCGGTGGGAGGGGTGGGAGCTGAGTGGACATGAGGCGGGCGGGAGGCAGCCTTGTCACCTGCTAGGAAGGCAACAAATATCAGCCAGCACCTGGGGCCTTAGAAGACTGCGTGACTGGCGGGTGTGACCTCCTCCAGCTGGTCTCCCCCCACCCCGGGTGCTGACAACCCTGGCTTCCCTCTGTCACCACACACTACTGCCATCATGTGTCTCCCCTGTCAGCCGGGAGGCCCTGGAGGACTGGGGCTGGGTCTCCGGAGCCCAGCATGGAATCCCTTTTAAATGAAGGTGCTCTAGGGCCATCCGCAAGTTAGAATAAGCCCAAGGATTGCCCTGAGGAGCTCGTCAGTTTAGATGTGTTAAGTTAGCTAGCACTGTCCAAGTCCCTACCTGGGGGGAGTCTCATAGCCACTGTGAGCTGAGGAAGGGGCAATGGGCATCCCCAGCCCAGCCACTGTCAGCCTTCTCCCCTACGCTTCAGTTAACACTGACTGCCCTGCTGAGTTTTATGGGCCCTGAGAGCCATATAAAGCCTTCCTAGACAATAAGTAAATGAGGAGATAGAAGTTTAGATCAGAACCCAGGGCTTCTGCCCTCTGTGTCCAGTGCTTTTTCCAAGACCCTGCAGTGGCCTCGGACTTAGCACAGATTAGGTCTTAATGAAGGCTCATTTTCAGCCCCTGACACTCCTAGGCTCCCCTGAGCTGCAAGAGAGAGACTGCTGGCAGGCAGGGGAGCCTGGGTCTGGAACTGTCTGAGCTGGACAGTGCTGAGTTCGGGACACAAGTGTGGCTTTGGGGTGAATCTGGGTGGGAGGGGGAAAGGAGACACCCAGCCTCACCTTGGTCAACTGGTCCCCCTCGTGCCAGAAGCAGAAGCCTGAGCAGATGGTCTCCCCACGCCTGTACTCCGAGGTCTCGAGGTGCGTGGGCAGCGTAACTGACCTCATCGCGATGACATAGGGGTCCCTGGAATGGAGGAAGGGTGTGGAGGGGACACAGGAGAGGGTGAGGGCCTGGTTCCAGAGCCCTCCTCTGGCACTGACCCAGAGTCTGAGGCACACAGAACCTGGCTCTGGGCCAAGCTGGAGAGAGGAGATGCCTGTGGGTTAGCAGCTCTGAACTCACCAGGAGCCAGCGTGACTGCACTGTGGACTTTCTGGAAAAGACCCTCCATTGCAGACACTCAGGAAGCAGTGTTGCGCTTTGGGATTTTTGTGCTTCACCTTTTTGCCTGTCTCTAGCAGAAGTGATGCCGTCTCTCCAGCATCCCCACCATGGTACAGCTGACAGCCTCACCACCCTTCAGCCAACACGGGGCCTTCAGAGGCTGGAGGCCAAGGAGTTGGCCATGTGAGAACTGGCCTGTCTGTGGCCTGGGGCAAGGCGCCCTCACTACCCCAGGGACAGAGACCACCCCGCTTTAGAGCATGAGTGACTAGAGGGGCCATGCATCCCCATGTCCTCCATTCTACCCACAGTAAGACCACTGCGGCCAGTAGGAAGCAGAGGGCTGACTCTAGGCTGATGTCCCCTCCCTGGGGAGGAAGATGAGCCCTGCCCACCTCCCACCCCAGAAGGCAGGCACGCACCTGTTGTCACAAGGCTTCCGCCGAGAGGCCAGGATCACAAAATCCTGGGGCTTGGGGTCACCACCGAGGGCGGGGCTGATGATGTGGTAGATGGCATCATCCTCGTCCACCTGCTGCACTAGCTCCACGCTCCTGTACAAAACCCACGGGCGTCACACCAGCTCCTCGTGTGAGAGCAGGTCTGAGCCAGACCCTCCCGTGCTTCAGCTGCCCTGAGCAGATGCCTGGGGGATATTTCACCCCCAACACTGCTCAGCAGGGACCACAGGAGGGCAGAAAAGGCTGGCAAGATAAACACACACACAGGCACACAGACACATACACAAGCAAATGAACACACACCCCCGTGGGCACACATGGGCACAGATACATAGATAGACAGCCACCGATGCACACAAAAAACTATGGGTGTCTGTCTATGTCTGTGCAGATGCACATACCCTACACAGATGTGTGATGATTTAGTAGTTGTACTGAATATTTAGGGAGCGCCCACTGTGTACCAGACAGTGTTCTAAGAGCGTTATGGGTACTATCTCACTTAACCCCACATCAGCCCACGCAGTTGGTACTCTTAGTATCCCCATTTTATAGATGAGGGGGCTGAGACTCAGAGAAATAACTCACCTCCGGCCACAGAGCTCATAAGGAAGCAGGTGTGGGATGTGGTTGGGCTGTTGGGCTCCAGAGCTGTGCCCCTCAGGCCCGGGCACACTGCACACACGTGCCCAGGTAGACACACGTAGGCTTACACCAACACGCACACACACACAAGGACATCCACGCAGAGACACACACAACCACGTCCAGACCCGCCACCTTTTCCCTGCTCTCCCGCCCACCCTGGAAGCTGCCTCAGGAACAGGGCAGCTGTGGGCAGGGTGGAGGAAAGCTTCTAGGGCCTCCCTTCCCCTCAGGACACACCCCGCAGTACCATCAAGCATCAAGATCTGATCGGGCCTTCAAGGCCCACACCAGCCCACCTCCTCCAAGAAGGCTTCCTACCACATGCCCAACCCCTTCTCCCCAACATCCACCACCAAATCACCTCTCAGGCTTCCAGGATGGCATGGCCGGCAGGCCTGGGGCCAACCTAGACCAGGGCTTTTTAAAGCAACTCAGCCCTTTTTGCAAAGAAACCTTATGCAGAAAGGCTGTGTGTGAACAGCGACAAGCAGGCCTGCTTTGGTGAAGAGAGATGGGGAAAGGTAGGGGAAGGCCAATTTGTCAAATATCAACTCACCAAATGACCTGCTTCCTGAATTTCCAATACACAGATCCTCCTTATGGATACACTCAGGAATATAGGCTCCTCTTAATAAGCCATTGGAGAAATGATCAAAGAACCCCCAAAGGCAGGTGTTGGCATAACAGAAAATGACTTGAAAGGGATTTGAAAAAACACCAGTTTCAACTTTAACATCCCCATATTAAACACTGAAATGTTGGCTATTTTCCTAAGCAGAAACTTACATGGAGAGTCAACAAATTTGGGGAACACATGCATTTATAGGATTAACATTTATATTCAGTAACTCACTACATTAAAAAATAACATTCCTGTACATTCATGTACATATCCATACGAAGAACTGGCAAACTTGGTAAATTCAGCAAATTGGCCATTCTCTGAGTTACCCTGAGTCTGGGAGGGGTTCCCACCCACCCCCTCCACTTCCAACTACCACCCCAGGCAGTCCCTGAGCCCCCTCTGGGAAGGCAGAACTCCACAGAACACGCTTTGAAAATCACTGATCTATCCCTGGGTGCAAATCTACAACCCACACCTCAAGTACCCACTTTAAGAGGAGGGAAACCAAGGCCCAGAAAAGACATGACTTGCCATGGTCACAGTTAGTTAGGCCAGGAACAAGACTTAAACCCAGGCCCCCGACTCCAATTCCAGGCTCACTCTCTTCCCTGAGGGCTCAGACTACCCTTGACTCTGACGCTCACCTAACACATAACCAAGTGCCCCACCCCCATCCTCCCTGCTAAAGGCCGGCAGGGGCTGAGCACAGTGGGGGAACGGCTCAGGAGGAGACACCTGAGGGCCCACCTCCGCACCCCACCCCGCTGCCCTCACCGGTAGTGCTTGTCCCATTCGGGCCTCCGACGGAGGTCTGAGAGCAGCAGGAAGGCCTGGGCGGCGTCCACGTGCACCAGCATCTCCATGTGGAAGGAGAGGAACTTGTCCTCCTCTAGAGTGTACAGGCGGACCTGCATGGGCCAGAGGGCAGCCTCGTTCCCGCGCCTCCTCCTCAGCCTATGCTGGGGACCGGGGCTGGAAGCTCAGGGCTGCCACTGATTGCTGTGTGACTGTGAACAAGCGACTCAACCTCTCTGAGCCTCGGTCGCATTCCCATGAAAATGGGAGATTCAGCACAAGTGGATAGGAAGGTGTCTGAAGGAGCAGTGACTGCATGCATAAGCACAGGATGGAATGGTACTCACTATGAAATGGAACAAACTCAAACAAGCACTCAACACAAGTGAATGCCTTGTGCCAAGAGAAAGAAGTCAGATTGAAAGGTTATATACTGTATGACTCCCCATACTGGACATTCTCAAAATAGACAAAACTAAAGGGACAGGGCTTCCCTGGTGGCGCAGTGGTTGAGAGTCCGCCTGCCGATGCAGGGGACGCGGGTTTGTGCCCCGGTCCAGTAGGATACCACGTGCCAGGGAGCGGCTGGGCCCGTGAGCCATGGCCACTGAGCCTGCATGTCCGGAGCCTGTGGTCCGCAACAGGAGAGGCTGTAACAGTGAAAGGCCCGCGTACAGAAAAAAAAAAAAAAAAAAAAAACTAAAGGGGCAGAAAACTGATCCGTGGTTTCCTGGGGCTGGGGGTGGGAAGAGGCTTGACCACAATGGGGAATGAGAGAAACTGGGGGGATTATGGAAATGTTCTGTATCTTGATTATGGTAGTGATTCTGTAACTTTATGTGTTTTCCAAACTAGTAGAATTATACACTAAAAAGGGGAAATTTTACTACATGTAAATTATACCTCAATTTTTTTAATGTGGAAAAAAGTTTTTAAAAGAAGATAAAGAAGCAGGGGCCGACACAGCAACAGAATGAATCCTCAGAGCCAGGTGCCATCCAGCCCCCTAAGGTCACAGGCAAAAGTGGCAGAGCTCAAGTCCTCCCTCAGCCCGCGCTGGCCCCAGGCCCCCGTCCCAGCAGCGCCTCACTGTAGAAGGAGCAGAGACAGGGAGGACGCGGTGGGGGAGGATGAAATGGGGGCAAGAAGGTGGGTGGGCAGGAGAGGATCCAGAGTGGGGGACCCCCACTCCAGGCCCTGGGGGGCAGGTTTGCTTCTATAACTGGGCTGGTTTCATGACCTCATCCAGTTCCTTTTAGGGAATCTCCCTTTGGCTGGAGTGCTTTGAGAGGGTTTTTGTGTCTCACAGTCAGCCACCTCTGGTGGCTCCGAGGAGGAAGGAGAGCTGGGAGGGTGGGGTCAGCTACCTGGCTGATCTCTGAGGACAGCACCCAGTTGTCCCTGGCCACGAGCATCTTCAGGGAGGAGACGTTGTTGTAGCTCAGGTACACCTGGACAGAGCACACAGAGAAGCCTCAACTTCCGCCTTCCTCGAGGGCTCCGCGCCGGGCTGCGCTGGGGCGGGGAGAGGAAACTGGACGTGAAGGAAGGAGCCCTTGGCTTTGGGAAAGGAGGCCGGGGCTTGGCAGACTCCTCCTCCCCTTGGGGCCCCAGCTCCCTCCTGCCAAGCAAGGGGACACAGGAAAGCCCTTGGCTACCTGTGCCAGTCTTGTGGCAGCAGGTATCCTGTCCCCTCCGGGCCTACCTCCAAACCCGCTCACAAGAGGGGAGGATCAGGGATCCCAACAGGCCTGAGAACGGTCCGCTCAGAGCAGAAGGCCTTACCTGGTTGCTAGGGTCCCAGGGGACAGAGAGGGGCATTTCCGCCTGCTTACAGGACACGATGTACTTCCTGGGAGAGAGGGAAGACAACAACCTTGTTCCCTTGGGAGCCCATCTCTTTCCACAGACTTCACTGCTGGCTTACCGTGTGCCAGACCCTGTGCTCAGCCCAGCGGCGTGGGAGAGACTCCTGTCTGGCCAGGGAGACTGGATGGGCACACAGAAAACCACAGCTGAGGACATACACACTCAGAGGCGGGGACGGGCTGGGGGAAAGGTGCAGACCCCCAACACCCTTGCTGAGCGACTTCAGTCCGGCTAAAGCAACTTCACCCTTATGTCTCAGTGTCCTCAGCTGTAAAATGGGATCAGGGGTCACACCTGCCTCCTCTTGGGGTCATCAGAGGGAGAACAGTGCTTGGCATATGGTAAACCCTCCATACATGCACATTGTTCTTATTAACATCAGATGGTGAATCCTGGTGCCGTTCACAGCCCTTTCAAGTTTGTAAAGTGCTTTCACAGCAGTCATTCACACGTGGATTTGCTTCTTAAGCAATTGCATCTCCTCTCAGAGCCTTTCTTTCTTCATCTGCCCAACGGGCATCAGAGTCAATGGGAGCAACACAAGAAGTAAAATTGGTCACACCTGGCCAGGTTCAAATTCTCATTCTGCCCATCATTCCTGTCTGAGTGCCCGTGGCCACCTCATCCCTCTATCCTCGCCTGTACAAGGGGCCAGTAAGACCACTGTGTCATGAGGCCAAGACCAGAGGCTGCCTGGATGTAAAGGCCCAGCCCGGGGGAAGCACCGAAGAAACACAAGTTCCCAGGGCCAGGGAGCAGACAGGGAAGCCCTAGAGCCGTGTCCGTTCCCACCGCCCGGCCCCCACTTTCCTGTCCAGGCGGATCTTCTTCCTGGCACTGGCCTCTCGGTACCGCCGCTCGCCATCCTGAGGAGAGGAGCAGAGACAGACTGTGGTGCAGGAGGGACAAACAACTTGCCCCCGCCCCCATGACTGCCTGCCCCCTTCCCCAAAGGGCCCAAGGAGACCCTCCCTGCAGCCCTAAAGTGAAGTTCAGATCTCACTGGGGCAGCCTGCACAGGACAGTGCCCCATCACTGAGCTCCAGCCCCAGCTTCCCCTGAGGCTCCCTGAGTGACTTTGGGAACACCACCTGCCCTCACTGTACCTGCTTCCTCCTCCACAAAAGGGGATCCCCAAAGCGCACTTACAACGCTAAGAACCCACATTTATGGAGCACTTGCTATGGGCAGGCATGCTTCTGCAGTGTTTTCCATGCAAAACTGCATCTAAGCATTATGACCACCCTCTGAGGTTGGTACTAGTACTATCCCCAATTATTTCATTTCATTTCATTTCATTTTATTATTTTAATTGCCTGCACCGTGCGGCTTGCGGGATCTCAGTTCCCCCACCAGGGACTGAACCCGGGCCACAGCAGTGAAAGCCCAGAATCCTAACCACTAGGCCACGAGGGAACTCCCAGTACTATCCCCATTTTACAGAGGAGGAAACTGAGGCACGGAAAAGCTAAGTGGCTCAGCCAAGGTCACAGGGCTAAGGAGTGGGGACAGGAACAGAACCCAGATGGCCTGAACCCAGAGCCCACCCTCTGAACCACTACTTCTAACATCTCCCTACTAGTGAACATTAAGTGGCAAAGGCCTGAAAGGGCCTTGTGGACTGTCTACTGTCCCACCGCCTGCCAGGCTCCCTGCTCCTCCGGCCACCACCCACCTTGACTGCCCAACGCCCAGCTCTGGAGAGGGGGTCTTCACAGCCCATGCTCAGTCTTGTAAGGTGGGCGGGCTGGGTGGGTGACCTTCCTGGAGAGAAGGGGCCACCTCTCCAAGGTCACTCCCTGGCCCCCCAGAAGCAAGCCCGAGCCAGGCCCAAAGGAGGCACAAGGGAACATTGTTTAGAACCAGCCTTGAACCCAGGTCCCTGACTCTCATTCCTACGCTTTTTGCTCCCGTCACCATGGTCAGAGCAGTCGCCACTTACTCAGCCAGGAGCAAGGTCAGTATCTCCCCAACAGCCCTGCGAGGCAGGAACTGCAGATACCCCCTCTTTACAGATGGGGAGTGAAAGCTCGCAGAGGGCACCCACTAGAATGTGGCCAAGGTGGGGTTCCAACCCACCTCTGACCCCAAAGCCAGTGCTCTTACAGCTCTGCAGGCTCGTGAATGCCTGTTAACACCCAGCACGTGGTCTGAGTTCTTCCAGGAAGCACAGGGTGCCTTCCTTGCACAAGGGGCATCCCCGGGGGTGGGTTATACCAGGGCACTTGGGGCTGGCTATGCCCCAGCAGAAGGACAGAGCTGGGTCCACTCCCCAGTCCTATCACCCTGGGCAGAGAGGGAGGGGGGCTGGTAGTGGGGCACTCACCCCAGGCTGGGGCCGAATCCAGGGCAGCATCTGAGGCTGGTTATCTGCATCCAGGACCACAAAGGTCATGAAGGCGCTGTTGATGTGCCGCCGCTGGGTCTCGGCCTCCTGGCGGTAGGCCTCCACACACACGCCCACCTCCATGCTGAGGGGAAAGGAGGGCTGGTCTCAGCTGGACAGACCTTCCCGAGGCCACCCCCTCCCCAACACGCACGCACACATGCACAGATGCACACACGTACTCCTGCAGTTCCTCCCACAGCCCAGATCAGAGTCCGATGGGCAGGAAACCCAGAACTGTTCCCTTTCAGCAATGTTTACAGAGTGCCCACTGCACCCCTGGCCCCATGCTTGTCACTGGGGTCACAGAAATGAATAAACCGGTCCAGTCCAGGTCCTCATGGGCTAACAGATAGGGGATGGGGCGACAAACGTCTATATAAAATACGTCACGTAAGCTGCAAAGGGTGATGGAAAGAAATAAGAAAGGAGGAGGGGCAGAGCCTAATCTGAGAAAATGTTCACGGTACACCTCTTCACCAGCACTCTAATAGCCGTAGCCATGCCCTTGACAGCTCAGTCGCTGCTGTTTCTGTATCTCCGACTGTCTTTATGAATTATAAAATAGCAGCCACCTCCATTCCCCCTCTCTTAGGAAGGTCTATGATCCCAGAATGTGGACATTATGCAGATGGGGAAATCAAGACCTAGAACAGGGCACTCACTTGCCCAAGGTCACACAACAGTCAGGAAGAGAACCCGCACTAGAAACCAGGCCTCACAGCTCCTAGTTCAGGGCTTTCCCCCTGCATGGCAGTAGAATGTGTGATAGTCAGACTGTGAATAGTAAAATAATAATAATAATTTTAAAAATAATAATAAGCAGCAGGAATGGCTGACCTTCACTGAACGTTTCCTCTGGCATTCTACTAGTAACCCCTCACTGAATCCTCACAACCATGAGGTAGTTGTGGTGAGCCCCATTTTACAAGTGAAAGAACTGAGACTCAGAGGGGTTAAGTAACTTGCCCAAAGTCACACAGCCGATAAGCCATGAACCAAATTTGAACCCAGGCAGCCTGGCTCCAGATCCCTCACTTTTAACAACTACGTTATCATTGAAAATGACCAAATCTTTGAAATCACCAAAAAGCTTTCATGGGGGTATCAGAATTCATTCCAAAGGTAAGGGCTCTGGGAACTAACTGCTGTTTTAGGAAAAGGGTAGGAAAGGGTTTGATAAACAAGGGAACACTGGCAAGAGGTGGCCCTGTGACCTGAGAATCCATAGTGTGGCAGGACCAGAGACAGGAGCCGGGGAGAGAGACAGAGACACACCAAGCACGTGGTGTGACCTGTGACGGCAGCAGGCACAGGGCTTGGGAGCCCAGAGAAGAAACATCAGAGCTGAATCTTGGTGATGGTAAAGGGACCCAGCAGCCAGGCAGAGTTCAGATCTCATAGACCTCGTCTACAGGGGAAACGGTTTCTGCAGTTTTGCAGTAAGGTCCCTTCTTAGGTCAGGAAGAGCCCTCAACCCCAAGAGGCCCCATCTCACCCATCCCAGCCCCATACCTGTGCTTGAAAGCGTTGTTCACGATGGCCTTCAGCACCAGGCGGTCCCCAACCTGGGATGGGCCCCGGAAGTGGAACATCTCAATGGCCTTCAGCATAGGGTGGGCACGGCACAGCCGGCTGGAAGAGGCGGGGGTCAGGAGGACAGGACAAATGCCTCCAGTGCTTCAGCCACTGGCTTGGGCCAGCCTTTGCCTGCTGCCCCCATCCCCAGACCCAGCCCAGAACCACATGTACCACCCTCTGGCCCACCCACTCCCACCCAACCCAGTGACAGCTCTGCCCAGAGGAAGAGAACTAAAGTCCAATATCACAGCTTAGAATACTGAGGTCTATGTGCGTAGCTGGAAAAAAGCTGAATTTGAGGTGACAAAGGAAAGGGCAGTAAATCTTTTCCTTCTAACTTTTATACCCTAGCACCTGCTGTTCCTACTATCTGGAAGCCCTCCCCTTACCCAAAGCTACTCATCATTCAAGGCCCAGATGAAGTACTCCTCCTCCAGAAAGCCTTCCCTGACTATCCACACTCTGACCCTCCTCTGAGATCTTATTACTCTCATAGCCTGGGCTGCCCAAAATAGCATTGTTTATGTCCTGTGTCCACAGGTTAAACACAGAGGAGGGGCCATTGGAGCTGGTCTCTAAAGGGTGAGGAAGAATTTGCCTGGCTGAGGAGAACGTGGGTTAGGGAGGGCACTCATGGCAGAGGGAACAGCAAGGACAAAGTCATGGAGGTATGAGAGTGTCGGTGAATGTCAGTTATCATAACTATTAAAAAAAGCCCCGATACTTGGAGCAGATCAAGACCCGGACAGGCACAGAGGTTATAGGAAAAGCAAGTAATTATTTCCACCTCTAGGGAGACGGGAACAGTGAAAGAGGCTTCATGGAGGAGATGGGCAGTATTTTAGCGACAAAGAATACTGGAGTTGGCATGGTGGGAAGTCAGCCAGGAGTGAAGGCAGGGGATGGGAGCACGGAGGATTGGAAGGGGAAAAGCAAATGGCTTGATGTGCAAGAAGTGTTAAGATCCAGGAAGCAAGCGAGCAGGGCCAGGGCAAGGGGAGGCCCTGGTGTCAGCCGGGGGGCTTGGCATTTCCCATGCCATGATGGGAACCACGGAAGGAATGGTGAGCTCACAGAAAATCATTCCTCTCTGGTTCTCTGGGTCTGAAGGCCCCAGGTTACCCTGAAAGACAGCCAAGCTTCTGAAGCCTTGAATGCCAGTACCAAGCTGGGGTTTCTCCCACAGAGGGAGCTGGACGAGGGAAGGAGGAAGAGAAAGGAGGGGAGGCACAGGCAGGGCACTGCCCTCACCTGGCTGCAATGGTGGCCACGTTCTCCATCCAGGCCATGATCTGGCCCCCGAAAGTATGGCCCTGGTGATTGGCATGTGGGGGCAGGACCAGCTCCACACTCTCCACTCGGGTCTTCTCGGCTGGCACCATGCGGCTACAGTCTCTGCTCTCCAGATCTGACCAGAGAGGTGCAGAGGGAGGGAGGCGGGGAGGTGAGAAAATTTCCAAAGACAGACCCTCCCCATGGGCAGCCCAGGACCCCCATGCCCACCAGTCCACCCCACACAGATTCTTTTATTTATTCAGCACCAGGGAGGTGCCGTGCATCTCCCATCTCCCGGGGTGAGAGAGCTCATCAGGGAAGGCCTGTGAAAGAGGTAGCCTTTCACCCGGATTGCAGGCTGCTTAGAGATGCCACAGGCAGGGATGAGGGGAGGTTGAAGGCCTGAGCCAAGTTCTGGAGACCAGACAGGCAGGACAGTCCCAGGGAGCAACGAGGCCTTGGCTTAGCTGGAGCCGAGGGCAAGTAAAGGAACAGCACCAGATGAGGCTGAGTGGTCAGCCAAGGGCCCGGATGCCAGGCTCAGGCATTTGGACTGACGCTTGGGTAGAAGGGCTGTCAAGACAGGAGGGATCTACAGGGGCTGCTGTGGGATGGATGGTTCCCGTGGGCCTTGACAACTGTAGGAAGAGCTGGGCCTGCCCAGCCACGGCCTCCAGGCCCAGCATAAATAACAGCACACGGAATTCAGAGCACAGCTCACTGCTTTCACTGGTGTTGGCTACTTCTGCCTGCTCTCTCTCCACTCTGGGCAGCTGAACTACCCTTGGTTGGTCCTAATATTGCCTCCTTTAGGTTTCAAGGATGACTCTGCATTCTAGTGTTCTGGACATCAGTGAACAAATCCAAGGTCACCCCTCTGGGCCTTTGCCCAGCCTGTGCCCTCTGTCAGAAAACCCTGCCTCACCTCTCCACCTGTCAAAATCCTCCCAGTCCAAAGTGGACCTCTGTGTGCTGGTACAGGACACTCTCCAGGATATGCTTTTAAGGGGAAAGGAGCAAGATACAGAACAGTATGTACTGTATGTTTACTTTTGGGTAAAAAGAGAGGGCAAACTGGTAGGTAGTATGCTTAAATATGCAGAGAATACTTCTGGAAAGATGCCCCCAAACGACGAATAGTAGCTGCCTCTGGAGGGAGCCTTGGTTCTGGGGTAGAAGAGAGTCTTGCTTTTTACTCTATCTCTATCTACCTACCTACCTAGCTACCTATCTATTTGTTTTTTGAAAAGTCCTAGGGTTTCAAGGCCAAGCTCAACACTACCTTCCCAAATACCTTGACTCCTTGAGACCCAAATGCATTTAGCGGATTAAAAGGGTTTTCTGTATGTCCCAGCTCCATGTTCATGGCTCCTGGGAGCTGGGCGAGATGTCCAAATGCTCCCTTTTCCCCGAAGGAACCTTGAGGCCATCCAGGCCTGAGGCCACCCGTGGGTGGACATCCCAAGGAGACTCTCTTCCTCCCTCTGCTCAGTAAGGGTCCAGGACAGAAGGGGCCATGCAGGACATGGGCTACCCTCCCCATGCACGGCGCTCACCATCCTGAATGACGCAGTTGGCCAGGAGGTCCTTGATGGTGTCTGTGTAGACCATCCGCATGCGCCGGCGCTCGGCTGCCACGCTGTGCTCTGTCTTCTCCTCCTCGGTCCGCAGCGTGATCTGCTTCAGCTTCACCTGTGGCAGGGGGTGAGGTGGGGGTGCTCAGGACAAGTTTCCTGAAATAGCATGAGAGCCTGTCCCCCAAACGGCCATCTCACGCCTGGGGCTGCTGGATGGTTACAAGTCTTGTCCCCTCTTTGTCCCCATCTTCCATCTCCCTGTTGACTGATACATCACTTTCATCCTCCAGTGTCCCCGTCCCCATTCCTGGGCAAAGGCACTGTGGATGGGGGGTGTTGATGCAGGACATGGGAGGCAATGGAGAGAAATGGAGGATCCTGGGGTGCGAGGTGCACAGGGAGAGGTGGGGAAAAGCAGAGCGGGGAGGCGCCTGGGGTTCAACCACAGCACGGGGTGGGCCTTCTTCTGGGGATTCCCTGCTGTGCCCCCACCTCTATTCCTCCACCAACCCCCAGAATCACCACGTAGACAGGCACCCAGGTGGTCCGGCAGCATCGGGTGGTCAGGTGTAGCCACCTACCTTGGAGATCTCCCGGTGGGCCACAAAGGTGGCCAAGGCCTTGCACACGCTCCACTGCTTGTCAGAGCACAGGTCCTCGGAGGCCACCTGGATGCCCACCTGGAGAGGAAGAGCAAGGTGGACGACTGAGGAGGGAGCAAACAGAGCTCACCAACCCGAGGCCCCGCAGGTGGAGACAGCAAGTCCCACCCCAGGCCTGGCCTCTGGTGCTTCTGTATCACCTACCAAGTCCAGGGGGCTAGAGACCTGGGGTAGGTTCTGATTCTGCCCCTGGCTCCCTGGGACACCTTGGGCAAGTCACTTCCTTTCTCTGGGCCTCAGTTTCCTCATCTGTAAAATGGGAACGATGAGGCCCTCTTCCAGAGCTCTTAGAGCCCCATGCATCCCCAAAGAGTCCTCCCATTAAACCTTCAACAACCCTGCCGCATAAGAATCATGTTCCCATTCTATAATGTGCAGACAGAGGCTGTGGGAGGTAAGCTAGTGGACGGAAGTCCAGCACCCTCCTCCACACCACTGCCTTCAGGGTCAGGCACAGCAGCTATCTTCCCTGTATTCCTGAGACCACCTGGCTGCTGAAGAGAGGGTCTGAGACTAGGTATGAAGACCCAGGAGGCTGGAAGTCAAGGCTCACATTGGAATCTACATGGCTTGGTGACCTGGGGCAATTCCCTTCCCCTCCCTAGCCTCAGCTTTCCCTTCTGTATTGTGGATATTGGACATTGCCCTAGGATCCCCCCAACCCTGCCAGCTGTTTCAGAGCTCTGCTGCCTCAATCGGGGCACTGTGAGTGTGAGTGTGAGTGTGAGTGTGAGTGTGCCCGAGCTGGCGGCTGAGAATGAAGAGGAGGTAGAAACCCACCCACCCACCTGCTCACCTCCATACTGGAGTTGAAGGCCCGGTTCACCTTGGCCTTGATATTCACCACTTGTCCAACACTGAGGAGAGAAAAGCAGGAGGTAAGCCTTCCAAGAGGGGACAGAGGGAGAGGACAGGTGTCTCTGCTGAGAGGAACTGGCAGGAGAACCTCACGGCATACGGAGCATATTCACATCTACCATGTCACTGAGTCCTCAAAGCAAGCCGGCAAGACAGTGTTAGCACCTCATTCTACAGGTGGGGAAGCTGGGGCAAGAGAAGTGGCATGATGTCATTCATCTCCCCCTTTCCCCCGCTTCCCCTTGTCCAATGAATGCTCAAACTTCTCTTTGCTCTCAGCTCAACAGTCCTTCCTAAGGAAAGCTCTCCCTGCCCTCCCAGAGCCCCATAAGGTTCACCCTCCTAACACTTCTTCCAACAGATGGACCTCTGTCTCCCGCACAGTCCTTAAGCTCTGCTGGGGCAAGGATCATGTCTGTTTTGCTTACCACTGAATCTTCAAGTCCTTGCACATGGCACAAGGTAAGCTATGAATAGTGGCCTATTGAATTAATGAATTCCACAATTATTGAATGCCTACTAAGCACAAGATAACTATAAACACAGGGTAGGAAGGGAAAGAATACCTACTATGTGCCAGGTACTTTGCACGACCTCATTTGAACCTCAGAACAAGTTTGGCAGATAGGTTTGGGGGGAACTGAGTATCAGAGAGGGTAAGCCATTTGCCTAAGGTCACCCAGCTAAAGATGGACAGAGCCAGGATTCTAGACTCATTCTACTGAGCACCCTAGTCCTGCTCTTTCCAGCTGCAATTGTCCCGCTGGAATGACTCCCAGGTCCAGATGAACATCAGAATCCCTGAGCGAGCCACTTTGCTGCCCTGTGCTGACGGTTTTTTAAATTATTTATTTATTTATTTATTTTTGGCTGCGTTGGGTCTTCATTGCAGCGAGCAGGCTTCCTCTAGTTGCGTCCAGCGGGGATACTACTCTTCGTTGCGGTGCATGGGCTTCTCCTTGTGGTGGCTTCTCTTTGTTGTGGAGCACGGGCTCTAGGCACGTGGGCTTCGGTTGTTGTGGCGCACGGGCTTAGTTGCTCCGTGGCATGTGGGATCTTCCTGGACCAGGGCTCAAACCCGTGTCCCCTGCATTGGCAGGCAGACTCTTAACCACTGCACCACCAGAGAAGTCCTGACTTGTTCATTTCTGTTATTATTTTTTTTTTAGTAGTTCTAATAGTCAGGTAGGGGACTATCATTTTTAGGAGATGCATGCTGACATATGGAGGGATGAAGTGTCATGATGTCTGCAACTTACTTTCAAATAGTTCACACAACAGTGATACTGTGGATTCCATTCCAGACCATAGCAGTAAAGCAAATATCGCAATAAAGCGAGTCACACAATTTTTTTGGTTTCCTGGTGCATATAAAAGATATGTTTACACTATACTGTAGTGTATTAAGTATGCAATTGCAATATGTCTAAAAAGCAATATACATACCTTAATTAAAAAATACCTTCTTGGGACTTCCCTGGTAGCACAGTGGTTAAGAATCCGCCTGCCAATTCAGGGGACACAGGTTCGAGCCCTGTTCTGGGAAGATCCCACATGCCATGTAGCAACTAAGCCCGTGCATCACAACTACTGAGCCTGTGCCCTAGAGCCCGTGAGCCACAACTACTGAGCCCACGTGCCACAACTACTGAACCCCGTGTGCCTAGAGCCCGTGAGCTGCAACAAGAGAAGCCACCGCAATGAGAAGCCCGCGTGCAGCAATGAAGCCCCAATGCAGCCAAAAATAAATAATAAATAAATAAACTTATTTAAAAAAAAAAAACTTTCTTGCTAAAAAATGCTAACCATCATCTGAACCTTCAGCCAGTTGTAATTTTTTGCAACAGTAACATCAAAGATCACTGATCACAGATCACCATAAAAAATATAATAATAATGGAAAAGTCTGAAATATTGCAAAAATTACCAAAATGTGACACAGAGACACTAAATGAGCCAATGTTATTGGAAAAATGAGGTCAATAGATTTGCTTGATGCAGGATTGCCACAGACCTACAATTTGTAAAAAAATGCAATATCTGCAAAGTGCAATAAAATGAGGTATGCTTGTATTTATCCACATACAGATAAAGCAAATTTAGCAAAGTGTTCATTATTGACTCTCAGTAGGGATGATCACAGCACTATTCAACTTTCTATAATTTTGAAAGTTTTCATAATAAAAAAGTAGAAAAAAAAAAACTTCCCTCATCCCCCAAGTAAAAATAAGTCTATTTATTGCAGTGCTAAAAAAAAAAGAGAAAGAAGTTTCTGACCCTTCCCCTTCCTCCTCCTCCCCTCCCCCTCTCTAGCCCCACCCCCACCCCGCCCCAAGCCATGCAGTAACCCATTTGGATTCCCAAGCTTCTCTTCCTTCCTGACTGTCCTCCATCTCATAGCTCAGGCCAAAACTGGCTCCATCCACAGGGTCAGTGCCCAGCCTCCTTGGGGCTCCCTTCAAGCCACTAATTTCCCAACACCCCTCCAGAGGCAGCTCCAACAAACAAATGTGACCCCTGTTCAAGCCCTTCCCCAAGACCAATTTACTAGCAGGGGACAGAGGAACATGTTAAATGACACCACAGTGATGCTAACAGCAAAACCCAGATGATGAAGAACTCTAGAGAACAAATAACCAGGTTTCTTCAACAAATAAACTTTGGGCTTCCCTGGTGGCGCAGTGGTTAAGAATCCGCCTGCCAGTGCAGGGGACATGGGTTTGAGCCCTGGTCCGGGAAGATCCCACATGCCACGGAGCAACTAAGCCCATGGGCCACAACTACTGAGCCTGTGCTTTAGAGCCCGTGAACCACAACTACTGAAGCCCACACACCTAGAGCCTGTGCTCAGCAACAAAGAGAAGCCAGCACAATGAGAAGCCCGCACTCCGCAACAAAGAGTAGCCCCCACTCGCCGCAACTAGAGAAAGCCCACGCACAGCAACGAAGAGCCAACACAGCCAAAAATAAATAAATAAATATATTTATTTAAAAAAACAAACCAACAAACTTCAAGAGAAGACACATAGAGA
The DNA here is from genome assembly GCF_025265405.1 of Mesoplodon densirostris. NCBI lineage: Eukaryota > Metazoa > Chordata > Mammalia > Artiodactyla > Ziphiidae > Mesoplodon > Mesoplodon densirostris. Next base: position 47,231,216 of record NC_082662.1, on the reverse strand, counting down.
GGGAGAGGGAGTGGGGAGGAGAGGGTGCTGCGGGAAGATGTAGGACCTACGGGTCAAAAAAAGACTTAAGAGGGAAGTCCCTGGTGGTCCAGTGGTTAGGACTCGGCACTTTCACTGCCGGGGCCTGGGTTCGATCCTTGGTCGGGGAACTAAGATCCTGCAAGGCATGGCCCAAAAAAAAAAAGATTTAAGAGACCTAGCAACCAATTGCAACCTGATTTGCATCCTGACTTGAGCAACAAAAATAACTGTAAAGCAAAACAAAAAAAAAAAACAAATTCATGAGACATTGTGGGCAACTGAATGCTGACTGGATATTTGACGTTAGTGAGAAATTGTTCATTTTCTTTAGGTGTGATAGTGGTATTGAAATTATGTTTTAAAAAGTTCTTATCCATTAGAGATACATTTTGAGATATTTTAATATTTTTTTAGAATTTTAATTTAATTTAATTAATTTATTTGTTATTTTTTGGTTATGTTGGGTCTTCGTTGTGGCGTGTGGGCTTTCTCTAGTTGCGGTGAACAGGGGTTACTCTTGGTTGTGGCGCGCAGGCTTCTCATTGCAGTGGCTCCTCTTGTTGCAGAGCGCAGGCTCTAGGCGTGCAGGCTTCAGTAGTTGTGGCATGCAGGCTCAGTAGTTGTGGCACACAGGTTCTAGAGCGCAGGCTCAGTAGTTGTGGCGCACGGGCTTAGTTGCTCCGCGGCATGTGAGATTTTCCCAGACCAGGGCTCAAACCCGTGTCCCCTGCATTGGCAGGCAGATTCTTAACCACTGCGCCACAAGGGAAGTCCTTTAAGGTATTTTTAAATGGCAAAAGCAAAAACAAACAAAAAAACCTTCCCCAGCTTTCCTCAGGTATGGCCAGGCCTTTCCTGGACACCAATCATGCTCCAGGCCCCTCCCCAGCTTACCCTCCTTCCCAGGATCCTCTCCAGCATTTCCTCCCACCCACACCCTCCTCTGCCCAGACTCACCTCCACTCCACTGGGTCCCTCCGCGTGTCCATCCATCATGTACACACTCCACCCCAGCCTTCTCTATCCCTTGCTCCTCCAAGTGCCAGATCCCGTGTTGGCAACAGAGACCCAGAGCTGGCCCAATCACGGCTCCACTGGCCTACAAATTGTCACTACACACAGTACTGGAGCCAGCTCAAACACCTCCTCCAGGAAGCCACCTTTGACTACCCCCTGTGCCACTCACTATACCCACCCCCACACATATAGGCAATGAGGCCTGTTTGTTAAGAACAAGGGCTCTGGGGCCAGACTGCCTGGCTCGTAGTATGTCCTGGGTTCTCCACCAGCTGTATGACTTTAAGCAAGTTACTTCACTTCCCTGTGCCTCCGTTTTCTCACCTGTAAAATGAGGGTACTGATAGCCACGACCTCATAGGGTTGTTCTGAGGACTTAATTAAAAAGACATTACAAATAATGCATCAATATTGGCTCATTGTGACAGAGGTACCATACGAATGTAAGATGTTAATAATAGGGAATCTCGGTGTGGGGTATATGGGAACTCTGTACTATCTACAGTGTTTTTGTAAATCAGAAACTATTCTAAAATAAAAGATATTTAGAAAAAGTATTACAAAGCACCCGTACGCAGAGATCACTGTTAGCCTGGAATTCACTGCTTTGAATTGAAATTATGTTTCTATATCTGCCTCCCTGCAGTCTGGGAGCTCCTGGGGCACAGGGACTATGTTCCAGTTGACTTCGTGGACCCCAAACCCAGCATGGGCCCTGGTCCACAAGCAGTGATGAATGACTAAATAAGTGAATACAGGGACTAGCCAAACTTTTTCCTTAACCACAACTCGTGGGGCACCAGGAAGTCCTGAATAAGTCCTTGGCACTTGATGTCCTAGGCACTGATAGTTTAAGAGCAGACCTGGAGGCCAAAGCACTGTATGCAGCTCTGCAGCCTGTCCTGGGCAGAGGGCTCAGCATGCTCCTTGGGTCCCAGCAAAGCTGTGCAGAGACAAAGCTCAGCACAGTGTAATGAAGAGTCTTCTAACCAGTACAGACAGTTAAAAAAAAAAAAAAAAAAAACCGAAAACCCAAAAACCCAGGAGGTAATAAGTTCCTCATCCCTGGGGGTACATGAGCAGAGGCTGAATGGTCCAAACTTCTGGGTCAGGCTCTGCCAAGGCACCTTATCTAGGGACTTCCCTACAGTCTGATGACCAATGACCCACAGAGAATGTCCAAGCTCAAAAAAGGCATTCACTGATTCAGTCTAACCCCTTCCATTTTGAAGATAAGAAAGCTGAGGACCAGAGAAAGAGACTGCCTTCCCCAAAGTCACACAGCACCCCATGATACGGCCTCAGCAGCACCCAACTCCAAGCCTGGCTGAGGGAGCTGCCAGCCACAGGGCAGCTTCTAGCCCACCGCTGTCCCAGAGACCTTGCAGACGGGTCACTGCTCACCAAAGGCTGCCCCCTCTCCATCTGCAGAGGCCCTCCGTCAGCTGAGGCAGGTTCCAGGCAGCACACAGGCTGAGCAGGCAGTCGACGGGGGAAGGGCTCTGGGCTCGTGGTGGGGAGACCAGAAGGAAGGGCAGGAGGGGCCACTTACCTAATGGTGTGCTCAAAATAGATGTCGTCCATGGAGGCTGTGATGCAGGGGCAGCCAGCATGCCTCTCCGCTGGCGTCAGGAGAAGAAAGCACGCGTTAGCAGCCTCCCCATGACCCAGGCCTCTGATCCAACGTCAGACCGCCTAGCTAAGGCCTGCCTCCTCGCCCGTGCTCCCACCCTTCTTTACTTTCCTCACCGTGATGACGACACCCTGACCCTGTCTTACATATCTGGGTTTCGTCTGTCTAGTGCCTCTCCCTCCTGCTAGACCGCATGTCACTTGAGGACAAGGATTTTTGCCTGTCTTGTTCACTGCTGTGCCCCGGTCCTGGAGCAGCGCCTGGCACGCAGGAGATACTCAATAAGCAGCTGTCAAGCAGCTGTCGAATGAATGAATGATCACGCCATGCTATTCTACTTCCTGACCTCCTAGAGTGCCCGTACCCCTGTCCAGTCAACCTCACCCACCTTTGTCTCCTTGCCTGAGTCATTCTTTCTCTGAGGACTGTGCTCCCAGGCCTGAGTCCTTCTAGAATCCCTTCTCTGCCCCCAGGGCTGGGTCAGAGCCTCTGGTCTGTTCTCCCAGAGCCCTGTTTCCACCTCCCTTTCCCAGCTCGCATCAGGCAGTGCTGGGGGGCAGTCAGTCTCCTGTCTGGCCCCCCCATCAGACTGTGAACTCCCTGTGGGCTGGAGAATACTGGGGCACCAAAGGCAACGAAAGGAGCTCAGTCCAGCTCCACTCAACTCTACTCAGTGCCACAGGCTTTGCTCACAGCCAGTCTCGGAGCAGCCACATTGAAGGCCGCGCTGTGTCAGAGCAGGGACCTTAGGTTATAGTACTCAGACCTCTGGGGGCCTCCGGGCAAGAGGCTGGGCCCGAGCAGAGCATGGAGAACTTGAAGAGGGCATCGCAGGCAGGTGGAGCAGCCTGAGCAAAGGCTGGGATAAGGGAGGAGGGTGGCTCTCGGGGACGGCAACCATCTCTGAAAACTGGGGCCTCTCCTCTGGGTGTGTGGTGCCGGGGCTGGGAGGGCAGCTGTGCCGGGCGCGGCCTCACCGGACAGGCAGGCGGTGGTGTCAATCCACTTGAGCAGCTGCCCGACGCTCAGCTCGCCGCGCTGGTTGGTGTGGCAGGGCAGCACCAGCTGGCTCATCTGCACCTCCGTGGGGTTCCGGTAGCCCTCGTCCTCTGCCATGTTGCTGTCCTCCGTGCGTGAGGCCGACTTCCGGGATGCACGGTTGGAGAACACAGAGGCCAGGCCCTGGGGAACAGACGAGGCAGTCAGCTCACAGCAGGGTCTCCCAGATCTGCCAGTCCCTGAGACCCCAGGGCCACCCACCATAAGACCCCAACTCCAAGAGTGGCCACAACCTTCCAGCCCAGGGTCTCAGACCCCCAGGGGCTCTCTGGATGCCTTTATGCCCAGCTTCCTTTTGGCCAACAATTCCGTGTTAACATAACCTTGGACCCGAAGGAGAGGGCTGGGAGAGAGGGATGCAGCAGAGAATTAATTCAGCTGATGGGCCAGCTTATTCAAGTTTTGCCTCAGATTCTCCTTCATTCTGGAAGGATTCTCCCTCACTCTTCAGGGAGGCCTAGTGAGCCCTACAGCAGTCAAGCCTGGGGATTTGCTCCTATTTCATCCTATAAGAGCCCCTTCCTTGGGCCTCTCATTCTTCAGATGACATCAGTAGCAGCATCTCTGCTGGGTGCTCATCCGTCATCAGCTCTACTGACTGGGAGGGCTCTGGGCGGTCACAGACCAGCTGGCTGATCCAGACCAGGGCTGGAACAGCTGCCAGCTGGAGAACCAGCAGAGAAAGTCCTCAAACTCATGAGTTAGAGGAGGAGTTTCTGCCCAGGGCCCAGCTTGTCTCACTGGCCAGGCAGCAGAGGTGGGGCGTGCCTAAGCAGTGCCCTGATGAGGTGGGATGAGGAAGGGGAGCCAAACTGCCATCCTTTCTCTCATGACACTGTGAACAGAGGTGGGGACACCTGCCTGCATGAAAAAAATGACAGGAGGGACAGGCATAGGGGTTCCAATTTTCATGGCCAATGCCAATTGTGGTGATGATAAGTCACTGCTAACATTTATAAAGTGCTTATTAAGTATCAGATACTCATCTAAGCACTTTACAAGTACTAATTCAAACTTTATCCATACAACAAACCTCTGAAAGAGGTACATTATTATCCTCATTTCAAAGATGAGGAAACTGGGACTTCCCTGGCGGTCCAGTGGTTAAGACTTCACCTTCCAATGCAGGGGGTGTGGGTTCAATCCCTGGTCGGGGTGCAGCGGGGGAGCCTCATGGCCAAAAAACCAAAACATAAAACAGAAGCAATATTGTAACAAATTCAATAATTTAAAAAAAATAGATGAGGAAACTGAAGCCCAAGTAAGTGCCAAGCCCAGCTGTGACCCACAGAGTCTGAGGTCCTACCCATCACACTACACTGCCTGCAGGACCTCCTGGGGCCCGAGATGAGGTATCTAGGGCCCTGGATGCGGATTCAGCAGCAAAGAGTGCTATGACCTGATGTTGACCCTGCCACTGCTGCAGGATGGGGGCAGTGACGGCTCGGGGCAAGGATGGGTCTCATTCTGGGAGTCTATACCCTTTGGATAACTCCCTTCACAAGGATCCCGTAGTTAATTCAGTAAATTCAAAACACACAGAGTTAACTTGTTCAGGTCACTGACCCCCTAAGAGGCAGAACTGGGATTTGAACCAAGCCAGTCTGACCCAGAACAGCCTGTGGGTTCCCAGAGAGGCAGCTCATTCCCAAGAGTCCCTGGGTACCAGGCTCAGTGCTAGGGACCAAAAGGAGAGAGAGGAGGGCAGCTGCGCCAGGAGCTTGCAGCCTGGGTGGGGGCCTGTGGGTGCCAGGCTGCCAGGCTGTTGCAGGCAGCTCCCAGGCCACTGCAGTCCAAGCATCAGGACCCATCACCATGGTAACCACTGCCAAGGCATTTCCGGCCGGGTGTGCATTGGGGGCCTGCTTGGATGTGGATGCGGGTGGCTGGCTTTCTGGGTGTGGGAGACGGTAGAGGAAGGAGGCAGGCAGACTCGGTTCACCCACACTTTTCCCAACCCCTCCCATGGCTAGAGGTTCTGGGCAGAACATTCCAGAAAGAAGCCCTGGAGAAAGCTAGGGCAATGGGGGAGGCAAAATGCAGAGGGTAAGGGGGCAGAAGAAAAGCAGAGCATGTGGAGTTTCTGGGCGGTTCTCTATGTGCACACAGGGAAGCCCCCCCCCCAGCACAATGTCCCTGCTTTATAAGCCTATTCTCATCTACTGCTTCACTGGATCCTCATGAGGCAGGCAGAGGATGAAAACCATTTACCCCATTTTACAGATGAGGAAAGTGAGGATGGAAAAAGCCCTAGACCAGCAGTCAGGACATATGAATTCCAATCCTCTCTGCTTCCCACCTAGCCAATACCCACTCCTACCAGCCTCCTATTTCCTGTTATGCAAAACAGAAGTCCCATCCATTGGAGTCTTCATGCCTGGAGGCAGGATCTTTACCTTACCCATTTGTTCATTCATTCATTCACTCATTCATTCACCAAGCACCTCCTCTGTATTGGACCCTCCCCCAAACACTGAGCATATAAGAGAACTTGGGCCAATCCTTTGCGAAGCTCCTACTCTAGTGCTCATGCTTAGAAGTACCTGGCACAGGGACTTCCCTGGTGGTGCCGTGGTTAAGAATCCACCTGCCAATGCAGGGGACACGGGTTCGATCCCTGGTCTGGGAAGATCCCACATGCCGCAGAGCAACTAAGCCCGTGCGCCACAAATACTGAGCCCGCGCTCTAGAGCCCGTGAGCCACAACTACTGAGCCCACGTGCTGCAACTACTGAAGTCCGCGTGCCTAGAGCCCATGCTCCGCAACAAGAGAAGCCACAGCAATAAGAAGCCCACGCACCGCAACAAAGTGTAGCCCCCGCTCACTGCAACTAGAGAAAGCCCGCGCACAGCAGTGAAGACACAATGCAGCCAAAAATCAATCAATAAATAAATTAAATTTAAAAAAAAGAAGTACCTGACACACAGTAGGACCTCATCAAAGGTTTGTAAAGGAATGTCTAGAGGCAGACTTGAGTTCAAATCCTAGCCCTGCTCCTCTGGTGCTATGTGATCCTGAGCAAGCCCATCCGCTCCTGAACCTCATCTGTCACTCACCAGGCAGAGGCAGGGGGAGACTGCCAGTCCTCAAGATATCCCACCCTTGATTCCAGGATTCTGGGATCTAATCCTGCAGGGCCCTGTCATGGCCAGCTGAGCTTTCCAATGAGGAAGCTAAGGAGTCCGGTTACCTGTCAGGCAGGAAATACTGTACTCTGAGCAGGGCTGAGCTCCCACCCCACTCCTCCCCCCAGGCAAGCTAAGGAACAAGCCCCACTGTGCTGTGCTCCCACTTCCCTCAAAGAGAGGAGTGCAGAGCCCCTGGGCTGGAGCATGCGCAGGGAGGCGAAGCACAGCCTCTCACACTCCAACTCCTTCCTTGGGCTCCAAGGCAGTCTGCCACGTCAGGGCAGGCAAGGCCAGACCTCCTTCTAATCCCATGGTGGGCAGGCATCCAGCCCGGGAGGCAGGGGCGTGTGTGGCCCAGGCAGTGTTTTGCCAATAAGGCCCCAGAGCCGAGCCATTCCTCTCAGGGCCAGTCACGGGGAGACCAGAGGCCCTGGTCAGAGTTAGGGCCTGGGGCGGCCAGGCAGGCTGAGCCAAGACAGCTGACAGGAGGACAGAGCCTGCGCGAAGGTGGAGAGGGCATCTAAGGGCCAGGGACATGCGCTCTCAGACGGTAGCCATGCCAGGCGCTGGCTTCCAGCCGCAACAGACCCGGCCAGATTTGACAATCCCAGACTAGGCCCCAGCTGGCTACACTGTGGTCTCTGTGTCCCTTCTCCTCAGCCAGAGTCGTGTAACGGAACTGCTGGGTCGCAAGAAAGGCCACTTTGCTCAATCCCTTCACACCTGGGGAAACTGAGGCACACAGAGGGAAAGGCTGGTCTTGGTAAAGCCCCCTAGGCCAGGGCTCCTTCTGGGCAATTTCACAACAGGCCCACACTACAGACTTCATCTGGATTTCCTCCCTCCCCCAAGTAGCCAAGTCTCAGTGACCCAACCTCCTTAAACTCTCAGTCTAGCCCCCCTGACCTGATGTGCTCAGGCCCCCGCACTGCTCACTCACTGGGTTATTTCCACAGCCAGTCCACAGGCCTCCAGTAGCTCCCCACCTCCTTCCAGGCCTCTATGCAACACCGGAAGGGTCTTTCCAAAACCCAAAGCCACAAGCTAGACAACCACAACCTACAGCGTCCTGCCTTGCAGGGAGGCTGGACCCAGTCCTTGCAACTGGGACTTGGTTCTGTGCCTTAGGACCACACAGACTTTTCTGAAGGGCAAGCCTGAGCAGGCATCTCTCCTGCTCAAGACTCCTCGATGGCTTCCTACCGCTCTCAGGATCGAGGCCCTACTCTGTAGCTGCTGCCACTGTCCCCGCAGCTGCTCTCCCAGCTTCAGACCATGCTCGGTTCCTCAGAGCACGCTCTCACCCCACCTCCGTTCCTCTGCCACATGGGCACTGCCTCTGCCTAGGATCCCTTCACCTGCGCTACCTGCCGAGTGACTGCTTCCTCCTCCTCCCTCTTCAGCACCTCCCCCCCGCCTTTTCCCCAGGGAGACCTAGGGCCTCCCTGGCCCCCACAGCCGTACTGTCTCCACAGGGCACTGACCGAGCTGTGCCGTCACTGATTCAGAGCCGCCTGCCCCAGCAGACAGGCATTCCCACAGGACAGGGATGGAGACAGGCTTGGCACGGAGCAGGTGCCAAATAAACGCCTATGGGAGAGGAAAAGGGTGATGACAAGGGCGGCCTAGGCGCTGAGACTTGACGACGAGGACCATCTGAGGTACAGGGAGGACTGCAGAACAGCAGAAAGGAGAAGCAGGAACAGCGGGGACTCCAGTGACAGGAGTGGCCGGGGCAAAGGGAAGCAGGTGGGGAAAGTACTAGGTACCTGTTTGGGTGCAGACAGAGGGAGGGGCCAAGGAGTCCCCAGAAACCACAGAAGACCCCTGGAGAAGGGCGTGGCCTGCAATGATTAGCGGGAAAATGTAGAGACCAGCCAGCAGAGACATCTTAGTGCCTTCAAGAACCATCTTGAAGGACTTCCCTGGTGGCACAGTGGTTAAGAACCACCTGCCAATGCAGGGGGCACGGGTTCGAGCCCAGGTCTGGGAAGATCCCACATGCCACAGAGCAACTAAGCCCGTGCGTCACAACTACCGAGCCTGCGCTCTAGAGCCCATGAGCCACAACTATTGAGCCCACACACCGCAACTACTGAAGCCCGCACGCTCTAGGGCTTGCGTGCCACAACTACTGAGCCCGCGTGCTGCAACTACTGAAGCCCGCATGCCTAGAGCCTGTGCTCCACAACAAGAGAAGCCACCGCAATGAGAAGCCCGCGCACCACAACAAAGAGTAGGTCCCGCTCACTACAACTAGAGAAAGCCCGCACACAGCAACAAAGACCCAAAGCAACCAAAAAAAAAAAAAAAAGAATCATCTCAAAGAGCAGGCCTAGAGCAGAGGAGGCCCACCTACCCTGGAGGGGAGAAGCTGGCCTGGGTGACCGCTCAGCTCACCCACCATGACACAGGGATGCCCTTGGGCATCAGCCTGGCCTGGACTCAAGTCCAGTTCCACAACTAACTTGTGTGACTTCAGGCAGGCTGCTCAGCCTACCTCTGTGGACTACCTACAGTTCCCTCAACTGTAAAAATGGGATTACAATACCTACATCCAGGGTCATCGTGGGGTTGAACTTAAACAAGATAAAGTGTTCAAAGCTCCTAGCACACGCCTGCCACGTGGCTAACATTTATTGAGCACTTAGGTTAGCATTATAAACTGAGTTTGGGCTTCCTACAGCAATATAGCTGGGAGACGCCTAAACAGAGCTCAAACCAGACTGTCTACATAGTACTTTCTCATGTATGAGTTCACCAGAAGCTCATGGCAACCCCACGAGGAGGCAAGACGGGTAGCCGGTTTGAGAGGTTCTGTGAGAACTCAGAAAGCCAGCAATAGTGGAGCAGGGATTCCAGTGCAGGGTGCAAGACCCCGCATGGCCCTGCCCCCGCCCCACTCTCGGCCTGGCCTCTCCCCAGGGGGTGGGGACTGGAAGGCAGGCAGGCAGCAGGGAGAAGTGCCTTGGCCCACCGCCAGCCAGGCCTCATGAAAACCAGGCACTCCTGCAGTGTGAGGGAGCTGCCTCAGCCAGTGCCCTGTCCCCACAAAGGTGGCTCCAGGCTCTCAGAGGGACCAGCCACCTCCCAGTGGTTTTCCCACCAGCAAGGCAGGAGCATCTGTCAACCTCCTAAACACCCCTTCAAGTCTATTCCCTGTCTTCTTCCCAAAAAAGGCTCTGAGGCAGCCTGCACATGCACACAGACTGCACACACACACACACACACACACACACACACACACACACACACACACACACACGGCTCCGTAATGCAAACAGAGCTAAGGAACAAAATAAGGGAGGAGCAATTATGTTAGGAATCCAGGTGCACAAAGATGCTGCCATAGAGAACTGCATTTGGCCTTGAGATTCCCAGTACACAAGGCTATAAAGGACAGTAGTGAGAATCAAACTCTCGGGTAAAAAGAGGATGCACTCATCTGTGACACCAGCTTGAGGACTGGGAGGACATCGGTGGCCTGTTCCATAGGCTTTTGATAGTCATGCATATCAGATCATACCTTCATTCTAGAAGATAAATAATGGTCTCCAGTGCCTTATGCACACATCCTCATTTTACTTCTAGCTACAGGGTGTGTTGGCACTTGACATTTTTCAAGATTTGGGGGTGAGGAAGGTAGAGAATTAAACCATTATTTTTTACTAAGCACCTCCTATATGCCATTCATTTGGTTAGCACTTATTGAACACCTACTATGTACCAAGTTCTACGCTAGGAGCTTCCATATGTACTATTTCAGTAATTCTCATATCTATCCTACAACGCACTGTTATTCTACCCATTTTACTGATGAGGAAACCAAGGCTGAGAGCCAGTTCATTGCTTCTGAACACCTGAGAAGTGACAGAGTTTAAGACAATCCCAGGGCAGTTCCCTGGCCTAGTGGTTAGGATTCTGGGCTTTCACTGCCGTCACCCGGGTTCAATCCCTGGTCAGGAACTGAGATTCTGCAAGCCATGCAGCACAACCCAAAACAAACAAACAAACAAACAATCCCAGACATACCAGCCAAAGCCCACATTTATATCTCTATAGCACTTCCATAGGCCTTGGAGATGGAGAAGTTGGAAGAAGTTCTTCCATCTGAAACTCAGAGAGGGGATGCAAACTACCCCACGTCATACAGCAGGTCAGTGACGGAGGAGAGAACAGAGGACAGTGCCGAGTCCCCACCCAGAGCTCACAGCCTGGGGTAGGCTGCTCAGGCGGTGGGCACTCCCCTCCTGACAGCCAGCTCTTGTGCTCTCCCAGTGCGGACAGAGGGGGATGGGAGAGTCTCCAACCTTCTCATCTTGCCCCTGACCCTAAATCTGTCAAAGAAGGGAAGTGGGGTTGGAGGCATAATTGAAATTCTGAGCTAAGCCTGCCTCCTTTGGAGGTAGAGCTTCATGAGGCATTTCCAGTTCAGTGCCTTCCTATAAAAGTGAATATAAGTGGAATTTGTATCAGCTCATCACCCCCAGGAGACGTTGGATGAGTTATTTTACCTTTCTGTGCCTCAGTTTCCTCGTATGTCAAATGGAGCATTTAACTAGAGAGTCTCCAAGACTCTTTTCAACCATGAAAGTGTTTGGCTTATGGGAGGACTTCCTTGACAAGACCCACGAGGCCCCCGGCAGATCGCCAGCCGCGCCTCCAGTCTTGATCACACCCGTACCGCCAGCCACACTGGCCGTCTCTCAGTTCCTCATACCCATGAGGCCACTGCCCACTTCTGGACTCTTCTCACGGCGTCCCCTCTGCCTGGAGCACTCTTCCCTCTCCTCTCCACCTCCGTAAGGCCTTCTCATCCCTCAGCTCCATTCTCTCTCCCCCCATCCTCATGCTCCTGGCCCCGTGGACCTCTGCTCTAAATGCTCTCCGTTGTGACAACATTCATTCAATTGTAGGAGTATTTGGTGGACATCGATGTGAAGATCCACCAGGTAGGAGCCCTCTCTCTCTACACCTGGTGTCCACCGGGCCCAGCACGGAGACTGGCTCACCGTGGACCAAATGAATGAGTTTGTTCAGAGGGTCTCCAGTTCCCACTGATGTCACCCTATGTAGGCAGGGAGAATACAGGCCATGAGGTCAGGAGAAGTTCTCCACTAGAGGCCCTGCCCCCTCACCCCATTCTTTTTTTTTTTTTTTTCTTTTTTTGGCCACACTGCAAGGCATGTGGGACCTTAGTTCCCCGACCAGGGATCGAACCCGTGCCCCCTGCAGTGGATGCACGGAGTCAACCACTGGACCACCAGAGAAGTCCTTTTTCTCTCTCTCTTTTTTCCCCCCTTCACCCCATTCTAGAACAGAGAGTCTGAACATCACCTGCCTCCATCCACTCCCCAAGGGTAAAAATAGCTTGTCTGAAATCTGATACCTACCCTCAGCTGGGTCATCTGGAGAATTCCTCCTGCCCCACTGAAGAGCCAGCCAGGGGCCAGAGAGGGCAGGGAGGGCACTTCCTGAATGCTTAACCATTCCTATCTCATCTGATACACAGGAAACATTTGAGGTGTTATCATTGGCAAGGTACACAGGGGACCCAGAGAAGTCCCAAGTCCAAGGTCCCCCAGCTCTAAACCACAGAGCCAGGGCTTAAGTGCAGGCCTCCTGCCTCTATCTACAAGGTAGCTCTTGCCTCATCACCACAAGACTGAAAAAGGCTTAGAGATTGAATACAACTGCCTGCTGGTATGGACGGGGAAACTGAGGCAGTGGGTGCCGTCTGTCCAAGGTCTTAAGTGAAAGGGCCGGAAGTGGGGCAGACCTTGAGTAAGTAATTAAGAAGGTGAGGACAATCCCCATCCCATCTCCATCCAAGACTAGTGAGGGTTAAAGGAGATCCCGAAACTGAGGGCACCCAACTAACTGTGAAGTGTTGCCAGATGTGAGGGAGGCTGGAGATGACGAAGCAGCTGGGCAGGACCAGACTTGTCTTTCCCCCAGCAGCCTTCTCACTCCTGGAAACCAGAATGTGGAGATGGGAGGAAATGTATGGAAAGTGCCTTGTAAACCACAGTGGCTCAGCCCTCCTTTTATTCCAGCACTTCTTGAGTCTGCGAAGGGCCTGCCCACAGGGACAGGACAGCCCGAGTGGATCCCCGCCCCGCACAGAGCAAGACAGGGGTTACCTGGGAGACACTGCTACACAGAGGGGGCGCAGCAGGGGCCTGAAAACGAGGCAGAACCTGCAGCGACTGGCTGTGTAGGACTGGGGTTCAAAGTAGCCTCATCCTCAGTTCTGCTTCTCTGCATTGTTTGGGCACTGTCCCCACAGAGTGTTGCAGAACTATGACCGATGGGACGTGAGCAAGTTTTTAAATGTCTCTGGCCCCAGCTTCCTCGTTTATAAAATTGAAAGGGTAGGTATGCAGGTGAGAATGAAAACAATCATGCTCCCTTGTTTAATTATTTAATATGTGCCAGGTGTGGTGCTAAGCATTTTCTGTGCCTTTTCTCTTTCAATCCTCACACAGCCCTGATAGTCAAATGTTGTTATTATTCCCATTTTACAGATGGGAAAACGGAGGCTCAGAAAGGGTATGGTGCCTGCGCGTGTGCGCACACACACATACACACACACACATACACCCACACCCACACACACACAGCCAGTAAAGGGCAGAGTTGGGACTTGAACCCAAGTCTGTTTAACTCAAGGGCTGAGTCTGCTTGGGTACTTTGCTGTAACTGCCTTTCTCTTGTCTGACAGACAGGATAGTTATTGCTGCATCCCAGGCATTAGTGCCAGGCACAGGCCCTTCCTTACCCACACATGCCAGGCAGGGCCCTCAGGGAAGCTCTCCTCCCCATCGACCCTCACATCCTCTGCAGGAAACAGTGATGGTATCAGGAGCTCCTCCCAGCACAGTCCAGGGTCCAGGCCTTGTCCTACTGGATGCTCAAGGCCAGCAGCCTGTGAGGGAGTGAGGTGCCACCACCAGTGCAGAAACTGCAAGCTGTCTGTCAGCTGAACACTGTACTTTCTAAATCCTTAACTTTGGGGAGTGGGAGGAAACCTCATGGACAGCTAGATAGGCCCCTCTCAGACGCAGGCATATCCAGCTACCCCTGCCCCTCCACCACTGACAGCTGCCTCCCTGCAGCTTCCTTCCTTGGAGCTGTTTGCCACCTCTCACCCCCTACCTCCAGCAGACCCCAGAAAGGGGCAGGAGGGGTCTGCACACAGGCAGTCTGACCCCAAGTGTGACTGGCCCCTCAGGCAAGCCTGGCCCCTCAGGCAAGCCCCTCTGATAGTATCCAGCATGGAACCCACATTCACGGGGAAACGCCACCACGCGAGCCCCTGGCAGTGGGGTGAGCCCTTCAGGATCTGTGAAGAATAGGGCCAGCCTCTCTCTTCATCAGAGCCCTCCATGCCCTGCCTGCCAGACTGCCAAGGCTGCTGCCTGACACCGCATCTGAGTCACCGTGGCAACGGGTGGCCAGGCGATGGGCCAGGTCCGGCCATCCTGCAAGCAAGTCCATTTACCTTGGAGCTGGAAACAGTTACAGGGACCATTTGTCCCCTCCAGGAGAGCACAGGGGAGAGGGAGAGAGAAAGAGAAGAAGGGAGGGGGGAGGAGAGAGGGGTTACAGAGAGAGAAAGAGGGAAAGAAGGGAGAGAGAAAGGGAATAGAAAAACCATGAGGTCAAAGAATAGACGCTGGTAGGGAACAGAGCAAGTGGAAGAGAGGGGACACACACACACACACACACACACACACACACACACACACCCCAGAGAGAGAAGTGAGGGAGGCAGGAAAGGGGCCCCCTCCCAAACTCCCCCACTGCTCACATTCCTCAGGCTGGAGCTGCTCTCAGCCCTTTGGGATTCTGGCCACAGCTGGGACTTCCTGCCCCAGGAAGCTGGCAGCCCCCTGGCCCCTTGGAGGCCCCAGTCGCTGCTCCAGTCCCTGCAGTGCCCTCCACTGAGGGATGGTGTCTGCCCTCCCCAGCAGGTGGGGCCCCTGCCCCAACCCCTCAGGCAGCACCTACAGGCTCAGTCCCCTGCTTGGTCCCCACACTCCCCCAAGGCCCCAGCTGGTCACCGGTCAACAGTTCTCCCGTCCTCTCGCCCAGCTCCCGTCCCCTCATACAACACACCAACTTCTTTCCTCCAAAGTGTTCAAGAAATAATTCCTAAGCAGAGCAGAGTGGTGAGAGTGGGTGTGACTTCACCCACAGAACGCATTCCCTTACTCCGCAGGAAGAGTGGGCCTCAGGAGGCCCAGCAAGGGGACACCAAGCCTCGAGGGGCTGCTTCTAAGGCCCCGAGTCGCCAGGTGGAAGGTTGGGACCCAGAGCTGGGCCTGGCCTGCTCCCTGGCAGGGGCTGCTGAGTTGAGCAGATGCACCAGTGGTTCTCTGCTGGGCACTCACCATGTTCCAGGGCCTTCCTCGGCCTCAAGCTCTCTGGCTGCAAGGTGGCCTTATCATTCCTGCCCTAGTCCCACTCCCACCCCCATGTGCCCTAAACTGTCTCAGAGGAATCTGAGCCCACAAGAAAGGCTTGTTGAAGAGGTGATGAGCAGGGCAGACAGAGAAGAAAGAAAAACAGGAAGGCACAGGGGGCTGGCAAGTGGGACACAGCCTGCATTGGAATCCTGGCACCACCTCTGTCTCCCTGGATAAACTTAGTCACTTACTTAAGCCACTCTGAACCTCACTTTCCACATTTGTAACATGGGAATAATAATATCATAGTGAGTATTCAATGAGATTATATACAAAGTGCTTAGACCAGGATCTGACCTATAGAAAATGCTTGAAAAGTGTCAGCTCTCCATGTTGTTAAAAAGCCAAGGCATGGGGACTTCCCTGGTGGTCCACTGGGTAAGTCTCCACGCTCCCAATGGAGGGGGCCTGGGTTCAATCCCTGGTTGGGGAACTAGATTCCGCATGCATGCCGCAACTAAGAGTTGCATGCGGCAACTAAGAAGCCCGCGTGCCGCAACTAAGAAGCCCGCGTGCTGCAACTAAGAAGTCCACATGCTGCAACTAAAAGGTCCTGCATGCTGCAACAAAGATCCCGCGTGCTGCAGCTAAGACCCAGTGCAACCTAAATAAATAAAAATAAATCTTTAAAAAAAGAAAAAACAGCTGAGGCATTTATATCATTCTTTTAGATTCCATACAATACATAAATAGACTCGTAGACATAGAAAACAAACTAATGGTTACCAAAGGGGAAAAGGTGGGAGAGGGAGGGATAACTTAGGAATTTGGGATGAACAGATACATACTACTATATATAAAATAGATAAACAACAAGGACCTACTATATAGCACAGGGAACTATATTCAATATCTTGTGATAACCTATAATGGAAAAGAATCTAAAAGAATACATATATATATATATATATATACACACACACAAGAATACATATATATATATATCACTGAGTCACTTTACTATACACCTGAAACTAACACAACATTGTAAATCAACTATACTTCAATTAAAAAAAAAAAAGCCAAGGCATTGTTGAAGGACACAGGAAATCGTCCTAACCAGGAAGGTCCTGCACTGGTCCCTGGGGTAAGAGATCCCCGCCGCGACTGGCCAGGCAGCACCGGCAGAGCCCACGCCAAGACTGAGGACGAGTACCCAGGCTTCGGGTGGACAAGAGAGCCGCAGGAAGCTCCCAGTGGTGGCAGACAGGCCTTTCTACCCAGTTCCAGGACAGACACTTCCAGGTAAACATGCCAACTGGCTACCACCAGGGCTTCATTTCATCCATGGATCAAGATGTTGAACAGGCTGGAGTCTGTGGTACTCCAAGGAGGCCTCCCACGGATGATCACTCACAGTCTAGCCAGACTCAGCAACTTCTCATCTCCCTGGCCCCTGAAAGGCTCAAGATGCCTCACTAAGGAAATGGCTTCTTGGAATAGAAGGCAGTGATCGCAAGAAACCAGCTCGGGTTCACAGGGAACAAGGCATTCCAGGCACAAGGGAAGAGCTCACTGGGGCAGGAATAGACATATTTTGCGTTTGCACAGATCCAGAACACTGTGGGTGCTCAGTAGACATGAGTTAAATTGAACCTGGGAGCTGTCTCCCACGGAGTCCCACATTTGCCTGCTCTGTTCAACTTTTGGTCAAAGGGCTTGAATGAAGACACACCTGGTCATGGATGGCCACCTGAAAGGTTGTAACTTTTTTTTTTTTTTTTTTTTTTTTGCGGTACGCGGGCCTCTCACTGTTGTGGCCTCTCCCGTAGCGGAGCACAGGCTCCGGACGCGCAGGCTCAGCGGCCATGGCTTATGGGACCAGCCGCTCCGCGGCATGTGGGATCTTCCCGGACCGGGGCACGAACCCGTGTCCCCTGCATCGGCAGGCGGACTCTCAACCACTGCGCCACCAGGGAAGCCCAAGGTTGTAACTTTTAAACATAAAACCAAGCAGATGAAAATGAACATGATTCACACTGTCAGGCTGCATTTAAGTTTTTCTGTTGCCATCACTTTGTTCTATGCTATATGTGTGCTGGCGTGGCTCTAGCTTAATGGTTGTTTATACAAAAATGGCCTCATGGTTTCCCCTAACCACAAGCACAACAGTGGCAACTCCTGCTGCATCCAAAGGGGGCCCTGTGGTTGCTGAAGGCCTCTGCGGAGGTGAGCGGTGGGGGCAGGAGTGATTGGGTGGCAGGGAAGAGACAGCCTCTAGCTGAGGCACAGCAGGCAGTGTGAGGCCCAGCTCTGTAAGGGGGAGACAGAGGGGACAGAGAGTGGCACAGGACGGACAGCCAGGCAGTAGTGGGGACAGCGAGGGGGTCAGGCTACTGGTGGCTTGGGTGACAGCCCTCTGACTGCAAATGTGAGGGCTGGCGGGGTCAGAGGACAGGAGGGTCCTGGTAAGGAATAAAACCAAGACCAAACAGGAGTGGACAAGGTTAGAAAGAGGCTTATTCTGGCCGGGGATCAACATCAACATTTTTAAAGACCCAGACTCTCCACTCATGAATAGACAATAAACAAAGGAACGAGATTGTTTTAGAGTGAAAAGTACTATAAGAAGAAAAACAGTGGCACTATTCACAATAGCCAAGACATGGAAGCAACCTAAATGTCCATCGACAGAGGAACGGATAAAGATGTGGTACTGTGCTCGCTTCAGCAGCACATATACTAAAACTGGAATGATACAGAGAAAATTAGCATGGCCCCTGCGCGAGGATGACATGCAAATGCGTGAAGCGTTCCATATTTTTCCAACAAAACATTGTGAAGCAACTATACTCCAATAAAAATTAATTTTAAAAAAAGAAGATATGGTACATATATACAATGGAATGTTAGCCATAAAAAGGAAAAAAAGAATGCCATTTGCAGCAACATGGATGGACCTAGAGATTATCATACTAAGTGAAGTAAGTCAGACAGAGAAGGACAAATATCATATGATGTCACTTATATGTAGAATCTAAAAAAAAATGATACAAATGAACTTATTTACAAAACAGAAATAGACTCACGGACATAGAAAACAAACCTATGGTTACCAACAGGGATGGGGGAGGCGGTGGGGATAAACTAGCAGTTTGGGATTAACATATACACACTACTATATATAAAATAAACAACAAGATCCTACTGTATAGCACAGGGAATTAAATTCAATATCTTGTAATAATTTATAACGGAAAAGAATCTGAAAAAGAATATATATATATATGTATAACAATCCCGTTGCTGTACACTTGAAAGTAACACAACATTGTAAGTTAACTATACTTCAATTTAAAAGAATTTTTTAGAAAGAAGAAAAACAGCATATGTGATAGAGACAGGAGGTGGTGGACCTGAAGGAACTAATTTAGGTTGAGTAATCAAGGAGACTCGTGGCCACGATCTGAATGAATGACAAGCAGGAGAGATTGGGCAAGGTTCTGGGGGCACAGAGTCCCAGGCAGGGGAGCAGAGGGTGCAAAGAGCGCAAGGAGGAACGGGAACAAGCTTGGCTGCCAGAGGAACAGCAGGGTGGCCAGAGTAGTCAGGGCAGTGTCAGGGAGAAGGGAAGAGACCGGGAAGAGTCCTATGTCACCCAAGGCCTAAGGTCTCAGTGGAGTTTGGATTTTACTCAAGGTGTGATGGGAAAAACTGAAGTCTATGAGTGGGGAGAGAGTGATCTGACCTGCATTTTAAGATCACTCTGCGGGGGACTTCCCTGGTGGCGCAGTGGTTAAGAATCCACCTGCCAATGCAGGGGACACGAGTTCGAGCCCTGATCCAGAAAAATCCTACATGCCGCGGAGCAACTAAGCCCGTGCACCACAACTACTGATCTTGCGCTCTAGAGCCCTGCAAGCCACAACTACTGAGCCTGCACCCCTGGAGCCCATGCTCCGCAACAAGAGAAGCCACAGCAATGCGAAGCCCATGCACCGCAACAAAGAGTAACCCCCGCTCGCTGCAACTAGAGAAAGCCCGCGCGCAGCAACGAAGACCCAACACAGTCAAAAAATAAATAGAATTAGTAATATAAATAAATAAATTAAATATCTTTAAAAAATAAAAAAGATCACTCTGCTGTTGTGTGGGGGCGGATTGCAGGGTGAGAGAGAAGCAGCGAGACTCCTCCGTAGGCCCCTGCAGTCTGAAGAGAGATGATGGACCCAGGAACATGGGAGGTGGAGCCAGCACAACGTGCTGAAGGCTTCCACGTGTGAGAGTGAGAGAACAGGAGGTCGTGGGGAGGATCCAGACTTTGGACAAATGGCTGGTAGATGGTGGTGATGGTTACTGAGTTGGGAGAGACCAGGGGAGAAATAAGTAGGGGTGGAATCAAAATTTTTTGAGATCCTATGAAACACTTAAAGAAAGATGTCAAGGAGGATGAATGTTCAAGTTTGGAGTCTGCTGGAGAAGAGGCTGCAACTGGGGACATGAGAATACTTGGGCTTTTAAGATCCACAGGATTCTGCAACCGTGTGGTCAGTCAAAGGTGGCTGCCAATTCTTTCCTACTCCTCCCTAGACCCCAGGTTGGGTTTAATCCCCTCCTCTTGAATCTGGATCCCCCTTAGTGACATTTCAACTGGTGATTTTTTTTTTTTAATGTGTTGGGTCTTTGTTGCTACACGTGGGTTTTCTTCTAGTTGCGGCAAGCAGGAGCTACTCTTTGGTGCGGTGCGCAGGCTTATTGTGGTGGCTTCTCTTGTTGTGGAGCATGGGCTCTAGACACGTGGGTTTCAGTAGTTGCAGCACCCAGGGCTTAGAGCACACGGGCTTCAGTAGTTGTGGCACACAGGCTTAGTTGCTCCATGGCATGTGGGATCTTCCCAGACCAGGGATCGAACTCGTGTCCCCTGCACTGGCAGGCGGATTCTTAACCACTGTGCCACCAGGGAAGTCCTTAACTCGTGACTTCTGAGGCCAGATCATGAGAAGCCTGGCAGCTTCCACCCAGGCCTCTTGGAACTCTTGCTCTGGTGGAGCCCACTGCCAGGTGGGAAGTCTGACTTCCCACTGAGACCTTCATATGGAAAAGGCCCCATGTGGCTGCTTAGAATGACAGTCCCAGCTAGAACCAACCTTCCGGCCATTCCCACCAAGGGGCCAAATACCAGTGAAGCCATGGTGGCCTCCATAGTCCAGCCCATCCACTGGCTGAACACCACCAAGTAACCTCCATCAACACCACATAGAGCAGAAGAGTCACCCAGCCAAGCCCTGCCCAAATCCCTGACCCACAAAAATCTCAAGATAAAATAAAACGGTTCTTGTTTTAAGCCACTAAGTTTGGGGTTAGTTTGTCACACAGTCATAGTAATAGAACAGATATCATCCAAGGAGAGAGCAAAAGAGGTCGGCTGGGAAGGAGGAGCCTGCAAGGGAGCCAGAGAAGGAGCCCTGAGGTGGGAGGAGCACCAGGTCTGGGAGGATCTGCAGGAGGAGGGGCGCCTGCGGGTCCAGGGTCAGAGAAGCTCTAAGGGGGCGAGAGGAAGGGCGAGAGAAGAGCCCATTAGAGTGTATCAGGAAAAGGATGAGAGGAAAGAAGTGGAAGCAGGGACCACAGAAAACTCTTTCAGATTCTTGTGAGAATGGGGAGCAAAGAAACAAGGGAGTATCTGGGAGGGGACATGGGGACAAGGGAGGGGTTCTGTTTGCCTAGAGGCAGGAGAACAAAGGGCTCATTTGTCTGCTAATGGGACAGAGCCAGTTGTGTGCCTGAGAGCCGCCTACAGCACGGGGACTGCCCAAGAATTGCTTTCCCAGAAGCTCAGAAAATCCCTTTTTAGAAATCTATGGCTGCCATTTACTGTGCACCTACTATGTACCAGGCCTAGTTCTTGGGGGTCCTTTAATTCTCAAGTCTGCCCTGAAGCAGGAGCCCTCATTTTATGGTTGAGGAAAAGGAAACTCAGGGAACAGGGAAAGATCCACTCAAAGAAACATGACCAGTAAAAGGCAGAGCAGAGACTGGACGTGGGCTCTTCTGACTCCAGAGCCTGGCAGGGGTGCTGCAGGGGGACCAGTCCTGGAGGGAGATCAGATCCTGCAGCCCACGGGACTTATGAGACAGAACCTGGCACTTGGGAGACCCTCCATCGGTTTCCTCCCTGCTCTCCTGCCTTCCAGGTGATACGGAGAAAGAGTTGGAGGGGAGTGGTCCCTGGCCAGTCCATCCCCCACTGGGCTGTGGGGATCTCACCACCTTCCACCATCTCCATCCCCCCATGCCTCTGCAGAGGGCCTAGCAGGCTCAGAAGTGCCTCCCTGAGAACCAGTCTGAGCAGGGGTGAGACAAACCTTCTCTTAGTCTTGCAGCCTGAAAGCTCTACTTTTATCTTCCAAAGTAAGGGCAGGCGGGTGGGGACCAGGTAATCTCAGTCCCAAGAGGCCCTCAGGGTAGGGGTGGAGGAAGCAATGCTGTACTTGCCCCTTCCCTTGCCCCAAAGTCATTCAGTCGTTGGGCCCCTTCCTCTCCCCAGGCCCATGTGTCCCACGTACCCCACTGCTCTCAAAGCCTGTAGGCAGGCCGTCCAATCTCTAGGTAAATGCATCATGACACTAACCTCCTTGGCACAAAGCAGGCTCAAATGACAGGGACCATTATTACCCCCGTGTCCACGTGTTTCAGATGAGGAAACTGAGGCTGGGAAAAGGTAGTCGCTAGACACTAGCCCAGAACGAGCTGGAGCCTTCTGACTCCAGACCACCATCCCTCCCACAGCTCTGGGGGCAGTATCCCCAGAGAAGGAGAGGAACAGGGTCTTTCCACACCCTCCCTAAGGGATCAACTGGAAATTGAGACTCACCTGGTTTGGCTCAGCCCTGGAGTATGCTGGAAATCTGAGGCTGCTTTAGGAAGACTCGAAGGCCACTCCCCTTCCAGATGTCTGACCGGATTCCAGGCCTGGGAGCAGGGCCACACCTGGCTGGGCCGCACCCCCAGGGAGGATCACAGCCTGTTCTAGAGGTGGAGTTCAGCATTGCCACCAGCACTGAGCATCCCATTCCAAATGATGGGCCTCCGTGTGGTACCACAGAGGTGCTGCCAGCCAGCCCACTGACTCCCTGGACTTCTGAACAACCAGACAAGGTAAAGCACATACAACCACTTTCTAGACTGTAAAGTGGGTGTACATATGAGGAGATAAACTCCTTGAAAACAGGAGCCAGGCCCATGTCTCTCTAGAGTCCCAGGGCCTCACTATTTATTTTTTCCAGCTCTATTGAGATATGGTTGACAAATAAAAGTTGTACACATTCAGGTTGCAAAACACAACGTTTTGATATACGTATATATCATGAAATGATTACCATAATCAAGCTAATCAACACATCCATCACCTCCCAGTTACCCTTTTTTGGGGAGAGTGGTGAGGATGCTTGAGATCCACATTCTTAGCAAATTTCCAGTACATAAGACATTATTGTTAACTACAGTCACCATGCTGTATTTTAGGTCTCCGGAACTTATTCATCTTATAACTGAAAGTTTGTACCCTTTGACCAACATCTCCCCTTTCCCACCCCCCATCACCCCACTATACTTTTTTGAGCACCTACTATGTTCCAGGCATTTATATACATTATATAATGGCTTCGTATCCATAACACCATTTAATCCTCACCAAACCCTGTGAGGGACAACTATCCCTCTTGCACAGAAAAGGGAACTGAAACCGGGCTATCTGAGGGCCACGTTGCTCTGGGTGGTAGAGCTGGGATTTTGCTTTTCTCGCTACCACAGTTCTTTCTGCTCATTCACTAGGCTTCCTCTCCAAAAGAGGTGCTTAATACTTAATGTCTACTGCCATTAATTAATTAATGTCTGATTTGCTGAGAGAAGGTTATTACTATTGAAGAAGGCCCAGGCAGGATACAGGTGTTACATGGGCAAGGGGGCCGGGGAGAGACACCTCAAGGGGTTACTGCCAAATGCTCTCCCTCTTCCTTGCGGAAAGAGCTTTCCCCACATCTCACACACAGGTGCCTCTGCCGGGACCATGCTTCCTAACCTGGAAAAGTTTTCAAGGCTGAGCTACCCCATCACCTCTTCCAGGGAGACTGCCCTGTCCCCTAGGCTAGGAGGGGCCACCTCTGGACTTCCCTCTGTCACAGCCTGGCCACACTGTGCTCTCATCACTGGCTTTTACCACTCTCTGTCTCCCCACCAGCTTGGGGGAACCTGAGGACAGGTCCAGTCTGACTCATCCCTGTGTCCCCAAAATGCCAGACTCTGGTCCTTTCCACCACTGCCCTTGTGCTACCTCCTACCCACAAGGAGGCTGCTTCTGGGAGTGGCAGGAACACACAGGTCTGCAGCCAGGGAGCTGGCAGAGGACCCAGCCGGCAGCACCATCTGTCCCTGGAGGCACAGGACAGAGCAGGCACAAGGCAGAGGTGTCAGTTCCTTGGCTCAGCCAGGTCAGCCCAGGACAAGGCCCAGCTGTAGCTTAGGGTCAGACGAGACTGCGAATTCTCTAACTAGCTCAAAGTGGCTCAGTGCCAGAGCCTTGGTTTTCTTAGCTGTAAAGCTAGCTGGATACCAGCAGCCTCGCAGAGCTGTTGGGAAGTTTAAACACACCTGACACTCTGTAGGTGCTCAACAAAAAGCTGGCATTTACCATCTCATCTGACCCACTGACCCTATCGTTAACCCACTGAGGAAACTGAAGTCCAGATGAGACGGAAATAAAAAAACCAATGTTTAATGTGGCCAGTTATGTGCCAGGATCTACACTCCTCCAATGTCTTTAACAAGATCTGCAGGAACAGACTTCGTTCACAGATGAGGAAACAGGTCTACAGGGAGTGAAGTGTGTGAGTGTCTCTAAGGCAGTTATCTGGACTCTTACCACTGTCCCGCTCGGACCCACCTGGACCAGGCACAGGTGAAGGGCAGGGGTGCAGCCTCCCCTAGGCCCTAGGAGGTAGAGGCAGGAGGTCAGCCCTGAATCTGCATTGTCAGTGTGTGAAGGTGGGCAGAGGAGGCTGGCATGGGGTGAGTCTGGGTGTGAGATCGAGGCCACTTTCTCGGTGGCCAAGACAAGGGCTGGAAAAGGGGTCCCAACCTAGCAGGTAGGGGTTCCGAGTCTCTCGCCAGTGGTACAAGCCCAGGCACATCCTCTCACTTCTCTGTGCCTTGTCTGCACCAGGGCGCTGATCCTATGGCCCACCTCCCTATTGTGAGGGGTCAGAGGTGGATGGGAAAGCAGTGGGGACCTTCATGGCGCTGGAAGAGAGGAACTCTAATGATGTGTTCTCCCGGGTTGCTGAGCTCAGTGTGCAGGGACCGCACACCTTGGCACCAAGACTGGGGACCAGAGAGTCCCCAGAGAGTGCACAGTTTGGTGGGCAGAGCAATAGGGCCCACAGCACTCCAAACCCCAAACCCTGCCTCCGGGGTCCAGGCCCCCAGCCTGCAGCACGTTGTAGCCGTGTCTCAGCCCCTTCCAGCTGCTCTGCCCTCACTCTCTCCATTCCAAGCCACGCCAGCCTTCGCTCGGCAGCTCAGATGCACCAAGCTCCCCCCACCTTGGAGCCCATAAATGAATACTATTCCCTCTGCCTGGAACGCTCTTCCCCCATCTCCTCCCATGGTTGTCTCCTTCTCAGCCGCTGGGTCTCTGCTCAGTTGTCACCTGGTCACAGAGCTCTCTTGTGACCTCTCTCATTATTCTCTAATAGTTCTCTGTTCTCCAGACAGCCTGAGTTTAATCTCAGCAGTGCCACTTACTAGCTGTGTGACCTTGGGCAAGTTACTTAACCTCTCTGTCTCAGTTTCATCTTTAATATGGGCATGGCACCACTATCTACTTCACAGAGTTGTTATAAGGAATATATGAATTAATGCATGCTTGGCACATAGCTAGCATTTATATGACATTTGTTATTACTATTCACAGCTCTTATCACAGATTTTCATTGTATGTTTCTTTGACTACCTTTTCACTGTGTCTCCCTCATTAGCTGTCAGCTCCACACAATAGCCTGGGCTCATCACAGAGTACTCAGCGCTGACACAGGCTAATCCCTGTAGAGGGAACAACTGAGGCCAGTATAACATCCCGAGGAAGCACCATTAATTCTGGGAGCAGCAGGATGGGGGTTTGAAGGGGAATGATGGCTGAGCCAGGTTTGGAAGGATGAAGATGAGTCCTCCAGACTAAGAACACCAAGGCTATCTGCCCATGGCTGAGACTGGGGTTCAAATGTGGCTCCCAAATAGGCTGAAGCTAAGTGTCTGAGTCCCATCTCCTCCTCCAGGAAGCCTTCTGGGACCCCTTCAGCCCCCTCTGAGCTCCCATGGCCGCTCATTTGTCCACAAGTTTTTGTGCTCCTGCTACATGTGAGGCACATTATTTTACGTCTAGGGGTCTCCCTTCCTCCACCACACAGCAGGGTCCTTGAGGGAGCTGGGCCCCTACTTTTCACTGTCAGGACCAACCTCAAGGTGGTGCACAAACCCTTCACAAACATCCAGACCCCCAGGATGTCAAGGCTGATGGGGACCTCAGAGAACAGCCAGGGAGGGGGAGCGCCTGGCCCAAGGTTACATGTCAACGATGGGGTGAAGATGAGATTCTAATCCAGAGGTAGCCAAATGGTATGCCCTAAGCCTCCCCACACTCTGAACTAGACCTTGACTGAGGCTGGCGCTGGGGGCTGGGGAGCAGCACCTCCCGCTGTCCTCGGGTTCAAGGTGAAGCAGGGGGATGGCCACAGGGGGTCAGGAACAACGTGTAAGTCTGTGGGGTGTGTGAACACGTGCACAGATGCTCACGTCTGTTTCTGACCTTCAGCCACCCTGTTGGCAGCACTACCCGGTGCAGAGCTTCTCAGGGGGAACTGGGACAAACAGCTCCATCCTCATTCCCAGAGTAAATGAAGTTCCTGGGCCCCCTTGGGAGCTGCCTGGACCAGGCTAGAACTCAGGCAGAGGTTCCCAGCCTCCCAGCCTCCCACAGGGTACCAGCCCAGGAGTGCGGGACTCAGACTGACATCTTGCGTGGGGAAGGAGAAGGGTCTCCACTGAGAGAAACAGGACAGGTGACCCTTCCAGCACCACCACACAGGCACTCAATGCTCCGCCAACCTCCCCACCACCACCCCAGCCTGGCAGGAGGCTCACCATCTCATTCATTCACTCACATGTGCCGGGTGCTTGCTGGGTTACCCAGTGATGGGTGAAAGCAAGAACCATCCGACTCCAAAATGCTCACTGTCTGCAGTGCCATGGGATACTGACAAGGGCCCCCAAACCCTATAAAGCAGGGCATGTGGGTTATCTGAGGCCCTCCTTTAACCCGGTTTTCTTTGTCCCCAGTGAAGAGTTTGGTGGGTGGGTTTGCTTGCTTTTCATTAACAGCAGCTTCCTGTATTCCAGGGGAATTTGGAGAATTCAGGAGGAAACAAGGGGAGCCCAAGGAGATCTGCCATGCAGGCAATGAACCAAAGGTGGTGATCAAGGCCAGTTATACAGATAGAGGGAGGGGGTGGAGAAGAGATGTCTTTATTTGTCCCTGCCCCTTTTAAAAGGCTTTTCCCAAAAATGTCTTCAGAGGATGGTAGCTCTACACCCAGCATAGCACGTCTGCCAGTCTGTCCCGAACGCTTCTCCATTCCCCAGATCAAAGGCTCCCAAGAGGGACCGCTGAGCACTTGGGTCTGTCTGGTGCCTCAGCATCTAATCTCAGCTCCAAAGTCCCTGTTAGGAGGTTTCAGGGAAACGTTCTCTGCGAGGTCACCTTGCAGAACACCTTTCCAACAGCCCTCATTTGGTCCTGCACGTGCTCTCCCAAAGAGGTCATTGTCCCCAAGAACCCTGGCTTCAGCCTGTCACGCTCACTCACACGCACACCCCTAGCCTGTATCTTCTAGCAGCTCTGTGGCCCTCAAGCCCTGAACTCTAAGAGTTAAGCGCTCCAGAGCCACAGAGCTCAGCCGTCAGGCAGAAACCGGCACAGAACTCCATGGGGAGAGACACACACCCCCAGAATAGAATTCCAGACGCAAAGAACTTGCCGAAGATGATTCCACTCAACATAGCCAGCCCTCCTAATGGCCCCTGGGGCTTGTTTGGGGATTGTTGCTTATAATAAACCAGCCCAGGAGTTCTGTGATTTCTCCTTGCAAAGACAGCTAGAAAATGGCCCATGGAAAATGAGAGAGAAGATGTAGGACTTCTGACTTAAAATGGAAACTTCAGTTCTCTTTCGGGATCCCCAGCCTCCAGTCCCCTCCCCTCTGCCCCCAACCCGCCCCCAGCCCACCCTCCATACCCTTCGCAGGTGATTTCCAACATTCTGGATCATCGTTGCCGACACCCTGCTAGCTGTTCGCACCCTCCTCGGAGAGACACTGGTCACCTGAGCGACAGCCCGGCTCCAGCTCCCAATGAAGCCGGCCCGCCTCTCCTCGCACTCCTCCTCCCCGGCTCCCGCCCCTCCTGAGCCAGCCGTTATCAGTTATCACCGTGTCCTGGCCTTTCCTCAGACTGCCCTCGGGGGCCCCCCTTCCCCTAGAGCCCCGCAC
Organism: Mesoplodon densirostris; assembly: GCF_025265405.1. Taxonomy (NCBI): domain Eukaryota; kingdom Metazoa; phylum Chordata; class Mammalia; order Artiodactyla; family Ziphiidae; genus Mesoplodon; species Mesoplodon densirostris. Next base: position 47,203,347 of record NC_082662.1, on the reverse strand, counting down.
GGAGGCTCCACGTCGGGGGGCCCGCACCCAGCCGGACACTCACTGCACCTCCAACCGCAGCCAAACTTCGTCACCCCCACTTCCAGCCCCTGACATCCTCCCCACAGGGACTCTGGCTCTGGGATGGCTCCCGGCCCCAGCCAGTGACACTGGCACAACAGGCACCGGCTTTCCATCCGTCCACAAGGGGTCAGGCTGGAAGGGGGCAGGAGTCTGGGGAGCTGCCAGCAGCCTCCCAGACAGACACCAGACCCACCTGCTAGGACTCTTCACCCCTGAGGTGCCGTCCAACGCTCCAGCCCACCAGCATCCAGCAGCTGTTGGCCAGCGATGGGGCACACCCCCTCACTTCCTTAAAATAGGCGGCGTGACTTTTCTAAAAGTGACACCTGCCAAATTCCACCCATCCGCTCCACAGAGTTCATCCCCCTGGGCTCCCACCCCAGCCCCTAAAAGACTAAAAGACCATCAGGACTTTCCCTTCTCCCTCTCACTTCTGCAAGGCACATCGTGAGGCAGCTTTTTTTTTTTTTTTTTTTTTTTTGCGGTACGCGGGCCTCTCACTGTTGTGGCCTCTCCTGTTGCGGACGGAGCACAGGCTCCGGATGCGCAGGCTCAGCGGCCATGGCTCACGGGCCCAGCCGCTCCGCGACATGTGGCATCCTCCCGGACCGGGGCACGAACCCACGTCCCCTGCATCGGCAGGCGGACGCTCAACCACGGCGCCACCAGGGAAGCCCACGTGAGGCAGCTTTGACACTTACCTTGGATTTCTCATGACAAGGCGGTAAAATCAAGTGCTTTTTGGTGTTTAAGAAAAGAAGGAGGGGAGTGGAATGCAGGCAGGGGAGCTGGGACGGACAAGTGGATGGCGAATAATAATGAGCACCTCACAGTAACCCAGCACCCACCGTGTGCCAGGCCTCACCATGTCCTCATTCCAACCCCACCTGAAGGTCGCCTGGGGAGGGTAGGTGAGGTGCCCCAGGTGGCACAGCTATTGAGTGCAGAGCTGTGCTGGAACAGAGGTCAGTCCAAGGTGAGGTCTCTGCCCTTTCCTCTGCCCCTCTAGTTCACTCACCACATTCCTAATAATGTCTCTTCCTGGGCCTAAGACAACTGGTTTCTGGGCCTGTTTCTTTCACTAATGTGCTATGTGACTTTAGGCAAGTTTTCTCCTCTCTCTGGGCTGCCCTGTTCTAGGAGTCAAGGACTCTAACATCCATCACTGTGAGCTCAGGCCTTACCTTCAAAGAGTTTATGGTCTGTCCGTACTTCAGTGTCTACAAATGCAAAATTAAAGTCACTCCTTAAAAATGGCAAGATGGGGCCTCCCTGGTGGCGCAGTGGTTAAGAGTCCGCCTGCCAATGCAGGGGATACGGGTTCGTGCCCCGGTCTGGGAGGATCCCATATGCCGCGGAGCGGCTGGGCCCGTGAGCCATGGCCGCTGGGCCTGCGCGTCCGGAGCCTGTGCTCCGCAACGGGAGAGGCCACAACAGTGAGAGGCCCGCATACCGCAAAAAGAAAAAAAAAAAAAAAAAATGGCAAGATGGTCCAAGGATGGCACTGAAGATTGGGGCAAGCTGGGAGGCCTTGTGGAGGAGGTAGTGCTATAGAGCCGCACTGAAGACTGAATAGGCTGACAAGAGGGGGGAGGGGGGAGGCCTTACGGGAACAGAACAGGATGCAGTCGTAGGCAGTGAGGGCCCTCATCTTGCAGGAAAAAGCTGGGAGTCGATCATGGAGGACCTTGAATGCCAGGCAACAGGGTTTAGGCATCAAGGAGCCCCTGAGGTTGAAGAACACTCTCAGTATGATAAAAGCCATGTGAGGTGAAGAGGACAGGTGTCATGAGACCTTTCTGGACAGGTAAGAAAAATGGCCTAGAAAGGGGATAGCTCAACTCACTGGATCCCCAATCTCACTGGGTAAGGCAGGCGGTCAGGACAATTTCAGGGTCTTCACTATGCAGATGAGGGGATAGAAACCCAGAGTGCTTCTGGTCCCCAACCCTACCCTCTCTCCAGAGCTGTCTGCACTCAGACTCACTGGACTCAGTCTAGTGTCCCCATCTTACAGATGAACACATCGAGACACAGGGATGAAAAGTGAGCCAACCAAAGTCACAGAGCAAGGAAGTTGTCTAGAATCATCACTCCTGGCCTCATGTCTAGAGTCCTGTCCACCCCACACAACAAGGCATAAAATATGAAAGACATCATTCAGTTAGACTTATGAGAAGAATTCCAGCAAGGCTGAATCAAGATACTATCAGGAGCTAGATCTTTCTGCAGAGGCCCCTCCAGCCCACAAAGGTCTCCCTTCCCTTTGCTATTTGTTACAGAATTGACTCTTGTGTCTCTTTAGCAGCTCTGTTTGGTCTGTTACTCCAGTGAATATTTCCAAGGGTGTCTGTCTCCCCTTTCCAACTCACTTGGGAGCCCCCTGACGGCTGATATCACATCTTACTCATCTCTGTGCCTATACCACGAGCCCCCAGACCAGGGCCCTAAATGCAGAAGGCATGAAAACACACCTGATGAATCAGTCCTGGAAAGGCGAATCCAGAATAGGTCTTAAGTGATAGCTAGTCAATGGTTCTCTTCAGCCTGCATCAGAATCACCCAGAGGGCTGTTTTTTTTTGTTTTGTTTTGTTTTTTTTGGCCGCTCCGCGAGGCATGTGGGATCTTACTTCCCTGACCAGGGATCAAACCAGCACCCCCTGCGGTGGAAGCGCAGAGTCTTAACCACTGGACTGACAGGGAAGTCCCCAGAGGGCTTATTAAAATACAGATTTCTAGGATCTACCTCCAGCAGAGCTGCAGTAGAGCCCAAGAATCTGCAACAAGATCCCAAGTGATACTGATGCTGCTGGTCCAGGGACCACACTTTGAGAACCAGTGAGCTAGGTCAGTCCTCCCATTTTAAGCTGGGGAAAATGAGGCCCAGAGGTTTTAAAGGCAGCAGTTGACAGTATATCACTATACTGTATATCACTATCATCATCATCATAATCACGGTCATCGTCATCATTGTCATTTTAGCCCTGTCATTATAGCCCTTCTCACCTGCCCAGCACTGTACAAGCACTTCATATTTGTTACCATCTCTGGGCCTCACTCTAAAAGGACAGTATTATGATTAATATTCTCCTGCAAAGGAAAAAACAGAGGCAGAGTCATCTGCCCAAAGTCACGGGCTTCCCTGGTGGCGCAGTGGCTGAGAGTCCACCTGCCAATGCAGGGGACACGGGTTAGTGCCCCGGTCTGGGAAGATCCCACGTGCCGCGGAGCGGCTGGGCCCGGGAGCCATGGCCGCTGAGCCTGCGTGTCCGGAGCCTGTGCTCTGCAACGGGAGAGGCCACAACAGTGAAAGGCCCGTGTACCGCAAAAAAAAAAAAAAAAAAAAAAGTCACACAATTGATAATAGTTAGCACCACAACTTGCACTCTGATCTAGGTCCAGAGCCCAGAAGCTTAACCACCACTCTACATAACCTGCTTACAGCTTATGCTGACCAAGGAATTATCTAGAGGTTCTCAAATCCAGCAGGCTCATTTCCGGTAAGGGATGAGGTTGTGGTGCCCTCAGCCCAAAGGCCTGGTTCTCGAGTGGTCCATGTCTGGAGGAAGATTGCCTCTTAAGCCCCATGAGCCCAGAGTATTTTCTCCCTCAAACACTTCTTTTCCCACATTACATCCTTCATCTGGCCCCACTCATGGGGCCTTCCTGGCTGGAGGACAAATATCTGCATTAATTCTTCAGGTCCATAAAAAAATAAAAAAATAAAATAAATAAAAAATAAATTCTTCAGGTCCATGTCCCAGCTCTACCTCCCACTCAGTGACAAAACACAATAAAACAATCTCCATTCCTACTCCACGATGATACTGGGTTGTCACTGTCAAGTGCGGGTCTGCTCCCCCATCTGACTGGGAGCTCACAGGGGCAGAGACCTCATCTGTGTCATCTGAGTCCTCAGCACAGGATCTGCCCAGACCAAGGGTTTGGTGACTAAGTGATGAATGAATGAATGGATGGATGATTGGGTGTAGGGGCAAATGAGGGAATAAATGAGTGAACAAATGACCAAACTCCCAGGAATTCCCTCTGCTGGACCTTCTAGCCTTCTCAGATAGGACGACAGACCCTCTAGGTGGGAGGGGACCTCTGACATCATCCACTCCAACTCCCACTTTCAGCACTGTCCTAGCCGAACCCCTCCAGGGGCCAGAACCTGCAGCTCTCCCATCTCCACACACATGCCTTGTGTCCCAGCCTCCATTTACACACCTCTAAGATTGAAGAACTCACTCCATCTAAGGTTGCCTGTACGATTAAAGAGCTCTAATATCCACAAGGATGTTACCATTATCCTTAGCCATGAGGATAAGGCCATTACCTCATGGCCTTAGACACAGACCAAGGCTCTGTGTCACCCAGAACAAGGCTGCTCCCCTAGCCTGTGACAGCTGGCAGAGACATGGGAGCACATGGCCTGTCCTCTACTGGCCCTAGTCTCCCTGTCCAGACTTCTTTTTTTTTTTTTTAATCTTTACAATTTTTTAAAAATTTTTTGGCTGCACCACACAGCATGTGGGATCTTAGCTCCGTGACCAGGGATCGAACCTGAGTCCCCTGCAGTGGAAGCATGGAGTTTGAACCACTGAATCGCCAGGGAAGTCCCAGACTTATTTCTTCTAATCCTCTCAAGTCATGAACAAAGCTTCCCACTGTTCCCTCACACATCTGGATTTTCCCTTGTTCCTGCTATTCCGTTTACCCTGATGCCCTCTAATAACTCAACATCCAGACCCTGCCCCCAGTCAAGGCCCGGCTCAAATGGCATCACCTCCAGGAAGTCTTCTGGGCTCCTCCTAAGTGGAAATTACCTCCTCCTCCTCTGTATCTTCACTCCCCACACATAAACACACAGCCGCAGTTCACAGCTCTTTATTTCTCTCTCACATTGCTTTTTCTCTTAAATTGGACTGACTTGTGCTCATTTCTCCTTCTTGACCTTGAACAAGCAGGTAGAAGGGATGGTGTTGGTTCCTCAGAGCATCCTGCCCCTCTCCCACCAAACACTCAGTTACTAGAACACAGTAGATGCTCAGTAAGTGTCGAGAGAATGAGGGAGTGAGTAATGGAATGGGAAGGAACAAGGGAATGTGTGAGTGAATGGAAGTAAATCCATGTGTAGATGAATGATCAAATTTGATCAAATGATCAAATGATCAAATAAGCTAAGACTCTCAGTTCCTTCTGGGAGCCCCTTGGGCTTGGCATGGCAGAATAAAGGAAGTTGTGGGATAAATGGGGAGGGGGCAGAAGGGAGGAACAAAGGAAGTAGGTAGTGATACCAGCAAGAGAGGAAGTAGAGATGACCTCATCGTTGCTTCAAGGCCAGGCCCCCCCTTAGAACTACAGCCGTTTATGGAGAAGCCGGGCAAGGAGAGCAGTGAGAAGCCCAGTGAATGGTCCAGAGGGGAGAAGATACAGCATGGTGGGGATGGAGAGGAGGGAATGCCTACAAGTCGTGGAGGCCAGATTCAGGATGTGTGAGCAGAGTACTGGACTTGCCCAGCCAGCCCTGAACTCTCTCCTGCCTACCGGCTCGAGTGTGCTCTCCCTCTCCCTCTCTCACCACCTCCTCCTGCAGGAGCTGAACCCCCTCCTTGGCCCAGCTGCTGCAGGTCTGAACCCAGTCCAACTTCCAGGATTGGACCCTTGCCAGGGAGTGGCTCACCCACGGGCTGGTGCTCCCCCCACCCCACGCCTGGCCTGAGTGACTCAGCACTGGCTGCACCCTCTGGACTCTGAGTCTTGTGGCCCTAGGCACTGCCAAGGGCCAGCCTCCTCATCCTCGTGAGAGGCCTGCCCATCCCAGGACGCCTCATGCCCCAGCCTGCCCACGCAAGAGCGCTGCCAGGCACCACCTGGCTTATCCGGAGCCCGCTCCTGGGGTAGAGGCAGATCTGCCTGGAGAGGGCGCTGGAGTCGAGGAAGAGCCAGCAGTAGGAGGATCTAAAGGAATTCGGCCCTTCCGAGATGGGGAGGTGGGGGCGGGCCTGCGGGCGGCACGGGTCTTACCCAAGTGGTGGGGCGCTCAGGACCCAACAGCTCGCAGAGCCGAGGCTGGGGACGTCGGAGAAGCAGGTCCGTGGGGCGAGGCTCAGCGACTGGGCATCCGAGGTCCCAGAGCAGAACCTGATCGGGGAGGCTGCGGGAGGCTGGAGGGAGGCGCAGGAAGCGGGCAGAGGCACAGGCAGGAGCGGCCCAGGCCAGTTCCCAGACGAGTCTGGTCCCCTCCCCTCCCCTCGCCAGCGCGGGTGAGGCGGCCCCGGGCTGCTGAGCAGAGGGCAACGGCTGCAGGCCGGGCGCCAGACACTCCGCGCCGCGAGGCGGCAGAGGCGGAAACGCCGGTGACCGGACCTGACAGGCTAGAGGTGGAGCCAGGCGGGCGGCGGGGTGCAAAAACCGTCTCCCTGTCATTGCTAAACCAGCCCCTCACAGTCTTGAAAAGTAATACCTGCTAGTCGTTCACACCTTACTGAGCACCTGCTATGTGCCAAACACAGAGCTGGGTGCTGGGATGAGGTTTTGAGCAGGACACACTGGCCTTGGCCTTATGGACAGTGATAGAAAAAAATGAGAATGGACAGTTCAAGAGAACAAAGAAAATGAATACCACCGATGATCTCTTCACTCAGAGAGAATCACTGTTAGTATTTTCCGGGTATGTGCTTCCAGCTACACTAGAGCTGAAAGAGGAAAATATGCTGATAGGGAGAGATGGGGACTCCCCTCCCCCTCCCCCATGTGTAAATACATATGTTATGTTATATAATATGATGTGATATATGATGTGATCACAGGCATGAAGGAGCCGTCTAGAAGAATCTCCGTCAGTATTCACATTTCGGATACAGGCTCACTGGCAGACTTGGAAGAGACCTGACAGAGGATGCTGGTGGTCCCTGAAAGACAACTGTCACAGGAAGAGGAACTTGGTCCACACCAGGACCAGAGAGTGGGAGGGATCAGTCATTCCAGACACCTCACAGGGGCTGGTGGTTGAACTCACCCTGCCCCAGACTCTCTCAACAAAGAGAGTTGCCATGCTGAGCTCACCACACCTGGGGCCCAAGCAGACCTCTGGTGGGGACCCCTGGCTGGGTAACAAGATGCGGGACTTCCCTCATCACTCTGCTCTTGGAGCACCCTAAGGTGTGAGTGTCAGGACAGGAATGGTGGGCATCCCATGCATGGGGCTTTGGCAGCAGCCTGGGCCATAACACAGGCCAACCTCTGGCTCTGCTAGCAGCATTAATGCAGGAGCCTCAACTCAGCAGAGGCCCCAGGTGCCAACAACAGCAAATGACTTCGAGACTGCTTTCCAAGTACAGTGAGACACATTAGGGAGCACCCAGAAACATATGGGACAGGTGGACTTTGCAGGGAAAGGGAATTCCCACACAGGCAGGACGGCTCTGAACTGACATAAGCCGTGGTTTAATTTTTTTTTTTGTCTGTGCACAAGCTTTCTTTAGTTGCAGTAAGTGGGGGGCTACTCTTCATTGCAGTGCGCGGGCTTCTCATTGTCGTGGCCTCTCGTTGCAGAGCACGGGCTCTAGGCACACTGGCTTCAGTAGTTGTGGCACATGGGCTCAGTAGCTGTGGCTTGCGGGCTCTAGAGCTCAGGCTCAGTAGTTGTAGCGCACAGGCTTAGTTGCTCCACGGCATGTGGGATCTTCCCAGGCCAGGGCTCGAACCCATGTCCCTTGCATTGGCAGGCAGATTCTTAACCACTGCGCCACCAGGGAAGCCCGCGTGGTTTAATTTTAATGAGACATTATTCGTAACCAAATGGTGAATCCTGTAGATATTCAGGTTATCTAAAAAAAAAAAAAAAGTGACCATACTGGATATACTGTTTTGTAATCTGCTTTTTTTTCTTTCAACAATTATCATAAACATCTTTCCATAATTTTTATTGCTACATAGTATTTATTTCCTTATGGGTCTACTCAAATTTATTGTTTTTAATCACTTTTTAAATTTTTTTTTTTTTTGGTCTGCGTTGGGTCTTCGCTGCTGCGCACGGGCTTTCTCTAGTTGCGTCGAGTGGGGGCTACTCTTCGTTGCAGCACACGGGCTTCTCATTGCGGTGGCTTCTCTTGTTGCAGAGCACAGGCTCTAGGCGCGCGGGCTCCAGTAATCATGGCTCTTGGGCTCTAGAGCGCAGGCTCGATAGTCGTGGCACACGGGCTTAGTTGCTCTGCGGCATGTGGGATCTTCCTGGACCAGGGCTCGAACCTGCGTCCCCTGCATTGGCAGGCAGATTCTTAATCACTGCACCACCAGGGAAGTCCCTACTCAAATTTATTTAACTAATCTCTTCCTGCTTGCTTTTGTAAGCTTTACTGAAATATCATTACATACAATAAACTGCACATATTTAAAGTATACAACTTGATGAGTTTTGTCATATATGTAATATGTATATATTTATGACAACATCACTACAATCAAGGTAATGAACATATTCATCACCCCCGAAGTTTCCTGATGGCCCTTTATAATCTCTCCCTTCTGCCTCGCACTGCCCCTCCCCCACACCCCCCAGGCACCAAATAATCTGCCTCTGTCACTCTAGATTAGTTTGCATTTTCCAGAATTCTGTATAAATGGAATCATATACTATGTGTTCTTTTTTGTCTGGCTTCATTCACTTGGCATAATTATTTTGCAGTGAATATATACTGTTGCACACATCAGTAATTTGTTCCTTTTTATTGCTGAGTAGAATGTTATCTTATGGATGTACCACAATTTGGTTATTCATTTACTTATTGATGGACTTTGAGTGGTCTCTAGGTACTGACTACTATACAGATAAAGCTGGTATGGACATTCATGTTCAAATCTAGGTGTGCACGTATACTTTCATTTCTCTTAGGTATTTACCTAGGAGTGCAATAGCCAGGTCACATGATAGATGTAGGTTTAACATTTTTTTAAACTGCCAAAATTTTTCCAAAACAGTGGTATCATTTCGCATTCCCACCAGTAGTGTATGAGAATTCCAGTTCCTCTATATCTTCACCAGCATTGATTTGGTCACTCAGTTTAATCTTAGTCATTTCAGTGGATTCATAGCAGTATATCACTGTGGGTTTGAGTTCTATTTTCCTGTTCATTGATGTTGTTAAGGATCTTTTTGTATTTGTTTTTGCCATGATCTTTGTATCTTCTTTGGTAAAATGTCTATTCAAATCTTTCCCCCTTTTAAAAAAATTGGATTGCTTGTCTTATTATTGAGTTATAGGAGTTCTTTGTATATCCAAAAGAATTGAAAGTAGGCTCTCCAAAAGATATTTGTACACCCGTGTTCACAGCAGCATTATTCACAACAAGCAAAATGTAGAAGCAACCCAAATATCCATCAACTGATGAATGGATAAACAAGAAGTGGTATATACATACAATGAAATATTCATCAGCCTTAAAAAGGAAGGAAATTCTGGTCTTCCCTGGTGGCGCAGTGGTTGAGAGTCCGCCTGCCAATGCAGGGGACACGGGTTCGTGCCCTGGTCCGGGAAGATCCCACATGCCGCGGAGCGGCTGGGCCCGTGAGCCATGGCCGCTGAGCCTGCGTGTCCAGAGCCTGTGCTCCGCAACGGGAGAGGCCACAATGGTGAGAGGCCCGAGTACCGAAAAAAAAAAAAAAAAAAAGGAAGGAAATTCTGACACATGCTACAACATGGATGAACCTTGAAGACATTATGATTAGTGAAATAAGCCAGACACAAAAAGACAAATACTGTATGATTCCACTCTATGAGGTACCCAGAGTAGTCAAATCCATAGAAGCAAAGTAGAATGGTGGTTGCCAAGGGCTGGGGAAGGGGGAAATGAGGAGTTGTTCTACTGAGTGTAGTGTTTCAGTTTTGCAAGAAGAAAAGTTCTGGAGATTGGTTGCACAACAATGTGAATATAATTAACACTACTGAACTGAACACTTAAAAATTGTGAAGCTGGGGAATCCCCTGGCCGTCCAGTGGTTAGGACTCTGCACTTTCACTGCCAAGGTTGGGGGTTCAATCCCTGGTCAGGGAAATAAGATCACGCAAACAGCGTGGTGTGGCCAAAAAAACACAAAAAATCATGAAGTTGGTACATTTTGTTATGTATATTTTACCACAGTTAAAAAATGTTTTAAATAAGAGTTCTTCACATATCTAATAAATACAGTCAGCTGCTCCATATCTGTGAATTCTGCACCCAAAGACTCAACCAACTGCAGATCAAAAATATTCAAAAAAAAAAATTCCAGAAAGTTCCAAAAAGCAAAACTTGAATTCGCTGCCTGCTGACAACTATTTACGTAGCATTTATACTGTATTAGGTATTATAAGTAATCTAAAGATGATTTAAAGTATATGGGGGGATGTGCCGAAATGTAAAATACTACACCATTTTATATAAGGGACTTGAGCATCCACAAATCTTGTTATCTGCAGGAGTCCTGGAACCAGTCCTCTGAGGATACTGAGGAGGACCATATTGTCAATTGTCTTTTATATCGGTCTATTGCTAAAATTTCACATGTGCTGATGCTCCTCCTTTCCAGCCTTTTCATTATTGTGGGTTTGTACCTTTTTATTTCCTTTACTGGCATTTTAATGGACTCTTGTTAATGAGGGGACATTTAAAAAATGTATTAAAATGGTCAGTCCACCATCTCAAACCCTGAGTTAGTAATAATATTATTAAAATATCCTAAGATTATGTTTTTGTTGTCTTAAGAAAACATGGCATTACATGTTGTTTCCATTTGAGCTGACAGCCAACAGAAACTCCCTATTAATCTCTGCATTCTGTTTATAAGGCTGATAGCTGGGCACAGACCATAGGACTTTACTTTTATTTCATCATGTTGGATTTGTCTGGGTTCTAGTCCAGGACCTATTTGTCTTTGATTAACTTGTTTGTTTTTTAATAACTCTCAGATGTGCAGAACTGGATTAATGATAATACTTGGCTCAAGACACCATGGCTATCTTTTATAATTATTTATTATTCATTTATTCTTCATTTGTTCATTCATTTATTTTTTTAATTAATAGACTATTTTTTGAGCAGTTTCAGATTTACAAAAATATTGAGCGAAAAGTACAAAGAATTCCCACCTGCCCCCTCCCTCCCTCAGTTTTTTTCCCCATTATTAACATCCTGCATTAGCAGAACAAGTCGATGCGCTAATACTGATAAATTATTATTGACTAAATTCCACAGTTTACATTAGGGGTAACTCTTTGTGTTGTACATTCTGTGGGTTTTGACAAACACCCATTTGTTTGTTTGTTTACTTATTTATTTACTTTAAGACTTCTTGAGGACTTCCCTGGTGGCGCAGTGGATAAGGCTCCGCACTCCCCATTCAGGGGGCCTGGGTTCGATCCCTGGTCAGGGAACTAGATCCCATATGCATGCCACAACTAAGGAGCTGGCAAGCCACAACTAATGAGCCCACCTACCGCAACTAAGACCCGACTCAACCAAATAAATAAATAAAAAGACTTCTTAAGAGCAGTTTTAGGCTTACAACAAAATTGAGAGGGAGGTACAGAGATTTCCCATATACCCCTATCCCCACACATGCATAGCCCCCTCCATTATCAACATCACTCACCAGAATGTACCATTCTAGTAATGTACCATTTTTACCAAGGATGAACCTACAATGACATATCATAATCACCCAAGGTTCATTTTTTACCTTAGGGTTCACTCTTGGTGTTGTACATTCTATGGGTTTGGACAAAAGTGTGATGACATATATCCATCATTAAAATATCATACAGAATATTTTCAGTATCCTAAAAATCCCCTGTGCTCTGCCTATTCATCTCCCTACTCCCCAGCCCTGGCAGCCACTGTTTTTCATTGCCTCCATAGTTTTGCCTTTCCTAGAATGTCATATAGCTGGAACCATACAGTACGTAGCCTTTTCAGATTGGCTTCTTTCACTTAGTAATGTGCATTTAAGATTCCTCCATGTCTTTCATGACTTGATAGCTCATTTCTTTTCAGTGCTAAATAATATTCCATTGTCTGGATGTACCACAGTTTATTTATCCACTCACCTACTGAGGGACATCTTGGCTGCTTCCAAGTTTTGGCTATTATGAATAAAGCTGCTATAAACGTCAATGTGCAGGTTTTTGTGTGAACATAAGTTTTCAGCTCCTTTGAGCAAATACCAAGGAGCATGATTGCTGAATTATGCAGTAAGAGTATGTTTAGTATTGTAAGAAACCAAACTGTCTTCCACAGTGGCTATACCATTTTGTATTCCCACCAGCAATTGATGAGAGTTCCTGTTGCTCCACATCCTCCCCAATATTTGATGTTGTCAGTGTTTTGGATTTTGCCAAATCCAAAAAAGTCTTTGGATTTGCCATTCTAATAGATGTGCGGTAGTATCTTGCTGCTTTAATTTGCATTTCCCTGATGACATATGATGTGGAGATTCTTTTCACATGCTTATTTGCCGTCTGTATTTCTTCTTTGGTGAGATGTCTGTTAAGGTTTTTGTCCCATTTTTTTAATGAGATTGTTTTCTTATTGTTGAATTTTAAGAACTCTTTGTATATTTTGGGTAAGTCCTTTATCAGATGTATCCTTGGCAAATATTTTCTCCCAGTCTGTGGCTTGTCTTCTAATTCTCACCAATTTATTTTATTTATTTATTTATTTTGCGGTACACGGGCCTCTCACTGTTGTGGCCTCTCCCCTTGCGGAGCACAGGCTCCGGACGCGCAGGCTCAGTGGCCATGGCTCACGGGCCTAGCCACTCCGCGGCATGGGGGATCTTCCCGGACCGGGACACGAACCTGTGTCCCCTGCATCAGCAGGCGGACTCTCAACCACTGCACCACCAGAGAAGCCCTTGCCAATTTATTTTTAATAACATAATCAAGACCTGTGAACTCACCACCCAAATTTTAGAACATTAGTGATAACTTTCATCTACCTATATTGTCCTCCTCATCCCATGTCCCTCCCCAGCTCAGGGAATCACTATCCTGAATTTTTTTTTATTAATTAATTTATTTTTAGCACACTGGTGCTGCATGCGGGCTTTCTCTAGTTGGGCCGAGTGGGGGCTACTCTTCGTTGCAGCATGCAGGCTTCTCATTGCGGTGGCTTCTCTTGTTGTGGAGCATGGGCTCTAGGCACGCGGGCTTCAGTAGTTGTGTCACGTGGGCTCAGTAGTTGTGGCTCACGGGTTTAGTTGCTCCATGGCATGGGGGATCTTCCCGGACCCAGGGATCAAACCTGTGTCCCCAGCATTGGCAGGTGGATTCTTAACCACTGAACCACCAGGGAAGTCCCTACCCTGAATTTTGTATTTATCATTCCCTTGCTTGGAGGAAGAGGTTTGTTGTTGTTTTTCTATTACAGATTGTTGTTATGAATATTCTCCTACATGACTCCTGGTGTATTACAAGGAGTATATACCTAGGAGTGGGTATATACCTACTAGAATTGCTGGGGCATAGGGTATGAAAATGTCCAAAGTTACAAAATAATAATAACTTGTTTTTCAAAGTGGTTGTATCAATTTGTGTACTCACAAGTGACATGAAAGCAATCCCATGATCCACACTCACTCCAATCGTCAGGCTTCTCATTTTGGCCAATCAAATGTTGTAAAATGACATTTTCTTGTTGTCTTGACTTTTGTTTCCATGATTACTAGTAAGTTGAGCATCTCTTCAGTTGTTTATTGGCCATACATGTTTCCTTCTCTAAGAAATACCTAGCCATATATTTCTTTCCCATTTTTTGATTGGGCTTGTTTCTCTTTCTTACCCATTTTGCATGTTCTTAATACTTATCTTTTAGCTACTATATGTATTGAAAGTATGTTCTTGTGTTTGTAGTACTTTACCTCCTTTAAGATTTCTTTTGAGAAAAAGGAGTTCTGTGTTTTAATATAGTCAAATACATCAATGTTTTATGGTTAGTGCTTTTTTAAAATTTTTTTAATTTATTATTTTTTAAATTTATTTAATTAATTTATTTTTAAATATTTATTTATTTATTTTTACTGCATTCGGTCTTTGTTGCTACGTGCAGGCTTTCTCTAGTTGCGGTGAGCGGGGGCTACTCTTTGTTGCAGTGCACAGGCTTCTCATTACGGTGGCTTCTCTTGTTGCGGAGCACAGGCTCTAGGCGTGCGGGCTTCAGTAGTTGTGGCACGCAGGCTCAGTAGTTGTGGCTCGCGGGCTCTAGAGCACAGGCTCAGTAGTTGTGGCGCACGGGCTTAGTTGCACCACGGCACATGGGATCTTCCCGGACCAGGGCTCGAACCCATGTCCCCTGCTTTGGCAGGAGGCTTCCTAACTACTGCACCACCAGGGAAGTCCCATGGTTAGTGCTTTTGAGGTCTCTTTAAAAAACTACCCCGAAGTCAGAATGATGTTCACTTACATTTTCTTCTCAATGTTTCAAAGTGTTGCTTTGGACCTTTAAGTACTTAACTCATTTGAAATTGACTTTTTGGTAAGAAGTTGGGTATGAATTGTTTCATCTTTCCATATCTACAACTAAGTTGTCCACTTCCACTTATTGAATAGCCCCTCTTTCTCCCCTGGGGAGACTGAGGCCACAGAGATTCAGCAATTTGCCCAAGATCATACAGCTAGTAAGTGTCAAAGCCAGGATTCAAAGCCAGGCAGTCTGGCTCTGGAATCTGCCATAGTTTGAACCACGCTGGTAACTGCCTTTTGCATCCGTCATGCAGATTAAATGCAGAGCTCTATGTCAGGCTCTCAATTCTATTTCACTGGTCAATTTGTCCATTCCTGAGCCTACCCACACTGTTTTAACTATTAGAGCTTTATAACAAATACTGATACCTGGTAGGGCAAGTCTACCCACCTTATTTTTCTTCAGAAAGGGCTTGGCTGTTTTTTGGATCTTTATCTCTCTCTCTCTCTCTCTCTCTCTCTCTCTCTCTATATATATATATATATATATATATATATATATATATATATATATACACACATATATGTATCAAATTCCATAGAAATCCCTGTTGGAACGTTAGAGTTGCATTAAATATATTTATATATTAATATATTGATTTGGGGACAACTGATACCCTTATCAATGTTAAGCCTTTGCATTTAAGTAGTCTTTAATGTCCCTTGGTTAAGTGTTAAAAATTTTTTCCATGTTAGTCTTACATATCTTTTTTTCCTTAGACACTTTATTCCTTAGGTATCTCTCTTGCTACTAGGGTCTTTCTTATTACATTTTCTTAACCTGGGGTCCGTGGTCACCAAGGCATGCATGGCTGAGCTCCAGGAGCTCTGCAAAACTTCTGAAACTGTATATGCATTTTTTGGATGTACATAACTTCCATCAGATTCCCAAACAACCATTGCGAAGAGTTCTAAATGCTTCTTATGTGCCAGGCACTCCCCTGAGCACTTTACAAGTCCCACAACCACCCTGGGAAATAGATGCAGTTATTCCCTCATTTTACAGATAAGGACACTAATTCTCAGAGAGGTTAAGTACTTTGTCTGAAGTCACACAGCTAAGAAATTAATGGCCAGCATTCAAACCCAGGCTGTCTGACCCGAAAGCTATACACTGAACCTCTGTAATCTGTAACTTCCAAAGAGGTTGAGGACTTCTGCTCCAGGCTAAGGTACTTGGTCCCCCTGGGCTCCTGTCTGTCTATCTATAAAATGGGTAGATGAGGGTTACTGCTCCACCTACTTCTCAGGGCTGTTTGGAGAGACAACTGAGGCCATGGATGGGCAAGAGGCTCTGTAAACCGCAAAATGCAGCACATGAGGCTGCAGGGGTAGTAGAGGAGGCAGGGGCTCGGGCATCTCTCCAACCACCTCTGTCACCTTCCCAGGTGGCCTCTTGCCAGGAGATGGAGGACACCCCGGCTGAGCTGGGGAGGGGCTGTCCTGCCTGAGCACCCACTCTGCACCAGGCCCTCTGTTGAGGTGGGGATGCAGAATCAGATGTGATCCCATGGTGGGGAGGTCCGACCATAACAGGTGATGACAAGTGGTGAAAGTGCCGAGGCGGAGTTAGGCCTGGGGGTGACATAATCACAGAGAGGTGCCTGATCTAGCCTGGAGGAGCCAGGGAAAGCTTCCTGGTGGAAGGGACTATGAGCTGTCCTTGTACCACCCTGGCCAGGTGCCCTCCTCTAGATGACCATCCCCTGGCTTCCCTTAGAGCCCCCTCCACTGGCCCCTTTGGAGCAGCCATGTCAGCTTCTGAAGATGCTCATTCATGGTGCCACGTCTCTGCCTAGGCCCCCTCAGGGACCTCCGCCACTCTTACCACAAAATCCATAGCCCTCCTGTGGCCTCTTCATCAGGCACCTGCCCCCACTTCCTGGCCTCACCCTGACACTCTTCACACCCCAACCCCACTGATTTTTTGCAGACTCACCAGCTCTTCCTGCCTCCTGACCTCAGTGCCTATAGCACCCCTCCTCCACTCTCTCCCTGGAGGGCTCATTCTCATCCCTTGGGTTCCAGCTTAAATGACACCTCCTCCGAAACACGTTTTCTGACCACCCCATCTAAAGAAGGTCTTCCCTGGGCTTTCCAGTCTCGATCTCAACCCCTACTTGATTTCTTTCATAGCTCTTATTATAATTTTCAATTATTTTGTCCACTTGTTTTTCTCTCTTCTCTCCCTCCTATTCCTTCCCATTACAAATGCGTCATGAGGGCAGGGCTCATGACAGCCTATTCTTGGTAGTCTCCTCCGTGCCTAGCTACAGCAGGCACTCAATAAATATTTGTTGGATGAATGACTTAGTAAACAAATAAATGAATCAACTGGATCTTAAAAGATCTAGAGCTGTGCTGTCCAATATAATAGCCACGAACCACTTGTGGCTATTTAAATGTATATAAATTAAAAGTGAATAAATTTAAAATTCAATTCCTCAGTTGCACTAGTCACATTTCAATCGCTCAATCTCTACATGTGGCTCGTGGCTACTGTATGGGGTATTTCCATCATTTCAGAAAGTTCTATTGGACCACGCTGCTCTGGACGACCTTAAAGGCAGAGAAGGTGGACAAGGGCATTTGGAGCAGAGGGCACAGCATGTACCCAAACCTACAGGTGAGAGAGAGCATGGTGACGCCGTGCTCTGGAATGAACAAGGGGGCACATGGCTCCATCTTTGCACAACCCTGTTTGCTGTTAGAAAGTTTGGCTTAAAGTAGAGAAGAATGTCAGAACTGGGAGAGTCCTAAGAGACAGCTGGTCCCATCCATTTCTCTTGGAAGTGGAGAGTGTGGCCCAGAGAGAAGATACTTACCCAAGGTCACAGAGAAAGTCACATGGATGGGGCGGGAACCCAGGCCTCCTGACTCCCAGTGCCTCAGGAGTCAGTTTCCCCTGACCAAGTTCATGGACCCCTCTCCCCTCCTTCCTGGCCCCTCTCCCCCACCACAGCCAGGCCACTGAGCCTGAAGAGCACCCCAGGCCCGTCCTGGTCCTTGGCACTCACACTGGCTGCTTTTATTCCTCCTTAAAACATCACAAACCCTCCCCCTCCCCCGCCCCAGCGTCTGACCCCTAGAAATTTTAGACATTCCAAGGAGAATAGCTGCTTATAACCATTTGCTAATTACGTGTATGGATGTCAATTAATTCATTTAGCTAATTACCCACTCGATGGGCACCACGCACCAAAGAACTGTAAAAGACAGGCATATGGTGAGAGAGGGGGGCGACGGTGCTCACTCAGCATGCAGGGGTGGGGGAGGGAGGGCAGCAAGGCTGCAGCAGCTCCCCACCCCCAGATGAGAGGAGGGAGGCAGCTTAATGGCTGGGGGGACGGAGCAGCTGCTGCCGCTGCCATAAAGCAAACTTACAGCTTTCCACTAATAGTGCTGGGAAAACACATGCGCACACCCACACACACTCATGCGCACAGAGAAGCACACGTTCGTATATGCACATTTCTGTTTACACACACACGTGCTCACAAACACAGCATGCACATATCCATAAGCACAGTACACATGCACGCACGTGGACACACACACACACACGGACACGTGGGGTCATGTGGAATGAATGCACAGACATTTTCTTCAAGTCCTACCTTCATTGGAGGCTGGAGGGTGGGAATTCTCTCTTACTGCACCCAACTTTAATGGAAAGCATTGTGCTCAGCCCTTCCACATAAGTTATTTCATTTAATCTTCACATAACCCCACAAAGAATGAGTTATCTTCACTTCACAGATGAGGAAACTGAGGCTCAGAGAAGCCAAGACACTTGCCCAACGCCACACAGCTGGTAAGTAGCAAAGGTGAGGCTAATCCCTACACCTCCATGACCACATGCAGCAGGGGTCAGGGGAAGGGAAAGGGGGGTTTTCTTTCTTTTTAACATATATTTTTAAAATTTATTTATTTTTTAAAATTTATTTATTTATTTATTTATTTTGGCTGCTCCGGGTCTTAGTTGCAGCATGTGGCATCTTTAGTTGTGGCATGAGGGATCTTTCAGCTGTGGCATGCAGACTTCTTAGTTGTGGCGTGCATGCTGGATCTAGTTCCCTGACCAGGGACTGAACCCTGACCCCCTGCATTGGGAGCGTCAAGTCTTACTGGACCACCAGGGAAGTCCCAGGCAAGGGGGGTTTTCATCTGTTTGCAACTGGTGGAAACAACCAATTGTTTCTTGGGAAAACAACCTCTTTTCGGGGGACCAACTGCTTAAGGAGTGAGGAGAACATTTGTGCCACAAAGATGAGAAGAAAAATTGAACACTGATGAGAAACAACATTGACGGGAGGAGAGGGAGGAACACACTTGGGACTCTACCACAAATGTCATTCTCACTGGGAAAGGGATCTCCTGTCATCCTCAGCTTCGTCCCATGAGTCTTCTCTGAGGCCACCTCTGTGCCAAGCCTGGCATTCGGGACACAAGGTAAAGATCTGAGCTCACAGCTCGGTGAGGCAGACAGAGGGACATAGACTGTCACCAGAAGAGCAAGCATTCAACCTGGCTGTCTGGATCGAGAGTCCAAACTTTCCCCATGTTCCACGCTCCCTCCTTCTTCCTGCATTCCAGGGGCTGGGCCCCAAGGCGTAAGATGAACCCCTTGACTCCCTGCAGAGGACTCTCGCCTCCTCTTTCAGGCCTTCTCCCTGAGGGCCTTCCCTGGCCCTTCACACCCTTCGTCATCCTCATAATGATGGCAGGGTTTGGCCTACCCCACAAGACAAGAATGAAAGTTTCTCCAATTTTAGGGAAAAACAAGAAAATTCTCCAACACCCCTCTTCCAGCATCTCCGTTTACCAATTCTCATGTCCATTGACCAAAGTAATAATAGGAGACCACAGTTAGGTGATTCATTTATCCACCTATTCGATAAACACTTCAGAGAATTCCTCTGGGCTAGGACTGTATGGTTTCAAACACTCTTTTAAGCCAACAAACAAACAAAAACTTGCAGCTTCTGCAATTTCTATCAGTTAAAAGTCTTTCTGTTAGGGCGCAGGGGTTAAGACTCTGCCTGCCAAGGCAGGGGACATGGGTCCGAGCCCTGGTCTGGGAAGATCCCACATGCCACGGAGCAACTAAGCCCGTGCACCACAACTATTGAGGCTGTGCGCCACAACTACTGAAGCCCAAGCGCCTAGAGCCCGTGCTTTGCAACAAGAGAAGACACCGCAATGAGAAGCCTGCGCACCGCAACAAAGAGTAGCCCCCACTCGCCGCAACTAGAGAAAACCCGCGTGCAGCAACGAAGACCCAACGCAGCCAAAAATAAATAAATAAAATAAAATAATTTTTTTTAATGGTTAAAAAAAAAGTCTTTCTGTTGCAAGTGACAGAAAATCCAACACAAACAAATTTCAGCAGAGGGAATATATTGTCTCGGATACAGAGAAGGCAAGGGGTACCGCAGCTTCAGGCACAGCTTGATTCAGGGGTTCAAGCAACATCATTAGGACCTGCCTCTCTTTGTCTCTTGTTCTTAGTCTCTCCCGTGTGTGTGTCGGCTTTGTTCTAAAGCTGCACTTGGTGACAAGCTTCTCTTCCTCTCAGATTCTAGTCCACCAGGAAAGAGAAGCTTTTCCAAGAGCTCCTACAGAAGCACTGGGATTGGCTGTGCTTGGATGGGCTCAGACACATGCCCATCTCCGAACCAGTCTCCACAGCCAGGGGGATGCCATGCTCAGATTGGCTGGATCCAGGGGTGGAGCTCCAGCCAAACCTCTTGAACAGAGTAGGGACAGGTAGAGCCCCAAATGTTGTCAGAAGAAGGGGGAAAGGACAGAGGACTAGGAGGCAAGCTACCAATACCCACTACAATATTCTTCTAAGCCAAGGGTCCCCAACCCCTGGGCCACAGACCGGAACCAGTCCATGGCCTGTTAGGAAATGGGCCACACAGCAGGAGGTAAGTGGTGGGCGAGCAAGCAAAACTTCATCTGTATTTACAGACGCTCCCCATCGCTCGCATTACTGCCTGAGCTCCACCTCAAGTCAACATTATGGTAAGTTGTATAATTATTTCATTATATATTATAATGCAATAATAGTAGAAATAAAGCACACAATAAATGTAATGCACTTGAATCATCCCGAAACCATCCCCCACCCCCACCCCCAGTGGAAAAATGGTCTTCCACGAAACCAGTCCCCGATGCCAAAAAGGTTGGGGACTGCCGTTCTAAGCATTCAAGGTCAGAAGGGTAGGAAGTATCAGCCTCATTTTGGAGCTAAGGAAACTGAGGCTGAGAAAGGAGATAAACCTAATAAAAATTATCCAGTGAGTAAGGGATTGAGCCAGGATTTGAACCAATTCCTCTCACTTCCTCCTTGAGCCCTTCCCCCACAAACAAGCACCCGGCAGCACTCTCCAGGCATCTAATCTACAGTGAATCACCTTCCTCAGTTCTGCTGTCCGCCAATCAGGAGTCTGGGCCACCAGGGCCTCCTGACTGCCTGGGAAAGGTCTCCCAGGCTGGGGACTCCGTGAGAGGTGCCTGCTCCAGCCATGGGGCAACCCCCCCATGCCCCTTTGCACTCACTCCAGGACAGGCAGAAAGCCTCAGCGCAACTCCCCCCAGGCTTCTCTCCGCCCAGGTGTGGTAGGGGACAGTCCAGGAGGGCACGACAAAGTGGGGCCTGTTCTGGCCATAACACGCCCTTTCCTGGCTGCCTTCCCCGCCCTGTCTCACTCTCCTGCTCCCCTCCCTGCTTCCTGGGGTCACCTCTCAAACTGGCTTGCCTTCGAACCCTGGTCTCAGGATCTGCTTACAGGAAAATACAACTTAAGGTGCCCCCATTCTTCTATAAAATTAGGGTACAGGACGCCTGAGGGGGGTTGGCTAAATCAATGATTGTCAAATATGTTTTTAGTAGAATGCTTTTTCAAATGCTCTTCTTCTCTGTCTGGCTTTCATCCCTCTCCCCCTCCTAAAATCCAGGCCTCTCCCCGCGCCACCCCTCACCCCACTGAGTTTCAGGTGTCCCACAACCCTTTTTCTCATGCCGGATCTTAGTTCCCCGACCAGGGATCGAACCCGTGCCCCCTGCAGTGGAAGCGCGGAGTCCTAACCACTGGACTGCCAGGGACGTCCCTCCCACAACCGCTTTTGAGTCTTGTGAATCCCTCAGCCCCTGGCATCTTCTCAGTCAAAGGCATTTTCATCTCTGCCAGGTCACGTGCTGAGGGGAGGCGGAAACGTTGGATCCCTTGGTGAGGGAGGGCCAGAGGGAGGGCCTGGAAACGGTTACAGTTCACTCCCTCCCCGAGCATCTAAAAAGTCACACAAATTCCACACCTCAAAAACTGGCTTCTTGTCGAAAACCCTTGCTGTGTCTACATGTTCTTTCTGATAACATAACTCTGGCCTAAGTATGCTACAACAACTCTCGTGCCACTCACTGTGGAAACCTGTACAAAATCCTCTTACATTACCCCAGAGAGTGCCATGCTGAAGGGTCCAGGCTGGTTTCGCCCCCATCTTCCTGAGGGGACGGGAGAGCTCTATGTTTCTGTCTTGTTTAATCGGCCTCCCCACCCTCTCCCTCTCAAGGATCATCTTCCCATCTTCCTAGGGCGTATTTGGAGATAGAAGTTATCCGTTATCATATGCTGTGTAGCAAATCACACCAAACTTAGTGACCCAACACAATACTTTATTATGCTCCCAAATTCTCTGGGTTAAGATTTCGGGACGCTGGGCCATTCTCACTTGGGTCTCCAACGTGGCTGCAGTCATCTGAAGTCTTGACCAGGCCCAAGGATCCACTTTGGAGTTGACCTGCTCCCACAGCTGGCCAGGAGTGCTGGCTGTTGGCCCAGGGCCTCAGCTCTGCCCCAACTGGGCTTCTCCACGGGCTGCTCGAGTGTTCTCACGGCCTGGCAGCTGGCTTCCCCAGAGCAGAAGAGCCAAGAACCCAGGGCAGAAGTTGCAATGCCTATTGTGATCCAGTCTCGGGAGCCACATGGTCACTTTCATCTTATTCTGTTGGCCACATGGGGCCAGCCCGGATTCAGTGTGGAAAGAACCGCACAGGAGGTATGGGTCAGCAGGCCATCTTGGAGGCTGGCTACCACAGGATGCTTCACTGGAGGCCTGTCCACCCCCAGGCAGTCTACACTGCCTGCTCCCTGAGTTCTGGTCCCGCCCCGATGCACCCCTCCCTCCACAACCAGCATCCTGAGTCCCCGGACCACGAGACTGTGGTGTCTAGTAATGTGTACTCAGGCAGCAGAGGCACACAGGCCAGAGCAGGAAATGTCTCCAAAGCCCACGTCAGGCATCGCTGTCATGACACTCATCAGCCACTCCCCTCGGCGTTCCTCCCTGTGAGCAGAATACAGGGTTGCTTTATGTCGTTTAGTTATGGGATAATTTGATATGCAGCGTCAAACAGCTCACTCCCCCTGTCTCCAAAGACACTGCATTTTAAAGCGGTGATTCTGCCCCAGGCTAACCAGGTCCACGGATATCAGGCTCCCCGCAATCGTATCATTCAGATGGGGCACCCCTCCTCCCACGCAATGGAGAACAAGCAAGAGGAGTGGAGAGGGAGGCCAAGAGTGTTCGTTCCAACACACCTTCAGCCTCGGCTGCAAGGGGAAGTGCAGACAGGAGGAGACACTCCTGCAGCCCACACCCACACACCTGGGCCTTGTTTTTCTCCACCCCTGTGCCCAGCTGCCCATGCACAACCCCAATTCCTGTTGCTTTTTCAAGCAATTGAGCCCTTCCTCCTCTCCCCTCCACCCTCGTCCCAGGCCTCTTGACAGCATCTGCAAATCCGCAGGGCCTGGCTAAACGAGAGCCTTCCATGCAGCTTCCGCTCTTGGCAGCACAACGAACCAGCAGAAGCTGGGACATTACAGCTTGTTCCTGAGCTTACTGAATGAAAGTGGCCGACTACCCTAGGAACCAGCCCTGGCAGTGGGGTGAGGGGGATAGGCTGGAGGGGCCGCAGGTTGGTGGGGAGGGGGTAGGAATTTTCTATTCCTTGAGTTTGACCACACCTGGAAGGAATAGCATCAAACTATTTTTAAGCCCAAAAGGGGATTTCTTGGGAGGTCACCAGGATAGCCCACGGAGCAGGTAGAATCTTGGCAGGGGCCTTGGGAACCAGAACATAAGCCAAACTTTTAAGAATGAGGATGTCTGGGGAACAGGATCGTGGAAGACATACTTCCTCCATATTGTTTGGATTTCTTTCTCAGTAATCATGTATAATCAACAAAAATAACACTTCCATTTAGAGAGACAAAAGCTTTGAAGCAAAAGGAGTGGGACGCCCAGAGCCCCACAACCTGTGCCCTGACTCAGCTCCCATCACAGGGCCTTGGGACACCTCCACTGCCTGATTGCTCAAGATCCCCCAGCTCAGACCTACTGTCAAACGCTAGAATCTGGACCTGTTCGGGGTCTGGGCCCAGCCTCACCTGCCCTGACCTGGCCCAGGATGGCAGCCAGAACCTCGGGGCCCCACCAGCACCTCACATGCCCAGACCTGGCCCCACTGCTGATCTTCTGCCTACTGACAAATGATCCTGCCCTTCCCACGAGCTGTGACTCCTGAGCCCATCCATCAGCTGCCCAGCTGGTGCAATCGGAGTTTAATGATGTCATGACAGGAGTGATTACAATTGTTAATTACCTTTCAGCCATCAGCAGCTTCTGCAGGCCCTCAGCCATGTAGTGGCTACCACAGCCACCCTGTGCCTGCACAAACCTCTCCTGGCCTCATCGACCACCCTGCTGTGTTCCCAAAGGCCCTGGGATATGGGGATGGGCATTTCAGAGGAGGATTTCAAGGCACCAATTTGTCCCCCAGACCTTGGCACTCCGAAGGCCTGAGTGCCTTCCTCACTGGTTTAATTGATCAGGGTCCTGAGGGGAAACACCCACCACATCACTATCTGCTCACGGTCAAGGGCTCCTCACTGCCGCAGCATAAAGTCTAAACCCCTTAGCTTGGCATTTAAAATGTTCCACAAAGGAAGGTTCCTGCCTTCCTCTAGTTCCACCTCCCATTACTCAGCTCCACACACCCCACTCATAGAACTGCCAGCCACGCCACATACTTTGCCAACCCCAGGCCTTTGCCTATGCTGTCCCTTCCACCCAGAAAGTCCTTCACCCATGGCTCCATGCATTCAATTCCTACCTGTTCTTCCGGGCCTGCCTCAATGCTAACTCTGCAGGATATAGTCCAGATCCTCCCTCCCGCCCCAGGCCCCAACCCCAAGTAATTTTGGCCTCCTGGGATCTTCAGAAGCACTTCGCCTGACCCTCCTTTCCCACACATCAACTCCCCAGTGTAAGTGAGGTATGTGTCCATGTCCTGTCTCTCCCACAGCAGTGAGCGCCTCGGCAGGGCCTCAGCACCCAGCGCAGGGCCTGGCGTGGAGTAAGGGCTCAGAATCAATGGATGGGTCTTAGAGCTGGCCCAGGAGGGAGGAAATAAAAATGGTCCAGAGAAGGAGGCAGCGTGTGCCACGGCTTCCTCTTCAGGGGCGCTGTGCCCACGTCCAGGCCCTCACCACCTAACACAGGAGTAATGGGCCGCTCACGGGTCTCCCCGTAGCCCACCTCCACCTCCAGCAGCCAAAGCAAGCCTTCAGCTGTGAATCAGGTTCCGCTACTCCTCGGCTTAAACAACCCCTAGAGGATAAGTCCCTTAGTTTAGCCGTCAAGGATCTTCACGGCCATAGCAGGTACTTTTAGTGCTGCCTGAACAGCTCACTGCCACCCCTCTCCTCTGAAGACTACACCTCCACACACGGGCCAAGGCCATGAACACCATGTGTGTCCCTCACACCCTCTCCCCCAGTCACAGGTGACAGGGCCCCACTGGACCTACCTGGTCCAAACTCAGCCAATTAGATTCTCTCTCTTCCCCTGGGAACTGAAAGGTATATAAGTGCTTCAGAGCCATGGGGAGGTTATCGTCCACTTGGAGCCCAGAGAGGACGAATGAAAGGGAGGAGCATGAGGAAGGGGCAGATGAGGGGTTCAGAGAGACAAAAAGATTCCAGGAGGCTTTGTAGACCACGCCCATCTCTCCCCTGGACCCAGTTCCATTGGGTTCCAGCAGAGGCTCCCATCTCCTTAAGCACTGTCCTTTTCTCTCACACTGGTTTCTGTTAAATGTGTAAAAGATGGAGGAAAGTTTGCTCCTCCAGACATGTACAGTGTGGAACAAACATCATATGTATTTGGAAGAAATACTCTGAAAAGCCATCTAGGGAGCAGTAGGGATGGGATGGTGGGGATGCTGCCCCCTGAGCGGCAGGTTCTAGATGCAGTCTGCAGTAGGGGTTCCAGAGAACCAACCGTCTCCATTTCAACCCCAGCCCTGCCACTCACTCACGGTGTAGGACTGGACCAGCTCTCTCTAGCTTCATTTTCCTCATCTGTAAAACGGGCATGCTGATAAGAACAGTGCCTACCTCAAGGGGGTTTTGTGAGGATTAAGTTAATATGTGGAAAGCACATGGTAGTGTCTGTTTAGGGCAAACACCAAGTGTTAGCAAAAGTGGGAGAAGGTGTGGCTATAAAGTGCCTGGAGTCCTGAGGTAAACTCAGGTGTGCAAATTTAAGCCAGGATCTGGGGCACAGGTGAGTTTGAGAAAAAAGAGCTTAAAGTGGATTATTCACCACCGCGTTCCTGGGGGTGTCCTGGGCACAGAGCAGCCCAAGTCCCTGCTCTCACACAGGTTCCATTCTAGAAGGGGACAGGCAATCAACAAAGGCCCTGCAGATGAAGACTACAAAGACAACAGAAGCCAGGAAGGTTCGGTGGTGGGGGCTGAAGGGGGATGGCTGGAGGGCTTCCCTGGATCAGGCAGGGACTGAAAAAGGACTAACCACTCCAGGCACCGCCCATGCAGAGGGAAGCTGGCAAGGAGGGAACAGCAGTACCAAGGCTGGCGAAGGTGAGCAAGCTGTCTGTGAGAGGGCAGGACGGGGCAGAGCCCCCGGGCAGGCAGCTGGGCAGGGGCACAGGGAACAGAACATCTAGTATGGATTCTGTTAGGCTCTTTGCTATAAAGCAGGAACAGAAACAGCCTCGTCCACCTCTGCCTTAACCTGCAGTCCATCCCACTTGCTTATGAACAATTTTGGGCAGTTCAGTTCTCTTTCAGGAAATAGGGGAGGTTCTGAATGGAGCAAGGGACTAAAAACCAAGGCAACAGGGGCAAGGTACCCAGTAGTGGGGCAGGCCCCTCAAAGACTCTCTTCCTCCAAACTCAGCCCTTCCTAAAAAGGGTCCACAAAATCCCATATTCACCCAGAGCCCAAGTCTGGTTAACCTGCTGCAAGAAAGAAGCTGAGAGAACTCACCTTTGTCCTGTTTTCAGCAGGTCTGCTCCCTCAGTGACCTCTAGTGAGGAGAGGCAGGGGCACTGGTTTGGGAGTCCAGCAGACTGGGTGTCAGTCTTTGCTTGGCCACTTGTGTGCCAGATGCCCGGGCAAGTCTCTCAACTGCCCTGCTGTGGAAAATTGGGGTGACAGTTCCTGGGGAAGATGAGTGGGCCTTGCACACCATGCCAGAAGGTATCCACCTCAAAAGACCCATGCTAGTCGTCCCATTTTCCCTCCTAGGGGACAGAGTCAGTGGGACAGCATCTTCTCCAATCTGAAGAGCAGTGATAGCTACCCCTTGATGAATGCCTTCCGGATACCAGGCACATGCTAAAGAAAAAAAAATAGCAATAAACACGTTAAAGAAAAAAAAAAAAGAATGAGTGACAAGTGGAACAGTTTTACCACTGAGCGGGTCACCCAATCTGGCACAGAGTCCAGGATCTGAGGGATTGTGACTTTGGCGAAGGAGAAACAAATCAGGGTTTTTTTGTTATTTTTTAAAAATAAATTTATTTATTTTATTTATTTTTGGCTGTGTTGGGTCTTCGTTGCTGCGCACGGGCTTTCTCTAGTTGTAGCTAGCGTGGGCTACTCTTCGTTTCAGTGCACGGGCTTCTCATTGTGGTGGCTTCCCTTGTTGTGGAGCACGGGCTCTAGGTGAATGGGCTTCAGTAGTTGTGGCATGTGGGCTCAGTAGTTGTGGCTTGCGGGCTCTAGAGCACAGGATCAGTAGTTGTGGCACACAGGCTTTGTTGCTCTGTGGCATGTGGGATCTTCCCAGACCAGGGCTCAAACCCGTGTCGCCTGCATTGGCAGGCAGATTCTTAACCACTGCGCCACCAGGGTAGTCCAGGAATCAGGTTTTTTAAAGCCAAATACCAAGCACTGCTTGCCCTGCTTGAGGAAAGCAAGGCCTCTGAACTGCCTGCAGCATGGACTTGTCAGCAGGCATTTGCTGCATGTGAGGGGCCCATCTCAGGATCATGGCATCTGCTGTGCACAGGGCATACCAGGTCTGGGTTATGTGGCCCAGTAGGTCTGCCCCGCTGTCAGCAGGCCAGGTGGCCAAGGCAGGATTTATCACCCTGTACACAGCTCTTCGTGCATTATTACTGATCCTCAGTGATAACCCCACAAAACACAGCTTCTTATCCCCATATTAAAATGGGAAATTGAGTCCCAGAGAGGTCAGGGATTCCCCCCCCAAGGTCACAGGGGGGCTTAGATTTGAACCTAGATCTGTCTGGCTGCAAAGTACATAACTGTCACGTCAAGCCACAGAAATGCCAGTTCTGTAGGGATGACAAGCAGACAGTAGGCAAGCTAAGCTCAGAATCCTCAGAAGTTTGAGGAAGAGGGGCAGGCAGGGAGGAACAAGGCCAGAATGCTGGAGCCAGGGTTCCCTCCCAGGCCCCTGGGTCGCTGGGAGGCTGCACCAGGCTGGCCCAGGGAGAAATGTTGGATTGCTCCCGGACTGCACCAGCCTCCCGCCTCCCCTCAGCACTCCCCGCACCAGGGGGTGATTTTTCAACCCGGACTTTCCAACCTCACCCCTCCCCGGGCGGCCAGACGCCCAGACCCGCACAGCCCACCGCCAGCCACCCCTGCCTCCCTCCTGGAGCGGCTGGAATTCTGCAGTCGCTCTGCAGACACCCCCTGGTGGAAACAGCTCATTACGGGATGGGGTAAATGCTCTAGAACATTAGCTTAATAAATCAAGCACTTCCGGAGCCCCGCAGCCGCTGCCGCAGGGCAAGGCTGGCCCCCGCCCTCCCCCCATCCCCCTCCACCCCACCCCACCGCCCTCCGCCCACCACCCCTGCCCCGGTGCCCACCCCCTCAGAGTTGGAGGAGGAGGAGCCAAGAAGCCTGGGTGAGCAGAGGGCTTGGGAGCTCGGTGGTACTGGGTTTGAATCCCGGGGCTGCCACTTGGTAGCCTGCAACCCAGAGTCAGGAAGGGCCTCCTGGAGCCTCAGTGTCATCATCTGGACAATGAGGCAGTAATGGGCCCTATTGACGGAGGGCTTCTATGAGCGGTGCCCTCCAGCTGCGTGAGGTCCAAGAGGCCATTTCATTGTTCAGAATGGTGAGATTTAGAGCACGTGGCCGGGTTATTTCCAGTCCTGCCAACCCTCTGCCCAAGGTCACTACCAACCCCCTGGCACCCACCTCTGCCCATAGAGGGTACTCTACAATGAAGAGAGACCTGCAAGGTAGCCAGGTCCTGCAGGGTGGCTGGACCTGCAGAGCAACAGGCATCACCTCCTGGGTGCCCAGCAGCCTGGCCACCCTACCAACTCCACCCCCTCCCAGACAAGGAAACCCCAACCAATGGTATAGGGACTGCCAGGGACCAGGAGCCCCAGGTTTCCTGTAGCCTGCTGCCCCTGTGTCCCTGCTACACACCAAGGCCTTTGCAGTCTCTGCTCCCTGCCATGATCCTGGGGCAGTTCAAGGGCTGGCCCCAGCTGCCTTCCCTTCTAGTCCTAGCTCAGATGTTAACCCACTTAGGGCCTTCAGAGAATCCCTCCCTCCCTGGACCTCAGTTTCCTTCTCCGTGCAAGGCTTAGCCTAGAGGATCCTAAGAAGGCTTCTGCTTGCCACTCCCCTCTCCTCCCCGCTGGTCTAGGCAGGGAAGGCCGCACCTGAGCTCCTTAGCAAGGAAAAACCACTGTCTAGAGAGCTAATTCCTCCTGCTCTCTGTGGGGTGGAGAGAGGGCTAGAGCCAAAAAAAAAAAAAAAAAAAAAATTCAATTACTAGACCATCTATTTGTCAACTCCTCCCTCCCTATTGACTTAATTTTCTCCAGCCAGACCCAGAGTCAGAGGAGGCAGAAGGAGTGAGCCCGCAGGCCCAACAAGGGAGGGAGAAAAGAGAACTGCAACTGCAACAGGGAGGGGAGAGAGGAAGCCCGCAAATGGACACAGGGATCAGCCTAGTGGAGCACATCAAGCCAGGAAGCCTCATTTGGGCCAAGAACAAACAAGCAGCACCAGAGATGAGGAATAGTATTCCTGTGTGTCTAGCCCTGCCCAGGGACTCAGAGCAGCATCACTTCCTCCAGGGAGCCTTCCCAGATCTCCCAGTCTGGGTTAGGAGCCCCCCTGGGCTCCCACACCCCTTTGGTTCCCCCAACACCATGTTGATATGGTCTGTTAACTTTCATTTATGCAACAAATATCTGTGGAGCATAGTACATTCTGGGCTAACTACTGGGGATAGAGCAGAAAACAGAAACTACAGCCTACCAGGATAACTGATAATAAAATAAGTATAAACCCATTTGGATTATCTATTGCTGTGTAACAAATCATATCAAACCTTCCTGGCTTAAAATAACAGCAATCGTTGTCTTCCCTCTCGGGATTTCTGTGGGCAAGGAATTTGGAAAGGGTACAGCTGGGCTGTTCTGGCTCAGGGTCCCCCGTGTGATGTAGTTAGACAGCAGCTGAAGATGGAACAGCAGAGGGCTGAGCAGCTGGGGGATAGCCAAGCACCCTTCTCTGGACTTCTCCACATGATCCCTACATGTAAAGAGTTTGGGCTTCCTCACAGCATGGCAGTTTTAGGGCAGTTGTGGCAGCTGGCTTGCACCACAATGAATTCTCCAAGAGAACAAAGCAGACATGCTTGGCATTTTTATGACCTAGACTTAGTCATAAAAAGAATGTCACTTTTTTTTTTTTAAGATTTAAAATTTATTTATTTTTGGTTGTGTTGGGTCTTCGTTGCCACACACGGGCTTTCTCTAGTTGTGGCGAGCAAGGGCTACTCTTCATTGCGGTGCGCGGTCTTCTCCTTGCGGTAGCTTCTTTTGTTGCGGAGAATGGGCTCTACGCACGTGGGCTTCAGTAGTGGACTCAGTAGTTGCAGCATGCAAGCTCTAGAGCACAGGCTCAGTAGTTGTAGCGCACAGGCTTAGATGCTCCGTGGCATATGGGATCTTCCCGGACCAGGGATCGAACCCATGTCCCCTGCATTGGCAGGCAGATTCTTATCCACTGCTCCACCAGGGAAGTCCCCAATAGTGTCACTTCTGCCACACTCTGTTGGTCAAGGCAGTCATCAAGGTCCACGCAGGTTCAAAGAAAGGACACACGGACCCCATCTCTTGATTTGATATTAGGAGGGTCAAAGCCATATTAAAGGAGGAGCATATGG
Organism: Mesoplodon densirostris; assembly: GCF_025265405.1. NCBI lineage: Eukaryota > Metazoa > Chordata > Mammalia > Artiodactyla > Ziphiidae > Mesoplodon > Mesoplodon densirostris. Next base: position 47,172,233 of record NC_082662.1, on the reverse strand, counting down.
GAGGGGATTATATTATTGGAATCATTTTTGGAAAATACAATCTACTACAAAACCCTCTTTGAATTAAATAAGATCACCTCTGACCCTCCATTCACCCTTGGAAGTTAACTCCTCCACATTTCACATTTCTGCACATTATCCAGGGACTGACTTGTATTTCCATGATCACCGATTCCAAATTCTTGCTTTGGCTGTATTTGCTCAATTTCTGGACTATCTCACTGGCCTGTGGGTGCAGACTTTTGTCATAAGCCATGAAACTTTGCCAGAAACTCACCTGCCGCCTCCATTTCCACAAAACACTCAGCTATGACAAATGAGGATATGGTGGGCTTTGCTAAGGGTTAAGGAAACTGAGGAGTAATTCCAGTGACTTGAAATTGAATATTAGACATCCCTGCGCATAACTGAAATTTATGCTTGGGGCTCTTCACTCTACAGACCTCACCCTATCTCTTATCTCCTCTCCTTTCTTTTTTTTTTTCCTGCCACACCGTGCAGCTTGCAGGATCTTAGTTCCCGGACCAGGGACTGAACCTGGGTCACAGCAGTGAAAGCCCAGAATCCTAACCACTAGGCCACCAGGGAATTCCCTTCTCCTCTCCCCTCTTCTCTCTTCCTCAGCCCTTCCTCACAACTCCATCCCTCTCCCAAATTTTCCCCAGGTAAGCTAAGCAGTTCTCCAAGACCCCTTGCCCTAAACTTGGCCCCAGGCATCGTTTTGGAGGCCCAAAGGGCCTTCCATTTTCAGAGCTGCCTTCCCTAGAAGGTAGCTGTGGATTCCATGATGCAGTGATGAATTTTTCCTCCATTACCCAAGCCAGGACCATCAAGCGGGACAGGGGCTCTAACAGGGAAGGACTTTATGTGCAGCACCTCATTTAATGTTTGGAATAAGTCTCTTCTGCCAAGTCTGCTTTCCTCACTGCACCATGAATCCTTAGAAGCAAGAGCAGCACAAGTCGTTTGGGTCCTTGGAGCCCAAACAGCGTAAGCACTCAGGGAAGACTTATGAAATGACAGCACTTGGATGGCAATGCCACCCAGGACCAAGGGCAATGGTTTGCCAGAGCTCAGGCCTTTCATGCCAACCTGACCTCCCCATCCCCAGAGGACAGACCTGCTCTGAGGCAGGTGCTGTAGGCTGTCCTCAATGCTGGTTGTGGAGCCCCTGACAGGAAGACAGACCAGGAAACCCAGCAGAAACATGTGCGAAGGACACAAGTAATTTCCAGAAGGAGAAGCCCAAATGGCCGACAAGTGTGTGAAGAGCTGCTTATACTCGCTAATGATGCAAGAAACACAAATTAAAGTGTTGGCACCTTACATTCATCATAGAGGCAAAAATTAGAATGGTGGGTAATACCAAGTGCTGGCAGGCATGCAGGAGGTAGATGCTCTCACATGCTGCTGGTGGGTCATCCTAGAAAGCAGCCTAACAATAGTTAGTAAAGTTAAGTAGGCGTGTGTCCCGTAAGGTAGCAACTGCACCCCTGGTGCACCCCCGGGTATGCCAGGGAAATGCTCACACAGGTCCACAAGGGACTCATCCATGATGTATACAAGGATGTTTGTCAAGGAATTATTTATAAGAGGGAGAAATTCAAGGCAATGTAGGTGTCCATCACCAGGGGGTAATGAATGAATAAAATGGGGTGGATGTATGCTCAGAAAGCTATAGTATAACAGGAGGCAACAAAGAGCTCTTCAAACATGTAGTGTTGAGTACGTGGCGGGGTGGGGGGGGGAAGGAAAGATACAGAATGAGACCTCTGGCACCCAAAACAACTCTACAAATTTTACAAAGATACATGTATATTTAGGGTCATATATGGAATTCACTGGAGTGGGTGCTCATGGAAAAAAAAGATTGGGGGAGGGGACTGAGAATAGAGGGTGATAAGAAGGGAAAAACCCAACACATGTTCTGTATTTACTGTGAGCCAGGCCCAGTATTCAGAGCTGTGTATGTATCATCTCATTTTATCTTTGGAATATTCTATGAGATAGGTACTATTAATAGCACCATTTTTTTCAGATGGGAAAACTGAGGCTTAGAGAGATCGTTATATTGTCCAAGGTCACACTGCTGTGGAAGTGAGTAGAAGGGCCAGGTTTGGACCCCAGGCCTTGGCCATAGTGTTCACCTCCTCCCTGACCTCTCTGCCTTCACCCCAGTCCACGCTCTGCTGAACTCTGAATTCAGCTCCGTGAGCCCGGCCCTGCTCCTCCACCTCGTGCTGTGGCCTTGGGGTGTGCACTAGGCTGCTGGCATTCAAACCCCAGCTTCCTTCAGACCCTGCCTTTCTGCTGTGTGTCTCCATACCCTGGGACTCCCCCTCCCTCCAGCTCTGGACCCTCCAAATCCAGCCTCACATGAGCCAGCAAACAACACCCCTCGCCCCCCTCCCGCAAGAACGGATTCATTCCTCCAAGAAAAGCTCAGGTCAGCACTCTCTAGAAGCCAATGGCTCCTACTGCCTGTACACTGAGTCCAGCTCTATCCGGGTGTTCAAAGCCCTCCACAGTTGGACCCCACTCACCTGAGAGCCTCATCCCCCATTATTCCCCTACATGCTTCTGACGCTGGCTCCACACCAGACCAAGCTTCCGACCTTGACGTGCCATGGCCTTTCACACCCACCTTGAATGTCTTCGCTCAGCCCTTCTCTGCCAGTGGGACCCTGCAATCTGTAGGAACCACCTTCTCCTGGTAAGCCTTCCTGGGGCCTCCTGATGGCTTAGTGGACTAGAGTGATGGCAGACCAACAGGGCTTAGAGAGAAACCACGTGGCCCTGCCTCTCACCAACTGTGTCCTCCCTCTATCTCTTTTTTTTTTTTTTTTTTAGATGTTGGGGGTAGGAGCTTATTAATTAATTTATTTATTTTTGGCTGTGTTGGGTCTGTTTCTGTGCGAGGGCTTTCTCTAGTTGCGGCGAGCGGGGGCCACTCTTCATTGCGGTGCGCAGGCCTCTCACTATCGCAGCCTCTCTTGTTGCGGAGCACAGGCTCCAGACGCGCAGGCTCAGTAGTTGTGGCTCACGGGCCTAGTTGCTCTGCGGCATGTGGGATCCTCCCAGACCAGGGCTCGAACCCGTGTCCCCTGCATTAGCAGGCAGACTCTCAACCACTGCGCCACCAGGGAAGCCCTCTCTATCTCTTTTGCAATAACAGCAACAACAACAAAACATTTCTCAGAGTCTTTTCAGACATGACAAATATGTGCTCTGGCTGCTTTCTTTTTTATTTTTAAAAATTGATGTGTAACTTACATGTACAGATTTTAACTTCAAAAAATTCAATGAGTTTTGACAAATACCTTCATCAGTTTGATAGTCAGTTTCCCTTCCTGAGTCACAGTTTCCCCATCTACAAAATGGGGTAATGTCAACCTTATAGGGTTGTAATAAAAGGCAACAGTAATAGGACAAGTGGCCAGCACAGTGCCTGGCACACAGCAGGCAGTCAGTAAATGTCTGTTACTACTATTCTTCACAAGCAGCTTGTACCCAGTCTTCAACCACAAAAACTTAAATGAGCATCTACTCTGTGCCCTGGGGATGTATGACCTAGAGACCCAGGGGAAATCAGAAATGGAGGCTACCAGCCTCCTATGGATTATTAAGCTATACTGAGACAGGTGCTGTGATAAAAAAAAAAAAAAAAAAGCACAAGGGACAATGGGGTTTGAAAGGAGGAACCCAGTTCAGTTTTGGGGATCAAATAGGGCTTCCCAGATGGAGTAATGCCTGAGTGGCATCTTGAAAAAGTTAACAGTTGGGCTTCCCTGGCAGTCCAGCGGTTAAGACTCCACGCTTCCACTGCAGGGGGCACAGGTTTGATTCCTGGTCAGGGAACTAGGATCCCGCATGCCACATGGCCAACAAAAGAAAAAGTTAACAGTTGAACGAAGATAGGATTCCAGGCAGAGCCAATGGTATGGGTACTGCTCTGATGGTTGGACGGAACACAGTATACTGAGGGGACAGCAAATAACTCAATGGGCTGGAGTAATGGGAGTGTGAGGGTTGGGCTGAGATGAGTTGAAGAGGCCAGCAAAGGCCTTGAATGCCGCACAAAGGAGAGGGCTTGCCCCTCAGGACACCCAGGAGCCAACAAAGAGGTTAAGAGCAGGGCCACTAAGTGTATATTTTAGAAAGTCCTCACTGTGCCTTCTTCATTCTGCCTTGACCCGGTTTATTCTTTATCTACCTCAGTCTACAAGCTCCTTGAAGGCAAGAACCATATCTGATTTTTCTTTAGATCCTTTCTAGAATGAGGCAGGTAAATAAAAATAGTCATTTCTGCATTCCCAGGGCCTGGTTTCAAGAGGGAGGGTGTTCGCAACATGCAGTCCAGCCCAGGGCTCAGAAGCCTCTTGGGGCTCCCCAGAGACTGCACGTGGAAATCACGGCTCCTTAGGCCAGCACACAAGGACCACCTGGATCTGGCTTCCTCTCCAGCCACATCTCTCCCCACTGCCCCCTCCCCTTACATTTCAGCTACACCATCTTTAGTTTCATTAAGGGTTATGCTCTCTCAAGACTTGTGCTTGCCTGGGACTTTCCTGGTGGTCCAGTGGGTAAGACTCCACGCTCCCAATGCAGGGGGCCCGGGTTCGATCCCTGGTCAGGGAACTACATCCCACATGCATGGCGCAACTAAGAGTCCACATGCCGCAACTGAGACCCAGCACAGCCAAAATAAATAAGTAAATAAATAAATAATTCTAAAAAAAAAAGACTTTTGCTTGTCCATGCTGTTGCCTGTTCATGCCTCTTCCTGGACTGTCTTCTCCCTTTGCTTCTGTGTATCTGGCCAATTCCTACTTCTCCCTTGGGACTTAGCAAAAGCGTCACCTCCTTCAGGGAGCTTTCCCTGATTTCCCTCCAGGTTGGGTGAGGGTTCTCTTAAGACCCCAACAGTCATTATACCACTGTGCTTCTGTGTGCTCTCTGCAGGGAAGGGTGGTCTTGTTCACCTCAGTATCCCCAAGGCCTGGCAGGACCTGACAGTGACAGCCTGTGCAAGTCCAAGGAGCAGGGCAGGCTCCGGAAGTCACATGCAGTATCACTAGGACACAAAAGATGCTCAAAATGAGACTGTCAAGGTGGAAAGGCCCAGATCACAGAGGGTCTCACCAGCCTGGGGTTGATCTCCAGGACAACGGAAGGCAGGGCATGGACTAAAGCAGGGGAGGATGTGCTTTGTGGCTCAGAAGGCTTCTTGCAGGGGACAGTGTGGAGGAAGGCTCAGAGGGGCCAGTTTAGAGCTCCCTGTAGACCAGCAGGCCGGTAGATTAAGGTGGTGGCTGAGGGACGGGGAGAGAGAACAACTGGGAGAAAGGACCAGACTTGGTGCCTGATTGTTCGTGGGCGACAAGGGAGAGGAAGGAGTGGAAATGACTCCTGGTGCAGCTCCCCTCATCTCTAGGGAGAGAGGAAGGAGGCTAGCAGCCAGCTCTGACACCAGTCACCTTGGACACAAATAACCCCCAGGGACCCTGCCCCCGCTGTGCCGAGCTGCAGCCTCTGACAGTGCCCCCCCGACCCTATTTTCCCAAGGGGTTGACTGGACCTTCTGCTGGCTCCTTGCCCACCGTTCCCTCCCGCAGTCTGCTCTGTGCCTGCCGGAGGGGAGGGGTGGTCGCAGAGGCCCTGCTGGGAGGGAGGATGGGCGAGCTGAGGAAACCAGCCCAGCAGACCCCCAACTGAGGAGCAAGGGAGAGCCAAGAAGAGAGGGCGTGACAGACAAAAGAGGAGGAGGAGAAGTACAGAGGCACCAAACACCAGAGACACAAGATGCCTTCCTGATCCTCTTGCCCACCCCCCCCCCATTTTAGAGATGGGGAAACTGAGGCCCAGAGATGGCAACAGTTTAGGAGCCTAGAACTCAAGTTTCAGCAGACCCACACTCTTCTGTTGGAATCCCTCGGCCTGGAGCAGCCACCTCCACCCTAGTCTGGGTATAGAGCACCACAGCCAACCCCTCGAGTGGAGGGCTGGCCAGCTAGCTGAGCCTATGATTCAGTCCCCCTGAAGTCCTCATGGTATAGAGGGCTGGACTGAAAGGGGGCTTGAGTTCTCACTCTGCTGTAGGACTGATTTCTCACCTGTAAAACGCCCTATACTGCTTCTGATAAACCTCTCTACAAGGAGCCACTGAGGGATGAAAGAAGACTCTGTGAATCTAAAAAAGCCACAGAACCCCAGGAGGATTGGGCAAAAACCCATGTCCCTTAGCAAGTCGCTCCCCTCTCCTGGACTCACTTTCCCCAACTGCTCAAAAGGGTGCTGGACTCATTGATCTTAAAGGTCCAATCCATCATTGGAAGTCGGTAGGATGCACCCACTGTCGGACAAAGTTTTAAATTCTAGAGCCAACATAAAACCTCACGACCGCAGAACTGGCGCTTGGAAGCCCTCTTCAGGCCTGTCACGGGTCACTGGGGGAATCACTGCCACCCCTGCCCAGGTACTACTGGCTCCGTCCTCAAGGCCCCTCGCCACCTCGGCTGCAAACCTACAGCGGTGGCCCCTAGGGGGCAGTGTTGCCCCGAACTTGGGCCGCCGCGGCTGCTGCCCCCGCCCCAACGGGCGCCGGGAGAATACTTGAGTTCTGGGAATGTTTGACACCCCCCCAGCACACACGCCGCCCCCCGCTGCCAGCCCCAGCCCCGGGGGCTCCCGCGCCGCTCGCAGCCCCGGTGCGGACTAGCTGCTGGCTCTCCCACCTCTCCCAGCAGAATACACTTCGCAAGGACAGGGCTTTTATTTTTGTTTTCTCGCAGGAATTGGGGTGGGGGGCAGGTATTGGTCTCAGGCTGCTCGCGCGGACTAGGATGTCTCTGTGCTCAGAGATCCGAAGGAGAAATTTGTGGGGAGAGGGTGCTTATTCTCCTAAGAACCTGTCAGCTGCTTCCCCCGTCAACCACGTATCCCTTTGATAAGGGGTTGGCGGGCATCCACCTCCTCCCCCAGATCCTTCTGCAAGGATCTCCCAACCCCGCCAGGAAGCAGTCCGAGGCGGAGGGTCGGGGCTGCAGGGTCCGATGTGCCCGACCCCACCACTAGCTTCGCCTTCCCCAGCTCAAGCCCAGGGCCAGGGGCCGGGACACAGCCTGCGTCTGAGGGGCTTGGTTTGCGGGGGTGACTTCTGCTGCTAAGTACCCCCACCCCCCAGCCCCAGCTGCGAGCAGCAAAGTCAGGGTCTGGAGTGAAGACGGTAAAGGGGAAACGCAGGGAAAACCCCATTCAAGTTTGGTCCAACGGTTTAATGGAGGGGGGGAGTAGGAAGAATTTAAAAGCCCCGAACCCACGAAACAGACTTTTTAAAAAATTATAATTGAAAACATCTCGAAGTAAGGGCCGCCAGGAGCGGGCCAGCTCCCCCCCCCCCGCCCCATCCCCCTCTCCTGCTCCCCGGAGTCCGATGAAGTCACGATAAGTAGGCTGCAAAAAAAAAGTGGGGGGGGTGGCTTGGAGGGGCTGGGGGCACCGGGGTCCCAGGCTGGGGCCCCGCGCGGACACAGTTTGGATACTATGGTTACGCGATCCGACCCAAACAGCGAAGGCGGACAACAATAGCGGCCGCCAGAGGAGGAAATTCCTTCCGGGGTGGACGGCGCGGGGGGAGGGGCGCCTGGCTGGAACGCCGAGGCGGCGGCTCGGCCAATCAGCGCGCGGCCGCCGGCGGTTTCAAGGTGCCCCGCGCCGCGCGCCCCCACCCCCTCCCACCCTCCTCCCACCCCACCCCCCCGCGCGCTCCGCTCGGGCGCTGGAATTGCTGAGACGTTTCCCTGCACGCGCCCGGGTAACCCTGCGGGGGCTGCTGCCCAGGCCGACCCCCTCCCCAGCCCTTCTCCCCGCCCCCCTCCCGGAGCCCACCGCCCCGGGAAGACTGAGCGTTCCGCTGCTTGAGTTGCTTGCAGCTGAGGGAGGTGGGGGAAAAATCCCTCCAAACTACCCCTTTCTGTGGGGTTGGTTCCTGCACAAGCCTGTTTTCTATTTTAAAGCATAGAAAAGAAAAAATGAGAGAGGGAGAAAGGAGAGAGAGAGAACGGGGAGAGCGAAGATCCACCCCAACTCAAGAAGCCTGGGAGGCTCTGACCCCTGCCTGCCTGGCCGCAGGGGCTGTTACATAAGTTGGGTTATTGATATTGGCGGCCCTGGCCGGGCATCTGGCATGCAGAGGTCCAAGGGCAAAGCTGGCATTTAGAAAAGCCCCCCTCCAGTTACTGTTACCTGCTTTATACTGGACCAGAGGAACCAGGGGCTCCTCTCGGCCGGCGTCTGGGTTATTTATGTGGTGCCCATGAGGTGACCGTGCCCGCTTCTCCCCCCACCTACCAGGGGGATTCTGTGCCCAAGTCCCCCTCCTTTAGAAGCCCCGGGCTGGCTCCCGAGCCTCTTTCCTCGCCGCCAGGCCCTCCGCGGTGCCTCCTGCTCTCCTGCCAGCTACCCAAAGCCGGTATTCTGGGCAGTACGAGCACCGAGCTGGTCCCGTTCCTTTTTTAAACTGAACCAGGTTTCTGCTTTCTGGTGCCTCCTGAGCTCGGAGCAGCACTGGGATGAGGAGAAGATGCCTTCTTATTCATTGCCTACTGAGAGATTCACTTCTCTGGAAGGCTCTAACGCTTAAAAAGTATTTGCCTCTCTCCCCCACTGTCTCTCTCCCTCTCTTCATATATAATGGGGATAGCCCTAATTCTCCAGTTCCTCGCGTGTCTCTTTATAAATAAACAATGAGATTTTATTAATTATGCACGTATAGTATCTGCAAGCAGATTGCTCTGTTTCTTGATGCTTAATAATATATATATTTTTTTTTTAAAAAGGAAAACCCTCCACACTGAAGCTGGGTATTTTGGTGGTTTTTTTTTTTTTTTTTTTTTCCTCCCTGCAAGCAAAAACTTCAAGGGGCCATATGTCCTCCAAGGAGGGGAGAGGAAGGCAGAAGTTGGGGAGTGCATGGGGTAAGAAAGGGAGGGATTAAAGAGGTCCCTTTGCAGATTTTCAAGGCAGCTTGAAGGCGAATTTCAAGTAGCCTGCTCATGTTTGTGATTGAGCTGCTGGTCTGAAAACATACCAAGGTTCACCTGGGCGTTTGTGTGCTAGGCTGGATGGGCAGCTGTTAATAGTAAACAGGAAACCAGCAAGAAGAGAGCTGGCTGCAGCCCAGTCCCTCTCCCAATTCCGTGCCCCACCTCAGAGCCCCCAAACCCCTGAGCTCTCAAAACACATTGGGTTTCTGCGCACTTGTGCATCAGTTTTTTCCTGGGTGCCCAACACAATTCCTGGCACATAGTAAGGACTCAACAAATATTTGCACGTTGAACAAATGGAGCTTGGAGAACATACCCGGGTGGGGAATGGTTGCACAGTGGCCAGGGGCTAGGTCTTGGGGCAGTATGCCTTGAAGGCATAAAAGTTGGGGCTTTAGTCCTCAGACAATGGGGGAGGGGCTCGCCCCTCCAGATTTCTGGTCCAGGAAGTGACAGAGCAGAGCTGAGCATTAAAAAACTAATCTGAGCGAGGGAGACCAGAGAGAGGTGCAAAGATACAGGCGTCATTAGGCGGAGTCAGTATGGCTAGAGAGAAAAGGATACGGGGGTAGCCTCCTACCTTTAGCACATGGAGGTGAGGGACTGGGAGGGGTCAGAGGTGAGCTTTGATTAAAAACATTCTGGTTCCAGTTCTAAACAGCAAGTCTGTATAGAAATAGAGATTTGAAGGGTGCAGAGATGAAATGCAAGGACTGCTATAGAAGAGTCACCTTAGACTGAAATTTTAAAAACAGAAAAAAATAGAGACCCCAGAGGAGGCACATATAATTAATTGCCCGTCAGGTTGTTTGTCCAGGGAATTATCATTTGGGACCCAGAGACCCCAAGAGGATCAGGGGCTAGTCGGGGGTCCCACAGCCAGACCATGGCCCCGCTATCATATCACTCCACATTTTTTGTCTCCTTCTCAAGTAATTTGCACTACACGCACCTCATAGAGAAACAGTTTTCTCACCCAGCCCAGGGCAGACCAAGCTTCGCGACAAAAGGGTTAATTAAACTGGGTGTGTGTTGCGCAAGTTCAAAAATATTTTATTTTCAAGGGAGAAGTTCTGGATGCCATTTCTCCTGCCTGTGAGAGGTCTATATATCACCAAGGAGTTAAAACATAAAAATAAAATTGTGCTGGCTGAGGTTACCACAAAGCTATCAAGCTGGGTCTTGTTCCCGGAGTCCTGGCATCTGCTGTGTAATTTGGGGAGCACTGACTCTCCCAACCGTGGGTGGGGGCAGCTGTCTGACTCCTCTCTTTGTATCCTCCTAATTAAAAGGGACCAGGATCCCTTACCACATGTGTGAAAGGACGTTTCTTGCGCTAAGGAAAGGCGAGGAGATGCAGATGCTATGGGCACTTGAGATTTGGGGACGGGGTACCCGGATCCAGCATGAACCCACCCCACCACTTCCCACCCATACCCCTGGACCGGATGTGTCATGACCTGCTGTGTGACCTGGAGCAAGGCTCTCAGTTTTCCCACAAATTAAGTTGAGGAAGGGAGAGGAGGTTGGTTGAAGATTAAGGATCCTTCTTGCTCTCTGCTTCTAAGATATGGGTCCAACAGGACCTCAGGGCTATCTTCCCTCGTGGTCTATTGGGATGGAACCTCTGCCCCCATGCAGTCAACATGCCTGTATCCTGCCCCCAGTTCCAGTTGTGGGCCAAGGTCCAAAAACACAAACCACCTTTAGACCACAAAGGTTCCCAAATTGTAGACATGCCCAAGCTCCAATAGACAGTGTCTCCCACACGCAAATGCAGCAAAACCCTAGGTTCAGATACCACCTAGGCTGATAGGTCACCAAGCCCAGCTCACCTGGGATGCACATAAGCCCTCTACAACATCCCAGGCTAGTGTTTGTCCAGCCCCTGCTTGACCTCGCATGACAAGGAATGCACTATCACTCATGAACCCTAGCACAGTGTACCACTTACTGCTCCTGTCCACCACGAGGTCCTGCTAGTATTTCAAAGCCAGCATGTACCAGGATGGAACTCTTGATGTTGTGCTCGATAGACCTGGTCCTCTTCCACTTCCTCCCATGTATCCTGGCACAGGCAACTGGCACCACAAACTAAAAACTTAGGACTTCTTCCTGATTTCTCACTCCCCCTCCAATTAGTCAGTCCCCAAGTCCTGACATTCAGCCTTCTTACTGTCTCTTCAGTCAGTCCCACCTCCTCATCCCCACTGCCTCCTCATCACTCACCTGTACGGTAGCAGCTGCTTCCTAGCTGGTCTCCCTGTCTCCTGTTTAGTCCCATCCAAATTACCCTCCATGCTGCCTACCAGCGGGCTCTTTCTAAACCCTTAACCTGAATATGACACTCCTCTGCTTATAAATAAATGATGACTTGAGTTGCCCACATGACCAAACTCCAAAATTCCTTAGCACAGTGTTCAAGGCCTTTCTCGATGTGGTCCAGACACAATGAGATCCCATCACCCACTCCTCCCGGCAAGTTTACCTCACAACGCAGCCACACCGAATGGCGTGCTGTTCCCTGAACACACTTTGTTCTTTCATGCCAGTGTCTGTCCACGCAGTGCCCTCCGCCTAGGACACCCCTCTCGGCATTGAAGAAAGAGATGAAAAGTACAGGTTCCCTGCCCTAGAGGAACCCACATTCTAGAGCTGCACTATCCGCTATGATAACCACTCACCATGCAGACCGATTGAGCCTATGAAATGTGGCTAATTCAAACGGAGGTGAGCAGTAAGTGCAAAATACACACTGGATTTCAAAGACGTATTACAAAAATAATAATAGTAATGTAAAGTAGCTTGTTAATAATTTGTTTATGTTGATTCCATGTTTATCATATTTTTGATATTTGGGGCTTAATAAAATATATCAGTAAAAGTAATTCCATCTGTTTCTCTTTACTTTTTACAATGTGGCTACTAAAGAATTTAAAAGTACCGGTGTGCCTCCCATTTGTGACTTGAGGGGTATGTCTGCGAGACACTGCAGCCAGGAGCACAGACGTGGAAACCAGTGGTTTGAATGATGATGTTGGAGAGTGACAATGGGGCGAAACAGCGTGCTAGAGGCCAAGGTGAAGGCAGCGCCCCCCATCTGATGGCGGTGAGTTTAGGCTTGCCAGCACGGCCGTGTCCTCAGACAGCACCTGGTCCAGCTGGCACACAAGGACACGTGCTGGCAGAAGCAAGTGCAGAAAGGGAGGTAAGGAGTCCACTCAGAGCTCACTCAGCTCCCCGCCAGGCGCTTTCTCTGGAAGCCATCCCTGACCCCCCTGTCCTGTGCCCCAGCCTGGGTGAGTGCTCCTGAGGGCTCCCACAGGCCCTCTGCTTCCTCCCCGGTCACAGCACTGAGCAGTCTGCGCTGTCATCACCTTTGATGCGTGTGACCATTGCCCACCCTCCCCGCTCAGGCCTGAGGGCGGGCAGCACCTCACGTCCTCACAGTGGTGTCCCAGGGCTTGGCACGGGCGGGGGGGGACCTCAGTGAATGTTTGTTGAAAGTTGAACGAATTCCTTCGTTCAACAAACGTCCATTGACCCTGAGCGACCTTTCCAACTACATCCTTCCACAACCCCACACATCCTGAAACGTGCCTTCCACCAACCAACCGTATGAACCCACGTTGCTGCCCAGAACAGTGACGGTGCTGGGTTTCACTGAGCACCAACCATGGTTACAGTACTTATGTAGGTTATCCTGTTTCATTTTCTCTATAATCCTGTGAGATAGATTCCCTATATCCCCATTTCTGTACAGGTGAGGAACTTGAAGCTTAGAGAAGTGAGGTGACTTGTCCAAGACCAGGGTCACTCGGTAGGTCTGGATGGAGCTGACTTTCACAAATCCACCCTCCAATCCCCAGGCCTACGGCCTAAGACAGGGCTCATGCAGGGTTTTCCTGGGACTATCCCGGTAGACTGCTCTTCACCCTCTCCCTTTACTTGCTTTCTCCTCCTTCTCCCTCTGTGTCTCCAGCCTGTGAGAAGGCTGCGTTTAATGCAGACACCAGCAGTAGGGAGGGCCCCTACCCCACACCCTGTGCAGGGGAAGTGCCTCCCCCCAAAGGCCGCCCAGGGCTGAGCACCCCACCCCCAGCTGAGGAAGGGAGGAGGGAGAGAAAGAGAAACCCACCGGGGCCTCTGGGGCACAGCCCTGAGGAGCCCCGGTGTTTGGTTTCAATTAGGAGGACAAATTCCAGGAAGCCAGGCCAGTGCTGGGGGCGGGGTGGGGGGGGTGCTCAGAGCAGAATGAGGAGGCCCCTGGAATCTGGCCGCAGGAAGAGGCTCCCTTAGCGTGAGGGGCCCACTGGGGAAGAAGCCCGGCCCCCAGGGCCCGTTTGAGGTCCCAGTTCATGGCTACCAACTTGCAGTGTGCTGTCAGGGGTGTGGAGAACATGGGTCAGGTGCCTGGCACCCAGTAGGCTCTCGTGGGCCCAGGAAGTGGGGGCCAGCAGTGCTTCTGTTCATGCTTACGCTGTTCTACACGTTCCACCTCGGGTCGTGGGGAAGGGTGCCTGGTGGTTGACGATGCATCTGCTGCGTGGCAAGCTGAGCGCTGGGCCCTGGGGCCCCCAGATGACTGAAGCTGAGAGCTCGTGCACAGTCCAGGAGCGACAGGTACAAATAACTGCCGTGCCACGTGGCCGACATCCGAACAGCACCAAAAGCAAGGCTCTGGAGGCTCAGAGGAGAATGGAAGATCCAAGAGGGAAAGAACCTCATCTGTCCTGTTTTTGCTAGTGTCCCCGGCCCCTAGCATCATGTCCGGCACAGAGAAAGCACCCAATAGATAGTCATTGAATTCATGGATGAACTCTTCTGGGAAATTTCAGGGAAAGCTGCTTAGAAGAGGAGTGCATCTAAGCAGGGTTTTAAGAAATGAATCGAAGCTTGGAGTCCCAGAAAGGGACAAAGGGCATTCCAAGCAAAGGCACTAGTTGGTGCAGAGATGAGGCAACAGGGAGCATGCGGCAAATTGTTCATTGATTCACTCATTCAGCAAATAGTGGGGCTTCCCTGGCGGCACGGGGTTAAGAATCCACCTGCCAATGCAAGGGACACGGCTTCGAGCCCTAGTCCAGGAAGATCCCACATGCCACGGAGCAGCTAAGCCCGTGCACCACAACTACTGAGCTTGCACTCTAGAGCCCATAAGCCACAACTCCTGAGCCCGTGTGACACAACTACTGAAGCCCACGCACCTAGAGGCCATGCTCCACAACAAAGAGAAGCCACTGCAATGAGAAGCCCGCGCACCACAACGAAGAGTGGCCCCTGCTTGCTGCAACTAGAGAAAGCCCACGTGCAACAACAAAGACCCAATGCAGCCATAAATAAATAAATAAATATGTGACTCTTTAAAAAATATATATATATATTGATGTGGATGGACCTAGAGTCTGTCATACAGAGTGAAGTAAGTCAGAAAGAGAAAAACAAATACCGTATGCTAACACACATATATGGAATCTAAAACAAACAAACAAACAAACAAACAAACAAATAAATAATAGTTCTGAAGAACGTAGGGACAAGACAGGAATAAAGACGCAGACCTAGAGAATGGACTTGAGGACACGGGGAGGGGGAAGGGTAAGCTGGGACGAAGTGAGAGAGCGGCATGGACATATATACACTACCAGATGTAAAATAGATAGGTAGTGGGAAGCAGTTGCATAGCACAGGGAGATCAGCTCGGTGCCTTTTGTCCACCTAGAGGGGTGGGATAGGGAGGGTGGGAGGGAGACGCAAGAGGGAAGAGTATGGGGATATATGTATATGTATAGCTGATTCACTTTGTTATACAGCAGAAACTAACACACCATTGTAAAGCAATTATACTCCAATAAAGATGTTAAAAATATATATATATTGATGGTGCACCTGTGACGGTCCAGGCATTGTGCTCTGCAGATGGCTGTGGCCAGACTGGAAGGGATGAGCTGTAGGAGGAGGCAGGGGCCAGACCGCAGTGGTAGGAGTGGGGGTGGGCTTGTGTGTTTTGTAAGGGAGCCAGGCTTCTGCCCTGTACGGTATGGTGGGGGGGGGCCCTGAAGGGGTTGATATCTTCTGGAAGAAATCATGGTAATATAGGACTAGAGCATGGGAGGGGTCCTACCATGCAGATGAGGAGCCTGAGGCTCTGAGCTATGTTGGCACTTGCTCAGGGACAGCTAGGTAGGCAGTAGCAGAGCCGGGCCTCTGGAGTACCACAGCCCAGGGCTCAGCCTCCTGTACCAGGTCTCTCAGCTCTCCCCCAGTCCAGCCCCACCCTCAGTCAAAATCCTGGGACTCTGCCTCCAGTTGGCTAACTCCCTTTCTGGGTACCTCTCCTCCTCTCTCTGGACCAAAGGGCTTAGACTAAGGTAGAGTCTTCCAAAGTGTGGGTCAGGTCCACCCAGTGGGATGGGGGATGAGGTCAGGGAGGATGCAGACCTGGCCGCAGACCATGGAACCTCAGCTCGTTTCCGGAAAGTTACTCCTTTTTGATTCTTGCTCCTAAGTCAAGGAGAAGGAGAAAAGCCCATTTTGAGGCTGGAATGTCTTTAACGCCTCTCTGATGCTTGCTAACCTCCCTTCATAGCAAAGAGAGAGGCTACCTAGCAAGCAAAAGTTATCTAAGCTAAAGCTGCTTTGTTTTCATTGAATTAATTCTCGTATTTACCTTCTGTTTTTGGAAAGCCAAAACAGAGTACAAATAGTTTCTTTTGTTAAAGTTTGGTAAAAGTGAGTTAATTGGGCTTCCCTGGTGGCGCAGTGGTTGAGAGTCCGCCTGCCGATGCGGGGGACATGGGTTCGTGCCCCGGTCTGGGAAGATCCCACATGCCGCGGAGCGGCTGGGCCCGTGAGCCATGGCCGCCGAGCCTGCGCGTCCGGAGCCTGTGCTCTGCAACGGGAGAGGCCACAACAGTGAGAGGCCCGCGTACCGCAAAAAAAAGTGACTTAATTTAAGTAGATGAGGTAAGAAGATACAGCAAACATCATGGAGGCGGTACTAATGACCAGGCTTTAGGGACATCCTGGCTGGGGCACCTCTGACTCTTCAGTTCTGACATCAGCCATTTTTCTAGGAAACTTAGAGTTTAGGTGCTGCAGCATGCAGGAACACGGACCAGGGATCGAAACTGCGCCCCCTGCAGTGGAAGAGCGCAGTCTTACCCACTGAACCACCAGGGAAGTCCCCTGTTCATCTTTTTTACTTTTTATTTTATTTATATATTTATTTATTTATTTATTTATTTATTTAGCTGCATCGGGTCTTGGTTGCAGCACGCGGGATCTTTCGTTGCAGTGTGCAGGCTCTTCATTGCGGTGCGCAGGTTTCTCTCTAGTTGTGGCGCACGGGCTCCAGATCGCAGGCTCAGTACTTGTGGCGCACGGTATGTGGGCTCTTAGTTCCCTGACCAGGGATTGAACCCGCGTTCCCCGCACTGGAAGGCGCATTCTCAACCACTGGACCACCAGGGAAGTCCCCATCTTTTTTCAAAAGGGGGAGAATGGGACTTTCCTGCAGGTCCCGTGGTTAAGACTCCATACTCCCAATGCAGGGGGCACAGGTTTGATTCCTGGTCAGGGAATTAAGATCCCACATGACGTGTGTGCGGCCAAAAAAAAATTAAAAACATAAAAAGGAGAAGGTAGGAATTTCACTGGGCATTTCACAATGGAATTAACTCTATTTACCGAGGAATTTCCCTCAGCACACTGCAATGCCAGCTGCAACACTCTGACCATGCCCTCCATGAAGGTGGGGATGAGGAAGGTAGCCAATCCTGAGCCATTGTCAATGTCCTTCTCATGATTCTGGGGGTGGTCTAAGGAGGGAACTGTCTTTCTGTGTGTCCCATCTACCTAGCTGATTCCTACTCCCCTGCTGGGGAGCCCTTTCTCAATCCCCCCAGTATCCCCCAACCTGAGTCAGGGCCTCCTGTGGGATTCCAGCTTCCTTAGCATCCCAGGCACCCTAAGTCATGATTGCCTGTGTGTGTGCCTACTGTCCCATAGATGGGAGAGACAGCGCCTATGTTGTCTCTACATCCCAGCGCCCAGCACAAGGTCTGTAAAAGCAGATGCTCAATAAAGCTTTGCTGAATTGAAGAGGGTACTTTTTAGTGTGCATGGTGCTGACATTAGTTCCAATCTCTCTGGGACCTTTCATGGGATTACTTTTCCTCTGTTGAGTCTCCTGAAGGGAAAGCTGCCTGTGAAGAGTAGAGAGAGGCAGGGGAAATGTCAAGATCTAACATCAGATAGATGTGCGTTCAAATCCTGCTTTGCTGTTCAACTGATTTAGCTGAACCAGCGTATTGTTAAAGGGGATCCTAATCCCTACCACAGAGGAAGATAGGGCATGATGAATACAGGAAACAATGTGAGAAGCGCAACATCCACCAGTCAGGGACACACTTGCTTATTAAAACATGGAAGTGTTAGAACTGTAGAAAGTGCAGAAAGCCCAGACATGTGGGGGAACTCATTCTGCCCAAGGGACTGAAGCAGGGAAAGCTCTCTACTTGAGGGGACTTTTGAGTTGGGCTTTGAAGGATGAATACGAGTCCCCCATAAACCGAGGAAATTGAGATGAAAAGGCAGAGTGTCACATAGGGAGAGCACTCCCAGCCTCTACATGGAACTACAGCAGGAAGAATTTTAGTTAAGAAGAAGAAAGGACTTCTCACTCCAGAGCTTGGGGACAATTCTAGTCCAGATTTGACTAAAGGTGTAAAGTGGCCCAAGAAGGGTCAAGGACCCCTTCATCATAAGTCAAAGGCCAACTTGTCCATCCCCCTATGGCTAAGCCACCCAATTACTTTGTCCCTAAACCTGCTTCCTTTGTGCTAGAAGGGAGTCCCTCCTTAAGTGAGGAGGGGAAGAAGAAGGAGGCTCCCCTCTGCTTCCTGGGTTTAGAGCCAACAGTCTGGGCCCAGGGCCAAGCAGCCCCCTTCCCTCCCTCTCCAAGAGCCTGATCCCCACACTGCCTAGCTCCTTCATTTCTCCCTGCAGCCTTGATCCAGGGCAGTGATACCAAATTGGAAAATAAGCCCCCTCTCCTGGGCCGGGGAGGGACAGGAGGAGGCAGGGCCCATTTTCTAGGTCAGAACGCCTTGTCCTTGCCCTTCCTCCCCCAGCCCATGTTTTTCAAAACTAGACCTTGGGGAGAGAGGGAGAGGGGAGAGTGTGGATGCTTTTGTGTGTGTGACTGAGTGTGTGTGTCTGTGTGGAGAGAGGGAGAGGGAGGGAGAGAGAACAGAGCCTGGGAGTGTGTGTGTGGCTGTGTGACTGCGTGACTACGTGCAAGAGAGACAGGGGTGTGTGTGTGTGCGCGTGTGTGTGTCACTCCAGCAGCAAGCTGTACCTTAAAGGCACAGACCCTGCCTCTGCCCTGCTCCACTCCACCTCCACCCCAGCCAGAAACACCTCCCACCACCATCAGCTGGGAACCAGAGCCGGCCAGTCCCCAGTGACTCCTGCCCGAGAGAAGAGAAGCAAGCCCCACTCCTTGGCTGAGGCTTTGAGAGCTCAAAAACGGGTCCTAGAGGAGGAAGAAGAGAGGGACTTTATCCCTAAGGAAAGGAGGGCCTCCCAGAGGACGGGGGGCTGGTGTGGGCAGGAGGCCCAGCTCTGGGCCAAGACTGCCTGGTTGAGGGTCCCAGCTCTTCACTTACTCAGGGCGGGGTGGGTGGAAGGAGGCCACAACCTCCACACTCTCTCACAGGGCGGGGACTCCTCGGAACAGAGCTGTGCAGCAGTCCCGGTTGGAGACCATGGGCGTATGGGTGGTGGCAGGACACCCTCGAGGGCAGGCGAGAACGCCCCCTCTCAGGTCAGGCAGCCTTCCTGCCATCTTGGCAGCTGGAGCGTGGAGAACCAAGAGCGGGGGTGTTTGTTTTCTTCCCACAGCCACATGCCCCTCCCCCCATGCTCACACAGGGTTTTGGCTCCAAGGCAGGGGGTGACGGGTGGAGCATTGAGAGGCTAAGACCTGGTTTCTCATTCTGCCTTGGCCTCCGACTCCCTGCCTGACCCTGGACAGGTCCCCTACCCTCTCTGGGCAGCCGCTGCCTGCTCTGTGTAATGCAGACACTGGGTTCAGAGAATCTACCAGCTCTTCGGGCTCTGACATTCCCTGGTTCTGGGTCCTATGACGGGCATCACGCGATGAGAACATGTCTCCATTGGAAGAGGATCAGAAATTACCCAGCCCTGAATCCTCCCGGCCCTATCCCAGAGCCACAAAAAAGTAGGGTGCACTTAAGTGTCCATGAAAGTTTCCTGGTCCACCTCCTCCATTTCACAGGGGAGGAAACTGAGGCTGGGAGGTGGAGGATGAAGGTAATGATTTGCCGGAGATGTACAGGGACTGGGAGCCCAAGTCAGGACTGGAGCCCTGGTCCCCTGGTCAAAGGGGGTTCCTCCAGCTACTCCTACTCCGCTGAGCCCGAGTCACCAAAGACGCAGCAGGAGCCAGGAGGTCGGGAGGTCCGGAGGAGGAGGAACAGCTGGGGGTGTGCCCAGCCGCCCTGGCCCCGCGGGCCCCTTCCGGCCCCTCCCCCAGCCTGCGCTCTGTCCTGCCACCTGCTCCCCCGCCCGCCGGGAGGGGCTGCCGCCCCCCCCCCGTCCCCATGGCAACGCGCGCCCCGGGCCGGCCGCCCTGGCCTCCTTGCCACGGCGCAGCCCATCTGGCCCCAAGCCCTCCCCAGCTGGGTCGCCTGAGGCCTCGGCCGCCTGGGGACCCTCACAACACCCCAGGGGCCGGAGACCAGGGCTGGAGCGACAGCACTCATACTACCCATGCCAGCACCTGGGCTGGCTGCTGGGTTCATGCTGATGGGTCAGAAGCCACCCTGCCCTGCAGGACCTCACGTTCCAGAGAGAACCCTCCCCCAAATATCCACCCAGTGTGGCAGGAGAGACAGCCACGGGATTAGAGGATGGCTTTCTGGAGCCAGCCACCCTGGGCTCAAATCCCCAAGTAGTGTGACCCTAAGCAATTTACTGAACCTTTTCCCCATCTGAAAAATGGAGGTGATCATAGAACCTGCCTCAGAGGGTGGTGTTGAGGGTTAAATGGTTCAATAAAGAAAAATACATGGAGTTAGCACTCAATAACTATCAGCTGTTGTTATTACTGCAGGTGGCAAGTGCAGCAAGAGAGAGCTGGAGCCCAGGGTAAGGGGCCTAACCCAGCCTGGGGTGGGGGGGTGGGGATGGGCAGCATGGGTGGCTTCCCAGAGGAGGCCATGCTGGTTGGAATCTTAGGAAGTAGCAGTTAGCCAGGAAGCAAAAGGGAAGAGGGGCCAGCAGGAGCAAAGACAGCGAGGTGAAAACTAGCAAAGGGGAGAGTGGGCGTGGGCGACGGGGGACTTATGAAGCTCCTCAGTGTTGCTAGAGAGTACAGAAGAGCTTGGCTTTTAGTCTTAAGGGCACTAAGACAGGAGCCACCGAGGAGTCTGAACAGAGGCATGACATGTCCCTTGTTTTCTTAGACATCACTCTGGCTGCCATACATTCAAGGGCTTGGAGGGGCCAGTGGTCCTTTTGAGAGATGGTGAGGCCTGAACAAAGGGAGATGCAAGGTCAATGGAAGGTGGGGACCGATTCATGGCTGTTAAGGAAGTAGACATGGCAGGATGGTGACCTGTGGACCGATGTGGCTAGACAGGGCAGAGTTAAGGATGGCCATGGACACTCAGGCAGTTGCTTTGGGCACTGGGAGGGCATCAGGGCCAGAAGAGGGGCAGGTCTGGGGTTGGGGAGGAAGATGATGGGCTGTGAGTGTGGAACAAGGGCGCAGGAGGTACTGCTCAGCTTGAGAACATTTGAC
The DNA here is from genome assembly GCF_025265405.1 of Mesoplodon densirostris. NCBI lineage: Eukaryota > Metazoa > Chordata > Mammalia > Artiodactyla > Ziphiidae > Mesoplodon > Mesoplodon densirostris. The sequence goes on along the minus strand of NC_082662.1, from coordinate 47,151,359 downwards.
TTGGGAGCCAAGACACCTGGGCTGGAGAGACCAGCGTGGGAGACACCAGTCCCTGGATGGTAACAAAGAGGCAGCGGGGAGTAAGGACCCTCACCAGGCCACATCCTCTTGCACAGAGAAGAGGACTTTTGCTTCATGATTGAATTCTAAGCTTTGTTTCCCTGGGACCAAGTACAATCTGACCAAAAGAAATACAGAATTTTGACCCAAATTCTATGTGTGCCATTATCTCTTTCTGAGGTTATGGGGTTTGGGAAGGGCAAGAGAGTCCAAGGAGACAGCATGTAGTGCGGAGCTGTCCCAGCTCTGTCATATAGCAGCTGTGAGGTCTTAGGCAAGTCTCCTTGCCAGCTGGGTTTCCTCCTAGCTACCTCCCTTGCAGGGTTATTGTGAGAATTAAACAGGTCTCTGGACACAAAGCTCCCGACATGGCCTCTGGCCATCCTTGTTAAACATGCAAATTCCAGGAACTTCTCTAAAACCCAGGAATATGAGTTTCCATGGGGGAGGGGGGGTGGGTCTGGGAATCGGCAGGCAAAACTGGCCCATCATTGGATCAAAGCTTCTAACTACCACCCCGGGACTTCCTTGGCAATGGTCCCTCCATAGGGCAGTCCACCCCTAACACTTGCGGCCTGGGGCAAGAGCTCAAATGGCAGGCCACCTGCCAGGTTCCTCCTTCTCTCCCCACCTGCTTTCTGCCTTCTGCAAGAGTCCTTGTGTTCAGACCTGGGGACTCAGCCCCATGTCCAAGCTCGCAGGGGCACCTCCCCTCCACTCCCACAAGCAGGTTCCTTGTCCACCCCTCAGGCCTAGGGTTGCATACACCTGCAGCACAGTCCACTGGGAGGACAGACCCAGGTCCTGGGAGTGGGCTCAGGATGCTTCGGGCAGGGAATTCCAGATCCCAGGTGGGCATGTCCCCTTTGCCCCAAGTACACCTCACCTTGCAGGGAGGAGTGGGGCTGGAGGAAGGCAGAGGGGAGCCCTATATAACAGAGTTCAGAGCAGAGGCCCAGCTGCCCAGGTCTGCGGGCTTCCCTGACTCAGTTTCTATCAGCCTTTCCCACCAAGGCCCTCTGGCCAGCCCAGTGGTTCCCAACAGCCAGATCATGGAGGCTACAGTCATTTGTCCATCTGCCTGCTCCCTGCCCAGCTGAGGTCACCTCAGACTTTGCTTCCAGCCTCTGCTGACCCTGAGAAGTATGGGGTCCTGAGGCCTCCCACATAGCTACCTTGTGGGCCATCACAGCCTGTACGTGACCAGTCCCTGGCTTGTCATGGGAGGTTCTATTATTTTTTTATTTTATTTTTTTTGGCGGTACGCGGGCCTCTCACTGTTGTGGCCTCTCCCATTGCGGAGCACAGGATCCAGACGCGCAGGCTCAGCGGCCATGGCTCACGGGCCCAGCCGCTCTGCGGCATGTGGGATCTTCCCGGACCGGGGCAAGAACCCACGTCCCCTGCACTGCCAGGTGGACTCCCAACCACTGCGCCACCAGGGAATCCCGGGAGGTTCTATTATTGTTCTCCCTTATTTAAAAAGAAATTTTTTTTAATTTTTATTTATTTGGCTGCATCGGGCTTTAGTTGTGGCCCAAGGGATCTTCGTTGTGGCCTGTGGGATCTTTTCAAGTTGCGGTGTGTGGGCTCTTCGTTGTGGTGTGCACGCTCCTCTAGTTGTGGCACGTGGGCTGGAAAGCGCACAGCCTCAGTAGTTATGGTGCGCGGGCTTAGTTGCCCCGCAGCATGTGGGATCTTAGTTCCCCAACCAGGGATGAAACCCTTGTCCCTTGCATTGGAAGGTGGATGCTTAACCACTGGACCACCAGCGAAGTCCCTGTTCTCCTTTAAAAATGAGGAAAGAGAGGCTCAGAGAAGGCAAAGGAGCAACTAGTATTATAGAGCACCTACTGAATACCAAGCATGAGGTAGGTGTTTTAAAGACATGACCACCCAATACGCCTGTCAGAATTATCCCCAATTTACAGGAGAGGACACTGTGGCTCGGGAAAGAGAGGTAACCAGCCCAGGGTCATCCAGTTGGTAGGAGGCAGAGTGAGAATTCAGACTCAAACTGGTCAGACCCCCGAGCCCAGACCCCAGGGATACATAGTAGGCCTTCAGGAAGTCTTGCCAAGAGGAGCTAAGGTTGATTGGAAACCTGGGCCTGCAGTCTCCTGTGAGGGCCACGGAATGTGAGGAATGTCCACCCCCAGGTCCAGGCCCTGGGCAAAGTGACCTTTGGGGAGATAAAGCCGAATTCCAGTACTCAGGAGACCAGCAGAAGCAGAGCTGGGAGAGCTGGGGTGGTACTGCCAGGGACCATGGCCAGCTGCAGCCGGGCACCGGCCCCCTGAGCCAGTAGTTACAACTGGGGCATGTGATGGGGGACAGTGCTATACCCCTGCCCCTGCTGTTACCTCAGTTGGAATCTCCTTTCTCCTACTTTGCCAATGACACCTCAGTCACTATGCCTCTAACCCTGTCCCCAACTGTCACCTAAGCATTTCTACTTGGAGGGCCCTGGGGAATCTCAGCCATAACTGTCCATAACTAAACTCACTGTGCCCCTTGACTTCTTCCCACCATCCTCCCTGGGAATGCCACCTCCCTGCCCCAACTTGGTTGCTCAGATGTCAGGGTGCTAGCCTTGCCTCTCCCTTCTCCTCCTCACTCCATGCAAACTCAATCTCCTAACGTCTCTACACTCTCCTTACTGACTCTGGCCTCCAGTCTCAGACCCTCCAACCCATCTCCCTGTGGCAGTCAGTGCAGAGTTGCCAGATACAGAAAATAAAAATATAGGACTCTCAGTTAACTTAGAATTTCAGACAAACAATGAATAATCTTTTTAGTATAAGTATGTTGCAAATATTGCATGGGACCTATTTATACTAGAAACAAACTATTTGTTGCTTATCTGAAATTCTGAAATTTACCAGGCATCTTGTATTTTACCTGGCAACCCTAAGCCAGCGTGTACTTCACCACTTAAAACTCTCCGGTTGTATCCTGGGGGCAGAGAATGGAGAAAACTCCCACGTTTGGAGCATTTTTTCCCCACTGGTCCTTCTCTGCCAACCTTCAGCTACCTTTCCATTTTCAGAAGTCACCTCCTCCAGGAAGCCTTCCAAAGAGTTGTAGACTGGGTTAGGGGCTGCTCTGTGCAATTAGAGGCCCCCATACTTCCCTTATCAGAGCCCTAAGTGCACTGCTGTGTCCCATCAGTAAGAGGTCCATGAGACCAGCACCTTGTCCTTTTGTTCACGGTGTTCCCCAGCCCCTAGCACCATGTGTGGCCCCAAGAATAACTGCTGTGGAACCCTGGCTAAGCCCACTGCCTTCTCTGGGCCTCAGTCTCTCTAGCCAGATGAGACAAGTTCCTCTAAAACGGCCTGTGAGGCTCCTCCCAGCTCTGATGCCTGCCCATTTCAGCCACCCTGCACTTTGACCCTGGAGATCATGGGCAGGGGTGGCATAGGGGGCAACTCTGAACTCAGCTGGGAAGACCTGAAGACCAGCCCCAGCTCTGCCTGTTTGCCGCTTCAGGCAAGTTCCCCACCCTCTCTCAGCCTGCCTTTTCTCCTCTGCCAGGCTCTATGGAGGAGGGCGGGTGGAGATCACGCCACCTGCCTGTACGGTTGTTAGGAGGTTGAAGTCAGAGAGGTCAGAGAGGTAAGGCCTGCAGCACAGAGCCAAAGCCGGCACTTTGGAGGCCCTCAAAGAACACCAGGTTCCTGCCTGCTCTTCCCATTCAACTGAAGGCCTAAATGCCCAGGAGGGACTCAGGCAGTGGGGGCCGCAGGAGCTCCAGGGAGAGGAGGGAGGGAGAAGCTGAGCTGGGAGCATTCAGGCAAGACTTTAAATCTGGTCTTCCATTTATTTATTTATTTATTTTTAAAGGGCCTGAGCATCTTCCCTGAAAGACTCAGAAATCAATCCAGCCCAGCAGAGGGGGACAAGCTGAAGTCAATCAATCTCCCACTCCTTTGTGGGTAGGGGGTAATTTTTCAGCCTAAGTGGAAGGCAGGGAACATGTGGGTGTAGGGGGAGCAGACTTGGGAGACCTGGGTCCAGGGAGACACCAAGGTGGGGGGCTTTCGCAGCCTTAGAGCTCCCACAGTCTCCTCTGGACTCCCCAGGCCACCCCAAATAAACATGCAGCTTGAGGGAGAACAGGGTGCTCACTGGCTTCAAGACAAGCTCATCCCCCACCGTCATTCCAGTCCCCTTTTGAGCGGTGGACCCAAGAGGTGGGGAATTACTGGCAGGCCCCGGGGCCACCCAGCTCTAGAACTCACTCTTCTAGTGCTTGGACAGGGCCTTCCCAAGGACACTTTGGGGCAAGGAGGGGGACGCTCCCTTCCAGGACAGTCTGGGGTTCTGGGGGGAGAGACAGCAGTGAGTAACTCAAGAGCTATGAGCCCCCATGAAATGAATTCTTGCCTCTGAACAGGAATCTGAAGACAAGGCTCTCTCATGCCACCTCCTTCTCCTCCATTTCCTGATCCCCGGCCCATCTCTCCCAGCCTCTGCTGAACTAGCTTCCTGTGGCCCATCAGTCAGGCCTGATCTGATCTCAAGACCAAAGAGGCAAGAGGAGGCAGGGAGGGAGGAAGAAAGGAAGGGAAGGAGGGAGTTGGCCTCCAGGGAACCCAGGTCAGCACAGCTCACCATTGCCACCACGGTCTCCTAGGGCTCCAACCACCCAACATGGCAGAACCTATTGTACAGGGGAGCAAACTCAGCCTCCAAGAGCCTCGACATTGTGACAGACACACAGCTGATAAGGAGCCAGCCTTCAGCCTAGGTTTCCAAGGTGAAACCCAGGTGCTTCAACTGACCCCAAGGAAGACGAGAGGCTCCCACATCCTGAGGCTGTGAGGCTTAGGTCTTTCGGGTCTGAAGCCAGTCTGAGCAGGCAGGAGGGCCGGACTGGCCAGTCCCTGTCCCAAACAGGCTCGGTGACCTGAGGCAAGTTACTTCACATTTCGGAAGATCCCTTTGTCCAGTTAAAATCTGTCCTGGAGTGACCTTTGCCCTCAAGGGAAAGGGGATAGGTTCCTGGGCTTTGGAACTGGACTTGATTTCAAATCCTGGTTCTGCTCTTTCCTAGTTGAGTGGCCAGGGACAAGTCACTGCCCTCCTTGACCATTACTGCCCATCCCTGTGAGATGGGGTGATGAGACCATTACATGGGGTTTTTGGAACATCGGGAGAGCACAGTGCTCAGCACCTTTGAGGGCTCCACAGCTGGTGGGCGAGGGGTGGAGAGAACCCAGTGAGAAACCCTAGTGACTGTGATCTGTGGGACCCAGGCCTACCAAGTTCCCACCTCCTTGCTATGGGACCAGGCAAGTGGCTTTCCCCCCACAAGAGGCCAAAGCGCTCTTGGACCTGGGAGGGCAGACTAGAGACTCATTTGTCTGACCTTTCACGCTCTTGGACCCTCAGAGAACCTAATGCAGTCCTGGCCAGTACACATCCATCCTGCTCTGTTCTTCCCCATGCTGGCCCAGGCTCTAGTCTCACCCTACCCCCAGAACAAAAGGGACATTTGACATTCTTTGTCCTGTGCAGACTCATTCTCTGAGTGTAGGACCTACCAGGCCTTGCAGCTGGGACCTGCCGCCTCCCCACTTCCCCCAAGTACCCCGCCCCCAAGTCCTGACCCAGCTCTCCCAAGAGTCTAGAGGAGAGGGAGGGAGGGAGGGAGGGTCCTTAAAGGAGCAGTCTGCTCTCAGAAAGTATTCCCCACCCCCACCATCAGAACTGGCAGGAAGGAAACCAAGTGGGGGAGGGGGACAGGAGAGGTGTCCAAGGAGATTACTGGCACGTGACTTGTTTGGGATTGGAGAGGGGCCTAAACTGGGACTAAAACTTACTCTTCTCCTGGCTCCCACCCAAGGGCTCTTTCCATTAAACAGTTTTTTTAGTATCTTTTAAAGGAAATGGTCCCAACCCTGCCTTGATTTGCTGTGTGACCTTGGGTGAGTTCCTTTCCCTCTCTGGGCCTTGGTCTCCCTTGTATAAAAGAAGAGAAGGAACTGGAGGATCTCTCACATGAGAGATTTCCTTAGCCAGACCCTGGCCAGGTGCTGGAATACCAGAGTCAAGTCATGCCCCCAGAATCTAGTCCTAGGATTCCACCGGAAAGAGTCACAAACTGACTTTTAAGGTAAAAGCAATATGTTTCCATGAAAGTAGGACCACCCCACCCCCATCCCCACTGCCAAATGGTAGAGGAGAACTAACCTCCCTTCCCTCAAACTGATACAGTCCTGTAAAGACCTCCAAAGCTACCCCTGCCCCTTCATCTATCAATAGGCTTGAGAGACAAACAAACCGAATAGTGTTCTCCCTTTACAGAAAATAAGGCACACAGAGGACAGGCCCCGACCCGCCCTGGGAGCTGGTGTCTGGAAGTGATGCCTGAGCACGGAGCCCAGTGGGGAGAGATGGGCGATGGATATTCTGGTCGAGGGAACCAATGAGCAAGGGAGAAGCACTGACATAACTTGCTGCGGTTCCTTTGGCTGGAGCTTGGGGTTTGCCGGAGGAGAGCAGGAAGAGAAGGCTGGAGGGTCTTGGCTGCCTGGCTTAGGAGTTTGTCCTCTGGGTGCTGAGAAGCTAAGGGGGGATTTTATGCCAGGCAGTGTTTGCTCACCACTGCTGTAGTGAAGGGAATGAATGGTGGGGGCCCAGACAGAGACCAAGGGACAGCTGCACACACAGGTACCTTCTGACAAAGGGGCCCGAGGAGACTCAACACGCCATGGGGGAGGAGGAATGGAGCAATTCCTCCCGGGAAAGAGGGGAAGTGAGTGGGGAGATGAAGCAGGGGAGAGGAAATGAAAGATTAAGCTCATAAAGGCCATAAAGCTCAGAAACGTCCAGGCTGGATGGATTCCCGGTTTATAGATACATTTATGTTCTAGGATGCCCAGCCAGGCCTGATACCCCTGCAAGAGCAGCCACCCAGGGAGGCAAGGGGACACGGGGCGGGAGGAGAGCCCTCATGCCGCTGTGCTCCTCTCTTGCCCCCTCCCCTTCACCTACCTCCTGCTCCTCCAGGCTGGCTGACAGCCCAGCTGGAAGCAATTGTGGGAGCCTCCAGCCTGGAGAGCTGCATCCCACAAAGGGCCCTGGGAAATAGCAGCCCGCACCCCAGACAGCCTGCAGCCCCCTCCCCCCCTACAGCCCCCTGCCCGGAAATTTAAAACAACTGCTCTACACAGTCTTAAATCCTCCAGGAAGGAGCTGGAGTTGGCAGGAGGGAAGCATGAGGCTGGCCAGGACCCTGCCTGGAACTCCCTCTCTCTCTGCTCCCACCATGAATTCCCCCAAGACTACCTCCCACCTGCCCCTGCCCCCAAAGTCTTGCCATGGGCTTCCCAGGTCCCGGGCTTCCTATGCTGGTGTTCATTGCAGGGTACCGCAGCTGCAGCCTGTTGGAATCACCAAGTAGGCTGTGAGGACCCAGAGAACAGAATGGTCCTGAGCCTGCTTGTCCCCAGCATCGGGTGTACCACAGAGCGAATGCACAGTGTATACATGCAGAATGAACAGATGAAGCCACCATGTGACCTTGAGCCATTGCTTGGCTCTTTGGGACTCAATTTCCTCATCTATCAGATGGGCATGATAACTTTTTAACCCAGTCTACTTTCCAGAGTTGTGAGAGTTAAGTGAGAATCTTTATGCAAGATTTTATGAACCGCGAAGCTGATGAGTCACAATGATTCAATTCTTGCCTTCCTGGCCTCAATTTGCTCATCTGTAAAATGCGGGCCTGAGTTAAGTGCTAGCTAGGGTCTCTCCCAGCTTTGATATGATATTCTGAGACTTTCGCCAGTGATGAGGATGCCCAAACTTTCTAAGGTTCCTTAAATGTCAGCTGGGTGGTAGGGGAAGGGAAGAGGGTGAGGTGACAGGGAAAGAGCCCTGCCTAGGGTTTAGAAGGGCACTATTTTAGTTCCAGCTTGGGCCCTGACTTGCTGTATGATCTTTTCTGGGCCTTAGTTTACTTCTCTGTAAAATGGGTGTGAGTGGACACAGGATGCCTGAAGTGACCTCTAGCACTCAAGTTCTATGATGACAGGACATTATCCAGAGGACAGTGGGGAGCTACTGATGGGCTTTGAGCAGGACAGTGGCATATACTAAGAGTCGTGTTTCAGAGCACTCACTCTGGCAGTGGTATGGTTTATGCGTAGAAGGGTAAGGAGTCTGGAGTCTGAAGACCTGGACGGGGGCTACTGCCTTTGCACAGGCAGCAGAAGATAGCAGCCTCCGTGCCTTTCCTCATGCCATGCCCCAGGCCTGGGCTGCCCCGCCTCTTCCCAATATCTCCAGCTTTTTAAAACTCACCCATCTTTAAGACACAGTTCAAGGACCACCTTGTCTATGAGGGCTTCTCAGATTATCTCTGATGCAGTTACTGAACTCCTCCTCTGCCATCCAGTTTCCTAGCTTTGCGTACCTTCATCATAGGATGAGTTTGAATTATTGGTGTGCGTGCATTTGAGTACATGCATGTGTGTGCACTCTTGCCTGGGCTGTGAGCTCCTGAGGTCAGGGTGGGTGCCCCGTCCCTTCCCATATCATTTCCAGCACCCATCACATGGCTTGGCCCAGAGGAGGTGCTCAGTACATGCAGAGGACTGAGGATGCCAGAACATCCTACTCCTTGAGTCCACCTACAGGGTAGGAGACTGGGCTTCAGCCCCAGCGTAACTGCTAACAGCCCTGTGACCATGGGCCCGTCACTTCTCTTCTCTGGATAAAGGTCCCTTTTGGCCACATGGGAATTATCTCCATTGTTCATTCTCAAGTCAGGACTCTGAAGGGAGGGACCGTCCTTGGGCTTCTTCCCTGGCACCTCTCCTCACTCAGCATTTCCCTTTCTGTGCCCTGGATTACAGTGAGCTGTTACAAGTATGACTCCCACTGGAACGTGAGCTCACTGAGAACCTCACCCCTGGGTCCTGCACAGTGCTCTCTGCTCGCTCAGGGGGTGCTCAACAAGTCTGTATAAATGTCCACTCCTTGGTCCCAAGAGAGGGTTCATAGTAGGATCTCCATAAACAGTGATGTGAGATCAAACGTGCACCTTTGCAGGAGGCCAGGAGCCTTCATTGCCCAAGCCCCGCCGCAGCCCTGCCTCTGTCCACCCACCCTCCTGCCCAGCTGTCCACCGGAGAGGTGTGGGGAAAGGGTGCTGTCAGGAGATGGATCTTCAGCCAGCCCTGCTCTGCCCCAGGCAAGCCCTGCTCGGAAACTCAGCCAGAAACCCCCTCCCACTCCCCCACCCCCACGGGCTGGGACAGACCTCAGCCAGCAGGCCTCCCAGCTTTGATCAATACAGGGCAAGCAGCCAAGACGGCTGCAGGCTCCATCCTCCCAGGAGGCCCCAAGCTCAGCCGGGGTCACATGGGGGAGGGGGCTGCAGCCTGGCTCAGGGACTCCGGGGGGGGGGTGGGGCGGGGCAGGGCAGGGGAGAGCAGGAAAGGCAGGCATCACTCACAGAATCATTCATTCCTTCCCCCACTCACTCCTCTGCCCACATACGTTCAGTCCACAAATATTTAGTGAGCATCAACTATGCACCAGGCACTGTCGTCGGCACATGGGGACACTGTGAGGACAAGACAGCAGCTTTTGTGGAAATGAATGTTCTAGTGGGGAAGAGTGACAACAGATGAATGAACAAAAATAAGAGGTAGTTTCAAAAGGTGATAAAAATAAAATAGGGTAGGGTGACAGATCGGGGCAGCATTGCCCATGTTGGCCAGGGAGGATGCTTAGCTGAAACTGGAGTGCTGATGAGATGCCCACCAGGTGGCTCAGATCAGACTCCCGAAAGCAGTTGCTGAGATGGAGATTTGCCTGCAGGCAGCTTTTTGGGTTGCTCAAGGCTGGACACGTATGGGCCAGGGAGGGAGGCAGTGCAGAGTTAAGGGAGAAGCTGGGCTACGCTGCAGTCACAGCAAAGGCCTCCGCTCAACCCATGGATCAAGGAGCAAGGATAGCCTTTAAGAGTTGTCCCAGCTCCAGGCAACCAGGACGGGCCTTTGTACCCTCACACCGACCAGCCATTGGGTAGCTGCCCCCAGGAAGGGGCAAGACTTTGAGCAAGCCAGTTGTCTTAGCAGAGAGTCATTACCAGAGTTTCAACTGACAGCTGCTGCCAGCAACACTCTCAGCAGCTGGGGGAATGAGGACCTCAGCCCCGAAGGGAGACGTGGGGGGCACACCTCAGTATCCACTAGGCGGGCCAAGATCTGGAGGAAGAACATTCCAGACAGAGGGCACAAGTGCAAACTCCCTGAAGTGGAAGCGAGCTTAGCCTGACTGAGGCACAGAAAGAAGTCCAGCGTGGCCAGAGTGTGCCTGAGTGAAGGGGGCGTCACAGGACAGCAGTCAGAGAGGCAGGCAAAGGCCAGTCCAGAAGGGCCTTGTGAACCGTGGGACTTTATCCTAAGTGTAAAGCGTCACCCCGGGAGGGCTTTAAGAAGAGAGCGATCTGATAATTACCTATTAACACTACCCAGGCTTCTGGGTGGAGAAGGGGAGGGCAGGGAGGTGGGCGGGGAGAGCAGTTGGGAAGCTGTGGGAGGGTCCAGGTGAGAGCCGCTGGTGGTTTAACTATGATGGGCAGGAGTAAGCTACTCGCCAGGACTGGGCAGTGCTGGGAAACTTCCAGAAACCTCTGGGGGGCGGGGAGGTTCTAAGCAACAGAAGTGTTGCAACTCAGAAGTGTTGCTATTGGCACAAGATAAAGCCACTACTCATCCATATGTATTGATTGGGCATCTGCTCTTTGCCGGGGACTGTGCTAGGAGCTGGGATTACAGCAGTGAAAAGTACAGCCATGGTTCTGACCTCACGATGCTTATCGTCTGTGGGTGGGGGGGGGGGGGGTTGGGCGGGGGAGATGAGTAGAAGCCAAACAAGGAACTAATTGCTGTTGGGATCAGTGCTCTGAAGAAAAATCTGGATTTCCTCCTGTAAGCAATGGGGAGACACTGATGAACACTGATGCTTTAAACTTTTTTATGTTTTGTGTTTTTTTTTTAGTCTACTTAAAAACAGTAGATTGTCCAAATCTTAAGTGCACTTCTTAATGAATTATAACCACCACTCAGATCAAGATTCAGAACATTTCCAGTGCCCAGAAGGCTCTTTCATGTGCCTCCCAGCCATATCACCTACAGAATAACCACTATTTTGATCTCTGTCACTACATATTCATTTTGTCCGTTTTGGAACTCCATATAAATGGAATCATATAGTATGTACTTGTTTGTGCCTGGCTTCTTTTGCCCAACATCATGTCCAAGGGTTTCGTAAGTGTTGCTACATGTAGCAATTGCCTGTTCTTTCTCATGGCTATATAATATTTCACTCTCTCTATATGTACATATATATATACACACACACTATATTTTATTTATCTATTCTACTGTTAATAGACATTTGGGTCATTTCCAGTTTTTGGTTATTATAAATAATGCTATGAATATTCTTTTTTAAATAAATTTATTTCTGGCTGTGGTGGGTCTTCGTTACTGCGCGCGGGCTTTCTCTAGTTGCGGTGAGCGGGGGCTACTCTTTGTTGTGGTGCATGGGCTTCTCATTGCGGTAGCTTCTCTTGTTGCGGAGCACGAGCTCTAGGTGCGCGAACTTCAGGAGTTGTGGCACTCAGGCTCAGTAGTTGTGGCGCAAGATTAGTTGCTCCGAGGCATGTGGGATCTGCCCAGACCAGGGCTCCAACCCGTGTCCCTTGCATTGGCAGGCAGATTCTTAACCACTGCGCCACCAGGGAAGTCCTAGCACCAGTTTCTTTTTTTTAATACCCCTTTTCTTCTAATGAATTGTCATGGCCCTTTTGTCATAAATCAAGTGTTCTTGTATGTATAAGCCTATTTCTGAGTTCTCTGTTCTGTATCATTGGTCTGCTTGTCTACTCTGTGCCAATACTATATTGTGTTAATTATTAAAGTTTTATAATGAGTTTTTAAGTTCTCAAGTTTTGTTCTTCTCCAAAATTGCACTGTCTGTTTAGGTTCTTTGCATTTTCATATAAATTTTAGAATCAGTGTTAAATTTTAAAAACCTGTTAAATTTTTTATTGGAATTACATTGAATCTACAGGTCAGTCTGAGAAGAATCAGCACCTTAACAATACTGAAATCCCCAGCTATTCACCTGACAACTCTCTATTCCTTTAAACTCCATCTGACCCTCGGGCCAACTTAGATGCAGCTCCTTGTGAACTTTCATTGTACTTTCTATACATTTAGGTATACTGATATTGTGTATAAACTTAGTAGACTGCATAGTAAACTGATTAGATGTCTGTATCTTCCTTAAGAGGTGATCCCTTTTTTTTTTTGGCCATACAACATGACTTGTGGGATCGTAGTTCCCTGACCAGGGATTGAACCCAGGCCCTCAGTGGTGAGAGCATGGAGTCCTAACCACTGGACCACCACATAATTCCCCAAGAGGTGATCTCTTGGACTACCAAGTCATCTTTGTATCCTAATACTTAGTAAAATACATAGTATATGGTAAGTGTTTAATATAAGCTTAAACACCTTATATTGAATGAATGAATGAATGAATGGATAGAATCCAAGTCACTTTACATCTCAGAGGTTGTCACTTTAATCTCTGCCATTGCCTTCACTCCTAATTCTGCAATCTGACCAGTTCATCAAAGTAAGGAATGAAGCTGGAGACAGAGCAGGTGGACAGCTCAACCGTTCAATGCCACAGCTAAGGATAGAACTCAAACTGTATACCCTACTGTCACTGAGTTAGTGAGAGCAACTCCATATATGGACCTCATATTAAAAATGGGGTGATCCCTGGCACGTTCCATGGCAGTTCTTAGCAATAAAGCTGCTTATCATTGATATGAGAATTATTCCTATTTGAATGCCTCATAGGAATAGGAATGAAACATTCACTGTCCCCTTGCTGTAGTCCTATCACCACAATAAAAGAAAAAAAAGTACTAAGTCTTCCAATCTATGAACATGGTATATCCCTCCATTTATTTAGGTCTGCTTTTACTTTCTGAAGCACTAATTTAAAGTTTCAGAGTAAAGGTTTTACACATATTTTATTACACTTATTCTTAGGTATTTGATGCTTTTTTATGTTATAAATTATATTTTCAAATTTCATTTTCTAATTGTTGCTACTGTAGAAAAATATAATTATTTTTGTATACTGTCCTGTATCAAGAAACTTTGCTAAATTTTTTAAATAAATTTATAAATTTATTTATTTATTTACTTATTTATGGCTGCCTTGGGTCTTCATTGTTGCGTGTGGGCTTTCTCTAGTTGCGTTGAGTGGGAGTTACTCTTCGTTGCAGTACGCAGGCTTCTCATTGCAGTGGCTTTTCTTGTGGAGCATGGGCTCTAGGCCTACAGGCTTCAGAAGTTGTGGTGCATGGGCTCAGTAGTTGTGGTGCGCGGGCTTAGTTGCTCTGCGGCATGTGGGATCTCCCTGGACCAGGAATCGAATCCATGTCCTCTGCATTGGCAGGCTGATTCTTAACCACTGTGCCACCAGGGAAGACCTCCCTTTTGGTGTTTTTTTAAATGCTTATTGAATTCACTGAAATACAAAAAGTACCTTAAGAAGCTAACTCCCCAGGGTGAAGCAAAGTCTGTGTGAGTAGCTGGGCAGAAGACTTAGCAGCACTCAGGCCTCCCAGGGATGGTTACACCATGCACATGTGAAGCCGCTAGCAGGAATGCAGAAACCTCCCTTTTTACATGGATCTCTGAAAAGGAGAGGATAACTTGCTTAGCAAATGGACTATTCTTCTAGAAACACTAGGGCAGGGTGGTGGCCACATATCTTACTCTGCCCGTTCAGCTTTCATTCCCCTTCTTTGGTGGCAAAGCCTGCTTTTCCTTTTGGAGGAACTCGCTCCACCTTCCTCTTGGTTTTGATGAGGCTGACCTCACGCTGCCTGGCTGATCAGAGCATTCTGTGGCCTTTGAGCACAGGGTTGGGGGCCTGAGGTGGTCACTTGATCCACAACAGACCAATGAGAGGAAAATCTGGGATTCCTGGCAGAGCTACCGGAAGGGAATGCTGCTTTTTTGTGAGACTTACCAAGCTGGAACCATCAATGGCCATCCTGGAGGCTTTTTAGGGAGAGCCTGTCTGAGAATGAAGCTGACACCAAAGGAAGCAAAGCCAAGAGTTAGAAACACATGCTAATGGTGGTGTTTGAGGGCCTGGACCCAGCCAAGCCTGCTGCCAGAGCCACCCCTGGGCTTTTCAGCTACATGAGCCAAAAAATTCCCTGCTTTGGTTAAGCCACTTCGAGTTAGGTTGCTGTCAAATCCAGATTAAGTCACTAGGTGTGGGAATCTTTTTATTTCTCAAAAGTCACATTAGGAAAAAGCAATTAAACTGGTGATACTGGGGGTCACCACAGAGAGTCCCTGGGTGCCTGTGGGACAGGGCTGGGCAGAAGATTTACTTTCTTCATATCTGTCCAGTTTTATGCCTTTGATTTTTTGACAATTAGAATGTATTTTCTGTTTATCTTTGTTTTTGTTTTTTGGCCATGTTGCACAGGTTGTGGGATCTTAGTTCCCTGACCAGGGATCGAACTCGGGAGCCCAGCAGTGGAAGCATGGAGTCCTAACCACTGGACTGCCAGGGAATTCCCTGTATTTTCTGTTTAAAAAATTCAATTGTTTACATTCAAGCCATATAGCTTGTTGTTGAAAGAACAACAGTAATAGTTTACTCACTTACCTAAACACATTTCCTTATTTCCAAGTTATATTATGCCATTTTAGAAAATTTGAAAATACCAAAATATTGTAAAGAAGAAGAATCAAAGCATCTGTAACTCTGCTATGGTTGGCATTTTAAGATATTTCTTTTTAGTCTTTAATTACTTTTCATGTTTTGTTGTTATTCAGTATTATTTAATCCCTATAGCAACCCCATGAGATAAGAACCACAAGTGCCCCATTTTGCAAAGGATAAAACTGACCCTTAGAGAGGATAAGTGACTTGCTCACTTATTCAGAGCTACTAACTGGTGGATACATAAGACACAGACACACACCTCACACACACATAATTTGAGGAAAAAATTGTCTCATACTATATAAGTAGTTTAGATTTTATGTTTTTCACTTAAAGTTATATTATAAACGTTCCCCATGACATTGACTGTTTCTTTAAAACATGATTGTTAATGGCTGCAAAATATTCTCTGATATGGCTGAAGCATTATTACTTTTATCTCACCGTAACCTCTGGCTATTACAACTGTTTCAATGTTTCTTTCTTATTCATTTTGTTGTGGTAAACTCTCTAGTATGTGAAAGCTGGTTTCTCTGGTTATCTGTTCAAGTTAATCCCCAGAAGCAGACTTACTGGGTCAAGGAACAGGAATTGTCTGCCACCCTGCTCTCCAGAAGGGCTGTTCCCAGGGACAGTCCCAGCAGCAGCCATGAGCGTGTCCTGGCCACCACATCCTCACTAGCATGAGTCACTATTTTACTCACCTGCCCACCCCCACCCCCATTTCCATGACATAACAAGTGTCCACCTTTGCACTTACCCTTCTTGTGTAGAATGTGAAAGGTCTCAGATACCAACAGGACAGCAGGCTTCAGAATTTCCTATTACTTTTGTCTTTATCACCTGCAGTTTGGTCACAGGTCCTCACTCCAAGCCTCTCCTCTAGGTTGGAAAGAGAAGACTCTCTCTTGGTTAAGAAAATCCAAACATAATTAAACAAATGGAAGAAGTAGTTGGGAATATACAAGACCATGAAGAGAGCAAGTTGCTAGCAAAGTGTGTGCTCAGGAATAAACACATCTAAATTACATTCCAGATAGAATCAAGATTTTAACATAGGGACTTCCCTGGTGGTGCAGTAGATAAGACCACGCTCCCAATGCAGGGGGCCTGGGTTTGATCCCTGGTCAGGGAACTAGATCCCACATGCATGCCGCAACTAAGAGTTCACATGCCACAACTAAGGAGCCCATGTGCTGTAACTAAGGAGCTGGCGAGCTGCAACTAAGGAGGCTGCGAGCCACAACTAAGGAGCCCGCCTGCCACAACTAAGACCTGGTGCAACCAAATATTTTAAAAAAATATTTTAACATAAATGATGAAATTGAAAAAGTGCTAGAGGAAAACACGGATGAATTATTTCATAACCTAGGGAGGGCAAAGACTTTCAGGCATGACACTAACCTAGAAGTTGTTAGAGAAAAATATAATAAATTTGAGAACATAAAAATATTAGGGCTTCCCTGGTGGCGCAGTGGTTGAGAGTCCGCCTGTCGATGCAGGGGACACGGGTTCGTGCCCCGGTCCGGGAAGATCCCACATGCCGCAGAGAAGCTGGGCCCGTGAGCCATGGCCGCTGAGCCTGCACGTTCGGAGCCTGTGCTCTGCAACGGGAGAGGCCACAACAGTGAGAGGCCCGCGTACCACAAAAAAAAAAAAAAAAAAAAAAAAAATTAAAATTTCCATGTGGCAAAAACTCTGTAAACAAAGTCAAAAGACAATATACATTATATATATATAATATATATATGCACTATTATAACTTATTTATAAACAAAAGTCTAATTTCATTAAAATATAAATAATTTTAATAATTTAATGACTAACAGACATAAAAGTAAATAAAGGATATGAACAAGCTGTTTGCATAAAAACAAAAACAAATGGTTAATAAACACAGTAGAAAGATGAGCCCCTTACTTATAATTCAATTAATTAATGCAAATTAAAACAATGAGATACCAGATTGTCAAGATGGTCAATGAGATCCCAATGAGATATCAGATCCGTCAAGATGAAAAAGATGGCTAGAATGTTGACAAGGAGGAAAGCTAACTGGAACATTCATACATACTTAGCGACTATATAAATGGGCATAGTAATTTTGGAGGGTAATTTGTTCTCCTATGCTATGCAATACTATGAAGCTGTTAAAAAGAAGGAGATGTCCCTATATATAATATGAAAAGATGTCTAGGATACATTGCTAAGAGAAGAAAGCAAGCTACAGAATAGTATATATAACATGAATTCATTTGTTAGAAATAGAAAGGATATATACATAATTTGTGTTTAGAGGTATATAGAAATATTTGGCAGGATATACAAGAAACTTCTACCTATTAGCTGTTACGGTTAACTGAGGGGGTTTAGGTGGGAGGAAAGGACAATGAGGGCTTTTACTTTTCACTTTTTCTGTACTATTTGAACTATTTTTTACATCACACATATGTTTTATTTAAAGTATGTAAAACATGCATACGGGAATATTATTTCCCAAATTAAATCCTCAGTGGCTTCCTTCTTCCTGTAGAATCAAGTACGACCCTCCTAGCTAACTCCCACCATTACTCTTCACCGTGTCCCCTACGCACCATGCTGCTTTACACCTCTGTGATTTTGCTATGCTGATTGCTTGTCTCCCATTCCCTGTTCCCCTGTCATCTGCCTGGAAACTCCTCCTCATCCTTTAAGACCCACCCAAGCACTTCCTCCTCTGGGCAGTCTTTCCAGATTTCCCATAATAAAATACTCACTTCCTTGTGATACATTACACATCCCTTTATTTATAATTTCCTATTAAACTTTATATTTGTGTCTGTCAGCTTTATTAGACACGGGTACCTAATATCTAAGCTTAGTTCACGTTTATAGACTGAAAAAATGAACACACCACTTGGAGTGTCTCTGTTCCAAGACTCTTAAGTCTTTACTTGCTGTTCTCTCCCTCCCTTTCCGTCATGGTTCCCTAAAAGTGATACCTGGTCAGTGACCGTCAGTACTATCTCTGCTGAAGAAAGCTGGATTAATGTATATGCAAAGCGCGTGCACACATACACACACAGAGAGAGAAATTCATATGTTTTAATTACAGTGTGATTCCATCCTGTGCCCGTAAACTCATGAAGCCCCCCACCCAGGGCTGACACCTTGTTCTAAGCAGGCTGTCTCTCACCTGTGGTACATTAAGGACCCTCTTCCTTTTTTTTGGGGGGGGGGATGGGTACGCAGGCCTCTCACTGTTGTGGCCTCTCCCGTTGTGGAGCACAGGCTCCGAACATGCAGGCTCAGCGGCCATGGCTCACGGGCCCAGCCGCTCCACGGCATGTGGGGTCTTCCCGGACCAGGGCACGAACCCGCGTCCCCTGCATCGGCAGGCGGACTCTCAACCACTGCGCCACCAGGGAAGCCCTAAGGACCCTCTTTTAGCCTGGGAGCACACCCAGCCAGGGCTGTTGATGAGTCATAGGTATGTCTTTGCTGTTCTCAGACAGGAGCATGGGTGAGAAAGGCAAGAGTGTGTGAACCCCTCCCTTTAGGAGTCCAAGTGCTCTCTTGGATTCAGGGAGGACAATGAATGGGGGGGAGCACCCTCAGAAGACATGCCTCAGCCCTCCAACTTTACCAAGGGACATTTCAAGAAACACCACAGGAAAATGTTTTGTTATTTGCTCTGTGACAGTATTTGAGTTTGCTCTCTGTGATGTCACATGTTGCAACCATTAGCATTTTTTTAAATCTTAAGCAACAGAAATAGACAAACGTGAGCCTGAAAGGAGTCCACTGGTAGGCTATGATGTGGCACGCAGGTGGACCATCAGGCCTTGGAGAGGACACCGTGGGTATAGTTCTGGAGGTCCCGGCAGCAGGAGCCAGCAGACAGCCTTCCGAGGTGTGTATCAGACATCTCTCTGCCTGGCTCACATCCTCTCAGGTTCCCTTCTACTGCCACTGTGGTCTTCTCTGCAAGCGTTTTGACCCAATTTGCACTGACAGTGCTTCATCTCAAAATGAGATGCGCCAAAGCCTCTCACTTCCTGCCCCAAGCTTCTCTCAGGCTGCCACTTGTGGTGCCCGTGGGAACTTGCTGGGCATGCACTCAGGGGCCACCCAGGGATGCAGGGGTGAACATCTTTACCCAGTAGGGTCAGGAGTCAATGGACACTGGTGTTTCCCTTTACCCACCTTGCAGGCTGTTCTGAGACTCACATTCCACTCCTCAGAAGGTTCCAGTGGACTGGAGCATCCAACGTGATAACCTTTGGGTTAGATTTCTCTCCCCAGTTCCTCTCTCCCGCTCCTTGGAATCACTTCCCAAATATACTTCCTGCACAAAAGCCCTGCTCAGGCTCTAAGTTCAGGGGAGCCCAGACTATGACAAAACTTCATATTGGGGGATGGATGATTGATTACTTTGCTTGAGACAGGTCAAGGTTCAGATTCCAAAGAAAGCATTTAATTGTCCAGGCTTAGATCATGGTCCATCCTTTGATCAGAATGATGGCAGCCCCCTCAAGACTCTATCCAGTGGTGGAGGGATAGTTTCCCAAAGCCAATCAAGATGGTTATCAGAAGAAAGGCGAGAGATGACCTTTCGTAAGCTTGCCTACACTACTAGTATCTTGAGGCACCATGTACGTACTATGTCTAAACCGAGCTCTTAACAAATCTTGGAAACACCCACACAAACCTTCTTCTGGCATTACCTTCTCAGTACATGGTATCACCATCCTCCCAGATGCCCAAGCCTGAGCCTGGGAGGTTGCCTCATCCCCTCTCTTGTCCACCACAGCCAGTTCATCACCCAGCCTGGTATCCAACTCTGCCTCCTTACTGTGTCTTGACTTTCTCCTGCTCTCCAACTAACTCACTGTCATTGCCCAATCACCTCTTCCCATGTGCATAAGACTTCCAACTGATCTCCCTACCCTAACACACACGCACACACTCTCTCTCTCTCTTTCTATCTCTCTCCCTCCTGCAAATTGTTCTTACCTATTAGAGTGATTTTCCTACGATACAGATCTGAACACATCACTTTACTGCTAAAAACTCTTGGCCAGCTCCCCACTGCCCTCAGGATGAAGTCTTGGAAACCTCATGGCACAATCTTGTCATGACCTGGCCCTACTGGCCTCTCCGTTGTCAGCCCTTGCCACCCCTCCTTCCCATACAGCTTCCCCTGCAGCCACACTGAACTACAAGCCATTCTCTCTCATCTAGTCCTGGTGCCTAGAACGCTCTTCTGCAAGAGTGAGGATTCTTTCAGCTGCGAGTAACAGAACACCTTGACTCAAACTGGCTTAAACAATCAGGAAATGCCTCTCTCACTTGCCATGGAGGCAAGATAGGTCCTAGGCACTATACAATTAGCAGCTGAAAAATGTGCGGGAGTCAGCTCTTTCGGCCTCATTTCTCTGCCACCCTTGGGAGTAGGTTCATTCTAAAATAGAATCCTCTCCAGGTTGGAAGAAGATGGCAGTAGATTCATACTTCACTCCTAGACATGACAACATTGACAGGAAGAAAGAGACCATGCCCAGTGTCTCTTGATTAGGCAGTTGGAAACTCTTCTTAGGAGCCCCCTAGCAGACTCCCCCTCACCTCACATTGTTCAGGATTGGAAACCCGCCCATTTCTAAACCAATCACCAGCAACAGAAATGAGGTTATAATTGGTGGAAGAGACAGGGGTGGGGGTCAACCTCCATGACTACAACACCTCCCCAGTTAATGTGTCTGGCCAATTTTTTTCAAAACTCAACTCAAGTGTTATCTCCTCTGGAAAGTCACCAAATAGAAACATTCTTCCTCTTATGTGTCTGTCACCATCACCACCACCACTGCTACCATCCTCACCCTCAGACTGTAAGCTCTTTCACAGCAAGAAGCGAGTTCTTACTTACTCTGTATCCCCAGTGCCTAGCTCAGGGCTGGCATAGGAAAACCTCAATTAATTTGTTGACTAGTTCTGTAATTTAAAACACTCTATTCTTTTTTTGGCCATACCATCCGGCTTGCGGGATCTTAGTTCCCCGACCAGGGATTGAACCCAGGCCCACGGCAGTGACAGCAGAGAGTCCTAACCACTGGACCGCCAGGGAACTCCCCAAAACTCTATTCTTTAAATGAAAATGTATTTTACCATATACTCTCTCTACAACCAAATTTTTCCATTTAACAATACATTATAAAAATCTTTCCATCCTATTATATGGTTTTAAAATAGCTACATATATTTCATAGTATTGACACACTGTACCACAAATTATTTAACCAGCCCCTGTGAGTCTTTGGTCATTTAGATTGCTTCCAGTTTTTCTGCATTAGAAACAATGTTGCGGTAAACTTCCTTTCACATAAATCTTAGCCACTAAGATAAATCCCATAGTTCCCTATGATAAATCCCCACAAGTGGTGTGTGGTCTAAAAAAACAAATGGTTGCAAATTCTTTGATACCCCTCCTATCAAGTTCTCCCACCTGAAATCTGGGAGAACTTGTGCAGCTTTAACCACTAAAATACAGCAAAAGTGATGCTATTTGACTTCTGAGGCCAGGTCATAAAGATCCATGCAGCTGGGCTTCCCTGGTGGCGCAGTGGTTAAGAATCCACTGGCCAATGCGGGGGACACGGGTTAGAGCCCTGGTCCGGGAAGATCCCACATGCCGCAGAGCAAATAAGCCCGTGCGCCACAACTACTGAGCCTGCGCTCTAGAGCCTGCGTGCCACAACTACTGAGCCCACGTGCCTAGAGCCCGTACTCTGCAACAAGAGAAGCCATCGCAATGAGAAGCTCATGCAACGCAACGAAGAGTAGCCCCTGCTCACCGCAACTAGAGAAAGCCCGTGCGCAACACAAGCCCGCGTGCAACAACGAAGACCCAAGGCAGCCAAAAAAAAAAAAAAAGATTCATGCAGCTTCCACCTCGGAATTTTGGAAAGAACCCTCTCAAGACTCTCCCGTTTGAAACCCAGGTGACATATGGTGAAATGTCCAAGTCACACAGAGAGGCCACAACAATCCTAGCCAAACCTAACTTTTGAGTCATCCTAGCCTAGGCACCAGATGTGTGAGAGAAGAAGCCTCTGGAATATTCTAGCCCCAGTTGTTGGAGTCTTGCTAGCTGAGTCCCCAGACACCATGGAACAGAGGATGGCCATCCTTACTGTGCCCTGCCCAAGGTCCACAGAATCCCCGAATATGATAAAACAGCTGTTGTTTACACCACTAAGTTTAAGGTTGTTGGTTATACAACAATAGTACTCAGAAAACTGGAAATTCCTCTTCTAAAGAGCATACACATTTTTAAACTTTTGATTCTTTATTAAATACTTAATAAAATTTTACAACTCAATGGAAGAACACTTTTGCTTCCTTTGAGAAAGTGCCTCCATGACACAGGGGGGCATATGTATATCTGGGTTGATATCTTGAGCAACTACACCAACATGCTTTTGATTGGGTTCTCTGGAAACTGACTGACACTGACTTTGAGAGTTGTAGCTCAAGGTTTATTAGAAAGTGCTCTTGGAAGATATGCCTGTAAGGGAGGCAGGAAGGCAGGATTGGTCGCAGGTATAAGCTGACTTGCAATGTGGCTGTAATCGAGGCCTCAGCTGATCCTACAGAAAGCCCTCGAGCTGGGATGGCCCTTCAGAGGTGTCCCAAATTGAAGCGAGGTAGCTGGGCACGGCAGCTCGACATTAGCCACCCCTGGGAGGGGGCAGACCATTAGGGGAGGACCCCTGCAGCAATATTTCAAGCAGCTTAGGATGGGTGGGTCAGCTTTAAAGAAGAGATCTAGGTGGGGACCAGAGTATCCACTACAGAGTGTCCCCTTGCACTGTCCTGATCCATTTGCTTCCGTGAAGTTTGACCCATTTGGGAATCACTTCTCCAAGATTCCAGCTGGGTTTGTTTCCTGGGAAACTTGAAAGAGAAGGGTTAGTAGGGTGAACTACAGCACCAGCTGTGGAAGTTAATCTCAAGACTACAACTGATACTAGCAACCACTATTCTACCACATGATCTGGATTCTCCTCACCCGCTAATATCTCTTCTGGTTTAGGCAACTTTCCTGGTGGAGACCCAGACCCTCAACCATAAAGGGTCTGAACCCCACCTTACCACACCCTGCCTGGCTTGTTCATGTACCATGAAAGCCAGGCATGTAGCACACAGGACGCCCCTGTGGATCCCCTGAGCATGACACGGATTCTCCTCTGTTCCTACTGTTTAGCCATACCTCCTCCTGATGACCAGGGTCAGTCACCTCTGCCAGGATGGGGATTCCTCTCCTTGCTGATGATCTTTAGGTCAAGGAGTTCAGAATAATCGGGCAGCAGCCATATTTGAAGTTCATTGTAACACTTCCTGTGTCCCCGATGGAAATGTGACCCCATTTGGGACCTCTAGACCCTAAGAGCAGGACTAAGAAGTTCTACTTGAAGGGGAAGGGGGGAGGGTGTCACTTTGGGTGAAGTAGTTCCCTGCAGCCAAAGTCAGTTCCCAGGGAGGCATGCTGTTGTGAGCTGTTGGCAGCCAAAATTCCCAGAAGCTGAGGGATGAGTGCATTGGTCCTGGAGAGGACATCTCAGTGAAGCACCATCACAGTATCCACTGCAACATCTGAGATTCATTCTCCTCCCCAGAAAATGGGAATAACAATGGCTTATTGGCAAGGGTATTGGTGAGGAAATAATACTGTATATGTTAAAAATACCAGATTGTACTCAACAAATGTAGTTTCTATCCCCTTTGTGTCAAGAGCTCCATAAGGGATGTTTCCCTTTTTGCCTTGGCCAGTGAGGAGCTTATAGCTTTATCTGGTACTCAGTCCCAGCAGATGTATCATTCTTTTTTTTATTATTTATTTATTTATTTATTTATTTATTTTGCGGTACGCGGGCCTCTCACTGTTGTGGCCTCTCCTATTGGGGAGCACAGGCTCCGGACGCGCAGGCTCAGCGGCCATGGCTCATGGCCCCGGCCGCTCCGCGGCATGTGGGATCTTCCCAGACCAGGGCACGAACCCGTGTCCCCTGCATCGGCAGGCGGACTCTCAACCACTGCGCCACCAGGGAAGCCCTGTATCATTCATTTTTATTCTCTTTTTATTTCCCTGGTCCTGCTTTCTTTTCTCTCTTGAATTAACCTCAAACACAATCCCTTTGTTGCAAGCTTTTTGAACTGGAATCATGTTTGCAAAGTGGCAGAGGATAAATAAATGCCTAGTAGAGAAACTTGCTGCTCTGAAGACAGCTCTTTCCCAAGAAGTAACAGTGCCTCACCTACAACACTGCCCCAGCACCTTGCTCAAACCTAGCCAAGCACTTTGCTACTGGGTCTTTGATTTGTTTTGGCATCTGCCAGCCAACTAGCACCTAGGCGTGGGAATCCCTTCACTTAGAGGGTGACTCACAGCTCTGACAAGATGAAAAAAATTTTTTTAAATGGGGTGATTAGTGTTATCAGGCACTTCCATCGCTAAAGTCACTGCTGGTAATCTCTATTCCCACTCTCTTTCCAGAAGGAACCCTCCATTCACCCGCAGATGGCTCACTTAACAGTCCCGTGCTGCTCTCGGAATTGACCTATGTAGAGAATAGAATGGGGCATATGTGGCCCAGATGTTGTGACTGAGCTGGGTCCTCCCATCCAGGCTATCCATTGGGTTTGAACCCAGCCCCAAGGCATTTGGGGGGCTCCGTCCTGGAGTCTGTAGGCTCCAGGTGTGCCTGACCTTGTTTTCTGCCATGACATCCTTTCACTGTCTCCCAGGATAATTCTTGTAAGCAAACAACTCCGTCTCTTCCCTCCCTCCGTAGGAGGCCTCGGAGTGCCAGTGGGGTGCCACACCTACTATTCTTGTTTCCATGTCACTATACAAGATGAACCACATTCATGAATAACACTTTTGCTAAAGGACTTCACATGTTCCATTGCTCCTGGCTCCTGGCTCTCCCCACCGCTCTCTCACTATTTGTGGTTCTATGTCAAGTTCAAGAGCTTGGGGTGTCCTGGATGAGCCTGGGTATTTAGCTTCCCAGAGCAGGGGTTTTGCTCCTATAACTTGCTTCCTCTTGCAATCACATCGTTGCCTAGCAAGAGTGAGCACCTGAGCTTGTTCAGGGAAGACTTATGGGCTAGGGCTCAACTTCTAAATTTTGGGTGATGATGCCAAGAAAATGGCTGGAGTCAGGATACCCAGGTTCCAGTCCTCACCCTGCCTCCTGCCCGCTGGGTCACCTGGTAAATCACTCCTTCTCTCCAAAGCCAGCTTCCTTCCCTGGAAATGGGTGAAATAACACCCACTTTTAGAACAGCTGTGACAGTCAATGAGCTAACATGTAGAAAACTAATATCATCTAATAGTTCCTGATCACACAGCAGGCCAGGTACTTGGCTAAGCACTTACAGCTATTATCTCATTTAATCCTCCAACAAACCTAAAGAGTTGGTGTGACAACTTCTTTTTGACAGACGAAGAACCCCAGGCTTACAGAAGGTCAATGACACAGCAGTAAGGGGCAGAACGAGGCCTCACACTTAGGCCTCTCTGACCCCAAAGTTAGAGCTCTTAACCACATAAGACCGGCCTTTACTCCCAGCACAGCACATATTTCATATATCTTTACTCCATTTTTTTTTTTGGCATATCCTGTGTCCTAAGAGAGAAGTGGAAATGGTATTCACTGAGCATGTACTATATGTGAAGTGCTTTATATACTTTACTCTAAATCTCACCCCAAAAGGATGGTATCCTGACCCCCATTCTCCAAATGAGGAAACAGAGACTCAGAGAGGTCAAGTAGTTTGCCCAAGGCCACACAGAGAAGAAGGGGTGGAGCTGAGGTTGAACCAGATCTATTGCGGGACTCCACGTGGTGTTCCTCCATCACATCCCACTATCTCTCAAGTAGGGGCTGTCTACAAGGCTGGTTACCTATGGGTATACAGCCTCTTTCTCTGAACCCACCACATACTGTCCCCTCATGCTTCTAGGGGCCTAAAACACCTCTTCCTGGGGCAAAACCGTTGTCTTCCCCCAGGGCCCCAAGAAGAAACTTTTAGACAGGCCTCTGAAGAAGGCTGATGGTGACTAGGGTCACCCAGGGCAGTGAGTGGCTGCCTCAGAACCTTTCCCTACAGCGGGTTACTGGGAGGGGCAGTCTTTTGGCCCTGGGAGGGTCTCACTGGTCAGGAGGGGCACTGGGCAGAGGAAGACAGTGACTCAGGAGCCAGCTGAAGGCATTAGAAACAAATTGCTGACTTCCCAGTTTTGCTGTCAGCTGCCCCAGTGCCTAGTCCTGTTTATAATGGTAATTGGGGGTGGGGGGAATGTGTGTAGGCAGCTATCTGAGGGTTGAAGCTGAAGGCTTAAAGTTAGACTTCCTAAACCCACATCAACCTAGGAAACATTTATAGGAAAGAATGCCACAGATGGTTTTGTGTGTGTGTGTGTGTGTGTGTGTGTGTGTGTGAGAGAGAGAGAGAGAGAGAGAGAGAGAGAGAGGGAGGGAGAGGGAGGCCGGCAGCAGCTGTGAGGCAGAACAGGGAGAGAGGGAGAGAGAGAATGAGAGAGACTGAGCAAAAGAGATAGACAAAGACAGAAAAAGAGAGAGAGAAGCAGAAGTTAAAAGAAACACAACAGTAGCTGGGCCAAGAGAGGACAGAGAGAGGAGGAAAAGATAAGCAGCAAGGGAGAGAGAGAGAGAGGAAAAAAAGAAGACATATAAAAAGAGAATTCATTTGACAAATGTTTGCTGAGCACCTACTACGTGCCAGGTGCTGCCTTAGGCATTGTGGATGCAACAATGGACAAAACAAAAAACCCTGTCCTCGTGGGTCTCTCTAGTGGGAGAAATAGAGAAACCCAGAGAGACAGGTAAGAACCCAGAGAAGCCCACAGAAAGACCAAGAGGCAACTGTATGGAGAGACCCAGAGACCGAAGAGGCACAGAGGATAGGAGTGCAGAGATGGAGAGAGCAGTGGAGCGTCAGACAGACACAGAGCACAGGGACGTGAAGGTGTAGGCTGGGAGTGCGGGTGGACGGACAGCATGCCAAGGGTGGAGAGGGCACAGCCCAGTGGACAGTGCCGAGAAGCCTTTCTCGTGCTAGCCTGCTCTGGGCTCCCCCTCCCCATTCCCAGTGTGCTTGGGGGCAGGTCCCCAGCCCTCAGTGAGCAGGAAGCAGATCTTGGGTTCCAGTGACATCAGCCTTGGAGACTGTGGGCTGCTCTAGGGTCAGGATCCCAAGTCTGACCCTGAGATGCCCAACAAGCACGTGTGGACTTCAGGTACTATCTTCTCATTGTACGGATGGATGGGTGAACTGAGGCCCAGGCTAAAGAGGCAGGAGGGCTGCTGGGCTTCCTGGGTTGGGGGCAGTGCCAGACAAAGGACAGAGTGCTGACCTGGGAGCCAGGGCTCCGTTTTTGAGTCTGGCTCTGCCCGTGATGCCTGGCTCTCCTCCTCACAGAGTGGTGGAGGGTGGGCTGCTACCGCCGTGGAGTCTATGAATCATGTGAGAGTAAGTTTTGGAAGAGACCCGCGTTTGAAAGCCGGGACTTTGACAGTTGCTGAGGTCTGTTTCCGTGGAAACGGAGCTCAGAATGGGAGAATGAGCTGGAGAGCTCTGCTCTGAGTGTCCCAGATAGCTGGGGAAGAGGGCAGCCACCACACCCTCCTTCATCTGTGGGCTCTGGAGTCCTCAGCGCCCCAGGGGCTGACCCCACGGGAGGGATGCCTCCCAGGGACATTGACTGAACGCTCAGTGGGTGCCCCGGCCCAGAGCCATGAATGACTCGGATGAGGAAAGCCTCTGGTCTACACAACACTCACCCTCAGGAGGGACGTATTCTGTCTGAGCACAGATCCTTCGTCCACTCAACGCACATGTAAGCTAGGTCCTGGGCAGCACAGAGGTGAACAGGACACAGTCCTTGGCTCCCTTCAGGGTCCACGGGTGCCTATGCTGGGTCCCAAGTTCTCACAAAGGCTCTCACAAAGTCAATGCAGAAGGTGCCGAAGCTCCCCGGTGCCCCTTCCTTGCACCATGCCACCCCCTCAAACTCCCGAACCAACTGTGGCACTCTGACCTGTTAGCTGTCCTAGGCATCATGCTGCTCCCTTGCCTGGAATCCCTTTACCACTGCTGGGCTACCTAGCAAACTCCTACTCAACCTTCAAAGCCCCAGCTCCAAGCTTAGCTCCTCTGCAAAGCCCCCTCCACTAGACGGTAAGTACCTCGAGGGCCCAGTCCCAGTCTCCTCATCTCATTCCCAGAGAGGTTCCCATCTGTGTTGGCTGCTACCGTACCATCTTCTTAGGGACTTTGCTCTAACGTCATCCTGGACCTCCACTCAGGACCTCTGGCCTCTCCCTCTCTACTCCATCCTTCCAATCAGCATTTACACAGGTCTAGTCTCTCCTGTCTTCAACCCAAACACAGCAAAGCTCCTTACCCCGAGGTGCTGGTCTGTCTCTTACCCCCTCACAACCAAACTTCTTGAAAGAGTAGTCTGCACTGATTGTCTCCGCTCCCACATGTCCATCGCCATGATCTGGCTTCTGCCCCCATCGCTCCCCTAAAACTGCTCTCACCAGCCCACCATGCCCTCTACAGAGCGCTGTCTGAAAGCCATGTTCATGCACTCTGCTACTCAACCACTGTCAGGCATTCAACATCCTCCCTGCAGCACTGTCTTCCCTGGCACCCCTCCCCAGGCTTCTTCCCCACTGGCCCCTCTGGACAGGCCTCCTCAGCCTCCTTCACCAGCTCCTCTTTCATCAGACCTGCTGGTGCTCCTCAGAGCTCCATCTCCAGCTTCTCCCTGAGAGCACTTGTCCACTCCCATTGGGGTCCAAGGAAGGCCACCTCCTCCAGGCCACTGTCCCTGACCCCCCAGACCAGCTGAGCTCCACTGCAATATGTAAAATGCCTGTATCCTCCATCGTGACACTTGTCATGTTGTATCATAAGTACCAGTGGAGTTGTCTGTTGCCCCCATAGGCTGCAAAGTCCCGGGGATCACGTCTACCCCTGGTGCCCAGGACACTGGTAAGCGACGGGCTGCAGAGCAAGACAGGAGCCAGATCGTGAAGGACCTTGAACTTTTTTTTTTTTTTTTTTTTGCGGTACGCAGGCCTCTCACTGTTTTGGCCTCTCCCGTTGCGGAGCACAGGCTCCGGACGCGCAGGCTCAGCGGCCATGGCTCACGGGCCCAGCCACTCCGTGGCATGTGGGATCCTCCCAGACCGGGGCACGAACCCGTGTCCCCTGCATCGGCAGGTGGACTCTCAACCACTGCGCCACCAGGGAAGCCCTAGGACCTTGAACTTTTTTACTGAGGACCTTGGGCTTCATCCTGCATGAGATGAAGAGTTTTAAGAGAAAGAGTTTTAAGCACTGAGGAGTTTTAAGCAGGGGCGTGCCATGGCCACATCTGTGCCTTAAACGCATCTGTCTGGCTGTCAAGGAGAGGGCGGATGGTTGGGGGAGAGTCTGAAGGCAGGGAGATCCACTGGGGGCTGTAATCCAGGGCTGGACTGCAGTGATGACAGTGCAGGGAGGGGCTGGGGGGAGTGGACAGAACATGGGGTGCTTATTAGATACAGCTGACCAACCCTGGTATTGGCTGGGGGTGAGGAAGAAAAGGAGCAGAGACCCACTCAGGTTTCTGGCCCAGGTAACTGGCTAGGTGCTGGTGTGGTGTACAGAAATAGGCGCTAAACAGGAATCAGATAGGGAGAAAGAAGGAGTGCAGTTCTGGATACTTGGATTTTGAGGCACCTGAGGAACATCCAGGTGGGAATGCCTTGTAACTACACAGACATGGTGCTGAGAAAAAGCTCTGGGCCAGGTTCAAGAGTCATCGTCATGGAGGTCAGGTGTGGTCCATGCCATGTGCATGGCTGAACTTGCCCAGCGAGAAAGAGGTCAAGGACAGAGCCTGAGAGATGCTCATTTGCAGTAGAGTGTTTCTGTTTAGCAAACATCCATTCCCTTTCTGTGGGAGGCATACTCTTCCCTTCCCTACTGAGGCTGGGGTTGGCCATGTGACTTGGGAGGAGATGCGATGCTTGCATGGGTGGGCTTGGCCCCTGGTGCTCTTTTCACCCACTCCAAAAGAAACATGCCAGGCAGCCTCTGTCCCTCAGCCTGGGTCCGGGCAGGGGAGACCCACGGAGCAGGTTCAAACTGCACCCTGAAGCAGAGCCATCCAGTTGACTGCGGACCTGTGAGTGAGAAATAAACGGCTTTTATTATAAGCCACTGAGATAAGGGGGCTCTTTGTTATGTAACATTGGATTAGCAATAGCCTGACTAATAAAATTTTAAGAGGAGGCTGGAGAAAAAAGAATCCTTCAGAGGATAACAGGAGCAACAGTCAGAGGGGAAGGAAGGAAATCAGGAGAGAGCTGCATTCCTGAAACTGTGGTAGGAGCGGGTTTCAGGAGCATCGGGACTGCTGATGCTCCGAGGTCTGCACTGTTTGCACCATGCCAGTCTTCTTCCTGACAGGTTATGCTTGGATCACCTTAGCTACTCTTCCAGGCCTGAGTCTAAATTCCAGATGTTGATGACTCTCAGAACTACATCTTCGGGGCAGGCTGCTCTCCGGGGCTCCAGGCTCATTACCTACCTGTCTCCTGGATGTCTCCATCTGGACATCCAATGGGCTTTTCAAACTCATCACATCCAAGACTGCCCTCTTCATACTCCCCACCCACAGACCTGCTCCCCCACCTGGATTCCCTGATTGGCAGCCCCGTCACCCACGTCAGAAGCATAGGAGTCATTTTCAGCACCCTCACATCCTGTCAGCTACGGAGCCCAGGAGACTCCCATCCATCAGCTTCTCTCCACCTCACTGGCCCAGCACTCCTCACCGCAGCTGCTGCTGGGTCCCTCACTGCATTCCACACTTGGCTCTTCCACAATGGCCCCCTGAGGGCTCTTTCTGAGGCAGAAATAGGTCACCCCCTGGTTAAAGCCCCTGCCGGCAGGACAAAGACCAAACTTCTTAGCATGACACCCATGGCCCTGAATGGTCCAGCGTCAGCTGAATGAATTAATGAATGTCGTCCCTTCTGTCCGAAACACATCCTACACCTGCCCCCCACTGCCTAACTCCCACTCAAACTTGGCCCCCTCCAGCTTTCTCTGACCACCTCCCACTTCATCCCCCCCACCAACACACACATACACACACTGGGCTAGTTTAAATGCCTACCACCATTTTTTTTTTTTTTTTTTTTTGCCTGTGTTGGGTCATCGCAGCTGCTCGCGGGCTTTCTCTAGTTGCGGGGAGCGGGGGCTACTCTTCGTTGTGGTGCCCAGGCTTCTCACTGCAGTGGCTTCTCGTTGCGGAGCACGGGCTCTAGGTGCGCAGCCTTCAGTAGCTGCGGTGCGTGGGCTCAGTAGTTGTGGCGTGCGGGCTTCGCTGCTCCGCAGCATGTGGGATCTTCCCCGACTAGGGATTGAACCCATGTCACTGCAGGCGGATTCTTAACCACTGCGCCACCAGGGAAGTCCCGCCCCCCACCCTTTTTGGTGCCCCTTTTGAGGCCTCATGATATCTTGTATTGGACCCCTCTTGTGCCCTACCTCATAGCTCTCAGCCCAGTTCTTTTTCCTCTCTCTTTTTTTTCATTGTGGTAAATATACATAACATAGTATTTGCCAATTTTAACCATTTTAAGTGTACAGTTTAGTGGCATTAAGTATATTCATATTGTGTAATCATCATCACCAGAAATTTTTCATCTTCCCCAAATAAAACTCTGTACCCATAAGACAATAACTCCCCATCCCTTCTCCGTCAACCCTGGCAACCACAGTTCTAGTTTCCATGTTTATGATTTTGACTACTATATGAGTGAATTCGTACATTTGTCCTTTTGTGTCTGCTTACTTCACACAGCATAATGTCTTCAAGGTTCATCCATGTTGTAGCATGTGTAAGATTTTGTATTATTTTTTCAAGGCTGAATAATATTCCATTGATTGGATATACCACATTTTGTTTTTCTGTTCAGCTGTTGGTGGACACTTGAGTTGTTTCCGTCTTTTAGCTATTGTGAATAATGCTGCTATGATCATTGGTGTAAAAATGCCTGTTTGAGTCCTGCTTTCAATTCTTTTGGGTATATATCTAGAGGTGGAATTGGTGGGTCACATGGTAATTCTATGTGCAATTTTTTGAGGAATCACCATACTGTTTTCCATAGTGGCTGCACAGTTTTACATTCCCACCAACAGTGCCCAAGGGTTCCCATTTCTCTGCATGCTTGCCAACACTTGTTATTTTCTTTTTCTTCCTTCTATAACAGGCATCATGACGGGTGTGAAAGTGGTCAGCCCATTTTGACTCCAGCCATTGCCTCGCTTGCTGAAGTATTACCCCACAGTACCTCCCCTCAGCTGTGGGAAAGAGCTCTTGTTTTCTGCTCCGGGGATTCTCTGATACCATGGCAAGAGACATCTGCTGAACGGCTGGGCATTCTGCTCCTGCCACGAGGACTAGCTATCAATAATTCCACCTGGCAGGCTCCTCTCTGCTGCAGAGACTTCCCTTCCCAGCCTGGAACATTCTCCCTTTGGTGGTTCACTCTCACATAGCCTTTAGAATTCAAACGTCACCTCCACAGAGAAGGCCTCCCTGACTACTACCCCTTCCCCCATGGGATCATCCTATACTTGGCACAGTTTGTCAGAACGCGTTTACCTGTGTGCCTATGGAATTAACCCTGTCTTTCCCGCTGGGCTGTAAGCTCCAGGAGGAGACCACGATCATCTTATTCACTACTGTATTCTCAGCATCTACCACGATGCCCAGCCCATGCCAGATGTTCAGAAAGCCTTTGTTGGGTTTCCCTGGTGGCGCAGTGGTTGAGAGTCCGCCTGCCGATGCAGGGGACACGGGTTCGTGCCCCGGTCCGGGAAGATCCCACATGCCGCAGAGAAGCTGGGCCCGTGAGCCATGGCCGCTGAGCCTGCGCGTCCGGAGCCTGTGCTCCGCAACGGGAGAGGCCACAACAGTGAGATGCCCGCGTACCGCAAAAGAAAAAAAAAAAAAAAAAAAAGAAAAAGAAAGCCTTTGTTAAGTGAATTATTTTATTCAACATTTAACACATTTTTATTGAGAACCTGTTCTAAAAGTGGGGATAAAACTCCCATGCATAGTGCTTAAATTCTAATGAGGGAAATAGGTAAGAAAAAAATAAACAAACCTATGTCAGGTGGTAATGGTTGCTATGGAGAAAAATAGAACAGGATAAGGAGTGGGGACAGGAGCCATTCCACAGAGGTGCGTTAGGGAGGGTTCCAGTGATGTTTGATCAAGGACCTAGAGGCAGTAAAGGAATGAGGGAAGCCTTGATCTGGGGGAAAGTGTCCCAGGCAAAGGGAATAGCAGGAGCAAAGGTATGGCAGGTGAGTGAAAACAGAGGCATGCTGGTCCAAGGCAGGGTGGAGGAGGCAGGGAGGAACCCTGTCACGGGACTGGATAGACTTTTACTTTCAGAAATAAAACCACAAAACAACACAATCTAATTCAATCTTTTTTTAAAATTAATTTATTTATTTTTGGCTGCGTTGGGTCTTTGCTGCTGCGCGTGGGCTCTCTCTAGTTGCAGCGAGCAGGGGCTACTCTTCGTTGCGGTGTGCGGGCTTCTCATTGCGGTGGCTTCTCTCGTTGAGGAGCAAGGGCTCTAGGCGCGCAGGCTTCAGTAGTTGTGGCTCATGGGCTCTAGAGCTCAGGCACAGTAGTTGTGGCGCGCGGGCTTAGTTGCTCTGTGGCATGTGGGATCTTCCCGGACCAGGGATCGAACCCATGTCCCCTGCATTGGCAGGCAGATTCCCAACCACTGCACCACCAGGGAAGCCCTCTAATTCAATCTTAAAGTCTGGCATGCTGAGCAAGGAATGTTCTTATTCTTTGTAGGAGTTCCTTCTTTACACTGTCAGGTACCAGGGCTCTGCCCTTTGGTGTGATTTCAGCCACCAAGTCATCAACATTAACGTGTTCTAGTCCTTTTCCTTTAATTACCTCTTTACAGTGTGCCTTCAACTGATCCTTCCAGCCACATTCAATTAATTTAGCTCTCAGCAACTCTTTGAGGCGTTCTCTTTCTCCAGTTTCTATCAACTTTTGGTTAATCGCTGCTCTCATCTGCTCATCTTTGTTCATCTTACTAACCACCATCACCGCGGGCGAGGGCCGTCCCTTCCCAGCGACAAAATGACCCTTGTGCTGACGACCGTCACCTACCACACTCTTCAGCTGCCCGGACCTAGACCCTCCGTGGAGCCTTCTCCTTGTGTTCACGAGAATGAACTCCAGGCTGGGGCACTCTGGACAGGAGGTGAGGGAGGTGTAGCAGGAACCGGGGAAGGGGCGGAGCGTCAGCGTCCTCGCCCCAGCCATCCCTGGCACGATCTTGCTTTGTATATTTTTGTACTTCCCAGTGTCCCTGGCTCGGGGCTCAGCACATAATAGGTACTTTCTAGACAGAACTAAACCCATCCAAGAAATTGCCTAAAACCCATTTTGCTACAAGGTGGCTCAGGACGTCAGAAGGCATCCTCAGAAGATGTAAAAACACATTTGATTTTAAACTTAAAGCCTCTTCCTTCTTCCTGAGAACCTCTCTGTTTGCTGGCTCTGCTATGCTAATAACATCAGGAGTAATCATCTTTTTCGAGTTACAAAATGTTACCCCAATTACTACCTCCTCAGAGCCTCCACACAACCTTCACAGTAGTGACTCTCCATTGTCCAGAGGTGTCAGAACTGTGGGCTCGGCCAACACGGACGGACAGCCCAGCAAATGATTCCCCATCAGTTCCCTCATTTAACATCCTCATTTCACAGACAGACTCAGAGAGAGAATATCATCTGCCCAAGGTCCACCAGCGGGGCCCTGAGCCAGGCTGAAGCCAAGTCTCCAGGCCCTGGATTTTGCACTCCTCCCATGGAAGCCCCCAATGCCCTTGAGGAAACTTCTGCTAAAACTGGGGCTGACCAGCCTGGGCCTGAGCCTCTCTGGGCAGAATTACCCAAGGAATTGACCCGAGGTACCTCCTTAAAATCCCAGGACCCAGTGGGCAGGAAGGGGATGGGCTGCATGCTCAGCATCCATTTGAACGTCCCTGGGCATGGTGTGGAGGACAGTGGGGCAGCCCCCAGACTCCCAGCAGCTGTGGGGAACACAGAAACAGAGCTGCAAGCCAGGGAGAGGAAAAGGGATCCTCTGGCATTCTTGGCAAGCACAACCTCCTGGGTTGAGCCCATGGACCTGAAGCCTCATTCCTTTAAGTGCCACCTTCTGGAGGCCTGGCCCCCACCAACCTGATCCCAGAGCCCAGGATTTCTGCCCCCCAGTTTCTGGCACCTGAGTGAACGAGTGGTCATCTTAGCCTAAGCTTGTAATTCACCTCTCCTTCCCCTCTTCCACCCCACCTGCCTGTCCCTCCACATTCTGGTCACTCAGTTACTCACTTGTTCTGTTCCTTTCACCACTGTTGCTGTACACTGAAGGTCCACAGGTGAATGATGATCATTCCCTGAGCCGGAGGAGAGGCGCTCACATTCCTTTGGGGGAAATGCACACAGGACCACACCCATGCACAGAGGCCAACAGCAATAGGTCATGGTCAGGGAGAGGCAGAGGGGCCACCAGGGGATTTCTAGCCCAGACCAGGAGCCCAGAGATGGCTTCCTGGGAAGGCTTTCCCAGGCTGGATTTTAGAATATTAGAAGTCTGTCACAGGAAGAGCCTTTAGGGCAGAGGATTTCACACCAGTGTAAGCAACATGGCGTAAGGATTTCTGCCCAGATTATTTCCCAGTGCCTAGAACAGTGCTTGGTACATAGTAGATGCTCAATAAACATGTCCTGAAAGAAAAAAAAGGAAGGGAAGGAAAGAGGGAAGAAGGGAGGGAGGGAGGAATAGAGAGAGAGAGGGAGAGGAAGAAAGAATGAGTATAGGGTGGATGTGTAAAATAGCTTGGTGTATTCTGGGAACTGAAAGTACAGTAGTTGCAAGCTGCTATAGTTTAGGCTGTGGGGCTGAGCTGGGGGTGTGGCCTTATCTAATCTTATTGTTGTTGGTGTGCATTTCTTATTTCCTTACCCGTCCCAGAGCTACTTTGGGGATGAGCTCACTTTTTCCTTTCTTGTTCCCCGTAGCTCCTGGTGCGTACATGGAGTGCTAACTGCACACAGGTACTGAACCTGTGCTGGGTGCTGGAGACACACAGATGACTCAGAGTTAGTTCCTGCCCTCCCAGCCCCCAACCACCTCTGGCTGGGGAGACAGACAGTAAACAAATGGCCACAACAATGGGCAGAATGAATGGAGAGCTATTCTGGAGGTTCAAGCAAAATGAGACCAAGCAGAGGGTTAGAGGGATGGGTTTTACTCCAGGAGTGAAAAGCCGGGAGGTTTTTATGGAGGAGGCATTGGAGAGGATGCAAGCCTTAAAGAATGAGCAAAGGAGGGGGCTGGGGTGGGAGGCACTCCGGGCCAGAAGATGTGGGGTGGGGTGGGGAAGGTGGGAATTGGGGGGGTCCAGTGGGGAAAGATAGCCTGGGGGAATGGATGGGGGGCTTGGGGTAAGTGAAGAGAGAGTGATTGCGCCCAAATTTCCCAGGTCTGCCTGCCTATCAAGTGAGTCCTTTGGCTTCTCCAGAGAAAGTGCCATTCTGGGGTAGGGTGTTTGCTTCTGATCTGACCGCATTTCGGATCACTGTGCTAGCAACTGCACACCTAGTTGGGGCTGCTCAGTGGTCCTACTTCCTGGGAACCCATCAGCTCCCCTCTCTCCAGCAGGCTGGGAGGTTATGGCACCCTCCCTTCTCGCTCTGCCTGGGCCCTCCCACTATCTCTTTTAGGTCCACCATGAACCTACCAACATTCTGTGTCAAGCCCCAGCAAAGGGAAGACCACAAGGACAGAGAGCCTGGCACAAGTTCCCCAAATGCATGCCACACCTGCTCTGAAAGGAGGTGCTCGTCCTTTTTTCAGGGTGGGGTGTGGGGAAAGAAAACTATAGAAAGGAAATCTTAGCATCATAGAACATCAGACTCTCAAGAGATATTAAAGATCCCCCTTCCCATTTGACAGGTGAGGAAAATGATGCACAAACAGATATACCTGTGTTGCAGCCCTAACTCTGACACAGCATGGCCAACTTGGTAGAGCTGTGATGCAGTAGGGCCAGAGAAGGGCAGTGTTTTCCTTGAGCTGGGACCTAACCCACACTCATGACACTCATAATTTGTGGGCCTTGCAGACCCAAGATGAGTCAGGCTTCTTGTGAGTCAGGCTGTTGACAAGCCATTCCTGGCCATTCCTAGCCCATCAAAAACAGAAGTCCAGGGGAAGGGTATGAGCAGGCCAATTTAATTAGTGTGGGCTCTAAGGTACCTTAAGTTAGCCCTATTAAATTAAACCGCCTGGGGGAAAAATAACTGTAATTATTTCCTTCTCTCCCCTATCGTTGTATTTCAACTCCCTCCCAACCTCCATGCTTCTCTCATTCACAAAACAACCTTTAAACTGGGAGCTAGCACAGACAGCCAGAGACTAGGGTTCAGTTTTCCTTTTTCTGCCCCCTTCCCCTTCCAGCGCTAGGTCCCAACAGAGAACACAGCGCGTCCAGAAGCGTTGGTAGGGCCTGGCTATATTCTAATTTAGGGAGGCTGCTACACTGAGCAGAACATTATTCCAAAAATGCACCCAGAGTCTCCTTCCTGAACCAATGCAGATCCGTTTGCTGCGGGGCATTTCTTTTTAAAGCCCCTTTTTCTCTCTTCGACAAATCAAAATAAGCAAAGTTTAATGGTAGTGAATTATACTTGATTTTGTTGAATCTA
The DNA here is from genome assembly GCF_025265405.1 of Mesoplodon densirostris. NCBI lineage: Eukaryota > Metazoa > Chordata > Mammalia > Artiodactyla > Ziphiidae > Mesoplodon > Mesoplodon densirostris. Next base: position 47,113,609 of record NC_082662.1, on the reverse strand, counting down.
GTTCTGAGTTTTCCTACTTGAAACGTGTTTCCCCAGGACACTGACCTATCCTTTAATTGTTTGGTGCGAGGCATGTTAGGGGGAGGGGCGTTACTTGTTTATTGGAACAGCGCTGTTAAAAAAAAAAAAAATCAACCTAGGCTAACAGTTTCAAGGCTCCCCTAAAGATGTATCCAAACAGGCAGCCAATCAGCGCTTACACAGCTTTTTCTGCTTGACTCTTTTAAAGAGACAGTGCCGACAGTGTTTTATCACATTTTAAAGAGAACCGCGCTCTAAAAACAGTCTGAAAATGGGGGAGTCTTCCCGTTTGGTTGGTTTCTCGTCTTAAAGAGTCTCTAGTGAGGGACACTCAGTGTGTCTTCGGGTTCTCGCCGTGGGCAGAAAGGAGTCGGCAGCAAATAGCTGGGTCACTCTGCCAGCCCCCCCCTCAATTTCCCATTGTACACCTGGGTCACTGACAATGGAAGCTTCCCCTCCCCCCACGCCTGACTCTCGTCCCCCGCTCCCCAATTTAGCTCCATTTATTTGAAGTTCGCAGATTTCTGTGGCGCGCATTCCGCGTAGCGGGGCGCCCAGGTGACGCCCCCCTACCCCGGAATGGCACCATCTCTCGTGGAGAAGCCGAGGGGCTAACTTGCTAGGGCGGGCAGACCTTGGAAATTTGGGAGCAATCACTCTCCGTTCTCTTAGCCAAAGTCCTCAGTCCCTTCCCCCAGGCTCCCCAAAGCAGTCCAAGGGCCATTTTCGCGCGACTCCACTTTGGGGTTTTCCAAAGTACTTTAATGATCTAGTAAAGGAGCAGCCTCGCGCCTCGGCGCCGGCTCGAGCCGCCCAGTTCTCAGCGTGGAGCCCCGGGCCCGGCGCTCCGAAGCCAGACTGGGCGAGAGGGAGGATCGGGGGCGGGGCGGCCAAGGGGGGGACGGGTGGGTGTCTGGGGAGGGGGCCGAGGTCGGAGCCCAAGGGGAGGGCAAGCGAGGGGGAGGGGGAGATAAGGGCTGGGCCGGCGTAGGGCTGAGGCTGGGGGAGGTGAGGGGCAGATAAGGGAAAGGGACGTGGCAGGGGGGAGCCGGCGGTGCTCCGCTCAGGGGTCCGCGCCCCCTCCCCTCCGACTACGCCGCAGCGCCCCCCCACTCCCCAGCGGTCCACGCCGCGGAGAGCGCCCGTCGGACCCTCTTCTCGCGGGGGCCGGGGGACTAGAGCTCCCCTGTCCCGATTCGTGTCCCCTCCCCACATCTAGAGAAAACAGAGGCTCGCACACCCGGCCCCCCCCTTTCCCTCCCGCCCCCCACCCCGTTGGCCCGTAGGAGCAGGAATAGCGGCTCCTCGGTGGCGGCCGCAGCGGGGACTGCCGCGGTCGGGCGCTGACAGGGCGTCCCTCCCGGGCCGCCCGGCCCCGCCCCATCAGGCCGATTGGCCGAGGCGCCTATCAATCACGGGACGTTGACGCCCGCCTTGCTCCCTCGCCCGGGTAGCCACGTTCGGTTGAGCTCCAAGTAGACCAGCGGCAGCGGCGGCGGCGGCGGCGGCGGTGCCGGAGGCGCTGAGGGAGAAGCAGGCTGAGCCGGGCGGGCGCGCGAGCGAGCCAGTGGGCAGCCGGGCCGGCGGGAGAGCGGCGGCGGCGGTGGCACCGGCACCCCAGGCCGAGCCGGCGCGGGAGGAGTTCCAGGGCGATGGGGCCGCGGCCGGGGCTGACGCTTTGACAGCTGGAAAGAGCGCGGAGCCAGCGCCTGGGGGGGAGGGAGGGGAGCGCGGCGAGGAGAGCGCGAGCGAGCGAGCGAGCGAACGCCGGGGAGGGGGCCGGGAGCGAGGGGGCAGCTCGGGAGCAGCCGGAGCGGTAGCGGCGGCGGCGGCGGCGAGGCTCGGCGCCCTCTTCTCTGCAAACCATGTTTGCCAAAGGCAAAGGCTCGGCGGTGCCCTCGGACGGGCAGGCTCGGGAAAAGTAAGCCCTATTTTCCAAGTGGCGGCCGCGCCGCTGCCGGGCTGCGGGCGGGTGGTGGGAGGCAGGTGGGCGGGCGGGGGCTGCTGAGTCCCGGGCCCCGGCGCCGCCTGCTTGGCCCCTTCCCGAGGCCGCGGCGGGCGGCGTGGGAGAGCCCATTGTTGGGAGGCGGCGGAGGTTGGGGCGTCTGGGGGCGCCGCCGGGGGAGGGGGCACTTGGTGGCCTTGGGGCGTGCCGGGCGCGGGGGCCCGCGGTGAGGGATGGACGAGGTCCCGCGAGCGAGCCTGGGCGCTCGCTCCAGCCGGGGCGCTCGCCGCGGTGACGGCACTTTGCCCACCGGGCGCGGGCAGGGGGCGCGTGGCTTCTGCAGCCCCGAAGGCTCCTTTTGTCCGCCCGCGGCGTGAGGAGTGCGTGCCGGGGGCTTTGTTCGGCCGGGAGCGCTCTCCCTTCCCTGCCCTTGGCCTCGCCGCCGGCCCCGCGCCCTCCGGGGCGCCGGGCTGGGCAGGGACGGCGGCGCCGGCTTGGCCCTAGGCTTGGGGGACAGTTGTTTTGGGGGGAGGTGGTGAGGGCGGCGCTTTGCTGCCCTCTCCAGAGCTCGCGGAGCACTCCAGAGTCCAGGGCTGAGTCTCCCCGGACTCTCAAACGTGGGGAGAGGGTGGGTCGGTGGCAAGGAGTGGATTGGGAAAAGGAGCGAGGCTCGGGGGTTGGGTGGCTTGCGAGTTTGAGAGACCTAGGTGGGTTTGGTCCCGACGCTACTTGGAAGTTCAAGTTCGGGGGCTGCTTTCCAGCCCTCGCGGCTTGAAGTAAACGCGTTTCCTCGTACCCACCCCCTAACTGCTCATACCCGTGGCCCCAGGCAGGACCGAGCTAGCTGCTCACCTCTGGTCGGGGCCACAATGGGACAGCACGGACAGGGTTGGAGGACAGGCTTGGAGGCCAACTGGCAAGGTCCAGGAGCGAGCGCCCGGTGTGGTCTGACGCTTTCCCTCTCTCTCTCTCTGCCCGCTACCCACTTTCCAGGTTAGCTTTATACGTCTACGAATATTTACTGCACGTAGGAGCACAGAAATCTGCACAGACCTTCTTGTCGGAGGTGAGTGGAACTCCCCCCATCATCCAATTTCTTGACACTCCTCCTCCTCCTCACTATTCTTAAAGCCTTTGTTTTCTGGAGCAGCCACTGTGGCCACCATTTTGAATTTTTATCACCTTTTGGCATTTATTGTTAGTTGGTCTTCACAGCCTTTTGGCTCTGGGAAGCCCCTAGCCCACCTCTTCTCTCTGCTCCTCTAAGCTGTCTCTGCTCTCTCCTTTCTAGATTCGATGGGAAAAAAACATCACGTTGGGAGAGCCGCCTGGGTTTTTGCACTCGTGGTGGTGGTAAGTTTGTGTGATAGTTTTGTGTGTGTGTTTGTTTTGTTCTGAGCCCCCGGCTTCAAGTGAACAAAGATGCGAGGTCTGGAGCGGGTCCCTCCATGCCTTAGTCCCCAGCGTTGCATAGAGCAGGGTGCCGTGGGTCCCTCAGGACTGGCAAAGGAGGAAAAGGGCAGACGAGGTCGGTGCCTAAGTTTCTGCCTCCTCTTTGCCCACTGTTGAAAACCCTACTAATCGTGCCTGGTGTTTGCATAGAAACTCCGTACTTTTACATCTCACTCTGAGGCGCTGGGCATGGGCTTGAGAAAAAAAACCTGCATGGGTTTTTGTCAATTCTGCACGTTGCTTTAATTAGAGGGAGTGGGGGTGGGGTGGGTGGAGGGGCACCAGGTCTGTTTTACAACTGGCCTGCCCCTTCCTTTTTCTTCTGTGAGCTCAAAACCTTGAGAGAGAAATCCATGGGGACCTTTTCCAGGCACCCTGAGAAAGAGCAAGAAGGGGCTGCCACTTCCTTTAAATATACTGATTCAGACCGACTGGACCTCCCCCCCTCCCCCCCCACTGCTCTAAGTATCCCTAAAACCACCAAGTTTCGTTTTACTGAGAATCTGGCAGAGTGCCTGTAGTTGGTAGATGGGGGCTCTCTCTTGTCTGTGACCCTCTCCCAGGCCCCTGGGCCCTGTCCGGGCGGGACCACCGCCGGTCTGCTCCCGGGTTTGCAGCCCGCAGGAGGGAGGCTTAGGGTCAGCGGGAAGGAGTTGCTGTGAGTGTAAGACTTGGGTGTTTTGTGGGACCGATTGGTGGAGTCTTTGACATCCTTTTCAAAAGGAAAAGAGAGCAGAGTGGCTTTTGATATTTTGGTGAAGTTCAGGAAAACGGAGTGCCCTGTCTTGGGATCTTAGCGCGTTTACCTGACCGCCAGCTCGCTGGGGTAACTGTTTCAAGTGTCTTTGAAATGCATGGGGATGAAGTGTCTGTTCTAACTTGCACGGAGAAAATGAGGTTTTAATTGCTTTTGCCAACCTTGGAACTGCGGAGTTGGAGGCATTCGGTGTAAGGATTCTGTCTGTAGGAGTGGGTGGTAGGTTTTCTGGGGCAGCTTTTGGAGAGGAGTGTGGGGTTGGAGCTGGCGGGTCTGTCCACCGTGGATTTTGCAGAACTTTAGGCTTTTGAGTAAAAGTTACTCAGAAGGGACTGGGGAGTTTGTAGTGTTAGAAATCTTTAGTGTGTGGAGGAAGTTAGTCAGATGTGTGCAGCTTCAGAGCACAGAAAGAAATGTTCTCGAGCCTCCCTCTGCAGTCAGCAGAAGTCCCCGATTATCCTGTTCTATCCTGTTCTATCCTTAATCCCCGGCAACTTCTCCAGCCTTATCTCAGCTCCGGGAACTAAGAGTGTGTCGTGCTGGGCTCAGGCAGTGGTGGCTCTGTGATTTGACACCGAACGTGGCTTTTGGGGTGGCAGGAAGTGGTGGAGCTGATCTGAAGAGGGCCCGGCTGCGTTCTTCACGCACCTGGAGTGAGGTGCTTGTCAGGTGACTGGCAGAGCTGGCTGTTTGTGATGGTGACAGGAGCACTGGTCTGGTAGTCAGACTTCCGCTCTGGTGCACGTTTTACCCTTCAAGCGGGTTCCTATCCCTGGGCCTTGGGCTCCCGACCTGGAGAGGGTTTCTAAGGCCCCTTGTTGATACCAGTGACTACCCTGTGTTTGTATAGGGTTTTACTGGTTGACAGAGGATTTGTATGTCTGTTTTCACACAATGCAAAGTGTTGGGGTGACCATACAAGAATCATGGAGGGGGGTTAGGCAGGGAAATCCGCCCCCTTCCTTTTGCTGGACAGGTGGTTGTCTGAGGAGGGCCCTATTTCAATGTGAAAGAACGAGATACTTGGTTATCCATAACATAACCTTTGGCTAATTGATACATGTTCTTTGGTGGGCAGGGGAGGAATGGTTTCTGTATGAGAACACCTTGGGGGAGGGCCTGGTTGAGAGTCGGGTGGGCTGGCAGGAGATGGGGGGTGTGGGCTCTGGGATGAAGAACCTGTAGATTCCCTTTATCGCCAGAGTCACCCAGTTTGCTGTGCATATGAGTCATAGTCCTGACTTTGACAATTTAACCTTTTTATGAAGTGCAGCCATTTTGGGTGGAGGTGGGGGGTGGTAACAGGAGCACAGATGAGACAGGCATGGATTCTCATCCAGATTCCTGTCTGTCCCATCTGGGCATCGGTGGGTGGGTTACCCGAACCTGCTTGAGCTTCAGTTGCCCCATGTATAACGTGGGGATAAGATCACCTACCTTACAGCGCTGTGGTAGTTACAAGCAGTGTCATGGGCATGAGGCATCCAGCACATAGTAGGTGTCTGATGGATGAGAGCTGTTACTCTTATTACAAATGCCAGGCTGTCAGAGAGGTTGGGTCCATTTTGTTGTTAGGCTGAGTATGCCCAATGAAGGCTGGGAAGGTGGGACTGAGCCTTAGGGGAGACGTGGTGCTGTTAGCAGCGTGCATTGTACACTTGCTGTTGGGCACACAAGTAATAATTAGTAACCTGATCTTATTTTATTTTTCAACTTGCAGCGTATTTTGGGACCTTTACTGTGCAGCTCCTGAAAGGCGAGACACTTGTGAACATTCAAGTGAAGCAAAAGCCTTTCATGATTACGTGAGTAACAAATTTTTAATCCTGGCGATAATTGCAGGGTTGGATAACTTGAACTTCTTTAGTACCAAAAGCAAATACACAGCCAACTGGCAGTGGTCTTTGTTTTCTCCTTGCCTTTCTTTTTGTCCTGCCCACCTCCCTGCTGCCCTCGCCCCGTACTCTCCTCCAGCAGCGGTCTAACTTGGTGAATGGTATTTCATAATGTTATAATTATGCAGAAGAGCGTAGATACCTATCTGGAGAATTAAATGGTGTTATGCGGGGCTCAACTATGTGGGGTTTATGTTCTGTTTGGGCAGTCCCCTGGGAGGATGGTGGGGCTGAGCCTCTTTGGTGCTGGTTTATGAAGAAGTTGACCACAACCAAGAAAAATAAAAAGTAAATATGAAACTTGTGTTTTGGAGTAGAAGGTGTGTTTGAGTGAGAATTTGGTGAAATAGATTCTTAGGTTACTTTCTAGGGAGCAATCTTCCAAATTACGTTTTTGGAGGGGTGTGTGTGTGTGTGTTTATGGCGGGGGGCTTGTGTTGTCCATTAAGACAGTGTGTACTTTGAGGTCCTTGGCTGGTCCATAAACCTGTGTTGAAAATGTTCTTGTGAAGATAGTTTCATCACATTGTAGTGCTTTCTACTCTATCATTCATTCTCCCTGGATGAGTTTCTTAAGATTTATGAAACGCTTATAAGAGAGGTGTCTGCCACATGTCCATATCCCACCAAGGTCCCCTTAAAAAAAAAAATTGGACTATAGTTGGGGTGGAGTCAGACTTAGGATCAGATGAAACAGGTTAGGATATTCTGGGGGGGATGGAAGGGGAAGTGTCTGAGGATCTTCCCAGCCTCCTTTGCTTCCTGTTGGTCTTGTAGAAGGTTAAGTGTGTGTGTGTGTGCCTGTATGTGCGCACACACGCGTGCACTTAAGAGGTGATTTATTGGATTTTGCACTTCTGCATGAGGGAGGAAGAAATGGTCCCAAAGCTCTAGGGCATGGAAGTTGGTGTTTTGAATGTCATCAGAGCCCACCCACTTGGCCAGGCCATCTGCATCCCCTGCACGCAGTTTGAAACCGGCCTGGGAGACCAGAACCCATTTGGTTGAGTTTCACAAGTGCTCAGATCCCATGCCACAAGTATCTTTCTGGTGAACATTCCTCCTTGTAATATGAGGACTTAGAGACTCCCCTGGGGGCGCCCTGGTTTTGAGAATATTCAGTGCGACGAAATTTCGCTATGACTGTAAGGTTAATACCCTTGGAGTGGAATGCTGAGGAAATTGACCAGTTCTTGTGCCCTCTCCAGGGCTGAAAAAGAGAAGCTGCTGAATGGTTCTTATGGCCTGGTGAAGTTTTAGTAGTACAAGGTGAGAGGGCTGGTTCACTTGTGATGTGGTTCTTCTGGGAAAATCGGTGGTGATGATCACAGGGTTTCCTGGCGTAGAGGCTGAGTTACATTAGCCGTATAAAAATAGTTGGTGAATTTGACTTTTCTACCTAGTAAAAATCGTGTGTGTGTGTGTGTGTGTGTGTGTGTGTGTTTTAACCTGTGGATGGCCAATTCCTGTGTGGCCTGTATTTGACAGCTATGCAAAATGCTTTCATTTTAGAGTGGGGCGGGGGACGTACCTATTTCCAGTCCCTCTCTTGATATAGGATGTCTGTGCTATCTTTCAGAGAAGTTAATAATTTTTAACTAAGTTTGGCTCTCTAGTACATGACGTGAGACTCTCTTTGGCAATTTGTGGTTTGGTCCGCCGTCTTGGAACAGTATGGTGGTAGTGAACGTTTACATGGGTTTTCTTTCAGTGATTTGCTGAGGAAGGGCAGCAGAATTGTGTAGAGATTGCTGAGGTTGGTGTAGACATTTAGAAGAAGCTACCAAGAGCTGAAATCACAGTGACTGAGGCCCAGGATTCACAGATCTTGGGATCAAAACCCTTTCTCCTGGATTGGGATCCACTTGGTGTCATGTGGCCTGAGAGTCAGGTCATGTGAAAGGAGGGATGGAGTGATGAATGGGGATGGGGAGGGAATGTCTCTATTGTGAAGGAGTTAAGGGGGGTGGGTATTGAGTTGCAGGGGTGAAGGAGAAGCAATGGGAAAATGAAAAAATATTTAAGAAAATGAAGAAAAGGAACCCTCTTTTTCTTTTTGTCCTCCTCAAATTTTCGTGTGTTCTCTCCATTCTCATGGCTACTATCTTGTTCACCCTTATCTTTCTTGCTAGAGTTATTGCTGAAGCCTCTTTTTGGATTCCCTTCCTTTTGTCTGGGGTGAATGCCTCTTTTATCCGTCACGTCCTGTCCACTTTTCAGCTTCTTTGTGGAGGACTTTGGTGATAGTTTGCTGCACACCCTGATCACTCCTTCATCTCAGTGTCTATACAAACCACCTGTACAAAGCCTTTGTTGGTGGCTTTCCCTGTGCTGGGCACTTTAGCTTCAGGCTCTCATTTCAAGCTGCCAGTGGCCCTGGGAGAGAAGACATGTTGCTAACTCCATTTTGCAGATGAAGAAACTGAGACACAGAGAGGTTATCATAGTTGTAAGAATTAGGATCCAAACTCAGGTCATAACTGACTCCAGAATCTGTGTTCCTAACACTGCCGAGACTTGGCTGCACAGGTCCATGGCAAATGTCACCCGTTTGCACCTATTCCTGCTAACTTCTCATTCAGGTTTGTCTTTCTAACCACAGCTTATTCATTTTTTCCATGCCAGAGACCATTCGTCTAAGAGCTATTCATTTCTGTAGCTCCCACAATACCTTGAACATAGTAGGCACGCATGCTAAATGAATGAAGGTATTAAGGAGCTATGGGTAAGAAAAAATACTCATTTTGGGGCATTTTGGTAATTTGGATAGCCAGTAGAATATTGGAAGATGTTCTTTTAGTGACTCGTTTTTGCTGGGTCATCTTAAGCCAGGTGATTTTAATGTGGGTTGACTAGTTACCTTAAATCCTTTTTAGAAGATAAAGCGGGGTGTAAATAAGAGCATGCGGTAACTGGCCTTCTGTTTTCAATCAAGGAGGTTCAGAGATTCTCATGGTTTGTCCGTGCAGCTCAGATATACCCGCCTGGGCCTTAGTGGGTAGTGAGTGGTGAGTGTGTGTGGGGCATGGGTGAGGAGGGACTCCTGTGGGGCTGGGAAGGTCCTCATCTGGGAAGATCCTGGTCTCAGCTCTCCTAGAGAAGTGAATTTGTGTTCCTGGCCAGTGGTCTCCCCTTCCTGGTGGTGGGTCAGTCCAAGCCAGGCCACAGGGCCGGGAATGAACCAGGTGACTCAGCAGAGGGAGAGGGGGTTTAAATTTTCTCTGAATTGGTGAGTTTTTATTTGAGTCACAGTCTATTTTCCTCCACACACCTGGAAACTTCAGTTTGCTTGGCTTATTGTGTATAAGCCAGAGCACCCTGATGTTGACCACACGTAATGAAGAGTGATGCAGGGTTTGGTACCCAGAATGTACTTTTCTGAGAAATTGGTTTACCTGAAGTCAGAAGAGGCCAGAGGCCATGGGAAGAGGCTCTCAGGGACCCTGCCTGTGGTTTTCTTGCTGCTGCCCAGAGGCCATGGGAAGAGGCTCACAGGGACCTTGCCTGTGGTTTCCTTGCTGTTCCCCTCCGGCCAGAGCAGAGGTTCTCTGGTGAAGCCCTTGGGTCCGCTTGGATTCTCTTAGATGCCAATGTCTGTCTGGTCCTGGCCTTTTGTGGAGTGGACAGTCCCGCCTACTAGCTCAGTGCCTTTGAGTTGAAGGTGCTGGAGAGCAGTGACCTTCACATTGCTGTACTTTTCAAAACGCTTTTTCAGTACATGGTTGTGGTTTGGCTTCACAGCTGCCTGTTGGTCAGGTTTTATTATTTAATCTCACTCCCATTTTACAGATGAAGAAACTGAGGCCTAGAGTTTAGATGACTTGTCTGAGGGCACGTAGCCAGGAGGTGGCAGAGCTGGGACTAGACCCCACACTTTCAAATTCCACCTCTGAGCCTTTGACAACCCTCATTTGATACAGAACTTCTGCGAAACAGAGGGAAGATATTATCATTTGACCCAAAGTGTGCCCATGTATGGTCACTGAAGAAATAAATTTAGCAGAGAATTAAACTAAAGCCCCTGAGAGGTGAATTGCAGAGTCACTGGCAGAGGTGGGACCTGGCCTCCGAGAAGGGAGTTTGTTATGGTGCGGTGGCTCTTTTGGCAGGGAAAATGTGATAAAAGCTATGGCCTTTCCTTCCAGAAAATGCATGTATCCCCACTGGGGAGACTTTGTACATGATTTCAGGAGGTTCACGGCTGCTGTCCCCTCTGTGATCCCCAGTGAAGAATGTGGGGTGCCAAGTGGATGTGGAGTCCCATGACCTTGGCGAGTCGTGGGCCTCACTTTCCCTGCTCTGAAGACCTGCGGTCCCTTTCAGGTCAGCCTCAGTGGGGCTGGCTCTCTTAGCCCTGTGCTCCCCCCAGCAGGACTCAGCTGACCCCCCCCTCCACTCCCAGCTGTGAGTCTGTGTCTCCAGGCAGGTTGGGTAAAGTCGGAAAGCGCCCCAGAGTCCTGGGCGTGGACGGGAGCTGAGGTATTTGTGGCTCTGTGGCAGGGGTCCAGCGTCCTTGGTGGGTTTGAAATAGCAAAGTGATATTCGAGAGGGCTCTCCTTGGATGTGCCGAGCTAAGGTTCCTTCCAGGCGGGGAGCGTCCCTGCCTGCCAGAACCCTTTGGGGGCAGGGGTGTGAGAGGGTGGCAGCGTGGGCAGGAGCGGGAGAAGGCCGCAGCTGGGCTCTGAGGAGCTGGGGGCGTGCTCTCCCCCGCGATAAGCCGCTCTAGCTATCTGCCCAGAGGTCCTGGCAAGTTCACGGTGTTGCCTTTGGCTCTGACCCTTGGCACCTTGTGTGGCAGATTATAAAAACAAAACATACACACGGTTGCTTCCCCCCGCCACCATTGGAGCTCAGACTGTGTGTTGTGGCCTTTCTTCGGGCTCCCACCCTGTTTGCTGCAGCTCCTCTTAACCCCAGAGGCTGCCAGCCTCCTCTATCGGTAGCTAATTAAACACTAAATGAGTAACTGGAATTGCTTTTTGCCAGAACCCGGGCAGTGTGGCCATCTTAATGGGTTTCAAGTGGCGGCAAGACCCCAAATTGCAAATCCTTGCCCTTTATTTCAAGGCGGGAGGTGGGGCGGGGGGAGCAGGGGGGACCCAAACAAAGTTTTTGGCAGTGGTCACTTCATTTGAACTCCAAGACCAGCCGTGCGCTCCAGTCTGTGCATAATGCCATCTTTGTTAGCTAAGCCTTTGCAGACTTGGACCAAGAGTTAGCTGTGTGCCATTCACCGCTTTGAGGGAGCCGGGAGACACCCAGCTCGATTTTCCAAGGCAAGCTGCTTCTGTAGCGGGGACCTCGGGCCAGAGCCTCCTCGCCCCTTCTCTTGACCTTCCCGCCTCTGTGGGTGAGTGTGTGTGTGTGAGCTTAAGAGGGAGCGGTGGAGGGGAGGTGTGTGTGCTTGAGGGCCTGTCAGCCAAGATAACAGAAATGTTACACTAGCTGTAGCCTTTATAATAGTGTCTGGGGTTTAGAGTATTTAGAAAAATTAATCTTTTTTAGCTTGGTAATAATTCTGACCACGGCACAAGTGCATTAGACGATTCACATAAACTTCTTTAATACATGTTGCTGGGGGCTTACAGCAAACAGACAATGATGATTGTTTGTTTTTGATTCGCCAGGGTAATGGGGTTTTTTGTAGCCTTGGCAAGATGAGTTTTAGGAATGTTTCTCTCCCATGTTATGCTTTCCCCCCCGCCCCCTTGGGCCCTGAATCCTCTGGATTTTGAAGGGTTTGGGTTCTGACTGGTGGCTGGGATGCACACCTGAGTTCCAGTTCCTGCTCTGTCATTTCCTGGCAGCGTGGACTTTTGGAGCCTTGGTTTCGCCATCTGTAAAATGGGGAAATGGTGAATCCATTATGGGTTTGTTGTGAGGGTTAAGTAGGATTATATATATAAAATGGTTGTCTCTCTGTGGCCAGTGCTTGGTGAGTTTGTTTCCTTTCCTTTTTTTTTTTTTTTTTGCGGTACGCGGGCCTCTCACTGTTGTGGCCTCTCCCATTGCGGAGCACAGGCTCTGCACGCGCAGGCCCAGCGGCCATGGCTCACAGGCCCAGCCGCTCCGCGGCATGTGGGGTCTTCCTGGACTGGGGCACAAACCCGTGTCCCCTGCATCGGCAGGCGGACTCTCAACCACTGCGCCACCAGGGAAGCCCTCCTTTCTTTTTATATCCCCAAAGTTTCCCCCAGAACCTTTTAATATGATGGAGATAACAGCATGTTTTTCTGGAAGAGCAAGTTGACCCTAGGGAACTGGATACATTAATTTCCTGATGATGCCCTCCGGTGCCTGGGCTCCTCTGATGTGTCATGGAGTCCTCCCCCAAATACCAGTGTCTTGTCTCCCCACCCCCCAGACCCCTGCCAGGGACAGGGCAGGCGGTCCTGGCATAGGCTGGCACTGATAAATGCTCCCCTGTGACGTCTGTGCCCCTTATCTGTGTCGGACAGAGTGGTCCTGTCCCACTCCCGTGTGTGGCTGTCGCGTTGCTGAATGGGAAGAGCTTGCAGCTTGGCACGTGCAGAAACCTAGATGCAGATTTCGGCTTCACACCCCTTGTCAGCTGCGGGGGGCCGCCACTTTTCAAGGTCTGTTCTCTTGACTGTAAGGTGGGCACAAGGGTCGTACTTCCACTGTGGGGGTAACTGTGAGAAAGGCATGGAAAACTGTCCAGGGAAGGTTACCTGTGCAGGGCAGTGCTGTGTCAGTGTTTGCAGGGATGACCAGCCTCGAAAGCCCCGCAGTTGGGGGTCTTGTCTTTGTCCTCTTTTTTTTTGTTTGTTTTGCGGTACATGGGCCTCTCACCGCTGTGGCCTCTCCCGTTGTGGAGCACAGGCTCCGGATGCGCAGGCTCAGCGGCCATGGCTCATGGGCCCAGCCGCTCCGCGGCACGTGGGATCCTCCCGGACCGGGGCACGAACCCGTGTCCCCTGCATCGGCAGGTGGACTCTCAACCACTGCGCCACCAGGGAAGCCCTCTTTGGTACATACGTTGCCCTGGGCGGCCTCGGGCCTCACTTGACCTTTGGATTGAGTGAGGAGTCCCTAAAAGGGCCCTTAAGGAGAAGGTGAGGAAGGGGTGTGTCAGCCATTGCAGGTCCACGGGAAGCTGGTTCTGGGTGCCCAAGGCCTTGGTCAGCTGGCCCCCAGACCAGGAGCAGAAGACACTGTTAAGTTTTTTTTCTTTTTTTTTTTTTTTTTGCGGTACGCGGGCCTCTCACTGCTGTGGCCTCTCTCGTTGTGGAGCACATGCTCCGCACACGCAGTCTCAGCGGCCCTGGCTCACGGGCCCAGCCACTCCGTGGCATGTGGGATCTTCCCGGACCGGGGCACGAACCCATGTCCCCCGCATCAGCAGGCGGACTCTCAACCACTGCGCCACCAGGGAAGCCCCCATTGTTAAGTTTTGAGGTGTTGATGCAGTCCAGTTACTGAGTGCCCGCTCTGCTCCGTGTCCAGTGGATGAGACAGATGCCGCCCAGGATGCGCTCGTGTGCTTAAAAAGCCTTCTCTTTGGAGAGCCCAGGATGCAGAGCATCACGACTGGTTGTGGGAGTAGGTAAACAGCCCCATTCCCCTGTGGTGGCCGGGAAGGGTATTTAATGTAGTATGTGTAGGTAGCAGGGTTGCATGCAGGTGGTAGAATTGGAGGTCATGTCTTACAAGGAGGTACCCTGAGGCCCAGAGGGGAAAGATGCCCCACCTGAAGTCATCAGTAGGACTCAAACCTGTAAACCGTATCAGATTCCATAACTCTTTCCTTTGCCCTATGCTGTCTTGCTGCACTTACAAGCTGTGTGAACTTGGGCACCTTAATTAATCTCTCTGTGCTTCAGTTTCCACAGGTGGAAAATGGGGTTAATAAAGTATACCTGCCTCATGAGGTTGTTACAAGGATTAAATGAGTTTATGTACGCACACACACATTAAACACGCACACACGTGCACACACACAATACATATTGTGTCTGGTACAGCATAAGTGCCATAAACGTGTGCTATTGTTTTTTGTTTGTTTGTTTGTTTTTTTAATTTTGTCCATGCCACGCGACTTGCAGGATCTCGGTTCCCTGACCAGGGATTGAACCTGGGCCACGGCAGTAAGAGCACTGAATCCTCACCAGTAGACCACCAGGGAACCCCCTGTGCTCTCATTCTTATTATCTCATTTCAGGCCTGGTATGAGTCTTGGCTTTCTGATGGCCGAAAGGGGGGACAGCAGCAGAACGATGCTGGTGTGAGAGGTGTGCTCCTGGGATACGTGACCCACCTGTTGGTTGATTAGCACTCTGGACCCCTGGGTTTGAATCCACCTTCTTCAAGCAGCCGCGAGTGACTGGGGGTGGGGTTCATACATGCAGCCTCCAAACCAGCCCCGCTGCTCGTGAGGATGAAGTGCTGATGCGTGGACGCTCCTGGCCAGCACCGGCCTGTGGTGTTCAGTCAGTGTCCGTTCCCTACTCTTGTAGCTGTTTCCCTTGCTCTGGGAATCTGGAATTTCTCCAGGCCCCTCTGACCCGTCCCTGGTGTTTCTCCTTGGTACTTGAGATGGTTTTTTTGCTCCAGCCCTGCTGTAGAGCAGATGCCAACCTAGAATGTGGCTGCCTCTACCAGGCCTGCCAGGACCACCCCCAGGGGAACACCCACCTATTCTTCTGTCTTTCCCCCCGGGAACTCTGTGACTTTTACTCATTTGCTATTTGCTGCCTGGAAGTAGAGGGATGGGGGTCAAGGTTGTATCTCTTCCTCTCCCTCTTCTAGACTGAAAGCTCCTGAGGGCAGGAGCCCTTATCTCCACCCCCTTTCTGCTGCCCCTGCTCCTGGGGCCTGTTGCAGAGTTTTGAGTAAATCCTGAGGGTGGTGAGCTAGGCTCCGGTCCTTGAGAAGCGAGAAGGGTTTGATCCCTGCCCAGGGATCAAGTATGTTAAATATGCGTTTTAATGGAGATGGACAAGTGGTGAATGGTAACTGTGAGTCGTGACCCGTTATTGCTTTGTGAAATCAACTTAGTGGGTCACGAACTGGAAATTACAAAAAAAAAAGAAACTCTGGGGCTTCCCTGGTGGTCCAGTGGTTAAGACTCCGTACTTCCACTGCAGGGGTCACGGGTTTGATCCCTGGTCAGGGAACTAAGATCCTGCATGCTGAGCAGAGCAGCACAACCAAAAAAATCAAAACAAAACAAAACAAAAAAAGAAACACTGTATTGCAAAGAGTAAACATAAGCATTGTTTCGGGAAACTTCTGTTTTCAGCAACTTATGGGTGCCTATAAGTAAACATGTGCCCTGGGTTTTCAATGTAAAATTTGCCTTGTTGTGGGTCTCAGTCTAAACTTTGAAAGCCGCTTACCCAGAGAAGGCTGAAGTTGAATCTTGGATCTTATAGGCTGTGTGACTTTGGCCAAGTGGCAAGCGATTGCTGACCTCAGTTTCCTGATGGGTAATAAGGAGGGAGTCATTCCCACCTCTGAGGGTTCTTGGGAGAATTGATTCCCTGCCTTGCTTCCAGGTGGTGCCTGGTGGTTCCTGGGGACCTTTGCCTTTTGTTTTTGCTGCCATATTCTTAGTTCATGGAGCCTGTGAGAGGTGCCCAGCAGATGCTTGCTGAGTGCTGAACAAGCAGTGGCTCCCACTTGAAGTTCGTCGCTTGTTTCTGCTGGGTGGCAGCTCCCTCTGCCCGTCTGCAGTTGAGGTGGCAGTGGCGGGGGGTAGTGGTGGTGGTCTCCAGCCCCTTGTGGTGGTTGTTTTCTGAACACCTGCAGGGCTCAGGCTCTGGTCGCAGCAACAATCTTGAGAATAGGTCTCAGGGCAACCTGTCTGACCCAGGTTGGCCCAGCCTTCCAAATTCCCTGTCCCCTCCTGGTGACAGCTGTTTGCACAGCTCCGAGGCGGGCTTTGTGTCCCCCGCTCTTTGTGTGTTTGGGTGAAGCGCCTGACATTTCACTTCTGTTTTACAGTCCTCTGACCTTAAGAAGCACAGCTGCTCCCTGGGGCCCCCGTCTGAGGCTTTCCTCTGATCCTTCTCTCCCAGTCACAAAAGGCTGTTTGAGAGAACAGGCTCTAGGATGGCAGCCTTCCCCGCTGCCCGGGATGCTGGCTGCAGCTTTGAGAGTTCTTGGGATGGACAGAGCGTGGCTTTGCACACTGGCCCAGGATAGCAGTTGGCTGGTGGGCAGTTATTCCTGTGAGCCTGCTGCATGCATGGCCCTGTGCTGGTTGGTGATGGGACTAAGGCAGTGCCACGGACAGCACAGAGGATTTGGACTTGGATAACCGGGGTTCAGGTTCTGATTCTTTCAGGTGGCCTTGGGTAAGTCATTTGGCCTCTCTGAGACTTGGTTTATCTGTGATAACAAATGATGTGAAACAAGGCTTGGTTTTTTTTTTTGCCTCTCAAGATTTATTTTGAAGCCAGGTGAGAGCATATAAGAATGGTTTGTAAACTGTGGTTTATTTCATATGTGAACAAATCATCAAATCATAGAACGTATATCATAAAAGAGCCTCTCAATTTACAGAGGGGGAAACTGAGGCTTGGGGTAGAGTGGTAGCAAATCTGTGACTGGATGGGCCCCTGATCCCCGTGGCAGCCACTGACTGTAGAAAACCTGCACGTGGGAGGTTGGCGTCTGGGTCTGCCTCTGTGCCATTCGGTAGGAGTTTGCAGCTTTCTTTGGGAGATGTCGTGGGCTTCCCTTGGCTTTGGCCGTGCGGCCAGTGCTGAGGGGGCAGACGGCCCAGTGGGCAGGCCTGGTGCCGGGCGTGTGCACGCGGCCGCTCTGTTCTGCTGTCTTTTAGAAGGCTTCCAGGAGAAAATGTTATCCTCTCTCTGGAGGCCCTTCCTCTTGGCAGTGCCCACTGGTGTTACACGAGCGGTTCTGGCCACAGCTCTGGGCGCAGGTTTCCCTGCGGGTCTCCGGGCTGCGGAGCCACTTCAAAAGGGGACTTTACAGCATGACAGGGAATTTCAGCTACCGTGTTATCTCTGAATTGGCCAATTGATGGTTTCAGCAGAGCATTTCAGCATCGGGGAAGCCAATACAATTTGAGTTAGTCGTGATGGCTGCCACTTTAAATACCACAGTGACTTTCCGTCAGCGGGCTAACGTGCAGCACAGGGCATCGCAGAAAACCTGATCACTGGAGTGCTTCAGTCGATTCTGACCCCAAGCTACGGAAAATGAACTTAAATCTAGTGGGCTGTCGCCACGTACTTTCTTCGGCATTATTTTGCTAGCAGCATCTTTGTCAAAGGGAACTGGAAGGGAAAAGAGCAGGTACAGATCACCGTGTTTGCCTGTGGCCTCACCCGATTTGAGGGAGCAAAGATCTTCCAGGGGGAGTGAGCCGCTGGGAGTTGGGGTGGTAGTTTCCTGGTGAGGGATGAGTTACTAAACTACAGCATCGTGGTTTAATAATGATGACTCTCTAGTGAAGGAAACTGGTGTTTATTGAGCACTTACTATGTGCCAAGTTTTTATTTTTTTAAAGTGTTCTTATTCCGGTCTCACCCTATTCAGGCTGGGTAGGGGACAGGACATTCCTCCCATTTCATGAAGGAAGAACTGATAACAACGAACAATAATTGAGTGCTAACTGTATGTCAGGCACCTTTCTAAGTGCTTTGGGTTTTATCTCATGTTGTCTTCAAAGCAGCCCCGTGGGTCAAGTTCTGTTTTTTTTTTTCCTTTTAATTATTATTTTTATTGTTTTTGGCCGTGCTGTGTGGCATGAGGGATTTTAGTTCCCCGACCAGGGATCGAACCTGTGTCCCCTGCAGTGGAAGCACAGAGTCCTAACCACCGGACCTCCAGGGAAGTCCCTAAGTTCTGGGGTTTTTTTCCTATTTTGTAGAAAAGGGAACTGAGGCAATAGAGGGATTCAGGAATGTTGAAGGTGTACTTAAACTAAAGTGTTCTGCACTGCTCTACCGTGCTGTTTCCCTAAGAGTTAATACCAGATTTGGCATCTTTGCTGCTTAAGTAATTGGTGACCCACTGCCCAGCCTTGGTGGGTCTAGGTAGCAGGACTAGGTGGGAGCGGTCCCAAGGGGGCAGATGACCTGAAGCCCTGTCTGTGGGTCTTGTGGTTCCTTATCAGTGCTGTGCTTCCCAGAGGCATAGGGGCTGGGCTGGTTTTCAGTGACCTCACCCAGGAAGGAGATATTTTGCTTCAGGCTCATCCATATACCTTAAGGAAGAGTTTCCCCATCTCTTCACTTTTAAGGCTTCCTTTTATTAATCCCCTACCACCCCGTGTGGACTCCATGCTTGAAAATATTTCATTTACAAATAGATTATATACATTGTCACCATTAATTTTACTGAAGACATAGGAAAAAACAAGAGCTGTGAGTTGCTGATTAGAGCATTTCATCAGCTCAGAAAAAATTGGGCATTTGGGATTTATTTCAGTTGAGGTAGACCTGATTTTGGTGTTGAATTAAAAAAAAAAAATCAGCCCGACTCCAGAGTCCGTGAAGTTTTTGAGAGACCTGGCTGGAGTCCTCAGGCTGGGAACCTCTGACTTGACGTCGGTGCTTTCCCCACCTACCTAGCAGTGTACGTGGCCCCTTCTAGCTGTGTTCTAGAATGCCCAGAGTTGGGCTCTGGTGGAAGAAAGGGCCTCACGTTCTCCCCGAGAGTCAGGAGGGTTAGAGGTCAGAGTTTGCTCTTAGGTCATCTACCAAAGTTCAGGCAAGGCTTCCCTGTGAGAGAAAATGTGGGTTGGAAAATGGACACCACAGGTGTAAGCTCCTGGGTGGAGAGCTCCCACCTCTGGAGGATGCTCCATAGCCCCCACCCCTACACTCAAGTACCATGTTCCCTGCTGTTCTGAGCTGGCATCCAGTGGAGGAGATGGATGACTGGACTGTGAGTCCAGAAATCGTTCTTCTCAACCAAGCTTCCCCACTTATTAGCTGTAACCTTTGACTGGCCATTGTCTTCTTTCTGGGCCTCAGTTTCCCCATTTGTAGCATGGGGACAGGGAGGGATACAGAAGCGATTTCTGATGTAGCAGTGACCAGCCTTTATTGCACACTTACCCTGGGCTAGGCGCTGTGCATGGGCATGCCGTCTAGTCCTATAACTCTACAAGGCAGGGGCTGTTTTTATCCCAGTCCTTGGATGAGTAAACTTGAGGCTCCAAGAAGTGAAGTCATTAGCCTTGGTTATGAAGTCATTAAATAACAGAGCACAGTTTGAACCCAGGGCCCCATTCCTAGTCTTGGAGCCACACCGTTATTTTAATAAACTTTAGGATGACTTTGAGAGATGAGGAACCTTGGGGAAAAAAAATGTTCTTAGAAAGAATTGAATCATTTCTGTAGAAACCCGTAAACGTGTGTCTTTAAAAAAAAAAAAAAAGATGTTAGTGACAGTTTGCTTCCCAGTGAGATGAATGCAGATAAACCTATTTTGACTGTTAACTTATTTTGTTGCTTAAAAGCCAGTGACATGTAGCGTTGAATTTATTTTTCTTCACAGCGTTTAAGTGTTTGCCCCTTCTTGAGTGACGTGTGTGAATCTGGGAATTGCCTGTACTTTGGGGATCGAGGCCGCTGCTCGCACTTCAGGATTTTGCCTTGAGAGGGGCGACTCGGGGGAGGATTTGTGCGGGCGCAGGGTGGAGCTGAGAAGTGGCTTCCAGCCATGCGCTTACCTGAGTTTCAGGGTGCTGTTGGAGCCAGAGCTCACTCCGAAGTTGGGGTCACGGTGGAGAGCTGATCGCAGGAGTCTCTGTGACTAGAAGCCTAAATATTTATTCTGTTCTGTCCCTAATGAAAACAAATTGTCAACAGTTGTTCAGTAACTGACTAAATTAAAATCTGTAATTAGTCAATTGGATTAAAGAGTTGGCACAACCTGACTGTATCATGCTGGTTAGGTTATTAAGAGAAAGGGTGTGATTTTTAATTACTGAATGCTAATTTTGACAGTTTCAAAGAGAAACAGACGTGTTTCTCCCCCCTTTTCCTAATTTTGAATGGTTTGGAAAGTAAAGACACTCGATGTGTAAATTATGTTTTTTTGAAGGAAAATAATCCGAGAAGGCCCTTCTGTAGAGTAGAGGGATTTTAGTTAAGAGGCCACATTGGATTTGGTTGAAAGGGTTAGTTGGAAATCCTTCCTTTCTTGAAGGAAGGATGGCCCGGCGTTTGGCAGCTTTGCTTTTGCTTTGAATGAGAAGTTGGATTTCACATTCAAGCAATTCAGTCATTGAGTTAGAGTTCTTTTTAGTGTCTCTCCCAGTCTCTCACCTAAAGGGGGTTTTCTGACCAGCGTCCTGGAGGCGAGAGGCAATAGGAGACAGAATCCAGTGAGGACACTACTGTGTGTATGAAGCACAGTGGGGCCGCAGACACCACCAGCACATGTGACTGACATCATCAGACTTTTTATAAAGTCTTTTCTGCTATGCTGAGCAACCCAGTGGGAGGGCAGGAGGAATGAAAGTTCTTACTGCTCTCCTTTACAACTGAGGCAAGTTTAGAGCTGGGGCAGGAGGTGCCCAGGTGTGGAGGGTCCGGGCGGGAATGGGCTGGGGGCTGGTGAGGGAGGAGGGATGCCAGCAGACGGGCAGGAAGGGAATTCTGTTAGGTAGTGGTTGGGGACAGACAGAGGCCAGAGAGGAGAGGGGCTTTTTGCCGGGGAGGAAGATGGAATCAGAAAGTAGGGCCTGTTTATGGATTTCAAGGTTCAGAAAGCCAGCCAGAGAGTTGAGGACGAATTGGGTAGGCCAGTTTTAAAATGGAGCAAGTCCTTCTTCCTGTTTTGTTTTTCTGGGGGATGCTGTGTTGTTGCCTCCGCTGCGAGGCTGGAATATGGGTTGTAAGCAGCCTCGGAACTGGGAGTGAGGTCTGAGCTGCTTCCAGCCACAGACCCCAGTGTATAGCCTGGATCCCCTCATCTGCAGAGGGTCCCTCCCTTCTCCCCCGCTACCTCCCAGCTCCTGGGAGTTCACGACATGGTCTGCTCTGTAAGGTGCTAGGCCCGTGGGTCGCGTTAATTGGAGAACCTCAAGCCTCAGAGGAGGTCTAGGGATCACTACAGGAAGGCCACCCAGCCCTCGCTTCTCCTTCCCCAAGTTCTGGGGGCAGCGAGAGGTTAACCTCGGCCACTGGGCTGCCAGCTCCTTGCAGCCCTCCGGGCAACCTCCCTGTCCTGGGGAAAGCCGCCCTAGACCCTGTGCGTCCAGGAGCCACACGAATGGTGTCATCGGTGTTGAAGCACAGGCTCGACTTTCTGCTGGCTGGGTTTTCCATGATCCTTTTTGGAAGCACCAGTTAGCATGGCCTTTTTCAAGCACCAGTTTTCAAGATTTAGTATTAGAGCTGCTAGTGATCTAGAATGAGTCATTTTTTCTTTTTGTTTTTAAAGGAAGCAATTTTGCTTTTTGTGTCTGATGGATATATGGCAGGGATGCTGGGAACCAGGGTGCAGAGAACTGGGTAAAGCCACCTGGGTTCAAATCCCTACCTGGTCCTTTACCACAGTGTGACCTGTGCCAGTTGCTTTACTTCTGAGCCTCAGTGTCCTCATCTGTAAAATGGAGATTGCACTCAACTTGCAGTACTGTTTTGCGGCAGTTGTGCAGAGTGCCCTAGGAGATGCCCGGTAAGTATTTTCTGGAATGCCTGAATGAGAGACTGAAAGGTAGCCAGGGTTCTTGGGAAGGTATTCCTTCTTAGGGAGCTGTGTTGGGTATGTTTAGACGCATGAGTAAATGAGAGAAACAGAATAAAAAGCAGGAAGTATTTACAAGTGGTAGATTGGTGTGTGTTCTGAATTTGGAATTTCTCTTTCAGACTCAGGATCCACAGCCAAGGTTAAAGAGGTGGTGTGTGTGGGGTGGGGGAGTGGATTGTAGCAAATAGAAGAAAGGAAGTGACAGTGCTGGGAGAGAGTTTATTTTAAAAGCTTCCCCACTGATAGATTTGTAGCTCTGGGTAAAGAGGGAAGCTTGTAAAACTTGATTCATTTTCTTCCCAAAGTCTGTTTTTGGTGGGGACTGGAGGTGAGGATGGAGCTTCCAAGTGCTTTTAAGTTAGAAGTGTTTGTGTGTCTCCAGTGCACACCATGTGCAGGGCCAAGAGCCGTGTTCTCACCCCTGCTCCCTGCCCCCAGACCATCTTTCCCTTCCCGGAACGGAGTGCCGGTTGCGGGGCTGTGCTCTGGTCTCATCTAGGGATGAGCGAGGACTTCCTGCACTTGCGATGACTTCCTACTTCCTTCCTGGCCTACGCTGTCCAGAACAGATCGGATTCGCTCTTCTCTTTGGATTAGGAAACACACCCTCCCCCGTCCCTGCCCAGGCCTGCTCTGGAGACATGGACGAGCAGCTGGGGTGACGATTGGACAGTGAGGAGCTAGGGTGTGTCCTAAACTGTAGGTCAGCTGGGGTGACGATTGGACAGTGAGGAGCTAGGGTGTGTCCTAAACTGTAGGTCTGTGTGAGCTGTTCAGGAATGAGAAGCTCCTGCTCCCAGGAAGCCACTGCAGAAATGGAAAGGTGGCCAGCAGGGAGAGCTGAGGAGGTGGTGGACCTTGATGTTGGAAAAAAAATATGGGTAGTTTGGAATGTTTCTGTGTTTGAAAATAAAATTTATGACTGTGTATTTCTGTCATTAGGGTGGAGTGTGAACCCTGAGACTTAGATACAGAATGTTGCCAGGCTATAGTTAAGGAAAGGAAGGGCCAGGCTACCTACCTCAGGGCCTTTGCACAGGCGTTCTCCCTGCTTGGAGCACCTCTCTCCGTTCTCTCTCTGCCTGGGGGATCCCTATTCATTGTTCACATCTCAGTTTAGACGTCACCTGTTTTTTGGGTTTTTTTTAAATATTTATTTGGTTGAGCTGGGTGTCAGTTGCAGCAGGTAGGCTCCTTAGTTTCAGCACATGGGCTCTTTAGTTGTGGCATGCAAACTCTTATTTGCGGCATGCATGTGGGATCTAGTTCCCTGACCAGGGATCGAACCTGGGCCCCCTGCATTGGGGGCGTGGAGTCTTTTTTTTTTTTTTTAATCTTTATTGGAGTATAATTGCTTTACAATGTTGTGTTAGTTTCTGTTGTACAACAAGTGAATCAGCTGTAAGTATACATGTATCCCCATATGCCCTCCCTCTTGAGCCTCCCTCCCATCCTCCCTACCCCACCCCTCTAGGTTGTCACAAAGCATCGAGCTGATCTCCCTGTGCTACATGGCTGCTTCCCACTAGCCATCCATTTTACGTTTGGTAGTGTATATATGTGAGTGCTACTCTCTCACTTCGTCCCGGCTTCCCTTTCCCCCCATATCCTCAAGTCCGTTCTCTACGTCTGTGTCTTTGTTCCTGCCCTGCCACTAGGTTCATCAGAACCATTTTTTTTAGATTCCATATATGTGCGTTAGCATACGGTATTTGTTTTTTGGGAGCGTGGAGTCTTATCCACTGCGCCACCAGGGAAGTCCCTGACATCACCTAACTTTAAGAAAATTCTCACAATCATCTTTGAGCCCATGGGGTAGGACCTGTAAACTCGGGGGCTTGACACCTGCTGGCTTGATACCCAGTTCATATTTGTGGACTGGAAGAGTAACCAGGAAGAACCCCCGCCTCCCAGGGCCCTGTCTCTGTGTTTGAGCGGCTCCCTGAAGCCTCAGTGCCCTCAGAACATGTCCGAGTGTGGCTGCCTGCTTTGAGCCCTGGCCTTGGCATTTGCCTCTTTTTTTTTTTTGGCCACACCGTGTGGCATGCGGGATCTTAATTCCCTGACCAGGAATCAAACCCGTGCCTCCTGCATTGGGAACGTGGAGTCTTAACCACTGGACTGCCAGCGAAGTCCCTGCCTGTCTTTTCCGAAATAGGTTTTTGACGTTGATGGAGCCTTAGACGTGAAGTGTCCTCAGAGATGTGTGCAAAAATAACCAGTGTTAAATTATCCCAACTTTTGCCAACTTCTGAGGCCTCTCAGGCTGAAAGCCCTGTGACTCTTCTCTTGCCCAGTTTTTGCATTTTGTGAAGAGGATTGAGGAGTGGGTGGGCAGGGGTGTGGTCTGGAATCCTGAGCAGTGTTACTCAGCTGGAGTCTTAGGGGGATGTTAACCTCGGATGATGGGAAACAGCCTGGTTCTGATTCCTCTAACTCCCCCTGCTTATCTGTGCAGGAATATTTTATGATTTGACCCCCTGTAATTCAGGGTTGGTGGCGATTTTATCAGCCCACACAAGTCTACAGTTGACCTTTGCATTATCTGAGAAGACTTGTGTTTGCTTAGCCACGGAGGATAAACAAGATTCCAGGGGGCGGCTCAAGACTTGGGCTGTGGTTTTTTGTGCAGCAGCAGTGTGGCTTCTAATTGCGAGTGGCTCTTATCTGTGCTTCAGGGAAGGTCTGGCCACACCCTGTCAGGGGCGGGGTGGGGGGAGTGCTTCTTTGGTTCCAAGCTGGCCATTCAGGCTTTTCCTAGGACATGAAATGCTCAGTCCCTTTAAATCACCCCTTTCTAGTAAGGCTATCATAACGATATCAGTTCAGGAGAACACTTTATCCAGAATGCACTGAGGGGTCAGTGCACATACTTGTTTTTCCCAGGTATTCATCTGGTCAGTCTAGTCTTTCCTTAGAATTGCTGGTGCCCCTGAGATGTGGCTCCAGACAAAAGGACATGGGCAAATTCTTTGTCCTCAGAGAGCTTACAGACTATTCTTCCCTTTTATCTGGGGCTCATGTGTTTTAAGATGCTAACCGAGCATCTTTAAATGGGAGACATATCCTGCAGGTTCAGATGGGCTTTTCCCCCAAGAAGGCACTGGAATGCATCCTAGCCTCCCCTCCGATGCCGCTGCTGCCGCCAACCGGAAAACAGCCGGGTCACCCTTGTCTCCACCTGCCCCAGCCCCCTGTGTTGTGCTGGCCGGCTCTGTGATTTTTGGACTGGTCGCTTGAAGATAACTTGAGTGTTTGCTTCTTTGTCTGTAAAGTGATGGTAAAGGATACCTTTGTGGTCCTGGCATCTAGTGTGTGGCTCCACGGAGCCAAGCCATCCAGGACCTCATCAAGGTGTGGCTAAGAGTTTGGAGAAAGTGATGATTTGATTGCATCTTGGAGACAGGAGAGGAGTTGGAACAAAAATGTTCTTGTACGGCTGTTACTCTAGTGAAAATTTTTTAAGAATTGGTTACTGGAAACACAAATCCACAAGGACATAAACTAAAAGAATGAAGGGTACGCTGGTTTTAAGGAAGCTTTCAGGGGTCTACATTCTCTCCAACCTGAGTTAAATTTCCTAGGCTTTACCAAAAACACAATCCCTCTCTTGCGGTTGGGGGCTGGGCATTGCAGCCAGGCCCAGGCCACCTCCGAGGCACAGGTGCCTGCCACAGTGCCACCCTTTCCAGTGAGTCAGTGAGTTTACCCTGGAATATCCCGCCCTGGGGAGGGCCAGGGTCACGGGCTGGGGCCACTCTGGGCCGCTGTTTCTCAGGAAGCCGTGTTGGCCCCATCCAGAACTGCATCTCAGACTCGAGATACACGTGGCTTCTTTCCTACTCCCTTTTTTCTTCCTGAAAATGTTTTTTAACGCGGAGCATGTGTCACTGCAGAGTTCTTTTCACGAGGACAAAAGCTGGTTCTGATCCAGAGCCGACTGTGGCCTGATCCTTGGTCTGATTATTTGGCGGGGCAGTTGCTGGGGCTTGACCAGGGTGTAACTGGGACTCAGCGTTGGGCCAGTGGGTGGGGAGAGGTGAGGAGGAACCGCGGGGAGGTGGGGAGGAGCTGCCGGGGAGGTGGGGAGGAGCTGCCGTGACAGTGAAGGGAAGGGTCGGGGGAGGGGTGATTTAGCCTGTCCAGGCCACAGACAGCGCCACTCCCCTCCGGAACAGCAGCATCTGCTGCTCTGGGTGAGGATCTGCCCCTGACCCTGACGCAGGAGCCACGGCCACCACCAGCTTGGCCGTCCAGCCCAGCCCCAGACCAGACCACACAGGAGGGAGGACCCTGGAGCAGCTCTCCCAGCCTCTCTCTGGTTGATTGGCCCAGCTCCCTTCTTCCTCTTCTGGGTGCAGGCTCTACCACTCCTCAAGCCCCACTGTCCCCACTGCGAGCCTAGGAGTGTCCCACCCCAGGCCCCAACAAATGCGTGAGCCCCCAGTGCCTGGCGCACAGTCGGTACTCGTAAAAGTCTTGGTTTAAAACAGCGTGCGTGAAGGACTTGACGCGTTATGAGTGATGGTCTTTTGGGAGGGCGGGGACCGTACTGCCCCGTGTCGTGCCCGGCGCATCGCAGGTCCTCCACTCTTTGGGTGAACGGAGTGGTGTCCAGAGAAGCAGGGCTCTGGCGTGGGCAGCAGCATGGAGGGAAGGAGCCAAGCTTGTTTGCGTAGGAGGGCTGTGGTCTCTGGAGGGGGCTGCTCCAGTGGCTCCTGGCTCTCTCCTCCTGTCCCTCCAGACAGCCTCCTGGCCTCACCCTTTTAACGGCCCCTTGGTTGGCTGGTTGGCTTGGCCTCCGTGTGGATGTCAGATCTGCTTTGTTAATGTAAAATGCGAGGGCCTCCTGTCTCTCCCTTTACTAAAATCAAAATCAAACCCAAATTGAAATAAAACAAATCAGGAGGTGCAAGGAAGACAACCCCGAGGTTTCCCTCACTGTGGCAGTGAGAGCCAGACATTCAGGGTCTTTCTGGTCTGACCTTGCCCGCATTTCAGATTTTGCCATCTTTGTTGCAGACCTCGCCTTGGTGCTTGGCACGTTCACCGTCACTACAGATTAATCATTACAACCTCCCAGTGAGGTAGGCAGTGGTGTAAAGGGGAAAAACCCCAAAGGACCAAGCACGTGGGATTTTAGAAAGCATCTGAGGGTGCAGATGGGCCCTGTGTTGCTGGTGAAAGCCCCCGCAGACCAGAAAAGCCGGCACCTTGCTCCTACCATCTTGCTCCTGTAGAGAGAGTATCACGTCTGTCACTGGCTGACACTTTGAGGGTTTTTCTTTTCTCCAAATAAATAATTCTTTGTCTCTCTTCAGGGTGGCAGATCAGGGCTGGAGAGAGGCAGCCGATCAAAGGCAGCCTTGCTGACTTTGAACAAGTGGGCTGAGGAGGGGGTCTGGACAGGGCCGGGAGGGGGACGATGACGAGGAAAACCAACACACTGCAGAGGCAGGAGGAGTGACACCTGAAGCCACCACCTCCTAAAACCTGTGATCATGCATTTCTTGCCTGGGGATGTGTGAGTGAACTATTAGGCTCAGTGGAGAGTTCCTTCCTCAGAGGAGAAAGCGGGCTCCCTTTTCCTGTCCCTTTGTCTCTTGTCGCCTTTGTCCCAGCCCTCCAGCTCTGAGGCCTCCCCTCCACCCCCACCCCACCAGGTTCCTTCCTTTGTGCCCCCGCCACTCACCAGCGAAACTTACCTCGGGCCTCCAGCCTGCCTGAGGCCCCTGCCTCCCCTGCTCCCCATGAAACAAAAGTAGCTGTAGGTCCTGGCCTGGCTGTCATCACGAGGACTCCAAGGACCCAGGCAGGGGCCTTGGCCCCCAAAGGTGGTGGTTAGTTTTGAAGGTTGCCACTGGCTGTTGGCAGCCCCTTCAGAGGGAACAGTGTTACTGGGGGCACCTTCTGCCCTAGTTAGAGCGGTCTGGGGCTGCAGCTGTAGCGGGGGGAACCTCTTCCCTGGTGAAGCCCTTCTTTCTCCTGCTCTGAGTGGTCTTGGGCCTTTTCACTCATGAGTTCTGTGTGCAGCCCCTAGAAATAAGGACATGCTGAACTCTAAAAGAGCGGAACCTACACTTCTGGGTACAGAAACACACACCTTTGTTAAAAGATTGTGTTAATTATCTTTAAGCAAGCGTTAGCAATCAATCACCTGGGGGGGGGTTAAGCAAAGATTGGGGGAGAAAAACTGAACGTTGGGGAAAAACTCTATCCATTAACTTAATTTGCTGAGTATGTGGGAAAGGATGGGCTTGATTTCGTTTTTCATGATGAAAATGGGAACTTCAGCGTTTGGTTTCTAACCTGATGGCTTCCTGGGTGGTGTGGCCCAGCGCAGGAAAGAGAGAGGGGCCTGAGGCCTGCAGGAGGGGGTCGCTGGAGTCTGTGTGCATCTGTGAGGCAGAGGAGAACTGTGGCTGGTCAGTGTGGCTTCGTTGTTACTGGCATGGTTCTCCCTACTTAGAATGTTGGAGTTCCTAATTTAATTACACGTGTTTAAAATATGTCCTAGAAGATAATGCGTAAATTTAGAAATATTGTATTCTGCCCTCAACTTGCATAAAAAGTATTTGTCTTAGTTTTCACATGCATTTTTGGCATCAGGTCCTAAATGCTGTCACCAAAGCCACTTTTTATCTTCTGACCCACCTTTCTAATGTGTATCATCCACACTCCATCTCAGTTGCTTGAGATAACGTGTTTTCAAATTTACTTATGATTTCTGTCGCTAGGAATTTTATCCGAAAGCCACAGGGACCCATGATAAAGTTAAGACAGTTGAATTTGTAAGATTTGTCTCCTAAGTTTCTATTGCTGGAAATGCTCCAGCAGATAGGAGACCCCAGTTCTGATGCTGAAGAGTGAGAGGGGGACACCCTTCCTGAGCGTCCCTGTGTGACCCTGATATTTCTCTGAGCCTCATCGTCCTCCTCTGTAAAAAACAGAGGATAACAGTGCCTAAGGCTCGCTTCTCAGGGTTAAGTACGTGAGGAACGCAGGACAGTGCCCTGTATATAGCAAGCACTCAGCAGATGCATCGTTGGAGGTTGGACTGGTTGGAGCACTCTGGCCCTTCTGGTTTATAGAGTGACTTTGAGGGCTTATCAGGTGAGGCCTGGGGGCAGCCCTTGTGGGGAAAGCCGGGATGGACCATCGTGTGTTTTGGGAGTGGGAACTTTCCAGGGGAAAAGGAACGGGGTTGCAATTTCACCTGATGAGAACCCAGTAATGGGGTGAGGTGAGGCCTGTGGACCCCTCTAATCGTCCCTGTGGCCTGTCCTCTGGCATTCCCAGAGTGGAATGTTTTAAAAGTCCTTGGTTTGGGGCCCCTGTGCCCAGGAGGTAAGAGAAGCCTTTACCAGTCTGTAGTTGGGACTCAGAAAACATTTAGGCTTTGTTTTTTAATGATTTTTATTTCAAAGCTGGCAGAAGCTTAGCTGGAGGTGTAATAGGCGCTGGGTTCTGCGTGTGCCCACAGATGTCTGTCATCATTGTTGTGGTCATTGTTTGCCATCTTGGGACTGCGGGTGACAGATGACACTCACACCCCCCAGTTCTTGGTTGGGATGGAAACTCCTGGGATGGACAGTGGCCTCGGTGTGTGTGTCATGCGTGCCCAGGTTTACGGGGCAGATTTGCATCGCCGTTTGTCAATAAGTCCTGCTTTGAATATCCACCTCTGATGTGCCACTGGTGGAGGAGCTGGGATTCCCAATTTAGACGCTGACGGTAATCTGAAACTGAAACAACCAGAAGTGTGTATCTCATGAAAAAAAGAGGGGGGTTATTAACAGCTCGGGCAGGAAGTTGTCACCTGGCTGCGACTTTCCAGGTGGATGGCAGGGGTCCAGACTGAGCTCATGTGGAGGGTGCCACCTTGAAGCCAGTTTTCCCTCTTCAGATTATTGTATTTCGTTGGGAGAATTGGCGAAACGAAACGGAAATGGGCGGTGTGTTTAGTTACTTTGCAAAGCTTTGAGCGATGCATCCCTTCTTCCATTTGTGAACTTGGTCCCTGGGTTAGCTGTTCCTGGCCCCAAAATGAGAAAGTAAAATGGAGAAAGAGGCTGGCAATGGTAAAATCGGGGTAAACTTAATTTCAAAAGACTAAAGGTCTTACGGGAGGGGGTGGGGGACAGGGGCCTGTTTCTTTTCTGAATGGGTAAGGCCTCAGGGTCCGTGTGAGAGAGAGAGAGAGAGGGAGGGAGGGAGGGAGGGAGGGAGAGGGAGAGAGGAAGAGAGGGAGAGAGAGAGAGACTGACAGACAGCAGAGACAAACCTAGAGACGGGGGGGTGGGGGGGTGGGGGGGTGGCTAGGAGTGGTGGATGGCTCAGGCTGGGGGGAGGGGTCACTATTTGCATAACTGTTGCTCTTCGGGATTGTGATGGGGGATGGGAGGCTAGCACAAAGGCGCTTTCCTCCCTCTCCCCTCCCTGACCCCTCCTTTCCCTGCCCTGCTTCTTTCCCTTTTCTTCCCCTCCATCCCCTCCCCTGCCCCTTCCCATGCCAGGCCCCTGAGCCTGGTCAGTACCACCTATACCCCCACTAATGGCACAGGGTTGGCCTTGCTTTTGTTGCCCAGTGGACAGGGTTTTACTGCCCCGTCTCCAGTTGCAGGCAGGGCTACCGCAGACGCCTGTCAAGTTAAGATAAAGTCCAAAAGGAAGGCCTCTGGCTGTGCGCGTCTCTCTTTAAAAGGCTGGTGCTTTATAAAAACGGTTTCTGTGTGAGCTCTCAAGTTCTTGCCCCCATCATCTTTTCTGCCTAGAGGCTGGAGGCTTTTGGAGGGAGACCATGTCTGGTGTCCCCTCACATAAAGTGGTTTTCCGGGGCTATTTCCTGTGACCCACAGCTTGATACTTGCTGGAAAGGAAGGGGGCTGGTAGCTGGGCTGTCCCGTAACAGCTTCAACCAAGCCTCAGGGAATCCCACAAAGATGAGGTAGAGACCCGTGTACCAGCGTGGACGCGAGACTCACCCCTGCAGACCCTGAACAGTAATATCTGGTGGGTCCACCACGCATCTTTGCTAAACCAGTAAACGAATGGGCGCATGTCGTGTGACCCCCAAACAAAAATAAATACTACCTAGCAGTTTGTCATCCACTTCTGGGCTTTTCTGTTTAGCATGTCTGTGTATCAGGTGCC
Source organism: Mesoplodon densirostris (assembly GCF_025265405.1). Lineage (NCBI taxonomy): Eukaryota > Metazoa > Chordata > Mammalia > Artiodactyla > Ziphiidae > Mesoplodon > Mesoplodon densirostris. The sequence goes on along the minus strand of NC_082662.1, from coordinate 47,082,687 downwards.
TTCTGGGAGGCCCGTCTCCGTGTCTGGGCCTCAGTTTCCCCATCAGTAAGATGGTGGTGATATTTCTTGGTCAGGCTGTCATGAGACTCAGCTGAGATGCCCCATGATGATTATTGCCATAATGCTGAGCACATTGAGCCCTCCAGGCTCTGACCAGAGCGTCCTCCCCGTCATCTGGGGACATAGGGACAGAAGCAGGCCCTGAACAAGTAGAGAACCACATGGCAGAAAGCTGCTGGGCAGTGCGGGAAGATGACCTGAAGGGGCAGGCTGGGCCAGCATCCTCTGCCTCCCTGTTTGTTTTGCCTCAGGACAGGGTTATCTGTTGTGAGGTCAGACTCCTAGGTTGTACTGAGGAGGTAGGTACCTATTGCCATTGACATCTCCCCGGGGGTGCCCCCTCCCCCACCCCATGATTGATCTTTGTACTTATGCTCAGTTTGTGGTCCTTTCACACAGTGAGGACTGAAAACGTTTTAAAGCAAGTTCATGCCTTAGCGGCCAGTTAGCTCCCTGACACCCCAAGTTGGGTTGGGTGGGGATGGTATTTGAGCCATCAGCTTCACACCCCTCTGGGTTCCTGCGGGGCTGGGGCTGTGTGCTTGGTATTCCTGGCAGGTCCCCTGCAGGGAGTGTGGGGTTGCTTGGCATCCTTGATGCCAGGCCGGGTGGAGGATGGAGGAGAGGGATGGGGAAGCTTGCTCCACGTGGTACAGCTTCACTGACTGCTTGGTTTCTCTGAGCCTCAGCTTCTTTACCTGTGAGATGGGGAGAATGTTAGTATCCATTGCAGGATGGGTTGAGGGTGGTTGGTGAACAAATTTCACTCTGGAAAACGTTAGGTATTTGGCATTGATAATCCCAGAAAGGCTTGGACAGGTCAAGAACTGATGGGTGGGAGGGGTAGGGCCAGTGGTGCTTGAAGGAATTGATGACGCTGCCTTTTGTGGCTTGCCAAGGGGATTAATAACAAAGGTCACTGGGATGAGACAGCTTTCCCAGGGTGTTTGCTCAGAGGGGCCATCTTCCTGGAGCCCATGTCCCCTGGTGAGTAGCTGTAGGAGTGAGGGGTCAGGCCTGCCAGCCACCTGGCTGCTCTGGCCACTGGCTCCAGTCACCCCGTTTGCTGCCCACCACCCGATGCCTGCACACATTCCCGCTCCCCTGCCTCTCAGCTGCTCCTAGAAAGCTGCTTGGACGGCTTGGCACCCTCCGAAGGTGGGCTCCCAGCCCCACGCCCATTGGCCCTTTGAGCCCTTCAGGCAGCTTTTCTTGGGAACTTCCCAGGTGCTGGCTCTCAGGGGAGGCATCAGTAACAGCCTGTCTTTCCTGTCGAGTAGGCTTACAGTCTAGTAGAGATGATGGAATGAAAGCAATTAATGGTCGCTCCAGCTCCAGTGGTCCCAAATCCCACACAGCCCGGAACTGGCTCAGCCCAGGGTACTCAGCCTGGACACCTTGGTGTGCAGCCCCTGGGTATAAATAGGCTGGTGGGGGAGGGGGTCTGCTGAGCTAGGGTGCTGAGAGGCATTCCTGTTTTTTAAAAACACTTGCTGGGCCATCTAAATCCATTCAGGGCACCCCCAGAGGCCTGATTGACTGGATTCCCTTAACCCTTCTCAGCTCTATAACCAGAATCATGGAGAGCGGCACCCGCTTTTTATAGAAGTGGAAACTGAGGCCCAGGCAGGGAAGAGGCTGCCTTGAGTGACGGAAAGGGGCCCCAGAGGCTGTTGAAAATTTCCCTCCAGCCCTTAGCAGCGGGGCTGGTAGGTCTCACCTTGCTCCCAAGGCCGTTACCATTAGCAACCAACTTCCCCTGTTCTGGGGGCCCTCGAGGGGAAGAGGGAAGAAGGTGGAAGCCAGGCTGTCAGTCAGTCAGGTGACATTTGAGTGTCTGTGTCAGTGGGTTAGGGCTGGTGACACTGTGCGGAGGGCCGGGGCATACCAGAGTCATCCAGTGCACAGGCGAGGTCTTGCTACTAATTGTTCCCAGTATTGGGGAAATTACATGCAGGGACGCCTTGCTTTGTGCAAAAAGATGCCTTCCCCACCCCCCACCTTATACACACAAAAGAAATTTGAAGAGAAGCAAAGACAAAGTAAAGGCTAAAGTAAGGTCTACTTAAGTCAGGCAGACTTTGCTCTTGTCCTAGCCCAGCTGTTCTCCAGCTTTGTGGCCTTGCATTAATTGCTTGGCCCCGCTGAGCCTCCGTTTACTCATCCATAAAACAGGGATCAAGGCACGGGTGTCCATTAGCAGTGCTTAGCACCGCCTGACACCCCTGAGCCCTCAGTAAGGGGTTGCTGCCCTAAGAAGAATTGGCAACCTGTGGTGGGTGGGCTACCGTTTATTGAGTGACATCTAGGTCCTGCCAGAGGCTTGACACCCAGGGGATTCAAAGCTGGGTGAGGATCAGGTTGGTTGTCATCCAGAAGGGCAGACAGATCAATTGACGATTGAATAGGCAGGTCATGGTCAGTGCTGGGAAGGGGACACAGGCAGAATCTGAAGGCAGCCCAGAAAGGGGTGTCGCTGGCTGTTTCAGGGGCTGGGAGGGCTTCCTGGAGGGGACGTTGCAGCTGGGCCTCAAAGAAGACAGGAGAAAGTGGAGAGGAGGGCCTCCGAGGCAGCTGCAGAGCTTCGTCTTGGAAGATGTGGACAGTGGACGTTGATAGCAGCTGACATTTCTTCAGCTCTTAGTCTGTGCTGGGCCCTGGTCTGAGTGCTTTGCATGTGTGAAGTAATTTAATTCCCATAACGGACATTGTGAGGCAGATGTGATCCCATTTTGTAGTTCAAAAACTGGGCCATAGGGAAGTTAAAAACGTTTTCCAGGCTCACACAGCATGGAAGACCTAGTGTTCAACCCCCGAGACTCAGGCTCCAGAGCCCACACACAGGCTGCTTGAGTCACTGCCTTGCCCTACAGGACCCAGGACTGGTTGTTGGGAGATAGATGCTCGTTAACTAGTGGTATGACCCGCTAGTTGGGCAGGTGGAGGAGTCCCCCACCTCAGCTTCTTTATCTGTAAAATGAGAATCACCCATGTCCGTGAAATGAGATGAGGTTCTTGGGTGGAGCGTGCTCTATGGGCTTCATTCGCTGTCAGCCCCAGCTGCTTGAGCAGGCCATGGTTGCAAGGTAGCCGATATTCAGTCTTCAGGCAGCCCCCTCCCCAGCCCCTGCTGGCTGTCCTTGTTCGGGAGCCTGTGGAACTGGGGCAGGATTAGATGGAACCATGGGCATAGTGCCCAGCACAGCACTGGGAGGCCATAGCCCCTGGAAACAGTAGTCATTTTCATGATTCTGTCTTATCTCTTCATATTAGTAATTACTATTGATGGTCTGCTCATCAGTCCTGTGGGGTGATTTTAGCCACACTTTATAGAAGAGGAAACAGCTTCGTGGGTGAATAATGCCTCCAAAGTCACAGTAATTGGCAGCCACACTGAGACTCCAAATTGGGCGTGTCACACCCCTGCCTATGGTCCTGTGGTACATCACGGGAGGGCTCCAGCAAAACAGGGCTTCCTCGGAGACAGCCTTCCAAAGCACGCTGGTTGTGTAAGGTGAAGCATGCTCACGGCATGTGGTGTGCACACACACTCTTTCTCTCACTTGGGTGCTTGAGCTCGTGAGAGTGTCTCTGCTCCACCAGCAGCACAGGGATCCTGTGTGCCGGTGTGTGAGCACACCCTAAACCCAGTCCGGACCCTGGGCTACTGAGTCTTCCAAGAACAGGCTGCTCTGGCCCAGAGAGTGCGGTGTTTACCTGCAGGGTGACCCGTGTGGTTATAAAAACAAAGCAGTGGGAGAAGTGTCCATAGCTTAGGGGTTGCCTGGAGACCCCCACCCCCACCCCCGGCCCTCTGGTGCCCCTGTGGGTGGTCTTCTGGCAGCCACATCATTGCTCTCCTCCCACCCCACCCTGCTGGGAGGAGGTGGTTGGTCCCATCGGTTTGCAGACTGAGCCCTGTGGCCTTGCGTGTTCCCATCTCGGGCCCTGTGTGCCCACAGCCCTGTGCCAAGCAGCAGTGGGAAGAACCAGCGAAGACACAGGGATCCCAGCATCCCTTTGTCCTGTGTGACACAGCAGAGAACCAGGCCCTGAGCCCATTCCCAAGGGGAGATTCGAGGCTCGCCTCCCTGAGGGCTGCCACTGCTCGCAGCCACCACGCTCGTGCTAATTCTCTGTTGATTTAGAAACCTCTTCAGGATCGTGTAGTGCCTCGGGGCCACTCTTGTGGAGAAGAGCTGTAATCCCTTAAATATAATAATCCCCCGCGCTGGACATGTTTAAGAACAGCCTCCTATACATGAGCCCGTTGGCACCCTCCCTCCAGCAGTCCTCTGGGGGCGATGGACCAGGCTTGTTATCCCGTGTTGTTGATGAAAAGGCAGGTAGGTGGCTTTTGTGACTTTCCAGAGTCACAGGTCCGAGTATATAATGAAGCTAAGAGTCAGAATCCAACCTGAAGGCTAGTCCTGGTGTCCAGGACAGACGGCAGATGCTTGGCACACAGGCTGATGCTCCTCACTCAACGTCACGTTTTGCAAGTGGATCACAGTAACTCTTCCTTCCGACCCGTGTTCAGAATTCTTTTCAATACAGCATTTTAGTCAGTCATCATCAGTCAAACCACATCAGCGTGCGAGATGAGCTCCTTGTCTTCAGTGTCACACTCCAGGCTGGAAGTTGGCCAGTGACGTCGTGCGAGTTTCCTGGCCCTTCGAGTTTCCAGATAGGTGAAAGTTGGATGCAGAGCGTCACTGAATTCCAGTTGGAAGCCCCGTACCTGTCTGACAAAGCCAAGCACCAGCTTCCAGGAGGGCCTTGGAGGATCTCTCGTAGGGTGTGTGGTGTCTGACTGGAGAAGAGCTGCTTGAATTGGAGTGCCCGCTGGCCAGCCAGAAGCGAATGGATGGGGGGACGGGCCAATTGCCAAAATGTGATTGAACCCTCCTCGTTAGAGGAAGCACGAATGCCCTTCTCTTCCAGACACCCTGAGTTCCACTCCACATTTTGATTTCTCTTCGGATGTTCCCAGGATGACCTTTCAAACCACGCAAGACCCTCCTAGGATGTGGCGATCCGAGCAGTGGAGGAGTGAGAAAGTCGGGGTGTGTGTGGCTGGCATGGCGTTGCAGGTACCATCCGTGGGAATCCTACCTCGGCCAAAATGACAAGGTCGAGTTCTGAGAAAGGTGGGCGAGTCTGAGTTCTAAGCCTGTTCTGGTGATCTTCACGTACCAGGTTCGAGCTTTAGGTTGAGTTTGAAGTCCTCATTCAAGTTGAACCTTGGATTCTGCAGCTGCCCTCGTATAGCTGGACCGTGAGCACAGGTGACCGCAGTGCTTCTCCTCCTCGGCCTTTCCTCCACGCTGAGTCACAGAAACTGCGCCACGGTCACCTAACTAGTGGCTCTCTTGTTTTGATCGTGTAACTCTTCAAACGTTAGCCGATTTCTTGCTGTCAGCCTCCACATGGATATTCTTGACCTTGGTTTTCAAGATGCCTTTTCATCCATCCACTTAGTTGCATAGTCCCTCTCATCTCCCCCAGCAGTGTCGCCACTGCTCCCTGCCTTCCTGCCCATAGGCAGGCTCCTTGGTTCATCCCAATCCTAAACCCGCAGAGCCTCTTTTGCAGTAAGTTCAGCTCAAACCCTCGCCTTTTCTAGATAGCCTGGCTTGGCTCGGCCCCTCCCTTTGAGAGGACTTTTTCCCACCTGAAACACAGATTTAAAGAAAGTCAACTGTAATGGTTAGAGGGACCTTACAGGACATAGGCTTCAGGAGTTTTTAACTTACTTTCTTTTTCTTTTTAACTGGAGAGCCCTTTCTTTAAATGAAATCTTAGGTGGAAGGCCAAATAATAAAACAGAAAAACAGAGCCATCTACCAGTTTAAGGGGAGTGGGGTGCAAAGCGTCCTGCCTGCTGAGCTTCCCACCTTTATGCATCTCCCTGTGGCCCCCGTGGCCCTCTGATTTAGTCCAGCTCCCAGATGGAGAGGTTGTGCCCAGGATAAGGAGATGACTTGGCTGAAGATTCCCCAGGAAGTGAGAGGCATGGGCGTCCCCAGGCCTCCCACCCACATCCAGGGTGCTGTCAAGCTGTCAGCCTTCCCCAGCTCTGTAGTGCGATGTTCAGACATGTTTCAGTAAAGGGCCTGCTGCAGCCGGATCTTGTGGGAAATGCAGGGTTCAGCAGATTCTCTAATGTAGGGCTTCTCAAGAGTTTGCAGTGCATTAGGATGCATTGCAGATCTCAGAAGTGGGATAGGATATAGAGGGTGGATAAACAGTGTAAAATACGACGAGTCTGACAGCTATTTGACCATAGGACCTCATCTCGTTGAGGAATCCTAAAACTTTCATAAATAGTGCAGGCTGGGAGATGACTGGGTTGTGAGTTAGTCCCCGATTTTTTTCGAAATACGGACAACTGTGGGTCCAGTCGGCACTCAACGTTTTCCTGGGTTGTGTCTCCATCCTTTAGAGCCGTCTGTCTTTCTTCACTAAGCACGTGTTTTGTTGGGTGAAGGACTCCTGTAGGCCTTTGCCCTTCCATGTCATTAGATAGTTTCCATCTTTTTCAGTGATCAAGTATTCTGCTTCTTGGATGTGACATAATTTATCAGTCCTTCTCTGGAACATTAAGATTGTTTCCAATTTTCTCACATTGTAAACAGCATTGTGGTGAACACCCTTGTGGCTAAGTGTTTGTGCACATATATGGGATGACGTTCTTAGACGTGCAGTGGTTGGGTCATACGGTATATATACAGCACACTTTAGAAACAAAAACCTGGAGACTTCCCTGGTGGCCCAGTGGGTAAGGCTCCGTGCTCCCAATGCCGGGGGCCCAGGTTCGATCCCTGGTCGGGGAACTAGATCCCACACGCATGCCGCAAGTAAGAGTTCACATGCTGCAACTGAGTCCGCATGCCACAACTAACAAGCCCATATGCCGCAACAAAGATCCCGCCTGCCGCAACTAAGACCTGGCACAGCCTAAATAAATAAATGTTTAAAAAACAAAAAACAAACAAACAAAAAAAAAACAAAAGCCTGTCAGAACTGCCAGCACATTGCTTCACAAGCTGAGTTTCACTTGCCTGGCTTTGTCCCTGGTGAAGTTACTCATGAGTGCCTTTGGAAGGGGCCGACTGCAGAGGTGGCCTAGCCCAGGAGCCAGTGCTTGGGAAGTCAGAGCCGGCCTCCTGTCGTTGGCTGTGCTGCCCTGTATGGCCCGTCTGGCCCTGGAAGGCTGGGACCAGGCTCATTCTTTGTGCTCTCACCCTTCCGATGTTGTCTCCAGGGCATGGCTCCGTGGGGACTTCATGCATATTAATTGATTTAGATTTAGATGCTTTTCCCTGTGTAAGAGCTCGGTAGTCGAGACCCATTTATCTGAATGCTTTTTACATCCCTGAAACCTTGCGTGAGAGGCACAGATTGGACTGCAGAGACAATGGGGCATCGGGGACCTCACTTGCAAGGTTTCTGTCGCCACTTTTATTGCCTGAATCTTGCCTGACTCCAAAGTGAGGGCTGGTGTTCTCAGAAGGGGAGTCTTGAGGGTGGGGATTTATGGGCAGGAGTGGTTGGTGGCATTCTTTTTTTCTTCCTTTCTTTTGCCCAAGTAGATCATTTTGGAGAGGGACCGACTCATGGATATAGATTAGGAATAGACTAGGATTAACCCTTCACAACCAGGGGGAGGCAGCCATACTCTGGCCTCCTGTGGCCGAGTGCTGGAGCAGGACTTTAGAAACTTGAACAGGGTCCCTCCGCTGTAAAGAGAGGGGTGGTATTGGGACTGGAAGACACGTTTGTCGGAATCCAAAGCCGGTTCTTCTTTTTTGGGGGGCGGGGCTGAGCTGCATGGCTTGGGGGATCCTAGTTCCCCGATTCCCCGACCAGGGGTTGAACCCGGGCCCACGGCAGTGAAAGCGTGGAGTCCTCACCACTGGACTGCCAGGAAATTCCCCAAAGCCAGTTCTTACCATGCTTTTTGTCCAGGAAAATTGAACACTTCTAAAGTTTTATTAGAATTAAATCTGAATGGTTTCAAGGTCTTTTATTTATTTATAAATAAACTATAGGGAAGCAGCCGCATAGCACAGGGAGATCAGCTCGGTTCTTTGTGACCGCCTGGAGGGGTGGGATAGGGAGGGTGGGAGGGAGACGCAAAAGGGAGGGGATATGGGAACATATGTATATGTATAACTGATTAAATTTGTAAAAAAAAAAAAAAAAAAAGATTCAAAAAAAAAAAAAATAAAATAAACTATAAATAAGCTATAAATGCCATCAGAGAGGTATTAATGACACTTGGAGCTCCAGCCTCCAGGAAAGAGCAGTTAACCCACAAAAGGAATTCGGGAGGGCATTCTGGAGGAAGTGCCCTCCAAGAAGGAGGGGTGGGGACATTAGTAATGTTATTTAGCTCTCGCTTTGTTCCATGCAGTGTTCTCAGTGCTCCATGTAAATTAAGTCATTTCACCTACACCAATAACTATGAGGTCAGAACTAGAATTAGTTTCCTAGATGAGGAAATTGAGGCAGAGAGAGAGGTTAAGTAACCTGCCCAAGGTTACACAGCAGTAAATGTCTGAGCCGGGATTTGAGCATAGGCATTCCATGCTCTTAACAGCTGGGTTGCACAGCCCACCAGATTTCAAGGAGACTGTGGCCAGAGCAGTAGAGGAACAGTGTGAACAAGGCTGGGGAGCAAGGCAGCTGTTGGCAGATCTGGGAAACAGCAGGGTGTGCAGGCACATGGGAGTGGTGGTTCATGACGCGGTTGGATGGGGTGATCGCAAGCAAATCAGGGGGCATCCAGAGTCCCCAGTTCCTGTCATCATTGGGCCTCATCCCACCCTAGCTCTGTCACTTGAGTGGAGGGCACCTGCCCTCCCTGGCATCCTCCATGGGAGTGGCCACTCCCAACGCCTGGCTTCCTCCCACAGGCCGCTCGGGAGCTTACAGGCAAGCTTTGGGCTGCGCAGTTCCTGAGCCGTTGTCTTTCACTTCAAGTTCTCAGATAGAAGAGTAGCTATTATCGGCATTTTGGTTATTGCTTTTTTGAAAGTAATTTAAGAAAATCTTAACTCCAAACCTGTCTTTCCACTAGCCATTGCACACCCGCATGCACACGTATGAAAGCATGCCTTGCCTTCCTTTAGGGTGCCATGTTGGTGACACGACAGAGCATGTGCTCACCTCTTGTACCCGTGGCTGCCACGGCCCTTTCAGCATTGTGTGTGATGCCCTTGCACTTTGATTGCTTCACCGCACAGCACAATGGAGCCTCTGTCAACATGCCAGCTAATTAATTTTAACTTTGTGATGTTGCTCCATCTCCATGCACCGTTCACGTTGTCTGGTGTTTTCCCGGTGCAGATTCAAGGAAAGGTCTGGAAACGGAGGATGTGGATTCTGACCCTCCCTCTGGGCCCCTCCTCCCTCCTGCCCCTTCTGTGAGGGGACCCAGGGGGGTCCTTTCCATCTGCATTTCCCTCTCTGCCTGATTTTCCACAGCTGTTTTGGGGGAAATGCTGGGCACTCCTTTTGGGAGAGGTCTTAATTTCTGGGGGGTGTTAAAATTGAGCACAAACCTCACTAATTTGGTCTCTTCGAGGGCTGAGTTGTGTGAGAACCAGGAAAAAACTGAAATTGTAGACAACTGGTTAAAAAAAAAAAAAAAAAGGCTATTTGGGTTTGGTACTGCCAAGTTCACTATCTGCGGAGAGGCGGAGTACCTGGGCTGGATTAGCATATGTGCTTCGGGTATGTGGAAGGGGTATTTCTTAAGGGCTTAAAATAGTCTGTCCTATTGGATACTAATTTGCTTAGTGCATCCCATGTTGTCCTGCGCCCCTTCCCATTTTTCACATTTCTGATGTTAAACTTGGGTCAAGCATTAATATTTGTTTGTAGGATTTGGTTTTCTATTTATATTTTTCCCTGCTGCTGGTGTTTTGTTTTGAGAAGGCTCACACTTTACTTTGTGTTAAATGGAGTCTGGGCTGAAGGGCAGGTGGGACCTGTCTTTCCAGCAGTTGGACCCTGGCAGGTACCTCCTCCTCTCCAGGCCTCAATTTCTACATCTGTAAAGTGGGGATGCTGGACTACCTGTCTGCATTCTTGGAATCCCGTCTACTACTACATCCTTTATAACGGAGTGCATTTGACTCTGGAGTAGGGTTCAGCAAACTGTTTCTGTAAAGGGCCGGATAGTAAATATTTTAGGCTTTGTAGATTGTATGGTCGCTGGCACCACCACTCAGCTCTGCATTGTAGCACAAAAGCAGGCACAGACAATGCAGAAATGAATGGTGTGGCTGTGTTCCAATAAAACTTTATTTACAGATATAGGTGGTGGGCCAGATTTGGCTCATGGGCCTTAGCTTGCCAACCCCAGCTCTGACGTGTTCTCTTTGGTTGCCATAACATCTTCTCATACACCAGGCTAGTCTGTAGGAAAGAAGTACTTGAATTAAGGACCGACCGCTTGAGCCTTCCTGAGGGCTGACCTTGCCAGGAACCTGGTCTCTCGCCCTTGTTTCCTCTTCTGGTAGCTGGGGAGGTGGCCCATCCAGACATCTCTAGAGAGGAGGTGTGCCTACCTCTATGCAAATCTCCGTTTCCTGAAGGATTATAAGATTTGGTGAATCCCAGGTTAAGTCCGATTAAGGAAACTATTACAAAATAATATACCTTTCCCTGTGATATACCTGTACAGTGGGAGGAAAAAAATCAAACCTTGTTTTTTGCTCTTGTCAACGTTGTGGTTTTATTGACATTAAAAAAAATTGGTGGTGCATAAGGTGGTTTCGGGGACAGTTGTGTTGTGCCCTCCCCCACATAACCAACATAACTTCTTGGTTTTTTAAGAGGCTGTTTCTTTGCTAGCCAGAGAAGACTGGTTAGTGGGGGGAAAGGAGTCTAAGTAAAGGTTATCCCTCTTCTTTGTAACTGTTCAATGTGGTATCAGATGGCTGATTTGGTAGTAAGATTGTCTCTCATTTCCTTGAGTTGTGCTAAATACTTTTCTTCCAGGTGAAGAAATGCTCGTTATTCACATTATCGCTGAAGGCCCTGTCTGTCCTTTTTTGTGTTGGGGAGAAGGAACACTTATCCCCTTTTCCCAGATTGGTAAAACAAGGCAGCATGCAGTTAAGAGGTTTGCAGTTCTGGATTGAAAATCTCACTGTGATAAGCAAAGTGTCTTTATCATTTTCCCTGTGGAAACAGAACCGTGACTTAGCAAACAGTTTCTGGGCGTTCAGGGGTGCTGTGCTGGCGGGGGCTTCCTAAGGCCTGGTGCCTCCCTTCCCAGGAATGCCCTCCAGAGAGTGGTGTATCCTGAAGGTGGTGGCTGGGAGGATTATGCCACGCCCCTCTTTCCAGACTCCCCGTGTAAATATGCAGTCTAAGTAAAACAACAGTGTGCTATGCAAACCCACTTTGAGACAATTCCCTCTGTCCCACCACCCCCATCCAATAAAATTAAGACCCCTGGGAAGCATACAGCTCTTGTAAATATGAGGTATTGCTGTTATCTGGGGGAGAGAATGAGGGGAAAAAAAATTCACCACACTAAAAGCACTACTAACTCTGGGGCAGCCTAGCATGTGGCTGAGATGCTCTGACGAATCTTTGGACAGCTTAATAAGATAAACTAGAACTTAAAGAAATAAAACCCCCTATCTGGTCTATGAAAAATTAGAGTTGAGGGCCTGCCATTTCCTGAAGCTTTCAAGGCCAGGAGCTTATGGGGTAGGAAACCTGCCATTCCTGACGGAATAACCTCTTCCCTGGATCTCTGGAGCCTGTGCCTGTGCAGGGGCCACCTAGAGGAGCAGGGGTGGGGTAGAGCTTCCACCTGTTGCGTCCTCACTCCCCAAGTGGACTGCCACTGTTTGTGGCCTTAAGAGGGGGAGGGGTGGGTCTGAGCTCAGATGCCCCTCCCCCATTCATTAGCTAAGTCACTTTTTCCACAAAGCAACCCCTGGTGACCCCCACTCTTCGCCAGGTTGTTTTGGGGACTTGAGGACTGTCAGTTTAGAGAGTCTGCACTCCTTGGTCATGAGGAAGTTTGTTCTTTTTTTGGTTTTTTAATTTCTTTTAAAATTATTTTTGGCTGCGTTGGGTCTTCGTTGCTGCACGCAGGCTCTTTCTAGTTGCGGCGACCGGGGGCTACTCTTTGTTGCGGTGCGCAGCCTTCTCATTGCAGTGACTTCTCTTGTTGCGGAGCATGGGCTCTAGGCATGCGGGCTTCAGTAGTTGTGGCATGCGGGCTCTAGAGTGCAGGCTCAGTAGTTGTGGCGCACAGGCTTAGTTGCTCCACGGCATGTGGGATCTTCCCGGACCAGGGCTCGAACCCGTGTCCCCTACATTGGCAGGTGGATTTTTTTGTTTGTTTGTTTGTTTTGTTTTTGGTTTTTTTTTTTGCAGTACTAGGGCCTCTCACTATTGTGGCCTCTCCCGTTGCAGAGCACAGGCTCCGGACGCGCAGGCTCAGTGGCCATGGCTCACGGGCCCAGCCGCTCCGCGGCATGTGGGATCCTCCCAGACCGGGGCATGAACCCGTGTCCCCTGCATCGGCAGGCGGACTCTCAACCACTGCGCCACCAGGGAAGCCCCTGGCAGGTGGATTTTTAACCACTGTGCCACCAGGCAAGTTCTTAGGAAGTTTGTTCTTACTTGAGCACCTACTTGGTGCTGGGAGTGTCTAGGGGATGCAGTGCTGGCAGTAACCTCCACATGTGCTCCTGGGAGCTCCCGGTGTAGGGTGAGGAAATGAGTGAGTAGTGAGAAAAGAGAGAGGGTTTTTTCCTCGCTAGGATATTTTTGTGGATGTGTTTATTTGTGGTCTGCTCTGCTTGTCCTTACCGTGGAGATGAAGACCTGGATGAAGATGATTAAATAAAATGCCAGCCTGCGAATGAAAAGATGTAAATTCTAGATTTTGCCTTAAGCCACCCGAGAAACCTTTGTCAGGCCTTGAACCCCTTTCTTTCCTGAGCTCTTTTAATTATTCCTCCCCCCGCCAAGTCTCTTTCCAGGAGAACTTCTGGTTGCACCCTCTTTTAGTGAGGAAGGGAGAACTGAACCCATGGTGGGGGAGATGGTAACACCTCCCAGTCAGGGAGCGTTAAAAATGAGGTGTTTCACTTTCTAATGATAACACACATCGCCTGGCAGCATCACTGTGGTGTGGTGGTCCTGAATGCATCCGGTGTGTCCAGAAGGGTCAGTTATCTTGATTTTGGCTGTCACTTCTGCTGCTCATAGAGGCTGTGTTGATATATACCACTGATGAGGGCCTTGCTTGTTTGCCTGGCTGCCAGGCTGTGGGGAGGAGGGTGGGATGACCCCTGCTCTGTGAGAACAGGCTCCATACCTCCTCTCTGAGGCCACGCTGGGACCAAGCTATCCTAGAGGCTCTTCCAAAATGCCACGCCTCCTGGGAGGGCCTAGCTCTATGGGGGCAGCAGTCAGTCTCTGCTTAGCCCTTGCCAGCCACCAGAGTGGGTTGAATTGCAGCTTCAGAAGGGCTCTTGTCTTCTTTTTCAGGGTGTTCAATTTTCCAAATATTTCTCCTTCTCTGCTTTAAACTTCTGTCTGTTCAGTCTTCTGAGAAGGGAGCAAAAAGCTCAAGATGAACCGTTATATAAAAATTTATGTCTTCGTCATTAGGACACGTCAAGTTACAGATCATGAATCTTTGAATAATGATATTTTGTGGACTGGTCTTGATCATCCTTTGTCTTGAATTGGCTTCTCCCATTGAGGGTTAGAAGTAAATTGTAAGGTTTAGAGCTGGAAGTGACATGGGTGCCTCTTTATGGGAAGGTTTGTAGAGCCTCGCTCTCTGCTAACCTTTACCCTTGCAAGGTGCTTTTCTATGCATTATCATCGTGTAATCCAGGCTGCAACCTGCAGAGATACCTAGGCATGGCCCCTGTTTTGCAGAAGTGGAAGTTGAGGTTCAGGGAAATTCAGTGACATCCCTAAGGTTTCCGTATCCCAAGCTGAGCTGGGACTTGAAATACTTGGGCTCTAAAGCCTGTGCTTCTTCTGTGGGACCATACTGCCTCCTAGCTTCCTCCCTTGTGGAAACACGGGGTGTGTGGGGAGGCGGGGGTGAGGACCCAGGCAGGCTTTCTCTGATCAAAGCCATTCCTAGGCCAGCTTACCTGGATCAGAGACTTTCAAACGCATTAGAACTGGCTGGGGACCCCTGAGCCCCTCTAGCGCTGTCATTTTATGGTTGAGAAAAGACGGCCTAGAGAGAAGTGAGTTGTCAGGGTCATACAGTGGATATACTTGCTGTTTCTTTTTAGATACTTGAGTGCATACCGAGCGCCAGTATTATACCACATCGTTGAGGATAAAGCAGTGAACAAAACAGACAAAAATTCCTACCCTTTTGGAGCTCAAATTGAGCGTTCCATATTCCCACACCACAACTTTTCTCCCTAAGCTTCTAGATAGCTAGCTCCTTTATCCCGCCATGGACTTGGGGAAGGCAAAATAATTTTAGTGTAATATTTTGAGCTGAATGCAAAGAGATGGGTGAATCAGCTGGAGAAAAGAAGTTATGTAATTGCTTCCAAAACAAGAGAAAAAGAGATACTTGGATTACTTATTCGTTTACAGAGCACAAATTGTGTGCTGGGCCCTGTTCTAGGTCCTGAGAATTCAGCAAGTAAACAAAGCTCTGCAGGAGTTGCCACTCAGGATAATGCGCTTGATTCTCTTGGAAACCTGGTAGTGGTCGGAGGTCCCCCTTTGCCTGCGTGGTGATCACTGATTTGTGATCTGAACATTTCCCCAGGGTAGGTGGTGAGTGCTTGCTGTGGTCTGCCATCCATGTCAACAGGCCAGGCTGGGTGCTGCTGGTGTGGGAAGACCGGGGCCAGCTCGTCTTCCTTGGATGATGAATGCTGACCCACTACATTTCTTACATAGGGTCTGCTGTCCGAACTTGTTTTCTGATCTGATTCTCTGCTCCACAGAAGCGGCGTAAACATTTGAGTCTTTACATAATGGAGCTTTTCTTACTTATCCAGCATCTCCGTCACCACCTGCAGCTTTTGCCACAAAAACACAGTGACCTCTGCAGCCGGGAAGAAGTGTGGGTGGAGTCTGACCGAGGATATTGGGGAAACCTTCTGTTTATCAAAAGCCCTCCTGCAGGTTAGTGAGAGGCAGGAAGAACATTTCCATATCCCCTTAGGAGTCCTATACTCTTTTTTTTTTTTTTAAAGGAAAAGCTATTTTAAAACATGAAGGACTTGAATGATCCCCTTTGTATTTTTCTCTCATCAGCATTTTATCAGTTGATAACCTTTAAAGTCCCTTCTGAACATGAGAGTCTCTTTGGCTCAGGTTTCCTCTACAGCCTCTACTTCGCCGCCAGTGACGGGGAACTCATTACCTGACAGGACAGCACATTTCAGTTTTAGAGGGTTAGAATGGTTAGAAGTCTGTATTCTTGGTATTGCCACCATCAAGTGGAAAGACTTCCTCTTCCTTATGACAGCTTTTTCGGGGGGTTAATTATAGCAACTCATTCATGTTCTCTGTTCTTCCCATAAAACTCCTCCGCCTCCACCAATGGGTTTCCATTTAAAATAGCTCCTGTTCTGTTTTGGAAGACATCTCGCCTGGCTTCTGGCTTGCCAGTGTTCTTCTGAAAACGTAGCTTCCAGAACTGACCTCCAGCCCCTACGCTTTGGCTGGGCACCCTCGAAGTATCTGCAGTTGGCAAGAGGGAAGAGTGTGGCAGGGGCCGAAGATGCTCTTGAGTCAGGAGCTGGCTGTGATCCGCTTTACTCTGTGGTAGGTATTAAGTACGTTACCAGGCCTGTTTCCTGCTCCCAAATGCCAACAGCTCTGCCTCTTAAGTGAGGTTTAGTTTAATGCCCAACCTTACCTAAATGTTACTTCTATTATTGTTCAGAGCCGTGGGTAGAGTTTCCCTGTGTCGTTGAGCACGTGGGTGGGGACGTACCAGTGGGATGCCGGCTCTGCTTGGAATCCTCCTCCTGCATCCTTTGTTCCCGGAGCCCTGTCCAGCTTGGATGGTACTGTTCTCCTGTTGTTGTTCATTAGGATGTCTTTAGAGATCAGACTGGACAACCTCCTCGGTTTACCAGCAGGGGAAACTGAGGCCCAGAGGGTCAAAGTCCACCTGTCCCTATTCTCCTGTCACAAAGCAGGTTAGCCTTTGTGTCTGGGAGCCAGGCTTGTCTCTCTTGCCTTGCAGTGAGCCCCCAGCTGCATTCCCTAAAAAATTGGGGCTTTAGTTTAGCAGTTGTAGAATTGCTTATGAAGCTTCTGGTTGGTTAGCAGTGGGACTGGGATGTGCACAGAAGCCCTGAGACTTTGCCCTTGTTTTCCTCTCCACCTGAGCTTGGCGTGCTGGCCAGGCCTTAGGGGCACACATAATGAGAATCCAAGAGTTCAGGGTATCTATTGTATACCGAGGGCCTACCGTGCACGAGGCGGGAGTGGAGAGCTGGCAGAGCAGGACGGTGAGCTGCCAGATAAGAGGTGCTCCTTGAGGGCAGACAGGTGTGTGAGTCTTCATTTTTGAATGCACTGTGCCCGGCACATAGGAAGTGCCCAATAAGGATTTGTCGAATGGACCAAAGGATTTGTATATAAATGAGACCAAACAATGCATAAGCTTGGTGGCAGCCTTCCCATCTGGTAGGTTAAAATGGAAAAAGCAGATTCCTTTTTACCTTGCAAATGTTCTTGGAGCTCCTGCCCTGTCCTAGACGCTACAGAGGGATATAAAGGTGCGGTCACAGCCCTGCCCTCGAGTAGGTTAGGGAAGGAGACCCTAAGATAAGGACAGTCCCATGCCTGGATGGTACAGGAGATCCCCTGTAAGCGCTGGTTGCCCACTGGCCTTGGCTGTGGAGGGTCCTTCCTTGAGGGTCCCTCCCCAGCTGCTTTTATCAGTGTCGCATGTGTAACATGGTGCCCAGATAGGTGCCTGTTAAGCGTTCAGCCTGAGGCTAATACTCCAGTTGAAGCTGCGCCCTCCTTCTCCCCAAGGGCAGGGCCCACCCTCACCCCCACCCCCACCCCATGGCCTCTCCTTGGCTCCTCTTTAACCCGACTGACCTCTCGGCATGCAGAAGGGCTGGGTGACCCGTGAACATGCTAATAAAAGTCATCACTCCTCTCCGGGCGCTGGGCCGTTTGTGGTACGTCTCGTTAATTACTTGGCAGAGCGAACGTTAGGACTTTAATTCGCTGGACTGGCCTTCCTCCCAGGTGTCCCCCTGCATGGGTGAGAGGTGGAGGTGGCCAGGCCAGCCAGGCAGCAGGGGGTGGGGTGGGGGGAGGGTGTGCGGGGTTGAAGTTGCTCCTTTTTCTCTGCTAATAGTGTCAGCACCCTCTCCCTCTCCCCCCAGCCTTACCGAAGCATGACCCATCCTGCCCTGCGTCCCCCTGCCCCACTCTCAGTGGATCCCAAGCCCTCTGTGGGGAGCCGGGCTGTGAGCTGTGTGCGGCCCAGCGGCCTCGTTTATCAAGGGCCTGCTGCCAGGGGGGTGGGGGGAGGCACTGTGCCGGGCTCTCTTGGGAGATGCTGGCGGGTCGCCCCCCCTGCCACCACTGCCAGGGCTTTCGCTGGAGCCCCGTTTGCCCCTGAACCTTCCTCGCTCCCTGGCTGCCTGCTTCCTTTCCCCCCCTCCTCCTGCCCTCTTTGGCATCTCTTTCCTCTAAGTTGCCTCTCCTCTCTGCCTCCCCTCCTTCCCAGAGGCCTTTTTGTGGTCCTTTGGGGAGCCACACAGGCCTCCCGCTGGTCCGTCCCGAGGCCAGTCCGTCAGGAGCCTCTGCTCCCACCAGGAGGCCCATTCGCTCCCCTCAACTCCCCCATGCCCCCAAGAATGTGAGGTGTGAGCTGGGGGGCTTCACCCCCAGTGGTGAAGCCATGGCCAGCGTTTTTCTGCCTCTGGGTGGTGTTATTCAGTGTCCCTGCCAAATCTGAGAGGCCGAGGAAAGTTGTTTTAAAGATACATCCTTGAAAGACCCCAGGAACTCTGGTCCCTGAGCACAGAGAGGGCTGAGTGGTTGGCGGGGAGGAAGACTTCCTGCAAAATGGAGAGGGAGTACGGGGCAGTTCAGGGGGGCCTCCGGGCGCACCTCACAGGGCTTGCAGATGTGGGGGTCAGGGTGGGAGAAGCTGGCTCCCCTGAGCCCTGGCGCTTGGCCTGGCCTGGCGTCCGTGTCCCTCAGAGCCAGCCCGCACTGCACCCCCGAGCTGTGTGTGGGGTTGGGGGTTGGGCGCTGAGGAGGGCTTGTTTGGCAGCAGGCGCCTATCAGACAACTGGAAAGTGCCAGTGCTTGCCCGGCCATCTGTCCCCATCCGCCTGGCTCCTGGCCGCCTTCTGCCTACCCCAGAAGGCCCGCAGTTGTCTGCCGGCGAGGCCGCAGAGCCTGGCCGGGAGGGGCAGGCGGAGGCCCATCTTGCCTTTGTTTATTCCTGTCTAATTTTCAGCTCCTGCGCTTTGGATGATTTGCCAGGTGCGTGAAAAGTTTGCTGCGTGACCGCATCGCGACGGTTTTGTGGCGTGGAGGTGGACAGGAAAGGTGGATGTGTGCCGCGCTTCCTTTCCACGGTTTGTCTGTTGGCTTAACGGGGGACCTTCACCCCGCACCCGCACCCCTTCCACTCCCGCTGCTGTTTTTCTTTTTTCTTGCTTTAATTTGTAAAAGCACAGCCTAGAGCAGGCCAACTCTCCCGCCATTTGGGTTCATCCGCACACCACCCTCTCCAAGCTAGTTAAAGGGTTAAAAATTATGGGGAAGTTCAGCCGGCACTTGCAAGATATGGTTGCCGTGGCAACAGGCCTTCTAATCTGGTAGGTGACCTGAAAGACTGGAGAAGATGTAGGGGTTGGTTTGGCATTTCATTATTTCATGAGGCTGCCTCTCCAGCTGGTTTCTCTGCTGAGCTTAAAGCTTGCTGTTCCTGCCACTAGAATTACTGGCACATTCCAAAACAACAGTGTTGATGGCACAAGCAGTGCATTAATGGGGGTCTGGCCAGGCCGGGTGGGCAGAGGAGAGGGAGCTGGGTTCCAGGAGCCCTAACCTGGGACTGTGTCCCTTACACAAAGAGGGGGGTGTGGGTAAAAGGGTGTGCACTCAGGTTCGCTTTCTGCACACAATAGCTGCCTTCTTGAAACACCACCGTGTAAACTGAATCCTGTTTTTTAGTGCCCTGAGAGGGACTGACTTTTTAGGAGGATTTTAGGAGAACTTCTTTAGTTTGCCAAGAATCCTCCTTAGACTTGGGGGGAGGCTGTTTAAAGTAGGGGGAGACTCCCATTGCAATTTCTACACTTGATACCCTCCTCTTTTATTTACCTTCACTGGATGCTGTTCAGAAATTTGGTTCAGTTCAGCACATTAGCTGCGTGTCTGCTGTGGACCCGGCCCCGTGCCTGGAGCAGAGAGGCGCAGTACGGAATACCTAGTTTCATTCATTCACTCGGCAAATGTTGGTTGGATGCTGCATTTGGGAGAAGGGGCAGCTCAGATCACTGTCCTGGCGTTAGGGGCTCCAGGTATGTGAGGGGCTTCTGCCTACCTTGCCCGTTACTTTTAGAGGGACCTTATATTGAGGACAGGGAGGGGTTTTTTGGCTTGGAAAGGCATGAGGCATTCACATTTCTCAGCCCGCCTTTCTCCGAGGGGTCTGCTCTGTTTCTCCCCTTTTCCTCTTGCCTGTAATTACTCGGAAATCCGTGGGCCTGATAAATGGTACGTGTAGATGGCGTGTTCAGAAGTCCAGACCTTCCTAAACACAGAACGTGCAGAGTTCTGTGTTAGCCTATGCCCAGGTTTTGAGGTATTGCCAATTGGTGGCTCCCTGGGTTTCTCACTTCTCCGAATTTCTCCCTTCTGGAGAGGTTGAGGGTTCCTGGGATTTGTGAGGGAATTTTATGTGACTTACTCCCTCTTCCCATCGCAGTCGTGAGCTCTCTGAAGAGAGGTCTGTGGGTTAAAGGCCCAGCGGACAGTTTGGAGGATCACTGCTTCCACTTCATAGACGCAGAAGCAGAGGACCAGAGAGGCGAGAGTGTGTCTATTTTCGGGGCTCTGGGGTCCCAGGCAAAGACTTGCCCCACACTGTACCATGCCCTTGATGGGCTGCCCACCCATGTGTGTGGCAGGTGCATGGGAAAGGTTGGGCCAGAATGTGATTCTTTTTTTTTTTTTTTTTTTTTGCGGTACGCGGACCTCTCACTGTTGTGGCCTCTCCCGTTGCGGAGCACAGGCTCCGGACGCGCAAGCTCAGCGGCCATGGCTCACGGGCCCAGCCGCTCCGTGGCATGTGGGATCTTCCCGGACCGGGGCATGAACCCACGTCCCCTGCATCGGCAGGCGGACTCTCAACCACTGCACCACCAGGGAAGCCCCAGAATGTGATTCTTGATGGGCGGGAGTTTGGGGGATTAGGAGGTGCACCTACACTGCAGATGGCAAAGGGACATGCCCCCTTGTAAGACCAGGGGTGTCCATGGACAGCAGGACACACTGGCTGCGGGCTTCAGCTTTCTGGGTTCAGAGGATGGGGCTGGGGGCAGTGGGATGGGAGATTCACCCCTTGCTGGCCAGCCTGGCCTGGCGTTGGGACGCACCGGTGTTCTTGGGAGGGGACATGGTCTGCCACCTACAGCCGAGGCACAGGGTCCAGCTCATCTTCTGGTCCCCTCTGCACCACAGTCTCCTGTCTGTAAAACACAGGAATTAACCTCATCATCCCCGGCCCCTTGGGTCCCTCGGTCCATTTCCGTGGATGGAAAAAGCATCTTGGCCAAGTCTCTCTGCTCTGCTGAACCTCAGACTGGCTTCTCAGTGTGGAATGTGGCTTTAGGGTTTTGTCTAGTTTTTATCTGTAATTTCATCTAATTCAGTACATTTCAACAAGGGTTTGTTGAGTGCCACCTCCTTTGTCTTTGAGCTGCAGCGTAGGGGAGAATGGGGGTCAGCCCATACCTTGGGGGCAGCGTCAGGACCCTGCCCATTTTTGTTGACTTTCATGGAGCCTGGGAGAGGGTGGTTGGAATTGGGTTCCGACTCTGCGTGTAGTTCACTTGGATCCTCCAAACTCTAGTTTTCCTATGGGGAGAGATCTTCTTGGATTGGGGTGGTGGCTGTGGCGAGTGTAGCAAGTACACAGGGCCTTTACAAGTGGAAGCATCTCAGAACAGCTAAAAGAAGAGGTCTTCAAGGTTGAAGCCTCTGAGATTGGGCTAGCTGTGTGTGTGTGTGTAAGTCACAGGGTAGAGTGGGGGGGGAGGGGTGGCTTGAGCTGAAGATTTCTGGGACCTTTAGGATGTAAAAGTAAAGGTGACCTGCATCTTTCCCACTTTGGCTTAGATTTTGGCCCAGAGTTCTTCCTCTCACAATGGGTCTGATTTCTAGGGAAGGAATGGATCTGCCCTGTTCTAATTAGAGGGCTGAGGTCTCCTTAGATGCAAAATAGATAAAACAAACTGTGTATTCCGCTCCAAATAAAATAAAACAAACTGTATTCTGCTCTCGAGGCCCTCGGAGAACTGCCTTCACCATTGTGGGCGTGTG
This sequence comes from Mesoplodon densirostris, assembly GCF_025265405.1. NCBI lineage: Eukaryota > Metazoa > Chordata > Mammalia > Artiodactyla > Ziphiidae > Mesoplodon > Mesoplodon densirostris. The sequence continues at coordinate 47,061,051 of NC_082662.1, read as the reverse complement.
GGGGGAACCTTAGTGGATTCCTTACAGATGAGGAAACCAAGGGCCACGTGGGATGGTCGACCACCTGGGGATGCATTACCTGCAGGGCTGCCAGCAAAACCTGGGGCTCCTGAGGGTCAGCTCCTCACTCTCACCCAAATCTCAAGTTTCTCCTGCAGTTCTAGGGTTTGCCGTTCAGAGAGTGCCCCTCAGAGTCTGCCCTTGTTTTTTGGGGGTGGATGGGTTTTGTGCTCTGCTGTGAGGGGTCCTGGTTGAGCCTTATGGGCTTCGTTGAGGTTCTTCTACCATTAGTCATCCTGTGTTTTATTTACTTATCTATCTATCTATTTATTTATTTATTTGGGGTACGCGGGCCTCTCACTGTCGTGGCCTCTCCCGTTGCGGAGCACAGGCTCCGGACGCGCAGGCTCAGCAGCCATGGCTCACGGGCCCAGCTGCTCCGCGGCATGTGGGATCTTCCCGGACCGGGGCACGAACCCGTGTCGCCTGCATCGGCAGGCAGACTCTCAACCACTGCGCCACCAGGGAAGCCCTTATTTATTTATTTTTAAATATTAATTAATTTATTTTTGGCTGTGTTGGGTCCTCGTTGCTGCGTGTGGGCTTTCTCTAGTTGTGGCGAGCAGGGACTCCTCTTCGTTGTGGTGCGCAGGCTTCTCATTGCAGTGGCTTCTCTTGTTGCAGAGCACGGGCTCTAAGCGCACGAGCTTCAGTAGTTGTGGTGCGCGGGCTCAGTAGTTGTGGCTCGTGGGCTCTAGAGCAAGGCTCAGTAGTTGTGGCACGCAGGCTTCAGTAGTTGTGGTGCGCGGGCTCTAGAGCGCAGGCTCAGTAGTTGTGGCACACGGGCTTAGTTGCTCCGCAGCATGTGGGATCTTCCCAGACCAGGGATTGAACCTGTGTCTCCTGTATTGGCAGGATTATTGTTAACCACTGCACCACCAGGGAAGTCCCCGTTCTCCGTTTTAGAGTAGGAAAAATTGACAAAGAATTTACCCCCGTATTGAAATTCAGAGCAGTTTCACTGTCCGCACATTTCTGTTAACAGTAATAATAGTAGTGAGTACAATGCTGATCATGGTAGATGCTTGGATGGTGAAAAAGAGGAGTGAAATGCAGCTGCTTCCTGCTACGGATCCTAGCGAGATGAGACTCATCAGATGGTAGCCACCCACATTTTATGTTTGCCTTGTTGTGTTAACGTTGCCATAGTAAGACACGACATGGGTGACTTTCTACTCTAAAGAGTGGGAGGTGAGGGGAAGGGAGGAAAGGGTTTGGAGAAGAAATGGAGCCTCATAGGAAGTGGGGGAGACCTGGTGGGACAGTTTCTGACAAAGGTTCCCTAGGGATGTTTTGTGGAAGTTTGACTTCTTTTCACGGTGTCACTTGAAGAAGCCACCTTGCTTACCAGCCGAGAAATTTGGACCCATTTGGCTTTTCTGAAGGGTGTCACTTCCTAGGGTAATAAGTTAATTCCTTGCTAGGGGAACTAGGGCTTGAATCAGTTCCCTTCAGGCTTCCTAAGGCGTCCTTTGCTAGTTCTGAAGCTTTGGGCTTTGATGAGCAAAGTCACGTCTCTAGGCCTTTGGTCCTTTTATGTACCTTGAGCCCTGTCTAGCCCAAGGCTGTGCAGACTGAGGCTACTTGATGTGTTTTGTCTTTCATAATACGGAAGACTGTTAGTTTGCTGGGAGTTCCCACTGCTTGGCTCACCCGGAGTTCCTTATGGAGAATAAACTTGATGTTTGGATGGATGGGTGGGTGGATAGATAGATTGGGTGGATGGGTGAGTGGGTGGCTGGCTGGGTAGAGGAGCGTGCTCATCCAGGCTGGGTTGAGTCAGGAGTCCTTCCAAAATGCCATGTTTTGTTTGAGGACTTCTCTACAGCTGGGTGTACGGGCAGCAAGCAGGTCCCGAATCTCACGAGGGTCCAGCACAGTTTCTGATCATTCCCTTAGGGTATCTGCTGGAGATTCCTTCCTAATGCCCTGGTCCGTTGAGGAACCCTGTCTTACATGAATATCCCACATGCCAAAGGAGTATGGAACAATGAAGGAAGACTGTTTTGTTTTGGTTTTTTTTTGTGTGTGTGGTACGCAGGCCTCTCACTGTTGTGGCCTCTCCCGTTGCGGAGCACAGGCTCCGGACGCGCAGGCTCAGCGGCCATGGCTCACGGGCCTAGCCGCTCCACGGCATGTGGGATCTTCCCGGACTGGGGCACGAACCTGTGTCCCCTGCATCGGCAGGCAGACTCTCAACCACTGCGCCACCAGGGAAGCCCAGGAAGACTGTTTTTAAAGCTTAATTTATATTTAAATTATTACAGCATTGTTCTTGAGATCTGTGAATTTTAGCGTTTGTAGCTTCAACAATTCACAAGTGACAGGAGTAATTTGTAACCTCCCTGAGCATAACTTTGATTCTTGGCCCGAGAGAGGCAGGTGGACTCACGAGTCGCAGAGCTGGTGGGGAGGTCTGGTGCTCTGTCCGGCGCCCACAGCTCTTGGGTTCTGGTTGTTTCATGCATGATCTGATTTCATCCTGACAGTAACCCTGGGAATCGGGCATAATTGCTGTGGTTTTACACCTGAGAAAACTGAAGAAATTATGTGTCCCGTACATGCTCATTTTGAAAAGGAGAAGGAAAAAAAAGTTACCTGTCTTTCCACCACCAGGACTAACTTTGTGCTAACTTTTTGGGGGAGTATTTCCTTTCAGGCTCTTTTCCTCCTCTTTCACTTAGCATTTTTGCATAATCATGTTCCAGTCAGAAAATTCTCTTTGCGAAAAGTAACATTTAAGAAGCTGTGTAGGCTCTGTTTCTGTTTCCAGTCTCTGAGTCATTTTCGGTGTTGGTGTGCTTTTTAGAGGGTCTCTGTGTGGGGCTGTCTCCGTGCCCCTGGGCTGAGCTCACCAGGGAGCCGGAGTGTTCCTTTCAGCTCAGCATCCCTGGCTCCGGCATTCAGACCCAAGCAGGGCCCTTTGTGTCTAAAGCAGTAGTTGATTGGAGTGCTAATGAATCAATTAGAAAATTACTTGCTGCTGAGATCCTCAGCCAAAGGAGGGTTGTGCACAGCCTCCTATAACCATGGAAGGCCATACGCCTATAAATCTCTCTTGGCTGTGGCCCTTGTAAATCGCACCCCAGCCTTTCTTGGACCTGTTAATCACTTGAGAAAAATGGGACTACTACTGCTTTGCAGGGCTGCCTTTTGCTTGGCATGGTTTTTTAGCTTGTACTTCTGTCCATTCTTACACGGGTGAGAAAGAGAAGACTAGAGTTTCTAGGAACAGCGTTTGTACTGCACTTTTAAAAAGGAATCGTTTAGGGGCCATTCTTGTGTTCTTACCTGGAGTCCCCTACACCAACCCTTTGGGAGGTACTGTTGCTATAATATACATGCCCATTTTTAGGAATGGCGGAACTGGAGCTCAGAGAGGCTAAAGCATCTGGTCCTCCAGTCACACAGAGGAAGGCAGTGGATCAGCCTGTACACTGTCCCTCTGTCATAAAGCCTTTTTCACATGGATGCCCCCTGAGTCATACATCTGAGTGGGTCTTAATGGCCCCAGGTTGGGAGTGGCATGTGGGGCACAGCCAGCAGGGATGGATATGGTAAAGGCCTTTCCGGTGAAGTAGCCAGGGTTGGGGTTTGGTAAGGTTTAATCTGGGGCAGATCTAGAGTTGGAGTGTGACAGCCAGCAGCCACGGCGGAAGGGCCCCCGGGTGGGTGATGTACCAGGGGGTTCCAGGTGGCACCATTTTGTGTTATGTGTTCCAGGATGCTCACCGGATATGTTTGAACATGAAATGGAAATGGGTAAAGGAGAGGGAGGTTAAAGTGGATGACATTGCCATGAATCCTGACTGAAGTGGAGCCATCTCTAGATTTTGATATGTTTTTCTGGCCCTCCTTTTATGAATACAGTGAAGGCAGCACTAATCTTTACCTGGTTTCTCCAAGAGGAGCCAGCATGCTTCTCCCGAGGCAGTGCGGTGCTGGGCTCCCTTTCTGATTTGGCTTCACTGGGAGGGAACCACTGGGCACCAGGGCCTTTTGTTCCTGGCTGTCGGGGGGGCGGGCAGGACTGCTTGTTTACGACCTCATATTCTGTCCTTTCATCTCTAGGATGTTCAGTGTGTCATGGCAGGTTTTTTTTTTTTTTTTTGTCCATGGCTCATGGTCCTAGCCGCTTCGTGGCATGTGGGATCTTCCCGGACCGGGGCACGAACCCGCGTCCCCTGCATCGGGAGGCGGACTCTCAACCACTGCGCCACCAGGGAAGCCCCGTCATGGCAGTTTTGATGCTTCTGCCTTGGACAGCCAGCGGTTTTTTCATTCGCATAACAAACATCTGAGTGCCTACCATGTGGCAGGCACCGTTGTAGGCGCTGTGAGCACGGTGGGGTACAGCACAGATGACATCCCTGTCTGTCCTCGTGGGGCTGACGTTCTGGTGGATGGTACAGAAATCTGTTGTGGACCTTGAGTCTCGAGCTGATTTGGAAGATAGGACGGTAATAATTCTAATCTCTCCTTCATAGTGGCTCTTTTTTTATACCCCACATTGTGCAGGGCGTCTTAGGTTTGCCATCATGTTCCATCCTCGGGTGAGCTCTGTTAAGGTGGGTATTGTCACCCCATTTTTGCAGATGAGGCCTCAGAGAGCACATAGCAGGTGCTTGATAAATCCTTGTTGGCCAGCTGAATAGCGTGCAGTTTGCAGATAGTGGAGCTGGGGGTTTCTAGCCCAGCCCAAGTTCTCAACAAGATGTCAGGCTGCCTTTACAGTGCTGCACCTGTCCTGCGAGGCTGGCTTTATTTTGTGGACTGGTTTTGAGTGTGCGAGCCAGAGCCCAGGAGGATTGTGGTACAAGGTCTTGGTGTGGTCTCTAACCAACTAGATCTGTATTATCGATCATCGCTGCCACTGCCACTGCTGGAGGATGCTTTGTTTCTGGTGGTTTTATAGAAGTGGAGGTGAGATTTAGAGGCCACTTGCTTCCCCGGCGACTGCCGTCAGTCTCCTGCCCTCTCCACTTGAGGCACATTGGTACTGCCATGTGAGCTGTGAGTGTGGTAGGGGACTGAGACTGGGATGCGCCTGCCCCGATGACCCAGGACCCCAGGTGACTCTTCTCCTTAAGCGGGCACAGGTGAGGCAACGTGTGGAAACCTTGGGCCCCATTCATCTGCCCAGCCAACTCTTTGGCCACCTGATGTTGACTTGGCCCCCTCAAGTTCCAGGTATTGAAAATATAAAACAAATAAAGCCCAGCTTCTGGACGGAAGCGGGTTGGCTTTCTCTTTGGGGAAGCTCAAAGTGCAACAGCTGTGTGGGTAGACTGCTCTCCGGGTGTTAACCTGCTTGGCAGGCTGTTAGAGTAGAAAGTTCCAACAGGCGTCAGGCGAGTGGGGGAGGCATGGGGCTGGCCATGGGGAGCAGGGGAGATGGGCTACTTCCTTCGCCTCTTGTCTGTGCCCTTGACCTTCAGGCTCTGTTCTGAACTTTCTCCTTTTCTCTCTCCCTTTCTGCTGACTCTCCTAATTTCCACCTACCTTCCACCCCCTCCCCACATCTTCTCTGTATTCCCTAACACCTTGTGCATTGCCTCAGACACTTCTTGGCTGTTCTCAGTTGGCAGGGCAAGGGGCAGAGTCCACCACCAAGTAAAGGTCACCTTGTGTCACTGTGACCCAAATGGGGAATGGGGACTCTGACCTGTCCCAGATGGTGTTGGTGGAAGGTCAAGGGTGGTTGCACGGTTGTCAAGGGTGGTTGCACGGTTGTCAAGGATGGTTGCATGGCTGTCAAGGTGGCTCACGTTACCCTGAACTGGGAGGTGCAGAGAAGAAGAAGAGGGGTGGGTAAGGGCGTAGCTAGAGGTTGGCGGGTTGGAAATAATTCAGGGTGTATAAGTTTCCTAGGCTGCAGTACCAGACTGTCACAAATGGGGTGGCTTTAAACAGCAGAAATTTATCCTCTTGCAGTTCTGGAGGCTAGAAGTCCGGAATCAAGGTGTCGGCAAGGCCACATTCCCTCTCAAGTCCCTGGGGGAGAGTCTGTTCTATGCCTTTCTCTTATTTTCTGGTGTTGCTGGCACTGCTCCGCGTTCCTTGGCTTGCATCTCTCCGATCTCTGCCTCTGTCATCCCATGGTGTTCTCCCTGTGTGTCTGTGTGCCTAAATTTCCCTTATTTTATAAAGACACCACCAGTCATTGGATTAGGGCCCACCCTAACCCAGTACAACCTCGTCCTAACTTGATTACATCTGCAAAGGATCTACAGACTCACAGCATAGTAGTTGATGGTTCGACTTACAATTTTTTGACTTTACAACCGTGGTAAAGCGATATGAATTCAGCAAAAAACCGTACTTCAGATTTTGAATTTTGATCTTTTCCCAGGCTAGTGATGGGCGGTAGATCTTCTCTTGTGATTCCGGGGCAGCGGCAGTGTCCGCAGCTCCCAGTCAGCCCGGAAACCACAAGGGTGAGCAAGATAACACTGACCACCATTCCATTTCTGGACCAGCACTCTCTTTTTCACTCTCAGTACAGTATTCAGCATGTTACATGAATTAGCTTTTCAACACTTCATTATAAAATAGGCTGTGTGTGAGATGATTTTGCCCAGCTGTAGGCTGAAGTAGGTGTTCTGAGCACGTTTAAGGTAGGCGAGGCTAAGTTCTGATGTTTAGTAGTTTTGGCATATTAAGTGCGTTTCTACTTAATGATATTCTCGTAACCCCATTTTAAGTCGAGGATGATCTGTATTTCCAAATAAGGTCACGTTCATAGGTACTGGGGGTTAGGACTTGAACATATCTTTTAGGTGGACACAGTTCAACCCACAATACAAGGCGACAGCGCCTGTATCCAGAGGAGGTATTCAAATTCCTATTTTAAGGGGCCTTAAAGATACTAATCGACTCTGTAATTTCAGCCAGTCCAGTAAATTTATGTAAGGAATCCACTATGTGCCAGGTTCCGGGCTTGGCCCTGCACAGAGATGAGATGCCTCCTGGCCCTTACGGTGAGAGGCTACAGGGTTTTTAAAAGAAAGCTTAAAGGAAATGTTCATGCAAGTGCCTCGGGGATGACCTTAGAAACACCTACAAGCTTTTCTTTCCTGCCCTATTAATTTTGAGGCCGGCTCCATCAAGCCAGGACTTACTCTCCCTGCCCTCTGGCAGAAGGAGATGGGGAAGGTGGCCGGGAACCGTGGATCTGGAGGTTCTTTCTGTGCTTTTGTTTCTTCCCTGCCAGTGAGGGTGGGACTTAGAAGGTCTTTGAAGTGTGCTTCTTGGTGTTGTCTGTTCAGGCAGCCTTGGGAGCTAGGAATGGTTTTATTGGAATGGCAAATACTGGGCGGGGTCAATAAGGAAGTTTTTTTATAGTGGCTCCTGTGTTTTTGCTGTGGATACACGTGGGTCAGCATCTGATGGCTCAGGCCAGTGCCTTGTCTTCCCTCACAGAAGTTTCCCGTTCAGGCAGAAGGATCTGACACTGAGTCGGAAAATTCTTCCCATGACTTAACAGTCTCCCTGGTCTGCGAAGGATTTCCACACAGGCAACAGGAGTGGAGCAGAAAGCATTTGTAGCTATTGTATTGGTGAAAACCAATGTAATGTAAATAGCAAGTCTGGATTATATGTATCCTCAAGACACTGGGACTGAAAACCACATGCACCAAAAGAAATTTACAGTTGTGCATGGTTCAGAGCGCTGTCTGCTGTGGAGGGCTCAGGTGGTAGGGGTACGTGTTCTGTTCTCCATCCCTCCCCTCCTTGACCTGCCCCTCCCAACCAAAAAAAGGAGAGAAAAATTAATGAGGCATTTCCCCCAATTCTGTCACCTCTTTACCAGACCATCAGAATATGTGAGGTCAGCTAGATCCGCCATCTCTTCTAGCCATCATTACCGAGAGGCAGAACTCTGTGTGTCGCTGAATGACCACACCACAGAGGACCCAAGGAAGTATCTGGAATGTGCTTTAGTCTCCCCACTCGCCCCCCAGAATGATACCTTTCCCATTCCCAGAGGGGCCTTCAAGAACCTGCTTTGGGCAGAAGCATAAGTATGTATTAGGCCAAGCCTGATTGTGCGCTTTACCTAGGTAGCTTTGTAAGTAGATTAGTTTCATGTCTTATTTCCAAAAAAGTTCATGGATATATGTTCATTGCGCAGGGAATTAGATAGTAAACATAAAATTCTCGCACTTCTACTCTCCAAAGATTAATGTTGTTAAAGCCCTGATTTATGTCTTGTTGATATGGCTTATTTCCTAAACGTGTCCCTGCCCTCAGGAGGTAATATCTGTCCACTTGGCTGATTCAGCCTGTCACTTAACCAGAGGTACCTCTTGAGACTCTAGATGGTGGATCTTGAGATTCTAGAGCCTGTGTAGCATGTGGCTTCCCTTCCAGGGGGCTTGCCCACGCACCTAACTGCCTGTGGTTCTCCCGACTCTTTTCTCTGGTTGGGAGCTCTTGTAACTCATGTTGCCAAGAACTACTTTCTTTCCCTTGGGGAGAGGGAAGTGGGGTGTAATCCTTGCTTCAAATCCTGGAGTCTAGGACTGCCAGGCGGACCTCATGTGTCGAGCAGACAAGCTTGTATGGAGCTATGGTTTTTAACCTTTACGGGCCCACGAGCCCTGTGAGACTGATAAACTCTGATGCCCTCCGGTACTGCACGTTCACATGTACAAAAACTGTGCGTAATAAGCCCAGGGGTTTGCAGACCCTTTGAAACCCATCTCTGAGGCCCTTCAGAGGCAGACATGCCGCCCCCGACTCCGCCCGCCGCTGGCTGACATGGCCTCTCAGTGTCCATTTCACCGTCTGTAGGACAGTGGCAACAATAGTTACCAGACAGTTTTGCGGTTGTGACAAGGACTGTGGTGGTTCTAGCTGCTCACAATCGGTTCTTTCCCCAGTGCTCACCGTGACCCAGTGAGGGAAGTCTTACCAACCCCATTTCAGAGATGAGAAAACGGAGGCTCAGATAGGTGAAGCCATGTGCCCAGGGCCATAAAGTGAGAGTCAGAGTTGGAACCCCGGCTGTGTGGCTTTAGAACGAGTGCCGAACACCTGATTCGCATCAAGGTATATAGTAGGTGCTCAGTAAAGGGTATCAATGATATTAAAAGCGGCAGAGGGTTAGGGCACAGCCAACCTGTTGGTAGTGGGGCTCCCCGTCCCCCACGGCCTCCACCTGTCCTAAGTGTCCTCCCGGTGCAGGATCCGGGCTCCGGGGTTTGTGGGGCGGGCGGAGGCGAGCGCAGATCCGCCAATCCTGGGAAATGTGTAAAATCCTGTTCCTGAAAACCGGCCGGGTTCTCAGAGTGTCCTGGCTGGCATGTTTTGCCAGTCACGAAACATGATCCATACGCTGTATTTTAGGACTCCCCATCTGTCAGCATTGGGGAGGGCTTTCACTTGACGGAGCTCAAAGCCTGCCAGCTCACCCGGGGCGGGGGGTGGGGAGAGGTGGGCAGGAAGGATCTGTGACAGCCAGTGGATCTGTTCCTCCAGAGAGGATGCCGTCTACCTGGCTGGGGGGCCGAGAGCCCGAGAGAAGGGGTGGGGCGTCCTTGGGTGCCTTGGCCAGCAGCCTCGCAGATCCCTTTTCCCATTACTTCACTCCTTTTTTTAGACAGATCCCCACTTGTTCCTTAAGCAGATTGAGGTACAGGGGGGTTAAGGCTGTTGTGCAAAATTTTGAAGCTGCTAAGAGGCCAAGCTGAGATTGAACTGAAGTCTTTAGGCTCTGTCCAGTGCTCTCTCTTAACCGGGCCGGGGCTCTCCTCCTGTTTCCTGGGTTCTCTCTCTGGGTGGTGCAGGGCTGGGTGGGAGATGCTCCCTGGGAGAGGGAGGCAGTGAGGAGAGGGAGGGGGTAAGCCTTGCTCTCAGGCCCACCTGGCAGGGCGTGCTCCAGACCTGCACCCCCGCCCCACCCCTCCGGCCTGCTGGTAGTAGAGGAAAAAAAAACACTAAGAGGGCTATTGATCCACCCTCTCCTCTGAGGGAGGGCCGCAGCACATTCAAGCTTTCTTTTTAAAAATGCATTAACCTGACCGTAAGCAGGCCCCAGTTTAAAAATAAATAAAAGTAAGAGAAGAAGCAAAACAAGTGGGAATGGGGACAGGAAAAGGGTGTTTGAAGAGGGTCCTTCTCCATGTCTGTGCCAATTCCAGGCCGGGATGCCATGCCTGGATTCTGGAGCTCGGGACTGCTCTGCTTTGCTGTGCCCTGGACCATCTGCATCTCTCCTGACGTCTGTGCAGAGGAAATTTCCCCAAATCCAGAGGTTCCAGGAAACCCTTTGCGGGTGGGGCAGGCTGGAGCATGGAGGCAATCCATGTTTGAAAGCCTGCCTTGCCAGCCCCCAACCTGGGCAGTTTGGTCTCTGTTTTGGCCCTCAAGCCACACTGGCCTTCTCTTGGTTTCTCAGAAGTGCCTTTGCACGTGCTGTTCTCTCTGCCTGCTGCCTGGAAGGGGTGTCCATCTCTTGCCTTTCTCCCTGGGCTGCAGGTTAGCACCTGCACTCATCTTTCAGATCTCAGCCTAAAGGGCACCTCTTGACCCTGGTGGGTCAGGCCTCCTGTTATATACCCCCGAGTCTCCCAGTACTTCCCCTTTGTAGCTCTTACCACAAGCATAATAAAAGAATTAACTTACATTTTACAGCATTTAGTAATGAAGCTTGAGGAAAGCAGGGACTGGTCTGTCCTGTTTGCTAAGTATTCACTGTCCAGCTTGGCACTGAAAAGGAGCAGTAAATCTTCATGGAATGGGTGGATGGCGGGTCAGGGTCTATTCCATTTGGCCCATAGATACGGATTGGGTGAGGGTAGAAGGAATAAACGTCGTAATCAGAATTCGCTGTGATTTTCTAATGTTTCCAGAGGTGTGGGCCCACTTTGAGGTCAGGATATGGTTTCAGAGTGGAGCCCTCAACCCTTGAAAGGAGGAGACTTCTGCCAACAGAGCAGTAGTTAGGATGCAGAGTCCCCGAGCTGGTGCCCCTCAAAGGTTGCCCATTCTCTTGGTGGGTGGGAAGACGTGGGGTCAGAGAACAGAAACCACTTGGCTAGGATCACACAGTAGAGCCTGTGAAGGCTTTTACTTGGGCCCCGGTTTAATTGTTAAAAGGTGATTAATCAAGCACCAGCTACCTACTGGGCAGGCATCGTTTTACTGCCCCGCGTGGTGACACCAGTTCGTGGAAGAGGAAATGGAGGCTCTGTGAACTTTGGTACCTGCTTCAGAACACAGCAGAGGCAGCATTGGAACTCAGGTCTTTCTGATTCCATAGCCCGGTGCCTCCCAGCGAGCGGGGGTTGGTGACAGCCTTGGGTCTTGGATTGGCTCTGGTGGGGACCCCCTGCCTCCTACTAGCCAGGGGAGTTGTGACTACTTGTAGGAGCCTCCGTTGCTTCCAGCCATCTGGGCTCAGGGGGACGGTGGTTCCCGGAGACCCCCCCTCTCCTCCTCCACCTGTGGCTCACCTCCTTTTTCTGTGTCCTCCCTCTCCTCTGCTGAGGGAGCCTCAGGAATTCCTCTCTCCTCCTACCAGTCGCCATTTCCCTGGGAAGCCACTGGGGATCCTGGGAAGGTTCTGAGGGTGATGAAGCAGAATTTGCACCATTCCGGGAGTAACTTTCCATCATTTGTGGCTAAAAATAAAACGTGTCCTTGCTCCTCACTGCCTGTAGGCTTTCTTTTGGGGTTTCAGTGGGAGCCACTTTTCCGTTTGTCCCCTTTCCCCGTTGACTCTCGGCGGGTGTGGGGCTTCCCACAATGTGGGGACATGGGTGGGCTTGATGCCACTCATCACCTCTGAGAGCAGCGCCCCTGGGGCCTTTCTGAGGAAGCGCTCTGCTTCTCTGTGGCAGCAAACAGCCGCATGGTCGGGCGGGCGCTCTGGCACACGGGCCGCCCGGGGAGGTCTTCTCCCTTGGCATGTATTACCGCGGCCGAAGAGACAAGCCACCTTTCGAGGATTTTCTTTGTGTAGCCTGCTTCTTTTTGCTATCAGGAATGCACAGGGGCAAGAGAGATAAATTAATTTGTTCAGTTAATTTTGTAAATATTGACCGAGCCGAAGTTTTATGCCAGTCACATGTCAGGGACCCGAGGGCTTACCAACAAGCAACATGACACAGTCCCTTCCTTGAAGGCACTTATCCTCAGGGTCGGGGGAGAAAGATGTGAGCTTTCATACAGAACTAGAGCAGGGGAGCCACAGAGTCCTGCTCCCCTCACCACGCTTTCTTCTAGAATTCACTTACGATGTGTGCCTGAGTGGGGAGCTAAAAGCTGAACTGTACGTTGTGCCTTTCGCCTTTCTTAAGACACTTGCAATTCCCCTCTCCCCTGGTAAATACTTTTTTTTTGAGTGTTTACTATGTGCTGGGGCTGGGCACCCTGCTAGAACTTCACTTGTTTTTATTTCATTGGACTCAACGTGCCTGTGTAATTACTACTATTGTCCCTATTTTCCAGTTGGTGAAACTAAGGCCCAGAAAGGTTAATTAACTTGCTTAAGATCCCACAGCTAAAATGTTGCAGAGCCTGGATTCAAATGTAAGCAGATTAATTCCAGAGCTCAGTCTCCTAACCGCTAGCTGTATAGACATGTCCTCACTGAGAACGTCTGTCGGTTAAGCATTCACTATCTGCCCAGCGTGAAGTACTCTAAATAGATGCTTTCTCTTTAAAAATCTTCATTATGATTTCTCTTTGGCCTTTAATATTCCTAGTGACCCTGTGAGATGAGAAAGCACTCCCCAACCCCAATCTGCACACCCCCCTTTAATCCAAAGTCTCTGTGGAGGGCACTATACTTCAGAGGCTGGAATTAAACCATGTCGTCTTAATCCAGAGCCTCTGGGTGAGAGAAGAGCCCTGAAATCATTCTGCAAACTGTAAAGTGCCCCATGAAATGAAGGGCACGGGAGAATAGGTGTGTGCGTAGAACACTGACTTGTAACACCAACCTCACGCGTCATACTTGGGGATTTCTAGCACGGTTGTCACGGCCTGGTTTCAGGTACCTGTGAAAAATTATGGTAATTAAAATGTAATTTGGAATCCCAAGTTGGCTCCCAGCAGCTGGTCCAGATGTAGGAGGCTGGGGCTGTCTGTGCTGGAACAAGCTGAGGCTTGTTAGGGGTGTCACTTTGTTCTGCCCTTTGTGTTGCTGGGTAGAAGGGTGGGAGCACAAGATACAGGAGCTATTTTTACACCATTCACGTCATGTTCAGTATTACTGGATGTTTGTGGTTGGGTCCCTGTTTAGCCTCAGCCGGGAAGCAAGAACTCCCTTGGCTGCCTGGGTCTGTATGGAAACTCAAGCTCATGCCCCTTGGGTACATAGATTTCTCTAAAGGCGGAGGGACCCATTGGCTGTGCCGTCACCCTGCGTAGTTTGGAGTTGTCTTCTTAGGTTTAGATTTTCCAGGGCTCTTCGGACTCCTTCCTGTTGTGGAGGGGGCAGCATAGGTAAGAGGCCATAGGCTCATCCCCTCCCTTATTGATTCAACAGATGGTTTTCCAGTTTGAGGTACATGCTAGATCTTTTTCAGGTACTTGCAAAGTGAAGTCAAATAAAGTATTAACCCTCAAGGGTTTTATTTTATTTTTTTTAAATTTTATTTATTGATTTTTTTTTTTTTTTTTTTGGCTGCGTTGGGTCTTTTGCTGTGTGCAGGCTTTCTCTAGTTGCGGCGAGTGGGGACTACTCTTCGTTGTGGTGCGTGGGCTTCTTCTTGCTGTGGCTTCTCTTGTTGTGGAGCAGGCTTCTCTTGTTGCGGAGCACAGACTCTAGGCGCGCAGGCTTCAGTAGTTGCAGCATGTGGGTTCAGTAGTTGTGGCTCATGGGCTCTAGAGTGCAGGCTCAGTATTTGTGGCACACAGGCTTAGTTGCTCTGCGACATGTGGAATCTTCCCGGGCCAGGGCTTGAACCCATGTCCCCTGTATTGGCAGGCGGATTCCCAACCACTGTGCCACCAGGGAAGTCCCCTTCAGGGGTTTTATAGTCTGGTTGGGGAAGTGGACAATAAACATTTGCTTTAGCTTATGCAAGCCGAGCATATGTGTCAGGTTCTGTTGGAGGTTCTGGGGATCCAGTGCTATCATAGTAGGGGGAACAGGGCCGGTGGGAACACAGAAGAGGGACGCCCAGATCACACGCATGGTCAGAGACAGCTTCCTGGAGGAGGTGATGAGTTGCAGGAGTTGACCTAATGCATTGGGGGACAGGTTTCACGTGTGTACATGGGTTTATTTGCTGTTGAGCTTTATTTGTCAGTCGGTTCCTCAGTATCTGCGGGGGTTGGTTCCAGGATCCCATGGATTTGGTGGATGCCAAAATCCATGGATGCTCAAGTCCCTTATATAAAAGGGCCTACTACAGTTGGCCCTCCGTATCTGCAGGTTCCATTTCCGCAGATTCAGACAACCTGCATATCGCACGGATGAGGAACCTGTGCCTGTGGAGGGCCGAGGGTATACATATGTGACATTATGGTTATAGTCGTTGTATCTTATTCAGTTGAGGTCCTGGAATTTTATTTTTATGCCCAAAGGGCTCGCTGCCTTTGAAAAGCACTGTATGTCAGCTAAGCCCTTGTTGCTTCAGAGGTCGGAGATGGGAGGTCAGCCTCAGCCCCACAAAGCCTGCTCTTGAAGTCTCTGCCTCCTCTGGCCTCTTGGCACTTCCTGCCCCCCTTCCTCTTAAAAGGGCAGGCCAGAGTGGGTTATTGCACAGCAGGGGTCAAGATACCCAGGTCCACAAACCCTGGGCCCTGGCCTGGCTGGCGCACAGGGCCTTGAGTGTGCATGCCAGGGACGGGCATGGGATCCTACCTGCGTATCCTGCTGATTGGGGTTTGTGGCCCTGGGGGAGGAGGGTGGTTGGTGGATCTCACTGTTTAGACCAGCTGTGGGGTCTGTCGCCAAGTGGAAGTACCAAGAAGCAGAGTGCTCACCTGAGGCTGCTTAAGAACAGGGCTCACACCTGGAGTTTGCAGACTATGTCCTGGTTCAGTGCTCTCTCCACTTCCACTCTGTACGTATGCATTCATTCATCCAACATAGGTTCTGCCAACGTAGCATCCTGCATAGCATCTCTCCTCTGCCACACCCAGGGTGGGGTGTTGAGGAAGCCAGTGAATTAGGTACAGCCCTGCCCCTGGGGTAGCTGACAGTTCTGGGTGGTCCCCGCCCAGGTGGCCACAGGGCCCTGACCCGACATGTGCCTTCTGGGACCCTCTGCAAATAGCTGGAATGTCTGGAGTGTTCCCACCATCCTTGTGAGCCACATGCTGACACTGCAGCATGCCAGACCCTGTCTTTGGCGTGGGATTATTTGCAGTTAGTATTCCAAATGTCAAGTTCCCCTTGACTTGAGCTGAGCAGACGAAACAAAATGGCAGGCAGATTAGAAGGGGCTTGAGAAGCCTTTTAGGATTTGAAACCCTTACTTTGTTGACTTTGAAAAGCTGCTGAACCGGGCTGCTCTGCAGAGGCGGGGGGCATCTGTCAGGTACCCACTGTCTTCCTGGGCCTGGGAGGGCCTGGCCAGTGCTGCTTTCTCCTTCAGGTACTTGGGAGCTGGGCGGTGCCCACTGAGCTTACACAGCAATTGAGTCCAGTCCCTTCTCCTTAGTGAGAGCAGAGAGGAGGAGCTAGAGTCTCTGAGGTTTCAGAAGGGGTTTGAGTGGGTCCCCCAAAGTAGGGGGGGGGAACCTGTCAGTCAGTATCTGTTTAAACTCGTGTTTGCGTTGCCTAATGCTAAGACTGGTAGGTAAAAAGGGAAGTAGATGGCCTACCGTATTATAGTCCCTCTGAATGGATGGTGAGAGGTTTAAAAAGCTAGCGCTCACCAAAGGTGCAGAAGTACCTGGCTGGAACCTGGAGTGTCATTGCCTTCTTTCTGCAGATGTGCAGAAAGATGTGGTAGCTGAAGCTCAGAGAGGTTAAGTAATCTGTGCGGAGCCACACAGGAAGTGGTAAAGCTGGAATTTGAGTAGCCTCTCTGGCTCCAGTGCCCATGCTTGTCCCATGACATCACATTGGCCCCTCCCTTCTCGTGAGACTCCTTTCTCCTGCCCTTGCCCCAACTGCTTCCTCTTCCTGCCTGCGTTCTCCAGGAATCCCTCTGTGGGTGCTGCCTAATCCAGCCTGGGACAAGTAGTAAGAGCTGAAAGTGTGAGAGAGAACCCCGCCCCCAACGACTTTTCCGCCACATTCCAGGGGACAGAGTGCTTGTCTTCCTGGATCTTACGTGCCTACTTGGCTCCTGGGGACAGGCAGAGATGAGGCTCACGCCTTGTCGGCCCTCTCAAGGTCCCAGGAAGGGTTTGTGAATTGATGCATCTGGGATCGGGGAGACAGACTTTAAATGGTGTGAAGCTCTGTAGTCTGTGGTGGGCAAGTTTTAAGGCTGGCCCGACACATGACCTTGAACCCCAACCTTAAATTGGCCTCTGTTTCCTGCAGCCTTTGCGGGCTGATGGCGTAAATGTTCTCGCATGGTGCACAGTCGCCTGGCCCCAGAGTCTGGAAGGTGGTTTTTGCCCTTTCTCTCCTTTTTCTTTGCCCACATATGCGTGAGTGCCTTTTATTCCTAAGAAACTCAGCTTTCTCAGTCCCCATCCTGGAAATATTGCTGGAATGCAATAAATCTGATTGTGTTTATGTTGAAGAAATGAAACACATTACTGTGTGGGGAGGAATGCAGGAGATACCTTGCAAGGGGGCCGTGTTTATGACAACAGTTTGCACATGTGGCTTTATTTTTGAAAGCATGGTACCCCTCCTCCCCCTACTTCCTTGATAGAACCCTGGTATTAAGAGCTGTCTCTTGTATCCGGGTGTTGGGGTGTTGGACAAACAGAGGGCAGAGCTGGCCAAGACCTTCCCAGCTGTGGCTGTCACCTTCTTAGTTCTGAGAGTCTGGCTTCTTTGGGCCCTGTCATTTCTCGGGGTTTTCAGCTCTTCCAGGGACGGCGCCTCTGTGCTGGTTGAGTCAGAGCTGATTAGTGAATCTTCCCGCTCCCATTCCAGGTTGGAAACAACAGGATGAAATTTAATAGGCATAAATGTAAAGTCCCATAGGTGGGTTAAAGAAAAAAAAACCCAACTTCACAGGCACAGGATGAGGAAGCTTCATTTGAATGGCGAGCAAGAAAGTGACCCTCGAATGTACCAGACAGCCAGTTCTGTGTGCCAGCAGTTGGCCATCACTGAAAGAAAGTGACTCAGGCTCGCTGAATGAGGATTGTGTCCATAAGGAGAAGGATGATGTTATTGTTAATAATTCATAATAATAGCCAGGTGCTTTACACGCATTATCATTACATCTTTAAATTCATTCTTTGAGGTAAGTCAGAGGATCTTCTTTTTTCGGAAGAGGAAAAAAGAAGTTACACTGTGCCCAGTGTTACACTGCAAAAAAGTGGCAGAATCAGCTGGAACCCAGAGCCTGTGCTATTTTGAGTGAAGTAGAGGGTCAGTAGATGGTGGAGACTCTGAATGAAGAAATGCTGAAGGAAATGATGGCATTTAGCTTGAAAGCAGTTTTAATAATGTCTGACTTTTGTATGGTCCTTGCTGTGTGCCAGGCACAGTTCTAAACAGTTGTGTGTGTGTGTGTGTGTGTGTGTGTGTGTGTGTACCTCAACTTCATTTATTATTTCTGTTTTACAGAGGAGGAAACTGAAACACAGAGAAGTTAAGTGAGTTGCCCAAGATGATATAGCTTCTAAGTGGCTGAGCTGGGAATCAGACCCAACTAGCATGGTTAAGTGTTCTTAATTTTTAGACCATGCAGGCTTGGGGAGACTGGTTGGGGTGGGGAGAGAGCCAACTGTGCTCTTTGTTCTTTGCGGCAGACTGTCTGCAGGATGCTGGCTGCTGTGTTTGGATCCAGGGCAGACCAGGGCCTGCGGGTGAGTGTGTAAATGCGAGAGGGTCAGCTCTCCTAAATCTGGATACCAGGTGCCTGTGGAGTAGGCCCTTTGAGGGGAGGCAGTGAGCTCCCTGCTGCTGGGTGACTCCTCACCCGTTGGGGCTCCTGCAGAGGCGAGAGGGTGGAGGAGACCACCTGTGTGGGGGACGAGAGACACCCCACCAGGGCCCACCCATGTAGCTGGCTAGCTCCCAGCCTTTTGTTGAGGACAGGCCCAGCTTTCCTGGCACGTCCCCCACCCCAGGCAGTGGTGCGTCCCTGTGGACTGCTGGAGGGGAAGTGACCTGGTGTCTGCCAGGTCCAGCCTGCCCTATTAGGAAGCCCCGGCTGTCAAGCCTAGCAGAATTGCTGACGGAGGCACCGGGAACAATGCTGCGTGGGAGGAGGTGTGTGCATGCGTTTGCTCGCCTCCTGACCTGCGTGCCAGCAGTGACACACTTTGTTTGTCCCCTCTGGTCCCCTGTGGGCACTCAGCCGGGGGCCCTCTGATGCTTTTGACTCCCACTTGGGCTCCTGGTCCAGCTGCAGCTTTGGCTGCAGGCAGGGAAGCCAGTCAGCTGGCTCTAGTCCCTCCTGATGCCAGGGGAGTTGGGGACACTGGCTCTGGTTTGTCCTGATTCCAGGGAAGTTGGGAGCACCCCTTCAGCTTACATGGTCTCCTCAGAGCACTTCCCAAGGAGCCCTGGGAGCCTGGCACCTCCTTGTCAGGTCAGGGAATGGAGGCACGGAGAAGCGGAGTGACTTATTGGAAGCCACATAACCAGCGAGTATGGCTGAAGCTATCATCAGGTCCTGGTGACTTGAAACAGGGATCATTTGGTCCAGACCTCTGATTTTACTGATGAGGAAACAAGGCCCAGAGTTGCAGCTTGACCTGGCCAAGGCATCTCAGGTCATCAGTGGCAGAACCAGAACTAGGACCCAGGTCTCCTGCCCCCAAATAGTGTCCTCCTTACTCTGCAGCCCCCTCCTCCACTTCTGGTTTCCTGGCATCTCATTTCTGCTGGTGCTTCTCCTGCAGGGCTGGTGCACTGACTGTGACTGCCACATAGGTTTCCTTTCCCCCACTGCTTCCACTGCCTTCCTTGACTGCCAGTGTCTGATTATCCCAGTTGTCACTCCCTTTGCCTTCTAGGACTGGTAGCAGCAGCTGGCTTATAGGAATTTAGCCAAGTGGAGGGGGCGTAGCCTTAGCCAGGCAGCTTTGGGATCCAATCTGAGCTCTTCTACTTGTGAGCTGTGTGACCTTAGGCAAGTTGCTTAACCTTTCTGAACCCTGGTTTCTCATCTGGGAGTTAAGATGATTTGGACTAGATAACCTCCAGTGGCCTTCCAGTCCTACAGGTCTTTGACTAGTGATTTTCATGAAAGTGAGTGTGACCCACATGGACTTGCGTTTGGAGGCTCTTGGGAAGGGCAGGTGACATAGACTAGTGGGATAAGGCTTGTGTTGGGAGGCACAGGGCATGCATGTGTTTAGAATTCTGGCTTCACCGGAGGACTGTTGCCTTGGCCTTGGGTGCTGGTGGGTGATCGGGGCAAGGGACCCCGCCATTCTTTGTCCCTTCTTTGCTACTTCTTTCTCTGCATGCATGCTGTGGGCATGGACACTGTTTGTCCTTGGTGATGACCACTCAGAGTAGAGAGGTTGCCGGAGGAGGGTTGGCCAGCTGATGGGCATGGCCTGGGTCAGCCAGGCACAGGCAGGTGTCAAATCCTGCAGCCTTTCACCTGGATTGAGTGCTGCTGGATTTTGTCGTGAGAGGAACTCAAGCCCTGTTACTAGGTCTGAGAGCTCTCTACCCCACATTAGACCACAGGTGTGAGGTGCAGGGAGGGGTGTCAGCATAAAACCAGAAGCCTTTGGCCTTTCGTCACTGTGTTCAGTCTTGCAGTTGTGTTGGCTGTTTACATGGTTTTCATTCTTTGGTTTTTGCCTTGGCTGTGAAGTTGTACTATTTTCTGAACTAATCCTGTTTCATGTAACCTGAACCCAAGTATCTGGCCATGAAGGGCAAGCTTTTTTCTCCTCTTCCTTAACAAAGGATATCCTAGACTGCAGCATCTGGAAATGATTTGGCATCTGGTTTAAGTATGTGTGCGTGCATGCACACACTTCTAGAACATAACATACCCTTACCCACATAATATGCCTTTGTCTCTCCATATACCTGTGTTCTTTCTATATAGATGACTTTACATATGGAGGTCATTATATTGGGACATATGCTTACTTGTGTATACATGTATAAACCTTTATTTCTACTTAGAATGAGGAAATTTTCAAGGGCTTGATGTTTGTTGTGCAGTGCAAGGGCACTTGCACTGATGGATGTATTTTTCTTTGAAAGGTTTAATAAACCATTTAGCACTGCCTTCATGACTGTAATGAGCTATTTCCGCATTATTCCTAGGCTCTGACTTAACAGGCCTCCCAAGACCCTGTCCCCACCATAGTGTGGTGGCCCCCACCCAGAGTTGGGCGCTCTAGAGAGATGGCATGGTTCAAGGTGCCCCTTGTTGACCATCTCTTAATGGTATCTCTTCGCTGCCTGGTGTTGGCGTGGATGGGAGCCTGTCCTGGGGATTTCTGGGCCTGTTGTGTCCCTCAGATTTGGGCTCAGGGAAGGAATGTTTTGACGGCACAAGGTTGGAGCTGTGGGTTGTATTGAGATGGGGCTGCGTCAACAGGTAGAGCCTGTGTCCTCACCTTGAGGGTGATAGGCAGGGAGCTCTGAGTACCTCTGTCCAATCTGGTGGAGGATGGCCAGGGGAGGCGAGTGAGATGATGGTGGAGAGAGAGGTCACCCCCCTCACTCCCCCATAGACTAGGGTTTGTCCTTGCTCCCCTTTGCCCCAAGGGACTGCTGGGAGGCTGATTTATAGTAACATCTTAGACTCAATGCTAGGAAGACTGTGATAACCACAAGGGTGAATAAAACAGGAATGGGCCTTGGAGTAGGCAGGTGGAGGTGAGCGAGGCCGGTGGATGATGCCTGGGGCGTGTTATTAACTCCTCTCTGAACTGCAGGTTAAGGTGGGGGGTATAAGGTAAGGTGGAGTTGGTTACAGTCCCTCATGGTCACCCCTAATCCTCTTTCCCCTGGCACTAGTGCCCCCTGGGGTAGCCTCCCTCCGTGGTGGCAGCAGTTATATTTATCGATTTTTGCTTTTTTTCTGTTGACAATGGAGTTTGGCCCAGGTCTCCCTCTGGCTCAGGTCTGATGAGAGCCCTTGAAAGTACTTTCTTATGCATTTTTAGTCCTGCCCTCTCTGCTTTGGGAACTGCCTTAGGGGAGAATAATGCAGGTCTCTTTCCTCCTTCTGCTCAAGGCTCTGGGTAGGGGTGTGTGTTAGGGACCAAATGATACCTAAGCCAGGATACTTTCATAACAGGCCATGCCATGCATCACTGTGTCAGGGCAGCAGGTGTAAACCCGGATTGTTTGGGATGTACAGCCCTTTAGTGAATGTTGAAGGTTCTCCCTGCAGTTTATGGAACATTTGACCAAAATCCACCTGAAAAGCAATCCAGGGTTCCTCCCCCCTGCCCACCCCAGCCCTAGCAGCCTGACAGGAACTGTGAGGTGAGGAGGGCCTTCCCCCAGGTCTCAGGGAGGTGCAGCTGTTTTGTGTAGAGCATTTGCTGCCGTGGCATCCAGATTCTAAGAAGCTGGGGGCTCCCTGCTTGGGATGGTGCCTTGGAACAATTGACGAGGAGCTGGATCCCTGAATTGGGTCTGGAATGTGTCCATTTCTGGTGAACCCTCACAGAGCCTGTGGTGTCCTTGAGGCTTTGTTCAGCTCCCCTGTAGCGTGGGGCCTGGGCTGAGCCTCAGGGCCCCGGAGGAGGCAGAGGCCCTTGATAATGGGCCACGTGTGATTGCAAAGCCCCAGCCTGGCCGGCCTGCCACCTCCAAAACATAACTCAATATTGATGGTGCAGGAGGCCCAGACTCAGTCATGTACAGTAATCCTCGCTCCTTGAAGGGAGAAAGGAAGTGGATTTGTCCCTGGTACAACATGCCTTGAAAAATGCATCTTGATTTAAGATTCAGCTTTTTGCAGCATATTTTAAAATGTCAGAGAGATAAATATGCAGGTTTCCTTATGTGTCTGCCTTGAACAGCCTTTAACAAAAAAAGTCTATCATTCATCCTCAGGGTCACAGGTGTGTTCAAACCCCCCCCACCCCACCGCCTTTGATGGTGTTGTGTGTCCACCTCTCTTCCACGAGCAGAATTTTGTTTGGGCTTCAAAGTTCCTTTCTTCCAAAAGTCCCAGGAGATACGTTTGTTTCCCAGTTTAAAGGTGTACAGAGAGTTTCCAAAATATTTTTTGGAACTTCCTGTTGGACCTGTGGAACAGGCACTGGCTTCTAGCTATTTAATCTATCAGGGGACCCTTTTCACTTTCCAACCCACCAGCCAGAGGAGCCAAAGAGGGAAAATGCATGCTCCAGCCCCTGCCCTCTGAGGCGGGCATGTACCGGCTCCTGTGGCAGTAGAACTGAGGAAGGTGGGCCTGGTGTGAGGGGAGCCCCATTCTTGTGGTGCCTTCGGCCAGCACTTCACTTCCATGGTTGGGGTAATGGTGCGTTCTAAGCTCAGTTCAGATTTGGAAGGGCTTTGGGCCACAGGTGAGGGAGATGCTGCTGGAAGGTGAATCGGTTGTGGGGTTTATATCCTGTTGTCATTGTGTGTGGCTTTTAGCAAGATACCCTGGCAGCCTCGCTGGTGATTTTTGTCCCAGAAAGAATTAGAGGGGAACCCCAGGGTTTTTCAAGATGTGAGTGTGGATGTCAAGACATTGTTAGGCTGGTTGAGGAACTTAGAAACCTCAGTGGCCAATGCAGCCTGTGCCTGGGGGAGAGCTGCCAGGGGAGCTTGTGGTTTGACAGGTAGTCATGAAAGGTTAGGCCTGGAAGGAACCTGGAGGGGTCTCTCTACCCTAGCTCCCGCCATTATGTAGATGAGGAAATGGAGGCCCAGAGAGGGCCAGTGACTTGGCCAAGGTCACACAGAAGATCAGCTGCCGAGCCAGAACCAGAGCCCAGCCCAGCCCAGGTATCCTGACCCCAGTCTGATGCTTTTCATCACCTTGATTCACTATCTCAGGTGGGCCTCACTGGTGACTCAGAGGTCCTGACTGCAGCACGTGAACAGAGCTTGGGCAGACACCGGCCTCACGCAGGGCTGCCTGCCCTATTCTGGGTCAGTGGGTTAGATTTCTGAGGACCATCCCTTTGGCATTGAGGACCTTGCCTGTGCTCATTGTTCCCCTGCTGGGTCCCCCGTGTGTTGCTGTCAGGGTGCAGGGAGAGAGGATGGGAGGGTGGAAGGCATCTTCCTGCATGGGATCTGCCTGGATATGAGGTCGAGGTGGCTGTGGAACAGAAGGGGGAGACCCTGGGGTAAAAGCCCCCATTCTCCCTCTCTAGTTCGTCTAGTTGCTCTTCCTCTTCCCCTGAAAACCATTTTGAGGATCATAACATTCATCATGAGCTTTATTATGGGCGACTCTTCTTCATGTTTAAAAATAAACGCTGGCATACAGAACTATATTTGGTATATGGAAGTCTTTTGCATATAAATGTGCTTAAAGGACAACTGCTTTATTGAAGAAGCAGAGTGAGCCCCAGCTAGCGGGGCACGTTGGGGGTGGGTGCCGAAGGGACCCCCACTGAGGTCTGCCTTGCTCAGGACATTTGGGTTGTAGCCTTCAGTCCTGTTGAATCTGCCGTCCTTTCCCCGGGGACAATTGCAAAACAGGATAACTGGTACTTAAAAATTCATAGAAAATGTTCTTATCACAACGTCATAATTGTTATGACTCAGAAAAGTAGAATTGCCAATCCACTCTGCCTGTCTGCCCTCACTTTTGTTGCCTACCGAGTCCCCAGCAGCAGCTGCAGAATCATAAAGAGAGAGAGAGAGGGGAGAGAGAAAGGAAGAAAGAAAGAAATCCAGGGCAATGCTTTATTTATGTTAACGGCTACATTTGACTTGAAAATTCCGTCCCCTGAGCCTCGAGGTCAGCACATTACGAAGTGATTGATGGCTGTCAGGAGCGGGCAGGGCGGCAGATTGCAAAGGGGAAGTGGACAGATGATGCCCTGGCTTTCGAGGGCTTAGCAGAACCCAGGCCTTGAAAGGAACTCGGTGGAAAACAAAGCAGATGGAGAACTCTGCTTTGGCCCCTGCCTTTTTCTTTATTCTCTCTTTCCTTTTTCTTCCCTTTTCTGTTGAACGTTAGGAAGTGAGGGGGGGCACCTCCCTCCCATCAGCACACCCCAGGAGTATCGCTTTTGGGTGTGACACCGGGTAGGATCCTAGAGAGGCCGGACCCAAGAGGGCGCCCCCATTCGAAGCAGGTGTCTGCTTAAAAACCACCAGGCTCTTCCATCACGTCGCCCATTGTTAAAAGCCCCATAAGCATCCCCCACCTTCTCCTCGGCCCCATCTTCTGAATCTGAAAACCAAACAGGGAGGACCAACTCTTGCGGCAAATCGTTCCCACCATACGATCTGGGCTACTGCGGATTATGTTTCCAGAGGGCTTCCTGGCTAATCCTTGTGTGTTTTCACCGGTAGAAACAAATGGTATCAGACTCCCAGGCCTGTTTACAGATGGGGAGACACGGGAATGATGGAGGAGCTTTGAATTTTAAACATTAGCTAATGAAATTGCAGACGGGGGCACTGGGTGGAACGGCCTGGGTATTCCCATGGAACGTTTCTCCATCAGCTGTGAGGGAGAGGCCGGCCGGGCTTGCTCATGTGCTCCACAAACATTTATGGAGCCCTTCCCTGTGCCAAGAGCTGCGTGAAGTAAGAGCTCGCGGAGTCCTGCCCTGGGGTGTCCCAGCTCCGTCAAATAGAGAACACGGCCTCTGTGATGGGGACTGCAGGAGCAGAGGCACAGCTCAGGATGCTGGGGACTTTCTGCAGGGAGAAGGGTGCCGCTGACACCTCACGAGGAGGAGGGAGAGGAGCCTGACCTGGCTAAAAAAGGGAAGGCACTGGGGAGGGGACGGCATTCCAGGCAGATGCTGATGAGGGGGAGGTGCTGGGGGAGTTGGAGGTGGGCCTGGAGCACTGTGTCTCTGCTCTGGAGGCCCCGGCAGGATGGCGGGAGGCTGGAGTTCGTCATTTCCCCTGCCTCCGCCTTCCCCTCTCATTGCTGCTCCTGTGCAGTTGTGTCAGAGACAGGACTGGCTGTTCATTCATCCGCTAATTGTTTTGATAAGAGACTCTAATTATCCACTGCGATCATCAGATTACCCTGAGCTCCAGGAGGGAGATTTAAGTTTGAGCTGCTGTGGCAGCCACCAGCAGCACCATTTCCACTGAAAGGGACCCAGCGGTAGCACCTGGCCCACTGCGCCGCTTCCCAGTCAGTGCCTGCAAAGCCATCGCATGAAGGGGTCACAGGTGCCCGGGGATGGGCCCGGGAAATCCACCCGAAAGCACAACCTCTGATGTCAAGCAGGACTTTCCCTTGGATTATCTTTGCCACTGTGTTAAGTCCACAGATAAGAGGTTTGGTTCTGGGGATTTCACAGCAAGGTTGAGGGGTGTGGAGAAAACCAGAGAAGAAGCAGTAATGCCTCTAATGAATTGACATCAGCAGTCAAGACAAATTCAAATGCCTTTTTGGACCGTTCGATTAAGTTCTACTTACATGTGATTTTGGTATAAAGAGAGCAATAGGCAAAAAACAACCAGGAAGGCAGATTATAAATTAATCCAATCATTGAATCCTCCAGCAAAGGTAATGGGGAATGATGGCATCGTAATTGATCTGATACGGACTCTTACATCAGTGGGAGCTGCAAAGTAAGGGAGCATCACGAGTGACAGTGAATGACCCATGGGAAGATTTGGTAAGGTATGTGTGACCTTACCTCACAGGGCTTGTCAGAGGGGAGCCCCCCCCGCCCCCCCCGCCGCCCAGCTCCCGCGTTCAGGCAGTGTCTGTAGATTCGAGAGGGGCTGGAGAGCCTGGTGATACTTGAGCTAGAAAAACATGTTTCCATCCTGCCTTCTCTCCATGAGATCAGAGGCTGGCCTGGGCTGTGGGGTCTGGCTGGGATTTGGAGGGGAGGGCGGGGTGCCGTTGCCTACATAAAGTTAGGTCCTGGCCTGAAAGAGTGGCTGCCGTGTGTGCTGGTGTCCGGGTCGTTGTCTTCCCGCTGATACAGTGGAGCTGCAGTAGGTGATCACTCAGTTCCCTTTTGGCTCTACGCTCTGAAGCTCCTTTATTCTTGAGTCCCCTTCTCCCACCAAAGCAGAAAGCCAGAGAACTTCAGTCCAGCTCTCCTTGGTTCCACAGTGCCTGCCGTCTGCTCTGACGTACTTTGCTGCATCCTGGAAGAGCGGGCACTCTCCTTTTGTCTTCATATTTGGGGCTCAGCTAGCTGGGAAGTTTGGCAACACGTCAGGTCGTATATCTTGAAAACCGCCCTCCAGAAACGACCTCGTTTAGCAGATTTACTGACGTATTGGGCCTGCCTGTTCTCGAGGGCCGCCATCCTAAATCACAGCAGGTCCACTGGACTTGGACGCCTCAAAGCAGAACTTTTAAAAAAAATTTCAGGCAGGATATATCACTGCCCCATTAACTCCCTGTCATTAATCTACTCCTCCTAAAAACCTGAAGTTTTCCCAAAAGGACTGGAACGTGGTGAAAAACGGACCCATTTGGTAAATTCTGTAAATCAGGCTGGTTTTCTCCTCTCCTCACTCCCCAGCAGGCCTGCCTCGATCCCCTTGGTGATGGGATGCCTGGGATGCCACGTGGGTGGGTTAAGCTGCAGCCTCCAGGGGTTTCCGGGGAGTGTCCTGGGGATGGACAGCACTCTTCAGGGGTTGCTGCTCTTTAGGCCACCCTGACCTGTGGGATCCCTGAGTGAAGTGTTCTCTGGGTGAGGCTTGGGGCTGCCATCAGGAGCGGTTACAGAAACTTGCAGTGGGCCCCTAGTGGGGACACAGAGGCTTAGCTGAGCTCAGTCTTGCTGAGGGGATGGGACCCTGTCAAGGACTGTCTGCGGGGGGCAGACCCCTTCACTGATTCATCCCTGATTGCTGAAGAGGGCCCTAAAGGCTAGTGAGATTCCATCCACACTTTTTTTTTTAAAACATATATATGTATCTTTTTTTTTTTTTCAAATTCTTTTCCCATTTAGGTTATTGCAGAATATTGAACAGAGTTCCCTGTGCTATACAGTAGGTCCTTGTTGGTCCATCCACACTTCTGGTTCCTATAACTAGAGGCTTCCTCCTTTTGGAAGAAGATGATACCCATGAGCTGGGACTTTGGAGCCCACTGACCTGGGTTTGAATGCCAGCTTTCTTGGTCAGTAACCTCAGGAATTCAGGGGCATTTGAAAAAGAAAAGATACGTGACTTGGAAGAGAGGGGGCCTGGGCTGAGCAAAAGGAAGACAAGGAACAGCGATGGTCTCCAAGTCCCCTGTCTCCCCCTCCTCCATCCTGCATCTGTAAAATGGGGATGAAGCTCATTCTGCAAGCATGCTTGAGGATTAAATGAGTCAATTCTTGTAAAATGTTTAAGATAACACCTGGCGCAATGCTGGCTTTCTGTAAATGATACTCTGTAAATCTGATGGGGGGCACACAGCATACCTCCCGCACCCCACTTGCTCATCCTGCTGAGATGGGCCCATGGCAGCCTGAAGGAGGAAGTCCTCTTTTTTGCTAAGTCCCCACCACCCTCCCCCCAGTCTTTGCAGTCTCACTGTACAGGTAGAAGAAGCAGAGTTGGAATGTCTCCGTAGGTCGGGCCTTTCCTGGCTCCTTCCAGAGTCAGTCCTTTTCACCTCGAGAACAGGTGAGAATTCTGTGAATTCAGTATGTCTCTGCTGTCACTGGAATCCTGGCTTCTGGAATCCAAGATGGAGCTTTTCCCCCAAGCACCTACCGCCTCTGCAGGCTTTCTCCCTGCCCTCTGCTTGCCTGAAGGCAGATAACATGGCTGTGAGGACAGGACCAGTCCTCTCCTGCCTGTTGGGACAGGGTCTGGAGAGCAGGCCAGGACAGGAGGCTGGAACACCCCCTTCTCCAGGGAAGAGGGGGAGCCTCATTCCAGCAGGACATCTTGGCATCCCGCCCTGCTGGAGGAACTGGTTTCCAGGGCCTGACTCCCAGCCCTACCTGCTGTAGGGGTCCTGGGGGCTGGGGCCATGGATTTGGTTTGTGTTTCTTGGAGTAGTTTACTTTTTCCTCCCCCTTTGGCGAAAGTACCTAGTATCTGTGCATCTCCTGGCCTTTTGCAAAGCTAATTAAGCCCTAGAGGCAGAGTTTTGGGGCCTAGATTTTTTTCTTTCCCAACTAAAGAGTTGTTTTAGGTGCTTTGGGAGCTTAATTGCCTTGCTCAAGGGCTGATCATTGGATCTGGGGGCTGGGATGGGGGAGGGTAAAGGACCCAGAACCTCTCCCCTCTGACAGCCACCCTCCTGCCTCCTGAATGTCCTAATAATTCAAATATCCTTGCCATCTCTTTGTCCCAGAAGCCTGGAGCCACCTCCTGAGTTCCTTGAAATTCTTAGGCTAGAGTTCAGTGAACAGACTGTGTGGAGTGTAAGTCATTATTTATCAGTATTGTCCCGGAAGGCAGGGATCTTGTGTGTTTTTATTCCCAGTGCCCCAGTAAGGTATCTGGTGCAGTTTTGGAGGAAACCAGTGATTGTGTGGGGTGTCTGCCCTGTGACAGGCGCTGCGTTGGACTTTCAAAGCCACCTGATAATGCCAGTTGACCTGGAGGCATAAGTGGGTTGTTGGTTTTACCCGAACCTGGCTGAGTTGATTGGGGTGCTGAGGTTGGGTGTGGGGTATGGACAGCTGACTTGTTGCTTGGAGCCCATAGCTTCTTCCTCTGTTCATCCTGGGAGGAAGGGCCTTGTCTTCTGCATCTGTTTAGTGGATACCCTGCTTGATTTGGCCTGGCCATTATCTTTCGGTATTCGGTAGGTGCCATCTTAAATTTATGTGCCAGATGCATTATTAGATGGTGGTGATAAGAACGAGCTACACTGTGGGCCCTTGAGGGGCTTACCTCCTGGCCCCGGGGAAGTGGCTTAGTGTGGACCTGGATCAGAGAAGGCTGGCCCCTGTCCACGCTGGTGGCTGCTGGCCGTGGCTGCTCACGCCACGTACACCTCAGCTCACTGATGCATTCTCCTTGCCTCGTGCCGCTTAAGATCTCAAGTCCATGAGATTCTTTAGTCCTCGTCAACACTGTTTACCATCCCCTATTGCCGGAACTGTGTATTACTCTTTCTTGCCCAGTCCACCTGTCCCGGCAGCCAGGGACATGGGGGTAGAGCAGAGACACGTGACCAGACCAGAGCCTTCTTGTGCAGTGATCTTAAAAACTGCTCCTTGGGAAGGCTGCAATGAGGGTCACACCTGTGGAGCTGTGCCCTCTCCCTTCCCCACCTGCAGCCTTGGATGTCAGGTGGACCTACTGAGTTTTTGGTCCTGGAGCTTTGGAAGGGGCACGGTAGAGCAGTTGGCATTCCATTTTTCCACCCCCTTTCCCAACCAGCTTTATGTCCAAGCTGTCAAGCAATGCATAAAACTTTATGGTTTTACTCTCTTCCTTGCTTACCTAACTCCCTCACTTTATAGACCAAAGGGCTCGGATCCCCTCTCCCCCCAAGTCCTCCACTGTGAGGGCCGTTCTATTTATTTGTACCCTGGTGGACTTCAGTTGCCTTTAACTTATCCTGCCCTGAATGATCAGAACAGCACAGAGTAGACGCTCCAGGATGTTTGAATGAATGAAGGAGTCTAGTCTGCTGTCCTCGAAGGGCTCATTGTGTGCAAGTCATCATGCTGAAGTGGTACACATCCTTCATTTGATGTGCTCAGCAGCTCTCAAGGGTTGGCATCGATTCCCCTGTTTTGCACAGGATGAAGAGGCTGGGGCTCAGGCAAGTGAAGACCCTTGCAAGCCCCTGGCCCAAGGGCTACACTACAGTATCTGTGGTATACTTGGGTAGTGCAGTGAGAGCTTTCAGGATGGAAGCCCTTGGACGGAAGCCAGAGATGGACACCATCCAGCCACTTGACCTCAGGCAAGTGAGGTCCTACTCGAGTTCTCAGTTTTCTCATCTGGAAACTGGAGGCACTGGGATGAATAGGGACTGCCAAGTGCCGCCAGAATTCTCCCCGAAATGCCCATCTGGCTCTGCTACACCTGTGTCTGTATATCTCAAGGAATCTCTGTCTCCACTGCTTCAGGATGAAGCAGACTCTCCTTTAATCACGGCATCCCTCATCTCTCAGGCATGAACAGAAGGGCTCCTTGGAGTTCCCTGGACATTCCACATTCCCTCGCACCGCGGTACCTTTGCACATGCAGTCCCCTCTGCCCAGGAGGCCCGATGCTCCTTTTGCTTGCTTGGAGGGCAAGTGTCCCTTGACACCTGGGCTCTAGGTCCTTTTCCTAGCAAATCTTTTCTGCCTCCTCAAGGTAGAATAAGCTGCTCCTTTTTTTGTACTTCATTCATTCCACAAATTCACTGGTTGAATGCCTCCTGTGTGCCAGGTGTGGTGCTAGTTGCTAGAGTTACCGAGACAGCCTCTGGAGCTTACCTCTGTGGATGGAAGGTATTTATCTGTTTGTCCCCCCCGCCCAGTTTCCTTGAAGTTGGGGCCCCATCTCTGTGTCTCTGCCCCAGATTCTTAGCATCTGAATGATGCTCACGATCCTGACTGACTACCCAGCAACTCGGGTATTAACTTTAAAACCTGTTTGGCGTTGTCTTTGGCTTCTTTGAAGTCGGACCTCTCCCCTCCTTGGTCTTTTTTTTTTTTTTGGCAGTGCCAGCATTTCTTACCTCAGAAATTGGCTCTTCTTCCACATAACTTTTACTTGGTGCTTCCCCCCACCCCAGAAGTCACTGGTATTTGCGTTGAATCTCTCCTCCCCTGGACTGGAAGCCCCTGGAGGCCAGGGACCCGTCTGAGTCACCTTGAAGTCCTGTGCTTCCTCCCACCTGCCTGGGGTGAAGCAGGTACCCAGTGCTTGGGTGGATGGCAGGAGGCAGGGGTTGTTGCATTGCAGAGGAGTCTGGGAACTGAGGGAGCCCCCCTTCTCCTGTCAGAGCCTGAAAAATTGGGAGGTCTCTCCAGACTCTTGAGTTTGAGACCAGTTTCTCCACCATTAGTCTTTGTGGTTGGCTCATTCTTTGGACCTCCCAGACCACCTGCCTCCTTCAAAGAGAAGGGCCAACAAAAGAACAATAAAAACACCGGAAGCAGCATGTCTTAGCTGCCTGCCACCACGCCCACGTGCCCCCCACCCCCCGCCAGCGTTCTTCAGGACCCTGTTTTACAACCTAATAAATTGATGCAGAACCTGCTTTTGGCCATTTTTCCTGGAGGTGGTCATTGTCCCTTTGGAAAGCTGGCGCCTGCCTGGAGGGTTGATCATTAACAAACTCAGGCGGGGTCTGGGTGGTAAAGGCAGTAACACAGAGAGTGGACTTGCCCTGGGAGGGGGAATGTTAAGGACCTTTCCAACAGCTGGGCTAAGAGTGGGTTCCAAGCAGTTATAGGGTTCAGCAGGAAGCTGAGCCACGAGGCAGTGCCCTCCTTCCAGGAGAACCCCTGTTAGGGGAAGACCTTGAGGGTTCCCCTGCCCTGGTTTTTACCTCCCTTCCTCCCCAACAAAAGCACATTTGCATACCTACATGGTGGCTGGTGTAGACCTGGCTGGGAGCTACACAGGGCTTTACAGTCCCATTCCTGGAGGAGCTTTTCACGATTAAACAGTCGCCATGTGAGGGGACGTGGGCTTTATCTCTGATCTAGTTCCGTGACCTGGAGTCCAGCTCATTACTTGGAAGCTCTGGGAGATGGAAGTCGGCTCATCTCTGAGCCTCAGTTTTCCCATCTAGAGGTTGGGGTTGAGGATGTAGTCCCTGCTTCTGCTTGTTATAAGGATTAGAAAAAATGCAGGTAGAAGCACTTGACACAGACTCGGTGCTAATACTGGTTGGTCCCCTGCTCTTCTCCATTGAGCATGGTCTGCAGCAGCCAGTGTGGTGATGAAAGCCTAGAACACTAAGGATTCGGCCACAGAATTGCAGCATGTGCAAGCCTCAGTTGGCTCATCTATAAAATGGAAATACTCATCAGGTTGCTGAGGGGAGAAAATGAAATCATGGGAGGAAGGTGCTGGGTATATCCTGGACAGGATATATATATATATGTGTATACACACACACACATACACACACACACACTTCCCATCACTCCCTCAATAAGTTTTAAGGATATATTAACTGGTGTGTAGGTCAGGTTGGTGCAAATAGTATAATAGTCTAGAAAATTTTTGCAGTAGGAGAGCAGAGGAGGGAGGAAGATTCCTGACTGGGGGTAGGGGATCTGGAGAGGCTTCTGGGAGGTCGTGCCACCTGCTTCATCAGAAGGAGACCTGGGGGGTGGGGGAAGGCTAGGGACATGGTCCTTTCCCAGCATCCTGTTCCTTTAAGCCCGGGCTTCCAACTTCTCCACCAGGAGGTGAGACTCTGCAGAGAGCTGCTTGGAAAGCTTCATCTTCCCCCTCCCCCAAACTCTGGGGGTGTGAAGATGAACTGGTGTAACTATAGCTTGGTGTTTTGGTGTCTGTGAGAAAAGCAGAATTGGCTCAAGCTGCTTTCTCAGTTAAGGGGATTTAAGAAGAAAAAAAAAATTAATCCAACCCTGGTGATCAATCTGACACCTTCCCTTTGAGCCCCAGATGGCTGATTGGTGTAGAAAGTTGGCCACTGCTGCTGTTGGGGAACGGAATGGTGTCTCTGTCTCTCTATATTGAAAATGATGGCTCTCTGTACGCGCTTGCACACTATTTATAAAGACTGCCTGCCGGGTTTGGTTTTTTGGAGGGTATTTCAATATTCCCAGAAGGATCCTGTTGGTTAAATGTCATTCTTGGAGGTGTCATGTTAACAGGGCTTGAAACCAGGTTCGTTTGCCATGGTTCAGTCTCCCCCACCTCTTCTCCCCTTGCTGAAGTCCCCAGCCAGCCTGGAGATTAGGTAGATGGCTCGGAGCAGGATGGAGACCCAGGTTTTGCTCTCCTCGTACCTTAGGTCTGATGCCCCTTGTCTTTTAAAGACAACTTTAGCGGGAAGTTTGGAAAGTGAAAGGAAAACATTCACTCTACCATTATCTTATCACAACTTCTAGACTTGGACAAAACGCTCTCCCGGTCTGCACATGTTTGTGGCCTGCTGCTTTTTCTTTTGATAAGCGTGTTTCCAGTTATTCCTAATTATCCTCTGATGGCTGCATAGGCTTTATTTAACCATTCCTCTATTACTGGATATTCCTTCCTGTCCTCCCCCTCCCCACCCCACCATTGTATATAACACTGCAATGAACATCTTTGCATTTCATTTTGGATGATTTCCTTGGAATAAATTCCCAGAAGGGAAATTACTAGGTCAGAAAGTATGGACCGCTCCTTTCAAGATCCTTGTGTCACTTTGCCAGATTATTTTCAAAAGGATCATCTTCATGTATACTGATGCTCGAACAGATAAATGGGTATTCTTACTGCATTTTTACTTGTATTGGGGATTATAAAACAAGTTTTTAAAGGAAGGTCTTTTTTTGCCCTAGATGAAAAATGTTATAACCCGGACTTTCCTACTTTTTGTACCAACCACCAACTCCAACTGCGGTGTGCTTCTCGTAGTGCCAAGGGGAGCATGGTGAGTGAGTCCTTTCTGTTCCCTGACTGCCAGGGACTCACAGCCGCCCAAGAGAGGAGAGACAGGTGGCCAGTGGGAACAAAGGTAGAGCAAGGCGTGATCTTGTGCTGCTGCCTGAGCTGCCTGTGCTCTCAGAGGTTGAGGAAGACCAGGAGAGCCGTGGCCCTGAGGATTGGGCACGGCCGGTGCTTGCTCTGTACGAGAAGGCTCTGGGAAGTGCCCTGGTTCATCATTTTGTTCAACAGTGTGTATGGGGCTTCCTGGGCACCAGGCTTAGTGGGGATAGGGAGATGGATAAGAGCCAGCAGTCTCTCCAGGCAGACAGAATCACACAGGGAGTTTCTATATGATGTGACAGATGGCTGGAGAGGGTGCCATGGATGATCAGGGCCGGAGTGACAAGCACTGCCGTTCTTTTGTTTTTCAGAGTTTTGACTCCCTTCTCCCTTTCCTGAGCACTGGGGGCTTCCCTTACTTACCAGCAAGGAAGGTTGGGCAAATCAACAAGTAGCCCCTCCTCGTCCAGTGCTTGTACCCAGCTGGCTTTCGACCACCTGGTATTTCCATGCTGGGAAGGGACGTTGGAAGCCAGCACCCCAGTCCCTGCTGGGGTGCTTGCTACCTAACTAGGCTCACTCTACAGACTTTTTCTCCAGAGCCCTTGGAGGTCCTTTTTAGGAAGGATCTCAAGAAAAATGTAAGGTCATAGAATATTTGTCCTGGGAAGCAGGGTTAGAGGTTTCAGGCCCAAAGGCCACATCTCTTGGTCACACTGTCATGCATAGAAGTGTGCTTATGCCCTTTTCCTTGTGGGTCTGCGAAGTGGGAAGTCCTTTATTCTTTCTGCTTCCGCACAGAGTTTGTGCTGCATGGTAGGTCCTCAGAAGAGCTCACACATAGGGTTGGTATGGTTTGTCATTGTGTGGTCACCCTCCCCTGCCCCTGGCAGAGAACCAAGTGATCCCATCTCTCCTTGCGGACTGGGTCTAGGGTTACATGTTGGGGGTGGGTGCTCTTTGGGTTCCTGGGAAGAGCCCTAGGATAGGAGGGGAAACCTGGGTGCTGGTCCTAACCCTGCTACTTATTAACTGGATGGCAAGGCCCCTCCCAGCCCCCATTTTCCATCTTGGCCCTTCTGGTACCTTCCAGGCCTGAAAAGTGAAAATCCCAGCGTTTGTGCTTATCAGCTGCCTGAGGTTTGGAAAAGCTGGTTTTGGGAAAGCTTAGCTATCTTGACCCTTAAGTAGCATCTACGTAAGACCTCTGCACAGAGGTGATGGGCAGTCTGCAGCCGTGGGGGAAAGGGGGCCCCCTAGGCCTCAGCATGTTCGTATAGAACCCCAGGGGACTTGACTGTGGATGTTAAGAAGCAGCACACAGCAGGCTTTGGTGTGGTCATCTTCCCCCTCCCCCCACCTTCCCCAAGTTCCTGGCTATGGAGCAGGGAACCTGAGGCAGGAGAGAACTGCACAACCTGCAGACTGTGCCGGGAGAATGGAGGGTCATAGGACCCTGCTCCCAGCTGCCTTCTGTTGTCTGATGTGGCAGTGACCGTAGCGCCCCCCCCCCAATCCTTTTGAGAATAAACATATCAACAGGATTGATTACCCGATTGGTCCCTGGGCAGCTGGCTCTGGCCTGCATCTGGAGCCGATTTCTCCGCTGTCACACACCTATTGTCTTGGATTGTTCACTTCCACAAATCAGAGGTTGGCTTCACCGCCCTAACCCTACCACGACCCCCAGATGCTTGTTTGTCAGTCGAATGAACACTTCCTGCTCAATGTAGGGAAAAAAAAAAAAAAAGCCTGAAGCACACGTGGGCAGCCCTCAAGTCCACCCCCGCCCCCCCCCCCCCCCCCCCCCCCGCTCTGATGCAGACAGGATGTTCCCATCCCAGCCCCTCCCAGGCCTCCGCCCGCCCTGGGCTGGCCTCTCCAAAGTGGATTCAACAGGCAGGAGTTTCCAGGAAACTGGACCATCACCCCCCCACCAGAGGGGCAGCTTGGAGGGGAGGAGACACCCAGGGGCTTCAGCTGTGTGCTGTCCCCAGGTGGGACCAGCAGGTCGTGAGCCCTGGCACCCCCCTGGCATGGGGCTTGGTCTGTCTGAACACTGGGTTCAGGATCTAGGACAATAAGATGGGACAGCCTTAAGGGCCCAGGGAGGGTTGTCTCTCGCCTTTGGGCTTGGGGTGGGGTCTGTGAAGGAGTGCATGGGAAGGGTTCTCTGGTTCTCTATGAAATCCTGCCATTCTTCACGGCTTATCGTGAGCTTCACCCTCCTTGTAAACGGAGGCCCCCTCTGACCACTTGCCCCAAGCACTCTCCCTTTTCTTTGAAATACTACAAAGTTCAGAGCTGGTACTGTGTGCTGGAGCCCTTTTTCGTGTGGGCCGCTGCTTTGTTGCACAAGAATGAGAAAGACCAATTGGCCAGTGAGTGCTGGAGAGAGGCAGTTGGGTTTAGGCTAAGACAGACATGTACCAGTGCCTCCACCAGCTGTGGGGAGGCCTGGCTGCTGTAGATGTGAGGCCACAGAACCCTGGGCTTTGGTAGAGTAACACAGGGACTGTTTCTTTGTGCCGTCGTCTTGCTTTTTCACAGTGATGATAATTTGGCTCATTCTCTAGCTGTCGACGGATGCACAGGGCGGTGGGGCTGGGGGCAGAAGGGCTCAGTGCAGTGGGGCTGCTTTCCTGAGCCCCCCGACGTGTAGCTCCCTCCCTGAGAAACCACTGTGACGGTGGTGGTGACACGGCCAGCTGTCGTCACGTCTTCCCTTGTGGGCTGCCTGCCTGGCTCTCGTGCTCCTGATGAGGGCCCTATGAGGTAGGCGGGGTAGACTCAACTGGGGCTCTTGTTCGTACCGTCCTTTATAGTTTTCCAAGGCCTTTGCTCCTCCTGTCCTTCGTGAGCCCCATAACAGTCCCACAGATTAGGCAGGGTGCTTGTCTTCCTTCACGCGTCCCCCAGGGCCTGGGAGTCTAGTGGGGGTTGGAGCCGACTTTGCCCTCCAGGTTCTCCACACCACCTCGCTGCCCTCTGGCTTTTGTTGAGGAGCAGAGTGTGCTTCCGGCTCGGCCCTTCCCGTAGGTATTTCCAGCCTAAGAGGACCTTGGTCCTCACTCAGAGCTGTGGGTGGGTTTCTGCCTTGAGCCCAGGCTGCCCGGGGCCAGACTGTCACTCTGCTGCCCCCTTCTGGGGTGGCCCGTTCTCTCCCCGTGCCTGTCTCCACCTTGCGTGGCGGGAGAAGGGGGAGAGATCTGTCACTGGTGGGTGTCGGTGAAACAGACCCCAGCACGTGTGGCTTGGAAGACCTCAAACTGCTCTAGACCCTGGAGAGATGAGGATGGGGACCTGGCTCCTTCCAGCTGCCATCAGCCCTCAGTGCAGAGACCCAGACACGCAGACAGGCAGGCAGGCAGGCAGGCTCACCGTCTCCCTCGGCTCGCCTCGTCCTGTAAAGCGCAGTTGTTCCCCTGCCCATCACGTGTTGTAGGCATTTCAGTTGTCTGACAGACCAGACAGTGAAAATACCGGAAGGGGGGACCTCTCCTCTTCCCAGGAGTAGGAGAGGCAGGGCCCAGTCCCCGGCCTTCCGACTCCCATCCCGGGACACTGCCCACCCCAGCCCTGCTTTTCCACTTAGCTCTCGTTCTCCCTGTGGTCTGGACTAGTACTTTGCAGATCGCATCAGGGAACCACTTACCCCAATTAAAACAGCCAGAGTGGGAGCAGGAGGAAATGGGCTGGGGTGTGTTGGGGGTGTTTTAGCTAATGCAGGGAGTGCTTTTTAAAAGGCAGGTAGAAAACTTTTTTCTCTTTGTAGATCAATGAAAGACCCTTCTTAAAATTAACCCCTGGAAAGTGTGTCAGTGGGCTCTGTTTTCCTATGTATACCCAACTCTGTGCAAACTAACCTCCCCCCCCCCCCGCAAAACCTCCATACTCTCAACGCCTTTAGAAATTTCTGTGACAAAGTGACCAAGTGTTTTTTAAAAGACCTCCCCCTCTGCGATAAATGCCAGGTAGTGACTGAGCCCGCCCCCATCCCCCCACCCTGGGGAGAGACAAGAAAGCCTGGCTGAGTGTTGAAGAACTGGCAGAGAGAGGGTGGGAGGCTGGCTGGGC
Organism: Mesoplodon densirostris; assembly: GCF_025265405.1. NCBI lineage: Eukaryota > Metazoa > Chordata > Mammalia > Artiodactyla > Ziphiidae > Mesoplodon > Mesoplodon densirostris. The sequence continues at coordinate 47,023,184 of NC_082662.1, read as the reverse complement.
CTCCCTGAAGTCCCCGCGGCCTGCTGGCAGCAGCAGGCACAGAGACGGGCATCTCATCAGAGCCGGGCATCTCATCAGAGCCGGGCAGATGGCGTTCACCTGCTCGGGATGCGCTCCCTGGTGCTGGGGCCCTTGGAGTTGCCGGGATAATAACAGACAGCTGCCAGCTCTGGGCCGAGGTCTGCGGGCATTCAAAGGCTGGGAAGTGTGCGGGGAGAGGGAGCGGCTGCCTTGCTGGGGTGGGGGGCTTCCCCACCCGCACGGCTTGCCTTTTGTTTTGAGATTTGTACCCCCCTCCCTCCCACGTCAACATCCGAGCAACAAGAGCGTTTTAATAGAGGACAGTTCTGTTTTGGAAACGACAAGAAAGCGCCTTGTCGAGTGTGACCTGGCCTCTCCTTTGTCCGGCCTCCCCCGCTTTGTGTGCGCCTGCATTGGGTTTTGTTCCAAGGGGCAAAGGAGTTGGACATGGATTTGGTGTGTTCCTGGGGTTTTCTTTCTTTTTCCTTTCTTGGCAGCAGCTAAGGCTTTTGGTTATTTCTGAGCATAGGGCATTTGGGGAGTTGGGGATTTTCGGGACCACTCCAGGGTCTTTGAGTTACCGTGTGGTGTCAGGAACAGTGAGCGGCAGAGAAGACAACTTTCTGACCACCTGGCGTTTTCTCAGCCCATTGTGTATGTGTGTAAGGGACAAGTAATTTCTCACAGCGCGGTTGGCCTCAAATCCTAGTAGGAACATTTACCAAAATGTCAGTGGAACTCAAGGCTGACTGTTTTGAGAACCACCTTCGTTTCCCTTCTCTATCTGTGCAGAGAAAGGATGCTGGTGTTTCCTTGGTTACCTGGTTACGATGTCATGGTTAAGTCTGCGCAGGCCGGCGTTGACTCCATCTGGCCTGTCCCGGCAGCAGCAACCACTCTCATTAGGCTACTTGCAAAAATGTGTATTGTTTGGGGGCCACTCAGTTTGATGGGGTCGGGTAGAAATTTTATAACCTTTCTCAAGACAGAGCTCACACCTCACTCCTTCAGGCCGAGAGTAGAAGGCAGGTTTGCCAAGCAAACTAGTGTTGATAAGATGAGGAAATCTGCTTGATGATCTTTCTCTGCTCAAAATCGATGTGTTCTGTGTGCTTACATGCACTGTGTGTGTCTCATACAGTCTATCAAAAGTGCGGTATGGTCTTCCCTGATGGCGCAGTGGTTGAGAGTCCGCCTGCCGATGCAGGGGACGCGGGTTCGTGCCCCGGTCCGGGAAGATCCCGCATGCCGCGGAGTGGATGGGCCCGTGAGCCATGGCCGCTGAGCCTGCGCGTCTGGAGCCTGTGCTCCGCAACAGGAGAGGCCACAGCAGTGAGAGGCCCGCGTACTGCAAAAAAAAAAGTATAACTGTGTTACAGTGGTAATCAGACCAGCCATTCATCTCCTATCCCTAATTATTCCAGATCAGTGGAATTTTTCTTATACAAGCCACTGGCAGAGATTGCCTTTTTCTCAGATATTCTCTTATTATTATTATTTTTTTGGCCACACTGCACAGCTTGCAGGATCTTAGTTCCCTGACCAGGGATTGGACCCAGGCCCCTGGCAGTGAGAGTGTGGAGTCTTAACCACTGGACTGCCAGGAAATTCTCTTTCTTATGTATTCTTAATTTTCAGAATGGACCTAGCAGTGAATCCCTGCCCTCCTGATCAGTGGCTTATCCTACTCTTCTGTTAATTTTTTTTTTTTTTTTTTTTGCGGTACACGGGCCTCTCACTGTTGTGGCCTCTCTCCTCTCACTGTACTGAACACAGTACCGTGGTGTAGGTTCCATGCAGGGTCCAGACAAGGCTACGTCGGGCAGGGAGGATGGGGAAGATTGGTTCTGCAGGGTCGGGGGAGAGGTGGTGTGGGTATAAAGATTGGTGGAGAAGGTAATTACTTTGGAGTTGAGAGTGGGTGTTTGCTGAGCAGCCAGGACGGTGGGGAGGCAATGTGCCCTCGATTCTGGAGCTGGAAGAGCAGGAGGAAAATGTGATGGGAGTGTAGGGTACCCTGAGGTAGCAGGGCCGATGTGGCTTCTTAAAGCCTGGGCTTCATTCATCCTGGGGGCCGTGGGGACAGGGAACGGCTGGAATCCTATTTGAGTCTTCATTGTTTCAGCATTAGAGTCCCGAGGTTGAGTGTCAAGGTCAGTAATGGTGGTGGGCCCCAGTGGAAAAGCCTGTGGGTGTCAGGTAGACCCCAGCTCTGCCAACTACCACTGTGTGATCCTCGGTAAGCTAAGCCTCATTTTCCTGCTCTGTGAAATGGATATTCTGAAGTATATATCAATATATCTTGAGGTTGGTGGGAAGGCTGATAAAGAGAAGTGATCATAAGTGCTTGGCACCTGGAAGCACCAAATAAACATGTACTGTGATTATCATCTGTGTAATGATACTACCAGTAACAGCTCCTAAGGAATGTCAGGGTGCTGGCCTCACTGTGCCCATCCAGCATCTTTCCCATTCATCCTAGGGATAGCCCAGGTGAGGGGTGAACATGGTCGGGTGAGGCCTTGCTGTGGCCGTGGCACTCTCCTTCTGTTACACAGCCTGGTTTCAAATAACCTGATGTTTGCCGATAATGAGCCTGGTGTCCTGGCCTGAAACTCTATGCCTGTTTGGACCTGTAGCTTTCCCCCAGTTCTCCAGTGGATGCGCTCTGTGACACGTGGCCGACACCGGGTGGGGCTTATCACACCAAGATGTGCATTATCGTTTTCCTCCCATTCTTTCCCTTTGCACTGCCTCCTTGGGAAGGCTCCTTGGGTTCTATGCAAGCAAGACTTGGTCCTGTCCTGGGAGGGCTTCCCATTCCAGGAGGAGGAGTAAGAAAGGAACCCAGGAGCTGCCAGACTGGACAGAAGGGTGCCAGGAGTTGAGGACAGGGTGGGAGCGGGGAATCCATTCAAGTAGGGGGGAGTCTGGGAGAGGCTTCTGAGGAACGTAGCGTTTCTAAGGACCTTGAAGGTTAGGGAGTTTGCACACATGCGGAGGATGGGAGGGTATCTTGGTAGAAGATAAGATAGATGGAAGAGAGGAAGCAGCTATCAGGTAAGGGTGACTGGGCTTGGGACAAAACTGGGAGAGAAAAAAAAAGGTCTGCTAGATGGAGAACCAGATAGTAATGACCCTCTTTGCGCCCTAAAACCAAGTGAGAGTTTCCTTCTGTCTATGGTGCATCTTTTATAAAAATATCCAAACTTGAGACCCCTTGCTGCTTCTCTGTGTCTCCCAATTGCCTAGCCTGCAAAGGAAGCCAGTGGCCTCTGGCTTGGAGCTTTCTTCCATTTTTAGGAACCTTCCATCGGCCTGTGCTTGCTCACTAAGGTAACTTTCTGCTCTCCTAACTAGATCTAATTTGCTATTCTTCAGCCGTGACATCTGATAATAGAAATTTGACTCTTTATTGAATGCCTGTTGTGTGCTGCCCACTGTGCTAGGCAGTTGCTGTGACCCCATTGACTAGGGAAGGGAGGCATTTGGGGGGCCAGTGACACTGGGAAGGGAAGGTCCTGGGTCTGTGCTGGGTAATTCACATTTACCAAGAAATCTCTTGGTTCCTCATAAGGACCCTGTGGAGTAAGGTAGCAGTTCCCTTCTTACTCAGTAAACAGCCTGAAGTCTCTCAGCTTGCAAATGTAATCAAAGCTGGGATATGTTACCTCTAGCTGTGCTCCCGTTGCCACACCTCCCCCTAGATGCACTCAGCCCTGTTCTCTGCCCTGTCTTTCTCCTGTCGTGTATGTGCTGGCCTAAGAGTCCTCCCCTAAGAGCGGCACCAGGTCCCACACATCCTCGCCCCCTTCACAGTGGTGGTGTTACGGGTTTTTCTGTGTTGCCTTCTCAGCAGCTGCTGTAGTGGACCAAGGCTTATCTCAGCAGAGGACAGCTCAGGCCCAGGGGTTGTTCCTGTGAGTGAGGACCAGCCTGTTCTCTGAGAGCATCCCCAAGTTCAGCCTTCAGCCTTGTACCAACAGTATTCCCTATTAGCAGAAAATCCTGGGGTCTGGCTCCAGCGACCCCTCGGGACTCTGCTTTTCCAGCTCTGCCCCGGCTGCCCTCTTGCCGCCTGCCCCCTGTGCGTGTGGCCTTTGCACATGCTGGACCTTCTGCCTGGAATGAGCTGGTTTTCTGGAGCCCCACCTGCTGCACCATTTGCCCACCCCTACTTCCCAAACCCTCATTCAGGGCCCCCTTCCTCTGAAAGGCCTCTTCAGCACCCCTGTGGCCTACATGTCTGGTGCTCAGTTAGAATGTATGTTTCCTGGTCCTCAGGGGAGACCCGCTCTAGAGCTCTTTAGCTCAGGAAATTGAAGCATTGCTGCTGTTTTCTGGAAGGCAGCTAGGTGGGTGACTGGTTCTAGGCCCCTGGAGTCACATGGAGTCATTGTTCCCAGCGCCGCACGGTAAAACAGCTTGGCTGCCTGTTCTTCTTAGTAGAAGGCCTGGGTCAGAGCCCTGCCCACTTCCCATGCCTTCTGTCATTCGGCTCCCACATACCCCAGCATGCCCTCCCCCAGTTATATTCAGATCTCACCCCTGCCCAGGCATCCTGCACAGGCTCAGGGTCCCTCCACCCCAACCCCAAGCTTCCCCCTGCCCTGTCGTCTTCTTTCTCCTTTTCTCTTATCTACATCGTCATTCATTCAGCAAACATCTTGGAGGCAGTGCTGTCCAATAGAAATAGAACGGGAGCCACAGATGTCGTCTTAAATGTTCTGGTAGGCACATAGAAAAAGGTAAAAAGAAACAGGTGAAATTAATTTTAAGAATATATTTAGTCATAAGCAAACATGTCCAAAATATCGTCATTTTAAGAAGTGATCAGTATAAAAGTTATTGGACTTATTTTACAAACTTTCTTCTCATACCAAGTCTTTGGGATCTGGTCCATATTTTACACATCTCAGTTTGAACTGCCCACGTTTCAAGTACTCAGTAGCCCCTTGGGGCTGGGGCTTCCACGCTAGACCTGTGGGTATGGGGAGTTAAGAGCACGAGGTTTGTAGAGCGGTGGGCTTGTTTTATGTTGTCTCTTGACTCTGCCGTTTATTAGCATTATGGCCTTGGAGGGTGACGTCCCTTCTCTGAGCTGGTTATCTGCAAAAGCATGCACCCTTACCTCATGGGGTTGTCAGAAGAACTGAATGAGACGGTGCATTCACGGGCTCAGCACAGCGCCTAGCACGTAGTATTGATGATTGTTTTTGTTGAAACAATGACCCCTTGAGTGACTACCAGGGGCTGGCTTGGTCCCAGGACTTACCCCCTGGCGCCTGGGCTGACCATCAAGGTGGTCGATACCGAAGTGCCTACACAAGGGCCATGAAGGGCAGGGAGATGGGCCCGCTCAGGACAGGAGCTAGCAGGAGCATAGAGGAGGGAGTTGGTAATCAGGAGAGGCTTCCTGGTGGAGGCGCCCCCACCCCAAGCTTACCTTCTGTCCCTTGGCCTCCAGAGCCCTCTCTGTGACAACACTGGCCCCCTGCAGCTCCTGTTTGCTAACTCTTTGTCCTGTGTAATTAGTGTGGTGTGCCTCCCTCTTGTCTCTAATTCTGTTGTACAGCATGTACTTTATTATATCAGGGTATAATACTGTGAGGCTGGCAGTTATCTTGTTCACTAATTGTTTCACGTGTCTGTCTCGTCTGCCCTGCCAGATTACCTGCTCCTTCTGAGCAGCCTGCGCTGTTTTCGTGGCTTTTGTGTCCCCAGCCAGGGAGGGCTGGGCATCAGGGCCCAGGTTCGAGTCCTGCATCTACCACGCTGATTTGGTCTGTGGCTGCAGACAAGTCACTCTCCCTCCTTTTACAAACAAGCAGGGTAACACGGGGATATTTAAGCCCCATTCAGCCCTAACATCCTCTGATTTAGTGGGTATCCCTCCACTGGTTGATCTTGAATGTGCTCAAAGTGGTGCACGGTCCTCCTTTGCTTAACAAGTAAATATGGAGCATCCACAAAGTGCCAGCTGTTGGGAAGATCGTGATGAATGAGACAGATTTCTGCCCTCAGGATGCTTACGGTTTAGAGAAGGGAGCAGATTTAAAGGAGTAAAAATGTCCATATTATATTTAATCAGAGTTTTGATCTGTAGTCATTTAGAAGATCTGAATACATTTTGCAGAGCCTTGCCCCATACTACGCACTGGAGGTGCCCTCACGCGTACCGGCTGGAGGGGAAAACAGACACACTGACACATGCACAGGAAGATGTCGTCACGCACGTAGGAAGGGTCGGGGGCACCAGGCTAGAAGAATGGGGGTGGGGGGCTCCTGGGGGGGTTTTGCGCCTCCTGCCCAGAGTCCTAAGAGTCGCAGAATCCAGAGTGAAAAGCACAAAGTCGGCACCTCCTTGCTTCCCGTGGAAGCGTCCTAAGGCTGGGGTGTTTTGCCGCTGCCTTGCATGTATGATTTGGGGGAGGCTCGGGAAGGGCTTTAAACCCAAACCAGATGAAGGCGGTGCCTGCGGGTGCCTGGGAGCTGGGGACGGCCCCGGGAGCATGTGGCTGGGTCACCCTTTATAATTACAGCACTGTGGTGAAGGCCCCGGAACCCAGGGTGACGGCGGCGGGGGGATGCCGGCTTCCCATCTGCTTGGCCTCCTTTGGCTCTGAATGGATTAGTTCTGTTTGGGTTGGAGCTTACTGTTGTGTATGTTTTTCATCCCCCTCCCGTTTGTTCTCTCTCCCTGGCCTGAGCGCCCGCTCAGAGCTGCGAGGGTCCCGGCGCGGAAGGGAGAATTGTGAAGTGGCCATTATTCAAACAAGAAAGGGAATAATTGGAGTTTGTGTTCTTCTGGGCTTCTTTGGAAACTGGGATGTGGCTGGGGGCGGGTGGGAATGAGGCCTCAGGAAAATGAGAAGGTGGGAGTGGCCGTAGAAACTGGGGTACAGTATGGTCTGTGTGAATGACCCCACCTGGTATGGGGTGCCCCTCAGGTTAGTTGGTGCTGGGAAAGCAAAGTTGATCTGGTGTTCTTGCAAGTGGGGTGTCTGAGTGAGCTCTAATTCATACCAGGCAATCCTGGTGAGGCTTCTGTTGCAGGCAGCTGCTGGCAGAGAATGGGTCCTATGGGCCGTGTGATGTGGTAAGAGACTCCGTGTGGGCCTGCCACTGACCTCGTCAAGGGACCTCTGTCTGAGCCTGTCTTCCCAGTCTGTCAAGTGGGAATGGTGATTCCTATCGTGCAGGCTTGTTCAGGGGGGATGTAGGTAAGTGTGTAAGATACCCAGCGCCACCCGGCAGACCAGAGAAGTGTTTGGTAGAGCCTAGGAGTGCCCACGTCTTCATGCCACTCCGGGGACACGGGGCACATGGGGGTGTTGGTAGTGCCCGTGGATGCTGCTGGGTTTCTCGTTGGGCTCAGGCAGCTTTTGCAGGTAAAGCAGGCTTGTGGGGAACCAGTGCTGGTTTTACCTCCTCTTTGAAATAGAAGGGCCGTCCCTCTTGTCGGGGTCCCTCAGTCTCTACTAGGAGCCCTGCTGTGGAATGGGCGTTTTGGAGAGAGGGGTTGGGGAAGGCAGGGGAAGCAGCCATGGTCTCAGCCTCTTGGAGTCCATGATTCTAGCTTAGAATCAAAATTTTACACATGTAGAACAATTAGAGAAAAATAACAGATGGTGTCTGATCAGATGTCACTGCCCCAGACTGCCCCACACCCCAGCAGAGATAATCCTCCTTTCTCTGGGCTCGCGGAACTGGGTGCAGGCCTGCGCGGTATCCTGCATTGCGTTGGTGTGTAATTGGTCGTTCGTGCCATTAATAGTGCAGCAGCACATGTTTGTTGAGTGCTTCACGTGCCAGGTCCTGTCCTCAGTCCTTCCTCCTGTTTTGGTTAAGCACCTGCTCAGGACACTTGAGCCAGTGTCTCTGCTTCGGGCCTCCAGGCTGCCCTGTGCGTTCTCTGCTGCTGGGCTCCAGAGCCCCTGAGTCGGCTCTTCCCGTGCTGCCTCTCCACCTGTCTGATGCCCTTCTTTCTTGGATGTTTCATCCTGGTAGCCATCTCCTGAGTTGGGTCTTGCTGTAGGAGCTTCTGGCCGACCTGGAGGAGTCGATGAAGACCCTGGCCAGCCACCGGTCCAGCGCTGCTAGCCAGCGGTGTGATGTTGACGCTCCCCTATCCTCCTCAGGCCTTCGTTCTCCTGACTTAAAAAACCTGGAATTGGAGTAAACCATGTCTCTGCTGTTGGTTCTGAGACTTCAGGTTTCTTTTGGAAGTTGTGTTGGCCTGGATATGCCTTTGGTGTGCCGGACCCTTAGCTGGGTTTGGAGATGCCTAAGAGGCCATCTGCCTCCTGGAATCTGATGGTCTAGTGAGAAAGACGGATGTAAGCAGATGCTGATGGTGCTGCACGGGGTCCCGTCACTGCATGTCCCAAGAGAAGGCTCTCCTGGCTCGACCCAGAGGGCTTCCTGGGTGCGGTGGCATTTTGTGTGGGTCCCCAAGAGAAAAAAAGAAGCAGAAGATGATGACTGAAAGGGAAGAGTGTGATGAGAACATTCCAGGGTAAGGGAATAGTCTGTATAAACGCTTGGAAGCTTGAAAAGACTTGCTGCGTTCAGGAAGGAAGGCTTGGGGGGGCGGAGCCAGAGCTGTGAAGGGCCCAGCTGGGTGGCGCGAAGCTTGGAGCAGGGTCCTCTGAGGTTGTGAGCCTGCCTGTTAGTGGCCCGGTTAGGTTTGCTTGGAGAAAGGAGGAGGGATAAGGGGACGACTGGGCAGATCCACCAGCGAGGAGGCTGGTGCACTGATCCGGCCTTGAGGAGCAAGTCCAGTTGAAGGGTGGGGAAGAGGTGGCCTGGGGTATCATGTGAAAGCTGGGAGTTAGCCTGGCCTATTGAGAACTGGCCTATGGAGAATTGGGAGGATTGCCCACACCCCCCGACTCTCACACATTTTCCTAATAATTTGGTGCCCTTGTACCCAAGGTGGTGGGCTTAAGGGTGATTGTAAACAGCTTAGATTTGCTGAGGGCATTGAAAAAAAATTAAAAGCCACCTCTGTCTAGATTATCCAAAGATCAAAAGCATGGTGAAATAAGGAGCACCCTGGCCTGGTCCTGGGCGTGTCTGTCTCTTACTGTGGGCCTCCATTTCCCCTTTGGTGAAGATGGCAGGGGTGGGGGAGGCATGGGACCAGTGCCTGCAGTGTGCTAGCCTGCCCCCATGACTGCTGCCGTTGTTTCCAGGGGTTGGAGGATCATGCAGGGCAGGGTGGCTCCGTTCTTGGCAAGTGGAGTGGGAAATGCCAGTGTCTTAATGCGAGTTCCAGAGGGGGTAGGGATGGGTGTGTGTGTACTCGGTTGGGTGTGCCCCTAAGCATCTCCCTTGGACAGGGCATCTGGGCTCGTCCAGCTTGGAACCTACACGGAGTTCCTTCCCTTCTAAGATCTTGTCTTCCCTGTTAAACATTAATAATAACTGACTACTAAGACTGAGCCCCCAACACAATCTGGGCAGTTATCGCCTGTGTGTTTGTGTCTCCACGCCTGTCCTTGACCCAGCATGGCACCCAGAACAGAGCAGAGCATGCGTGTGTGTGTGTGTGTGTGTATGTGTGTGTGTGTGTGTGTGTGTGTATGTGTTTTGTTGTTGCTACTTTGGAGCCACTGCAGAATTTCTCATCACTGCCAAGCTACTTCCTCGGGATATATTTAGATAGCGCGAGATGAGCGAGAAGTGGGCGATGTGTATTTGCACAGGGATGTTTGCACACGTTGACCGTGGTGTTTTTGGAGCCGATGTCCAAGAGCTGGCTCCTTGCTCAGCCCTCCTCACATACTTGTCGGGGGCTGTGTGTACCTCCTCTCAGGGGGACGGGGTGGGTGGGGGGCAGGACAAGCCTTCTCTTCCAGAGAAGCCATGGGGACCCCAAACCCCAGGCCTCTGCTCTCTCCCTCCCATTGTGAATGAAGTCGGGGTCGAGGGCTGCAGAACGAATGGGGGCTGGCGGCTGTGAGGCCTGCGCTCTGCCCAGAAGGGCTGCTGTCTCCTGCTGTGGGCTGGACGCCATTATCGCGCCCTGATAAGACGAAGACAGTTACTTGGTGGTTTGTATTTATTGCAAGTCGTGGAGACAACGCCGGCTTTCCAGGGTGGGGTAGGCAGGTCTGGCCCTGCACCCCTGCTCTAAGCGCTTTCTCCCACTTCCTTCCCTCCTGCCCCCCTTGCAGTTTGCCCTTCTTCTTTCAGCCTGAGTGTGTGCCATCTACATGGCAGCATGGCATGGTAGGGCCCAGAGGGGTCTGACTGCAGCCGGGGGCCTTGGGTCCAGAGCGGTCCTCTCGGACCTCCCCAGACCTGATCAGCTTACAGTGGGGCGGGGCAGTGCTCTTCTGTTATTAAATTCAGAGCCATGGTCTGCATGATGGAGGCAGCTTTAATGAGATTAGAAAGCTTAACTGAGAGGCCAATTAAATCTGGTCCCGTACCTGTTTGGGCGGCTGTCTAAGCCCCGACCTGCATCCGGAGGCTTCCTGCAGGCCTCCTAGGAGCCTGGCTGGGGAGGGTGAGGGGCAGAAGAGGCTGCCCATCTGGCTAGCCACCCCCAGACCGGGGGCTGGTCAGGGCGGAGGCCGGACCCAGGAGGGATCTTCTGGGACATCTGATCCAGGAGCTCCCCAAAGCTGGATCCCTACAGCCTCGGGAGAGCAGCAGCTGTGTGGTTGAGAGTCCCCAGGTGATTTTTTTTTTGGCTGCGCAGCATGGCATGTGGGATCTTAGTTCCCTGACCAGGGATCGAACCCGCACCCCTTGCAGTGGAAGCGCGGGGGTGGACCGCCAGGGAAGTCTCCCCCGAAGGTGATTTTGATATGCAACCAGGTTTGGGAACCAGGAGTTGAATCCACCCCCGTTGTTTTATAGGTGAGGGGAAGGGACTCATGGGGGCAACCAGCCAGTGATTCCTAGCCACAAGCCTTTGTCACTATAGTGTCCTCCTTCCTTTCCAGCCCCTTGGATTGTCTGGGGGCAGGGGATACAGTTGCCCTTCCATTCATACCCAGTTTCCTGTTTGTTTCTTCACATTCCTGTGTCAGGTAGGCCAGGCGGGGAATGGTGACTTCCCATTTCACAGATGGGCACGTTAAGGTTGAAGAGACCTGCCTCACACTGGTGCCAGCACTGGAGGGCCTGATTGTAGGGTTAAAGTCTTTCCTTTCCATGACTGAAGTCTTCCTTCTGGTTCCCACTGGAGGGAGTGTGGTATGTAGGTGTGTGATGACTGAACCCAGCCAAGAAGGAGTGTGACCTTGTAAAGACACTTAACCGTAGTGGTCTTCATTGGCAAGATAGGTCGGATAGGAAACAAAGGAGCAGGCTATTGGGAGGATTAAGTGAGACCAGCCTCCTTTGGTGCCTACGTAGTGTGGTGGGTTATTTCTATTCCTGGGTTGCAGAACCAGCAAGTTTGGGGGGGCAGAGATGGGAGCACTGAGAGGCTCTACAAGTAAGCAGTTCCCACCTGGTCCCTACAGGGCATGGGCCTTCCTCGGTGGAGAAAAAGTGAAGAGGAGGGTTTAGAAGGAGTGTCCATTCAACAGAGTAATTATTGAGCACCTGATGGATGTAGGCCTGGCACTGTTCTGGGGGAAGCAGAAACTTTACTTTCACAAACTCTGTGAAGCAGGGCGTATTATTCCCATTTTCTAGGTAAGAGTGCCAAGGCATGATGTCTTGGGAGACCCAGGTCTTAGACCTTTCCTGCCCTCCACCCAGGTCCGTGGGCCCGAGGCTGTGTCTAGTAGCAGAGGGGCTGGGGGACTCCTTCCTGTTATAAGGCTCTAGATTCAAATTTTCTGGAGGCCTGTGGATTACCCAAATCTGATTAAAAACTCCTGCCTTCAGTGGAGAAGACCAGACAGAAGAAAACCAGACTCTTTTAGACCAGATTTGCAGCAGAGTGGGAAGCTTGGTCATCATCCTTTAAGGATGGTCCTGCCACGTCTATGTGACTTACACCTTTCAAGCGAGGAGCAGAACTAAGATTCATATTCAACCCTTTTCCAAGGTTTCCATGTTTCTCTTCTCCAGTGATTGCTTGAGAAGAGAAACATGGAAACTTTTGGAAGATAAGGCCCCTCTTTGTCCTTTTTGACATTTGGGTTTATGAGAGTATGTTCTGTTCTTTAAAGTTGCATCTTTATAAAGGAGAAAAACAAGAAGAAATTTCCCAGAAGAGCCAGACCTAGCCTTGTCCAAAAACTCTCTCACAGCCCCGAGTCATTCAGTGGTTATTGATTATTAGACATAGTAAATATCTGGATTCTACTTTTTGGAACCAGTAGTCCTGCAGGGAGATAGCCTTTGTCCATGTTATAAGGCCAAGTAGATAGTGTTGGAGGAGTCACAGAGTTTCACATGGACTTGGAAGGAGAAAAAATCATCCTTTCCAGTGCCCAGGGCAGCATGAGGGATGGATGGGTGGATGGATGGATTGGAATGGCAGACACCAGCAGGGAGGTGGACATTCTGGGTGGAGGGGTGGCATGTGCAAAGGCTGGGGACCAGCATGTGCTTCTCATGGCTGAAGCTTGGGGAACAAGAAAAGAGGGAGGTTGGAATGGGAGGAAGAGAGAGGCTGAGATGAGATCATAGCCCTTCCATTATCTCCTTGTTTGCATTAACTCATGCCAACCCCCGTAGAGGTATTGTCTTGTATTGGGGGAGAGCATCTCAAGACAGAAGTGAAGTGTCTGCCTCTGAATTAGCCAGGGAGCTGGGGCGCTGAAGCTCCTCCCCTGGGTCCAGTGTTCTGTTCACTTTACCGTGGCAGCCCTTGGTTAGGAGTTCATTGGTATTGAATGTTCCATTGGACTCCTTCTTGAGAGAGTTGCAGGTGGAAGCAGGTATCTTCTAACATTGAGTTCTAGCTCACGAACCTACTCAGGGACTTTCATGCTTGCTCTGGGCTGGGAAGCAGGGACATTTGAGCTGGGCATGGGTAGGTGACTAGGAGTTCTATAGGCAGATAAAGGCAAGGTGGTGGAGGAGCTTGTTGAGCAGAGAAAGTAAAAGTAGCACAAACAGTGGTGCGGGGGTTGGGGGGGCTGGGCGCTGAGACTTGATTGGTGAGCTGGAGCCATTCTCAGGACATGGTAAGCACGGAACAGGGGTGCAGCCAGAGGTCCCTGTAGGCTCAGAGAGCCTGGTCTTTGCCCACCCTCCCCCCCACCTTCTCTCTGCCTCTTACCCCCTCCTTTTTTCTCTGCCCTGTCAAGTGAGGGATTGAATCAGGGAGGAGGAGGAAGAAGACGCATTCCTACTGAGTGAGCTCAGGGCTTGCTCTGTGGCTTGTCTCTGATTCCAAGAACCATGTCTTTTTTAAACCTGTGGCTTGGAGGGTCCAGCTGCGAAGGGCAGTCCTCAGATTGGCAGAGGATTCCTCTGTCTGTGGGGTGCGTTTTCTAGGACACAGAGAAAGGCATCTCAGGGTGAGAACTCTGCCTTGATGTCTTCCTCACCTTCCACCCAGGCCCAGGAAGGGCCCCTCCTACCTCCACCTGTCCCCAAGCCCTGAGGTAGTGGGCCAGTTCTCTGGCCCCTCTAAGAAGCCTGTGGAAAAAGTGGCTCTCCCTGGGCCAGCGGAGCAGACATCTGCCTTCAGGGATGCTGAGAACCGGAGCGTCCACCCTGTCTGAGAATAAACAGCAGGCTCTGCTTTGGACATGGAAGGGAGGCTCGACCCTGAGGGCTGGGAGAGGTGGCTAGGTCTCAGCAGCTCATGAAGACCACGCGGTACCCTCACCTGCACCCAGCCCACTGGACCCAGGCTTGGCTTCCTTCCAAAGTGGGAAGGATGGACAATGGCAGTTTAGCTCCTAGAGGCCACCCCATTCCCTCGCATCGCTTTTGTCCTTCTTGGAACTACAGATGCTTTGCCCAGATGTTAACCTAAGCTGTCTCCACAGCTGTCTTGGGAGGGGAGGTATAATGATGATCTCATTTTACTGACCTGACTCTAGGAGAAGGGGCCGCCCAAGTTTTCTGAACACCCAAAGCTTGGGTTCTACAGGCAGAGGAAACGGCCTGTTCTAAGATGTGTGTGGGGATGGTGGGGTGCGCGCGCACGCGCGCGTGTGTATGTGTGATCATTGTTTGGAGGGGAGAAGGTAATTGTATGGATGTAGCCAAATGGTAAGTTAGTTGCTGACTGAGTTATCAGGTCTTGCAGTTTGACCTTGTGGACATGGCGACTATTCTTGATAAGCAGGATTCCTGCAAGAACTTGATTCATCCAAAAAATATTTACTGAGCCAGCACCTTCTCTATGCTGTGCACACCATTCCGGCCCCCATCCCTGCAAAGACAGTTGGCTAATTTAGTAAGGAATTAACAGTCAGATGTGACAAGTGCAGTGATGAGGAACACATAAAGGACGAAGAGGAATCACCCGGGGGAGAGAGCGGAGGAATGTGTTCCAGAGAGAGGGCCCGGCCTGTGCGGTGGGGTGGTCGAGCATATCCATCAAGTGACTTTGGGTGAAAGAAAGGCCTTGTAAGCTAGAGAGTACTAAATATATGTGAGTAGTGATAGGTTATTCTTTTTCTAATGGGACTTAAAAGATCTAATTTGTTGGACCCTGATGAAGGTCTCTCTATATAAAGACCTTCCTTTGTGCTTTCAGTACCGTATGGATTGATGGGGGGAGTTGGGGGTGGACCACTGTGGGAAATCTCGTGTATGTTTCAGAAGCCAATTTTGGGTCAGAAGTCGCAGTAGATAAAGTCCCCTGGCCCCTCTGAAACCTTTGACTGGTCAGGTCATCTCTGGTCCTTCCAGGCTGGGCTCCTGGCCCTACCCCCTTATCAGTTTTCTCACTAGGTTCCAAAAGGCTGAGTGTGCCCTTGCACGCTCTGGCCCCGTTTTGCGGGGATGCTAACAAGAAAGCCCTGCCTTGTGTGCCTGGTAGACACTCAACGAATATCTGTGGACCTCTTTGTGACGACCTCCGAAGGGCAGCCCCACCTTGCCCTGCAGCGCTCCGGCCAGGCCTCAACAGGCCGAAGAAACCCGCTCTGTCAGCCGGGCTGTGTCGAGGACTGAAGTAGCGTGCGTCTTAGTTCATGCAGGACCTACCTCTTTAGCCCCTCTGCATCACTTTTGGAGCAAATTAAACAGTCCACCACCCTTAGAGGGCCTCCTGCAAGCTTGCCAGGGTAGGCTCTGTTCTAGAATGCCACCAGGCAGCGTGGGGTATGAATTGTCTTTGAGGGGCTGATACCTGTAATCACATAATTTGAGTCAGTCAGACTGGCTGTGTTTGGTTCCTTAGGGACACTGAGTTCCAGAGCTATCACCGTTCCTGCCTCAGAGACAGAGAGAGACGCATGCACACACAGACGTGTCCAGGATCTGTGACCTCGTGAATCCTCTTGTTGGGGGTGTTAACAGTTCTGTAAATGCCCGTCCTGGCTCCCTCGTCTCAACACCACTCCCTGTGTTTGTTCAGAGCCCTGGGGACTGGGAGCAGGGCAGGACACGGGTACTTTTCTCCAGTCTCATCCAGTGCAGCAAACCTTCATTGTGCACCTACTGGGTGCCTGGCCTTGTCCTGGGAAGACTTCCTGTACCTGCTGCATTTAGGTTTGAAGGGCAGGTAGAGCAGCAGGGGAGACCGTAGGGAAGGCAGGAGCCTTCACAGAAGGAAGGGAGCGCTAGGCATGTGTTGATGGCACAGCCAACCGGTCAGCATCGCAGGGGGCCAGGGCAGTGGGTGGGGAGTAGAAGGGACTGAGTTCTGTGATCTCATTCCTCGTGTAGCCTCAGGGCTCACCCACCTTAACCCTCTCGTTTTATAAATGAGGCACCTGGGGCTCCGAGAAGGGGGCGGGGGTTGCCCTGTTCTCATTCACCTAGCTAGTTTTTGGGGCGTTATCATTGAGGCCAAGCTGTAGTGCTGTTTTGTGTCAGCTAAAGAATTTGACAGAGGGGAGGCAGTGTGGGCTTTGGAGTCAGGTGGACCTGGGTTCAGATCCCAGGACTGCTAACTTCCTGGCCTGCTGTGGAACCATGGGCAGATCAGCTCTCTGAGCTTCAGTTTTCTGTAACATAGGGATGATAATGCCACCTGCACCCCCCCGCAAGGAGTTTGAGGGTATCAGAGATCAGTACAAAAGGGCCAGGCATTAGGAGTTACGTGTTACTGTCAGCTATTGCTGTCCTGTCACTCCTGTGGGCAGTACAGGGAGAGAGGGAAGGTGTGGCCAGAGCATGCCCTCTCCGGAGGAGTAGAGCCCTGGCTGAGGCCGTCTCCCTGGCTTCCCCGTGTCCTGGAGGGCCGAGCCGCAGGCCCAGCTGTTGCAACCCAGTTGCTGGTGACCTCGCCTGGCAGATGCCCCAGGAGCCCTCCACATGAGCTTCTCCACCTTCTGCCTCGTGGGCAGTACTGACACCTGAGCTGGAGGCAGGCTGGCATCTGGATTGCAGGCAGGAGAGCCAGCAGCTCTGTCCCCCATGTGACAGCTGGGCACGGAGGGCTGCCCAAGTGGACAGCGGCAGACTCTAAGTGCCCCGCTTCTCGTGGCATTGTTTGGTCCAGCTTCCTTTGTGTTGTGACCTGCATCATTCCTTATTTGCTAAACCCTCTGAGCAGGCAGCAGTAATAAATCAATTAATGACTCCAGTGAGTCGTTCTGTGGTTGACAAAATAACAGTAAGGCCAACAGCTTGCATCTCTCCAGCAGTACCAAAGGACCCTGGTTGACCGGCATGGGGGACGAAACAGAGACTGTTAGCTAAATTAGCGCAATTAGTACTCGCTTTAAAAGCTTAGGCGGCATCTGCTCAGCGCTGAGCCCCTGCGCCTGCAGACCTTCCTGGCCCGTCAAGAGAGCCCAAGGATTCCCGGCTCCTTCGTTTACACACCCCTCCCCAGCCAAGTGTAAACTTCCCCACTTTGAGGTCAGGGGACCCGGGTGAACTTTTCAGACTGTGCACCTTGTCCTGCCACAACAGAGGCTGAGCTGAGGGAAGGTGACTCTGTCCCTACTGAATCTGGTGCCAGCTGAGCAAAGTGTGGGTCCCCATTCTTGAAAGGTGTTCCAGGGGCCACACCTTTAACGATTTCTCTTACACTTAAAAAAAGAAAGTTTCTAAAGTGGGTGTTTTTTTTGTTCCCTGCACACCTCAGTCCTGGCAGGATTAAGTTGTCATTGGAACTGAGCATGTGTGCAGGCCCATGCCAGGGAATTTTCCACTTTGCAGAAGCAATGCCAGTGTTCTTGTTAAGGAGCTGTCACTGGCCTACTATGACATGTTTGCAGTTGTAAGAGGCTCCTTTAAGACAGTGGGGTGTGTGTGTGTGTGTGTGTGTGTGTATGTGTGTGTGTTTTGCTAATGGTGTAAACCAGGGCCTGAAGCTCATCTCTCTTTAAGAAGAAAATCAGCGTTGTACAAACAGCGTGCTGTTGATCCACTCCTCACTGTTCATTTGCAGGGGGGACCTATAGCCCTTAATCTCCCTTGTCTCACGTGTACATGCCTAGGACCTGCGCCCTGTGCCACGCGGCCCAGCTGGGGAGGTGTTTGCACACGGGGGAGGGCACTCTGGCCGGCATCCGCAGCATAACCAGGTATTAATTACACGGGCTCCACCTCTCACACAAGCGATGCCCTCTGATCCAATTCCAAGAAGAAGCTGAGTGCTTCCTGGGATGGATGGGGAGGGCCCGGTGGTATGGTGGCCGTGATCTTCTCAGCACAGAGAAGCCAGCTTCTCTTCCTCTTGGAAATGTTCCCACTGGGGTGCCTTTGTTTCATTTTTTAAAAAAGTAGAGAGAGGTCGCTCCTTAGAAGACTGGGTTCTGTCCAGCCGAGGACGTTGTCCTCTGATGGCCCTGACCCTTTCCATGCCCTCGCCTGCCCCGTGTTCATGGAATCATAAAAAGCAAGCGTGCCTGTCTTCCACCTGGTGCTGTGTCGCTGGCTCAGGAGTTTGAGCCCCTTATCTGAGGAGTCATATTTAGGTTCCCCGCACCCCTGCCCAGGGTAGAGACACCCCCCCCCCAATAGACGATGATGAAGGGTTCAGAAAGGTAAAGTGAGGTGCCTGTGTACCCCGGCTGCTGGAGAATGGAGGGGCTGGGCCTAGAGCCTGGACCTCTCCCCCGACCCCTTTGGGCAGCATCTTTAAGCGTCAGTTTCAAAACAGACCAGAGAAGCCAGAACACGGCTAAAAGGTCTGGGCTTGACTTCCAGTTCTGCCTGTTCCGAGCTGAGTGACCTTGGACAAGTCCCTGAGCCTCGGTTTTCTCATCTGTAGTCCCTGCCGGGTTGTTGGGAGAATGGGGATGAGCTGCACCAAGGTTAGCTGGCGAGCTGGGTGGGCAGCCGGCCCCCCTTCTTTGGAAGAGCCCCCCTCTGGGGGAGGGGAAGTGGGTAGCCCCACGCCCACCCCGTCAACGAGATGGAGTGGAGCTCTGGGGAGGGCGGAGGCCTGGCGGGATTTATGCTCTGAAGGAGAAGCTATCAGAAGGCCTGGTTCCGGGGGGGGCTAAGATGACAGCAGTAATCTCTCACCTCCCTGTCACCTGCATCTCCGAGGCTTGCCGTCCTTTAAGGCCCTGGCTTGAGTGCCACCTCTTCCATAAAGCCTCCCTGATCCCCCTAATCCCCGCCTCGCGGCGCCCGCCCCCGGAGCACCTTCCCACGTCCCTCAGTTCTCTCGCGGAGACTCATTTCATCCCTTAGACCTTAAGGGCAGAGCTGAGCCTCTGTCATCTCCCGCCGCGGCAGGCACAGTGCATCCCTGGCGGCCCAGGAGCCAGTGTCTGCTGAACTCATGGACATGTATAAAGCACTCGTAACCTTTTTAAACTCCCCACCTCCCTTGTTTCTCCTTCTCTTCCCAGGGTAATTTGCCTATTAGATCCAACAGACTCTTCACCGAGATCTTGCATTCCTACACACACGCGTGCACACATACACACGCACACCCTTAGTGGAGGCCAGCTCGGTGAAATATTTGCCAGAAGCAGCAGGGTTAGAAGGCCAGTCTACTTTGGGAGGAGAAAACCATGTGGATGATCTCAGATGGAGAGAATGCCTTGTGCTTACCTTATGTTTGTAATGATGTCTGTCGTTTCTTTTCATAAGCATCAAAAAGCACACAGAACTCTCCTTGAGAACTGCAGGGGGTGGTGGCAGAGTGAGGGGGGTGCATTTTTTGGGTTTCTCAGGCCGAAATTGGGGGTGGAGGGACAGAGAGACTAAAGTTAGAACACTTAGGATAAGGCACTTCTCTGGGTCTGTTTTCTTACCGGTAAACAGCAGTGACACCTTCCCAGGGGTGTTGAGGAGTAAATCGTACCCCCCTCCCTCTCCCCTGGTCTCTGGAATCAGGATAAAAAGGCGTTTGCTTCTCTCTGCCCTCTCTGCGTTCCTGCATCCATCCTCTCTGCTCAGGGGAGACAGAAGTGAGATGGGGACTTTGGGGAAGAAGCTCTGGTGTCAGGACAGCCCTCACTTGGGCCTGATGGCCTGGCTGTGCGAGCTGGGGCTTTTGTCACCCTTTCTCGGGCTGCTTGGCTGAGAGCTCAGTGTGATGCCCACTTGGTTCACTGTAGCGGCAGGACCTCAGCCGCCTTGCTTGGAGCTGAGCAGAGGCCCGGGGGCAGGAAGGCTAGCCCTAGTCACACAGCAGGTGGTTTGCAGCCTGAGCTGGAACCCTGATCCTAGGACCCTCTGTCCAGGGCTCTTTCCTCTCCTAATAATCCCCAGAAAATGCCTGGCAGTGCTGGGTAACGTAGCTCTCCCGCTTTCAGAGGGGAGGCTGAGGCAGTCCCCATGGCTCTGTTGTGGCCGAGTAGAGATGAAACCCAGGTACTCTGACCTGGAGTGCGCTTGTGCCCTGTCCCCGCTGAGCCACCCTGAGGTGGCGTGGCCCACTGCTTCCTGTGCTTTCTGTGGCTCGGAGCATCTACCTCTGGACCCAGGGCCATCCCTCGGCGGTTGGGAGAGACGCCCATTCCTTCGTGCATGTGACGACCGCCTGGCTATTTGGAGGCAGGGACCCTGTGTCGCTCACTCCTATGTGTCATCCGAACCTATTTTTAATGCCAGCTGGTTCTGTCTCTTCACGTAGCAACAGCTCTGTGTTTTCTCCAAGCTGCAGAATTAGAGCCTCTGTT
The DNA here is from genome assembly GCF_025265405.1 of Mesoplodon densirostris. NCBI lineage: Eukaryota > Metazoa > Chordata > Mammalia > Artiodactyla > Ziphiidae > Mesoplodon > Mesoplodon densirostris. The sequence goes on along the minus strand of NC_082662.1, from coordinate 47,003,028 downwards.
CTCCAAACACATTCCCTTCTGCGGTCTGCACACAAAAGCAAGAGGCCTCTTCCTTACCTTCCCCTTTGACCTTGCTTCTGTCCGTCTTGGCCTTTCCGTCTGGGTGAGGAGATTCCCTCCATTCCCTCAGCTACATCTTCAGTCGGTTGATACTGCTAAAATTCCCTCTAGGAAACTTGGCCCAGAGGACCCCAGGTCACTCCAATATTTTGCACAGAATGCTGAAGCCTCTGTCTTGATGACACCTGTGTAAGCATCCCTCCTTCCCCGGGACACGAGCATCCCTCAAAGGGCCTCATTTCTCAGTGTAGGAGTGCCCCCGCCCCCCTGAGAGTCCTCCACTGCCCAGCTGCGAGCACACAGCCACACACCACACACCACGTGCCTCTGGTGTCCTGAGTGCTTGGCCACGTGGCCTGTGTTGAGTTTCAGTCAAGGAAGGCTACACTTGGTGGTTTCACATGTGGGCCCCGTGCTGCTACATGCCTGAGTATTGGGGTGGGGCGAGGAGGGAGGGGATTTGCAGAACAAAGTTCCATTTTGCAGCCTTGTAAACCAGTCAGGAGGGGTTGGCCGACCTGGCAGGAGTCCTGCCGTTCACTCTGAGCATGTTTTTATTCAGTTTTCCAGGAGTTTCATGTGCATAGAACTACTTTAAAAAGAATAAAAATGGGTGGGGAGATTCCCATGCTAGTTTGTGAGTGAGGCTAACTGGGGGTCTCGGGGTAAGGCTGGAAGGTAATATCTTGTAGGGAACATCCCCCAGGTCTCCCCTTCTTGAAGGAAGCATGAATGTTTGTCACCTACCACAAGATACTAACAAGATCTGAGGTGGGAGGCTCCTGGGAGCTTGTCCCTTGGTCCCTCTGGACTGACCCTGTTGTTCCTTGAGCCGCAGGGGACTCCTTGCTACGGAGTGAGGAAAAGGCCCAGCACCACGTCCAGGACTTGCCAATTCCATTCGTTTGTGGAGCCTTGGGTACTCTGGTGGTGGTGGGTGGGTTGTCAGTGGTGCATTGGGATGCCTGGCGCAGGGTAAGATGGGGTCAGGTGGGTTTCTCAGAAGTCCTGGGCCTCTTCTGCTGGGAACTCTGCCCCGTTGCCTAGAGCAGCAAGTCCAGATTCCCTAGCACAGCTTTCAAGCCTCCTCCCAGTAGCTCAGATCCCGAGGCCCCAGGTTTGAGCCCTGCATCTCTACGGGGTGGGGGGAAGGGTGGGTGGGGGGAGATGTGCTTATTCTGGGGCACACCTCCAGGGGAGGTGTCTGGATCTCCCCTCACTATTGACAACCATATTTGGATGGCAGGGGAGGCTTATAGGTGGAGTGGCATGTGTGAAACCAGCTGACGTGTGTCGGGAGCACACAAACAAGGCTGAGGGGCTGCAGGGAACCCCTAAGCCCCGGTGGCTGTGTAACTGCCCTGGGATCATAAAGAAACCCTACTACCCTACTCTTTAGGGAGAAAGTTGTAGGATGAGCCCTCCTTGGAAGTCTCCCTGGCTCTGAACAAAAATAAAATACTTTACAGGGAGGGGAATTTTCACAGCTTCAGGCAGATGTCTGAAGGCACCTCGGGCTTTCCAAGTGGACAGTATCCTGGAGGCTTGGAGGAGGCAGCTGGCTGGAGTGGTCCACACTGCTCAGTGCAAGGCCTGTTTTCTATTTAGAAAAGAATTTTAGTTCGTTTTTTAAAAATGCCTGAGTTACCAAACTGTGTGCCCTATTTGATTCTGCTTTTTAAATTTTAGTCCATGTATGCACGTATGCGTATACGGGTAAAGATTGGTGAGGGGGCTCCTAGGGGGTGCGATTGGTGCAGGGGAGAGCCCAAGTGTCATCAGCTGTTATCTGTGGACTTCGATAACAATAGGTTTCTAGGAGGTTTTTAAGTTTTGACTTCTAAGTGTTCTATAATGAATGGAGAAGTTAAAATTCAGGGTCTTCCTGTTCATGCAGGAACTGCTGTTTCCAGTCCCTGCCCCACCCCGGGTGTATGGACTGGGCTGGGGAGAGCACCTTGGAAGAAGAGCCCTAGAGGTCACCTTCTCCAATTCCACCATTCGACACGTGGAAGGACTGAGGCCCAGAGAGAGAAGGGACTTGCCCACGGGCTCCCAGCCAGGACCCGAGCCCACGCAGGTGGTCTCTGGCTTCTGACTCCTTCCTCCCCTGCTCCAGCTGGGGAGTTCCATCCTGGGAACCTACCGCAGCCCTGACGTGTAGGCCTCTGTGAATGTCACGGGGTTTCGGTTTGGGTTTTGTGTTTTTAGAGAAAACTCACATGAGACGCTTTGCTGAGTGCTTTAATGGAGTTCTAACTCCAAGTTGGAAACCGCAGGGAGAGGCCAATTCCTAGCAATCCAGAAAGGCCTCGGCTTCAGATGGCCAGGTTTGAGCCGGTCTTTGACTAATAAAAAGTTGTCATCATTTATTGAACACCTGCTGTATGCCTCACATTGTGCTGGGTCTTAGAAATGGGTAAAACAGCCCCTGCTGTTGAGGAGTGGGGTGAGGGCAGTGTCATGTTGATGGATGTGTGTGGGGGGGTCCCTTGGATTGGGTTTTATGTGCAAGAATTATTTCTTAACCCTTTTGTAACCCTATAACACTGGTTGCTGCTTTCATTCTGTTCTTTGTCCTTTTCTGCTCTTTTGAAAGTTTTCCATTAGGAGCACATGTTCACTTCAAAATCAAAGAACAGCAATGACTGTCATGCTTTAGGACACAGAGTTAAGTACTGAAGAGCTACTTAATTTTGCAGCTGGAAGAGCCTTTAAAGGATAAGGATAAGTTATCTCCTCAGCTTCCTGACACTTGAGTCACCATTAACATGAGCTTCCTTTCATTGGAGGATAGCAAAAGTCCATCCTCCACCCAGATGTCAATGAATTATACTATCCATTTACTTAGAACCATGGTTATTCCAGCCCTGACATTCAAAGGACCACGGGCTCACTCCTGATTTCGTAGGAAAATGAGATCTTGGCATGAGGGAGACTAGTAAGTCATGAGCCCAGGTTCAAGTTTTCATTTAAGAGGTTTTGAAAAAATTGGTAAGATATCTATATGTCATATCCTTAATATATAAAGAGCTCTTATATATCACTAAGGAAAAAAGTCAAATAACTAAATAGCAAAGGACATGAATGATTTGCCATTTGTTTTACTAAATGGCCAGTGTAAACCGTTTCAAAAGGTTGGTGATCCAAAAGATTAAGTCAAAATACCAAAGAGAGATGATTTTTTTTTTTTTTTTTTTTTTTTTTTTTGCTGTACCTGGGCCTCTCACTCTTGTGGCCTCTCCCGTTGCAGAGCACAGGCTCTGGATGCGCAGGCTCAGCGGCCATGGCTCACAGGCCCAGCCGCTCCACGGCATGTGGGATCTTCCAGGACCAGGGCACGAACCCGTGTCCCCTGCATTGGCAGGCGAACTCTGAACCACTGCGCCACCAGGGAAGCCCAAGATATGATTTTGTATCTACTAAGTTAGCAAGCACGGATGCAATGCCCTGTTAATTAAATTGGTTGAATAATGATATTAGGCTCATTGAAAAATCATGTTTTCTTTGGCCATTTAATGAGAGGGGGACAAGTGCTTATGACATTATTTAACAAAATACAGTGACTAATTTTCTTTTTACTTTGCTATGTTTTATAATAGGCAAGTGTTTTATATTAAACGTTAAATGCTAATTTAAAGAACTGAGTTGCTGAAGCTTTCCAGATCTTTCTTTAAAAACAAAGCATAGGGGCTTCCCTGGTGGCGCAGTGGTTGAGAGTCCACCTGCTGATGCAGGGGACACAGGTTCGTGCCCCGGTCCGGGAGGATCCCACATGCCGCGGAGCGACTGGGCCCATGAGCCATGGGCACTGGGCCTGCGCGTCCGGAGCCTGTGCTCCACAACGGGAGAGGCCCGCGTACCGCAAAAAAAAAACCCAACAAATCATAGTTTCTGAGCTGAAGGCTGAGGAAGAGTAGATGGGGACTCTAAGGAGGAGAAGTAGAAAAAGGCCACCTTCAGCCTGCTTTCCGTATAGATATTTGTTTTCTTGTCTGTAAAGTAGGGGTTCTTGTGTCTGCCTCAGAAGGCCACCTGGGGGTTCAGGGAGAGATGGTGTGAAAACACCCTGCTCGTTTCTGAGCATCAGGCCAGATGGCCCCCGCCATCCACCCTGCCCAGGGTTGGGCCATCCACTCCATCCTTCTCACACTGTTTCCAGGAGCTCCATCTTCTCCATCCTCACCCTGAGAACAAGTCAGTGCCACATTTGCCTAATAAAACGTTTAGTCAGGGCCAGAGAGGGTTTTGGTTTTCCCAGACGTATCGCCACCCGCCTTTCTGATCATTGTCGTTGGTACAGTCACCATGCTTGACTGGTGACTTCAACAAAGATGTGAATAATTGGAGAAAGATCACACCCTGGGAGGGTTCCTCTGTTTGGAAAAGGTGTCAGTTCTCCTCCAAATTTTTATATATATAAGAACTCTTTTCTTTTGGTAGGAAGATGACTTTTATAAACAATAGGAAGTTTGGGGGGGGGTAAGTAAATAAAAATAAACAAGAAAACTTCCACTAAAGAATTGAAGGAGATAATTAAATACATTGTAAAACTCTGATCATTAGAATGGACAGAATTAGGACAGAATTTTAAAAGCTCAGAAACAGACCCATGCCTGTGTAAGAATTTTTGTCTCTGATTTCAAATGAGTGGGAAAAATTGTACTGAGCCAACTGACTGAGGAGTAAAATCCGTATTCTTTACCAGAATAAGTTCCTGAAGGATTAAAGAGTTAAACGTAAGACCGATCTCTGAAAGAACTTGAAGAAAATATAGGAGAATATTTACCTCACCCTATTTAAAAAAAAAAAAAAACTTTTCTGCTTCTGCTGCTGGGGAGTAATCGTTGGCTGTAAATCATGAAAAGCTGCATTTTCACAGAACCACCAACCACAAACAATGCAGCTAATGGATAACCTGGCATATTCCCCCAGGCGACCCTCATACTGGATAGTCCTGGGGCAGGGGCTCGGCCTGGCTAGGTGTGGCTTCTCCTCCAAGCCGAGGAGGTGGGAACGGGAAGACCTGATCCTGGTGTTTTGGGGTGTTCGTAACACATTACAGGATAGTTGGCAGAATCTCTTTACAGGGAGTGTTGCTTTTCTGTACTCAGAATCATTTTGAAAGGTTGGGCCGGAGTAGCCAGCCCCATCCCACCCTGTTTTTTACCTGGGGTCTGTTAAAACAGCCACTGTGGGCCTGCTGAATCCTCTTTGCTTCCACATTACCAGCTTTCCTGGTTTACAAAACACAGCCCATCCCATTGCTTAATCCTCCCCAACCCTTATGAGCCGGCAGGACCACAGTGACAGGAAACGAGTGCAGAAGGGCTGAGTGGCTTGCCTTCGTCGTCCCTTGCTAGTACAGGCAATAGTGCTTGAACCCCAATGTATTGATTCCCAGGGCTGTCTGTTTTCTTGCTGCATGCAGTGTGTTTGGGGGATTCACATATTCCCTTATTCCCTTCCACCCAAGTTGGAAGTTAGGAGTTCTGGGTCCTGTTTTCTGGCTGAGGAAGGGACAAGAGAAGTGACTCCTTCAAGGTGTTGATGGCAGGCTGCATTCGTTTCGTTTCCTGACCCCGAGGGGCTCGCTCTCGTCCCAGAGAACCAGTCAGACCCCTGGGAGATGATTGGTGATTCAGTTTCAGAGGCTCAGTCCTGGTGGGGTGTGGGAACCTTGGGGGTTGGAGGTGGGCTTCCTGCAGGAGGAGCCCCTGGGAGGTGTAGAGTCGGTGGGGAGGAGCAGGGCCCAGGTGGGCCAGTCAGGCCTGGGGCTTCCTGATCAGCCTCACCCTCCCATGTGAGCACAGGGCCAGGCACAGACATGCCGGCCACGTGAACAGGTGGGACACAGATTGTCTGGAAGGAGGCCAGGCTGGGAAGAGCAACGTCTGTTCACCCCGGGAGGCATTTGTTGAGGCAGATGTACCAGGTAAATGCCAGAATAGCAGCATTTAAAAGGAAAAGTAACGACAGTCTCCCCGTCGTGCGGCCTACCTCATCTACGGCACCCAGGACCCAGACGGTGCCAAAAACATGCCTGCCTGCCCCCACCCTCTCTGGGGACGTTTCCCGGCTAGGCTGTCTGTTTATTCATTAAGTCGTGGGTATTTATTGATCTTCTCCTCTGTACAACATGCCAGCCTCTTGGAGAGGGCACAGGCATTTATGAAGCACCTCGCCTGCCCTGAAGGAGCTTCATAAAGCAGCCAAGGGGGAAGCCAGGGCATCCTTGGTTAATAACAGCTACTGTTGCTTGGCAGGGTGTGTGCACGTGGTGGGCCTTCCATTTTAGAGATGAGGAAATGGAGGCTCAGAGAGTTCATCCTTTGCCCACTGAGTGACACACCTGGGAAGGTGGTGTTTGGGGGGGTGGTCTGTGGAGGACGTGGGTAGATGGGGGTGGGGTGGGGGTGGGAACTCCCCATCTCTCGATGTGGGTGCAGCCTCTCACTTTCCACCTTCTCTTCCCCACAGAGTGCAGCCGCCGCCCCGAGCCCGGTGCTTGGCAACATTCCCCCCAACGATGGGATGCCGGGAGGCCCCATCCCGCCAGGTTTCTTTCAGGTACGTGCTGGGCCCTCCGTCCTTTGCTCCTTTCACTCCAGGCCAGGCCCCGGGCAGGCGGGAGGGAGGGAGAGAGAGAGAAGTAAGTGGTAGCTCAGTTTGCCATGGTCTAAATACAGTTGCTTTATGCTGGTTCAGACCCTTCCCATCCCATCCCTCTCTCCACCCCTTCCAAAAACCGAGGAGGGGAGAAAAGAAAGACGGAGAGCAGACACCCTCCTGCATGTGCTGTGTCACTTCTGCCGGAGTTTGTTTTCTTCACACCAGCTTCGCACTCACGACACAGCCCGCCCCTGGTCTGGGCGGTGGCGGGCTGCTTCCAAGTCCTTGTAGAGCTGTCTTTTAACAAAAGGCTTTTTTTTTTCTTTTTTAAACAAGTAAACTGTTCTTTGTTTCTGTTTTGTTGCTGCTGTCGTTGTCATTGTTTACTTTGCCTGTCCAAACTACAAACCTTAAGCATAATCTTAAAAAAAAACCAAAAAACCCACCATCCTGGCAGGTCTGGGAATCCTTTCCCTCTGGTTAACCACTTGATTTTTTCCAAGTGTGATCACAGACGGCGTCCCACAAGCATCTGTGCCCGTGCTCTGCCCGCCAAGGCAGGAGCAGCTCTCATGTGGGTTGAGAGCCTGGTCTTCTCTGAAAGACACCTTGTTGGGCTGTCTGGGTGCGGGGTGTGGGGTGGTGGCTTTCTGATTTGCTGGGGTGGGTGCACCTGCCTCACCCTTACCCTGCCTCCTCCTCCATCTCCGCTGTCCCCTCCGGGAACTCGTTGGACTTAAACCAGACTGAGACTGGGAAAGGCCGTCAGAGAGAGATCGGCGTCTGGGGCCGGAAGGAACTTTTATGATGAAGCTCTTGAGTGTGACATTCTTTCCAACCTGTCTGCGGCCGGGTTTGAGAATCTGCCTGAGTTCCCCACACCTTTTGAAAGGTTAGCTCCTCCAGATAAGGATATGGAAAGAGCTGTTGTCTAGAAGAGAAGGCAGAGATTTCTCTGTGTAGCTCATGAATTCAAAACTGGGACCAGTGAGGCAAAGTCTGAGGAGCCTTTGGCTTGGTGACAGCCAGAATTTCGCTCTGTGTGCATCTCGCCGTGAGCCGTGGGCCGCAGGAGGCCGGGGCTCCCTGGCGCTGGAGGTATCTTAGCAAAAATGGGACAGGCACCTCTTGGGGATGTTAACGTGACTTCCTCCCAGGATGAGAGGTGACCTGGAAGACACTTCTGCTTTGCAAGGTCTCACATTATGGTTGATGTTTAACTCCCAGGAGAGGAGGGTTAGGACATGCTGCTTACCAGCCAGGAAAGGGAATCAGTGAAATATGGGTGTTCTCCACCAGAAACAGCAGGTCGCCTACCAAGATGGCGGTGAGAGGAGTGAGAGGGATTTAGGGATGGAAACTCAAGACATTGGATGGCCATGCATGTGTCTATGTGCATTCCTAGCATACGGTCCACACTGGGACCTTGTCCCAGGGATGGAAATGGGTGTGTAGGCTTCAGGTTGGACCAGACCAGGCATTGCCTCGGGTGAGGCTTGGGGTAAGGCCACAGACATTGGGAAGAGGGGCCAGACTTCCAAGAGAGAGTGAGACGTTCAGAGCCTTGGAAACCCATGAACCCAAGAAACACAGGAGCCTGACAGGCTTCTCCCTTTCCCCCAGAGGAGAAACCCAAGGGGCTACTGCCTGAGAGGGTCATCCATGCCAAGGGGCCGCCATCTTCCTGGCCACTGCAGACGGGTGTTCTGCACCCAGCTGCTGGTCTTTCCCATGGTGTTCTCTCTGGCTGGGACTTCTTTCCCAGGCTCACATATCCTCACCAGTGATGCGTGGCTGCCCTTCATATAGTGCGGATGTGGCTTTCCTGCCTAGTGGGCAGAGCTCACCCAAGTACCAGGCTCCACCTGTGTGCATCCCTCTTGAGGCTGCTTGCTGGCATCTGGGTGCCCAGTGCGGGCCACTGTGGCAGGAGAGGTGGACAACAGCCAGCTGTATTTTTTTAAAATAGGCCATCGTCTTCTTCTTTGGCCTGAGTCTGGGGCAAGGAGAGGTCTGCCTGATATGTGGGCAACTCCCAACTTCCTGCTTTGGTACAATTGTCCATGGTTAAGGCCTAATTCCAGACATACTTCTCAGGCCCTCCCATGTGACGTTCAGGGGTGTGTGGTCAGAAAGCCCAGACTGATTCCTGTCCTTATTTAGCCACTACCAGCTACCATCAAACAGAGGTAACTTTCGGATCCACCCCCCCTTTTTTTTTAATATTTATTTATTTGGCTGTGTCAGGTCTCAGTTGCAGCACGTGGGATCTTGGTTGCAGCATGCATGATCTTCCGTTGCGGCGCGCGGGCTCATTTGCTGTGGGGCGTGGGCTTCTCTAGTTGTGGCGCGCGGGCTCCAGAGCATGTGGGCTCAGTGGTTGCAGCCCGCACAAGCTCTCTAGTTGTGGCGCGCGGGCTTAGTTGCCCCGCGGCATGTGGGTTCTTAGTTCCCTGACCAGGGATCAAACCTGCATCCCCTGCATTAGAAGGCGTATTCTTAATCCCTGGACCGCCAGGGGAGTTCCTGGACCCACTCTCTTGACTTGAGGTCTTCTCTGATACCCAGTCAGGGTGAACCATCAAGAGCTTGCTGGATCATTGAGCAGGGGGCTGTGTCCCAGCCTCTCTGCTTCCTGGGTGACTTTGGCTAGACCCCTACCCCTACTCCCACCCCAAGGGGCATCATTTCTCCATCAGTCAGATGAAGGTGGACGAGGTCCTTCCTGGTCAGGGTGCTGAACCGCTCGGGCTGGGTCACTGTTGCGGGGAAAGGATATCTCCCTGCAAGGAGGTAGTGGCTGCCCATTTCCGGAGCAGGCCGGCTCCCAACAGGAGTATTAGCTATTGATTGCCGGCCCTGACCCTCGCGCACCTTACAGGCAGCCACTCTGATATTAGAAGGGAAATAGAGATGGTATCGAGGGTTTTATCTCCTGCCAACAATTGCACTTCTTCCCCTACTTGGTCACGGCCTGGCAGGCAGCTCTGCTGCAGGAGGGGCTTTGTACCAAGGAGGCAGCCTGGGTTGGCTGATCCAGCTTTGGCCAAACCCTATCCCAAGGTGGCCAGCCTGGTTTTCTGGTCAGGACTCTAACCCTAGTTGGTGCTAAATTTAGTTGAGGACTCCAAGGTGGGTGTGAGGGACCAGCTTTTCACCCCCACTCCTGGCCCCTTAGAAGCAACACAGAGGACTTCCTGCCTCAGGCCTCTGACTGCCAGGCTGCGAGGCTCCACTTGGGGTCAGAAGGTTTGGCCATCTTCACATTAGGTCGCATCTGTTTGCTCTTCCTTATTCGGTGTTGGGGCTTCCGAGGTGGACAGTGCCCATGGTCCTGTGGCATGAGATATGTTTGGTAGCAAGCTGAGGGCTGACGGGGAGATGTTTTGGGACCTGACCTGGCCACACCTCACTCTTGGGGAATATTGTGGGGTTCTACGGGTCATGGGAGACCGTAGCAAGGACATTCTAATTCTCTGTGTTCCTTACAAAAAGACCGCCTCAATCTTGGCATCCCCAGCACCTGGTGTGCACTGGGGACCCAGGAAATGTTTGAACTGAGTTTGTGTTGCTCGTGTTACTAGGAGTGGAGCCCAACCGGCCCCCACGCTCTAGGTCCAGCATTCTGACCAGGCTAGGCGGGTCCAGGGGTGGTGGTGTGGAGAGTGGGGAAGGACTTGGAGTTCTGGAGCCTGAGGACACGTGTTCTGGCCCCCTGCTTGTCCATGTGCTTGCTGAGTGACCTTGGGCAAGTTGCTCCCCATCTCTGGGCCCCAGTTTCTTCAGCAGTAGACAAAGCAGGGTGGACCAGATGGTCTCTGAGGGCCCTTCCCACTTGGACTTTCTGCTTTGGATCCAGATGGATTTTACATAATCAAGCAGTGGCATTTTTTTTTTTTCACGCAGCTGAAGTCAGTTGGGCTGCACATCTGGCAAACTCAGCTTGGCTTTGGCCAGGCCTACTGGTCTGGGTGGGTCCCCAGCTCCTTGGCCCTAAGGTGGTTTGAAGGGAGGCGCCATCCAATGAGGATTTCTAGGTCCAGAGCTAGAGAACTGCAGGAGGGCAGGGGGTCACGGAGAAGGGATCATTGGGTACAGGCTGTTTTTGTTCTTGTTTTGTTTTAAATTCCAATAATTGTTTTCAGTTATGAAGTGTTTTTAGACATGCAGCCTGCTTTCATTCTGATCACAGCGTTTCTGCAGAGGAGGCATGGCTGATTGGGAAAGTGAGACTCAGAAAGGTGAATGACCTGCCCAAAGTTATCAGCCGAGGTCTGGAATCAGAGCCTAAACCCAGCTTCCTGGTTCCTGATCCTCGTGTTCTTCCACAGCAGTCAGGGTCCTAATGTAGATACATGTCTGATTGTCTAGGAGAAGAAGAGAGAATAGAGAACAAGAGAAAAGGGAGGGGGGAAATAATGGAAGGAGAAGGAGAAACTCTAGCCATCTTCTCTCAAAAGAAGCCAGTGTTTCCATTCAAATGCCAGCAGAAGTCATAGGTCTACAGACTGTGTCTTCTCTGGAAAAGACAGCCCTGGGGGACCCAGCTCCCTTTGCCAAGCCCAGCCCCTCCTGCTCTGAACATGCCCAGATACTTTCTGCCACGGTGGGGGACATGTAGGGCTTGACGTATCCCCTGTTCCAGTGAGTCCTCATTTCTGCTGGTCCAGCCCACCCACCTTTGAAGGAGGTTGAGGTCTGCCCCAGAGAACCCCTCCCCGTCAGTTACAGGGGGAGAGAGGAGAAGAAACAAATGATGTGTATAGCCCAGGAAGCAGAGAAATGATCCAGAAATAAGAGGGAGAGAGGTACACATGACCTTGGTCCTTTGCTGTTGAGATTATAGGATACACTTCTCTGCTTATCTCCCACTGGAGTAGCTGGGGTTTCTCTGGGAGAGAAGCAGCCTCAGGAGGGCTCTGATGACTGACTTGAAGTATCTGAAGTTCTGCCATGTAGAAGATATTCAGCCCTGCCTCTGTGAGGTCAGCCCGTAGATGGCAGATCCTTCTGAGAAAAGGAGAGGGAGACCACTTGAAGTCTTTGTAGGGAAGACATTTCTACCACCTGCTAATTTAACGATGAAGTAGTGAGCTCCTTGACACTGGTGGTAACCAAGCAGAGACTAGATGCCCAGCAGAGAGCCTTGAGGACTGTGAGCCTTGGGGTGGGGTGATGTGTTTCCAGGGAAGATCAAAGCCCAGCAAATGAGAACATGCCGGCAGCAGCAGCTCGGGCAGTTCGCAAGAGCTGGGCCGTTTCCTGCCTTCCTGTCCAGCGGGAAGCAGGCAGCAGCAGAGTGAGCTGACATTCTTCCTGCCAGAAAGCTGCTGCAACAGGAAGGACTACTCTGTGCTGATGAGGGCAAGTCTGGGACTAGGGGAGACTTGGGAAGAATTAAACCACCTTGTTTTTGTGGCTTTCAAAGCCTGCTACTAGGGAGGACTTGATGGGTGAGGGCCCAGATCCCCACTGGACAGCTGGTGAATCTGAGGCTAGAACCATGTGAGGCCTGGCCTGGGCTTGTTGTTAGCTCATTGGCCAGACATGGTCTCTTAAGGGCTCAGCGACCTCCCAGCCACCCAGCCGTGCTGAGCACTGCAGACGAAGGAGGCAGCCAGGGAACCTGCCCTCAGTGGCTCACACAGACTGTCTGGTGAAGGAGGCAGGGGTGATTACACGGAGGGGCCAGTGTGCCTGGGCGTGGATGTGAAAGGGCAAGTTTGGGATGGCAGGAAGTCCAGACAGACACACGTAGGACTTGAACTTAAAGATAGAGGGGAGCTGTGGAAGGTCCCTAAGAAGGGGAGTGACATGGTCCCAGGAAGAGCACCGGTGGCCTGGAGGGGCTGGGCTCATGGCAGGCTGGCCAGCGTTGGAGGTGTGAAGCCCAGGCTCTGGTCCCCATGGGAGGTGGCCAGGGCTGAGCTGGAGTGATGACTGAGTGCGGTGGCTGGTGCCGCCTGCCCCCGACGGGTGACCCCTCGCTGGATGTTTTAGCTGGGGCGGGGGGCGCGGGGAGCAGGGCCAGGAGGAGGCTTGCTTTGGACTGAGGCGCGGGGTAGGGCAGAGCAGGAGGCAGGTGTGGGGCTGAGAGTCAGCCTCTTGCCGAGTCTCCGGTACCTCCTACCCTGTTGGAGCCTTCCCTCTGCAGGGGACAAGACCCCATATGTGGTCCCGTGGCTGCCCAGGCTAGCCCTCCCTGGCCTCCCCAGCCGTGCTCCCAGGTCCTAAAGTGGAACTGGCCGAAGCCCTTTCATAGTTGCCAGTGGAACACCCTCCGGATCAGCGAAGGTGCCCCTCTGTTCTCTCATTTGCCTGTTAGGTAGGCCTGAGAGCTGCTAGCATTCCCATGGTCTGGAAGAGGAAAGCGAGGCCCAGGTTGGCCAGAGTGCTTCTCAGGGAAGAGAGGCCTGGGCGGGGTGGTGGGGTTCAGAGCTTCTGGATGAACTCCCTGTCTGCTGGGGAGCAGATTCCTCCCCTTTCTGGGCCGGCTCTCCGACCCCAGCCCCTTGCCCTGTCTGCTTCCCTGGAGGTGGAGGGGGTCTGATAGGTGCACCGGTCCGTGGGAGAGGACAGAGGAGCTGTGTCCCCCGTGAGCACGCCGGGTCCTCCGGGGGACAGAAGCACCCCCTCGTCCTCGTCCCCGCCCCTCCCCCTGCTGTCTGCCTCCAGACTGACAGAAGGCAGGGTCACCCCCGCTGAGAAGGATTAGAGCGGAGGCGGGGCGCCACAAACGCTGGGCCCTGGGCCATGGCTGGAGGTGGGAGCGCTTGTTGTTCCCACCCCGAGCCCCCGCCTCTTCCAAGCTGACTCGCTGCCCGCAGCAGCGGAACCCCCCCACCTCGCAACGCCCCTCCCGTTACTGAGATGAAGCCAGGGGCAACCTTTAAGCCTGAAGACCCCTACCCTGGGAGGTGGACGCCTGCTTTGAGTCCAGCCCCGCTGCTGCCAAACTGCTGTGTGTCCTTGGGGGGGCCACCCTCCCGTCTGGACCTTAGTTTGCTCATCACTCTAGCGAGGGGTGCCCGAGAGGCCTTTCTGAACCCCTGCCACTCTGAAGCGTGTGCACTGGGCTGTTCCTCCCTTCCGGGCTGTGGACCCACTCGCAGACCTCGCCCCACGTTCACCCGGCCTATGTGGAAAGGCCAGGGCAGGAGAGAGGGGGAAAAAGGACTTCTTTCTTGGCAGCACTACCTCCACAAAGGTCAGTCTGTGCTCGCGTCCCGCCCGGCAACCAGCCTGGTGCCTAACGTCTGCCCAGCGGCAGATGACCGGCCGGGGCTCCTAGCAACCGTGGACAAAAGGTTACTCCTGACGTGCCAGGCCGCCTCGCCCCCTCGTCCTCCCTCCCTAAAAAGGGGGGGGGAGTTGCCACCGTGGCCGGTGCTTGTGCCTGAGTGCACGCGTGGGCATGTTTGCGTCTGCACACGCGGGCCGCCTTCCCCTCCCCAAAATGTGAACTCCGCTCTCGCTGATGAAATGGAAAGTTGAACATAAATCAGTGTCTGCCACCCTGTTAGCTGTGCATCAGCAGTCAGTGCCTGGGAGGTTTGCTCAGTAACAAAGCGCCCGGCGGCTCCTCAGGCCTCGACTGCCCCCTGTTGTGGAGCCAGGCCCACACCCAGGAACGCGTGGGCTGCAGCCGGGCCCTGCCGCCTGCCCCTGCTGCCCCAGACCCGTCCTGGCTCCAGTCCCTCTCCGGGGAGAGGCAGGGGAGCGGCTCCGGAGGGACCCTCAGACATGGGAGGCCCGGGGGCCGTGCTCAGCTGCTGCTCCTGCCGCCCCGGGAGGCCCCAGAGGCCGCGACGCCCCCTCGGGGCCTCTTCTCTTGAGCTGTAAACCGACGCCCACATCTCTGACTTGTTGAGAGCTTGGGCTGGTTTATCCTTCTCCCCTTTGGGCCCGGGTTTCTCTTAGAATCGAATGTCTCCCCCCCATGCTGGAGAGCTGCTCTGCCATGGGCGCCTCCGTTCCCCCAGAAGATTTCCCCACCTCTCACGGGTGGGGGGCAGGGGGTGGAGTAGACCCTCCTCGGCTCTTGGCTCCCTTCTCTACAAATCATGCTGAGGGTATTTTTCCTTTAAAAAAAAAAAAAGATCAAATTTCTCAGCCCTGTAGCAGAAGAGGTTTGAGGAAGGGAATTCCAGCGGAATCCTGGAATTAACATACCTTGGCATTACGTGGATTAGGATAGACCCCCTGAATAAGATCGTGCTGCCCTGAAAGGAAAGTGCCCTTTGAGGAGTCTGGGCTGGGCCCAGGGCCTTGGGCCCAGACCGGGTGGTCAGAGGGCTTTCTCTCATCTTGCTGAGGTGCTCTTCTAAGAGCTGGGGACATAGCAGGAGACCCATCGTGTGGATTTTGGGTTCAGGTCCTGTTTCTGCCTAGATTAACTCCCCAGCTGACCTTTCCCTGACAAGCTCCTTCCCTTAAACGAAGGCCTTGGAATCAGTGAAGCCCCTGGCCTAGGCCCACCCCTGGGTTCCAGGAAGCCCCATCTCTTGCTAAGACCAAAAGGGTGGGATTAGACTTTTTAAGGGCACGGGTGGGGCCATAGCTTTCATGAAGTGTCCGTTCCGTGCTGGGCTCTCCAAGGGGCTCCCTGACCCTGGGGACACCACTTCAGCTGTGTCTGCAGTGGAGGGGAGCAGGGGGCATGCAGCTCCAGGAGAGGCCTGGCCAAAGAGGGTTCTCAGTGCTCAGTGGCTGTGAGCAGGGGCTTTGGAGCAAGACAGCCCACTGCCACTCCTGGTGACGTGTTCTGGGCGGGTTACCCGAGCTCTCTGGGCACTGATCTCCTCGGCTGTGCTGGGAAGCAGACATTCGGTACATTGCAGTGCTTCCTTTTCAGAGCGCTGGTGAGGATTGACTATATACATACACGTATACTCGTGTTCAGTGATTGTTTATTACTGCCGTGGAAACGTGACCCAGTGTTGACCAATGGTCAGAAGCCCAGCGGCTGGACTCCTGGAGCTCCGACGTGCCTGTTAGTTCATCTGCCCCCTGTGTGTCCCATCCCTCCCTCACCCTCTCTAAACGTGCTTCCTGACAGCCCTGGGGTCATGCAGCCTGGGTTGGCACATTGGCTAGCTTGGGAAAGTCCATTAAACTCTGAACCTCAGCTGCTTCACCTGACAGTTTGGGGTGAAGATATACCCCCTACCTCTTGGGGTGGATATGAGGACACCACGAAATGATGCCTGTGAAGCCCTGCCTGGCGCGGGTAGACACTCTGGGTCCTGTGTTGTGGACACAAGCAGGGGTGTTCTGGGCTGTTCTTTTCTGCGAGCTAGAGGCCAGGATGGAGGTAGGTCTTCAGCTCAACCAAGAGCAAGGGTCGCCGTGAGTTTTCTCCTTTTTCCATAAGGAACCTCGGGCTCAGTACAGCCCTGGTGGCAGTGAAGTGTGGGAGAGGTTCGGGGTATTCTCAAGATTGATTGGCTTTTTAGTGCTTAACCCTTCAGTTAGACTGACGTTTTTGGCACCTGCTAAGCACCGGGTCTTATTTGGTCCTCTAACGTGTCACCTTCCTTAACCCTGCCACCTTGACTCCTTGTCCCTGGTCCACCGACAGGAGCTGACAGCGGAGGTGGAAGCAGGAAAGCAGGTTGTATGTCCAAAAGCCTCTGACTCTGTTCCTGCCAAGCTCATCAGGGTGAGCTTGCTATTGTGAGTTACTGTCAGCTCTTCCACCAGGGGGCTGGGTCTTCGCTTCTGCAGTTGTTCCTCGGTACCCACGGGGAGATTGGTTCCAGCACCCCTCACCGATACCAAAGTCTGTGGATGCTCAAGTCCCTTATATCGAATGGCCAAGTGCAGTCTGTCTCCCTGTCGTCGGGTTCTGCCTCCGTGGATATGGAGGGCTGACTGTACTCCTGAGTTCTGTCACTAGTGACTCACCTGGGTATCACTGGAGTTTCAGTTTCCTCATGTGTGAAACAGGAACAGCTCTACCTGCTTCACCAGCTCTGAGTTTGGGAATGTGTTCAGAATGAAAGGCAGATCAGGTGTCTGCACAAGGGCTCCTTCCCAGGGGCTGGTTTCTGGGCATGCGTTCCTTCTGCATACATCCAGGAGGGACAGCTCTCCGCCTGGCCCTGCTGGGCTCCCAGGGCTGGGAGGCAAGGCAGTCCCTGGCTCCAGGTGTTTCTGGTCCACGTGGCAGACTCCAGCCTGGGCTCACTGCAGGTCAGTGAAGTGGCTCATCCCCTCCGTCAAGTGGTCTTCTTCTTGTCAGTGGTATCCCTTCGTTAAAAGAATAAAGTCCAGGCTCTTTTTAAGACATCCAGACCTCTTTGTGATCTAGCCCCTGCTACCCTCACCCCGTTGTTGAACCAGCTCTTGGTTCCTGGGACAAGGGCCAGAGCTTTGGCTCTCAGACCCAGCCCTGCCCCACCCAGCATGTCTGCAGGGCCTCTTCTGCAGATTGCAGAATTCTCCCCTCCCCTTCTTTTTTTTTTTTTTTTTTTTTTGCTGTACGCGGGCCTCTCACTGTTGTGGCCTCTCCCGTTGCAGAGCACAGGCTCCGGACGCGCAGGCTCAGCGGCCATGGCCCACGGGCCCAGCCGCTCCGCGGCACATGGGATCCTCCCAGACCGGGGCACGAACCCGTATCCCCTGCATCGGCAGGCGGACTCTCAACCACTGCGCCACCAGGGAGGCCCTCCCCTCCCCTTCTTGAAGCCTCTTCAGTCTCGGGTCATTTTTATTCGAGAAGACTTTGACAAAGTCTTGTCCCATCCTTGTCTCAAGGTTAAAAAATTGTACACCCCAAATGTGAATCTGATTAAGTGCCCCTTCCTCAGATTAATTATAATATCTAACTCTGAGAGACTTATTCTGGAGTTATGGAAAGGGTCTAAGAGTTTGGAGACTTGCAGTCTGTTCTGGGGCAGTGCCTTTACCTTTCTGGGCCTCAGTCTGCCCATCAGAAAAATGTAACGTTAGAAGGAGTAGACCTGGGAGGTGCAGTGGTAAACAGAAGAAACCCAGGCCCTGTCCTGTGGGGGCATCGAGGGCTTTGGGGGCAGAAGAAGTAATGGAGCACTTCAGGGACCAGATGGCTTTTGTGGAGTTGGCTGAAGAGCACCCCCCACATCAGGTGGGGTTGGTGAGGGCCGTGAGTCCAGCCTGAGACTAGCTCAGATTCGGACGGGTTACATGTTAGTAGGCAAGGGGGCAGCTCCCTGGGAGTGGGGTAATAGGAAGGTTTAGTCAGGGAAAGAGGGGCTTCCTGAAGGATTCCTTGGGGTGGGGAGGATCTGAGCACAGCTCTGTGTATCAGCAGCTGCCCTGTGGTGCGGGCTGGTCGCCAGCACTGGACGGAGTACTGGACGCTCAGTATCTGTGGCTCTCTATGGGGAGGTGGGGCAGCCTGTTTTACGGGCGAGGTTAGGGAGTTTGGGAGGGGACTGCAGACGTGCCCCTGGCCCATGAATCCGGAGCTCTTCCACATGGCTGCCCCTCGTGTTGCCCCTGAGGTGCTCCAGGTTTCATAGTCCACTGCCTGGGTAACAGTGGGCAGGCTTCCTCAGCCCGTCTCTCCCCAGTGTCCTGGTTCTTTCCCTCACCCCATCCTGTTGCTTCTCCTTAGCTGAGGAAGGAAGACAAGATCTTGGGCCATTCCCCAAGCTTCTCAGGGGAGAAGAGGCACGAGAAACCACCCAGCCATCCTGGAACCCACAAAACTAAAGGGGAAACCTTGGCCAACTTTCCTGCTTCCTTCTCAGCCCTATTCTGCCCAGTGGACAGTTGGGGTTGAATTCTGGCATCTGGATTTATAGCTTCCAAAGCCTTGGTCTCCCTGTCCTAGTTGGTAGGACGAATCTGTACTTTCTGTATCATCTGTCTGGGCTTAAGGGGGTAGGGCAGGAAGGCTGTGTGCACGCATGTGCCCGGAGAGCTTAAAGTCGAGCAAGAATTCTCTGGGCGGACGAGGCAGTGCCTTTTAAACATGCACCTCGCCTTCACTGTGCTGCCGTGATGAACAGTGGAGCCTGAGTGTTGGCGAGAGGTGGCGTGGAGGCTGGCGGGCAGGAGCGGGATGCATCTTTGCAGCCCTGTCCACTTTCAGAGCAAAAGGCAGTCTTTTGTTGGGGGGTGGGGGGGGAGATTTGGTTCTCTTGTCAAGGTAGGCGTGTCCTCCCTGTGTTCTGCAGGATTGGCATGGTTCTGGATCCTGGGTGTGTCTCTGCCTCTCCCACTTACCCACAGAGCCGGTCTCTACTGCAACCAGTAGATGTCTGGGAGGAGAGAGTGTGCTATCCAGATGTCAGCCAGAAACCCACATGGCTGGGACTGGGTCTCGGAAACCCTCGTCAACATTAAAGAGGGCTGGCTGTTCAGGGCTGTAGTGTGGCTTAGTGGCGGAGCAGGTACACACTCCATGTGTAGTTAGCAAGAGATGGGAATTAGCACCCCAGTTGTGAACTCACTGTTTTCCAGTGGCCACAGGTCTTTATTTCTAACTCGAGGAAGGGCACAGAAACATCTTTGGAAAGGAATGGAATGGATGTGTGCTTCCCAAGACATAGGTCTGATCACCACTCCCTTGCATGAGCTCCCAAAGGTGTAAATGACCCCACTCCTCAGCCTGAAGGTCCCAGCCCCAGGCTCACCATCTTGTGCATGGGCCCCCCGCCCCAGCACCACGCCCACTCTTGCCTCTGCCACACAAATGCCGATCTCAGCCCAGAAGCCCCTCTTATTTCTGCTCTGCCAGAGGACGCCTGTTCATCCTTCCACGCCTTGCCTACGCAATGTGATGGTTCTGTAATCACACACCTGGTACCTGCCTCTGTTGGAATGCTGCTGCAGTCACAGTTAAACCTTGCTCTCTCCCCACTGCCTGGGACTCTTTCAGGGAAGGCCAGAGTACTGCTTATTTTTGTGTCTCCAGCACTTAGCGCACACTCAGCCCAGGGTGCTGGGACCCAGTGGCTGGGTGCACTGCCAGGTGGACGTGGGTTCTGCCCATAAGTTCTGCGTATTAATACTTTTTCCTGTGTCCCTGGAAAGAGTGCTGAGTTCTGTGGACACAGGCACATACAAAGAATCTTCAGCAGGGAGGCCTCAAGGGTTTAGCAGCAGCGGCTCGAAGCAGAATCGCCTCTCCTTGCCCCTCCCCCACCCCAAGCACAGCCTTTCAAGGTAGATAGAGCCCTTTCCTGAGGTAACCCTAGAGAATTCTTCTGAATTCACTGCATAGGCGAGGGTCAAACAGCACGAACCTGCTGAAAGAATTCAGGGTTGGAATCAAGTCCCCAGCATGTTTTGTGCTGGCGAGCGAGGGAAGAGTGTGTTCCCCAGCATTGTGGCAAGAATGAACACAGGGAAGATGGTTAGCAAGGAGATGCTCTGGGACCAAACAACTGGTCATGAATGCTGGTTATTGTGTTATAGTAGTGAAAGATCATCTTGTTTAAGACCAATGGCCCAGAAAACCGGGGCTCAGAGATTGGTCACATGGCATGTTGGTGGGGGAACCAGAACTCAGGTTTGCTGACCCCGGATCCGGGCACTCATTCTCTTGTCGTCAGTGGGATAGATCCTGGCTCTGGTAAATAATGCTGTGTCACTGGACTTCAGTGTTCTCCTTTGTAAAATGGGGTTAATTTTTGCTTCATTTATCTTATTAAAGAGATGTGAGGTTAAAATCAGAAAGTAGATCTAGCACTGTTTGCTTTTCCTTGAGAATTTAAAAAGACTCCAATTTTTTCCCTCTTCAGTCTTGAAAACCATTACTAAGCTCAAGGGTCAGCAAACTTTTTCTGTGGAGGGCTGGATAGTAAATATTTCGGGCTTTGTGGGCCATCTGATCTCTGTCACAACTGCTCAGCTGTACTGATACAGCATGAAAGCAGTCTCAGATGGTACACAAATGAGTGTAGCTGTGTTCCAATAAAACTTTATTTACAAAAGCAGGTGACAGGCCAGATTTGGCCCTGAGCCATAGGTTGCTGACTTTTCCTGTAGCTCAGCCACAGTGGTGGCCGTGCTCTTGCGGTCCTCGTGCGGTTGCTGACCCCAGCCTCCACTCTGGGTGTGGCGCAGGGCGCCAAGCCAGAACTTGGGACCAGTGAGCCCACGTCCCTGGGGCTTGGCTTTCCCGTCTGTGCGTGGGGCTGGGGCAGACTCAGGGAGCAGCATTGTGGGGGGACTCTGGTTAGGTCTTGGACGCCGCCTGTACTTTCATTTGCCATGTTTCCTCCCTTTGTTTTGAAAACCGTCGCCTGCTGATTCTGCGTCTCTGTCTCCATGGGACCTCTTGAGTAAAACATGATCTGAGTGCCTCCTGCGGGGTGTCCTGGCGGCCCATCCCGGGAAGCCAGATTCACAAGCGCACAGACCTCTCGCCCTCGCCACCTGCCCAGCACCGTCCTGGCTCCTCAGAGAGACACGGGGAGGAGGGGAGGTCAGCCGGGGCCTTTGCTCAGCCAGAAATCAATGAGTCCTTCACTGATCCTTGCACAGAGTGGACCCCGGTGGCTGTGAGGATTCCTGAGGTTATGCAGAGGTGACTCCAAGGGAGACACGTCGTATACTGCCCTGCTCCTCTCACTGGCAACTTCCCCACCATCCCAGGAACATGGGCCACCACCACTTGCCAGACCTACCCCCCTTACCTGGTGCCCACGGAGGGCCGTGATTGCTGTGGGCTCATCTCCCAGAGGCCAGCAGCCCCCTGACTGTGAGCTCTCAGGGCTGTGCTGCAGCCCGGCCATAGCTCCATGGTTGGGTGTGGCCCAGCTCAGCCCCCTCTAGCCTTGAGTTGGTAACTTCAGGGCTGTCTCCAGCCTCTACTGCCCATGTACACACATAAAGATGCCTCTTCCCCGGAGGGGACAGATAGAAGCAGGATAGGAAGGCAACTGAGTCACTGACAAGTTCGTTCCCATGGATCGAAATGAAGAAATAACTTTTTCTGAGATGAGCTGCATGTCAGCAGCTCCTTCACCCCGCCAGGTGGTCAGCCTCCTGCCACAGGGACGCTATGGGTGGAGGCACATTGTGTTGACAGGTTTGGGATGTCGGTGGCACACGGGCACACCTTGGCCCTCTCCCCAGAATGGACTTATGGCATTTCCTGTCAGCATTCGTGTCCAAGGAGCAAATTGGATTGTCTGTTGCATGCCTGTTGCCATGTGTATAATTAATGTAATTTTATATTCACTCAGTTACAGTAACACGCCCAATGGGCGGATTGCACAGGTCACTAGTAATGCGAGTCATCCGTTTCCTGCTGCCAGTTGATGAAACCCGCCCCTGCATTCTTGCCAGACCACTGGCCGGTATCCCCAGGAGTCTGGGGGTGGGGGGAACAGGGATGAGTGGAGCGTTTTGTTTCTTAGCAACCTAAAACTTCAAGTCCCCTTTCCCCAAAGGCCTTCTGACTAAAGGCAGATTTGGCCTTGATGGTACTGACGGGGTGTTCAGCTGTTCCCAGAGCACTCTCACAGCTTTTCTGCAAGGAGAGTGTCACCTGGATTCCTCGCTCCTTACAGAGGAGCAGGGGCTGTCAGGCAGGACTCCAGCCCCAGTGCCTTGGGCTCTAACAGCCGAGTTCTCCCCACTGGCCCACCTCTGCACCCAGAAAACCTGGGACTCAGTCTCATCTCTGTTTCTTTTGAGAGTCCATGATGTCCAGGCAGGTTGAAGGCAGCTTTGGGGAGTATGGGATGGCATTTGGTGAAGGAGCCATGAGTTTTGGAAATACTAAACTTAGCACATAGCTTTTATTACCTTTCTCCTTCAAAAAAAAAATTTTTTTAATACAGATTTTCTTTTTTATTTGGTTTTTAATTTTATGGCACTGTCCTCCCTCACTCCCAGGAGTCTTTAGCTCAGAGGACCAGCGTGGTCATTCCTGTTGTTACGTTTCCTACTGGTTCCTTGAACCCAAAAGTGTTAGATGTGCCCACCCAGGGGCTGGCTGACCGTGGCTGAGGCGTCCGCCTGCTGGCCACGCCTCACTGCTCTGCTCAGGCCCTGCCCTGGACGTCCACGTGGGGACTGTGTCACTGCCCTGGAGGAGCCCACGTGGCATCCACAAATAAGGCAGGATGTCCAAAGAGGATGCCCCACGTTTGGAGTGCACCTGGCTGGGTAGAGTAGGCCAGGCTTCGCAAAGGAGGATGTGTGGGCTTTCAACAGGCTGAGGAGGGCGATCCCACAGAGTAAGTCTAGCTCTCGCCTTCCCTGTAAATGGGCTGTGAGTGGCTCTGGAGCATCAGGCGTGGGGACTGTGGAAGCTTGGGGACCTGTGCCTAGCACCATCAGCTGTACCACCTCCCTGCAATACCTGTAGAATATCCCGTTTTCCTTATGAGGAAACTGGACTCACAGCATGTCCTGGAGGAGCTGGGATGGATGCCAGGAAGCTCTCCCCATCGTGCACAAGCGCATCTCTCAAGGATAGCTTCGGAGGGGGGAGTGCATAGGTGGGTCCTGCTGCCGGTTCTGAGGTGCTTTTCTGCAGAGACCTTGGATCTGTTGTTCTCTGCTCCCCACCACGTCGATGACGGCAAAGGCACTTTCACTCAACTGTCAGCATCTAGGGGTTTAGTGGAATGGCCCATAGCAGAGCCTCCCCGGGCCCTGCCTAAGTGGCTCTCGGAGGCTGCCACCCAGTGCCGAAGTGGCAGGAAAAAGAATAAGGAAGTGCAGGAGTTAACGTATTTCCGTAACGCCTGAGGGGAATGGCAAGTCCATTAACAGGGTCTGGGGCCAGAGCGAGGGCCAGACAGGAAGTGGGCAAGTCACCTTCCTTTTCCCAGATTCAGTGGCAGGGATTTCCCGAGTTGGGGTGTCCCCTCGGCACAGGTCTCCTTGCCGTCACCCCATGGAGGCAGTACTGTGCGATGAAAAGAGTTCTGACCCGCCAGGGGCCCCCAGTTCTCATCCCAGCTCCCTGTTGGCCTCCATTCTGTGGCCTCCCTGGGCTTTGGTTTACCTGTCGCCTTCTCTTGGAACCCGTGGCAGTTTAAACCAACACTCCAGCCTGTTTGTCACTGTGTCCTCATCCTTCTCCCCAGCTAGCCTGGGAGCTTTCAGGGCCAAGACGAGTCCAGTGCACTTCTGTGACCCTCCCTCACCCCAACATGGGCTGGCCAGACACATGGGAGGTCAGCACCCAGGATATGTATGTGAGTGAGTGGCTGGATGCACCCACAAGTCCTTCAGCCTCTAGGAGCACTGCTCACGGGCTTGTAGAATGGTGGACCAGCTAGGCGGCCCAGGACTCTAGAATCAGCCTGGACCCACAACTTAATAGCTTTGTAATCCAAGGCAAGTGGCTTCGCCTCGCTGAGCCTCAGCTCTGTGGCTGTATAAAATGGAGCAGTTAAGAGCCCTTCCAGTGGGGAGTTGAGATGACATGAGCTGATGCAAGTGAAGGCCATCTGTACCGTGTGGCAGGTGTGGCTTCGTTATTATTACTGTAATTGTTCCCATTTCACTGATGAGAGAAGTGCAGTCAGTGGCAGAGTCAGGATTTGAACCCAGTTCTTTCCAAACCCTATTTCTTTGCATGGATGGGGACATGATACCATGAAGAGAGTGAACCCTGGGCTGGAGTTAGGTGATGTGGCTCAGCTGCCAGCTTCATCTCTGTGGCCTTGGACAAATCACATCTCTGTCCTGCGCCTCTCTTCTCCCCCATGGACGAAGAGCATTGGAAGCAGTGATGATCTTTCAGGGCCGCCAACAAACAGGTGACTGCTGGGCAGGTATGGTTCTCCCCAAGCTTCTGGTGTGACCCCCAGCCTGGTCTGGCCCTATATTCTGCTCACCTCAGATGTCTGCCCGTATCCATCTCTCTGGCATGTCAGGAGGGTTGATTGGGCAGCACCTAGGATGGAAAGCGTCCAAGGTCTGTGAGGGAGATGATCTAAATGGAGCTGGATGCAGAGAGTCATCCTGGCCAAGCAGGCTTCCAGATGCACCTATTTTGGGTTCTTCTAAAGCTTTCAGCAAGTAGAAGCCAGGAAGGCCCCACTGGCAGTGTGAGGGCGGGTGGGAGCGGGGAGAGTTGTCCTGTGTGAGAACACTCAGTATTATCAGCTTTTAAGACTCCCGCCCTCTCTCACCTTCCACCTCCGTCCTCTCCACCTGCCTGCCAGATCTGTGCAGCAGCTGGGGAAGAGAAAAGCCAACATCCCAACAAAGGTCAGAATCTTAAAACAAGTTTTTTTTTTTTTTTTGTCTACCTCCTACATAGCCTTTTGCTCGAGTGGGTAACAAGTTGAAAAGACTAAGGTCTGTTTTCTCTAAACCTACCTGTCAGTCTCTTGTTGAGAATGCAGACTAGAAAGAGAAGAACACGTTTTTGTGGTTTAATAAAGCACAGGGCAGCAGATGCCATACCTCCTCATGGAGATGGGCAGCACGTCTGTCATCATCTTCACACGAGCAAACATTTTCCCACTGTGGAGCCCCGTTCTCAGCTCCTGAGAACAAGCCAAGTGTGCAGGGCCCTCCCTGCGCTGTTGCATCCAGTCTCAGGGACAGAACCCGGACACAGATATAGTGACGGAGGGCTGTCAGGCTGAGTGGGGGTAGCAGAGATACAGAGGATGGAGATTTGGGAGGATGTGGGTGACCCATTGGCAAAGGTGGGCTTCTGGCTCCGTGGAATAAAAGCTTTCTGGCTGTGTGACGTTCGTCTGGGGGCCGTGCTGGGAGGTACATAAGCAGAGCCTGGGCAGCCTGACTGGGCCTGGGAGAGGAGCTTCATGCCCTGGGAAGGTGAATGTTGAGCTGTATCCTCGCCTATGTCCAGACTGTGGTGGGCTTTTCTCTCTGGGTGACCGGCTGGCTTGGGCTAGGGTTCCCGTGTCCTCGGCACTCCAAACCCCAGCTCCAAGTCAGAGGAGAGACTTCATAACCACTGCCCCCTCTCAGGGCTTAGCAACCTGCTCCCCACGGCTCCCCCCAGGACAGGGAAGTTGCTGGGCTAGGGCCTCACTGACCAGCCACACTCCCTTACTACTACTCCTTGTCATTTGTCTTGAAGCAGCGGCATGGAGGCCAAGTTGTTCCCTGTCCACTCATTAGGGCCCAGGCAGCAGGGTCCTGCAGAGAGCTTCTGGGGGAGGTGCAGAGGTGAAGCACACACACCAGCCCTGCCCTCTGGACCTCCAGGGGCCCAGGCAGCCAGAATGCAGGGCCAAGGGGCAGCTTGGAACGACAAGACTCGGGTTTGAGTGCTGGCCCTTAGCAAGGACTGCTTTGACCGAGGCCCCTGTCTGTGGCTGTCTGAGGGGCTTTACTTACTTTTTCTCTGATCACTCAGTGAGTCAGCTGCTCCTGACCTCCCCTGGCTGCCGGGGTGCACAGGTGTGAGGGACCTGCCCAAGCCACACCACTGGCCCTGAGGATCACGATGTTACCAGGGGGGGCGGCAAAGGATTGGGAGGGAGGAGGTACTCCTTCCTGCCAAGAACTGAGGACCCGACAGAAGGCCTTTGCCCCCTCTTGGAGACTGGACCTCACCCTTGAACCTTCCTCCTCCGTTCTTTTCATTTTCCTTTTTTTGGGGGTTGGCTTCAAATTATCTTATTTTGTTTACATTGCACCCAAGTTTCACGGTACAAAAGACTTGCAGGTGCAAATATGTCCCGCCTTCATTAACTTCCCCTCCCTTTTTAATTTATGTGATTTCAATTTTCCTTCCCTGTACTGTTAATTAGGGGACCCTCTAATCAGTGCCATTATCACAGTGGTATTCATGTTTAGGAAAGCCGCTAAACAAATGCTTGCAAAATTGCTAAATGGCTAATTAATGTCTGTTAATTAAGAAAATTGCTCATGGTAACAAACCATGCCGTTGCTGGCAGCCGCTAAAAAGACACACACTTGTTGAAATTAGTAGCGTGGCAGGTAGGGGAACATCTGCTCCGCGGAGCTTTTGGGAAGTGAGCAGCCCCTCACTTGGCCGAGAAGCTCCAGGCCTGCCCTGGGCATGGCCCCCTCGCCTCTCTCTGCACACCTCTCTCTGTCTCCATGCCCGCCGGCCCGAGCCCACCCCTCCGCCCTCTCCCAGCTCTGGGCTTTGCTTCCTGAGCCAGCAGCAGGCTGGGCAGCCTGGCTTCGAGGGAGGAGGCTGAGCGAGGAAACCCTGCCTGGGTCTCTCAAAGAGCCCTTCTCCCTCTCTTTCTTAATGAAACCACACTCATCCCCCATGCGTGTTTTGAATTTTTCTCAACTTCCAAGGGTAGCAGCACAGCCCCCAGTGCAAAGAGTGAATTAGGGTGTGCCCTCATCAGCAGGACTGGCCTCCCACTCCCAACGTCCCGAGTGGGCAGCAGGGCACTTCCCCGACTGGATTTTCATGCTTTTTGATTGTGACCCGCAGTAGAAAATACATTTGACACAGTGACCCAGTACACACACACACACACACATTTATAAACGGAGATTAATGAAAAGTATCTGCCTTAAAACACACAAGGCTGTCCAATATTTTCTATTCTTTTTTTAAAATTAATTAATTTATTTATTTTTGGCTGCGTTGGGTCTTCGTTGCTGCATGCGGGCTTTTGTCTAGTTGCGGCGAGCAGGGGCTATTCTTTGTTGCGGTGCGCAGGGTGCTTCTCGTTGCGGTGGCTTCT
This sequence comes from Mesoplodon densirostris, assembly GCF_025265405.1. Classification (NCBI taxonomy): domain Eukaryota; kingdom Metazoa; phylum Chordata; class Mammalia; order Artiodactyla; family Ziphiidae; genus Mesoplodon; species Mesoplodon densirostris. Next base: position 46,975,741 of record NC_082662.1, on the reverse strand, counting down.
CTTGTTGCGGAGCACGGGCTCTAGGTGCGTGGGCTTCAGTAGTTGTGGCCCGCGGGTTCTAGAGCACAGGCTCAGTAGTTGTGGCACATGGGCTTAGTTGCTCCGCGGCACGTGGGATCTTCGCGGACCAGGGCTCGAACCTGTGTCCCCTGCATCGTCAGGCGGATTCTTATCCATTGCGCCACCAGGGAAGCCCTCTATTATGCTTTTTATTGTGTTCCACGTTTTTAAAAACAATGGCTGCAACCCACTGAATTGATTTCACCATCCACTAATGGGCTGCAGCCCACGGTTTGACCAACTCCGTGGTTTAGGGGAATTCATATGCTCATCTCTTCTGTGGGGAGTCGAGGCCAGCATAGCCCGGGGCTTCAGGGGTCAGCTTGGGATAGGGGTGGCTGGAATGGAGAGCCCCGTCCCACTGCTCCCACACACACCCGTTCAGGTCTGGCTGCAGGGGTCCGGGTCAGCCTTGGACCCATAGGGCTTCTCCTCTCTCTACCATCTACCGGTTATGTGGCCGTGGCCAAATCTCCTCATCCCTTGAGACTCAGTTTCGTCATTGGTGGAAATAGGAATGAGAAACCCACATCACGGGACCAATTGCAAGTGAAGGCGTGTTAATGAGTGCGCTAAATGGGCGCCCGGTGACCGTCTCCTCCTCTTGTCCCCCATGTGTTCAGTCTCTGGCACCACCTCGCTCCTCCTGTCTGTTCCCATTCATCCATCAGGGCCCCTCCCCTCGGTAGACTGGTCACCCGGTCCTGGCCCACGACCCGTCTCCATCCACCCAGCCCGGGAGCTCCTGGAGGGCAGGGCCTCCCGGTCCTTCCGCAGCCCCGGGGGGCGGCTCGTGGGTGCCCTGCAGGGTGGGTCAGTTTCTGTGCATCCCTGCGCTCTGCCCTGATCCCGTCTCAATCAACGTATTTAACATGGCAAACTCCGCTGCAACGGCCCGCCCCCGTGTGCTTCCACAAAGGAGCTTGATTTTATTTGTCGTGCCTGTAAGTCCCCCGTGAATGTGTTTATCAGCTTCTCTCCCTCCTGCCCGCCGTTCACACCGTTGAGCCGGCGACCCAAGCAGCAGCTTGCACCTCCCTGCCAACCAGAGCCTGCACGCCCGCCCGCCCTTCGTTTTGGTTTAATTTTTGTTCTTTTAAGCTTCTCCTGCGCTTCTCCATGTGCTGTGATCTATAACCTGCCTCTACTGTCTGGCCTCACAGGGTCCTCCGGGGTCACAGCCCTCGCCGCACGCACAGCCTCCACCTCACAATCCCAGCAGCATGATGGGACCCCACAGTCAGGTAAACGCACTGTGGCTCGCCCGCCCGCCGGGGGGCGCGGGGCACCAGGAGGACAGAGCCAGCAGAGGAAAAACAAAAATCAAAATGTGCTCTAGCCATTGCCTTTGAGGAGATTTGACCAAGGAGATTTTTCCCCCCCCAAAATACCTTTTTTTTCTCTAAAGATAGTCTTCATTCCTTGGACATCACATCCCGCTCGGATATGAAACCAAAAGAAAAGGAAAACTATTTCTGTGACCTTGTCAGCGACCTTTGCGTTTTTGTTTTTTCCTCTCTCACTTTTGGTTTTGTTTTGTTTTTGAGTTTGGTTAACCATTGTTTGTAACCAAAGCTGCATCCCTGGCCTTTTCTTTGTGCACTCTCGCTGCTGAGAAAGCTTTCTTGCCCATTCCCCGCCCCCCCGCATTGAGTTAGGGCGCCCGCTGTACCCTCACTGTTTTCATTGTGTACCTCCTCCCCCGCACTCCCCTTCCCCACCCCCTTTGTCGCTGTTGTGAGTGCGTGTGAGCGCGTGTCCAGCTTTGTCTGCACGCTTGAAAATTTTCTGTACAAGTCCCTTTCCGGTTCTTTCACTTGCCCTTACCAAGAGCAGAGGTCTCCTCCTTTGCCCTGCATTGCTGTAACCGTTCCTCCGCGTCCTGTGCCGGGTCCCAGTTGCTGCCGCGGCAGGCATCCAGAGTAGATCTCCGCCAACAGGTGCAGGGTATATGCATCTATCACTCCCTCCACCCAAAGGAAGTTTTGCCCGAGGGAAGAGGCCACCGGGAGGAAGAGAGTTTAAAAGATGACTAGTTGTAACAAAACTGGACTTTGTGGAGAGGAGCGCATTTCTGTCTGTCACCGTTGAGTGCAGGCTGTCATTGAACTAATGCCCTGTAATTGCAGCCTTTTATGTCACCGCGATACGCAGGCGGCCCCCGGCCCCCGATCAGAATGGGAAACCAGGTACTGTACCTTTTCATGTTCTCTCCCCTCACTCGGCCACCCGTGAACCCGGCTGGACTTGGACTCAAATCACAATCTGAGAGAAGGGCTGGGAGGTGGAGGGACAGTTTTAACATGGGAGGCTTATAAACAGGTCCCCATGCAGCCCCTCTCAACATTTCACCTGTCTCTACCGGTGGGCTTTGGGCAGCCAGTTCTGGAGCAGCAGGCCGGGAATGCAGGGTTTCCACTATTCTAGAGAAGGTGGTAACGCCCCAGCCCCTCCCTTCCAGCCCCTTCTTGGAAAAGGGTCTTCCTTCTTAATGAAGTTAATTGACAACGTGCATTTTTTCCTGGAAGCTTTTGAGAATTGCCAAGGCTGGTAAATATAATCCTGCTATTAAGGGGAGAAATGGCCAGTAGGAATGCTTAGATCAGGAGCCTGGATGCAGCGAGGAGGACATTTGTGAGTTTTTAAGCAATGTCTGCCTGCTTCCCAGACTCAACTCAAAATAAGAAAGGATTTGTTCATGCAATTAGAAAAGTGGTCTGCTTACGGGGAGGGGTTTCCAACCTTGAGTTGTGGGCCTTATGCTGGCCCATTAGGGTTGGCACTTCGAGGTGGTCTGGAGAAATCGGTCCCCAGCTGCCCTACCTGATTCAGCCCATCCAGGGGCGGGAAGAGAGCTGCAGAGGTAAAGAGGAATTATCTTCTTTTTAGGGTAGACAGACTTAAAAGAAACTTTAAAAATCAGGGAAATTTCTTTTCGTGCCCATACATATTTGTATACATAATTCTTAGAGTGACCTTGCAGAAGCCCTTCAGAAAGTCTGACCAGCACTGCCAGTACATCCAGCCTTTGTTGCCTTTGGAGCTGGGAGTTAGGTCACCAGCTAGATAGGCATTACCTGAATGTGATCCCTTTCATTCTCAAGGCTCTGCAAGAAAACTCCTGAGTGAGACAATACAGGGACTTTGGAGAGATGCTCATAACCAGGGGACTCCAATTTTAAAGTTAAATAGCCTACCAGTTTCCACTATTCTTTTTTCTCCAAAAATCTTTTCTTTCCTGTTTTCTCTGACACGAAGGGGAAAAATTCGGACAAGAATTAGAAACCCAGCTTTTTGAGCAAAGAGGGACCCTAGGATGTATCATAGATGAGGAAACAGAGGGTCAGAGTGGAGCAGTGACTTCCTTAAGTGTCTCAGTGAGCTGGGCTCGTGTCAGTCTTCAGCTCCCGGCCCAGTGCTGTTTCCTCTCCACCTCGCCAGGTTCGGTTAGCTTTCATAGGTGTAAAAGTGCTGCCCCTTGCCTTTGATTTTAACGGGCCATCAAGTGGGCCTTCTCTGCCATCACATGCACGGACCCCAGCAGCAACTTTCCCTCCTGCCCACCCAGGGCTCTCCTTAGCCCAAACTGGCCTCTGCCCCAGGGACGGAACAGATGCTTCCTTATCATAATTGTGGCCCTTCCTCCATCAATTAAGGGACATGAGAGGAGATGCTTGTTTCTATTTATCAATTAAGCATGAGCAAGTGCCCAAGAGGGCACATGGAGAATAAATCCATCATCTGTACCTCGCATTACAAATCAGTCGGGCCAACCTCCCCACCACTCCCCCATTGGAAATCTATACCGGTTTCCAGCTTCCTGTGGACTCAAGACATTTCTGTCCTCCAAGGGGGGGATGTGTCCCTGTCCCAGGAACTGACCCTGGGCTTCTCTTGGAGAGTGCCTCAGTTGGGGCTGCTGGTCCCACAGAAGCCTCTATGCCACCCGTTAGCTCAGCCTTCCCCAGGGCAGGAGGAGGAAGCAGAAGCAGCTCAGGCCCACGTGACCTCCTGGGTTAGGGCAATGAGTAGGGCACTTAGGGAGACCGGGAGCTCAGGGTCGTTGACCTGGCCCTAAAGCCTTGCAAGGCCGTCCTCCATCTGCCTCCCTGGCTAGGGGGTTGGAGTCTTGTACAGAGAGAGCATTGTGGTGTTTCAAGCCAGGGTCGATGGGTGGGCGGTGAGCAGTGGGGTTCAGCAGGGTTAAGGAGAGGAAGACTAGAGTCTGGGGTTGTCAGGCAGCCCTGACATCACATCCCAGTGGAGCCCCTACCCCACCCAACCTGTGGACTCAGGCAGGTAGCTGAGTGACCCAGCAGATTCTGGTGGGATTTGTCCATTCACTGGGCAGACACTTCCTGCGCCTGCCCCATGGTGCTGTAGGCGAGGCGCTGGCCTACTTCCAGGAGCCTGTGGGACAGCCCCAGAGCATCTCTCTCCCCAGCGGGCCCCAAGGGTGTGTGCACGGCTCGTGCTTGCAGTCCCATATATGAGCCGTTATTTTTCTCCTTTCTCACGCCTGAGGGCCTCAGCCCTTGCAGTGTGGCCCCTTTTACCTTGGTTCTTCCCTGGTAGAGGAGGCCCAGACTGCCTTATTTCAGGGTCACTCCAGTGAGGGAAGTGACTCCTGGGTCCCCTCTGGGCCTCCGGGAAGCCCTGCTCTGCTCCTGGGTTCTGACACACAGCAGGGTTAGGGGAACCCAAGGAGGAGCCTCCGGCCAGAACTGGGGGTCAGCACGGGGCTACCTGGAGAGGAAGTGGTTGTCCAGCCCCCTACGGCCGCTCCATCAGAGTTAGATGGGGGATTACCAAGGCCTGGGGTGGGGGTCTCCCGGCACCTCAACATCCCAGGAGCCCCCAAACCAAACAGCCTCAGTGGCAGGTCTTCCTGTGTCCTCTCGGAGTCCTGAAACCAGGCTCGAGAAATACCCCAAACCCCCAAGTGGGCAGACAAAAACCAGCCAGGTGATTCAGAGCTTGGGAACTCGGGGGAGGAAGCAGAGCTGGGAGAAAGCAAGAGGTCGGAGCAGCTAAAACCCAGGGCCACAGAGAGAGACTCTCTGCAGCCCCAGGCAGATGGAAGCAGCAGGTGCCAGATGCCACTTCTCAAGCAGCAAGTACCCGCAGGCTTGCATGGCCCTCCCAGAAGCCTCCCCCTCCCCAGACACACTCACACACGCCATTCTGAAGCTGAACAGTGAGAAGTTGTCCCTTTGTTTCCCACCACCTCATTCCAGAACTGGTTTGGAGTTTCCTTTTGGGCCATCCGCTCCCCACTCGGCCATCATCCCTACAGCACAGTCGGGCGGGGCTGGGGGACCCGGGCGAAGCAGGGGGTGGGGGTGGAGGTCCCCATCACAGGTGCCCAGCTTTCACAGAGGCTTTCCTCTCCAAGCCAAGGGCCCGTGCTTAGTCCTAAGGCATGGGGTTCTAAAAGTGAAGCTCCCTTTCCCTCCCCCTCCCCCAGCTCTGCTTTCCTCTTTTTTCATATTGCAGCTGAAATAAACTTCAGTCTCAAATAAATTGCTTTGAAGGGGTTTTCGTAGCTGGTGTGCCAAGCGTTCACTCAGGAAACCCCTGGCCCCGTCCTCATCTTCTCTGTAGTAGTCACACCAGCATGTGCCACATGCACCAGGCCTTCGGTGGCAGGTTGTCACTCAGCATCCTGCTCACCCTCTCCTAGAGGCCTCCTCTTCCACCCCTGGGGTCCAGAGTCCTGGGTGTTCTTCCTGGCTCTGCCGCAGGGGACTGAGGGCTGACTGGGGGCCCTCAGGCCTCTGGACCTCAGCTCCCTCATCTAAATCTCAAAAGCCGCCGCCTCCCCTGCCCCCTTGAAAAAGGACCTCCCACGGTGGCAGGATTTTAGCTAGTGGGTCTCCGTCCCCACCGTTGGGAGTTGGGGATAAAACGAGTTACATCTCCACTCTCCACGAGGCAAAGGAGAGACAGGGTTTGGCCTAAACTGCATCAGCTGGAGTTTGGGTGGTAAAAGGGGGGGAGGGAGCGGTGCTGCCTCTGAGGGGGTGTGGCTGGTGGCCCAGCCAGAGTGTGCCTGGGCTCTGGCAGGTATATAGACCTGCCAAGACGGCATTGCTGGGCCGTGGTTCTTCTCCCAAAGATGAAGCACCCATGCTGACCCACCCATGCTGCAGTTTTCCGTAACACCAGCTGGAGCTGACTGCTGCTGCCCGGGGACCCCCCAGCCGGCGGGCAGCAGGAGCGGCCTTGGGGAGGCCATGAGTGGCCCTAAATGGTCAGGTGGGGAGCCTGGGCAGGCAGGTGCATTCCCCTCTGTCCCCAGCTCCGGGGAGCAGCCACTTACCTCGGGTCTTAACGTTTCTTTCAGCCTCCGGGAGGAGTTCCTGGGACACAGCCACTGCTGCCCAATTCCATGGATCCCACGCGACAACAAGGTAGACAAGGCAGGGTGGGCAGGGGCGGGGGGGGCATCAGGAGGGGCTCCCCCCCCACTGTCTGCCTCCACCTCCTGCCACTCACGGCTCACCCGCTCTGTCACGCAGGGCACCCCAACATGGGAGGATCAATGCAGAGAATGAACCCTCCCCGAGGCATGGGGCCCATGGGGCCCGGCCCGCAGGTAACCGACCGCCTGTCTGTCTCTCCATCTCCCGGCCATCTGTGTGCACCCGCCTTCTCTCCTCTTTCCAAGTCTGTTAGTCTTTCCACGTCTCGCAGCTCGGAGGGGTGAGGGGAGACGGCGTGACCAGGGCCCCAGCGGCCCGTTCTGCCCACAGCTGGGCAGCCCACCTGGCAGAGTTGAGGAGACCCCCAGCGAGCTGGGGAAGAGGAGCATTTGGGAGCCTTCCACGGGAGGGACTTGAGGCATTTGGAAGGCAGGGGTCTGTGTCCCCAAGCAGCGGTGTGGGTCCCCAAAGCTTCCTCCCACCCTTGGGAGGTAGGGTGGGCCTGAGCTGGCTCAACGGTCACAGTTTGTTGGGACCCAAGGCAAGATACTGCATTATTCTGCCTGCAACTCACCAGTTGTCTGAGTTAGGACAAATCACGTTCACCTCGGTGGCCCCAGCAGGCCTCAGTGTCCCCCCCAGTCCAGTGGGGGGTGAATCTGTAGCCATGGTTCTTGGTGGTACCACCCAGCTGCGAGGAGCCAGGCCGGCCAGGGCCCCGGCACTCCCTTCAACTCAGAGCTTTTGCCATTTTCATATACCAAGCTCCTGCCTAAACCTTCTTTTGCCCAGAGGGGCTCCACTGCCAAAAAGGACAGTTTAGAAACCTCTAGAGGAAATTACCTCAAGTGCCCTGCCCACCCCTTTATAGCAGCAACACAGTGGTCGCTCCTTGGGATGCAGCTCCATACCCACAGGTCCCGGGTCCCACAGCACCATCAGGCAGGGGTCTGGCAGGCCATTCCTGTTCTAGCACCTTCTCACAGTTGGTTCCCGCTCTTCTGAGTGTTTGAACACGGCTCTGGGTCCTGCAGGCGCTGTGGCAGAGAGTTTGCTGTGCTCTGCCCTCCTTGCGAATTCTCTGGTATCTGACTATCTAAAGCCAGAAGTCTGAGTAAGGAGAGGGGCATTTCACAGTGAGAGCAGGAGGATTTTGTTCTAGGGTGTTCCTTCCCTTCTTTTCTGCCCTGCCTGGAGGCCTCCTTTTCTCTCCCACTCCTGCTTGTCGGTGCTGGGATGCTCTGGGCCCCTGCACAGGTTTCCGGTTCCCTGGGGGTGAGGTCATGCCCCCACTCACGCACACATGCCTCCCTTTTGGAGGAAGAGGCGTCTGCCACACCCCACAGCCCTCCACTCTGTCTGGAATTGTATTTACAGCACACCCAGCTGCCGCGTTCGGTGATGGCTGCAACATCTGTGGCGTTGAAAGATTCTTAGGGAGGTCCTTGCCTTTCGTTGGCCCCTTAATCCTAAAAGGAAGCAAGCCCACACCAATTGCAGCTCCAGTTTTCTTTTCTTTCCTCAAATCCCCCAGAGCTTGTGTTTTCACCAGCTCCTTTTAAGCTACCAGAGTGGCCCCTTCCTGCCAGGCGGCCGGCTTGAGCTGACCTCCGCAGGAACCCGTGGGAGGGGTGACAGGGTCTGAAAGCCAAGTGTTCCCTCTCCTGAGTCAGAAACTCTCAGATTCCTCAGCCACACACTAGAGATACTCTTGGTGTGGAAATCAGCAGTGGCCTTGGACTTCCAGGATGTCTGGGGGGTTGGGGGGGTGTCTAGGGGACACAAGAGGATGGAGTACTCCACCACCCACCCCTCTTGATTCTTGGAGACTGAGCAGCTGCATCTGTAAAATGGGAAGGAGACCAGTACTTCCTTGTACGGTTGCTGAAAGGAGGAGGCTCAAGTTCTTGGCGTGATGCTTGGCCCAGGGTAGCCTCTTAGGAAGCAATTCGTGTTTTCCAACTTGGGGCCTTAAAACCATAGTTCAGGACTCGAGCTGCTTGGGTTTGGTGATTGCTTCGCGTTTCTTTTTATTTTTTCTGGCAAAGGCCATTAACACTTGTTAAGTCTGTAGTAATACTGAGGTTCTGGAAGCTGGGAATGGATAATTATCAGACGGACCGAGGTCAGAGTGTCCCAAAGTCTAGGACTTCCTCCTGGCTTAGCGGGAGTTTCGTCGTGTCCATGTCCCTGAGCAGCAGTCTGGCACACTCTCATGGCACGTTTAAAGAGGGTGGGGGTCCTGAAGGCTGAGGTCTTGCTGAAAAGGGCCCTCCTGGCCTCACCAAGCAGGGTACAGGGGTGGAGCTCTTGTAGGCTAGCAGGTCGGTGCCCAGATGGGAGAGAGAGGCTAGCCCTGCGGTGAGGCCAGCTGACCCTTTCCACCCCGCCAACCTCAGGGGCTCTGAAAACATCTCTCCTTTTTTTTTTTTTTTTCTGGTTTTATTAAGATATAATTAAGATACAGCACTGTGTAAGTTTAAGGTGTACTGCATGATTTGACATACGTACATCATGAAATGGTTACCACAATAAGTTTAGTGAACATCCATCATCTTATATTGATACAGAATTAGGAAATAGAAAAAAATGTTTTTTCCTTGTGATGAGAGCTCTTAGGATTTACTCGTAACAGTTTTCATGTATAACATAGAGCAGTGTTCATTCTATTTATCGTGTTGTATGTTACATCCCTAGTACTTACTTACCTTCTAATTGGAAGTTTGTGCCTTTTGACTGCCTTCATCCAGTCCTCCCCCCTACCTCCGCAGCTCCACCTGCTGCCAATGGTAACCACAAATCTGATTTCTTTTTCTATGAGTTCATTTGTTTTTGAAGTATAATTGACCTACAGCACTGTGTTAGTTCCTGTTACACAACATAGTGATTCAGTATTTCTGGACGTTTCAAAATGATTGCCACAATAAGTCTAGTTACTATGATGTGTCACCATACAATGATATTATATAGTTATTGACTGTGTTCCTCACACCATACATTTCATACCCATGACTCATTTTATTTTGCAACTGGATATTTCTACCTCTTAATCTCCTTCACTTATTTGTTTCCTCCTCCCCTCTGGCAACCACCCATTTGTTCTCTGTATCTGTAACTACTTCTGTTTTGTTACTTGCTTTGGTTTTCTGTTTGTTCATTTGCTTTGGTTTTTAGATTCCATGTATGAATGAAATCATACAGTATTTGTCTTTCCTTATCAGACTTATTTCACTTAGCATGATGCCCTCAAGGTCCATCCATGTTGTCACAAATGGCAAGATTTCAGTCTTTTTTATGGCTGAATGATATTCCTCTGTGTGTGTGTGTGTGTGTGTGTGTGTACCACATTTCCTTTATCCAAGATGAATGGATAGGTTGCTTCCATATCTTGGCTATTGTAAAAAATGCTGCAATGAACATAGGGGTGCATGTATCTTTTCTAATTAGTGTTTCTGTTTCCTTCCTTTCCCATGTCACTTGTACCCCTGTGGGTAGGGTGCAGTATTAAATTCCAGAGCCAAACCTCCCTTAGAGCAACCCAGATGTCCTCACCAGCCCCTCACTGGGGGCAGAAAGACCTGGCCTTGAGTGAGCCTGGGTCTCGGCGAGATTGGGGTATGAGATGGATTGCAGGTTCTGGGGTCAGCCAAGGAGTGGGCATCGTAGAGCCTGGAAGTTTTAGACCCCCAAGCTGAGGGTAGGGAGAGGACAGGATCTACCCCCCAAGCCTTTTCTCTCTGTCCCCTGAGGGTGCTGCCCTGATCACTCAGAATGGACAGGAAAGGGATGAGCTTAGTGCTAGGAACACCGTCCTGGCCTCAGCTCAGCCTGTTCGGGCCTCCAGTCCCTCATCTGCAAAATGGGTGTCCGGTGATGACCTCACAGGGCTCACCGTGGTGCTGTGTGAAACAGCTGTGAGAGAGACCACAGCACAAGGCTCCGCAAAGCATTGCACGAATCCCATTCCCTCCTTAGAACCTGGGCCCAGGGAGGGAGCCCTGTCTCTGCCATGCCTGGACTGTTAAGAAAGGTGACCAAGCCCCTTCAGGCAGTCTTTAGTAAGCACCACTGCATGCACAGGGCCGTGCTGAGACTGGACACAGAGGTGGGAAACCTTCAGCTTGTTATTCCAAGTGGAGAATAACATTGCTAATAGTGGGGCCACTCTAGAACTTTCTGAACAAAGAATAGGTACAGTGTGGTCTTGGGGCTACTTTATAGGTTTCAAAACCGAATGGAGTAACATCATACTTTCTGAGGTCGTGTATCATTTTGGCCTAAATGTCACAAAGGAACCAGCAAACTAGGCATCACCCTGCCCTTTGCCCTCAGTGCCTCAGGCAGATTTTATTCTGGTTTTGTGAAGCAGCCAGTGGTGAAAAGGAGGTAGTATTTCCACTTAATTGTATTCTCTCTTTAAAGAATTATGCCTATGCCTGTGTCAGGTGAGAACTTCTGGCTCAGTTTTTCTTTTTTTTTTTTTGCATCTTTATTGGAGTATAATTGCTTTACAATGGTGTGTTAGTTTCTGCTTTATAACAAAGTGAATCAGTTATACATATACATATGTTCCCATATCTCTTCCCTCTTGCATCTCCCTCCCTCCCCACCCTCCCTATCCCACCCCTCCAGGCGGTCACAAAGCACCGTGGCTCAGTTTTTCAGAAGTGAATCCTGTTGGGGTGAGGCTGAAACTGGCAGGGCTCTGAAGGCTCCCGTGGATGCCACTTGCAGCGCGTCTGGTATTCTGGTTGGGGTGGGGTCAGCACAGCCTAGAGTCAGATCGCCAACCTGGCTTGTCTGTATTTGAGAATGTTCAGGTGAAGGGTAATCCACCATCCCTAGAGACAGTCCTGTGCCACCAGGAGAAGCTGCATCTCCCCACTGAGCCAGGACAGCCCAAGCTCAATGCCTCTGAGCAGAGACCCCAGAAGGAGATGGAAGGATCGTAAACCAGGCCAGGGCACCCTGGGCTGGTGAGGAGAGAGTGGAGCCACTCAAGGCACTTTCCCTGGTGGCTCCTCGGAGACCTCCCAGTGGGGCTGGCCAGGCTGCTACATGACTAGAGGTGGTGGAGGGCCGGCCTAAAGCCCAGGAAACTGCCCAACAAACTGGAGACCCCTTTGACAGGTCTGTCCTAAAGACTATTCTTTGGGGCGCCAGGCAACATCAAAAAAGAGCCCCTGTGCTGAGGAGTTGCAGGAAGCAGAAGCAGGCCCCAGCCCCTGCCAGCTGCAGGGTACCTTTCTGCATCGCCATGGACCTTGCCCAAGAGTGCAGAACTGAGACCAAGAGGGTGGGGCCTGACCCTTTATAGTTCCTGACCACGGATCAGCCCCTCTGTCCAGGGTCTGGGGTGCCCTCGTCGGGACAAGGTGTAGGTGTGGGGAGGTAGGCAGACATACACATGCACACACCCCTGTGGATGTGGCCGGCTCCACGGCTGCACCAAGGACTCCTCCCAGGTCTCCAGCTGCCCCGTCCCTGCAGAGTAGTGCTGAGGACAGAGGAAGAGGCGGTGTCTGGCTATGGCCACACCTCAGAACCCAGTGCTGCGGGCAGGTGGGCACTGGGAGAAGAGAGAACCATTTCTACTGAGTCCGTGAAACTGCTTCTAAGCCCTCCCATCCTCTGTGAAAAGGCCAGTGTCTCTGATTTGAAAACTTGCCTCCAAAACCTGACTTTCAGCATTCCTTTCACCCCTGATTTACTGTATGGCCTTGGGCGAGTCTTTGGCTTCTCTGGGCCTCTAGCTTGTCATCTATGAAGTGGGGGCATGTAAGTGGCCATCGGGGTCTGGGCCTCTGCAGGAGGGAGGACCTGGCAGGCCTGCTCCCTCCTGGGCAGTGGCTGTGCTGGCTTTCGGGAGTCTCCTGAGGGGGTCGGGTTAGGGCAGCAGGTGGTGCACCCGGAGCCTCCCCTGAGGGACTGTGTGTCCAGACATCTTTCAGGAGTGAGCACCCTGCTTAATCTCCTCGCCGCTCTCTGCTGCCACGTCCTGGGCTCCCGCCGGCCCCCAGGCCAGCCTTCCACTGCATCCCCACAGTGCCGGCTACTCTCCTTGGTGTGAGAGAGAGCAGGATGCAGCTGCAGCCCCTGGAGGAGATCTCACTCTCTATCTGGAAGACCTTTCTGATTGGCCAGGCTGCACACAGTGGAAGAGTGGGCTGCCTGGGGAGGTGGTGAGCTTCCTGTTCTGGAGCAGCGGAAGCGAGGCTGAGATTTGTACAGGGGATTTAGTAACTGCACGTGGGCTTAGAAAGGGCCCTTTAAGACCCCATGCTTAAGGCAGCATTAAAGGCTTTGGCGTTTGCTCTGCCAACATCCCAAATCAGTACACACCTCTGAGGGCTGAGGGAGCACTTCAGAGCCGTCATTTCATTTGATCCTCACACGGCCCTGTAAGGGTGGGGGCTCTCTGTCCCCATCTCATGGACGAGGCAGCACAGCGGAGGGGTTGCAGCTCTGAAGCCTGATCATAGCTGCACGAGGGGCCATCACTCTGCTGCTGCGCCTCAGTGTCTTAATCTTTAAAGTGGGGATAGTAGTGAGGTGGTGGTGGTTAAATGTAGGTGATACTAAGCCCGTAGCACAGCCCGGCACCGAGGAAGCATTGTTATTTGTGTGGTTTGCCCAGAGTCAGGCTGTGCTGGGGCAGGCTCTCCGTGTTCTGACCTCAAATCTGTGGCTCTGCTCACCTCGCGTAGCATCGTCCATAGGGAGGGACTGGCCCCTTTGTTCACTGATCTTGCGGCATATTTGCTCCAGGGCAGGTGAGTGTCCTCCGGCCCAGGGACTCAGCCCTGAGCAGGCACGGGGGATGCCAGCTGCCCCGGCCGCCCTCCCCTCCCTCCCCCCACTGCAGGCCTTGCTGTCTGCCAGCTAGCCTGGCGCTGCTGCGGTCATCGTGTACACCCTGTCTGGACACTCTCACTCCAAACCCCTCTCTGGGTGATGAGGCCAAGGAGGTGGTCCCGAGATGGTCCCTGGCTGGAGAACCTGCCACCAGCCTGACGGCGGCTCTGTTTGTCAGCTCTGGCCCTTGAGCCTTCTGTTGTGTCCCCACTCCCACCCTCCTCCCCGCCTCCCAGATGTGTGGTGTAGAGAGCAGACCCTGAGGCTCGCAGATCCAGGATTAAACCCCAGCAGAGACATTAGCTGACTGTGAACTTGGGCACATCTTCCTCCCCCCAGACCCTCAGTCTCCTCTTCTATAAAATGGGAGTAATACCAGCTTCATGGCCTCGTTACAAGGTCCAAACCAGAGACTGTATGTGTTATGTGCTCAGTAAAAAACGGCCAATGCTGGCTGTTCCTTTGCCATCAAAATTCCACCAGCCGACTTTCTCCTACAAAGGTGGAGCTCAGGCTCCAACCAGCCTCACGTTACTTTCCATTCATTGACTTTTTCATCCATTGATGGCTCAGTGCCCAGTCTCTGCCAGTGCTGCCACTGACGTGTGCAGTGACGGGGGATACGAAGATCAGTAAGAGAGAGTTCCCGCCTTCCAAGGGGTTCAGAGTCCAGTGGGAGACGTGGACATGTGGCCACGATCATAAGCCAGAGTGCTGCAGGCCGTTGGGGGAGGACATCACAAGGCACTCTGGGAGTGACTAGGATGGAGCAGGGCAGGCCTCACAGAGGTGGTGCTGTTTGAGCTGGGTATTGGAGGACATGTAGGAGCCTGCCAAGTGGAGAAGGGGAGGCAAGATATTTATTCCTGCGAAGAAAATAGCTCTGGAAGAGGGGAGTCGGGGAGCAGTGGTGAAGGAGATGAGCCAGGTGAAAGGCCTGGGTGCCTGCCTGGTCTGGTTGCTCTGACCCATCCCACTGCCATGGTGGGTTGTGCCGAGCTGAGTTGGGACTCCTGCAAGTTTCCAAGTTCTGTGTAGACTCTTCTCTTAATGGAACGGTGATTCCCTTGAGCAGGGAGACAGAGTTTTCCTCCTGCTCCTCCAGTACTGTGCCTGTTGAGGGCTGCACGTGCTGACACCCGCATCGGGTGACGATATGGAGGGACAGCCCAGACCCGGGGCAGGGTGGGGTCTGCAGATGCCCGGCCGCGGGACAGGCCTTTTGGGAGTGTGCCTCCCCTTCCACGTGCAGACTCAGCCCTGCCCCCACCTGCTGGCCATTTCTTCTCCCCAGATTTCTAAGGTGGGTGGTGGTCACCAGCTGGTCCTGTTACTGAGTCTCTTCCCCTTTCCTGCCTGAGACCTGAGGGCAGGTGCCGACCAGCATCATGAGCTCCTTCCTGGATGCCCGTGTGCTTTCGAGAGACCCATCGTGAAGCCCCTGAAGATGCATCTAAAGCTGTGACTGTCCCTCTGTGCTGGCTTGTCGTTGTGGTCCTGTCAGTTGGTTCCCACCCCGCATTTTTTTAATGAATGTATTACTTTCTCATCAGATCCTTTTCACAGACTAACCCTCTCGCTTATGTTCTGTTTGTTTTTCCCCCTCCTTCTCTCTCCGGTTCCCCTTCTCCTTCTCATAGACTGACGCTTGGTTATCGTTGCAGAATTACGGCAGCGGCATGAGACCACCACCCAACTCCCTTGGCCCCGCCATGCCCGGGATTAACATGTAAGGCCAACCACCCTGCTGGCGGCTCAGAGCCCATGGCTTTCCCCACCCTTTGCTCCCCCTGAAAGACTTGTGATGGGAGTAATTACTGGCACCTCTCTGGACCTCAGTCTCTCATCAGTAAAGTGAGGATGTTGAACATACCGGTGATGAAACCACATACACCCCCATATAGTGCTTGTCTGTGCCAGGCAGTCTTCCAAGCTTGCTACGTGGATTAGCTCACCTAATCTTCATGATAACCCTGTGAGGTGCTTATTATTATCCCCTATTGACAGATGGGGTAACTGAGGCACAGAGAGGTGAAGTAACTTGCCCAGGCTCACACAACTCTAAGTGGCAGGGTCAAGATTTGAAGCCCTGTATGGTTGATCACTCTTTCAGTGCTTCAGTGGTGTAGCCCCTTTGCGGTAGTTGATCCCTATGGGAATCTCTGTATTCCCTTCCTAGGAAAATGCATGTGCAGAGGAAATACTATTTTCACAAATTTTGCACATAATTTATCGGAATCCGTAGATTTCTACCCCCAGAACTACACATTATTACCCCAGAACAGCTCTAGGAGTGTATGAAGGACTTCCTGCTAGTGATTTCAGCCCTCTTGTTCTGACCCTGCTGGCACCACCCCCTTGGTGCTTATAGCATCTTTTTCATTGTCTCCATCTCTCTCTCCCTCTCTCAGGGGCCCGGGAGCTGGCAGACCCTGGCCCAATCCTAACAGTGCTAACTCAGTGAGTACCCAGGTTGGCGGGGGGCTCTATCTGCTAGGGATTGGGTTCTAGGGTGCAGGGTGGTTCCTGTCCCCAGGTTGGAGGTGTCATGGGGAGTGGGACGTGGCAGGATTCCACCTGATGCCTCCAAGGAGAAGCCCACCTGTAAGGGGAAGGTTGGGAGTGTCATGCTGGGGCCATCAGGGGCTCTCCCCGCTGCTCTGCAGAAGCTGAGGTGTGAGCTGAGAGCCAGGCTCAGAGCCCTGTCCATGTAGAGGCTCCTGCCAACCTCCTCTTTCTTGGCAGAGCTGGCTTCCAGCACTCAGAGGAAGGAGCTGGGAAGGGGCTTAGCACAGACAGTCCAGGGCAGGAGGCCGGGGGTGGGGGAAGCTCTTACTTTCCTGTCCTAGAACTGGAGGGTCTCCTGCGCCTATGGCCCCCCCCAAGGCTCCCTGCCAAGGCTCTCAGGATCGGTTCAGCATAGGAACTGGATTTGGCTCACATCCCTGGCCCCCCTAGAGACACTAACCAGGTGGCTCAGTGTGTTTCCCATCAGGAGTGGGGTTGTTTCCCCCAAAGGATTTGGAAGGTAGAGGAGGTGTCTCTGAGGTGTGGCTCATCCCCCTCTTGTTTCTAGATTCCATATTCCTCCTCATCACCCGGCACCTACGTGGTAAGTGTGTGCAGGTTGGGGGCATTGCGTGTCTAACCTCATGTGACTGTGTGTACAAGAGTACTTGGGGCGGGGGGGGGCCCTGTCTCTTTCCTTTCACAACATATTCTGAGCACAGATTCCAAACTGTGCTAGAACTTGCTGTCAGTATTCAGGTATCTGTACTTTCTGGTGGCCCAGAAGTCCCCAAACAAGACCCAGAGTTGGGACCCCCATTCGGGGGACTGACGAGTAGGCAAGTCAGCTTCCACTACAGGCCTCTGGTTTCACCGGTCCCCATGTGTGTGAGCACACACGCACGCCCACAGCTACCTCTTGGTTTAAAGAAAGGAAAAGGGGAATCCAGTTCCCCCAAGCCTTAAACACCCGGGCCCCGGGTGAGCACTGGCTGCTGACTTGGCTGGAGCTCAGTGGCCTCTCCCCACGTGTGTCATCACCATGGGTTTTTTACCGTGGGTTTCTGATGTCAGTTTTTATCTCATCTCCAGGGACCCCCTGGTGGTGGCGGCCCCCCAGGAACACCCATCATGCCTAGTCCTGCAGGTAAGAAGGCTGGGGGAGGGGTGCCGCTGAGGGAGTAGGGAGTCCTGGAGGGGCCTGGGTGCAGAGCCAGGGCTTGCAAGCCACTCTTCCTGAGCAGTGCGCCCCCCACCCGGCATCTTGGCACCAGGGATTTAGTGGGCAGGAGGCCCCGGTGCCCCCAACCTGCCATGTGGCCTCAGCCGGGTCACTCCTCATCTCCAGTGAAAGGACAGGGCAGAGCAAGGAGACCCGGAAACAAGGGGTCTCACTGCCTTCAGCTCTCGCTGGTCAGAGAGAATCCTGTCCTGGTTGTCATTTCTCTAGATGACTGAGAAGGGGCTTTTGGGTTCTGGCATCCTGGGACAAGGACTCTACAGCGTGATGCCTCTTGAGTGTCTAGAGCTATTGGCTTCTGGTCCTCTGTATCAAAGATCCCTTTTCCCCTTTAATCAGAAGAGGGCATGTGCGCACACCCACACCACACCACACCACACCACACACACACACACACACACACACACACAGTATCACAGTTGTGTTTTTTCCCAGCTAAGAGTAGCGTACCATCAACTAGAAGGAATTCAACATACTATCTTTACCCACCCCCAAAATAAAAGTGAGAGGTAGTTGGATCTCTGCCCGAGAAATACGGTGCCTGCTCCTGATATAAACATGTTGGCTGATTTCCTAAGGAGACTTTTCTGGCTAATTGGGGACACGGAGGAGTCCCTCTCTCCCATCCCCTCAGCTCCCCGTAGCAGGGAAGCTGCTCAGCGGCAGGGGTGGATCTGGCGGCGACCGTGATATTCCCGCTCCTGTTCCCTCTTTCTGCTGCTGCATTTTTATGAGCTGCATGACCTACATTCAGACTGGGTCACATTAAACCACTCCATATGTTACTGCGTCTCCAGCCCCATCCCTGCCTCTCCCTCCTACCCCATCAGCTTGGCAGGGTGGTCCTATCAGCTTGTGGTGTTTCTCTTTCCCAGTTTGATTAACACTGCCGGGTGGGGTTGGGGGAAGAGCACAGGTGGTGGTCTGGCCGCCCCTGCACTGCCAGGCAGTGTCTGGGGACCAGATTTGGTTTGCGATGGGGGAGACGGCTTTGCCGTGTCCACATTGGTATCCAGGCACCCTGAAATCCTTCCTTTCAGGGTTGAGTGGTTTTCACAGTTGAATTTTCTGCGATTAAAAACTTTGTGAATCTTCATTAAATACAAATTAGCCAGAAAATGGTGGTACTTAGAGGAAATTTTAGGTGATAAAATACAAAAGAATGAGTTCAAGTGCCATGAGTTTGTTTTAATTAAGAAGTGAATTAATCACCCCGACTTGCGGGTTTCCACTGTTCTACAGATTCAACAAATTCCAGTGACAACATCTACACAATGATTAACCCGGTGCCGCCTGGAGGCAGCCGGTCCAACGTAAGTCAGCTTCTAATAATTTACACATCAGGTACTGCGACAGATCCAACTGACTTCGTCGGCTGAGCGGAAAGCAAGCTTAGCTGATGGCAGCCATTTGTTACCAAAGATGGATAAAATAAACCATCAGAAAAGTGATTGACTCTTGGGCAGCTTGGTTCCCATTTCATAGCTGGCAGCGGGTGGGAGAGAAGTGGGTGGGCTGATTCCCACACCTCTGGTCAGAGTGGGGCGCCCAGCCTCACGGTGGGGACCCCTGCTGGCCCGAGCCGGCTGTTGACGGGGAAGAGCAGCAGGCTACAGGTGGGCCTGGGCCAGTCCCTGCTCGGCTGACTGTCTGTGCACCTGGGCGATGTCTCAGGTCCCTATCCTTGGCTGTGGAGCTTTGGGGGGAGGCCTGCCTGCTGTGTGCCTCTGGGAGCCCTCAGACCCCCCCATCTTGTAACCTCTCTGCCTCTGCTCAGGCCCTTCCCTCATCTAGAAGCCACTTCCTCCTTTCTTGGCCTCTCAGAGTCCCAACCTGCGATGATGTTGCCGCTCAAATTCCACTTGTCCTGCTTCCTGCTCACCTACTCCCTCTCGTGTTCCCGCGCCCATGTCAGGACTGGACTGTGCAGTGGCGGCCTGTCTCCCTCTCCCGGCTGGGAGCTCCCTAAGGACAGGGCTGGTCTGACCCACAGACAACCCTTCCTTGCCAGGCGGGGGAGGTGAGTCCCACTGGCCTTGCCCTCCGGGAGCTCAGGGTCTGGAAAGGAGGCTGTCACGTGACCAAATCAGTAGTTTGTGGGCTACAGAGCCAGAGGGCGGGCTTGTGGCCCCAAGGTTGTCTCGGGCCCTTAGGGATGCACAGTTTGGTTTTGCCAGTTCGGTTCCTGATGTGCCTCCTGAATCACCCCATATGTAAATCCTGATTATGGGCTTCCCTGTGCTGGCCGCTGCGCATGTTTCATCCTTCAGCAGCCTCTGGGTGAGGGTCATTGGCCTGCCTCCTGGGGGTGCTGAGAGGGACCTTACCCGGGGTCCTGGGACTGAGAAGTGTGGGAACCTCGCTCCTCAACTGCTGCTCCACCACCCATCTCTCCCCTTCTCCTGGGCAGCCAGCATCTCCCATAGCCCCTGCCTCTCCCTAGGGTAGCCGGCCATTTCGGGTTTTAGCACTGAAAGCCCTTGTGTCCTGGGAGATGACTTCCCAGGACACAAAAATCCTGGGTTTTGGCAATGGATGCAGGTTGGACAGAAAAGTGTAAGACCCATATAGTGGCCCCAAAGACAGGACTGAGCACGTGAAAGTGGCATAGACTCCCCACTTCCCATGGTTGCCGTCACCGTATTTTCCTGAGCATGGATGCCAGCAGTTGTGGTCTGTGGCTCTCAATAATGGATCATCCGTGTTGCATCATTCGAGGGGTACGACTCAAGCGCGCTGCATCCGGGCCCTGGCGGAGTCCACCTTTGACTCTGCTTGCAGCTTAACTGTTTGTGTCAAGATAGTGCAGTTTTCATTTTTCACATTGTGAGTATCACGATCATGTTTTCTGAGAGCTCAGATAATGAAAATGAGAACGATGAGACCACCAGCACCAGCGTGACCCCGACACCTCCAAAAAAAAAAGGGCTGAATGAATTTTAATGACAGGTGTGAGGACACATACAACTGGGTCAGGGAGGCAGATAACCCAAACAGAACATACTGGCAAGTGTGCCGAAAAGATGAGAAGGGGTGTGGGTGGAGAAAGGGTGGGAGAGCGCACTGTAGACAGAACTGCACAGTCTGGGACGAGACAGGCACATCCTTCTAAATCAATCAGAAGTTTTGTGCGTCCTCCAAAGAGACACCAGTGCTCAGTGCAAAACAGCGGCTGCCACGTTGGCCGGGGCATGAACACCGTTGGCCCTTGAATGAACACCATCGCCATGTTGCTCCATGAACTGAGAAGGTTACATTTCCTGACTCAGAGGCTGCAACTAAGTCCTGTGGGTGAACAGAAGGGGGAATTTTGATGACAAGTGTGTTGGTCCTTTAGAGTGTGCAGCTGATTCTATTGCATCTTCGAGAAAATCAGGGAGCTTCCTTCATTATATCACATGGTTCATCACACCGTGGCAACAAAACAGTCTCCCCAGCTTTTAGGTACTTTGACTTGAAAACTGGAGCTTCAAATCATAATCTTGATTTCTGCAAAGAAGATGTTAATGAAACTGCAGAAAACAAATAAAAGATTGTTGTCCTCCATGTCCAAATGCAAACCAGACTTAGCTCGTTTATCTGCATATGTGGCAGACAGTGCAGTTAATTTGGCAAGTTTCATTTAGTCTATAAACTTCTTACCTGTTAAATGCCCCACACACCTTGTCCCCGACACTGCTGTCAAGGGGGGAGATTTGCTTACCTTTGATAATCCAGCTTTCATGATGAAACGTTTTGGTCACTTGTCAATTTGATCAAAACCTGCAGAAACACTTAGTGAGATTTTTGAGTTTATCGAAATGGAGAGAGCCTTGGACACACGCCTACAGATGGCTGTCATTGTTGCTGGCCACAGAGAAGATGTTAAAATGTCAGCCTGCTGTGATGCTTTTCTCTGATTTGGAAATAGGATGAGATGAGAATGCAGAAAGGAATGACAGTAAAATAGAAATGTAGTTGCTGCTTCTCCAGAACTGTTTGATGATCTTTAAAGAGGCCATGAGGAGCCTAGATGAGGCTGAGTGGACGGCACTTGAGCTGTTCAGATTCGTGGGGGCTTGTGATAAAGCCTCATACAGCCAAAGTAATGGCTCACCTTTGGAAGTGAGGCTGCTTGAGGACTCAAAGTGTCACCAGTAAGGGCAGCCAAGTTAGGACTTTCCCAATTTCTTTATTAAAACTGTAACTTATTTAGAATCCAGCTTAGATCTCACAAGTTCAGATTACCTTTGCGCTTTAAAACCAGTTTCCCTAAGAAAGAGAGGTTTAATCGATGATGATATCCAGTGTGCTCGGAATGTTTAGAAATGATGGCCATCGTAGGCAGGCATAGCCCATCTGATGAGCTCCTAGATGAAAAGGGCCTGACTGACAAGCAGCTGACCTTCCAAAACCTGCTTGTAGATACAAAGTGGTTGGACATCTTTGGAGAGCTGGAAGCGATTCCTACAGATCCCAAAACCTGAGCACGTAAGCAAAATCCTAAGCACTCCACGTGCAGATGTGTTTGTTTTGTTTTTTTGGCTGCTTTGGGTCTTTGTTGCTGCGCGTGGGCTTTCTCTGGTTGCAGCAAGCGGGGCTACTCTTTGTTGTGGTGCGCAGGCTTCTTGCGATGGCTCCTCTTGTTGTGCAGCATGGGCTCTAGGCGCGCGGGCTTCAGTAGCTGTGGCTCGCGGGCTCTAGAGCGCAGGCTCGGTAGTTGTGGCGCACGGGCTTAGTTGCTCCGCGGCATGTGGGATCTTCCCGGACAAGGGATTGAACCCGTGTCCCCTGCATTGGCAGGCGGATTCGTAACCACTGTGCCACCAGGGAAGTCCGTGCAGACGTGTTTGTGGAGAGGATAGTCTGGTGTTACCACGTTGGACTGACACTAGGGCCTTGATAAGAGCAGAGCGGCATGTCAGTGCATTTTCCATTTGACTCTG
Organism: Mesoplodon densirostris; assembly: GCF_025265405.1. Lineage (NCBI taxonomy): Eukaryota > Metazoa > Chordata > Mammalia > Artiodactyla > Ziphiidae > Mesoplodon > Mesoplodon densirostris. Next base: position 46,953,728 of record NC_082662.1, on the reverse strand, counting down.
TATTCAGTTTTGCCACTACGTGAAAGGAAAGAAGGATGCCCGAGAGCCTGCAGGCAATTCTGGGAAGTATTAGTGGAAAAGCAAGCGCCATTTGCCCTGTTGGACCCCTGAAAGCAAGACGGGTCCTCAGCGGCTCTAATGGACACCACCCCCACCACACACACAAAAAAAATCGGCCAGGTTCTTGCTTTGGCCATGTCTTCTCACACTGGCATGGTCTGGTCCAGAAACGTGGCCTCAGGAGGTGCCACCAGTGTTCCCATCAGTACACAGAGGATATAGGACTGAACGATCTTCCTTGAATGGATTATCCAAGACATCTACCCAATGAAAGAAACAGTGCTAGCTTTTTGTACGTAGAACCTTTTTTAAAATCTTTAAAAAAAAAAAAAAAGGCAGAGCAAAAATATCCTATTGTGATACAGGACAGAAAAAAATGTCAGTTTTTAGAAACTAAATATAGGTAGTATCTGTTTAATCAGTCCTATTGTATTTAGGTTCTCTTTTGAAAAAATCTTACATGTGTGTGTTCAATAAATACACAGTAATATAGCCTACAACATTTAAATATCCAGTAAAGAGTTGAAATAATACACTGTGTCAGAAGACAGAAATATTATAAAAGTGTTGTGTTTTTTCCACACGTCATTTGTTTAACTAGTCCTACTGTTGCCCCTGTTAACTAGTTCAGCTGTTCTTTAATAGCATTTAAGTAACAGAAAAGTAAATAATACAGAATAAAGAAGTGGTGCTAGGACAACTGGATATCCACGTGCAGACGAATGAAGTTGGACTGCGTCCTTACAACATATACAAAAATTAACTCAGTGTAGACCCTAGGCCTAAATGTCAGAGCTAAAACTGTCAAACACTTAGAAGAAAATGAAGGAGTAAATCTTTGTGACCTGGGTTAGCAAAGCCTTCTTACCTACAACACCAGAAACACAAGTGACAAAAAAAGTAGCTGCACTAGACTTCATTAAAATTTAAAACTCGAGGGGCTTCCCTGGTGGTGCAGTGGTTGAGAGTCCGCCTGCCGATGCAGGGGACACGGGTTTGTGCCCCGGTCTGGGAGGATCCCACATGCTGAGGAGCGGCTGGGCCCGTGGGCCATGGCCACTGAGCCTGCACGTCCGGAGCCTGTGCTCCACAACGGAAGAGGCCACAACAGTGAGAGGCCTGTGTACCGCAAAAAAAAAAAAAAAATTAAAACTCGTGCTTCAAAGGACACTGTCAAGAAGGTAAAAGGACAACCCACAGAAAATATTTGCAAGTCATATGTCTGGTAAGGGACTTGAATCCAGAATATGTAAAGAACTCTTAAAACTCAATAATAAAAAAAAAAACCAGCTTAAAAATGGCCCAAGGGGAATTCCCTGGTGGTCCAATGGTTAAGAATCCAACTTGCAATGCAGGGATGCCAGTCTGATCCCTGGTTGGGGAACTAAGGTCCCACATGCCACGAGGCAACTAAGCCCACACACCACAACTACAGAGCCCGCATGCCGCGACTACAGAGCCCACGCGCTCTGGACCCTGTGCCCCACAACTAGAGAGAAACCCACGTGCCACAACTAGAGAAGAGCCTGCGTACCACAACTAGAGAGAAGCCCACGCGCCATGACGGAAGAGCAACTAAGACCCGACGCAGCCAAAAAATAAATTTAAAAGTAAATGGGCCAAGGATCTGAATGGACATTTCTCCAAAGGTGTACAAATAGCCAATAAGCACGTGAAAAGATGCTCAGCGTCAGTTATTAGGGAAAAGCAAATGAAAACTACAATGAGCTATCACTTCACACCCACTAGGATGGCTAGAATCAGTAAGATAACGAGCGGTGTTGGCTAGGATGGGAAGAAATTGGAACCCTCACACATAGCTGGTGGGAACGTGGAACGTGAAGTGGTGCAGATGCTGTGGAAAACAGTCTGGCAGTTCTTCGAAAGATTAAACAGTTACCCTGTGACCCTGCAATTCCACTCATAGGTATCTACCCCAGAGAAATGAAAGCATGTCCACACAATAATTGTACACAGATGTTCACAGGAGCATCAGTCATAATAGCCAAAAAGTGGAAACAACCTAAATGCCCATTGACTGATGAATGGGTAATTAAATGTGGTATATACATACAATGGAATGTTACTTGGCCATAAGAAGGAATGAAGCACCGGACACATGCAGCAACATGGATGAACCTTGAAGACATTTTGCTAAGTGAAAAGCCAGCCACAAAGTTCACATATAATTCTTTTGTATGAAGTGTCTAGAATAGCTAAATCTGTAGAGACAGAGAATAAATTAATGGTTGAGTGGGCCTGGGGATTCAAGGTGGGGGATGGGGAGTGACTGCTAATGGATGCAGGTGATGAAAACGTCCTAAAATGGATGGTGGTGATGGTTGCACAACTCTAAATACACTAACAACCACTGAATTGCATACGTTAAATGGGTCAGTTGTATGGTATGTGAATCATATCTCAAGCTGTTAAAAAGAATAACAAAAATACACATAATATGTAATTTAAGATACCTGTTTGTTAAATATACGTATGTTGCAGTAATAACACATGTGCACAATTGTTTATTACCACATTTTGGGATTCTTTTGGTCTGGTATGACTGCGTCTGGGTTTGGCTCCTTAAAAAGTTGGTCACCCTCATCCTCCTATCACTTGGGTTCATAAGCATGAAATTGGTTGCCAGATGGCAAAATGTGCCCCAAAGCCTGCGAGTGGCCCAGGGAGGCCACTGGGGAGGCAAGGATCCTGCACCCACGGGGTGTGTGAGTGGGCGGCAGGGTGAGGAAGCGGCTGGTGCCCCAGCCCCTCCCCTGCAGTCTCGTCACATCGGTTCCTCCTCCAGCCACGCCGTGCTGCCACCTGCTAGGAGGCCTCTTTCTTCTGCTCAGGCAGGACCCCTGCAGAGAGCAAGGCCGTGGCCCATCTGCCTGCCCAGAGTCTATCCCTCAATTATTGGGGCGCTCTGCCTCCTCCTCCGTGCAGCCTGTTCTGATTTATCTGCCCTTTCCTCAGTGCTTTGTCTGCAGCTCTCTTTGGATCTCAGCATCCTGTGGGGAAGTTGGGTGTCCGTGGCTGTGCTCCTCCTTCAGACTGAGGCCCAGGTGTGACTCAGCTCTGTGTCCTTAGTGCCTGGCACAGGCCTCCATTCTGCCACTTCGTCCCCTGTCCACCCTGGAATCCAGTCTGTATCCCTGGGCCTTGGCTCTCCAGACTGGGCTCAGCCATCCCTTGGTGGCCGTGCGATGTGACCTCTGGCCTTTGGTTGCTGCTTTGCTGAGATGGGGAGGTTAGTTCCAGACAGACCTGAGGAGGCGGGTAGAGCAGATTACACGTCTGGTGTCTGGTCTGTCTGCACCGTCAGTTCTGCTCATTAGTGAGCTCCCCCACACAGTCCCAGCGAGAGAAGTCCTGCCACCCACGCCCCAGCTCCCCACACGTTTCTGAGGAAGAGCCTGGAGGAGGCTAGTGTGATGGTTCCAGGGCCAGGCTGCCCACGGTCCAGCCCCAGCTCCTCCATCTCTCCTACTTGGGAGATCGTGGGCAAAGCATGGTCCACTCTGTGCTTCAGTCTCCTCATCTGTAAAATGGGGAGGAAAAGCACTAATGTTTTTGTTTCCTGGCCTGGCAGTTGGTCACTCCGTCTGTGTGAGGTTCTCAGCGGCGAGCCCCGCACGCTGCCCCAGGGATGGAAAGAGCCCGGGATGGGATCCAGCAGGCCTGGTTTGAGAGCTGTCTCTGGGTGGCCTTGGGCCAGTCCCTCTCTCCAGGTTGGTTTCCTCCCGTGGTGCATAGGAGTGAGCGCCTCTGCCTTGCACAATTCCTAGGGCCGAGGGGAGGCACCAGCTCCGGCCTCCTGGTGTTAAATTAAATGCCTGAGTGTGTGAGAGTGGCCCCGCCAGAATGGATGCTCCCAGGGGATGCAGCTGGGCATGGGAGCCCTGCGAGGGTTGCAGCCGAGCCGAGAGCCCACTCAGCTGCCACGCTCTCTGCTTCTCCCACAGTTCCCGATGGGTCCAGGCTCAGACGGCCCGATGGGGGGCATGGGTGGCATGGAGCCACACCACATGAACGGCTCGTTAGGTGAGTCAGCGCCCTGACCTCATCATGCTGCCCCCCGCCCAACCCTCCCGGGAAGCCTTCTCTGCCTTGGCTCCTGGCTCCACTAGGCCGGGTCCCCACAGGAAGATCCCAAGAGGAAGATGTTGCCTAAGTAGAAGATCCTCTTTGCAGAGATGTTTGAGCTTGGGTGGAAGGGTTTGGAGGCCCCTGCACAGAAGGGTGGGCAAGAAACTGAACTGGATTCTTTTTTCCTTTCAGGGTCAGGTGACATAGATGGACTTCCAAAAGTGAGTGTGTATTCCATGTCTCCTCCCTGACAGCACCACCCAGAAAGCCTTTCCCCCATCTGGGGGGCAGGTTGCTGGGGGCGCGGGGCTTACCTCCTCTGCTCTCCCTGCAGAATTCTCCTAACAACATAAGTGGCATTAGCAATCCTCCAGGCACCCCTCGAGACGATGGTGAGCTAGGAGGGAACTTCCTCCACTCCTTCCAGAACGACAATGTAAGTGTGCCTGCCACCACCCTCATTTCACCCCTGGGGCCTGGGGACTGTTGATTTAAGTTTCAGTCTCCTGGCCAAGACCTGCCTGCTGGGCCAGTGTCCTGGCAGCTGTGTCGTGGGCCTTTCACTGTGTCGTGGGCCTTTCACCTCGGTTATTTTTCCACACAAAGTGCAGAGCCCTCACCTCCCCCACCCCCCTCCCCAGCTGTGTGGCGCTGACCCCTGCTACCTGAATCTGACCTTCCCGAAGCATCCACATGGAGGCGCAGCGCCTCCAGCAATGAAGAAGCTGACGTGGCTGGACGAGCCCTGGGCTCTGGCCCACTGGGTCTCTGACCCAGTCTTACTTCCTCCTGTCCTGGGGAAGGAGTTTCACGCCACCAGTGACTTCCCGGGGTCGCGGTGCCGAGGAGCTGGCCGTCTCCTTTTTCACATTGGGCCTCTATTTACAGTGTCATCTGAAGAAACGATGTCATGGTTAAGCAGCTTTTGAGAACCCCAGGCCGGCTCCCACCCCAGGGCACCCTGTCTGTGCTCCGGCTCGTCAGACCCCAGTTCTCTGCAGTCCGTGGCCCCATGAGGGGAGGGCAGGGGCTGCTGCTGCTTTGCTTGGAAAGAAGGGGTGATTTGGAGAGGGAAAGGGGCCAGGGGAGAGGAGTCAGGGACACGGGCTGGTGCCAAGAGGTGGCTCCTAAGTCCTGCCTGCTGGCCCCCTGCCCACCCAGTGCCATCATGGGTGTCTCAGCCCAGCCATCCCCAGACAGGCCCAGTCCAGCTCTGTGCAGTCAGACCTCCACAGGGCTCTCCCACACCCTTGCCCTCATGACCCCCCCCCTTCTCTGCTTCTCCCCTTCCAGTATTCTCCAAGCATGACGATGAGTGTGTGATCCCCCCTCCTCTTCTCTGAGACGCTGAGAGAGCCGGCATTGCAGGCGGGAAGGTGCCAGAAATTATGCAAGAAGAAGTGAGGTGTCATTACCCAGGAGCTGGGGGAGGGGCATCTCCTGCTCCCCCTCAACCCTCCCCCTCCCCTCCCCCAACCTTTCTCAATTTTAGTTTCATGCAATAAAAAGGCCGAACTTTTTATTCCATAAAACATGAAGGACAAAACTCAAAAATACATTTCAAGTCAATGACCAGAAAAATCCCACCCCTTGCCCTTTCCCAAAAGGACCTTTTATGTACATGACACATTTTTGTTGTTTTTTGTTTGGGGGTTTACCGTTGTTGGGATTTTTTTAATTTGTTTTCAGGGGGGTTTTTTTGGGGAAAAATTTTTAAAAATGGAAGCTTCTAGCAAGCCCCCCCCACCCCAATCAACCTCTTTGCTTTCTTCTTTAAAAAAAAAAAAAAAAAGGACAAAAAAAAGCAAAAAACAAAAAACAAAAAAAACCCCAAGCCCTGTTGTCTGTCTGTACCCAAGCCCTTCCACCAGGAAAGCTAGTCTAGGTGTGAGATCTCACCTGTCTTTGTAGCCATCTAAAAATAATAATAATTATAATAAACTGGGCAGTTTACAATCGGTGGTTTCTTTCAAACGGCCTTTTTGGGAAAGAAAAAAGGAGTCACCCTTTTCCACTTGGGGTTTTTGGTTTGTGCTGACGGGCAAGGGAAGGGCAGGAACCTGCCTTGTTTCTGCTTGGTCTCCTGGCGAGGTGGCGACAGCAGCTGCACAGCTTCGACCCCAGACCCCCTCCCCCGTTACGTGGCCGGAGGGGCCAGACCACCGACCGCTTTCAGGATCCCGCCCCAGTGGAGCTGTGCTGCGACCCAGTGGCATGCACTGTGTTCCCAGGACTGCTTCCTCTCTCTTCCGGACCTCTCCCCGCCCAGCGTCCCGCCCTCCAGCCCCCTCCTCAGCCCCCACCCCAGTCTTCCCAGTGAGAATCCTGCCAGCGGGGTGGTGGCCTGGAGCGGAGTGGGGGAGGCCGCCCCGACAGGATGGCTATGACCTGGGACATGGAAACTGTGACCTCCGCGTTCTCATTCCTCAAATCGTCGTCCTCGTGTGTGCGGGCAGTGGAGGGCTGGAGTTTGGGTTTTCTTTTGTTTTTTTCCCCTCTTGATTCTTCTTTTTCAAAAATGGGATATTGACCAGAATTGCTCTGTGTGCGCTTGGAACTGGACAGAGAGACTTTGGAATAGCTGTGGGGGGCAGGGGGGACGCCAGCAACCAAACAGATGTACTGTTTCCGGTCCTGTTTTTATTTTCAAAAACCGGCAAATGCGACAGTGGAGCCTGTCCCCTCCCAGGAGGGGTGACTCGTGGCCTCCTTCACCTCACCACCCCCCATCGAAACCTCTGTGTCTTGCCCTGAAGACACCAGAATTCTTTGTACATTTACACCCTTCCTCCTCCTCCTCCCCCGTAGCTGGTCTTTGTTTTCGTCCCTCCCTTTCTGATCCATGTATATCATATTATGTGAGATATCATCTGCCTGAAAAAAGACCTTGTGCGGATTATTGGGAACATTGTAGCTGTTTCTGTGTTTTTTCTTACCTTGTAGTCTGGTTCTGAATTAAGAGAGGAAAAAAAAGTAATTATGATACATTGTAGTTTGTGTACGATATATGTTGATAACGTTTTATTAAAGGGACATCTTTTTTCCGCAGTCCTTCCTGACATGTTTGGGGGGAACGTGGGTTGGAGTTCATTATACTGATTACGAAATGCCAGGCAACTGGTTGGGCAGAATTTTTGTTCCTGGTGCAGGGCAAGATTTTGGTCTGTGCTGTTTCAGGAGTCGGCCTTCTTTTCCTGGGCATGTTAATCTCCTGTGGAGAGTTGGGGAAGATGGGAGGACACTGTCTCACTTCAAATATTCGGGGACATTCTAAAAGGCAGTTGCCGTTTCTCATCTCGCAAACGCATTTTGGTTTGCCAGAGTATATTTTTCTGGATAAGGTTCCCGGTGTGCTGTTTTCAGTGGAGAGTCAGCATCGGCTAGGCTGGCCCCATGGGCTGCAGCCATGCCCTGCTTTCTCCCTTCAGGTGGAATTTGCTTCACAGGTCCTAGGGTGCCAGGCCACAGGGGCATTGAGTTTTATTTTTTCACCTCCAAGGCAACAGGGAGCCCTTGAAAGATTTGAAGAGTGGCACAGTTTGACGTGAATTTTTGAAAACAGTGCAGGCCGCGTCCTGGAAGATGGTTGGGTGGGGCTGGACAGATGCGGGGAGACTCAGTCCCAGCTGCCGTCTAGGCAAGAACTACTGCAAGCCCACCAAGTCAGCAGCTGTGGATGCTGATTTGAACAACATTTAGAAAGTAGAATTTTGTGCCTCCCTGGAGCTCTGGGGCCAGGCCTGCAGCAGGAGGGGAGGGAAACACACGATGTCTGAGCAAAGTGTGGCTTTAGCCTGCCTTTACAAAGTGTGAAGGGACCAGTTTCAGATCCTGCAGGATCTGTGTGGCCCTGAGCATGTTAGTTCATAACCTCTGTCCTCAGTTTCCTCATCTATAAAATGGGGATAATGGTTTACCTATCGTGGTGGTTGTGAGGATAAGTTGACATTTGTAAAGTGTTTAGAACAGTGCCTTTTTAAGTAGTAAGAGCAGCAGTGTTAGCTGTTGGTGGTATTACTCTTTTGGGGAGCATCTAAATGGGTGTGATGAGGAGTAGCTGGGAGAGCCTAGAAAATTCCATTTGTCCTTCCGTCCTTATCGGGGAATAAGGCTTCCTAGGCTCTTCCTCAGCACAGACGCCTTTGAACTACTGGGAAAACATCACTGTTGGACAGATGAGGAGACACAGGCTGTTACTGACCTGCACTGACAGTCCTGAAGAGGTGTTTGTTCACCAGCACTGAGCATCTGCCACGTGCCAGCCCAGCGCTGAGCAAAGAAGGTGATGACAGGCAAGCACCCACTCCATACTCTCACTGCCCTTGTGATCCCCAGAGCAGGCCTCAGGCGCAGGTGGGACCAGTGGCCTGGAGAAGGGAGCCCAGGTGACAGGGGCCCCTGCAGAGAGGAAGGAAAGGGCCCCCAGCCTGTAATGAGAACCTGCTGTGTGCCTCACTGCCCACCTCTGCTGGGGGCGGGGTTCGAACACCGGGCACCCTAACACACCCCTCAGCCTGTGATTTCCCCCAGCACCCCCCGAGTTGCCTTTGCCACACTCATGGCCCTGAGGAGGGCTGGTTTGGGGTCGGCCTTCTCAGCAAGAGGTCTTTGAGGAGAGGGAGGACAGGCTCCTGTTCCCCCCCGTGTTTTCACCACCCTGCCCTGTCCAGGCCGGGCCAGATCCAGGTTCTGCAGCCAGGATGAGGGTCTCGGAGTGAGAGGCAGAAGGTGGGTGTCATTCCTATGCTTTCACAGAGGAGGGCTTTAGCCCATCACTGAAACTTGGGCAGGAGTGGACAAGCCAGGCCAAAGGCCCCAGCTCAGCAGCTGCTTTCGTACTACTCATCACTACCCACAAGAGTCTTAATTCTAGAGGCCAGCCAGCCTGGGGGTCAAAGTGAGGGCCCTGTCCTTCCTGGTGGGGCACCCCTCCCTGGATCCAGAAAAGGAGAGCCTTGATGCAAACTAGCTGATGCCGGCAGGGCCTGCCTGGGGCAGGGGACAGGTGTGTGTGGAGGGGGCTTGGAAGGGGTGGGTCAGCAACTACCAAGGCACAGAGCCAGAGCAGGACTCCAGTTTGGGCTCAGCTGGGGCCATTCAGCCTGATGCCCTGGGTGACCCTGGGGAACCTCTGACTCCCAGCCTCTGCTGTCCCTTGAGGATTCCACAGACTCCAGGGGCCTGAGCCCAGAGTACATCCCAGGCTTCTGTGAGGGCTCTGCCCTGAACTGAGTGGAGCTGGAGCTTCCCTGGGCTCACTGGGCGGGAGCGCTGGAAACAGAAGACCAGACCCAGCGACGGGGTGCTGAAAGAGGGTCCATCCTGCCCTGCGCTGGCACTCTCCTCTCCATTCCCAGGTGTCTATGGAGCCCCAGTCTTTGGCATCTGTTACCTGGACATTCAGCTACCACCTTGGTTTCCTGCCTCCATCTCAGCCCTTCCAATACCACAAAGATCTAACTCACTTCTGAGCATCCTTAAACTCTTCCACCCATCCGTTCACATATTTATGGGGCACCTGTTACATGCCAGGGACTGTCCTAACACTAGGGATACAGAGGGGGAACAAAACGGCTGTGGGAGGCTGGCGATGCCCGTCACTGAGGTGAGAGGGGCTGCGCGGAGAGCAGGTTGAGGTGATGCTCCACGAGATGCTTGCTCAACATCCAGGTAAAGAAGTCAAGCAGGCAGGTCTCGGCTACAGACATACTTAGGGAGTTGTTGGCCTTCAGATGCCCTTGAAAGCCATGAGACTGAGATCATCCGGAGAGTGAATGGAGAAGGGCCCAGGGACTGGGCCCTGGGAAACAGGAAGAACCAGCAAAGGAGGCAGTGAGGAGAGTGAGGTGCCCGGACACCAAGGGAAGCAAGCTGCAGAGAGGAGAGTGCCGCACACTGGGATCCAGGGCACGCTCCTCGCCTCATTCAGGCCCTGCGGGCCTCTCCTGCTCGTTCTCAACCCTCAGCACTGCATGCTCCAGTGACGCAGAACTCCTTAGGGATCGCTGCCCACTGGGGCCTTTGTTCCTGCTCTTCCCTCTCGGCACGCCTGTCCTACTTGCCCTTTAGAATCCAGCTCACGTGCGCCGCCTTTCAGGAAGCCTTGTAGGCCGAGGTGAAGGCTTTCTTTGAGCCCCCATGACCCCTATGCTGTAATGGTTCAATGTCTGCCTCCCCCATCAGACTGGGAGTTCCTCGAAGCCTGGGACCATGCCTGAGTGTTTGTCCCCAGAGTGAGTGACCCAGCACGAGGCCTGGCGCCCAGTAGGTGTTCAGGGAGTGTTCACGGAGTGGGTGGATGCTTGCTGAGTAGTCACTCCTGCACTCCTCCCCACTGCATGCTGTCACCTGTGGGTAGGTGCTCAGGTGTAGGGAAAGAGGTGGCCTTTATGGCTTCAGCAGATCCAAAGGAGACTGACTACTCTGTCACTGCCCACCCGCCAGCTGGGAACTCCTGGAGGACCATGTCTCATTCTGTATCTCTGGCTCCCAGCACAAGGCCTGGCACACACTAGGGACTTACAAAAGGAGCTGAATTGCTGGATCCCCTAGAGGTCTGTAGTGGGGAACCTCAGGGCTCAGTCCCCAATTCTAGCCTATTCTTGGATTCCATCAGCCCAGCTGAGGATGAGGAGACAGATGTGTTTTGTGGGGTGGGTGACAGAAAGCTGGGTGGGGCTATGCTGCTCCTGACAGGCTAGACTCTTGCCCTGGGCAACAAGTCCGCCCCATGGATACGGGCTTTGGGTATGAGGAGACATGGTCATGTCGTCTGGCATGGGATAGACTGAGGATCTCAGGTGGCAAGAGCCAAAGCAGTGTCCAGAACAGGGGAGAGGCTGGCCTCACCCCACCCTGCCATCCTCAGCCCAGCTGAAGCATTGGGTCCCTGCTCTGTGATACAGCCTGGAGCAGGTGGCCGAGGTAAGCTGTGGATTGAGAAATGGCTTAGAGGCTCAGTGGGAGGCAGACACTGGGCTATTTGGCTTTGAGGCCTATTATTCCCAGCTTCAAATCTCCCCGGCTCAGAAAGCAGATGGGGGTGTGAGGCCCCAGCAGTCAGAGCTGGGACCCCTGAACTGAAGCTAAAGGAAGACATTCCTCCTGAGGTGCGAGAATGCTTAGCAGCCACAGTGAAAGAGGCTGCTTCGAGAGGTAATAAGTTCCGCATCGCTGGAAGTGTGTGAGCCAGTGGGGAGGGGAAGAATAGGGGGCTACCTGTGTTGGACAAGGGGGCGCTGGTTCCCGGGGTCTCAGGTGGAGGGCAGAGGGAAAGATAAACAAACCCCTTCTCAGGAGCAGAAATGGGGTCAGAACCAGCTCACCCTGACTTCTAGGTCCCTCCCAGCTTGTCAGCTGTTCCATGACCTCTACGAGAGATCTCCATAGACTCTGCTGACATGACTCGTATTTCTTCTGCTGAAGACCACACCAGGCCCAGTTCTGCGAGCTCTGCAGAGAAGGGCGGGCTGGCGGTTGCAGGCTGGGTTCGGGGTGGGGTTCTGGTGGCGGAGCCAGTGCTCCAGCAGGGCCTCCCCGCCTCCTCGCTACTCCACAAACACACCAACCGCACGCCCATCTCAGAGCGGTCGCCTTTTCTCCAGCGCCTTCCCAGCCTGCCCCACACTTCGTTCAGTCTCTGCTCAAACACTACCTTCTCACAGAGGCCTCACCCTGTGAGGTAAGGGCCGACACACCCCGTCCCCAGCTGCTGCTGGCTCGGTGTCCCTTCCTGGTCCCCAGGGGACTGCCTCACCCAAGGTTTCACCTCCTCCCAGGTGGAGGCCAGTGGCCAATGGCTGACATGGGACCTCAAGGCCCCACACTTGGCCTAGATTTGGGATGGCTCTGAAGGGCCACCCGGCACCGAGCTCTCTAGAGGACCCGCGGGGGTCTCAGCTCCCCCTGCCCAGTCACACCCTCCTCCCTTGCTCATGGGTCTCTGGGGAGTGCGCCCCGGTAAGCCTGCTGCCACAGCTCTCCGCCTCAGAGCCTTGCCTTCCGATCCTCTGATATACCTTTCCTTCTGCACCGTCTCCCCACGTTGGAATGTAAACTCCATGACAGCAGGGACCTTGTTTTGCTCGGTGCTCTCTACCTGGGGCCTTGCCTCATGCCTAACACGTGCTAGATGCTCACAGACACCCGTGGAACGAACCAAGTGGCTGAGAGCTTATCATCCTGAGCTGAGGAGTGGACACTGGGATTCTCTGCAGGTTCCCAGACATCTCTGGGAAGAAGGACCCTATAACAGGGTGGTCTTCCAGCAGCCAAGCAGGTAGGCCCCATGAATCACAGTGATTTGTGTATTCATGTTAAAGGGAAGACGGTATGAGACACCCAGGTCACATACACACTTTAAGGGACTTTGTCCCGCCACAAAAGAGGAAGCAGGGAGATGCTGTCTAAAGCCCGAGGTGACCCTGGCCTGCTCCTACGCCAGTCTTGGGCCTGATGCTGAAGGACAGAGCCCAGCAAGTCACAGAGCCTCTGGCGAGCACCTGCCCTACGTCCAGCCTGAGTCAGCCTTGGGAGAGGACAGAGATGGACTAAAGGGCCCCCTGAAGTAATCCCACCTTTTCACGGAGCTTCTGAAAACCTCTAGACCCATCTACTTGAAACCTCCTGGTCAAATGCAGCCTGTTAATCCCAAAGTAGGGAAAACCTGAAAGGGAGGTGCTTTATTCCCACTCTGCAGATGAAGAAACTCAGGATCTGAGTGGAAGGTGGAATATAGGAGACTCTTGGAAATGGCGTTCCCCAGTCCACTGATGCCTGCCGGAAATGAACTGAGCTTTCTAATGGATCAACATGACACTTAAATACACGACCAAATGAGAGTACGTTCACATGTGCTCACAATGCCATTGTCAAAATTTTGGTTCCAAATGCCTGTTGCTTAAAAGTCCAAGTCCCTATAGGGCGACTTTTATACTAATAGTGGGACATCCCCGTCCACCCTCCTCACACAGTCCTCCTGCTTCCTTCTCCCAGACTCGCTCTGACTAGGCGAGTACTCTGTTCTCAAGTCTAAGGCCAAATAGGGCCTGAAAATCGTCCTGTATTTCCTCCCTCCCTGTGTTTGACGAGGAAGGTAAGAGGGTGGGGAGGATAAGGTAGGTGGGCGTTTGGGACTTGGGGAGGTAGGCACAGCTCTATGGAGGAAGCAGCTGTCATCACATATGAACTAACCAGTTCTTCACACTACACCACGTGGTGTCTGAGCCTCAGTCTCCTCACCTGCATGGGGAGGATAGAAACGCCAGTCCTGCCTGCCTCACTTTGCAGACCAGCTGCAAGGTGCTTGAAGGGAGAGAGCAGTGGGTGCCAGGCTCCACAGCTTAGCTGCAAGGTCACAGGGGACAGACCAAGGCCAACCACTAGGGCTGTCCTCATTCCAGGGGCTGGGATGAGCACCCAGGCCTGCCCTGTAACACGGGCACCCTTCCAGGGCAGTCCTCAAGCTGCAAGGTCACCTGCTGACGGCCCACTTACTTGCAGCCTCCGACCCACACGCTCAAGACCCAGGCTGGCTTCGCCCTCTCACTCCCCACTCTCCCACCAGTAGCAAGGGGGCTTCCGCCCCCTCAGCCTGGCTTCAAGCCACCACCATCACTCACCCAAGAATGACCGCAATGGCCTCCAGCTCTACTCGGTACAGTCGCCCTGCCAACTCACCCTCCACACGCCCATAGAGTGTTCTTTAAACAAATCCCTTCGACTCAGCAATTCTGCTTAGGAATTTATCCAATGGCTGCGCGGGCAGAAGCACTCTAAGATACGTGAACAAGGATGCTCACTGCAGCATTATTTGTAATAGCTAACAACTAGAAATAACTCGAATGTCCATCGACAGGTATTAATATAGCTGCTCAAAAAAACAATATAGCTCATATATGCTGATGGGGCAAGATCCTGCGATCCCAAGGTATTAGGTGAAAAAAGGAAGGTGCAGAATGGTCTATAAATAGGATGACACTAAGCAATGTACATATATGCATCCTTATTATACATATACATTTTAATGGCGCTACATGAGAAACTCTTAAGTTGTGGTTACCCTTAGGGAAAAGGACCAAGGTTGCCGTGGGTGGGGGCACAACTTTTATCTGGGGAAGCCTGAAGTGCCAGCATTCAAGGCCCTTGAGAGCTGGCCCCTCCAGCCTCTCCCCCGCCCTCCCTGCGCTCCCCATTTCCAACCACTCCCCAGTGCTCCAGGATCTTTTTCGCCTCCCTGCTTTTGCACACCCGCCGCCTTCCCCAGTAACCCCTTCAAACACACCACCACCAGCCCAATCTGTCCTTTTCCCGGTAAACCCTGCCCCGCCCAGCCTAAAAGGTACCTTGTAAAGTGGAAGGAGCACAACCTGGGAGTCAGGGACACGGGGCTGGAAACAGCACTGTTACGGATGGAGGTGATACGGGCTCCCGGGCCCCTCTTCAGAGTGATCCTCGCACAGCAGGAAGTGTCCTGGCTGCCTGCGCTGAGTAAAGTCCCTCGGGAATCACACTCAGCCCAACAAAGCCACCCCACCCGAGGTCTCTCCCGAACTGGGGGCAGTGTTATCCAGTGACTGGTGACAAGTCACTGGTGTTTGTAGGAAGGCTCAGCACCTCAGCTCCATGAGGACAGCTCTGTTCCGGGGGCCCACGGAGCCGGGAACCAGCCAAGGCCTCAGGTGCAAACTCACTGAGCTCAGTCCCTCCTCCATCCGGTGCTGCTATCATCACTCCCCACAGGTGCTGATCCTCAAGGCTCTCCCCAAGCTTTCACCTGCAAATCTCCATCTCAGGGTTTCCTAGGGGAGTCGACCTACAACACCAGCTGCGTGACCTTCAGCAATTCCTTACACTATCTGCACCTCCTCATCTACAGGGCCCAGAATGCTGCCCGGCACACAGTAGGAATTCAACACTTTTCTTGAATGTGGAAACATTTACCTTGCAAGGGTTTTGTGAGGACTGAACAAGATGCTGTGTATAAGCTGCCTGGCCCAGAGCAGGACTTGATGCTATCTGAACAGAGGCCAGCTGAACCAGGGATGTTCTCAGTCCATTAACCAAGGTACTAGTGAGAAATTTACAATGAATATTCTATTCAGATCTTCTGCAGTCATTGTGGAATGTGTCCACAATTTAAGTAATGCCATAGAACCTAGCGACCATCACAGAACACCTAATATGAAGCAAACAGTGTAGGTCATATTAGCCTCATGTTTCAGATGAAGAAACTGAAACTCAGAGATGAAGATTCTTATTTAAAGTCACAAGGTGGGTCACGGACAAAGCTGGGGTAGGTCAGGTTCCAGGGCCAGCACTTGTGCGGAGGCAGGCTCATGGCAAGGGCCCGCACGCAACTGTGGGTGCCCCTCCTGACGGCACCCCCACAACAAGCACAGGCTCCAGTGCACTGGAAGGGCTCTTTATTGTCAGCGAGACCACCAGCCAAAGGAGCACTGGGCTCCGAGCAGGCCCCAGGCACCACCCAGGCCCCAGGATCCTCAGGGGGAGAGGGGCACAGGGAGCTCCAGGCCTCAGAACGGTCCTTGGCTCACACAGCACCGTGCAAATACAGAGCTAAAAACTTCCTGAATGTCTCTGGCTGGAAACCAGTCGGCCCAACAGGTTCCTGGAAAGAACACAGCCCATTAGGATCCTGCTACTAGGTTTAATGGCAGCAATTAAAACAAAGGTCGGTTTCATGCAAATCCTAAGTGCCTGGATAATAACTGTTTCTTTCTCTCACGACCAAGGAGGAGCGCTGGGGAGCTGGTGCCAAGAGATGCTGGGGGCGCTGGGCTAGCGAGGAGGATATGAAGCATCCCAGAACCTTTCAGCCAAATCGTCTGTTGACATGGCCCAGATCCCTAATCCTGCTCACCTCAACCACCACAAACAAATGTTCTGTTGCCCCTTTTAATTCCCAGGGACAATAATCCCTCATTCCTTCCACACACATTTATCAGGCACCTTCTCTGTATCAGAGCTGTGCCCAGTGCTGGAAACCCAATAATGACTTGAATCTGGCTCCCACCCTCAAGGAGCTTCCAGCCAGGTTTGCAATAGTGATAATACAAGGTGATGGGCCTCATAACAGAAGTAGGAAAAGGATGCTAAGAAAACAGGGGAGAAAATAACTAACTCGTTGACTTCCATACATGGAAGAGAGCATGTATGAATGGGTCTTAAAGGGCAAGTACAACAGAATGGGCCAGAAAGAAAAAAGAAAGGAGACTTCAGAGAGGCCAGTACGTGCACTGGTCCAGAGGCACGAATGAAGGTGGGAAGAGCCAGGGCGAGGCTGGAGCCCAGGGTCCGTGCTGGTGGAGGTGGGGTGGGTGCGGGAAGAGACAGGTAAGGAGGGGTCACGTGACCACACCAGCACAGGCCTGGCACTAAGTCACTATTTTGGAAGGAAGAGGCTGAAAGAAGAGGACCTGAAGACGTGAAGGGGAGAGGGACAGCACAACTAAGAGCAGAGGGACGCGGAGGAGGCTGGTGTGGCCGCACAGGTGAGGGACAATGAATAGTGTCTGGGGCCAAAGAGAAGGGACCAGACCAGTAGGCATTTCAAGGGTAAACAATATTGACAGACACTGGAGAACTCATCACTCCACTAACATACAGATAATGTTCAAAGGCTCAACAACTACATTTAAACAAATCTACTCAGGCCCTGTGTGGGACATGGCTCGTCAGCCACAGATCCAGCAGCACCCCACTCTGTTCTCTCTCATCCCCCAATCCTGTTTTGTCTCTTCAGAGTGCTTATCACTGCCTGATATTACATTATGATTCTATTTAGATACTGCCACTGCCCACTGCACAGAACACAGGCCTGGTCTCTGTCAGCTGAGCACTGAAGGTGCAGCAGGGAGCGACACTGTCATGGAGGAATGAAATGAATGCATCATTCACGGACTCAGCCTTTGAGGAGCTCAGTGCTTGGTTGAACAGAGGAGAAGAACACATAAACAGATAACTATAGGACGGCAGCATGACTGTGCTGTGATGGGGGGACCCAGGGGCTATGGGAATCCACCCTAGGTACTTAAGCAAGGCTGGGATTGGGATGGTGGGTCTTTATGCTAAACCTGGAATGACAAATAGAGGACAAGCAGATGACAGAGAAATGGGGGAGGTTGGGTGGGGGAGAGGGAGGAGGGAGCAAGAAGGAAGCAGCCTCCTCTGTAAAGGGAACAGCACCTACTGGGATCCTGAGCTACTCAGGCAGCAGCGCGTACTGGAGAGCTACAAGGAGCTGGGCGTGGTGGGCGCTGGGGAGCGTGGGAGGTGATGTGAAGAGCGGGCTGGGACCCAGGGTGGAAGGCGCTGTTTTAGGTAATGGGCAGGGCTGAAGTATCCCTCCAGGCAGAGGTCCCGAGCGTGAAGACCCTAAAGCCGGGGCCCCACTCACAAGCATCCCGTCAACCCCACGCCAGGCTCACTCTGGGGAGGGTGAGTCCTGGCCCTGGGCCCATCACCAGGCCAGAGGCGGCTGGACTTACCACAACTGTCTTCCTTCTGACCACCGGGAGACACCAAAAATGCTCATAGAGGAGCTGATCCGAGTCTACCCAGACTAGATTCTTGACACCCTCATCAGAGGCCAGATCTGTGGTGTTCAGCTGTAGCACCAGGAACTGGAAGACACGTCCATCAGTGCCCACACTTTGCACGACTACTGGCTGCTCCAAAACCTTAGTGTCGTTCTGAGAGGAAAAGAGGACAAGTAAATCAAATCAGAAATGGTGGGGTGAAAGGAGCAGCACAAACCAGGCAATTTCTAGCTCTGGCCTTTGAAATAACGCCCCACCCCTCTTTAGTGGTTCCCCCCGCAAGACACTGAAAAGAGAATGCGGAGTTGAGGGCACTGTTCAGGGCCAGGCCTCCTCACCCGCACCCAGCCTGGCTCTGCCTGGCCTCAGATGCCTCGTGGCCCCGGGGTACCTGCTCTTCAACTTGAGCACATTAAAGTACAATTCCTGCCACTGAGAGGTGACTGCCAGGCAAGCTGCACAGTACAGAAGGATGAGCTGGGAGGTTAATGACGGCGAACCCCTCAAAGTCATGGCTGTAACCTGACGGTGACAACAGTGATGTCTATCAAATGTTAACCTGGAGGGTCAACTCGTATAATATATATAATCTCATTCAGCTCTCACTCCATTTGACAGTGGAGGAAACAGACTGGGTGAGGCGGTGACTCATCTGAAGTCACAGCGATGTGTGGCATCAGAACCTACAATGGCTAGTGCTAGACCAGTCACACTTTCCATCTGCCTTACTTTACTCCTCAGGGCTGGGCATCTGGAACGCCCTAAGCCCACCGGCAGGCATCTCACCTGAGCTTCAGCCTCTCAGTGCAACTCTGAGTATACGTCAGATTCCTGAGTGTCCACTCCAGCTGTGTCGGCCCCAGGATTCCACCAGTCAACACATTTGCTGATTACCTCTTTCAATTAGTGCCACTTGGTAACAGTAATACTACTAGCAACCATTTACTGAAGGCCTCTCATGTGCCCGGCATCACACCAGTTCTACATAAAGTCACCTCTAATCTCATAAATCCAGTGGTATATACCCACTTAACAGATGAGAAAACTGAGGTTCAGAGAGATGGTAGAATTTGCTCAAGGTTACGCAGGATCAGACCCCAGGCTATTAAATCACTTGGAATCTTATTGTTCTGGTCTACACCTAGTGTCCCACTGTATCTGATAGTAGCTCCTCTGCCATTCTCAAAAGTATACCAGTCTGGATGACAAATCATGTTCACCCGACTGAGCCTACAGGAGTCCAGTTTGGTGACTGCTATCCACTGGACAAAGATTCAATAGGCAGGCCCCATGAAGCAAAGCATCCTTGATTCAAAGATGCTGCCTACATTCACCGCTCCAGGGCTGAATCTGACATTAGGAATAGCTAATGTCAGACCTCAGTGTAGGCCACACTGGGACCACTGGCCTTAGAAATACCTGTTTTTAGCTGCATGAGAAATAAAAAAGAAAAGTACCTCTAAGTGTTAGCTGAGAATTCTGTATTGACTCTTATCTCCCTCTACAGATCAATAAAACTGCAGGTAGTACATAAATTTCTCAGCAATTTTACCTTTTACACAGAGGCTCTTCCCATAATTGCTCAACTTCACATCCCCAGGAATAATTTGTACCTGGAGGGGTTGGGGGAGGCCTCCTCTCCTACCCAACTGGGTGGCAATTAGTGACAGCATTGCTACCCATGCTCTGCTGGCACAGAAGCTACAATGAGCCTGCAGGCCTGGGACCTGGCATGTGACTATCTCTGCCTCCCTATCCTTGCCCAGAGTCAGGAGGCAGCATGTCCTTTGAAGCTGGAGAGATCAGGGCTCCAATGCTTGCTTCCCTACTCATTAGCTGTGGGATCTTGGGCAAGTTACCAAACCTTCCAGAGCCTTCAGAAAGTATGTCAGAGAATGGGAATTAAGATAACCTCCCAAGGACTGGGAAGACACAAGAAGGTCATATAAAGATGTGACAGCTGCTAATCTCTTAGCTGTGTGACCTTGGGGAAGTTATTGAGCCTCCCTGAGCCTCAGTTGCTTCATCTGTAAAATGAAGCTAATAGTATCTGCCACGGGG
This sequence comes from Mesoplodon densirostris, assembly GCF_025265405.1. Taxonomy (NCBI): domain Eukaryota; kingdom Metazoa; phylum Chordata; class Mammalia; order Artiodactyla; family Ziphiidae; genus Mesoplodon; species Mesoplodon densirostris. Next base: position 46,933,959 of record NC_082662.1, on the reverse strand, counting down.
GGTTGCTACAAGGATTAAATAATGCAATGGTTCTCAAATTTTAGTGGAGTGTTTTTCAAACTTGAGCTTGTACCAGCATCACCTGGAGGGCTTGTTAACACAGACTCTGCCAGGCCCCACCCCCAGAGCTTCTGATGCAGGACGTCTGGGGTGGGTCTGAGAAGATGCATTTCCAACAAGTCCCCAGATGATGTTCACGCTGCTAATCCATGACCATATTTTGAGAACCACTGCTATAAAGAGCCCTAATTAAATGTTTGGCATGTAGCAGATGCTCAATACAGGCAAGGTCCATACTACTCTCTATCTCATTAGGCTAATCACACTGTACCAACCTCAGTGAGACCAAGTAAGATGGGAAACAGAACATTCTGAAGTCCATCGCTCCTCCAGGAGGGACTTAGGCTCTAATCAAGACCTGGGAGCCCGACAGCAGCCCTCAAAATCATCCCTCCCCTCCCACCCCACAACACATACAAAAACCCAGGGATCTGGTGTCCCAGGCCTGCTTGGGGACTCCCATATTGCCATCCCCTTCCTGGAGGCCTTCGCTCCCCCGCCAGGCTTTCCTCCAATCGTGGGACAGCACTGTGTGACAACCACTCAGCCTGCATTCTGTAACATCTAGGTCCCTGAGACCTCCTCTTAGAATCAAAGGGCTACCATCCAAGTGGTATCTTGGGTCCTCAGAACCTGTCCTGAGTGGGCAGGCAGGTCTGGGCCATCTCCTGCTTCACTTCCTCCTGCCTACCCGAGGGAGCCTTGTGCTCTGGGCTCCAACAGTACATAACAGAGGCAGTGTGCTGGAGCACAGACAACTGAAGCCTTAGGAGTTGGGTTCACCTAGTCCCAATCCTTTCTCCACCACTTACTGCTCTGTAATGCTGGACAAGCCTCCCTGGGATTCAGAGGCATAATCTGAAAAATGGCGATCGCGATGAAACCTTGTGGGTTACTGTGATAGAAAAAAATGAGGCATCTTACGTTAAAGACAAGCACATCGTAGGCCCCCAGCAGATGGCAGCTCATCTCTGTAGGGTGAGTGGAAGTGCCTCTCCCTAAAACTCCTCAGTCAAGCAAAAAAATAAATGCCTCCATGCCCCCTTTCCTTTGAGTAGTGTAAGGCAGGAAACCAACACAATGTAAGGCAGCTCGGTGGTCTTCTCCACATACGTACCCCATAGAGGAGCCGAGCCTGAGCCAGGGCATTGCCAAAGGCAAACAGGATCATCTTGGCCCGCAGCTGATCTGGTTGAAAGCGGTGTGGTCGTAAATTGGCTGACTCCAGCAAATACAGGGTATGGGGATAGGGGTAAGGATAACCCTCCCGGAATCCTGCAAGACATGTCATCATGTGGAGGGGTAGAAAAGATTAATCAGCCTGCCCCAAAGCCTCAGAGAAGCCACCCGACCTCAGCTTAGTGCCAGGCACGACAGAGACTCAGTAGAGGTAGATATTATCACTATAGCTCAGGGGCTGGCAAACGTCAACCTGCCAGCCTAATCTGGCCCATTTTTGAAAATAAAATTTTTACTGGAGCACACCCACATCCACTCATTTACATATGTCTATTATGTAGCTGTGACGGAGACCATACGTGGCTTGCAAAACCTAAAATACCATTTGGTTCTTTACAGAAAATGTTTGCCAACCTGTTCCAGGTGATTCTTGCAGGCTAGCTCTAACTCCACCCCTTTCTCACTCATTCAAGCACACAGATGATAGTGATATTAGAAGGATAACCTGAAATCTATGGTAATTATTTTTTTAAAAAGCACATCACTTGCAAAATTCAATACTTGATTATTAGTAACAAATGACTTGCCTCATACCTCACAACACTATGCTGAGCATCAAAGTTCAGCACTTGTTCATCTCAGCCACAACCCTGCCAGGTCACCACTGCTTCCCCTACATGGCCATGAGCAAACCCTCGGAGGCTGGGGGCTTCTAGAGTGAGTGACCTGGATTAGCGAAAGTGGGTGAAACAGAGTCAGAAAGAGGCTGGGAAAGTGTGGGCTCTGAAAATCCCAGAGAAAAGCACGACTTAAGAAAAAGAGACATGACTTTCCTGTCTGCCTCAGCTCCTCCGCACGTGTGAGTACCCAGCACTCACTCTCTGCCAAGCTCTAACACAGGAACCATGAACAGAGCCCACGTGGTGCCTGCCGCTGCCTTTGAGGGGCTCACCAAGTCTAGCGGGGAGACAGACAGGAAAACTGATCACATCCACACAAAGGGACATGTCAAGACACGAGGGAAGCCAGGGGGCTGTGTGAGGACAGACGAAAGGCCCCTGACCAGACTGCGAGGTTGCAGAGCATTTCTGGGAAGAAGTGAGTCCTAAGATGAATTGTGAGGCTGGAGAGAGGGTTAGAGGGCAGATGAGAAGGCCTTCATGTGATCAGCTAAGGAGTTCAAACTTTATCCAACAGGCAATGGGGAGGTGGGCACGGAGAGCAATGGGATTAAATCTGTGTTCTGTAAAGACGACTCTGGGGCTTCCCTGGTGGCACAGTGGTTGAGAATCTGCCTGCCAATGCAGGGGAGACATGGGTTCAATCCCTGGTCCGGGAAGATCCCACATGCCACGGAGCAACTAAGCCCGTGAGCCACAACTACTGAGCCTGCGCTCTAGAGCCTGCAAGCCACAACTACTGAGCCTGTGTGCCACAACTACTGAAGCCCACACGCCCTAGTGCCCGTGCTCTGCAACAAGAGAAGCCACCGCAACGAAGAGTAGCCCCCACTCTCCACAACTAGAGAAAGCCCGCATGCAGCAACGAAGACTCAATGCAGCCAAAAATAAATAAATAAATAAATAAATTTATCAAACAAAAGACTACTCTGGAACTGTGAACTAGAGGGACCAGAGAGAAAAACAGCCTGGGTCAGACTAACCGGTCGAGAGGTTGTGGTAACAGGCTGGATGAGAGGCAGTAGGGACTGACCGCGGTGTGGCTGTGGAAAGGGAGAGAGGCTAAGGAGGAAGGTGCTACCTTAATGACTGAGTGGATGGCAGGAACTGCAGGCCTGCGCAGCCTGACTCCCTAGTTTCTGTCTTGGCTCACTGGGGAGGTGGTGGTGCTTTAGTTGATGGAGGTGGGATGAAGAGCCCCATTCAAGGACCGTGGGGCTTCCTCCATCCTAGCAGGAGGTTGGCAGAGTTTACAGGGTACACAGAGAGGGGGTGCCTTTCAAGGGAACTATGAATAAAGGAAACATCTGATGCCTGGTCAAAAGCCCCTCAAGCTACCCATTGTAACTGATGTAACAGAATTACTTCTCAGGGGTCAAAAGTAGAGTCAGCCTTTGAGCCAATCCAAACCTCCCTGAGTCTTAGTTTTCTTGCCTATAAAATGGGGTTTACTGGTACCTATCTCACAGGGCTGCTACATGGCTCTTAGGAGAAAATGCACATGAGGTGCCTAGCAGATACTAAGCACCCAGTGTTTCCTTTCTCTTTGCAGAAAGCTTGTCCCTCATCTGCACATTGCCTAAAAGTCAAAGGCTTTGATACTTACCTGTGTCGTCCTTCACATCATAAACATTGCATTCCTGAAGACCCAAAGTGGGAGATATGGGATAGAAGGTCTCAAGAACATGATTCTTAGTAGCTTCTACTTCCTCTCGGGAGGCTATGGGGGGCAGAGGGTCCTTGGCATTCAGTCGGGCTCCACTGGAACCATGGACCTGAATAAGAGTAGACTCTAAAGGGGGAGAAAAACAATTAGTCTAACCTGGTCTAAAGCCTTAGCGAGGCAAAGTCTAAAGCTTTCATCCTGCCATGCTCCTCAAGTCTTTTACAGCTTTACTATCTAATCTGCCTCATCACAGAAAACAGAACTTTGGAAATTCATCCTTGTGCTTATCATGTAAGCAGGTGAGCCTCCTTCACTTGATGTCCGGGTGCCATCCTCTGCCTCTGCCTCTGCCTCTGCCTCTGCTGGGCCTTGGAGTAGACAAGGAAACATCAGATCCAAAGGACTGAGTGGCCTGGCTGAAGTCACAGAACAAGCATGTAACAGGACTGGAGTTGAAATGAAGGTCACATCATTCCTAATCTAGTGATCTTCATTCTAAAGAATAGAAGGGGACATGAGAACAAGATGGTGGAGGAGAAGGACCTGAGCTCACCTCCTCTCACAAAAACACCAAAACAACTAACTGTTGGGCTTCCCTGGTGGTGCAGTGGTTGAGAGTCCGCCTGCCAATGCAGGGAACACGGGTTCGTGCCCTGGTCCGGGAGGATCCCATATGCCATGGAGCGGCTGGGCCCATAAACCTTGGTCGCTGAGCCTGCGCATCCGGAGCCTGTGCTCCGCAATGGGAGAGACCGCAACAGTGAGAGGCCCACGTACTGCAAAAAAAAAATACAACAACAAAAAAAACAACTAACTGCTGAACAACCATCGACAAAAAAGGACTGGAACCTACCAAAAAAGATATTCTACTTCTAAAGACAAAGAAGAAGCCACAACAAGATGGTTGGAGGGGTGCATTCGAAATACAATTAAATCCCACATCCACTGAGTGGGCGACTCACAGACTGGAAAATAATTACATCACAGAGGTTCTCCCACAGGAGTGAGAGTTCTGAGCCCCACAAAAGGCTCCTCAGTCTGGGGGTCTGGCATCAGGAGGAGGAATCCCCAGAGCATTTGGCTTTGAAGGCCAGTGGGGCTTGAGTGCAGGAACTCGACAGGACTGGGAGAAAAAGAAATGCCACTCTTGGAAGGCGGACACAGGGTCTTGTGTGCACCAGGACCCAGGGGAAAAAGCATTGACCTCATAGGAGCCTGGGCCAGACCCACCTGCTGATCTTAGAGGGTCTCCTGGAGAAGTGGGGGGCCGGGGGGCAGCTGTGGCTCACAGCGGGGTCAAGGACACTGGTGGCAGAGGTACTGGAGAGTACTCATTGGCGTGAGCTGTCCTGGAGGCCACCATTTTGATGCCAAGACCTGACCCCACCCAACAGCCCACAGGCTCCAGGGCTGGGATGCCTTCAGTCAAACAACCAACAGGGCGGGAACACAGCCCCGCCCATCAGCACACAGGCTGCTTAAAGTCTTCCTCAGCCCACAGTCCCCTCTAAACACACCCCTTGACACAGCCCTGCCCGCCAGAGGGACAAGACCCAGAGACACCCACCAGTGGGCGAGCACCAGTCCCTCCCACGAGGAAGCCTGCACAAGCCTACATGTAAGAATGGATACTATAAAACTCTTAGAGGAAAACATAGGTAGAATACTGACATAAATTGCAGCAATATCTTTTTTGATCCACCTCCTAGAGTAATGAAAATAAAAACAAAACAAACAAATTGGAAACTAATCAAACTTAAAAGCTTTTATTTATTTATTTATTTATTTATTTATTTTTACGGTACGCGGGCCTCTCACTGTTGTGGCCTCTCCCGTTGCGGAGCACAGGCTCCGGATGCGCAGGCTCGGCGGCCATGGCTCACGGGCCCAGCCGCTCCGCGGCATGTGGGATCTTCCCGGACCGGGGCACGAACCCGTGTCCCCTGCATCGGCAGGCGGACTCTCAACCACTGCGCCACCAGGGAAGCCCCGAACTTAAAAGCTTTTGCACAGTAAAGGAAACCATAAACAAAACAAAAAGACTACACACAGAATGGGAAAAAGTATTTGCAAACAATGCGACTGGCAAGGGATTAATCTCCAAAATATACAAACAGCTCATGCAGCTCAATATCAAAAAAACAACCCAATCAAAAAATGAGAAGATCTAAATAGACATTTCTCCAAAGAAGACATACAGATGAACAAAAAGCACATGAAAAGATACTCAACATCACTAATTATTAGAGAAATGCAAATCAAAACTATTAAGAGGTAGCACCTCACACCAGTCAGAATGGCCATCATCAAAGTCTACAAACAGGGACTTCCCTGGTGGCACAGTGGTTGAGAGTCTGCCCACCAATGCAGGGGACACGGGTTTGATCCCTGGTCTGGGAGGATCCCACATGCCACGGAGCAACTGAACCCATGCGCCACAGCAGCTGAGCCTGCGCTCTGCAGCCCGCGAGCCACAGCTACTGAGCCCGTGTGCCACAACTGCTCAGGCCCGCACTCCTGGAGGCTGTGCTTGGCAACAGGAGAGGCCACTGCAATGAGAGGCCCGTGCACCACAGTGAAGAGTAGCCCCCGCTCACCACAACTAGAGGGAGCCCGCGCACAGCAGCAAGGGCCCAATGCAGCCAAAAATAAATAATACAATAAGTAAATTAAAAAAACAGTCTACAAACAATAAATGCTGGAGAGGGTGTGGAGAAAAGGGAACCCTCCTACACTGTTTATGGGAATGTAACTTGGTACAGCCACTATGGAGAACAGTATGGAGGTTCCTTAAAAAACTAAAGATAGAGCTACTACCGTATGATCCAGCAATCCCACTCCTGGGCATATATCCAGAGAAAATCATACTTCCAAAAGATACACGCACCCCAGTGTTCACTGCAGCACTATTTACAATAGCCAAGACGTGGAAGCAACCCAAATTTCCATCAACAGAGGAATGGATAAAAAAGATACATATATACAGTGGAATAATGGTACATATATACAATGGAATATCACTCAGCCATAAAAAAGAATGAAATAATACCATTTGTGCAAGATGGATGGCCTAGAGATTATCATACTAAGTGAAGTAAGTCAGAGAAAGACAAGTATCATATGCTATCACTTTTATGTGGAATCTAAAAAAATGACACAAATGAACTTATTTACAAAACAGAAACAGACTCACAGACTTAGAAACAAACTAATGGTTACCAAAGGGGAAAGGTGGGGGGTAGGGATAAATTAGGTGATTGGAATGAACATATACATACTACTATATATAAAACAGATAATCAGGGGCTTCCCTGGTGGTGCAGTGGTTGAGAATCTGCCTGCCAATGCAGGGGACACGGGTTCGAGCCCTGGTCTGGGAAGATACCACATGCCAGCCACGGAGCAACTAAGCCCGTGTGCCACAACTACTGAGCCTGTGCGTCTGGAGCCTCAACAGAGGCCACGACAGTGAGAGGCCCGCGCACCGCGATGAAGAGTGGCCCCCGCTCGCCGCAACTAGAGAAAGCCCTCACACAGAAACGAAGACCTAACACAGCCATAGCTAGCTAGCTAGATAAATAGATAAATAAATAAATAAATAAAACCTCACCTCCTCTAGGAAGCCTCCCCCAATTCTTTCCATAAAAAAAAAAAAGAAAAACAGATAATCAACAAGGACCTACTGCAATAACGTATATAGGAAAAGAATCTGAATAGATATACGTATATGTATAACTAAATCACTTTGATACACACCTGAAACTAACAAAACATTGTAAGTCAACTATACTGCAATATAAAATTAAAAATTAAAAAAAAGGATTAGTTAAGAATAGTTTTTATCCTAAAAGAAAAAATAAAAAAAACATTTGTTAAGGTGTTAATCCCGGGTTTCTTGAGAGAGGGACTGACCAATGCACTCTTCTTCCTGTGTTCTCTTTCCAATGAGCCTTGAGGCCTGGGGATCTCTGTGGGCTCAGAGGCTGTGGGTTCAGACCTTCCCAGGCACCTGCGTTAAGCTGGGGACGCAGAAATGAGTGAGAGTAACTCTCTGCTTTCACGGAGCTGGCTAGGGAGTACAACAAAAGTATGAACCACACTCAGAGATAGCAGAGGTGGGGAAAACTGACCTCTTCTGGGATGCCTGAGAAGCTTCCTGAAGGAACCAATGCCTTTAAACTTGCTTCTGAAAGATGGATAAGCGCAGAGCTTCTCAACATTGGCGCTCTTCACATTTTGGACGAGGTAATTCTTTGGTGAGGGAGACTGTCCTATGCACTGTATATATCTGGCAGCATCCCTGGCCTCTACTCACTAGATGCCAATAGAACTTCCACTACCAGCCCCGGCTCTGGTTCAAGTTATGACAAACAAAAATGTCTCCAGACAATACCAAATCCCCCCTAGAGGGTAAAACCGCCCTTGGTTGAAAACTGCTGTGTCAAGAGTTTGCCAGGCAGAGAAAAGGGAGGAAACTGTTCTAGTGAAGGAGGAGTAACATGTTCCACAACACAAAGCATGCTGCTCCATGGCAGAGCTTAGGGAAATAAGTCCAGATAACTGGAGTATGATATGGTAGGAAGGAGGGATGGAGAGAGAGAAGTACTGAAACTACAGGCTAAGGAGAAAGGCTACGAAATCCAGGAAAAGGGCCAGATTGCCCTCAACAGCTCAGAGTAAAAAAAAAAAAAAAAAAATAGAGCCAGTCAGAAAGCCTCACTTAAGTCAGATTAGCATATTTGCCACAGAGAGACATAGGTGTATGAGGAAATGAACTGACATCTGACTGAGCAGCAAGCCTGCTTGCTGTGAATGTGTCCAGATGCCCTTCATAGAGGTCCCCACAGGAGGCCAAATGCCATCTGGAAAGACTCCTGGAGAATGGCCTCCTAAGGATTCTCCGTGGGGTCAAACCTTCCTCGTGGTGCTTGGGTTTTGAGAAATACAAATCAAATACTACAAATCGCAATGTGATGGTAACTGACCAAGGCTGATGATCCTATCTGTCTAAAAACTGGTTCAGCCATAGCAAAGATCAATAAAACTAGAAGTTGGTTCTTTGAGAAGATAAACAAAATTGATAAACCTTTAGCCAGACTCATCAAGAAAAAAAGGGAGGACTCAAATCAATGAAATTAGAAATGAAAAAGGAGAGATTACAACTGACACTGCAGAAATACAAAATATCATAAGAGACTGCTACAAGCAACTATATGCCAATAAAATGGACAACCTGGAAGAAATGGACAAATTCTTGGAAAAGTACAACCTTCCAAGATTGAACCAGGAAGAATTAGAAAATATAAACAGACCAATCACAGGTAATGAAATTGAAACTCTAATTAAAAATCTTCCAACAAACAAAAGTCTACGACCAGATGGCTTCACAGGTGAATTCTACCAAACATTTAGAGAAGAGTTAACATCTATCCTTCTCAAACTCTTCCAAAAAATTGCAGAGGAACACTCCCAAACTCTTTCTATGAGGCCATCATCACCCTGATACCAAAACCAGACAAAGATATCACAAAAAAAGAAAATTACAGACCAATATCACGGATGAAGATAGACTCAAAAATCCTCAACAAAATACTAGCAAACAGAATCCAACAACACATTAAAAGGATCATACACCATGATCAAGTGGGATTTATCCCAGGGACGCAAGGATTCTTCAGTATACGCAAATCAATGTGATACACCATATTAAAAAATTAAAGAATAAAAACCATATGATCATTTCAGTAGATGCAGAAAAAGTTTTTGACAAAATTCAACACGCATTTATGATAAAAACTCTCCAGAAAGTGGGCACAGAGGGAACCTACCTCAACATAATAAGAGCCATATACAGCAAACCCACAGCAAACATCATTCTCAGTGGTAAAAAACTGAAAGCATTTCCTCTAAAATCAGGAACAAGACAAGGATGTCCACTCTCGCCACTATTATTCAACACAGTATTGGAAGTCCTAGCCACAGCAACCAGAGAAGGAAAAGAAATAAGAGGAATACAAATTGGAAAAGAAGAAGTAAAACTGTCACTGTTTGCTGATGACATGATGCTATACATAGAAAATCCTAAAGATGCCACCAGAAAACTACTAGAACTAATCAATGAATTTGGTAAGGTTGCAGGATACAAAATTAACGCACAGAAATCTCTTGCATTCCTATACACTAACAATGAAAGATCAGAAAGAGAAATTAAGGAAACAATCCCATTTACCATCGCAACAAAAAGAATAAAATACCTAGGAATAAAACCTACCTAAGGAAGCAAAAGACCTGTACTCAGAAAACTGTAAAACACTGATGAAAGAAATCAAAGATAACATAAACAGATGGAAAGATAAACCATGATCCTGGATTGGAAGAATCAATATCGTGAAAATGACTGTACTACCCAAAGCAATCTACAGGTTCAATGCAATCCCTATCAAATTACCAATGGCATTTTTCAGAGAGCTAGAACAAGAAATTTTACAATCTGTATGGAAATACAAAAGACCCCAAATAGCCAAAGCAATCTTAAGAAAGAAAAACAGAACTGGAGGAATCAGGCTCCTTGACTTCAGACTATACTACAAAGCTACAGTAATCAAGACAGTATGGTACTGGCACAAAAACAGAAATACAGATCAATGGAACAGGATAGAAAGCCCAGAGATAAACCCACGCACATATGGTCACCTTATCTTTGACAAAGGAGGCAAGAATATACAGCAGAGAAAAGACAGCCCTTCAATAAGTGGTGCTCGGAAAAATGGATGGGTACATGTAAAAGAATGAAATTAGAACACACCCTAACGCCATAAACAAAAATAAACTCAAAATGGATTAAAAACCTACATGTAAGGCCAAACACTATAAATCTCTTAGAGGAAAACATAGGCAGAACACTCCATGACATAAATCACAGCAAAATCCTTTTTGACCCACCTCCTAGAGCAAAGGAAATAAAAGAAAAATAAACTAATGAAACTTAAAAGCTTTTGCACAGCAAAGGAAGCCATACACAAGACAAAAAGACAGCCCTCAGAATGGGAGAAAATATTTGCAAATGAAGCAACTGACAAATGATTAATCTCCAAAATATACAAGCAGCTCATGCAACTCAATATCACAAAAACAAACAACCTAATCCAAAAATGGGTGGAAGACCTAAATAGACATTTCTCCAAAGAAGACATACAGATGGCCAACAAATACAAGAAAAGATGCTTAACATCACTAATCACTAGAGAAATGCAAATCAAAACCACAATGAGGTATCACCTCACACTGGTCAGAACAGCCATCATCAAAAAATCTAGAAACAATAAATGCTGGAGAGGGTATGGAGAAAAGGAAACCCTCACACACTGTTGGTGGGAATGTAAATTGATACAGCCACTATGGAGAACAGTATGGAGGTTCCTTAGAAAACTAAAAATAGGACTATCACATGACCCAGCAATCCCACTACTGGGCATATACCCCGAGAAAACCATAATTAAAAAAGATACAGGTGGGCTTCCCTGGTGGCGCAGTGGTTGAGGGTCCACCTGCCGATGCAGGGCACATGGGTTCGTGCCCCAGTCCGGGAGGATTCCACATGCTGCGGAGCAGCTGGGCCCGTGAGCCATGGCCATTGAGCCTGCGCATCTGGAGCCTGTGCTCCGCAACGGGAGAGGCCACAGCGGTGAGAGGCCCACATACCACACACACACAAAAAAAGGTACAGGTACCACAATGTTCACTGCAGCACTATTTACAATAGCCAGGACATGGAAGCAACCTAAATGTGCATCAACAGGTGAATGGATAAAGAAGATGTGGCACATATATACAATGGAATATTACTCAGCCATAAAAAGGAATGAAATTGAGTTATTTGTAGTGAGGTGGATGGACCTAGAATCTGTCATACAGTGAAGTCAGTCAGAAAGAGAAAAACAAATACAGCATGCTAACACATATACATGGAATTTAAAAAAGCAGTACCGATGAACCTAGTGGCAGGGCAGGAATAAAGACACAGACATAAAAGAACGGACTTGAGGGCACAGGTCGGGGGGAAGGGGAAGCTGAGATGAAGTGAGAGAGTATACACTACCAAATGTAAAATGGATGGCTAGTGGGAAGCTGCTGCATAGCACAAGGAGATCAACTTGATGCTTTGTGACGACCTAGAGGGATGGGATAGGGAGGGTGGGAGGGAGGCTCAAGAGGGAGGGGATATGGGGATGTATGTATACATATAGCTAATTCACTTTGTTGTACAGCAGAAACTAACACAACATTGTAAAGCATTTATACTCCAATAAAGATGTGGGGGAAAAAAAATTGGTTTGGCCAACAGCACTGTCATTTAATTAGCATGTGTCCTCCCTTACTTGGTATGCAAACATCATACCCACACCTCAAGAACAGTTTTCTCAAGTATTTCCTGTTTCCTCACACATAATGTGAAAGGAAGATAAATGTGCCTGGACCTCTCCTAACCTTGGGTTTTAGATTCTCCCCACAGACCACTCTACTGTGGTTTCCAATTCAATTCCCTCCACATCCCTCCTCCAGCAACAGCTCCAAATGGGGCAGTTTAATTAGAGGTAATACTTGATAATGGGCCAACAAGTACTCCTCTATTAATGAGGTTCACTAACTTCCTTAGTGGTGCCATTACCTCTACAAAGCTGACTCCTTGCCAGGAAGTCCATACTCAAAGGGCAAGTTGGAGAAACCTGACCAAGCAGATGTCCTGAAAACCCCAAATTACTCCACAGCTGGTTTCCCTGCTCCAGGATTCCACCAAAGACAGCACTTGTGATCTCAGAACATCCCTGTCTAAAACATCTGAGGTTTGGTATTAATTCACCCGTCCCTTCAGTCAGCACCTTTTGTGTGGCATGAACTGTAGACACTGTGGACAAAAATGAATATGACACAGTCTCTATCATCAGAAGTTCAGTTTAGTGGGACAGACAGAAAAGATGTTAGATAATCACAATATAGTATAATGTGTGTTATGATAAAAGTAGGCATATGGACACAAGGAGCACAGAGCTAACCTGTGGATTCACATGGGAAGGGGGCTTGAGCTGAGTCATGCAGACACGTAGAATTTAGTCAAATGAGGAAAGAAGAAAAGAGCATTCCAGACAGAACGTACAGCACATGCAAAGGCAAAGCTTGATGCCAAAAAGCTGCAAGTGGCTAAGTGTAAACTGGGAATGGATGTGGGGGTAGGAGAGCAGGAGATAAGACTAGAAAGACCAGGTGGTGGCCAAATCACAGAAAGCCTTGGATACCATGATAAATGGTCAAGCTATTGCGAGACAATAAAGGATTTGAAACAGGGAAGGGACATAAGACAACCTGCACTTTAGAAAGATCATTCTAGCAGCTATGTGGAAAATGGATTTGGAAAATGAGAAAAGCATGAATGGAGTAAGAAGGCTCTTGCAGTAGAATACGAGCTTTGGAGTGCAGATTGTATGTTTTATTACTTCCTTATCTTCAACATTTAGGCACTGAGAGGCACTCAACAGATACGGTTTGAATTAAGTCTTGAAAAGAAATGATTAAAAAAGAAAATGGTTGGGGCTTCCGTGGTGGCGCAGTGGTTGAGAGTCCACCTGCCGATGCAGGGGACATGGGTTTGTGCCCCGGTCCGGGAAGATGCCACATGCCGCGGAGCAGCTGGGCCCGTGAGCCATGGCCGCTGAGCCTGCGCATCCGGAGCCTGTGCTCCGCAATAGGAGAGGCCACAACAGTGAGAGGCCCGTGTACCGCAAAAAAAAAAAAAGAAAAAAGAAAAAGGCTGGGTTATGGCTAATGAAATGACACTGAGGATGTCATTTCAATGTCTGAGCCACAAAACTGGACCATGAAGGATGGGAGTGAGAATAGGTATGGCAGCAGGGAAGGGAATATAAGCTGGTGATGGGGCTAAGAGCAGAAAGACAATGAACAGACAAAGGCTTTCTGCTATACAGGAGGACCAACCTCGATTCCAAGTGGTGGATAACGTGTTGTTTTGGGCACAGATCCGTCTGGCCAGAGAAGGATGCTTGAGAATCTGGGATTTACACAGCTGTATCAGACTGTCCACAATGACTGGGCTTGGAGAAAAGAAGAGACATTTGGAGATGTAAAGCAACAGGCTGACTCCAAGATCCATCAGTTGGAAACCTTATTGACTTGGGGGAGACTTACCAGTAGGTCTCTCTCTTGGGGATGTCTTCAGTAGAGTGCCAGAGACGAGCGTGAAAGATCACATTCAGAACACATTCATCTTGGTTCTCTATGTGGTTCCTTGGATCGTCAGCAAGGCTAAGCACTTTCTCAGGAAGGCCTTCTATTAACTTGGTCTTGGTAAGCCAGAGAGCCTGCTTTACACCTTTAGAGTCATCAGTCACAAAAAACCAAAACCAAAAAAAAAAAATCATTCAGGAAGAGATGCTTACCCCTGCCGGGTAGCATTTTGGGGAAAAAGCAGCCTTGAGAGAGAGATGGGATTTGTTCCTACATCTGAGGGGTCAGAACTAAAATAAAGAGAAGCTATGAGAGCCAGATTTCAACTCAGCTTCAGGAATGACTATCTAAAGACAGTTAACAGTTGATTGAGGCAGTGAGTACTTGCCCCAGGAGGAATTCAAACAGCCACTAAGATGGCTGAGATCATGAGGCTGAATCTTGCAGGCAAGGATTTGTTTGTTACCTGCAGAATTCAGACCCCAGATTACAGGACTAGATCAATAGATGCCTACCTCTCAAAACCTAGATCCTTTCTATTAACCCACACCCTAGTCCCTGACTGGAAAAGCTCATGTCTGCCAAATATACGTCATTTAACAGATATGGGCCCAGGATTAAGTGCGTACTGTTCTATCAAGGGAAAGAGCTTTTGGAAATTATGGAAATAACTTCTGGATCATGAATAACTTGAGGAGCCCTGAGTTTGGGAGCACTAGATAATCTTTTGCATCTGACTCTGAGATTCTGTAACAAGCTATTTTATAAGCAGATTTTTGTATGAAGCCCTATGAAATGTACTGTGGTATTTGTCAAAAGAATCATACTGAGGATCCTGCTCAATTTATTATGCAGGGTCCTCCCTGAGACCTTCTGAACGTCTCCCTGGCCTCTGTACAGGAAGGTTGGGCTTTTCCTGGGTAGAGTACTGTTTTGTCTTTTGGACATGGTGAATTGCATAACTCACAATGTTTCTCTATACGAGGGGTCAAACTTTTTCTTAAAGGGCCAGACAGTAAATATTTTCAGCTTCTGGGCCGCACAGTCTCTGTCATAACTACTCAGCTCTGCCACTGTAGCACGAAAGCAGCCATAGGTAATAAGTAAACAGGTGTGCATGGTTTCGCTATAATAAAGCTATTTATAGAAATAGGCAACTGGCCTAGTCAGCAGACCCCATCTCTGTACCATTTGTTGACTGCTAGCAAGCTGAGAGTCAACTTTGGGGCTCCCCTGGACAAGTACAACCTCACAGAATGGATTTTTTTGTATTCATTGTTTCATTTTTCCTTTGTGCTGATCCCCTCACCTATTTTTAATTTAATCTGGCTGTGCTATAAAATTTCTGTAAGATGCCCAAAATACTCTTCAGGAAAAGAAGGAGTATAAATAAACTAAAAGATTTGATTCAGAGTGCTTAGTCTCTAAAAACTAAACTAATTTAACGCCCTTACTCTCAGCGGGATGGGCTGTGGTGCAGGCTACTCATCCCAGTTGAAAAAACATCACTCGACTCAGAAATATATCTTCATTTGAAAAACTATGTCTGGGATGAAAGCAAACTTAGCACACTTTGAGGGAAACACCCTCAGACAATTTCTTCTGTGGTGATAAATGAAAGGTAATGAGACTTTTCACTTTAAGGCTCATACGACATCAGAAACACAAATATTTAGAAATGTTAACTTCTGGATTTTGTGGTACAGCAGAAAGAACCCTGGACTGGGGGTCGGGTAACCTGACTTTTAGTCCCAACACTGCCACTGTTCCTTAAACTTGAAAATGGATAAAATACTAAGAATTTACGGTTCACTAGTATATGAATAATATGTAAGAGCTGTCATTTAGTGAACATTACCATCTACTCTGTGCCAGGAGCTTTAACTACAAGTTGGATGGGATTTTATGGAATGGAGGATGAAACTCAAGAGACTAAGGAATTTGTTTCAAGTCCCAAACCTCGTAAGCAATGGGGCTGGGAGGAGAACCTGAGTCTGTCTATGTTAAAGCCCATGATCTCTCCATTACCCCAATCTGCTTATCTAGCCCTGTATCTTGCAGTTTTATTACAGACTTTACAGAACCTCTCTGCATATGGTGAAAGCATAGGGTTTGTTTTCAGCCTAGTCAAACAAGTTAACCTTAACTTCTAAGACACAGCTAATGCATTTCATCCACATGGTAATGTTACCAGGGTCACTCAAGGGTGCCAAGTCTTGTGAGGTACTTCACAGCACCCTGTGAGGATACTGGAAGTGTTTAAAGGCCAAAAAAACAGCTTTCAGGAATGGGTTTGAGCAGCTTAAGAGGCTGGCCAGTTGACATAAGTTTTTTTCAAACCTGGGATTTATTATCTGGCTTAGTCCCCAAATCCTGCCAGGTCTCTTTCTTTCCTAATCACTTACTGGAAAATTCTGCTCCCACTTACCTGGACCATTTTGTGTTTTCAGGACCTGTCCTAACCCCACTCTGATTTAGGGACTAAGGAAGAATGAGGAGGAAAAAATGGGTAAGAGGACTCTCAATAAACAACCCCTTCCAGGGACTCTGGAACATAATTTCTGGTACTGCCCCAGACATACAGATGGTTTTGGCTAAAGTCATTTTGACCTGTTCTTAGTGAGAGTGAAAGGGAGCAGAAGTGGACTAGATGGATTTTAGGTCCAGATCCTTTCCCTGAAAACATCTCAGCTCTGACCGTTGACAAAGGACATCGACCTGGGAAACCAGAGGTGTAGCCCTGGCTTCACTAGTAACCCACAGTGCACCTGTGAGCAGATCACTGGCAAATCACTTCCCCTCTGTCACAATTACCAATCCTAATTACCAATTAACTTGATTGACTAGCCTGAAATGAGGCGATAGGCCTGCAGATTAAGTCCTGTTTCTGTTGTCTCTTTGCACTATAATCCCCCTCCAACTAGTTCTCAAACATAGTTACATCTCCAGGGTGCAAGAGCTGGGTCAATGTGAACCACCTAGTCAAAACCACTCATTTCACAGGAAATGGAGGCTCAGGAAGCTTCAGTCACTTGCCCAAAATCACAGAGAGGGTGAGGGGCAGGGCTAGGCCTAGAAACCAGATCTTGTCACTTGGCCACTAAAACTCTAATACTCCCTCACACATACTGCTCTTTACATCTCACTTAATCCTAACAATTCGCATAAGATGAGAATCAATATCGGGCCATTTCGCAGACGGAGAAACCGAGACCCACAGAGTTTCAGCGTCTTGCCCAAGGCCACAGAAGGTCGGGGTCAGTGCTGGTAGAGGACCAAGGTCCCCTCCCGCCCGTCCTGGGGCCTCACCCTCAAGGAGGCGGCAACGCTGGTGGAAAAGGTAGCAGGCCTGGTCTTTGTACAGCGGGTGCTCGTGAAGCGGGGGCAAGCGGCGGAACTTCGAGGGCGTCCAGCCAGGGTCCCAGGGCGGGAAGATTGGCCGCGCCAGACCGGGCATAAAGTGCATCTTCCCCGCGTAGGTGATGGGCTCCAGTCCAGGAATCTCGTACACTCTGTCCGGGGGAGGAGGCTCGGGCTTCCGCGTGGAGCGCACGCCCCACTCGTATGCCCCGCGTCTTGGGGCCCACCAGCTCCCAAGACCGAGCCGCCCGGGGCGAGCAAGCGGCAGCCTTGCTGACCTCGACGCCAACGCCATACCGATCTGGTCTCTTCAAGACCTCCACCTGGACGCCGCCATCTTCCCGCGCTCAAGGCCTGCTGGGAACGAAAGGAGCCGAACGCCGAGACTCGTTTTATGAGTGGCAGCCACTTTAACCAATCATCGTCAGGACATCCTTGTCTTGCCCCACCCTGCAGGCCGTCAGCAATTTCCCACAGGTGGAACCCTGCCCGCCTCCCCGGGGAAGCGCAGGAGGGTAGGTGAGTGGTTGTGATGGCGGGGGCGACTCGGAGAAGAGATTAAGGACTTCAGGCCTGAACTCGGGACAACCTTGATCGCTTATGAGCAATTGGAGCTTGGGCAGGGCACTTCCTTCTGAGACTTAAAGTCACTTGCTGTAAAAATAGCGATAGAAATGCCTAAACTAGCGCATCCGCTCAGCACCCGGCGCGCGGTGGGTACGCCGTAAATTTCCTTGCCTCTCCAGCTCTTCTCACGCGGAGCCTGAGCGGGGCCCTTGCACCACGCCGACCGCGCTGCACTGCACGCCTCCTCCCAGCGCCCAAAGTGAGTTCCTTTCCTCGGAATGTCGCGTTTCGCCTCCTGGAAGTAGGGCCAGAGCGGCGGAGGTGTACCTTGCTCCTTGCGCAGCACGTATTTATCAAATGCCCACTGAGTGTCAGGCACTGCTGAGCATCGGGTTTACACTGGCGAATAAAACAGATGTGCGATGTAGAGCGTACAGTTTAGTGGGAGATGCAGACAGAAAGCAAGTAAAGTAAATAAATAGCAATTGCAACACACACCCACACTTCATATCCCTTTTCCCCAGTTACTTTTCTCTTCAGTATTTAACACTAACATAACATGTTTTCTATTTTGATCTTATTTAATCATGCTCTCAGTGGAATATAAGATCCATGAGTGCAAGGGTTTTTGTTTCTTCACTGCTGTGAAGCCTGCTCCTAGACCAGTGCCTGGCACATAGTAAATATATGTTTAATGAATGAATGCATAATAATGTGATGAATAAGCAAATAGGGTACCTTCTAGAGAATGAGAAGGGGGTGGTTCAGGGAGGGCTCTGAGGGCAGGTGACCTTGAAGCAAGGCCTGAGGGTGAGGAGAGTCATCCAGGCAGAGGCAACAACATGTCAAGGCCTGGCTTCTTAGACTGAAAAGGTAGAGGCTGAGAGAAGATGTGAACCTGGTCTTTAAAATTCATGACTGACGTGGCCAGCTTCTCTACTAATTTCCAAAATACTAGGGAGAGTGGGATTAGTAAAACATGGGGAAAGTAAATTTAAGGCAAAGAAGGCTAAATAACCCTCACACTGTACAGCAGTTTACAGTTAATAGGGCTCCTTCACTTACCTCACTTTATCTCTGAAAAACCTTTGGGAAGTAAGAAGTCAGCATATAGAGGGAATCAGATCTCATTCACTCTTAATACAAACCTGGTACATAACATGCAAGAAAAATGGGTTGAACTGATGTGACACCAAGCTAGGCTGCAAGCTCTGTGAAGGTAGAGCCCATGTTTTATTAACCTCTGCTGTATCCCAGCACCTAGCACTGTGCCTGGCTCCCAGACCTTATATGTAAACTGAGTACTCACCACTCACCTGAGCCTTCCATATGCCAGGCCTGTGCATGGTGGTAGAATACAGAAAGAATAAGATACCATGCTTGCCCTCAACGGGTTCTCCACCTGCTAAGCCTTCCTGAAATCACAGAGCCAGCAGTAGAACCAGGTTTTCTTTCCTCTAAAGAGAAGCCTTTCCTCTATAAGAGGAAGATTTATTGCACACAAAGGAACTACCCTTCTAAAACCAATGATAGTAAGTGGTAAGAGAATTTGGACAAGTTCTGATCAGGAGAACACTGGGCACCACACAAGGAAATTGGATTGTATCTAGGAGGCAGTGGGGAGCTATTGAAGCTTGCTAAGCAGGGGACTGTTGTGATCAGAGCTGGTGGGAGGTATGCTGATTGATGGTGTAGGGGGAGACTGGAAGCACATTGTTTGGGCCCATGGGAAGCTCCAGTGTAAATGGGTGTGGAAAGCAGGAAAAGTGGGAAAGATCTTAAAGGTTAGGGCTCCTGGGAAGTGATTGGTAACCAAGAAACAGGACTTCACTGTCTTCTAGCAGGTGTGGTGGTTTGCTCCCCTGCTTTTCCACAGACTTGGCGCACACCTTGATTCTAGCACTTTATGCACGATTGAAGCTACTGCCCTTGGGAGGCTCCAGGGTGCCCATAAAATTCAGTGGCAGTTTGGCAAGTTAGGTCCCTGTTCTGTGCCAGCCCAGTGCCAGGCACTGGGAATTGGAGATGAAGACACTCTCCTCTGCCCTCTAGAGCATGAAATCCAGGGTGAAAGAGCAGCCTGGAGTCTTAAGAGACCAGGTATGTGCACTAACTTTACCACTCCAGCTTCCTGGCCTCAGTTTCCTCCATTGTGAAATGAGGAAGAGCATGGCCTACTTACGTACAGCTGTCGAGAGGACTGAGTGAGGCAGTGCATCTATTCTTATCCCTGTTCTTATCTGTTCAGTGGATGACTCCTCCAGGACAGAGATGAGTGTCAGTCACCTCTGTGTCCCAGCACCTCATTCAGCAGCCCCTGCCCAGTAAGTGTCTAAGAGGCAGGAATGAATAGGAGGAAATCAAGGACAGGAGCTTTTATTTTTTAAATTTTACTTATTTATATTTTTTAATTAATTTATTCATTTATTTTTGGCTGCATTGTGTCTTCATTGCTGCACGCGGGCTTACTGCAGCGAGCGGGAGCTACTCTTCACTGCCGTGCACAGGCTTCTCATTGAGGTAGCTTCTCTTGTTGCGGAGCACCAGCTCTAGGTACGTGGGCTTCAGTAGTTGTGGCACGTGGGCTCAGTAGTTGTGGCTCGTGGGCTCAGTAGTTGTGGTTCGCGGGCTCTAGAGTGCAGGCTCAGTAGTTGTGGCAAACGGGCTTAGTTGCTCCGTGGCATGTGGGATCTTCCCCAACCTGGGCTCAAACTCGTGTCCCCTGCATTGGCAGGTGGCTTCTTAACCACTGCGCCACCAGGGAAGTCCAAGACTGGAGCTTTTGGAGGAGTGATGTTTACATCAAATTATGCTCTGGGACATCAGACTTCCCCTAAGTTCTGTTCTCAGACAAGAGGGAGAGAAGACCCTCTTTTACTTTGATTTGCCTGTGAATTTTTTTAAATATTTATTTATTTATTTGACTGCACCAGGTCTTAGTTGCGGCACGCAGGATCTTCATTGCTGCATGTGGGATCTTCATTGCGGTGTGCGGGATCTTTAGTTGTGGCATGTGGGATCTTTTAGTTGCAGCATGCAGGATCTAGTTCCCTGACCAGGGATCGAACCCGGGCCCCCTGCATTGGGAGCGCAGAGTCTTAACGGCTGGACCACCAGGGAAGTACCTGCCTGTGGAATTTTCAATGAATAGTTTCCTCACAGGTGAGATGACCAGGTCTATTTCTATATAAACTGTATAGTTCCACATATAAAGGCAGAGAACCTTGAAAAATCCCAAACTGCCCTCACAGAAACATCTCAAAATAAATCATAACCATTTAAATTTTCCTCCCAGATCTTTCTTTCAGACAATGTTTACCTAATGGCCCTGAAACCAAGCTCCTTTCCTTCTTGTCTTCCTTTCATATAACATCCATATTTTTAAATGTACACTGTGCTAGTTCATAAAATGAATAAAAAACAGGTCTCTGCCCTCAAGGAGTTCACAGTCTCAAAAGAAGAGAAAACCACATAAACATGTAATTTCTGAACAGTGTGAAATGCTATAGGGTAGAGATTCATTTACTGGAAGAGCATTTATTGAGCACCTGCAGTGACCAGGGCTGGACCAAGTGCAGTGAGTGCTGCAGGAAGCAGGAAGCCAAGCAGGCCTTCAGAGGCTCCAGCCTGTTCTCTTCCTTTACCCCCTCATCCCTCCCTTGTTGTCAGTTACCCAGAGCTCCATCTCCAGACTCAGGTACCTAGACCTATTTAATCCAACTGGCAGCTGGATTTTGCCCTTGGATGTCCCACAGGCACTCAGTGTACCTCAAACTGAACTTAACCATTTTCCCCACTTCCTCTTTCCCCTAAAACTCAACTTCTCTTGGACCCACTATCTACCCATGGATCCAAGCCAGATACCTGGATGTCCCTTCAACCCCTCTATCCCCCTCACCTGCTCACCTCATAGCATCAGTCTCTGTGTCCTGTTAATTACTGCTTCAGGATTTCTCTAATTGACCGCGCTGTCCTCTCGTCCTCCCTGAAGCTCCCCTGGTCCAGGTCCTCATTACCTCTCACCTGGACCATCGTGACTTCCTCCTCCTCCTGTTTTCCTGTGATTGAGGAACAATATGTTCTGAAACCAGACAGAGCAGAGTTAAAGTCCCAGTGCCATCATTTGGGGACCTTTGTCACCCTGGGTAAGTTATTAAACCTCTCCAGACCCCAGTTTTCCCATCCATAAAATGACACCTCCAGGACTGGCCTTGTTGTAAAGATTCAATGAGATGCAGCAATTTGATAGGTGACTCACCAACAGGGGTGAGTGAAAGAAACCAGACACAGAAGATTGCATTCATATGATTTTGTTTAACGGTAGAAACTAAGCAAAGCTGATAAATAGTGGATAGGGTTGCAAATAAAGGTGGCACAACTAAGGAAAAGCAAGGGAATGATTGTATCGAAAGTCAGGGTGGTGGTAATGGGGAGCGGGGGTGTGATCAGGAAGGAACACAAATGTGTGGCTTCTGGGATGCCAGCAAGGTTCTTTTTACTTGAGTGAGTGGTGCTTACGAAAGGGTTCTTTTCTTTATTTTTATTTATAATTTATCTATAATTATTTATCTATAATTTATAACTTTTATAAATACTAAGTTGTACATAAATGTTGTACTTCATCATTTAAAATATTTTAAAAATTCAGTGAGATTTTCTATGTAATCTTAATCCAGCACTCCTCAGAACACACGAAGAGGTCAAGAAACCATGGTTGTCCGTTCCGATCACTGTCTCCCTCCCTCCCCAACCAGGCAGCAGATCCCAGGACTGATTCATCCCTGTCCCCAGTACTCACACAGAGCTTGGCACCTGCAGGCTTCAGGGAGAATGAGCAGAATAGAGGTGACCAGAGTATAACCACATGTCTTCCCTCTCCCAGGCTGGCAAGGGAGCAGGGCCTGGGCCTACTCTGGAAAGAGCACCCAGTTGCCTGCACCCCCTGCCTGACCAAGGCCCACTGACAATGGACAAGGGGGAGGAAGACGACAATGAGGAAGCCTGGCTGCAGCTTCGGCCGGTGGAGCCCTTGCCCTCCCAGTGCTGCGGCAGTGGCTGCTCACCCTGCGTGTTCGACCTCTACCAGCGAGACCTAGCAAGTTGGGAGGCAGCCCGAGCCAGCAAGGACAGGAGCCTGCTGAGTAGAGAAGAGACACAGGTGAGGGGGAGCAACGTCCACCTGGCCTCAACCCTATGCAGTGTACCTGCTCGGGAAAGCTTCCTCTGACTCTGTACAGCAGAGAGAAAAGAGTGGGCTTAATGGAAGCAGACTGACCCAGGTTCAAAGCCTGGCCTTGAGCTGGTGAGTGGGGCATGGGGCAGGTGGCGAGGGGAGGTCCCAGGAGTGAATTGGGTGTGGGCATTTTACAGGAGAGGGAGATCTGTGAGTCGTGGCATTCAGAGAAGACTTCCCGGAGGAGGTAGAGGTGGGGTGGAATATTAAGGACAGTGGCCTGAGACTTGGAAGACATGAATTTGAGTCCCTGCTCATGGTGTGACCTTGTACAACTAAGTCACTACCTTCAGGCCTCAGTTTCCCCACATATAAAATAAGGATATTGGATTAGATCATCCGTTAGGTCCCATCAATTTCTAAATTGTGCAAATCTGGATTTTAGCAGGTTTGAAGGATGGGTAGGTCTTTCATACATTGGAGATGAGTGTTCTGGATAGAGGGCACAGCTTGAGCAAATAAAGACTCACAGGTAGGAAGCCGCAAGGTATTCTTGGGGGTACAGAGAAAAGTCTGGTGTCTGATGCCTGGGAGATAAAATGAGACTTGGGTCCCATCCACAGGGCCCTTGAGTGTCCAGTTAAGGACCTTGCACTTTATCCTGGGGCTGAGGGGAGCCATACAAGGCTTCAGAGCAGGGTGAGCTCAATGTAAAGTATTCTGGCATTCTTAGAGCCTGAAAGGGAAGTAAGGGGGGACTACGCTATTACAGAGAAAACTTATTGGCCTTGATAGCCTCTCCTTGCGGGGAGGATGCCCATGGATGCTTGCATGTCTCTTGAGTTCCGGCTTCTAGCTGTTGAATCTTTTCCTGTTGCAGAGCTGTCCTTCCAAGCTGAGCCCAGAGACCTTCCTAGCCTTCTGCATCAGTGCCACAGACAGACTCACTAAGGACACCTACCTTGTCCGGTTTGCATTACCTGGGAACAGCCAGCTCGGCTTGCGGCCTGGCCAACACCTCATCCTACGGTACACTCAGGTAGTGGGAGGACCCAGGCTTTGCAGCCCTGCTCTGCCATTTGCTAGCTGTGTGGCCTAGGGCAACTTGCTTAACCTTCCTTAAACCTCCATGTGTCATCTTCAAAATAAACATAGTAATACATGACTCAGAGGGCTCTTGGAATTGAACTAGATAATGCATTTTCATAATAAATAACAGTAACAGCAAACACTTTTTTTGCACTTAGTATCCAAGACACAGTTCTGTGTGCTCATATGTATAAGCTCATTCATTCCTCACAAAATCCTGTGTGGTAGACACCATTATCATGCCCGAGAGGAAACTGAAGTCAGAGAGGTTTAGTAACTTCCCCAAGATCACACAGGAAATGTTGGAGCCAGGATTTGAAAGCAAGCAGTGTGGCTCCAGAGCTTGTGGTATTAATCTCATATGATTAGCACCAATTGATAGAGAAGACACTGCTGTTGAAAATAAGGGAGTTGCCCGGTATCACACAGCTAATAAGGATTCAGACCCAAACAGCCCGCCTCCTGAGTTACAGCCTTCACTCCTCTGAACTTCCTTCTTCCTTCCAGCTTATTTTTGTACTCTCCTCCCACCTTGATCCCCACCTCCACCTACACAGGGACAAGGCCCTTTGGGACCTCCAGATGGAGGTGACTGCCAGGCAGTTGGCTCTCTGGGTCTGAAGCTCAGCAGAGAAATCTGAGCTGCAGACGTGGATCTGGGAATCATCCAGGTATATTGTTGTGCCTGGATGGCATTTGGGAGCATGTGGGGCATGGGAAGAGAGAAGGACGTAGGACCGAACCCTGGCAACTCCAGCATTTATGGTGTTGGCAAGAGGAGGCAGAACCATCAAAGGAGACGGAAGGTATAGCCAGTACTTGCCTCGCACTGACCCCTGGTGTTTGTGCCCAGCTTGTTCTGGCCTGTGACCTGGCTGACGGTCCTTAAAGGTCACTGTTGCAGTGGACAAGAGGGGCCACAGGACAGGTCACAGCCCCAAGCAACCCTCCATCCATAAGTCAGGGATGCCCAGAACTGCCTGCCTCTAGTCTGGCCCCTCTCTGTCACTCCAGTGACATTCCTAACACATGCAGCTGACCACATCCCTCCTCATTCAGCCCCCTTTTGGTACTCCACAGTGCCTCCCCAGTGACACTGTAACCCAAGGCCCCAGCCTCCTTGCCCACCAAGTTCTTGTCCACACCCCCCCCAACCACCCCCATACGTGCCCCTTGTTCCAGCCCCGAGGTCCACTCGCCAGTTCCTGGCTTGCCCTACATTATCCTACCTCTAAGCTTTTGCTCAGGCTGTTCCCTCTGCCTGGAATTACTTTACTTCCTGCCCATCGTTACCTGTTAGTGGCCTCCTTGTCCTTTAAGACCTTCTGAGCTCAAGGTCTTCGGAGGTTCCCTAGGTGAGAGTGCCTGTCACTTTTACCTCTGTCATAGCAAATGTCACAGTGCCCTTTGCATCCGAGCCATGCCATATGTTCTGTTTGTTATTTCCTTGTTTTTTCTGTAAGCATTTATTGAATATTTCTGCCCAACTTTTGATACATTGGGACAGGCCTTTTTAATCTTTGCATACCTCAAAGAAGAAAATTTTATACATAGTAGGGCTGAAGAGAGGAGTGCTTAGGTGCTCCAGGGAAGCTCTGAGTAGTGGTAAGGAACCCAGACCTGGAGGCAGACAGAGCTACACGTGAATTCTAGCTGTGTGACGTCAGGCAGGTGACATCCCTTCTCTAAGCCTTGGTTTCCTCATTTTGGTTATTGTTTGAAATAAATGAGATACTGCATATAATATGCTTGGTGCATCATAGGCATTTACTACAACATGGCTGCTCTTATTATTACTCATGATTGTGCTCCTGCCCCCTTCTTGATAACACTGGAGGGGATTCATGCATGGGGTCAGGCTTTGGACTAGGGCACCTTTGAGGATCCTTTCACTTCTGATGCTCCTGGCATGCGGTCATGTTTGATAAATGTTAAACGCTTGTTAAATATAGTTATTTTTATCTTGATCATTCTGTGGTCGAGGAGAGGTCAGGAAAACCCCCAGTGATGTCCTAAAATAGCTCACATCATCAGTGTAATTTTTTTTTTTAATTTATTTTGGCTGCATTGGGTCTTCTTTGCTGCACGCAGTCTTTCTCTAGTTGCAGTGAGCAGGGGCTACTCTTTGTGGCAGTGCACGGGCTTCTCATTGCAGTGGCTTCTCTTGTTGTGGAGCATGAGCTCTAGGTGCGTGGGCTTCAGTAGTTGTGGCTCGCGGGCTCTAGAGCACAGGCCCAGTAGCTGTGGTGCACTGGCTTAGTTGCTCCGTGGCATGCGGGATCTTCCCAGACCAGGGCTTGAACCCGTGTCCCCTGCATTGGCAGGTGGATTCTTAACCACTGGGCCACCAGGGAAGCCCATCAGTGTACTTTTTGAAGCACTTTTTCATCTGTGACCCCTGTGGAGCCACACAGCGGGGGCATAGACAGTTGTCCCCATTTTACAGAAGGGGCAGCTGAGGGTTTAAATGACCTGCCTGGGGTCTCACAGCCAGCACGTGGCAGTGGGGGGAGCCCAGTGCTATTTTCTTCTGCTCCATCTTAACTGCCCCTCAGTGAGGACCACTGGGGATGACTGGGCCCCCACCTTCACTTTCACCAGCCTGGCACAGATTCGGTACTCTAAGGGTTTGTTGAATGGCTGACTGCCTGACTGAGTGCTTCTCTTTCCCAGAGGGATAGTAGATGGCTTAGAAATTCAGAGAGCCTATACGCCCATCAGCCCTGCCAACGCAAAAGGATACTTTGAAGTTTTAATCAAGGTGAGCCAACTCACACGGATGCTCTAAGAGGCTGTGGACTGGACCTCCATTTGCCAGCTTGGTCAGGGTGGGGCACTTCCCTCTGACATGGGAAAAGCCAGCGCTCACATGGGAGGAGGCTGGCTTGAGGGAAGAGCAAGGACAATGAAAGAGGCCTTTTCTCATCTCCTCCTTTCCTGGGGAAAGGAGGCTACTGGTCCACCAACAGAGGGCATGTTCCTGATAGCTTTTATGAAAAACGGGCTTGGACTGAGAAAAGTAAAGCTGTTCCTCCTCACCTTCTTCCCTATTGATGGAGCGTAAGCACTGAGCCGGGAAAAGGGGAACCAAGTCATGTGCGCCTACTGTGTGCTGGGCACGGGTGTCCAGGGAGAGTCAGACACGGCGCCCGCCCTCAGGCAGGGGCCAGACTGGGACAGTACAAGGTGGTAGATGCTGTGACAGGAGGCCCCAACCCAACTCAGGGAAGCTGGGGCTGCAGGGAAGGTGAGCTGGGCTTCCCAGAGGAAGCTGTGTGTCTGAGCTCTATGTTTAAGCTCAGGAGTGGGAAGGAAGCTCTGAGTGCTGTATCAGCACGTACAAAGGCAAAGGAGGCATGATTTGGGGAACTGTTAGTCATTTGTCCTGGAACACTTTTGTAGGCAAAAGATGGGACATGGAGGACCTTGGGGGCCAAAGTAACCTGAAATCATCTCGCAGGTGGGTTGGCAGGGGTCGGGGCGTTTGAGTTGGGCCTTGAGGAAGGAATACAAGTTAGCAGTGGCATTCCAGGGGGACGGATAACTGAAGGCAGGGAGGGGTGAAATAGAGCAGGGTCTTCTGGGAACTGTACCCAGTCTGAATGGCGGGAGGAGAGTTGCTTGTAGGGGCAGCCGAGATGGGTGGGGAAATTGGCAGAGATGAGATGAACAAAGTGGGCTGGATGCAAAATATCCCAGAGACCCAAGGAATAGGCAACAAATGTATAAGACGTCATGAAGTTCCAATTACGTGCAAAAATAATTAGGTTGAACTACATGAAATTGCTGACATGCTAACATTTTTGACTTACAGAAACAGCAGTTTCATATGGGTCAGCCTAATACATAGCTCTAGATCATTTCCCAAATGGAATCCTAGGGAACACCTATATTTAGGAATAGTTTTCACATTCTTTGTCTCCCTTGTAGGACAGGAATTATCCTCATTTCACTGATAAGCAAACTGAGGCTCCAGGAGGGCCTGAGGCTCCCCAGGTAGTAAGAAGTACAGCTGGTAGGTGAACCCTGGCCTTCTGACTCCTGGTCCCCAGCACCGTCTCTGGCTCCCAACCATCCCCGCCTGCCTTCAGAGCTGGAGTATTTATTCCCTCACACATAAGCTTGGATGGGATCCCTTTTCCACGCAACTGTTTGTCTGGGAGATTCCACAAATCCTCTCCAAATGGCCTGCTTCCCCAAGCTGCTTGTCTGGGTGTGTTTCTATTGAAAGGATAAGCCTGGAGACAGTTCTTCAGGGCAGCTGGATCTGTCCCAGCTGCAAGGCTGATTTTCTCCTTCATTTACCGGAAAGCCTCTCTTTAGAGAGATGCTTAATTATCCCTAAGCCGCTGGCTGGGAAGATCTGGAAATGTCTTTGCAAATTGGGAAGGCAGGCGGGTTTTGTAAGGTTTACCCTCCCATGTAGATGGGAAGGAGGAGCTCTCATTTCTCTGGCACCTTCTGGGCACCAGGTACTGCTTCTAGCTCTTTATTTTAATTATCTCATTTCAACCTCATAATCACCCTGCAGAGTAGATCATATTCTCCCCACTTTACAGATGAAGAAACTGAAGCCCAGAGAGATGATGTCATTGTCCCAAGGTCCCTAGGGTAATATGATCTCAAGTGGAAGAACAAGTTCAGTGTCAGTTCTGTTTAACAAGTGTGTATTGAGCATTTACTCTGTGCCAGGCTCCGTGTGGGTGCCAGAGGCACAGAAAAATCCTTCCTTTCTCCTTGAGTGCTATCTGTGCCATAGGGCCACTAAGGCCACCCCTGGGGCTGTGCCTCCCCGAGACTGGGGCCACAAAACAAGGTGTGCGCTGAAATATAGCCTCCAGCAACTTAGGAGAAAAACTGTAGCCTCCTCCCCAGACCTCTTCAGGTAAGCGGAAGACTTCCCTTGCTTTATGCATGTGGTGCCCAAGGAAGGCAGGGATGGTACCAGAAGTAGCTGTGGGTGCTTAAAAGCATGTCTGGTGACCAAAGCCCAGTCTCTCCTTCAAGCCTGGTTATAATTTCTCCAGACACCCTTCCTGGGCTGTCTTACCCCTGACCATACCACACCTGATGCCCAGAATTCTCTCTGCCCTCCTTCCCGCATCCCCAGTGAGTTTGAGTCTACCCAGTCTTCAAGGTCCAGCTTAGCTTCCCCCTCCAGGAAGCTGTCCTCGATCCCACTCCATTGGAAGTGACTGCACTTCCTCAGGGCTCTCCTAGCACTTCATCCTTCTCACGGGGGGTTAGGTAGTCTCTACCTTGTATATGTCTGAGACTTAGGTCCCTCTTAGATTGTGAGCTCCTTAGAGGGAGGGCCTGAATCTGGATTCATTCATTCATTCATTCATTCAGATGTTTAAGTCCTTTCCATGATTCAGGCACTGGCTGCCTCCATGGAGCTTAAGGTCCAGCTGTCTCCCCTGCAGCCCCAGCACGGTGTCTGACACAGAGTCAGGGCAGTGTGCACTTCCCCCATGGAGGAATCCCCTCCACAATCTTCACTTTTTTCATCCAGCCAGAAGACAGTACAGGGCTATGCAGAGATTGCAAATGAGGCGGACTCTAGCCCAAAAATATATTTGGTCTTGGCCTGCACAGTGTTTTAAAATTTTGAATTAATTGCCAACATTTCAAAAATGGGAAAATTTTCACAAAAATATGGATTTCCTGCTCCTCTTAGAGAATCAGAAGATCGGGCATCGCTGGCCCCACGGACTGTGTACTGGAATTTGCAGAGTGGTTTCCTCCTTTAGAAAGAGTATTCACTCACCAATTTATTGTAGTCCCCACCGCTCGCTCTTGTCTCCCTGACGCTGAGACTGTTAGTTGCCATCAGTCATCTCATACCCAGTTCTTCACTCAGTTATCTTACCCACATGGCCATTGTAGTTATTTAGTTTGAGACCTCTGTAGTTAAGGCCATAGGTCTTATGGATTCTCATCCCAGTCTTACCATTTACCTTCTGTGTAAGCTTGGCCTCATCTGAAAACGGGGAACGACAGTACCAACTTCATGGATAATGAGGATTAAATGAGACAACACGTGTAAAGCACTGGGAGTGCAGGAAGGGCTCCACTTTCGAGGCTGATGTGGTTTGTATTGACAACATGTGCCTGTCTTAATGAGGTCTCCCTTCGTTTCCTCCCAGTGCTACCAGACAGGGCTGATGTCCCAGTATGTGGAGTCCTGGAAAGCAGGAGACATGGCTTTCTGGCGAGGACCTTTCGGAGGCTTCTTCTATAAACCAAACCAGGTCAGTGCCCGCACTGAGTCCTCAGGAGACCCCTCCCAGCTTAGCTTCCAGGAATGTGGTTCTCATGTTTCAGGTCATAGAATCTCACTGTGCCATTCTTCTTGAGCCCAAACCTAATCCCAAGAGTATCCTTGGGGTTGGACATGGGAGGAGATGGGAACAGGCGCTAAGAAATAAAACTGCCTGCCTGTGTTCCAGAACCATCCTTGCCTGCCCATTGCTTGGAAAAATTCAGACTGTGAGCTAGGTATTTAGGGCGCTTATGCCATCTGACTCTCAGATATCTTTCCAGTTTCACATTCCATTTACAAGACTATGAGACCACTCCCTAAATATACCCTGTGGCTCACTGCTTGGGAACCCCCTGCTTCCCAACCCAAAGGCTCTTCCCCTCATCTTCACGGCATGTTCACATCCTCCCCTGACATTCCCAGGAAGAATCAGTAATTTCTCATCAGTTGGTGCATATCTGGAAAGCAGTTTGACAATATGCACCGGGAGTCTTAGGAATCTTCACACCCTTGACCCAGTGCTTCCACTTCTGAAGTCTGTCCTATGGAAAGAATCCTAAATGCTGCCTCTTGCACGTGTTCATTGCGGCTTTATTTATAATAGCAAGAAATTGGAGACAACTGAACATCCAGCAACAGAACAGTTAAGTACACTGGGTTACAGATACGTGATAGACTATTATCTTGGATTTTAAAATTATGTTTATAAATGATGTTAATGCTTAAGCTGTAAGATCAAGTGACAAACACTAGGTAAACTGAATATACAACGTTAGGAAACTAAGTTAAATTGCACAGAAAAAATATATATTTTTTTAAAGAATTCCTTTTCTTTCTTTCTTTCTTTTTTTTTTTTTTTCTGGCCACACCGCATGGCATGCAGGATCTTAGTTCCCCGACCAGGGATTGAACCCAGGCCCCCTGCAGTGGAAGTGCAGAGTCTTAACCACTGGACCACCAGGGAAGTCCCCAGAAAAAATATCTTTTAAAAAAAAGCAATAAAATGTTAGCAGCTCTGGGTAGTGGAATTATGGGTGATTTTTATTTTCTTCATTATGTTTTCCAAATTATCCATAATGAGTACCTATTACCTTTATAATTAGGAAAACAAAGCAAAACAAAAACAAATGGAAAAGAATGAATCATTTTTCCTCTCCATTCTTTTTTGTTTAATTGAAGTACAGTTGATTTACAATGTTGTGTTAGTTTCAAGTGTACAGCAAAGTGATTCAGTTATACATACATATATATGTGTGTATACACACACACACACACACACACACACACAGACACACACATACATCTATTCTATTTCAGATACTTTTCCCTTATAGGTTATTACGAAGTATTGAGTATAGTTCCCTGTGCTATACAGCAGGTCCTTGTTATCTATTTTATATATGGTAGTGTATATATATTAATCCCAAACTCCTAATTTATCCCTCCTCTCCCTTCCCCTGTGGTAACCATAAGTTTGTTTTCTATGTCTGTGGGTCCATTCTTTTTGTTTAATTTAAAAATAGCTTTTATTGGTATTTTCCTTACTACAAATGCAGTACCTATTCATTACCAAAAAAAATTTCAGCAGATATAAAGAAGCTAAAAGAGACTTCCCTGGTGGTCCAGTGGTTAAGACTCTGCACTTCCACTGCAGGGGGCACAGGTTCGATCCCTGGTCGGGGAAGTTCCACAAGCTGCCTGGTACAGGCAAAAAAAATTTTTTTTAATAAAAAAAATAAAGAAAGAAGCTAAAAAAAGAAATAAAGAATACCTGCAGGCCATCTTCCTGGACATACCAGTCTTACTACCTTGGCATCCACAGACCCCACTGGAAAGCCCTGCACTTCCTGTCTGGGAGGGTGTAGGGTCTGGCCATGAGGGAAGAGACATGGTGTGTCACACATGAACACTTGGCCGCTGAAACTGTGGCTAAGGCTTGGCTCTGCTCCTGTGAGGATGCTGGGATGCAGCCCAGGCTTGCCACTCTGCAGCCATCTTCAATGCAGATGGATCGCGTCAGCCTGAGACTGACACATTAGAATCTGTCTTGCATTCATTCCACAGACTTTCACAGGTATTCACCCAGGGCCAGGCCAGTGCTGGACCCTGGGGGCTCAGAGATGGGTCAGATGAGTCCTGTCCTCCAGAAGCTTACAGTCTGATGGGGAGACAGGTGCACAGATAAATGACAACAACACAGTGTGACAAGTGTGAAGAGGGATGCACAGAGGGCTGTGGGAACACAAGAAGGACCCCTCACCTGCCCCTGGCTCAGGGAGGGCTCCCCAGAGGAGAGCCTGAGCAGTGATGGGAGAATGGGGGAGCACGGCACACCCCGTGACTGGGAGGCTGGGAGAGCATGAACACAGGACAGGATGATGGGCTAGCAGTAGGGCTCAGTGAGGGAAGGAATCTAATTGTATTAAGCCCCAGGCTCCATACCAGGCACTTGATTATTTTTTTAATTTTATTTTAGAATTTTATTTTATGTAGTCGGGTTTTTTGGCTGCGTTGGGTCTTTGTTGCTGCACGTGGGCTTTCTCTCTAGTTGCGGTGAGCGGGGGCTACTCTTCGTTGCAGTGCAGTGGCTTCTCTTGTTGCAGAGCATGGGCTCTGGGTGCGCGGGCTTCAGTAGTTGCGGCATGCGGGCTCAGTAGTTGTGGCTTGTGGGCTCTAGAGCACAGACTTAGTTGTGGCGCACGGGCTTAGTTGCTCCGTGACATGTGGGATCCTCCTGGACCAGGGATCGAACCTGTGTCCCCTGCACTGGAAGGCAGATTCTTAACCACTGCACCACCAGGGAAGTCCCATACCAGGTACTTTATGTCATCTCTTTAATCCTCATGACAGTTCTGAGATAGGTGCTATTCTGGGGAGGTGCTGTTATTTTTTTACCAGTGAAGAACCCAAGGCTCAGAGAGGTGAAAGAACATGCCCAGATCGCATGACTGGGGGTTTACCTGCAGATCTGCCCGACTCCTGATAGTCCAGGAAGCATTCCATGCAGTAGTGTGGTGTGCAGTGGCTGTCACTAAAGCTGGTGGACACTCAGACTGCGCACAGAGGCCTAATCTCTAGAAAGATGTCAGTGAATACCTCACTGTGCGGGTCAGGCACTAACCTTCTAGGCACTGATCTTAGAGAGGCCTAGAGCCAGGAAACAGGTTCGGTGATGGGGAGCTGATGGAGCAGGTGCCTCTTGGGAGCTCACTTTGATTGCCTGGCTCTCTGTGCCAGGCACTGAGGTATAGTATCTCATTTAGTCTAGAGATGAGCAGGCTCAAGGTCCAAGCCAGGGGCCTCCGATCTCTGCAGGGTTGCCCTGGGGCAGAGGAAGCAGCCCGGAGGGCAGGGCTGGGATGGGGGTGGGAGGGCAAAGCTTTGGTGGGAACAGGTGTCAGCTCAGTGTCAGGTGGGAAGCCTTCCCTGGCAAGGGGAGTCAGTCTGTAATGGAGCAGACTTCCTTGGGAGGTAGTGGACTACCTATCAGCAGCAGTATGTAAGCAGAGTCCTGTGGGGATGCTTTAGAAGGCAGCCAAGCCACTTGCAGGATGACTGCACCATCATGTTCCCTTTCAGCCTCCAGATTCCATGATTTCTGTTCCATAGACCTCATAAGCTGTAGCCTTTCACGGGCAAGGATGGTTTTCTGGAGGAGGTAGAGAGGCGAACTCAAATGGGTGGGACACCCAGGAAGGGCAGTGCCATCCAGTTCAAGCAAGCCCAAGAAAAGCCCCCATAGTGGCTGGCTGGGGTCAGACCCCTTCCCAGCCCACCCCTGTCATGTACCGTCCTGTTCCCTAGTATGGTGAGCTCCTCATGCTGGCTGCCGGCACCGGCCTGGCCCCCATGGTGCCCATCCTGCAGAGCGTCACAGACAACGCAGAGGATGAGACCTTCATCACCCTGGTCGGCTGCTTCAAGACCTTTGAGGGCATCTACCTGAAAACCTTCCTCCGGGAGCAGGCTCGTTTCTGGAATGTCCGCACCTTCTTTGTACTCAGCCAGGTGAGCCCAGGGGAATGATTTCCTTCCCTGATTGAGACTCTCCTGCCCCCTGCACCCATCTTGAGGACATGCTGTGGGCTCTCTGCCCTGTGCCGTAATAGTCATCCCTGCCACTGGTGGAGCCCCCAGTGTGTGCCTGGCAAGGAAGGCAGGTGTTGCCGTGTTCATTATGCAGATGAGGAAACTGACGCTCTGAGGTGAAGGCACGAGCTAGCGTCGTGCTGCCAGACAGGGTGAAGCCAGGATATGAACCCGAGGCTGTCTGCTTCCAGAGCGCCAGCTCTCACCCACCATGCTTTGCTGCCTGCCATCCACCCTCTGGCATCCTCTGTTGTATGGGCGGGGGGCCTGGTTGTAGAATCAGTGGGCCAGGCACAGACGTCCTCTGGCTGTGATAGCTCCTTCAGGCAGGGACCACCTGTCTGGATCACCACGCTCTCAATGCTTTGCACAGCACCAGGCGTGGAGTAGGCACTCACCCCAGCAATGGCTGGTGGAGTAAACCGGATCCAGTTCACTGCATTTGTTAGGGTCTTTTCCACATCACTTTGTTCCCGCCTGGGAACAAAGCTGCTTTCAAATCCTCCAAGTTACAGCCACTCTAGCTGCAAGCGGCTTTGCCTCCTGAGCCCTCTTCCCTCTGGTTCCCCATCCCCTCCATTCATTCAAGCCACCCCTCTGGGCCCTCCCCACAGGGCCGCAGTGTGGAGGTCTGTCTTGCCCCTTACCTCAAGTCAGGCCCTCAGCTACCTTTGTTCACTGGCCTTCGCCTCGTCTGTAGCTTTATTTCTCTTTCCTGTACGCCCTGGGTTGAGGTTCCCTGCTGGTGCCTCCCCTCCATTCTCTTGGTCAGGGTCAGCCTCATTGCCCTGTACTTTGGAGCACCCTTGTCATCAGTTTCCTCTTGAGACAGCTTTAGAGTGTCCTTAAAGACTTACATGATCCTCGACGTTGTGGCTGGGTGGGGGAGGGTGTCAGGAAACCAGAGGTCCTGAGGTCCCCAGGGGCCAGAGTCCACAGGCCTGTGCACGGGGCAGAATGCTCAGTGGCATGAACACCGAGGGGGTCGTGCTTGGTGAACATTAGCAGCGACAGCAGTGCCCAAGGTCAGGGATGAAGCAGAGGGCTAAGGTACAGCCGAGGGGAGAGGGGCAAGGGAAGGGCCACTCCTGCCGGGAGCACGCTCAGCCCTGCCTAAGAGCTGGTCGGGGAAGATGGCAGGAAGGCAGGCACCTGGCAGAATTTCCCTGGCTGTTGGCCAGCCTTTCTTTCCCCCACCACGTGCCAGGTGCCATGCATTTAAAAACGAAAATGGGACATCCCTGGCGGTCCAGTGGTTAAGATTCTGTGCTTCCACTGCAGGGGACGGGGGTTCAATGCCTGGTCAGGGAACTAAGATCCCACATGCCACACAGGGCGGCCAAAAGAAAATTTTTTTTATAAATAAATCAAAATAAAAATGAAGATGATCTCTTACTGCCCTCCAGGTGCTCATCTATATATGTGGAGACAGCCACAGAGATGGCTGACAAGGGCTCCCCTTCATCGAGCACTTTCTCTGTGCCTAGGACTGTTCTGAGCACTTTATGTGTACTAACTCATTTAATCCCCACCACAATCTTAGGAGGCTTATACTGCCATCATGGCCTTTTAATAGATGTGGAAACTGACACACAGAGAGGTTAAGAACCTTGCCCAAGGTAACACAGCAACTTGGTGGCGAGGCCATGCTCTTATTGCTTGTCAGTGTAAGACAGCACAGGGATAGGTGCTGTGGAGGGTGTTCAGGGTGCTGGAGGCAAGCAGAGAGGGCTTCACAGAGGAGATGGCATTTGAGCCCGAGCTTGAGGGCAGAGTTAAAGTTCACCAGCAAGAGGGGACCTTCTACCCTGGGCCGGGGCTTTGATGAGGCCAGTACCCTGGGGTTGGGCAGGCGAGTGGGCTGGCTGTCAATAGCCGGGGAAGGTGAGGGATGATGGGGTGAGAGGTGCCTCCTGCCTGTCTGTGCTTCCTCCACTCTGGGTGCTGCCTGGGCCATAGCAACAGCATCATCAAGGGTCTCTCTGCTCCAGCCACTCCTTGACAATTTGTCCTTCATCCTGCAGCCGGAAGGGCAGCTCTGGCCACATCACTGCCCTGCTGCCTGTCCTTCCCTAGCTCCCCACCGCTCTCAAGACTATGTGCCAGCCCTCCATGGCCTCGCCTTCTGGCCCACTCCCGCTGCATGCTGCGTTCTGGTGTCACTGGTCTGCCTGTGGTCGCAAGTGCCCTGTGCTTTTCTGGCTCCTGGGTCTTTGCTCATACAGTTCCCCCTGCCAGGCACACTTTTTCCCACTTCTTCACCTAACACCCACTCATCCCTCGCATCTCTCTGCTAAGGTGTAATCCCATCCTGGGAACTTTCCCTGAGCCTCCAGGCTGGTGTAGATGTTTCTGCTGTCACGGCCCAGGCTCTGCTTCCTAGCACCCACCCCACTGCATCATCATTGTTTATGGGTCCCCTCCCCACTTGAGCAGCAATCAGACCCCATGCATCTCTGGGTGCACAGTCAAGGTCAGCTGCACTGAACCTAACTGGCCTGGGGGCATTGGGAAGGAGGGGCAAGGCCAACGGGCCCTACTCGTTCCTGCCCTCGAGGGCCCACTGGGCAGGTCAGAGCACGAAGGGCACGCAAGAAGATGCAGATCATCAGAGAGTGTCCCCTGTCAGCAGCACAGCACTGTCCTCAGAGGCCCTCGGGGTCTGATGAGCTCTGTGAGTGAGCCTGAGATTCGAGGCCTGCATTCATGGAGCCTCTCAGCGCTTCCCCATCCGCTGTGCTCATCTCAGTAGCTCAGAGAGGTCATGGCTTCTCACCAGAAAATGGTGGCAAAGCTTGGATTCCAACCCCAAACCCTCTCTCTCCATCCTGTCTCGCTGCTTGGTCCCAGGAACCAGAAGTTCATCTCAATAGGGTCTGTAGAGGTGATAGTTCTGTTCTGTTGGGGGTTTTGTTTTGTTTTGGATGCTGGTTACATGGTTTCTTCTCTTTGTTAAAATTCTCCAAACTATATAAACGTTACGATTTTTATACGTATGTTATACTCCAATAAAATGTTTACTTAAAAGATACTCTTCCAAGTAGTGGAGATTTTCTTTTGTGGCCCTGGGAATGAAAGCCACAAGTTAAGTCTAGAGGGGCAGAAAGAGAAGGTGCCTGGGGCATGGCACACCCCCAGAATACTACCTCTAGCCTTTTCATGTGAGAGAAATAAACCCTTCTCTTGGTTAGGGCACTGCAGCCCGGGATCTCTGATACACACAGCCAGATGGGGCCAGGAACCCTGTCTGTTTAGGGCAGCTGCCGTATCCCCATTACCTAGCACCGGGCCAGGCACAGAGTCACTCAGTAAACATTTGTTAACTCAACAAGCTAATTGAAATCTTAAATGAACAAAAGTTATGCTCCAAGGGTGATGGTGATGGATAACCTTGGAAAGATGCTAGGAGACCCACAGTCATGGTGAGAAAACATTCCCCCCAGAGTGACAGGTGCAGGGGCCCCAGGTTCTGGTCCTGCTGCTGCCCCTGCGTCATTGTGTGCCCCGAGAGGCATCCCTCCTCCCTGTGCATCAGCTGTTGTGGAGGATAACTACCTACCCACAGGCTTCTGTGAGGGTGATTTGAGTTCCAGTGTGAGGAAGTACCTGGCCCGTGGTGGGGTTGGGTGAAGGTTGGTTTCCCACCCCCTCTGCCTGAGTGTCCTTGTTGGCCAGAGAGGAGCTGACCATGTGAACTCTGAGGACCCCCAGTAGTCACCCCCACTGTTTCTCATCCTCCCAGGAGAACTCCCTAGAGCAGCTACCCTGGAGTTACCGGGACAAGACCCACTTTGGCCGCCTGGGCCAGGACCTGATTGAAGAGCTGGTTGACTCCTGTCGGAGAAAGCCGTTTGCATTGGTCTGTGGCTCAGCTGAGTTTACCAAGGACGTGGCTGGGTACTTGCTGAGCGCAGGCCTGGCCGAGGACTCCTACTTCCTCTTCTAAGCCTGGCCTCCCTTCTAAAGCTCAGGCCAGGGGCCTGGCACTGGGACGCAGGAAGGGACACAGACTGGCATCCAAAGACATGAATGGAAGACTGCTGCTAACTTTCCAGGTGACCTGGGACAAATGTCTTTACCTCTGCGCACCTCCGTTGCTCATCCACCCCACGCGGTTCCTGACTTCCTCAAGCAGGCATCCTACTGAGAGGAGGCAGATGGAGCTGTAGGAACCTTGCGGAGGAGAGTATCAGGCCGGGAGTCAGGGAGGACTCCCTGGAGGGAGCCAGGTCCTGGCTGGGTAGGAGTTGGGGCAGGAGAAGGACTAGCAGGGGGTTTCCTGGTTCCTCAGCTTCAAGGGTTTGAGAGGGGCTCCCACTGGGCCCTGCCCTGTAATGCCTGTGCCAAAGCCTGCTTTCCCCGGAGATGTGTGTCTCTTGTGACCTCAGGGCTGGCTCAGATGAGGTGCTCACTGGTTAGGGAATGACCATAGCAGAGGCTAGAGGAGGCACTTGCTGTATGTACCTCCAGTGCCGTGAGCCTGACACAATGAAGGTCGTGGGTTCTGTGACCTGGCCACGTCTCAGAACAAGGTGGGGCCCTAGATTACCTTTATTTTGGCACCGGGTCTTTTGTGCTGCAAAAGGCTTCACCCTCAGTCTCCTTTTCCTGGCTCAAGAGCCCAGCCTGGAGTCCTTTCCCCAGCAAAAGAGCCGTGAAAGCAAATGCCCCTCCCTCCTGCAGGCAGCCAGCTCAGCCATGCCTTCAGCTGCAGCGCCCTGGTGATGGTTGCTATGGAGATCTAAAGATAGAGCAGGAGTCCGGAGACCTGGGTCCTTCTCCCTGCTCTGCCCACTGAGCTGCTGCTGTTTCTGAGGCACCCACCCCTCCCCTCCACACCCCACCCCCTCCGTCCTCCATGGGGCATGCCCTCCACAGGGGACTTAGCAATCCTGGACAGCACACTGCAGTTAATGAATTCTGCTTTCTGTAGCCTGTGCTCCAGTATGCTGCACCAGCTCAGGCTGGCTACAGGCAGTCCCAGAGTTGGAATATTAAGCCATGGAATCTCAGAATCAAAGAACCATAGAACCATAGAGTTGGAATTTTACAGTCATAGAATCACAGCCCTCATCATATCAGAGGTTAAAGCTCAGGACTCCAAAAAGCATCCCATCTACCAGACTCATTGTATCAATGGGGAAACCAAGGCCCAGCGAGGCCATGTGACCTGCCCAAGGTAAAACAGTTCATGGCAAGACCAGTGTCAGAAGCCAGGTCTCTAATGTCAGCCCTGTCCTCAGAGTTCTGTACCGGTGATTTTTAAACTGGGCTCTGCAGGACACTACAGTTCCCGGCACGACAGCAGTGAAGGAATGGCCAGGTGGGATCTCCAGGCCCCCTTCCGACCAGAACAGTTTTGTTTTTATCCCATTTATATCTTGGTGCTTGGAGTCATTTTCATTTGTGAAACAGGGTTTTCCTGCACTGCCCCAAAAGTTGCAACAAGTCTCCTTGCTGTGCCATGTTCAATAAATAATTATGGCAAGCAGTTGGGGGATGGTGCCAAAGGTTTCAAACCAAGTTTCACAGACAGAATTCCATGGTCAAATAGATGTGGGGAATACTGCATGTGACCTTCACCAGGAATCACGTGCACACGAGCATATTAAAGGCTCTGAAAAGTCCAGTGGTGAAGAAACGTTTTTCATTTTGTTTAACCCAGAGTTTCCCAAGCTTATTTAATTAGAGAACACTTTGAGACCAGCATTCCATGGACTACTTCAGGAAATGCTGGTCTGTTGCAAAGCCTCTTTCCAGCATAGCATAATCAGTGGGGAGGCCCCTCCCTGAGAGGCAGAGGTCCCGAGCAGGAACTGTGATTTCATTCGGCCTCTCCTGTGACTTGAGCAAGGCACTTTCTTTCTCAGGGCCTCTGAATCTATGCATCTTCCTCCACCCTTTCTTCTCCCTCAGTTAGTACGTCCTATTGATTCTACTCACAAATACTCCTGGAGGGCCTGTTAGGAGCCAGACTCTTAGGCACTGAGGGAAGAACAATGAACAAGGTGGGTACGGTTCTGGGAAGCTCCATTGGGGAGCTTATAGTCCGACAAGGAAGGCAGAAATTAAAGTTGTAATTCTAAAAGGGATGAATGTGCTAAAAAGGGAAGTATGGAGTGCTTGGAGAATAGATGGCAATGCTCCAGCCTGGCCTAGGGGAGGCCAGGACACACCACTGCACTGAGGGTAGAGGCCTCTCACTCATAGTTAGGGGTGGTAGGTGGTCCCCACTTAGGGAGTGAGGGGTCTGGGGCAGTTCTTGTATGTCTGTCTTTTCCCATTTTAGATATCTGATGTTTAGCTGTTACTAACCAGTGATAACCAACAGCCCCTCTTACCCTGGAATGTGTCACCCTCCCCTTCCCCTCACTCTGTGTGGGATCTCTGCGGTCTAGATGCTGGTGGGGTTCCGTATGGGACATTTGTGAAGACCCAGCCACGCCCTGGGTGCCAAGATGCCGAAGGGCTCATACCATCTGGAAACTTGAGAGCTCATGGCTGGGTCCTGTGCCTCGGAAGATGATAAGTGAGTCCAAGAAGGGGACTAGGTGGAGTGTGTGAGCACGAACCTCTTTGAATCAGGGTGAGGTTTCCAGCTCAGGGTGAGCTGGCCCATTCCTCCCATCTCTCCTGGTGATGCTGTCAGGGTGTTGGTGGCAAAATCAATGGCTGCCTTGGTTCCGCCCTCATCATGTTTTGCCTGCAGCATTCCCATCCTCAGCCTCCAACCTCCGGCCTCTCCCCTACACCCCCTTGCCCACTGTGGCCAGACCCATTTTTTTAAATTGTAGTGATAACACTGTGTTGGCCAAAAAGTTCGTATGGGTTTTTCCGTAAGATGTTATGGAAAAACCGGAACGAACTTTTTGGCCAACCCAATACTTAACATGAGATCTATCCTCATAACAAATTTCTAAGTGTAGGATATGTTGTTGTTGAGTGTGAGTACAGTGTTGCAGCTCTCCAGAGCTTATTCAGACTGCTGCTTCTAACATGCAGATCTGAGCCTATCACTCCCTTGCTTAAATCCTTCATGGCTCCCTGCTGCCCTCAGGGTACAGCATCGTGGCTCTGCTTACCTCTCCAGGCTCATTTTGTCTTACTACCCCTCCCCTCAACTCCTGTGTTCCAAGCACGTTCTCTCGCATCCTTCAGTCCCTTCACATCTGCTGCTCCCTCTGCCTGGGCCAGCCTTCCACCCTCCCCATCTTCCGCTCGCCTAAGCCTCCTTGTCTTTAGAGGACTTAGCTTAGTGTCATTCCCTCTCGGAAGCCTTGCCTGCCTCTATACCCCAGGCTAGATTACTGAGCAGAGTCTTGCGCGTTCTTCTGTTGCTGCACCCATCAAACTGTCTCTTATGCATGTGAGCACATCAGGGGTCGTCCTTGTTCATTGTGTCCCCAGCGTGGAAGGGTGCTCAGTACATCCTGGATGTCAAACACCTGAATGATAAACAGCTAACATTTCATGGAGTCCTTTACAGGTTGCAAAAGGCTTTTCACCTACATTGAAGCATGCAATCGTCACCAAAATGCATGCTATTTTATTACCCCAATTTACTGATGAGGAATAAGCTTTTGAGACATTATACAATTCTCCAAGGTCACGCAGGGGTACATGCTGCAATTGTTATAAAGGCTGTATGTGACACAAGGGTGCACCAGGAGACGTGTATAAAGACTTTGACTGCTGTACTGTTTGAAACCGCAAAGAATGGAAACTACCTGTATGTTCATTGGTAAGAAAATGGAGAAATGCACTACTCTCTGTAGACTCACAGTGGAATACCATACAGCAGTTAAAGTGAGTAAACTAGATTTACATGTATCAACATAGACTAAATCCTAAAAACATAATGATTGAGTGAAAACCAAATTGTAAAAGGAAAGGTACAGTAAGATAGCCATATTTGGAATGTTTAAA